>NC_140989.1:100162239-101434230 GCF_052327205.1 Somniosus microcephalus
GTGTCCGATTGAGATCGGGGACAGCCGGTTTAAAAAAAAGCCAGAGCGGGGCTCTCGCGGTGCGGGCGGCGCATGCGCGGTCAGTGCCAGCGGCGCGAGGCGGCCCGCGGGGAGTAGGCAGGGAAAACCCCGCGGGCTGGCGGCCGTTAGAGCGGGGGAGTAGGCAGGGAAACCCCGCGGGCTGGCGGCCGTTAGAGCGGCTCACTTCGGGCCCCGACACCGTCAAACCTGAGAGGGGGAAGTAGAGAGAGACAGAGAGGGAAGAGGAGAAGGAGAGAGAGGGAAGAGGAGAAGGAGAGAGAGGGAAGAGGAGAAGGAGAGGGAGAGAGGGAAGAGAGAGAGAGAGAGAAATTTTTGGAGCTTCAGGCCTGCCTGCAGCGGGCCTGGAGACCAGCACCGAGTCCCCCCTGCGCGAGGGTGAGGAGGAGGGGTAGGGGTTGCTAAACACAATATAAAACTGAAATAAATTGTGAATTAACTCCCTAACACATCATTAAAATATTTACCTTAGTTCCCCTAACACACAGAAAGTGTGGGGGAAAGAATCGTGAAAAATCAAGATGGCAGCCACTCACCTCGTTCAGAAGGATAAGCCCGCCCACACACGCACCGATTGGTCGACCGGTCAGGTCACCGAAGCGTAGGATTGGTCAATCGTCGAGTCACTTGACACTCAACTGTAGGACGGCACGCGCCAGGAACCCGCCGTCCGATTGGTCGACCTCGACGTCACACAGTCGCTAATGAGATGCTAATGAGCGGAACGCTGAACGTTTTTCGGATACCGCGGGGCGGGATTTTTGTCCGCCGAAAGGTAAATACACCTATGACCGGTCCGGAATCGCAAGCTTTCTTTTGAGGTAACGCGCGTGTCGGTACGCTCTGTAACTTTCAAAGGTATAGAGAACAGACAGACAGACATCGGGACAGACAGACAGAAGAGCCGCTTTATATATATAGATACTAGCTGGGGAGCCCCGCGTTGCGAGGGCAATTTTGGGGCGCTTGGTCTCCTTGCCCCTGTGTGTCCCCCCCTCTCCCTGTCATGTCCTCTCCCTGTCCTATCCCTCCCTCCCCTCCCCTCCCCTCCCTCCCCTGTCTCCCTCCCTCCCTCCCCTCACCCACCCCCACCCCTCCCCCACTCCCCCGCTCCCCAACTCCCCCTCTGTCCCTCTCTCCGGCCCCTCCCCCTGCCTAGCGCCTGAGGTCCGGAGCTGAGGTCCCCCGCGTATCGCGCGGCTGATGGACGGCCGCTGTGGGTGGGCAGGCGGCGCATGCGCGGTCAGTGCGGGCGGCGCATGCGCGGTCAGTGCGGGCGGCGCATGCGTGGTCAGTGCGGGCGGCGCGAGCCCCCCGCGATTTCCCGAGGCCCACCCCCCCCGTGATTTCCCGAGGCTCTCCCCCCCCGCGGTTTCCCGAGGCTCTCCCCCCCCGTGATTTCCCGAGGCTCTCCCCCCCGCGATTTCCCGAGGCTATCCCCCCCCCGGCGATTTCCCAAGGCTCTCCCCTCCCCCATGATTTCCCGAGGCTCTTCCCCCCCGCGATTTCCCGAGGCTCTCCCCCCCCCTATTAAATTGTTATTTAATTCCCTAACACATCAGTAAAATATTTACCTTAGTTCCCTAACACACAGAAAGTGTGGGGGAAAAAATTGTGAAAAATCAAGATGGCGGCCAATCACCTCGGTTCAGAAGGATAAGGCCCGCCCACACACGCACCGATTGGTCGACCGGTCAGGTCACCGAAGCGTAGGATTGGTCAATCGTCGAGTCACTCGACACTCAACTGTAGGAAGGAACCCGCCATCCGATTGGTGGACCTCGACGTCACACGGTCGCTAATGAGATGCTAATGAGCGTATAGAGAACAGACAGACAGACAGACAGACAGACATCAGGACAGACAGACATCGGGACAGACAGAAGAGCCGCTTTATATATATAGATATAGATAACTAGCTGAAGTGCCCGGCGGAGCCGAGGCTTTTTAGAGGACATGTTGTTGTTGGAAGAGAGAGAGAGAGAGCGACTGGGGGGGGGGGAGGGAGGGAGGGGGGGAGGAGGGAGGGGGGGAGAGTGGGGGGGAGGGAGAGGGAGGGTGGGGGGGGAAGGGGGGGTGGGGGGGAAGGGAAGGGGGGGAGGGGGGAAGGGAAGGGGGGAGGGGGGAAGGGAAGGGTGGGGAGGGGGGTGAAGGGAAGGGGGGAGAGGGGGAGGAAGGGGGGAGAGGGGGGAAGGGGAGGGTGAGGGGGGAAGGGGAGGGGGGCGGGGGGGAGGGAGGGGAGGGGGGCGCGGGGGGGAGGGAGGGGAGGGAGGGTGGGGGGGCCCCCCCGAGGGTCGCGCCCCCACCCCCGAGGGTCGCGACCCCCCCCCGAGGGTCGCGGCCCCCCATGGGCCACGCCCCCCCGAGGGTCGCGGCCCCCGCAGAGGGTCGCGGCCCCCCCCAAGGGTCGCGCCCCCCCCCGAGGTGAAGACCGCCGATTGCGGCTGTGCGAGACGGCCGGGGGGCCGGTTGCCAGGGTGGTGCCTGGCGACCCCACCCCCGAGGTTCGCGCCCCCCCCGAGGGTCGTGGCCCACCGTGGGTCGCGCCCCCCCCCCGAGGGCCGCGGCCCCCACAGAGGGTCGCAGCCCCCCCCGAGTGTCGCGCCACCCCCCCGAGGTGAAGACCGCCGATTGCGGCTGTGCGAGACGGCTGGGGGGCCGGTTGCCAGGGTGACGCTTGACGCTCAGCAAGCCCCGCCCCCCGGCCGAGCCAGAGAGAGACGCCGCGTCTCAGCTCCTGCTGCGCACGCACCCTAGCGGTGCTGGGCTGAGGCTCGGCCCTCCAGCCTTCGAGTGGGGCTGGGAGGTGCCTAGCTCGGGCGTGGGTGCGAAGGAGAAGCCGAGGCTTCGAGGCCTACCTGGAAAAACGGGGAAAGGTAGGAAAATTAATGAGATTAGATAAGTTAATTCGTTTCTAAATCATTTTTTTGAAAAACAACATGTGTTTTAAAAGCAACGTTTTTTTTAAAGACGCAGAAAGCGGGAGAAAGAAAGGAAAAGTTTGGAATCAAGATGGCGGCGACTCACCTCGGTTCAGAACGATAAGGCCCGGCCACACACGCACTGATTCGCCCGGCAGCACACGCCAGCAAGCCGGCGTACGATTGGTTGAGCTCGAGGTCACTCTGTCGCTAATGAGCGGATAATGAGAAGCTAATGAGCGGAACGTTGAAGGTTTTTGGGATACCGCGGGCGTGATTTTAGCCCGGCCGAAACGTAAATACGCTTAAAACCGTCTCGGAAGCGTAAGCTTTCTTTGGAGGTAACGTGCGCGTAGGTATGCCCTGTAACTTTCGAGCGCATACCCGACAGACGCACACGCGATGACAGACAGGCAGACAGAATGACAGAATGACAGACAGAAGTACCGATTTATATATATAGACTAGCTGAAGTGCCCGGCGGTGCCGAGGCTTTTTCGAGGGCATGTTGTTGTTGGAAGAGAGAGAGAGAGAGCGACTGGGGGGGGGGGGAGGGAGGGCGGGGGGGAGGGGAGGGAAGGGGGGGAAGGGAAGAGGGGGGAGAGGGGGCGAAGGGGGGGAAGGGAAGGGAAGGGGGGGAGGGGGGAGGGGGGAAGGGGAGAGGGGGAAGGGGAGGGGGCGGGGGGGAGGGGAGGGGGGCCATGGGGGGGAGGGAGGGGAGGTAGGGCGGGGGGCCCCCCGAGGGTCGTGGCCCCCCCCGATTGTCGCGGCCCCCCCCGAGGGTCGCGGCCCCCCCCGAGGGTCGCGGCCCCCTCCCCGAGGGTCGCGCCCCCCCCGCCCGAGGGTCGCGGCGCCCCCCGAGGTTCGCGGCCCCCCCCCCGAGGGTCACGGCCCCCCCGTGGGTCGCGCCCCCCCCGAGGGTCACGGCCCCCCGAGGGTCGCGGCCCCCCCGAGGGTCGCGCCCCCACCCCCCCCCGAGGTGAAGACCGCCGATTGCGGCTGTGCGAGACGGCCGGGGGGCCGGTTGGCAGGGTGACGCTTGGCGGCCGCCCCCCCGAGGGTCGCGGCACCCCCCGTGGGTCGCGCCCCCCCCGAGGGTCGCGGCCCCCGCAGAGGGTCGCGGCCCCCCCCGAGGGTCACGCCCCCCCCCCCAGGTGAAGACCGCCGATTGCGGCTGTGCAAGACGGCCGGGGGCCGGTTGCCGGGGTGACGCTTGACGCTCAGCAAGCCCTGCCCCCCGGCCGAGCCAGAGAGAGATGCCGTGTCTCAGCTCCTGCTGCGCGCGCACCCTAGCGGTGCTGGGCTGAGGCTCGGCCCTCCAGCCTTTGAGTGGGGCCGGGAGGTGCCTAGCTCGGGCGTGGGTGCGGAGGAGACGCCGAGGCTTCTAGGCCTACCTGGAAAAACGGGGAAAGGTAGGAAAATTAATGAGATTAGATAAGTTAATTACTTTCTAAATCATTTTTTTTAAAAACAATATGTGTTTTAAAAGCAACGTTTTTTTTTTAAGACGCAGAAAGCGGGAAAAAGAAAGGAAAAGTTTGGAATCAAGATGGTGGCGACTCACCTCGGTTCAGAAGGATAAGGTCCGGCCACACACGCACCAATTGGCCCGGCGGCACACGCCAGCAACCCGGCGTACGATTGGTCGAGCTCGAGGTCACTCTGTCGCTAATGAGCGGATAATGAGATGCTAATGAGCGGAACGTTGAAGGTTTTTGGGATACCGCGGGCGCGATTTTAGCCCGGCCGATACGTAAAAACGCTTAAAACCGTCTCGGGAGCGTAAGCTTTCTTTGGAGGTAACGCGCGCGTAGGTACGCCCTGTAACTTTCGAGCGCATAGCCCGACAGACGCTCAGGCGATGACAGACAGAATGACAGAATGACAGACAGACAGACAGACAGAAGTACCGATTTATTTATATATATAGATGCAAATTATTCTATTTATTCTAACCTTTTATATATTTTTAACAGTTTATTAAACTGAGCGTAAATTTCCACGTGGGATCTCCCACTTATCCACTATAACTTCAGCAGAAGAGCCACAAAGGCATCAGCATCGTTTTTCCAGCGTTTCCACGGCTCTTGCACTGAAGTTGCAACAGATGAGTGGGAGAATCCCCATGGAAATTCACCTCCAGCTACTTTTCTGCATTCTGATTCCCTGCTATCAAGGAGTACCTTTCACAGAATTAACCATTTGATTGAAAATTCCAAAAATATCAATAAGTAAATTTCTGCGGGGAGAAATTCGGTATCGCCCCATTTGGGGCGCAATTATCGGCCAGACGCAAAGTTTAGCACCTGGCGCTAATTATCGCCTCCGACTGCAAACTTGGCTTCTATCGCCACAATCTTTAAATAGCGCTCCCCCAGTCTCGCCTCGACTGCAAAACGCTCCCCTCAACCTGTTATCGCTAGCGGCAGGTAGTAAGGCAGGGGGCGCCACTCAATATCCAGTCCGGGGCGCGACTGATGTCACAATCTGTGGGCGCAGGATATCGTGGCAGTAGTGTTTAGCGCCGCCACAACATGTCTGGTCAATTTCGCGTGCTGCGCAAACATCGCCGCGCCCAGGCACTAGGTGTTTTGCGCCCCATTAGCGTCCTCTTAGGGCACTAACGGGGAGGTGTAAAGCAACCGAATTTCCCCCCCTCCCGATGTATAAAAACGTGCCAAAAGAGGGCAGTGGTAAACTAATGTACAGCATTGAAGGGTTGATATTTTCCTAAATGTATCAAACAGCATTTCGCAATTATAGACCCGGAATATGCGGTCAGCGGCGAAGCAAAATTGTTTGCAGCTGGCCCTGAAAAAAGCTGCCCACAAAGATCTCACGATCCCTGTGGCGAGAAGTTTGGCTTTTTTCACGTGCAGTTGAGATCAGTGTAGTTTAGTGGGAATCCCATAGCGCGAGCTGCTGTGCCATCAACAAGCTGTCTAAGCAGCCAATCACAATGCAGAAATCTTACAGACAGGGAGCCAGGAAGTGAAGAAGTTGCTTTTATTCTGACTTTTTAAAAATGTTATAGAGAGCGAAACAAAGATTGGGGCTCTCACATGGGGAAAAGGGAAAGCTGAAATAAAGATGAACAAACTTAAAAAAATATAAATTATTTTTTAAAGTTTCTTAAAGATTGAAATTTTTATCATAATGGAGAAATTTGACACTCCACAAAATTAAAATTAGTTTCAATGGGGTAATAACAGCGAACGCTGTTAGTTCACTGTTATTTCCCACTGCAAATTCCGGGCCATAGTTCACTGCATATACCCTTCTCCAGGAGATTTTCCTCACACACACATATAAAAACAAGCGAGCGATAGAGATGTGCAGAGAGAAAGCAGTGTTCTTTTATATCCATATGATACATTTTACTAGAAAGTTTAGAATTTAGAACTTTTAAATTCTCAGTTTAAAGTTCATTATTTCATTATTATTTAGTTAGTGTCTATATTTGTGTATTTCACATGGGAGTCAAATATGCAAAGAAGTGAATTTTCTATCTAGCAGATATACAGCCACACCTCATTATTATAAACTCAGGGGAGCTAGGAAAGCGTTTGTCTTATGATGATTATGCTGCTTTTACTGAGTATAACAAAGCTTCTGATAAAAAGTTAGCTTCAAAGAGAGGTTTGAAATATGAGAATTTTTAATAGCACAGTTATCCAGTGTAGTTCAACAAAAGAAGAAAATGCTATCAATTTGACTGTAGTAATTCAGGTTTTCATTTCTTTCGGTTCAGAACATGTTTTCTTGCACTGGGTTAAATATCTTAAAGCACTCTGCAATACTTACCACTCAGTGCTTTTTATTTCAACCAAAAATCTTACGCAAGACTATTTAAGTTTCCGAAGTTCTAACTCTGCGGTCTTGTGTCACATGCTTTGATAGTTTTAAAACATTGAATAGACACTATTTTTTCACGTTAGCAGCAACTTGGCTGGTAGCATTTGGTTGCTGAAAATCAGACAGAAAAATCAACTATTCTGATCTCTCAGATCACATGGTGCACCACCTTGTGAGAATAATCATCCAACTGGCCAGGTGCCCATAGAAATAATTACAAGTTGATGAAAGTATTGTATTTTGACTAAAACACTCTCACCAGGTTGCCTTTTACACTAGTCTCTCGTCTTGTTCAAGCCCTTCCACATCACACCTTTAAAATGTAGTAATGGCCACTCGCATTGACAAATTCCTCATAAAAGCAGAAGACCGGGACCTCTTTCATGAAGTGCTATTGATTTTTTTTTCAGTTTCAGGCACAGTTGCCAGAGATACAACACTGTTGTTAAGAAGAGAACATTTCTTGGCCTGCAATATCACAGGAGGGTTCCTCTTTGAACATGGCTGTCAATAGACTTAAGTATTAAATAATGTATTTTTGTGATAACTGCCATATTATTTTGTCGGTTTTATTTGACTCAGCAGCCATGTCATGACAAATATGTTTCTCCGTCACTTACGGGTTCTGTTAAACTGTCCTGAACAGATTACAGCTTTAAATGATGTAACTTATGGTGAGGGCACAACTTCTGAGAGGCTACTTACATGGTATCCAAATTCTAAAATTTACAAGTTTGCTTTTAGATATTCTATCCATCACCATGAATAATTTAACACAAGACCTTTAACTTCAGTTGGCACTTTTTGGTAAATTTTTGACAAAGCCTTGAGGATAAAAAAATGTGTTCAATTTAATTTAACATAATATTGATTGTTCAAGTATATTGATGCATCATTAAAAATGAATAAGTAACTAAGTGAATCTTGCATCTTTGAAATTAATAGAAACAATTGCTATGTAAATTATGGGGAGTTCAACAGAACTAGCCCTTATTTACATTGAAGTATTGTCTGATAAAGATCTCTTAGAGAAAGATTATGTAACCCTTTTAGTGCTCTGAAGTAGACATACTTTTAATATTGTCAGTACAAACGTTCTTCAAGTAGTGGGGTTTGCATGTTACCAAGTAGATGCCTTGATAAACAGACACCAACATATCTTATAGCCAGCTATACTGCATTGCTTACATCAACATGAAGTGGTTTTGACTTCACAATAATGGAAACTGTAATACCACATAATAGATTTCTTCGCAAAATTACAGCCCATGGGATTAAAGGGACAGTGGCAGCATGGATCAAAATTGGCTAAGGGTCAGAAAGCACACAGTAATGGTGAACGCTTGCTTTTCAGACTGGAGGGAAGTGTGCAGTGGTGTCCCCCAAGGGTCAGTTTTAGGACTACTGCTCTTTTTAATATATATTAATGACCTGGACTTGGATATACAGGGCTTAATTTCAAAGTTTGCAGATGATAGAAAACTCAGATCTGTAGTAAACAATGAGGAGGATAGTGAAAGAATTCAGGAGGACATAGACAGACTGGTAAAATGGGCAGACACATGGCAGATGAAATTTAATGCAGAGAAGTGCAAAGTGATACATTTTGGTAGGAAGAATGAGGAGAGGCAATATAAACTAAATGGTACAATTTTAAGAGGGCGCGGGAACAGCAAAACCTGGGGGTGTATATGTACACAAATCTTTGAAGGTGGCAGAACAAGTTGAGAAAGCTATTAAAAAAGCATATGGGATCCTTGGCTTTATTAATAGAGGAAGAGAGTACAAAAGCAAGGAAGTTGTGCTAAACCTTTATGAAACACTGGTTAGGCCTCAGCTGGAGTATTGTTTTCAATTTCACACTTTAGGAAGGATGGCAAGGCCTTGGAGTGGGGGCAGAAGAGATTTACTAGAATACTAGCAGGAATGAGGAGGGTTATGTGGAGAGATTAGAGAAACTGGGGTTCTTTTCCTTAGAGAAGAGAAGGATAAGAGGATATTTGATAGTAATGTTCAAAATCATGACTGGTTTTGATGCAGTAAATAAGGAGAAACTGCTTCCAGTGGCAGAAGGGTCAGTAACCAGAGGACACAGATTTAAGATGATTGGCAAAGGAACTGGAGGTGACATGAGAGAACATTTCTTACACAGCGAGTTGTGATCTGGAATGCACTGCCTGAAAGGGTGATGGAAGCAGATTCAACAGTAACAATCAAAAGGAAATTGGATAAATATTTGAAGGGAAAAAATTTACAGGGCTATGGGGAAAGAGCAGGGGAGTGGATTAATTGGAAAAATTGGATTCATTAAAAAAACTTCCTTTACACTCATTATAAAATGGCTATCAAGATATAAACACTCCCATCATCATTATTATATAATACTGCATTGTACATTACGTGCTATAAAACTCTTGTCATTATAAAACAGGTATACCTCAGGAGCCTACTGTCAACAGGGGCAGATGTCAACGACAAAGTCCAACGCCGCCTTCAGTGTGCCAGTGCAGCCTTCGGTCGCCTGAGGAAGAGAGTGTTTGAAGACCAGGACCTCAAACCCGGCACTAAGCTCATGGTCTACAGAGCAGCAGTGATACCCGCCCTGCTGTATGCCTCAGAGACATGGACCATGTACAGCAGGCACCTCAAAGCAATGGAGAGGTTTAGGGGGTGGTGTGGTTGGATGGCGCGTGCACCCAGTCAGTTATGCCCCTGACTGTTTGTGAGCGGTTCAAATCGCTCCCACGCCCCTGGGTTCTACATACCGGACTTAGGTACAGGCGGCGATACAGAAAAGACTCGAGTAGACAGGTGGTTTGGATGTAAGAAAACCAAGATTTTATTAAAATAGAAATTAACACAATCTTATGAGAAGTTACTAGTATAAAATTACAGGCAAATACAAATAACTATACTTATACAGGGAATGGGGAACACACGGCACATCGAGGGAAAACAAACTATCTTAACAATCCCCTTATCCTTATCCCACCCCTTATAGCTAACTAGATTAAGCTATGAGGGGCCAGAATTCATGCTCACCAATCCAAAATAAAGCCAACTGTTAACGAGTGCGAGTTTTGAGGTCTGGTTTTTGGTCCTTCTAGGTACCCCGTCGCCACGTGGTCTTCAGGGGTGTGGTGCTGGATCTGCTGCTGCGACACACCTTCTCCCCTCCGCTGCCGTCGTCGTCTCGCCGCGATGGGTTCTCCTCTTCTTCTCCCTCGAGCGGTTGTCGGCGGCACCATTGTGCCTACAGGGCAGTTGGCAGTTTTAACTGCCTAGATTTTCCTACCCAAGCTTAAGAACGCCAGTCTATTCATCGTGGCGTGGCCACCTGCGTTTTCGCAGTGTTCAACAAGATGTTCGTCTTCCCAAGCGGCAGCTTATAACTAGGCACTTGGTTTTTATTGATACGTTTTTCACTGCCCTGCTCTGCCCTTATCGAGTTGTTATCGTCTTCTTCGTCTCCACTCGTCTCATCTCGCTGGACTACTTTTCAAGTCCTGGGCTACCTGCTCGACTTCGTCTCGCCCGTTTCTGCAGCCTGGGCGTCCTGGATGGCTATGGACTTGGGTCTCATTCCCCTCCCCTGCTGTTGGTATGGTGTAACTGGTTATTGAAAATCTGCTACGGGGAGAGAACCTGCCACGAGGCCAGGGCACAAGTACGAGCGGCAGCCCAAGAGGCCGGAGCCACGAGAGCAGGGACAAGAGCAAGCGAGCAAGAGAGCAGAGCAAGAGCCAAGAGAGTGATTGCTACCCGGGGCCTGCAGTTATACTCCTCACGAAAACCCTTATCTGCGCGCCAAATCAGGTTAGTTCATTGTCCCAATCTTGGCAGGCTAGTTTAAATAATTGTAGCAATCTAAACGAACTGTTTTTAGATGGCCGTTGATCGCACCTAATGGCCTGATGTCTGAGCTGTATTGTTATTAATGCATTTTAATCAGGCTTCCTTAAGCTGTTTCCAATTATGTATGCAAACAACTTGATGGCCTCAAGCATAGGCCTAATTGGTTTTGGTCTGTCTACGATTTGGCTTAATGCATATTCAAAGTTCTGTCTGCTTTCCAAAAGACAAAGTCCTTCTTCACAGAAACTGCATTTTAGATTTCGATTTCCCCAAAAGCTGCTTGTGCCACAGAGTCCAAGCTTTTAAAATCTTGCAGGCTTTTGGTCACGAGGTGCAGACGCCATCTTTGGGTACCCTTTTTTTAAAATGTCCATGCAGGGTCCCTTTTATTAATAATAACCTTTGGGGAATGTGGAAATTTTGCAAATCTTACACTCCCCCCTGTGATTCTAAAACTTGCTTGAAGTATCATTCTTACAAGGTGAGCAAAATTTTCTGACCCTCCATAGTCAACCTTCACGTGTAATTACCTATCTAATACACCCACGACACATACACTTCCCATTCTGCAAAAATGTAGTGTACATAAGCATACATAGGATAAATTACAGATTTTTACACACATCCAAGCATGGAGGGGGTCCAACACCCCTGCACCACTTGATACACATACATCTTTATTAAATGCATCACAAAAAAGAAAAAACTTTATTAAAAACAACAAACACAAAAAAACAACAATCTTTAATCAAAAATACAAGGAAAAAACTCAAACAGGCGTATCTCCCTCCACCTTCACATAATGTTCCTTCCAGATCTTCTGGTTTCGGAATTCTAATAACTGACCTTTTCCCTTACATTGAATGCAAACTAGATACAACACTATCCCTAACTGGCAAACCACGAGAATGTGGGAAGCCAGTCTGATCCACGAAGGGACCTCTATGTTATTGAAAATGTCCCACCAGGGTGGAATCACAATATCCAATATCTTAGCCCCTATCTCTACCGTTTTCTGCTCTAGAGTGTAAAAATGTTTCTGCAAAACTATAACGGCTTTGAGTATTTTGGTAAGGTGTTCAGGGAGAGGGGGGATTTCATAGCCGAAGTGCGCTACGTACTTTTGCAAATTGGTAAAATTCTCCTTCACAGTGAGGTGAACAGTGGAGGGTTCAGGAATGGGGACAATTCGCTCCTGGGCCACTTGAACTTCTGCCTCGGGTTTAAAACAGAAACTGCTGTCACTGACCGGACACCAGCTATGCTGTTCATGCTGGTAGTGGGACGCGCCGGTGGTAACACAATATGTCCCACCTCCTATATATGCTACCTGCGAGGGAACATGGCCTTGTGCCATTGCCTCCATGATACAATTTATAGGTTTCGCGCCAGCAGCTCTGAACCCACACTGCGGTTTTGAATAGACATTCAAGTGCTGGGGACACAGGATTATGTGTGTTCCCCGGCTCCTGCACCCTGAGAGGTCAGTACCTGTCATAGCGTGCTCCCACTTTATGATGTAAGGCGGGACCGCTGTGAAACGAATGTGTGCACCCCCTTGAATGACTCCAATGTTCACAACCCTGTATACCGGCGCAGGTCAGGCTGTCCTACCCATGACCGGCATCCTAACTACTACTCCCATGATGGTGTGGTTGGACTGTCCACAATCCACTGGGACTGGGTAGGCTTCGGAAGCTAGCCGGAGTTGGCACAGGCTTAATGCATTCTCAAATGGGTGGAGGGCTGCGAGGTGCTTGTTGCTAATCCAGGAGGGGACTAACCCTGTTTTAAATCCTCCAGATTACTGCGGCCTTCACCCAGCAACCACGCCCCGTGTAGCACGCATACCTCATTCTGTGCAGCCTGGTCAGAAGCATTTCTGTCCTCCCTTATGAGAGCATTTACCGTCTTTGCGTGCTTTTCCAACTCCGCTATGATTTCTTTTAAATGGATCGTCATGGCCTGGCCCTCATGCAACTCCGAGCCCACTACCTTGTTCTCATCCAGTAATATCTTCTTTAACTGTGTTTTTAAACCGTTTATCTGGGTCTGCAGCTCGATGTCATCTAAACTGTTGATGACAGAGGACCCAGTATTAAGCGCAGTAAAAACATCATTCCATACTCCCCTTCTTTGCCTCCCTGCACTACCCAAAATCTCTCGGTGTGTGGTGTACAGTTCGGTTTTGTAAACATGGGCAAAATCGAACTCATAAAACTTCTTGAACATGTCCTTTAATAGGGCCTGGTATAGCTGCTTTGTTTCTTTGGGACACCACTCCGGTAAATGTACCTCGGTGAGATTTAAAATCACGAAGGCTACCGCGTAGTGTACCCCCTGGTACAGCATCTGATTGGTAGGCACCAGTACCAACCCATTCCCTGGTCCCTTGGTGGTTGTGGGGCACCCTTCCCTGTGTATCCTCGCCACCTGCACTGTGGGCAGGGGCTTACGGGGGCAGGTTACAAGCTCAGTGGCATTGTCTGGGATCGGGGAGAATGGGACCACGCACGCCTTCAGGCTGGTAACCCACTTCATCCCCTCCCCGGCGTCTTTCCACTGCCGGTGGAAAATAATGGATATGCCTGCGGGGCAGACCTCCTCTGACCCCCACATACAGATATAAATCCCTTGGTCCTGTTCCCACCACTTGTCCCAACACACACTTAATCTTCCGTGAGTCCCTGTAATCGTCCGGTGGGTGTTGTTCCCCAACCGTTCCCACTCGACTTCGGGGTTCCTCATGTCTTTGCTCAGCTTTCTGAGCCATCACCACCTATCCAGAGGAATGTGTCCTATACACGTTAAACATATACGCTTTGCAACGGTGACACTGACCCTCGTGGTAACGACCCGTACCCTGGGGCACAGGGAGGAAGTCTCCCCATACATGAATCCGGTTTGGCTGGAGTACTGAGACGAATAGGACCCCAGCCATCCTGGCCATCTTCCCTCGTGAACGTAGACGGCGGTCTCCTCCGCATCCCGTTCACCGCTTCCGTCGGTCGCTATAGGCGCCCTGTCTCCCGAGCACCCGTAGATGTGGGAATCTTGCACATCACCTCGCCTTCTGATACCCATCCCAATCAGGGCGAATAGGATTACGATCCCCTTCATCCTGAAAGTCTTTCTGCAAAAAGATACAAAAACATGCCGCCAGGTCCCCAAGAGATTCTCTGGCTTGGTGAAGCATGGTCGGGTCCCGCGACCTCGACCCCAATATATACACTCTTAGCAGATTCCTTACTTAAAACTACTCATCACCTTATTTAACTTAAGCTAAAACAACCAAACTTAAGCTAAATACCTAAACTGCTAAATATCTAACTTAACAATAACAAAACTTAAACTACCTAAATATGTACATCCGCCGCCCGTCTCCGGGTGGCCAGGCTAATTCCTGGTTGGACTGCGGTTCACCGCTACCCCCGGCATGACCGCATCATCCTGCACTGTTGGTCCCTCGCAGCCCATGGCTGCTGGCTGAGGACCTCTGTCCTTGGACCTCTCCCTGACTCGAAGGGCGGCCCTTGGTAACTGGAGGGCTGGTGACCATGGCTTTCTCGGCTGGGGCATCCGTGGGGACCTTCTAGGGACTTTGGCGGGTGGGGTTTACTTGGCCGGTGGGCCTTTAACCCGAACCGCTGCTCCCTCAGGCTTGACCTCTCCCGAACCTAGGCTAGGGGCAGGTAACTCTTCACAGCCTGCTGCTGCGAGCTGAGAGTCTCCGCCCCCAGGTCCCATGGCTGGGTCCGGGGCGGGGTTTTCGATCTCAGGTCCCTCCCTCTCTACACCTGGGTTAGGGGCGGGATTTTCGCCCTCAGGTCCCTCCCCCTCGTCTGGATCCCAGAAGAGTGGGGGAGTGTCCCAATCGATGGGCGGGATGGCCCCTCCCTTTAAGCAAGACACAGCGCCTGCCTGTGCAGTCTGTGAACTCACTCCTGCTGCAGGCTGAGGATCTTTATCCTCAGACCTTTCCCCAACTGGCTGTTTTCCCCTTTCAGGTGTAAACAGCTTACACTGGTTGATATGAAACCATTTTGTATGCCGGGGCATCTTCACGGCGTAAACCATGGTGCTGGCTTTATCTACAATGCTGTAGGGCCCCATGTATAATGGTTCCAAACTCCCTACTCGGGCATGGTTTCTTACCATGACCTGATCTCCTACCTCCCATTCGTGGTGCTTTCTGGGTTCGAGCAGCAATCGGTTACTCCGATGCTGCCTTCCCATTTTCCCAGCCGTCCGCTCGTGGACCTGTTTCAGGTGCTCAAAGAGGTTTCAGGCAAACCTGTCCCGGTTGACCTTCATGAGCTGACCCTCCGTGAGCACCGGGGCTAGTACATGGGTGGGGGTCCGCATAACCCTGCCAGTCATCAGCTCGTACGGGGAGTACCCCGTGCTTTTAGACTGGCTGGCCCGGATCCCCATCGAAACCAACGGTAGGACCTCGGCCCATTTACGGGGTGAGTCCACCCTCTCCTTCCTTAACCTTTCCTTTAGGGTCCGGCTCATACGTTCCACAATCCCGGATGACTGCGGGCTGTGGGCCACGTGCCATTTCCCCTCGATGCCTAACAGCATAAGGGTGTTCTGCATCACCTGTCCGGTGAAGTGACTCCCTTGGTCGGACTCCACAAACTGTGGTAGTCCCCACCGCTAGAACACTTCCTGGGCCAGGATCCTGGCAGTACCCAGAGCTGTGGCTATTCTGCAGGGAAAGGCCTCTACCCATTTGGTAAACATGTCCACCAGGACTAGGCAGTACTTATAGCCTCCCTGGGCAGTGGGCAGGGGCCCGATGTAGTCGACTTGTATCGACTACCATGGTCCCTCTACCCTCCTGACGTGTCCCATAGGTACCTTCCTTTTGTGGGGGTTGGAGTTATTTGCAGCGCACACAAGACAGCCTGCACAGAACTCGCGGGCATCGTCCCTGAGTCTCGGCCACCATCCCGCCTGTTCCACCCACTGCCAGGTGGTCTCAGGCCCGGGGTGCCCCGCTCCTGGACCCTCATGGGCCAGTTGAAGGAATTCCCTCCAGTGCTGCTGTGGCACAACCCACTGTTCCCTCCGGAACAGCATGCCCTCTTTAACGGAGAGGGTCGCTGTGCCGTATGGGCCCTCTACTCCCTTTCCCTCAGCTACAGCGCTGAGGACTGCTTTGAGGACGGGGTCTTGGGCTTGGACCGTTTTAAGGTCCGGGGCTAACGCTACCCCTACACTCCCTTGGGTCCCGTCCCTACCTCTGACTGCCGCCATAGGTCTGGACCCAAATGGGTCCCAGAAAGTGCCTGTGCGGGCACCCTCCTTGGCGAGCAAGTCAGCCTGCTGGTTGCCTTGGCCACGGGGTTCTGTGGAGGAATGGGCTTTCACCTTGTGGATGAAAATCTCCCCTTCCTCCCCCACTGCTGCCAGGATCTTTTCCAGCAGAGGTTTTACTGTGAGGGGTCTCCCATCAGCGGAGGTGTATCCACGACGGGACCAGATGGCAAGGTATGTAGGGGTTGCAAAATTTCCCCCGTTTTCCCTGAAGATTGAAAATATTGGTCCACATCGTGGATGAAGAATTGGGTGATGTGACTGGTCTACAGTGTTTTAAAATGTGCTGAGAACCCCAAAAGACTGCTCTGAGATGGAAAGAATGTGGACAACACGGGAGTCGAGGAGCTCTGTGGAAAATATTCACACACCTTAAGACAGTACTTTATTAATAAAATTGTTCCCTGGAGGTTGGGCAATCATAAAAGGTTTTAAAATGGCCAGAGAAAGCATGGCAAAAGGACAAGCAGCTCGCAGCAAGGATATCTGTGTATAAAGTGGGAGGATCTAGCAGTGGCTGAGTCAGACCTGCCAATCAAAGGGAGGTTCCCTCTCAGCACTTGAAGTTGTTTATTGACTTAAGCAATTGCGCACTTGAGAACTGACCACAGGACAATCGATTTGAAACTGCTTCTGTTTACACAGCCATTCAGAGCTCCCTCACAGACAATGAGAGACTGAAACCCTGAAATGGACTTTGGATCTGCAACCGTTTAAGAACTGAATGGGTTTAAACCACCTATCATTCTGGACAGTAGAGCAGTTGTATTTCCCTTTTGTTTCATCCCAGGTAAACTCCGGATGTGGGCGGGAACATTTCGGCCCTACAGTGCAGACACACTCACCCAGTCCAACCACTTTGAGTTAGCCAATCACAGCTTTTCTCTTGAGAATTGGAACTTTTTGGGCGCGAATTTTCCAGACAGGAATACAGCAGGGGGGTGGCGGGGGCTCACCAGGTATATATGATAGCTCCTGAGAAGCTATCACTCTTTATACTTCCTGGGACCAGAGGTGAGCCTCTCTCTCTCTCTCTCTCTCTCTCTCACTTTGCTGGACCACATGTGAGCAGAGTTTCTGACTCCTCAGCAAAGCAACCTAGTAAGGAGTTGGGGGAATGGTGAATTAGGGGATATTGCTAAGATTGTTTAATTAACATTGTAGTCACTTACCCCTCATTTTTACCATCTGCATTCCCCCATTTAAGCAATTTTACTATAATTACTGTGTTCGTGTGGTATAGTTTGATGTTTGATTATAGTTTCTTTTCGTTAATAAAATGTGATTTTTCTCTCATCCAAACCACGTGTCCATTTTAATATCATTAATTATAAGTCCTGCAGTCAGAACTGGAAGGGGGGGTAGCGATTCGAAACCACGGTTTTAAAATTGGTTTATTCGGAATTGGTCTGAGTGCAGGCAGAGGCTGCAGACCAGGTGAATTACCTTAAACCAGTTAAAAGAGGCCCCCCCTACATGTACTCCGTACACGAATTGCACGTGAACATGCTGTCCGAGCAAATCGTGTAGGGGGTGGGGAAGATTTTGGGGTGTGTAACAATGTACACCACCACAGACAGTTCAGCCTGCTGGGCGCTCATGATGCTGGGGAGCTTAATCGCCAGGGCAATGTTTGCCGCTGGGTCATAAACTCCACACCCCATGAGGCGCTCGCCAGCAGATACCGTGCTGGAACCGTCTACATAGATCTCGCGGCCTGTGGGATGTATCCCGGCCCATAAACCTATGTTTACTTCCCAAACCCCTTCAATGGAACACCGGTGGGCTGTTCCAGGATATACCAGGTTGGTTGCGAGCTTTGGCTCGCAGAGACCCTTCACTCTAAGATCCATCTGTGAGAGGAGCAAGGTCCAGCGGGCAATGCGGGCACTGCTCACTGTTCCATCCTTGATCCTCCTGTCCAGAAGCATCTGGGTGGGTGTGTGATGGGTGAGGAGGGTGATGGGAGAGGTGCCTGTGAAGATCAATGATCTTTTCACAGCCCAATGTGTGGCCAAGAAATGCCGCTCACAGTTGGAGTAGCTCCTCTCCACATCCGTGAGTATCCTGGAGGAGAAAACCACCGGCCTCAGCCGGCCATGCTGCTCTTGGAGCAGTACAGCGCTCAGGCTGTCCCCGCTGGCTGCTACCTCCAGGAAAAACTCTTTCCCCCCATCTATGGCCCCTAGAGCTGGTGCGGTCTGCAAGTCTTTCTTGAGCCTGACGAATGCTGCCTGGCAACCCTCATCCCAAAGCCACTCCACTCCCTTGTGTAGGAGTCGGAGCAAAGGGGCTGCGGTGGCTGCATAGTCCTCAATAAAGTCTCTACAGTACCCGGTTAGCCCTAGAAAAGACCCCTCACACCCGTTACTGTGTTGGGGACCGATAGTTCTTGTACCGCTTCTCTCCTAGCCTTATCTATGGCCCTTTCTCCAGCACGCAAGGTCAGGCCGAGGAATTTCACCTCCTGCTGGCCGATCTGCGCTTTCTTTGGGTTAACCTTAAAACCCTTCTGCCCAAGCAGCTCCAGCAGTTCGGCCAATAGTGGGCCATGCTCCTCTTTCGAGTCAGTGAACAGGAGCAGGTCATCCACATGGACCAACTGTCTGGGCTGGCTATAATCCTTCCACCTGTTTGCCATGCACTGATGGAAAATGCTGGGGCTGTTGTGGAAGCCCTGCGACAAGCAGTTCCACGTGTACTGTTGCCCTTTAAACGTAAAGGCAAACTTGTACTGATCCTCCCTCCTTAAAGAGGTGGACCAAAACCCATTGGAAATATCCAGCACCGTGAAAGTGGTCGCGGATGCTGGAATACTTCCTATCAGGTCGGCAACTGCTGCTACTGACGGTGCACAGGCTGAGATGTTACTATTGAGCACTCGATAGTCCACCGTGGCCCTCCAGGAATAGTCCGGCTTTCTGACCGGCCATAATGGAGAATTCACGTGGGTAGCTATCGGTCTCAGAACTCCCTGCTGCACTAACGAGGACATGGCTGCTTCCATGTCTGGCTCTGCTTCCCTGGGGAAGTTATACTGTTTCTGTGGTCGGGCTATGGGGTCCCCATCTACGCTGACCTCAAACCCTGTGACCCTCCCGCAGTCATTTTTGTGAGTGGCAAATGTGGCCAGGTGGGCCTGCACAAATGCCTGGAACTCCTGTGGGGTGTTGCTGACCATGAGCCCGAGGTTATAATCCTCTTTGGGCTTCATGGTGCAGAGGGTCCCCTTCCTTTCCTGGGATTAGTACGATCTCTCCGTTCTTTACTTTCCCTGCCCCCCATAAGCAATGGTTCCTCAAATCCACTAGGATCCCGTGGCCTACAATAAAGTCAGCCCCCAGGACCCCTCTTCCACCCTCCACTTCCCATTTCCTCAGGACACAGGTCCACTTGGAGCGGAGCGGTCCTAACCGAATGGCGAGCGGGATGGAAAACGAGTCAGCCTGTTCTTTACCTGTGAACCCCGACAGACTATATGGGACCCCGTTAGAGAGAGGCGAGGTGGTGGGGTTAGCTGAGTAGACCACGGTGCATGATGCCCCCGTGTCTAACAGATAGGTCCCCGTCACCTTTTCTACCTCCATCTCCAAGAGGGGTCTTTTCCACTCATCGTATCGGAGAGAACACAGGTAAACAGGCTGCACTGACTCTAGCCAGGGCTGCGGGTTGGATGGGGCTGATGGGAGTCAGAGCACCGGTGGCGGCTGCTACTATCCCCTGGCCAGTCAATGAGGACCTCATGGTGCCCAAAAGTGACTCGACCTCTGCGGAAGGGATTCCTACCCCTGCCTTTTGGGCTGGGGCTGTGGAATTCTTTCCCTTGTTATCTTTCCAAAGGTTTTTGCACTCCTTCCGCCAGTGATATCTTTCCCACACCCGCAACAATTTGTCTTGGTGTTGGGGGGGCTACTCCCTTCCTGGTGCCACTCTTTCCTACCCGGTCCGGGTTTTACCTCATGCACCTTCCCCTTGGGTGGGTGTGCTTTGGCTCCCCTACCGTTTTTGTAGGCCAGAGTTAGCTGCCTAATCACCGTGAGCTCGGTGGTCTGGGGATTTCTGGGGCCGAACCAGACTTCTGCCTTGGCTCGGATCTGTGGCAAGCTGTTCGCCACCAGGCAATGGAGCCAATGGGCCAGGAGATCCCCGTTCAGGAACCCCCAGTCCGGCGACCCCGGGCAGGCCCTCCGGTACACTGGCCACAGCCGGTCCACAAAAGCCTGCGGGGTCTCCCCTGGGAGCTGGATCGTCTTCTCCACGCGGGAGAAAAGACTTCCCTCATTCATCCCCATGGCCTCCAGAACCGCATCTCTAAGTTCCGCGAACCCGCTCTGCCCCCTCTTACACTCGTCAGAGAGGGATTGGAGGAGACTACTCTCCAGGGAGAATAGCAGCATCTTGGCCTGCTCAGCGCCATCGCAGTCGTTGGCGCTGGCTGCCTGCTCTACTTCCCTGAAGTGGATCGAGGGGTCTCCCTTCTCGGAGAGCTTCGGGATATGGTTGACCATAGCCCTCAGCTGTTGGGTGTTAAAGGGTAGTACGAACTGGTTTTGGAGAGGTCCCTCATCATCGCCATTGGCGGGTGGGCCGAACCTCCGATGCCGTGCTGGGCACATTGGTCCCGGCTCCGACTTCACGGGCGGGGGTTGCTCTACCTCCGCCTCCACCTCTGGCTCCACCCCTGGTTCCACCCCACCTTGCTGCCGAACCTCGCTGCAACTTGGCGCTACGGGTGGTGGTCGTGAGGTCTCCTCTCTCTCAACCGGGTCGTCCCTAGGCACTACCGGTGACGTTGGAACTGTCCTCCCCTCGTTCCCCATAAAACCTGCCTGACCTGCCTTTGGGCTTATGAGGCATACCATGCCTTTTGCCTTCCGGAGGGCCCAGCTCAGATTTTCTATCCTCTCTTTACAGGGGCCGTGGTCTGCCTCCTCAAACCCCTGTTCGCTCGCTAGCTTGTACGCTGCCTTTACCTCCTGTGCTTTCTCTTCCTGTTCTCTAACCTGCCTTGCCAAGCAGGCGTTCTTCTCCCGCAACCTTAACTCATTTCCCTTGGCCTCGGTGACTTGGCACCGTAGGTATTCCAACTGGGCCTTGTGTTCTCCCATTAACTGCACTCTCTCCTGATTCAGGGCCTGTAAAGCCAGTAATAACTTTTCCCCTGCTAGAGCCTTATCCTGGATCTCCAGGGCTGACTCCCTTAACTCGACTGCCTGTGCTGCATCGAGCCTGTCCAAAAGCTGGACCTGCTTTTTGAAACACATCAGCCAAACTGCCTTGTCTAAGGACTTCTTGTGTTCCTTTCCCTCTGTCCACTTAGCTGCTGCATCTACCGGACGCCCAGCCCTTAACAGAGTGGTGATCCACTTCTTAGTGATATTCACCTTGCTAAATACATAGTCAGAAATCCTTTCCTCCATCATGGTTTGCTCATCTGAACCATTGTCTACTGTATCGCAACCCTGTTGCCAGTGTCCTGCCGCGGTTGCCATTCTGTAGGGGGTGGTGTGGTTGGGTGGCGTGTGCGCCCAGTCAGTTATGCCCCTGACTGTTTGTGAGCGGTTCAAATCGCTCCAACGCCCCTGGGTTCTAGACACCGGACTTAGGTACAGGCGGCGATACAGAAAAGACTCGAGTAGACAGGTGGTTTGGATGTAAGAAAACCAGGATTTTATTAAAATAGAAATTAACACAATCTTATGAGAAGTTACTAGTATAAAATTACAGGCAAATACAAATAACTATACTTATACAGGGAATGGGGAACACACGGCACATCAAGGGAAAACAAACTATCTTAACAATCCCCTTATCCTTATCCCACCCCTTATAGCTAACTAGATTGAGCTATGAGGGGCCAGAATTCATGCTCACCAATCCAAAATAAAGCCAACTGTTAACGAGTGCGAGTTTTGAGGTCTGGTTTTTGGCCCTTTTAGGTACCCCGTCGCTACGTGGTCTTCAAGGGTGCGGTGCTGGATCTGCTGCTGCGACACACCTTCTCCCCTCCGCTGCTATCATCGTCTCGCCGCGATGGGTTCTCCTCTTCATCTCCTTCGGGCGGTCGTCGGCGGCACCGTTGTGCCTACAGGGCAGTTGGCAGTTTTAACTGCCTAGATTTTCCTACCCAAGCTTAAGAACGCCAGTCTATTCGTCGTGGCATGGCCACCTGCATTATGGCAGTGTTCAACAAGATGTTCGTCTTCCCAAGCGCCAGCTTATAATTAGGCGCTTGGTCTTTATCGATATGTTTTTCGCTGCCCTGCTCTGCCCTTATCGAGTTGTTATTTGAAAACTAATTAAATGTTACAAATGAGCCAACTGGACCATCTGACCTGCTGACTATAAAAAACCATGGGGTCCACTGGCAACCTTTTAACTTGGTTTTGTCAAGCCATATGGTAGTGGGCATATGTTTTTCTAACTTTAAAAAAATTCGGTTTTCTCACTCCAAGAGGGAGGTGGAGCGCTAAATTAAGCGTTCCACTTCCCTCTTGGAGCACGGTCGGCAGCAAGCGGGGCGATGAGTTCTGCAGCGCTGCACACTGGGCCGTGCAGTGCTGCCGCATTGGAAGGCTCCTTCCTCTCTTAAAGGGAAGAACCATTGCTGCAGGGTCTGCAAAAGAAAGGGCACCTACCTGGACCACCAAGGGAGTGGTGACCCCATGTGATCAGCCCAGCACTCACACTGAGTGCCGGGCTGATCGATCGCGGGCAGGAAACCGCGAAAAAAAACAGATCAAAAAAGATACATTTTTTTTTTACCTACCTCGGTCACCTCCGCTTTAAGCATCGCCCCCGAAGTGGCCGGTCGCTCAATGCACGTCCCCTGAAGCTGGCGTTGCTTTCGCCCGGCGATGCATCAGGGGGCAGAAATTAATTTCAGGTCCGGGGCACTACCGGGGCGCTACCGGGGTGGTGTGCAGCCAGATGACGACACGATCTCTGGCCGCAGGTGGGTGTTACTGCCGCCGCAAACTGGCAGGTGAATTTCGTGGGCAGCGGTAACATCGCCGTGCCCAGGTGGTAAGACCTTAGTGCCCGGTTATCGCCCCCCGGAGGCGATAACGGGAGCCGCTAAAGCACCAAATTTCCAGCCCATTGAATCATAGAATGATACAGCACAGAAGGAAAAGAAAGAAAGAAAGACTTGCCTTTCACGACCACCGGACATCTCAAAGCGCTTTACAGCCAATGAAGTACGTTTTTCGAAGTGGAGTCACTGTTGTAATGTGGGAAAAGAGGCAGCCAATTTGCGCACAGCAAGCTCCCACAAACAGCAATGTGATAATGACCAGATAATGTTTTTTGTTGGCCCGTAGTTTCTGATGCTTACGGATGTGCACGGGCTGGGTACACACCCGTAGGGACATTGGAAAAGCCAGTTTCAGGCATGCGAAGCGCATGCTCTGAAAACCATCATTTCCGATCTGTCAAGAATGCTCTTGACAGATTGGATGCCTGCACTGGAGAAGGGCCTCTGCTGGTGGAGAGTTCCGCTTTCTGGAGACCCTCCACCCGCAGAAAACCCTTAGAAATCTTACGCCTGGTAAAAGCAGCGTAAGGCCTGCTTTTGCCAGCATAAGAGTTGAAAAAAAGTAAAAAAAATAGATTTTTTCACTCATTTATAATTTAAAAATACTTTTAAAAAAGGTAAGTTTATTTTAGCCCCGTAAAAAAACTTTAATTATTTTTTCAAAAAATTTAATTTTTGTTTAAATTATTTAATTTTATGTAATTTTAACTAATTTTAAAAACGTGATGGTTTTTAAAAATTTATTTAATGTTTTAGTGGCCCAGAAATTCGGGTCGGGGGCTTCCCGCGGGTGTAAGCTCTCGACCTGCACTTACCTTGCGTGCCAGCCGTTGTGCTGTGGGCCCCCATGGAATTCCAATCCTGGGCCTGCTCCAACTGCCGGCGCGCAGTGCTTGCGTATCCCAGGGGCGCAGTTAGTTCAATGCGTCCCCTGGGATCACGTGGGCCATGGGGAGCCAATGGTAGCGGGGAATGCTTCATTAATAAGTTTGACAGGAAGTGCTGTCAAAACTTATAAATACTACAAGCCCCAAAACATCACTAAATCTTCAAATAAATTTTAAAAAAACATCACATTTTTTAAATAAACTATAAATTACATGAAATAACTATTTTAAACAATAATTTAAATTTTTGAGAAAAATAATTTTATTTTCTAACGGGCCTAAAAATAAACTTACCTTTCTTTAAATTATTTTAAAATAATAAACCTGTGGAAAAAATGTTTTAATTTTAATTAATTCACCACTTACCTTGTAAAAAGCAGACCTTACGCCTGCTTTTTAAATGTCTTAACTCCTGGAGACTTACCCTCCCGGGAAAACCTGCAAAAAAAACGTAAGTTCGATGCGCACGCGCAGCCTCTCCTGCGCACGCGTTCCACCTCTTAGCCCCTGCTTTCAGGGAAATGGAAGTGCCGGTTTCCCGCGCATGCACAGTGCATGCAAGAAACCGGCACTTTCATTGGGCCTACGGGTGAGTACTCCATGCGTACCCGTGTAGACCCGAAGTTCTGGGCCAGTGTCTTTTTGGGGTGATCTCCATTCATATATTTGACAGGTCTTTCTGTCAAAAGTATGAAGGGAGATTCCCTTCTCCTATTGGCTGGCCTGGCCCACATGATCCCGGGCGCTTGCAAACTGCATGCACCCCTGGGATACATGGGCCTTGCGCATTTCAACTGTGGAGAGGCCCAGGAGCGGAAGTGTCCGCACCTTGGGAGCGTTCGTAGATTTTTTTCCAATATGTAGGTTGAGGGATAAATATTGGCCAGGATAACTCCCCTACTCTTCTCCAAAATAATGCCATGGGATCATTTGCATCCACCTGAAAGAGCAGATGGGGCCTCAGTTTAACGTCTCATCCAAAAGACGGCACCTCCAGCACTCCCTCAGCACTGCAATGGGATGTCAGCTTAGCTTTATGTGCTCAAGTCCCTGGAGTGGAACTTGAACCCACAACCTTCTGACTTAGAGCTGAGTATGCTACCAACTGAGCCACAGCTGGCATTGACTTTTGATTAGAATGGTACTAGGGATGAGGGAATTCAGTTGTGTGGAGAGACTGGAGAAGCTGGGGTTGTTCTACTTAGAGCAGAGAAGGTTAAGAGGAGATTTGATCAAGGTGTTCAAATCATGAAGGGTTTTGATCGAGTAAATAAGGAGATGCAGGCCTAGAAATACGATTAAGCCCGAAAATGGGTGGTGCCACCGTGGGCCAAGGTTAACGGCCGCTCGTAAAAAGAGCGCAGGCAGAACCAGTATTTTGCTGGTTTAAATGAGCGGAGTGCAGAATCTCTTGTGCAACATACTCTTTCCGGCGGTAACATCAGCAGGAGGCCAAAGGTCGCGTCTAAAGGATCAGTGCGGTGTTCTCGGGCCATCACCTATTAACAGTGAAAGACTGTGGCATAAATGTCATTAAACTGTTGCATTAGAAGTCAATTGAAATTAAAAAAAATAAATGGGAAACGTGAACCTCTTGGTCACGAGTTTACTGGTGTAAATCGTGCAGAAGGGAATTCAATTAAATTGTTAACAAGAAGAACTCTTGGTGAGAGTATGGTGTTAAATTATTCTTGGCCTTTTAAAAACAGACTTCAAAACTTTGCATGATATTATTTTATCTGTTCCTGAACTAGAAAACCCAATCCATAAAATTTAAGGAAATGCAGCCATTTTTCTTCAAAACTAGCCTTAAGAACTGGTGTTAAAGATTTGAATTTCTCGGCCACTGCTTCCTGTGCAGAAGGACCAGAGTGTTGTGTGTGTCCCTTCAAGGGAATAACTGGTCTTAGACTGCAGTAACGGCAGTGACCACCCCTGTATAAAAGGCCTTAGCAGGCTTCTGTAGTTTCAGTTTCAAGCTGCCTCTTGTTCAGTAAAGTACCTGTTAAACTGTTCTCCCGAAGTCCGTGTATGATTGAGGCGCGAACTTTACAGTGGTGACGAGTAAGTTCGAACTCACCTGCAGTGTGGCATCATCTCACGGGGATCTCGCCTGAAAGGAAGGTCATGGTCTGAGCAACGGGCGTCGACCGAGGGCAACCGCCCAAAGAATCCATCGGTGTTTGGAGAATTGCGGGAGAGACTGTGGTTCCAGCGAATCGTGCTGGTAGCACGTAGTGCGCTGACCCTTCCGGACTGCGGCGGGCTCAAGCTCGATCGAGCGGCTCTACAAATCGGGCCGCGCAGCGTCGCCGGGAAAAGAAAACAAGAGAGAGAGGGTGGAGCGCACAGGGCGTGGTCGGTGCTCGAGAACAGGACAGCGGAGAGAAACTAAACGGGGGGGAAGGAAAGCGAGACATGCCGAAGCTGCGGGTCGCCGCCATTAACCTGTAGAACGCTAGGAGCAGCATGGCAGTAAGGGGAAGAAGCAAAAGCGCGGGAGGCGCCATTTTATCCCGTTGGGGAAGAAGCAAAAGCATGGGAGGCGCCATTTTAAATCACCCAAGATGCCGAAAAGTGGCAGTATCACTGCTTTCGACAACGAGGTAGAAGACTGGACCACGTATGTGGAAAGAATTGAAGTGTACTGCAAGGCAAATGAGGTGGCTGATGGAAAGAGGGCGTCGGTATTATTAAATCTGATGGGTGCGAGTACGTACGGCCTATTGCGGAATTTAATTACCCCAGCTAAACCAATGGAGAAAAGTTTTGAGGAGATTGTTCATATCTTACAGGAACATCTAAGCCCTACACCACTGCTGATAGCAGAAAGATTCAAGTTCCATAAAAGAAACCAACACAAAGATGAGAGCAATGCTGACTATCTTACGGAACTACGCAAGTTATCGAAATGCTGCCAGTTCGGAGCAGGACTGGCAAACACCTTACGGGATAAGTTTGTCTGCGGGCTCCAGAGTGAAGGAACCCAGAAACGACTACTTTCAAAAAAGGACCTGACGCTAGAACAGGCTTTCAGCGTGGCAGTATCCTACGAAGCAGCAGCACGGGGAGCTGCGGAAATACAACAGAAACCAGAAGAATACAGCGCTAACGAAATGGCGTATGGAGCCGAAAAGTGCTATCGCTGCGGCAGAACAACCCATGAGCAGAAGGACTGCTGGTTTAAAGACAAAATATGCAGTCAATGCGGGAAAATGGGACATATAGCAAGAGTCTGCAGGTCGGGAAAGAAGACCAACATGACAAGAACTATTAAGGAACAGTACAGGAAAGTAAAGAAACTGACAGATAGTAGTTCAGAAGATCAGGAAAGTGATAAGGACTCCGGGAGCAGGCGACTAAGTTGTTTAAAGTTACACAACGTGATCGCAAAAGAAGATCACCGAACCATTTGGGTCACCCTCATGATAGCAGGGTCCCCAGTGAAGATGGAATTGGACACAGGATCAGCCCTAACTGTCATAAATCGACGAGACTATGAGCGGCTATTCTCACACATACCCTTAAAGGGCACGTCCATTGTATTGAAGACATACACGGGGCAAAAGGTCTACCCCAGAGGAAAAATAAGGGTGCCAGTTGAATATAACGGAAAGGAAACACAGAAACTATACATGTATATACTACGAGATGGAGGACCACCATTATTGGGACGTGAATGGTTCCGAAGACTACAATTGGATTGGCATTCCATTCTGGCACTAACTGTGACTGACAAAAAAGATGATGATGTCGCACCTGGACGTCTGTCACGAATTCTATCTGACGCGAAAGAGGTGTTCCAACAAGGACTTGGGACTCTAAAAGGAGTAAAGGCAACCATAAAGATTGAGGATAACGCAACCCCAAAATTTTTCAAGGCCAGACCAGTGCCATACGCGATACGCCCAGCTGTGGAAGCTGAACTGGAGAGTCTGGAGCGTTCGGGGGTGCTGTCTAAGGTGGACTGGAGCGAGTGGGCCATACCCATCGTTCCTGTAATGAAGAAAGCATTGAGCAGCACGCCTGGGGAGCCAAGGAAGGTTCGCATCTGTGGGGACTTCAAGGTGACTGTGAATCCAGTCCTGCACACAGTACAGTATCCGCTTCCGCGGATAGAAGATATTTTCGCCTCACTATCTGGAGGGAAACGTTTTACAAAGATTGACCTGGCTCAAGCGTATCTACAAATGGAGGTGGAAGAAGCATCTAGGAAATACCTCACGAAAAACACTCACAAAGGCTTTTACCAGTACAATCGACTGGTATTTGGGGTAGCATTGGCCCCGGCTATGTGGCAGAGGGCAATGGAACAAGTCCTGCAAGGGACCCCGGGGACCCAGTGTTATTTGGACGACATCCTGGTTACGGGCGAAAATGACAATGAACACCTTGCCAACCTGGAACAGGTGCTCACGAGATTGCAGGAAAATGGGCTACGAGCCAACCGTCCCAAATGTGAGTTCTTCAGGAGACAAATCTCATATTGTGGCCACATGATTGATGAGGAAGGGTTGCATAAGTCGCCGGACAAGATTGAGGCTGTAGTCAAGGCTCCAGCACCAGAAAATGTGTCGCAACTGAGGTCGTTCCTTGGGTTGGTGAACTACTACCATAAGTTCTTGTCGAATTTATCTACAATTCTGCACCCACTGAACGCCCTCCTTCAAACTGGTGTAACATGGAAATGGAGTGATGAGTATAAGCGTGCCTTTCAGGAATGTAAATGCCAAATCACTTCAAAAGAAGTATTGGCCCACTACAACCCAACACTACCGATTCGGTTGGCATGTGATGCGTCACCTTACGGCATTGGAGCGGTGCTGTCACACAAATTCCGTGACGGTTCAGAGAGGCCAATAGCCTTTGCATCGCACTCGCTAACCTCAGCCGAGCGTAACTACGCCCAGATTGACAGGGAGGCCCTCAGCCTGGTGTGGGGGGTGAAGAAGTTCAATCACTGTCTGCACGGGCAGAAATTCACCCTACTGACTGATCATCAACCCCTGGTCTCAATTTTTAACCCAAAGAAGGGCGTTCCGGTGATGACGGCGCAACGGCTGCAAAGATGGTCACTTTTTCTAGGGGCACATCAGTATGACATAGAGTACAAAGGTACGAAACAACATGGAACTGCTGATGGGCTGTCGCACCTGCCGTTGCCTACGGCGGAAGAAGCACCTGCAGTGGACCCGTTGGAGATATTTCATGCGACCATAGTCGAATGTTTGCCTGTTACAAACGCAAGTATTGAGAAGGAAACCCGAAATGACCCGACACTCTCTCGGGTCTATGATTTGACGGTGAAGGGATGGCCAGCATATGGCGACTCACTGTTGCCAGCATTCTCACCAAGGAGGGAACAGCTGTCAGTGTGCCGGGGAACCTTGATGTGTGGATCGCGAGTGGTAATTCCACCCAAGTTGAGAAATGGAGTACTCAATGAGCTTCACGAGGGTCATCTGGGAGGGGTAAAAATGAAGAGCCTAACCAGGGCGTTTGTGTGGTGGCCGGGAATCGATAAAGAAATCGAGGATATGACCAAGAGATGCACAGGATGCCAGAAGGTCCAAAACGCTCCACCACAGGCCCCGCTACATCCATGGGAGTGGCCCTCATCTCCATGGCAATGGGTACACATTGATTTCGCTGGTCCATTTATGGACTCAATGTTTCTAATCGCTGTGGACGCCCATTCAAAATGGCCAGAGTTCATTAAAATGTCCTCCACCACCACAGAGAAAACTATTGCAGTCCTAAGGACCATCTTCGCCAGGGATGGGTTGCCAGAACAGATCTGTTCCGACAATGGCCCACAGTTTGTGTCTGAGGATTTCCGGAGGTTCCTGAAGAATAATGGGGTGAAACATTACACATCTGCCCCATATCATCCAGCCACAAATGGATTGGCTGAGAGGTTTGTTCAGACCTTTAAAAAGGCCATAAAGGCAATGTATAATGACGACATACCACTGCAACACAAGGTGGATAACTTCCTGTTTGCTTACCGGAATGCGACACATGCAGTAACCAACCAAGCTCCAGCCGTACTGTTTTTCAACCGGAGACTAAGATGTCGCTTGGATTTGCTCAAACCAAACATAAGACGAAATGTTGAGGATAAGCAGTTCCAGCACATAAATGAGAAGCCAACCAGGAGCTTCAAGATAGGGCAACCAGTCTTGGCCCGCAACTACCGAACAGAAAAATGGCAGCCAGGCACGATATGCACACAGCAGGGACCACTAATGTACACAGTGGACGTTGGAGAGAGCATCGTGAGACGCCATGCTGACCAGATTCTAGAGTCACAGGAACAAGCCAAACCTGTACCACAAGCATGTGCACCTGGTAATGAGCCCGAAGTACAGATTGCATCTACCTCAGAAGCAGGGGTATTGGAAGCTGACGAACCAACCAATGACAATGAGCCAGCATTGACTCCACCGCCAGAACAGGATACTCGAGAAAGGCGCTATCCAGTCCGGATCAGGAAGCCTCCTCAAAGACTGAACTTATAAATGACTATTCCAGTTGATGTATATATTACTGAGAAAATTGTAATTGTAATTAGTTATCATTTAGTTGTTAAATGAATGTTATGTACTGTTTATCTAAAAGGGGAGGAATTGTTGTGTATGTCCCTTTAAGGGAATAACTGGTCTTAGACTGCAGTACCGGCAGTGACCACCCCTGTATAAGAGGCCCTAGCAGGCTTCTGTAGTTTCAGTTTCAAGCTGCCTCTTGTTCAGTAAAGTACCTGTTAAACTGTTCTCCCGAAGTCCGTGTATGATTGAGGCACGGACTTTACACAGAGGACACAGATTTAAGGTGATAGGCAAAAGAACCAGAGGCGACATGATAATTTTTTTTTACGCAGTGTGATATTGTGATCTGGAATGCATTGCTTGAAAATGTGGTGTAAGCAGCTTCAATAATAACTTTCAAAAGGGAATTGGATAAATACGTGAAGGGAAAAACATTACAGGGTTATGGGGAAAGAGCAGGGGAGTGGAATTAATTGGCTCTACCAAAGAGCCAGTACAGGTATGATGGGCTGAATGGCCTCCTTCTATCATTCTATGATTCTATGATAATATCTAAAACAGGACAGTAAACAGCATGGCTAAGTGATATCCTCTGCAGCACAAGCACATTGCTAGTGAGACACAGAAACCAGTCTTAGGATGTCATGGCTACTGATGCGGTTTAACATACTAATAACATAATATTGACATGTGTAATGATCTGGTAAAATGAAAAGTTGAAAACAATATTGGGGTGTTTAAAGTTTTTTTCTTCATTGTCCTTTTTAAAATGACTAATATTCAAGAGTTTACATACAAATGCCTATTTTTCTGGGGCCATTTAATGCTTAGATTATTTGGTGGTTGCAGGAGAATACATTGGTGCATTAGATTACTGGTATGGCTGTGCACAGGGTAGGAGTAACGTGTAATTGAGGACTGAAGCAATGTTGTTTTAGTCCATTGTGTTTGCTTGGGCTTAAAGTAGTAAGGGTCCTGCCTACATTAACTAATGGCCTTGTCAGTTGGGGTTACTGTCTTTGTCTAGCTTCAGTTGAGTTGTAGTTGTTGTATTATCCTCCCCTCCCACCCCGTATTAGTCCATTATCACCTCCTGGGTCGTGCTTCACCCAAACTGACTGGTAGACATCCGAAAATGATTTGAAAGTTGCTTGATTTGTGAACTTTCTATCCACGCATCTCAAGCTGAGCTACATAATGAAAGTAGCCTGAACAGAATCACTTCAAGCTCGTTCATAAAAACATTAATAATAATGGAGAAGTAGCAGAATGTGGGATGAGAAGAAACATATAAGCATGAATAATTACAGTACTTTCTGGTGGTCAGACATGGATAAGTTTGATACTTGTCTCATTTATTCTTTCACTCAACTATATTTTCGTCTAGTAACTGCAGCTAAGACTTTTAATGATTTACAAATACAAGCACAATTTGTTATTCAGCATTTTCAGTCAGTTATTTTTCACTACTTCTTAACACTGAGGGAAAGTGAGAAGTGTCAGGAAAACAAACAGCAACTTTTTGAAAAGAAGTCTGGCTCCAAGAATCAAGCTCCACTGGTTTGGAACTAGTTCTGCAATCTCATTTTGATTCCTTAGGCTAATGAAAATTCAGTTGGAGACAAAAATAACTTTATGATTTCACCATTTGAGACATTCTTATAGTTCATACAACCCAGTGATTGAGGAGATCGGTGTCAGTACGTAGTTTCAACAATGATTACTCTGTTAATAGGGTATGCATTAGGTAATGGTATTTGATTACGGTCACACATTAACGGCAAAACTATCATCCTTGAATAGTGATCAAAATCAAATTGATGATTGTAATGGTCAGAAATAGGGTTCACTTATTTTTAACATGAGGTAAATATGTCTGTAATTTCTTGATCTATCATCTAACAGACAGCACAACTGTGCCTGTGTCCAAATGAGTTGAAAAAAACAGATAGAAGGTGGCATGCAAAAGGTTTTTAAACCTCTTTACTATACACATATTTAATCCACTTACAAAGGAAGCAGTCACCTGTTAGCTGTGTCTAGTGCAAGGTAATTCAAGTCCTCTTATCTGTTAAATGATGTAATTGAAATGTCATTCATGACTCTGATCACAGCTTTAACTGAAAGATTTTAGTAAACCTTGCACACTGCAAATGAAGTACGAATTCACATTTTGAGCAGCTTTTCAGGTGTTTGTTAGCAAAGTTGGCAAATGCCAGTAATTGGTCAAAAAGTGCTTAATCTTCTATTTTTAATATGCCCATTGCAATATACAAGGGTGTAGAGTTTCCGTTTTGGGTGCAATTGGCAATCTGGGCGAAAACTGTGCTGGTTTTCTGAAGTGAAGTTATGGTTCAAGTTTCCGCTCAAGTCATTTGCATAATTACACATATAAAATCTTCCATGAACCAGCGCAATCGGGCAGCGTAATAGAACGTCGTTGTCTTTTTTTTCCATGCATTAAGATATATTCCTTGATGTATTTAAGTGTAGTAACCTGGTGCAGTTTTATTAATATAGCTTGGTTTATCACAAAAAATAAGCATTTTTAATAAGAGTGTCTAGTCCAACACCTGTGAGTAACCTAATTTTAAATCACTGAAAGTGACTTTAAAAAACTATACTGAACCATTTACTAGTTTCATTGATGTACACTAATCAGTTTCTTAGTGAATTAAATATTTTAAAAACTTTTAAAAGGTGCCTACTAGTGCTTTTGTGCCTAAAATAAAAGAGCTTAACTTGAAGAGCCTCCTGGAAGGGCTGCAAATGGGCATATTCGGTGAAAACTCGTCATGCTCATTATTTTGCTCTGGGGGCATGGCCAGTTTTGTGGGTAGGGCCGGCTTTCAGTGCTATGTTTTTAAACCAGCACAAACTAGCAGAAACTCTAGACCAAGATATTTATTTTGCTTTTCCATTGATGTCCATTGACTGTAAATGCTATTTACCATAGTGTGATACTTCCAGAGCTCAGTAGACTAAATACTAAGTGGAAGGAAGAGGGGTTAAAGGATATGGTAGTGTGTCAGCAGTATACATTACTGAAACCAAAGCTGAAAAAAACTCTTGGTGCTGCTTTATATGGGAATGTAAAACCGTACAGTGACACCCATCTATTATCATACAATTTGCATAATTGGCTTTGCAATGCAGAATTCTAAAACACCAAATCATTTCCTATTCATTAATACATAACCCCTTAATTATCATATTTTTTCCAGCTTTCAATTCCACAACTAACCTACACTCAACTTTCCTGAATGCAACTTGCAGACACATCTCAACATGTTCACACCTTACTCAAGACTATTTATAACATAAACAATAGGTTTTTGATTGCATTATCATGTGAACAGAATGTTACTTAGTCCCTTAATTATAACATTTAAGACTATGAATATGATCCATTAGTGTAATAAATCAGTTGAATAAATTACCTTTGACCTAATTGGCATAATCCTTTGATGCCTTTTATAACCAATACTTTCAATGCACCGTAGATTCATCTGAACTGATGTTGCTGACTTGAAAACAAACTATTATCATTTTATTTCTATGATGGCATAAATGAATTGTTTCATTTTTATTGTAATTGTAGTTATGTTGATGACTTAAGCTCTTATTGTCTTAGTTCACTCAATGGCCCAGATTTTGTGGTCAGCGGCGAACAAACAGCACTAGCTGCTCCTTACAAGTAAACTTGCCCACAGACTTTCTGTGGGCTTTTCCAGTGGAACTTGCAGTGATTAGAAATCCAGAACCGCTCGGCGCCCTCTACAGGGGATCTGAGACCTATGTGAACAGGTCAAGCAACTGCGTATCTCCTTAACCAATCGGATTGAAGAATCATTACTGAAACACAGAGGCCCCGATATTAACTCGGAGGTGTGTTGGGAGTGGAGGTGTCCGATATTGCATGGGAAACCCGTAAGGAAGTTCAGCGTGTCTGTCAGTGGCTTTCTAACTCAGCCAGCTCATTAGCATTTTACTTCCTGGTTTGCCGTCCAGTGCACGGCAGCGGGCGTTATAAGGACCCGCATGACACGATCTCAACTCCAGTATTTAAAGGGCCAATCCGAAGATAGAATTTGGAGGAGTTGGTGTTGGAAACATGAGAAGACATGGTGTGACAATAGATTCCAGACGGGCAAAGGCTGCGCCACGGTTCAATGACGCCTCGCTTGATGTGCTGCTGGGGTCAGTGAGGAGTTGCAGAGAGATACGTTTCCCAGCAATGGGAGGAAGAAGCCGGCTACTGACACAGAGAAGGCCTGACTGGAGATGGCCAAGGAGGTCAGCAACAGGAGCGGAGAGCTGCACTCATGGATTCAGAGCAAGCAGCGTTTTAATGACCTAACCAGGTCAGGAAAGGTGAGTACAGTTACACATTCACCTACATCCTTCCATGCGCATCACCTCACTCCCTCACTCTGTCTTGTCAAGCCTACTCCATCACATCACTCCACACACCCACTTACCTTGCACGCGCACCCATCCTTCTCTTTCTATGCACTTTCTCACATCCCCATCTATCCATCCACCACTGTCACTCACCCTTATCCTTATGCAACTTCATGCCTCTCCCTGATAGTCCCCCTCACCAAATGCACTGCATCCATCGGGTGAACACATGCCATTACACTCACTCATAGTTCTGTTCTTTCCCCCATTGCAGGAGAAGAGAGCACAGAATACGAGTGAGAGGGAGAGCACCTGATGTCGGACTCCACAGATTTCCCAGCTCACAACTGCAGAGGAGAAGGCGTTGGAGTTCAGTAGAGTTCCAGTGTCCCTGACCATGAGAAATGAAGTGATGGGGAGCTCCCAGTTACCTGGTAACACAATTAAATATTAGCGAACCACAAGTCATACAGCATTCAGTCATGCTGACTTGATTTCAACAGTGAATTATATATAATCATCTTCATAATGATAAGTTGCAACATCCTTACCTTGCCAGTACTAATTCATGTCTTTTCTCTCCTCCAGGGCCTTCATGCGTGCAGCAGCAGTTGGTGGAGTTCGCAGCCGACAATTCTTCAGAGGAGTTGATTCCTTCACAGGGTGTACCATCACAGGACGCATACATACCAGGCACCAGCTCAGATACTCACTTCAGTTGGACCAGTTAGACAGATAGTTGGGCTTTCACGTGGTGACTCACACTTCACAAGTGAGCAAGAGCAGATGGTGCTGGCTTCACCCCTCTGCTGCTGCCCTCTCGGCTGCCCCCCTCCCTGCTGTACAGCTGCAGGCCTCTCAAGAGCAGGCTGCTGCTGCTGCTGCAGGTTCTGGTGCTAGTACTGGTTATATTGGTGCTCATCCGAGGTCCAAGCTAAGGCAGCTATAGTGCCGCCCAAAATAACAACAGAAAATGCTGGAAAAACTCAGCAAGTCAGGCAACATCCGTGGAGAGAAATTTGAGCCGACGTTTCGGGTTTGACCCATCCTGCTGTGATTCAGAAAACCTCCAAAGTGTAAAAAGTAAACTTTCAGCAACAGTACTGTGAACAAACCCTTTTCCACTAGCAGGTAAGAGAACAGTTGAGTACTGAGTATTTATTGCAGTATTTCCATAAATTTGATTCCGCCCCTCAATTGCCGCTGTGTTCTCACCTTGCTTTCAGTTGCAAGTTTCAGGAAGCCTGGGAAATCCGTGGATGCACCGTTAAATTTAAAGGTCAATGGAAATATTGCTGTAATTGAGCGAGTACCATATGTTAATAGGCAACCCACCTCCCCCGAGAGGGTTTCGCGCAAGCAGCTCAAGTTAAACACAAAAGCTGGTGGGTTGGAGCTGGCTTCCAATGCGCTTGAATTTTTGACAGATTTAACCTGTCCACCTGCACCCAAACTGTAAGGGGTTTTCTCCGTTACTGGTCCCCCGTTACACACAGTTCTTGGATGTCAGGATTTATAAGAACAAAATACACACGGCACAGGGTTTTGGCTCAACCTTTGATTCGTTCGTTTATTGAACACACACACACAATTACCTTCCCAGTATAAATCCTTACGATTTATATTAGACTAACAACTCCAAAATACAAACCCCTACGCAAGGGTAATTTGCATCGACACAATATAACACAGTTAAACCCGTCTGCGATTTGACTGTTACATATAAAGTTACCCAGAATCAATCACAAAAACCTTATTGTGATCTGACTGAAACTTACAAACTTACTCAGACTCAATCACAAAAGCCCCCTCTATGATTAGACTGAAACATACAATCACCACTCCCAATCGGCTATCTCCTGGAGCTGATTGTAGGCCCGAATCTATCTGCTCACTGTTCTTCCGTTAGCTTTCCACACCACTCTCTTCGAAGTGGCTGCCTCATACTTTAAACCAAAACCAACTTGCAATCTTGAAACACATATCCTGGCCCCCTCCTGCGCATACGATGGCTGTTTCAAAATGTGTGAATGTCTCTAGCAGAGCACTCTTGATGGCTAATTGTCCCTTGTATTGTCCATTAGAAATACCTTTCTGACAATGCAACCTTCCCAAGGTGACTGCATATGCTAGTTGTTGGTTTCTGTTAGCATTCATCTTCAAAGAGATACCTTTCTGACAATGCAACCTTCCCAAGGTGACTGCATATGCTAGTTGTTGGTTTCTGTTAGCATTCGTATTCAAATAGTTCAAGGCCCGGCCCATTGTCTAGGCCTACACTGACACTTCGGATTTCCAGCATCTGCAGTATTTTGCTATCGTACTGATACTTGTTATACTGGGGCCATGGTCTTCTTTAGCAATGTAACCCCTTAAGGTACATGAATATGTGTAAATGTTCCTGTTCAGAAGCACTCATATTTTAGATTGTCTGTGATCATTGATATCCAGTCTCTTGATGGTTCTTCGGCTGCAATGTTTGAATTAACCCTTTATTGCCCATCTCTTTTTGCGGGCTGTGCAGTTCTGGGTTTTTATATTTCATAGTCCAATTTTTATCATTGGGCAGGGAGGAACGGATCCTACAAAACCCATGTGCTCCTTCAGGTTAAAATTCCCCCCGCAGAGTCCAAATCAGGAAGTTTAAGTTAGACTATTTAATTCAATGGCAAATCAAGTACAGAATGTGAAATCAGGAGAGGGAAAGAAAGATGAGATTAAGAGAGAGATAAAAGAGACAGAAAGAAAATGTAAAAAAAAAGTATTAAAATTTTTTCATTTTTTAAAATCTCCAACAATAATTAAAATGTGACCGAATGAGACTCCACACTTGTAAAAGTAAATTTTCAGTGCCAGGGAGGGTGGTTGGCAGTAATTAAGACTCATCACAGTGTTAAAAATTCACTAACATTTGAATGGACAAGCCGTAATGTTTTCTGGCATGTTTAGTGGGTATCTATTACATAAGTACCACAACTTCACGCCTTTTCATGTATTTCAATGCTGAGTCTCTCAGCGAGATACTGGTATAGCGAAGCTTGTGGAGGAGCATGGTAACTCCGACAGCAACTTCCTGATTTCCGCCTTTAACTACGCATGTGTGTTCGCCGGAAGTTGCTGTCTGATTTATTCTTTAATAACTGTGAGCGCTGATAGATTTCTGCAGCAAAATCTGGGCCATTATCTTCACCATTTCAGGCAATGGATGTGACAGTATGGATTCTGCATTATAGCTGCAATGTTCAAATGATGATATCTTGATGAAACTTAATATTCATTTCATGCTTCCTTAAATCATGAACACAACAGGTTGACATTCTTCTATTATTTTTTCTGAATTAAAATAAATATAAAGTCTATTTGACATGAAGGTCATAATGATATCTTCACAGTACAATGAAGAATGAATGAGACAAAGTTGCAGAATATTGTTCATATATAAAGGATACATAAGGGACTCAAGCGATATGGGGATAGTGCAGGAAGGTGGAGTTGAGGTTGAAGATCAGCCATGATCTTATTGAATGTTGGAGCAGGCTCAAAGGGCCAAATGGCCTACTCCTGCTCTTATTTCTTTTGTTCTTATGTTCTATAACCTTAACATTCTGTGTGTATAATGTCGATAGTAATATCACAGTTAAATCACCAGTGTCTAAAAGCTTTGAATATCTGTAAAGTATATCCATTAGCTTATAATCCTCTTCAAGCTAGTGATTTTCAATGTGGGTCTCTCATTCTCAGAAGACAACATAAAATCAGCACACACCAATTTCACTGCAACATCCTAAAATAAAACTCATAAAATGCCTTGTTTAAATGATGAGTAAAAAGCTGTATTTTTCTGGTATGACAAATTGTAATGTCTGATAAGATTACAAAAGAGAATTGATGTGATAGTTCAAAGTTCTGCATAGCTCTTTTGGGAAATAGTGTGATGGCTGTTTTTAACTGCTTTGTGGAAAATATTCGGTACCTTAGTGCCTCCGGTTAGCGCCAGCAGATGGCGCTAACGGGGTGCTAGAGCATTATCTCCGGGGTGAGGCAAATCCAACGCCACACACCACATGCAGCGCCGCTGCTAACAGTTCTCGCTGGGAGCCTCAACGCCAGGTGCATCGTGATGTCAGTGAGTGTGCAACTCTCACAGACCGCCCGATCTGTGAAATTGATTGTTGCCACCTACCTTAGCACCTGGAGGAAACAGCGACAGTGGGAGCTGGCATGAAGCAACAGGAAGCCAGCTCCAGGGACATTATTTAAAGGGATCATCAGTAATGAGTTGCAGCTGTAGGTTAGTGGAGCTTCAATGCTTTCTTGTCAGTTTCACATAGTGCAACATTCTCATTCCGTAATTTCAATGTTATTTAGTATCAGGAGTGTTGTGGCAACTAAAAAGTAGCTACACTTATTCTTAAAAAAATCAAACTGCTACATTTGGTTACATTGATAGACGCTGTACTGGAACATATGGCTAGAGGGAGGAGGAGGGCCATCAGAGCTCTCAACAGGAGGACTTACCCTCTGAGGGTATTCTGAGAGCACGTCTCCTACCTCCATTTAAGCAAGGAGCAGTGTATTAGAAGGATAGCAAGATATTGCAGATGCTGGAAATCCAAAATAACAACAGAAAATGCTGGAAAAACTCAATAGGTCAGGCAACATCCGTGGAGAGAAATTTGGGCTTGTGGCTGGCTGCTCGGAGACAAGGGCTATCCGATCTCCACCTGGCTCCTGACTCCACTCCACAACCTCAACACTCCTGCCCTGCAGCACTCATATAATGAGAGCCATGCTGCCACCAGGAACATCATCGAGCAGACCATCGGCCTGCTGAAGCAACAGTTCCGCTGTCTTGACTGCTCGGGAGGAGCCCTCCAGTACTCGGCTGAGTGGGTGTCCCATTTCGTGGTGGTCTGCTGCATGCTCCACAACTTGGCCATCATGAGGGCCCAGCTCTTGCCACCAGGAATTGGAGGACCACCTCAGGAGGAGGGAGGAGGGAGGAGGAGTGTAGTGTATGTGCTTTAAGTCAGAACTACTTTTTACAGCTCCTGTATACTGTAGTACCGGCAGTGACCACACCGGTATATAAGCTGTGCGCATGCCTCTGTACCCCAGTCTAGAGATGACCCTCCTCCAGTAAAGACCTGTTATTTGTTTATGTACAGCATCCATGTAATTATTTATCCACTGAACCACGGATCTAACAGTGGCGACGAGTGTTGATGTGAATCTACCTGCAACATAAAAAAAAAAAAAAAATAGTCGAGTCCAGGAACACGGGTGTCGACCGCGAGCAACCACCCAGCAGTCAGGCAGAGATCCAACTTCGCTGGGGAGGCTGTGGAGAGCCGGGCTTGGTTCCCCAGCCACAATGAGCAGTAAGAGACCGACGACAGGTCCAGAGCAGACCCTTCCAGAGCAGCGGCGGCTGGAGCCGACCGACGGCAGAGAGAGAGAGAGCCGGGCAGCATCGACGGGGTAAGAAAGAGGGTGAAGAGAGCAGGGCGCAGCCGGGGGTTGATCACCGAGCGGCGTCGAGGAAAAATACTGCAAACCAGAGAGAGAGAGGGTAAGAAACAGCCGGGTTCTAGACTGAGCGGCGTCGACAAATATCAAGAGAAGAACGCGCAGAGCACAGCCAGGGATCACGGGCTGATCAGGGTCCGCGGGGCGAAGCAAGGGGAGACGCCATTGATCCGCGGAGAAGCAGGGAGAGCGCGGGAGGTGCCATTGAGCCGCGGAGAAGCAGGGAGAGCGCGGGAGGCGCCATTGAGCCGCGGAGAAGAAGGAAGAGTGCGGGAAACGCGATTTTGCGAAGCCGCAGCGGAGAAGACGGGCAAGCGCAGGAAGGAAGGAAAGCGTGGGAGATGCCATTTTGTGCCAGTGGAGAAGAAGGGGAAGCGCGGGAGGTGCCATTGGGGATAGTTAACGCACAACCAAGGATGCCGAAGAGTGGCAGTATCTCTACATTCAACAATGAAGTCAAAGATTGGGCGACATATGTGGAACGTATTGAGGTGTACTGCAGGGCGAATGAAGTGCCAGATGCTAGGAAAGCACTAGTTTTGTTAAATTTCATGGGTGCAAAAACTTATGGGTTACTGCGAAATCTAATAACCCCAGAGAAGCCAGTAAACAAGAATTTTGAAAGCATAGTAGAAATCCTACAGGACCACTTAAACCCCACACCGCTGCTGACAGCAGAACGATTTAAGTTCCATAAAAGGAACCAACACAAAGATGAAAGCAATGCTGAGTACCTAACGGAACTGCGCAAGCTATCGAAATACTGCCAGTTTGGAGCGGGACTAGCAGACACGTTAAGGGACAAGTTTGTGTGTGGGCTACAAAGTGAAGGAACCCAGAAACGGCTTCTATCAGAAAAGGACCTTACGCTGGACAAAGCTTTCAATATGGCAGTATCACACGAAGCAGCCGCAAGGGGCGCTGCAGAGATACAACAGAGACCGCAAGAATATGGCACCAACGAAATGACCTATGGAACAGGGAAGTGCTATCGCTGCGGCAGAACAACACATGACCAGAAAGATTGTTGGTTCAAGGACCAAGTGTGCAGACAGTGTGGGAAAGCAGGACACATAGCAAGAGTCTGCAGGTCTGGGAAGAAAACCAACAGTAAGAAAACTCTACAGGAGAAGTACAAAAAGGTACACCAGGTGATGGACAGTGGTTCAGACGAACAGAAAAGTGACACAGACTCCGGAAGCAAGGAGCTGGGTTGTCTAAAACTACATAATGTAACCAAAATGGAGGATCACCAGACTATCTGGGTTACACTCAAGATAGACGGAGTCCAAATGGAAATGGAATTGGACACAGGGTCAGCTCTAACAGTCATAAATCAAAGAGACTACAAGCGGCTATTTTCACACATACCTTTGAAAGCTACAGAGATTGTCTTGAAGACGTATACGGGGCAGAAAGTCTACCCCAAAGGAAAAATAAGGGTGAAAGTGACATATAAAGGTCAGGAAATACCTAAAATGGATATATATGTATTGCCAAATGGAGGACCACCACTGCTAGGACGTGAATGGACCCGGAGGATACATTTAGATGGCATTCCATACAGGCACTGAAGGTGGAGGCCAAAAAGGATGACGACGTCACACCTGGACGACTGTCAAAAATGCTAACTGATGCAAAAGAAGTGTTCCAGGAGGGACTAGGGACACTAAAAGGAATGACAGCAACAATTAAAATAGAGGATAAAGCAAGCCCAAATTTTCTGAAGGCCAGACCAGTGCCTTATGCGATCAGACCAGCGGTTGAAGCAGAGCTGGAAGGGTTGGAACGTTCAGGAGTACTGTCCAAAGTGGACTGGAGCGAGTGGGCTACACCCATCGTTCCTGTAATGAAGAGGTCGTTGAGTAATACGCCTGGGGAACCAAAGAAGGTCCGCATCTGTGGGGATTTTAAGGTGACAGTGAACCCAGACCTTCACACGGTGCAATATCCGCTTCCACGAATTGAGGATATTTTCGCCTCGCTATCTGGTGGTAAACCCTTCACCAAAATTGATCGAGCCCAGGCGTACTTGCAAATGGAGGTAGAAGAAGCTTCGAAACATTACCTTACGATCAACACCCATAAAGGTCTCTATCAATACAACCGGCTGGTGTTTGGAGTAGCCTCGGCTCCGGCTATCTGGCAAAGGGCGATGGATCAGGTCCTGCAAGGGATTCCAGGGACCCAGTGTTATTTGGACGACATCTTGGTCACGGGCGAAAATGACGGTGATCACCTCGCTAACTTGGAGAAGGTGCTCGCCAGATTAAATGAATATGGGCTACGAGCTAATCGCCACAAGTGCGAGTTTTTCCAGAAACAGATCTCGTATTGCGGCCATGTCATCGATGAAGAGGGGTTACATAAGTCCCCTGACAAGATTGAGGCAGTAGTCAAGGCTCCAGCACCGGAAAATGTGTCACAACTGAGGTCGTTCCTCGGGCTGGTAAACTATTACCACAAGTTCTTACCAAATTTGTCTACGGTATTACACCCGCTGAACACCCTACTGCAAACAGGGGTACCATGGAAGTGGGATGACGAACGTAGACGAGCTTTCCAGAAGTGTAAAGAATTGATCACATCAAAAGAGGTGTTGGCCCATTTCAACCCAGCACTACCAATTCGTTTGGCATGTGATGCATCACCCTACGGCATTGGAGCGGTGCTGTCGCACAAATTCCCAGACGGGTTGGAGAGGCCAGTAGCCTTTGCGTCTCGGTCACTAACCTCAGCCGAGCGCAACTATGCCCAGATTGACACGGAGGCCCTCAGCCTAGTGTGGGGAGTAAAAAAATTCAACCATTATCTGCATGGGCAGAAGTTCACCTTGCTGACTGACCACCAACCACTTGTCTCCATCTTTAATCCTAAGAAGGGCGTGCCAGTAATGACTGCACAGCGGTTACAAAGATGGTCCCTGTTTCTCGGGGCGAATCAATATGAAATCTATATATATTAAGGAGTTGATCTGTCTGTCCTTCTGTCTGTCCTTCTGTCTGTCTGTCCTCGGGTGTGCATCTGTCCGGCTATGCGCTCGAAAGTTATACAGCGTACCTACGCGCGCGTTACCTCCGAAGAAAGCTTACGCTTCCGGGACGCTGGTAAGCATATTTACTTTTCGGTCGGACGAAAATTGTTCGCGCCTTATGCAAAAAACCTTCAAAATTAAACTCATTATCTGCTAGCATTGATTGACTGACGTCAAGGTTCGACCAATCCTGTGCCATCACGATTGACCAATCCTACAGTACGGTCCCCTGATGTTTGGCCAATCGGTGTGTGTGTGTGGGTGGGACTAATCATTTTCATCTCGGGGATCTGGCAGCCATTGTTTCAGTGCCATTACTTTAGCTTCCAGCTCAAACTACTTTGAAAGTTAGTATCTCTTTTAAAAATAACATAAGATTTACCAAAAACGTTTTATAAGTACTTTCACTTTCATCTTTCAAGGTATTAAGTGTGTGTGTGGGCGGGACTAATCGTTTTCATCTCAGGGATCTGCCAGCCATTGTTTCACTGCTTGCAGCTCAAACTACTCTCCTTATCCAGCTTTGAAAAAGTTAGTTTCTCTTTTAAAAATAACATAAGATTTACCAAAAATGTTTTATAAGTACTTTCACTTTCATCTTTCAAGGTATTAAAAGGTAGAAATGTTGCTCGGCAGCAGATTCACAAAGGGACACAGACAGGGCCCAAAAGCCTGGGACTCAATTTAAAATGTTGCCCGGCACCAGATTCACAAAGGGACACAGACAGGGCCCCAAAGCCTGGCACTCGATTTAAACCGCCCGGCCCAAAACAGCCCTGGCAAAGCCGGGCTCCCCCCAGCTAGTCGAATATAAAGGCACGAAACAGCATGGGAAGGCTGATGGGCTATCGCGCCTGCCACTGCCTACGGTGGAGGAAGCACCAGCAGTGGACCCTCTCGAGATATTTTATTCGTCGATAATTGAACAATTGCCAGTAACAAACGCGGATATAGAGAAGGAGACCCGCAATGATCCGACGCTGTCACGGGTATATGAATTGACTGTGAGGGGATGGCCAACACATGGTGACTCACTGTTGCAAGCATTCTCATCCAGAAGAGAACAGCTGTCAGTATGCCAGGGGACAGTGATGTGTGGATCCAGAGTGGTGATTCCACCCAAGTTAAGGGAGAGAGTGCTAAAGGAGCTACATGAAGGTCATCTGGGGGGACTGAAAATGAAAAGCCTTGCTAGGGCTTATGTGTGGTGGCCGGGAATCGATCAACAAATCAAGGACCTAACCAAGAGCTGCTCAGGATGCCAGAAGGTCCAAAATGCGCCACCACATGCCCCTCTACACCCATGGGAGTGGCCCTCCTCTCCATGGCAAAGGGTGCACATTGATTTCGCTGGTCCATTCATGGACTCAATGTTCTTAATAGCAGTGGATGCTCATTCAATGTGGCCTGAGGTGATAAAGATGTCTTCAACCACTACAGAGAAAACGATTGCAGTCCTACGGACCATATTTGCCAGAAACGGTTTGCCAGAGCAGATCTGCTCTGATAATGGACCACAGTTTGTGTCCGACGAGTTCCAAAAATTCATGAAAAGGAATGGGGTAAGGCATTACACATCCGCCCCGTATCATCCAGCCACCAATGGTTTGGCTGAGAGGTTCGTACAAACCTTTAAGAAGACGATAAAGGTCATGTGCGATGAGGAAATTCCACTGCAGCATAAGATGGACAATTTCTTATTAGCCTACCGAAACGCGACACATGCAGTTACCAACCAGACCCCAGCCATGATGTTCTTTAACCGAAGGTTGAGATCTCGTCTGGACTTGCTCAGACCAAATGTGCGAAGAAATGTTGAGGACAAACATTTCCAGCACATCAACGAGAAGCCGACAAGGAGCTTCAATGTAGGTCAACCAGTCTTGGCCCGTGACTATTGAACAGAGAAGTGGCAACCCGGAACAATATGTACAAGGCAGGGGCCATTAATGTACACAGTGGATGTCGGGGAGAACATTGTGAGGCGCCACATCGATCAGATCTTAGCGTCACAGGAAGGCGTCAAACCCATGTCTCGAGTACCTGGGGATGAACCCGACATACCGGTAGCATCTACTTCAGACCCAGTAGCAGTGGAACCCGATGAACTACCCGATGAAAAGGGGTCAGAATCACCTCTGCACCAAGAACAAGAACCTCCGGAAAGGCGCTATCCCGAAAGGGTCAGGAAGCCGCCCCAAAGACTGAATCTATAAATGGACTTTTGTTATTGAATGTACATGTAAAAATGTAATTGTTATTTGAATATTGAGGGGGTATTATTAATCTAAAAAGGGAGGAATTGTAGTGTATGTGCTTTAAGTCAGAACTACTTTTTACAGCTCCTGTATACTGTAGTACCGGCAGTGACCACACCGGTATATAAACTGTGCGCATGCCTCTGTACCCCAGTCTAGAGATGACCCTCCTCCAGTAAAGACCTGTTATTTGTTTATGTACAGCATCTGTGTAATTATTTATCCACTGAACCACAGATCTAACAAGGAGGACGAGGAGGAAGAGGAGGAACAGGAAGACGAGGGGAATGAGGAGGAGGAGGAACAAAAGTGAAGGAGGAGGCAGCCACTCAATCGGCCTTCTGCCTCATCAGACTGCTGTTCAAATGAATTAAACCCCAGATCCCCGTTTCTCAACACATTCCCATCAATCCATCCCTGTCGCAGGCCATATCACAGCTCAAGGCTGAAATGTGACACACCACAAAAGAATCCAAACTGAATTAATACATTTATCAATAATCAGTGAACACATATTTACAACAAAAATATTAACTATTCACCCTTGTGCAGTCCCTTAGTGCCTGTTGTTACTGTGCCTTTCCCCACTCTAGTGTTCCTACGAAGTGTTGGCCCAGTGGCTGCAGTACGGCTGGTGGAAGGCTGCTGAGTGTCCGTGCGGGAGACTTCAAGTGGCCTTGCAGGACACCCTCAACCAGCTCTGGGCCTGGAAGGCCCGGCTGCAGACTGCACCACCTCAGCATGGGCTGCAGCAGTCTGGGCTGGCTAGATAACAGGCAGCGACAAGGGCAACGGCGGAGTGGCAGTGGTAGGAGCAGGAATGCTGTCATCCTGAGAGAGGACAGCAGGTTTCTGCCCCACTGACCCACTGGCACTTCCCGGGGACAGCACCTCAGCATCACTACCAATCTGCTGGATCACAGATTGCTGGCCTGCTGCAACACCGTGAAAGCACCGGTTGACGGTGGTAGACCCAGCCACGATGGCAGCAGTCAGAGCTTGCGTGGCACCAAGCTGAGGCTGCATCAGAGCAGTCTCAGATTGGATGCCACCAAGCATAGACTCCATTACAGCACTAAAACGTTGTGCGGCTTCCACCTGTGCTGCAGTGGAAGCTGCCAGATTGCCCATCACCCGCGGCATCAGGTCTGGGTCGCAACGGTCTCTCTGGGAGTCTACCATCCTTTGCAGACTGGAAATGAAGGGCTTCATGGTGTGCACAGACCCTTGTGCAATGTTGGAGGCGAACTCCTCCACACTCTTTATCATTGGCGAGAGGCTCACGGGACCCCTTGCCATTGCACCTATCATCTCCGTGTGCATGCCCATCACTCTTCTTCTAACCGCCTCCCCATAGAGGTCCTCATCTGAGTCCTGTGCAGCAGAACTCGCCATCCTGGCTCCTGAGCTACCCTTTCCCCCTGGCCTTGCTGCAGCCTGCTCATCCCCGGTGCATCACCCTGTGCAGATCCAGCTACTATACTAGCCTCTAAAGAGCACATAGTGTCAGTATCTGAGTTGGTGCCTGCGGGTGAGACATGCAGTGACGCAGTGTGTTCTTCCTCCTCCTCTTCTCCGGCCTCGCTCTCAATGGCACCTTCAGGGACAGGCTGCTCAGGTGCTTGCTCATTATCTGAAAGCGTAAAGGCACAAGATTTGGGTTAAGGTGAGGGGAGGGGGGCAGGAAGGGAGAAATGCATGCATACAGCATGATTAGCTGGATAGTGCGAAACGCTTGTGGGGTGAGGGGTAAGTGGGATGTGAAAAGAAGGAGCCGGGATTAACATACCATTGTTGTCCTTAAGTGGGTCAACGTCACCAGTGGCCACGGCGCCCACCACCTGGTGCCCAATAATCTCCAGCACTCTATTTTCCAGTGCAGACAAAGGTTGGGTGTCGGCTTGTCCCCCGCCTGTGCGCTCCTGATCCCTCCTGTTGTGAGCCACCTTGGCCTGCAAGAGAAAGGAAAGGGTGTGAGTGAGTATGGAGCAATGTGTTTGGGTGATGTGCCTGCCACAGTTGAATAGCTGTCATTGTGTGCAAGATGTGAGATGTTGGTAGGTAGAGATTGTTGGTGGGTGAGTGCTCGTGGTGTGGTGCTTTGGGCAGTGTGTGAAGACTATGGTTCAGATGGTGGTATGTAGCATTTGTTGAAGCATTCACTCACCCTGACCACCCAAGTGAGGTCATTAAATTTCTTCCTGCACTGTGTGTGGGTCCTGGGGACCAGAGTGTTGCCCGAGACCTGCTGCGCTGCCTCCCTCCACATGGCGCGGAAGACTTGCGGCGAGGGCCTCCTGCCACTTGCCGGGTACAGCACCGCCCTCCGGTCTAGAAATTGGGTTACTTTGTGCCTCTCGTCTAACGGGGAGCAAATGCCCAAGCGCCCAGGTGCGGCTCCGCTAATGCCTCCCACGAAATTCAACGAGAGGTTAGCGGCAGTGGTAGCCTGTAGCGCCCCGCACCACTGCGCCAGCGATGATGATGTCATCGCTGTGCACAGTGTCCCGTTTGCGCCCCGGCCGCAAACTTCCCTTGCCCCCCTGACCTATTGCCGGGCGATATGTGCGAAAGGATCGGGGGGGGGGGGGCGGTGTCAGGTGGCCATTTTTATTTTGGTCAGCTGCCGGCCACGATCATTCAGCTCGGCACTCCTCTTGAGTGCCAGCCTGTTTTCATGGCACCCCGCTCCACGGTGGTCTGGCAGGGCCTCGGTGCACACAGCGCTAGGCCCCTCCCCTTTAACCAAGGGAGGAGGCCTGCAGTGTCGTGGCGCTGCTGCACGTAACGCTGCGACATTGAGTGGTAGCACCTTCTTTGGGCGCTACTTCTGAAACTACGGGGTAGGAGCGCTAAAATTAGTGCCCTGGCGAGGTTACTGAATTTTTCCCCCTCCGTCTCTCACAGTGAACACCAACGCCTCCAATACTTGATTGCAGAATCTGCGGCTCTCTACCTGGGGCGTAGATCTGCCATGAGTACAGTTGCTCCTTCTCCTTGACCTGCTGCTGCTTGCTGAGGCAGCTGCACAGCCAGTGATGCTGAGAATGGGGTTCTGCAGCATCAATGAACCTCACCTTTAAGAACTGAAAAAAGCTTGCGGCAATCATGACTTGCGATTAGTCTGCACCTGATATTGGTCCACCCTTTGAGTGTAACACAAATGAGTTTGGGCTTAAAGGGCTGAATTTTATCAATGGGGGCGCGTTGGGGGTGGGACTGCTGGTTGTCGGGTTTCAGTCCCGCCCCCAACGACGTCCAGCTAACCCACGCTATTTTCCCTTGATTGACCTTGTAAAGCCCGCCCTGCAGACTTAGCCAGCCAATTAAGGGAAAGCCAGTGACAGAGGACGTTTCATCTGTCGAAAAGTTTTGACAGATGAATTGTCAGCGTTTGACAATCTCTGTTCTAAAGTGAGCCCTTGCACAAAGACCCACCAAAACCTCTTTCCTCAGCAGAAATCAGATGGCTGCTGCATCAGAGAATGCAGCAGCCATTCTGTCATCTCTGCCATTGAGATGAGGCACCTCCGGATCCCCAAGGGTTGAAACCTGCAGAAAGAAGCAAAGGTAAGTAAACTTTTTCTAACACGTTTCACTCACCTCCAATACTTACCTCTCCACACTTGCGCCCATCACTCACCTCCACAGCGGACTATTTGATCCCTCTCGCCCTCGCAGACCCACTGCTCGCCTCGCTGACCCTGGCGAGGTTCTCAGCCGTTGGGAAGCCCGCACTTGCAGGGGTAAAATGTTAACAGGCAGTTAATTGGCTCTAATCCCCTTCCCGCCTCAAGGAGATGGGTCCCTGCGCGAGTCAGGGACCCGCCTCCCAGGAAGATGGCAAGGAGGTGGGTTGGGAGTGGGTTCAGTACCCGCTCCCAGTTTCTGCCATTTTCCCGGCAGTCCCACCTCCCCAGAGCTGGCAAAATTCCCCCCTAAGATTTGAATTAGCACTCTCATTATTTCTTTGAGCAGTGAGCACGAATTTTGTGTGCAGTCTAAAGCATTGGGTCTGGCACTAATTCTCTAACTTTTCTAATGATACCGCCCATTCCTGGGCTCTAATGAATTTCTAGCCCCTAGAGTGGCAGATTGTTATGATTGTCTTAATGACCATATTGCCCTCAAAACAAATTTATTTGAAAAAAATGTTGCTATATAGTATAGTTTTTCAGTATCCATAAAATCCACCTAGTTATAGAAACATAGGAACATAGGAACAGGAGTTGGCCATTCAGCTGCTCCCGCTTGCTCTGCCATTCTGTTAGATCATGGCTGGTCTGTACCTCAACTCCATTTACCCACCTTCATTCCATATGCCTTCATATCCTTACCCAACAAAATGCTATTAATTTCAACTTTGAAATTTTTTATTGACCCGGCATTTACAGCCTTTTGGGGATACAGATTTCCACTACCCTTTGCGTGTGAAAGTGCTTCCTGACTCATTCAAGTCACCCATACTGATAGCTTTTAGTATCCAGCCTGCTGTAGAGGGGACAACGCATAATTGTGTTTGACACTTTGACATTGCATTTTAAACAGATTTACGCCAGACTGAATTGTTAGGTCTGTAGATAATAAACAACCCATGCAGATCAGTAAGTGTAACTTTGTAAAATACAGCGAACACCCTGGCTACCACTGGGAAATTTCTTCTGATCAGGGAGTGCAATAAGTGACATAGAAGATGTGATGATATGTGCTGAAGTAAGCTATATCCATCTAATCCTGTAAACAACTGAGGAGGGAGGTATGTAGCCTCATGGTGGTGATTTCTGTTTCATTCCTGGTAATGTAACGGAGAGTAGAAGAAATGAATTCATGCTGTGTCCATCTGATCTTTACTCAAATTTCTGAGTCAGTTTACCTATAGTAAGAAATGCAAGTTTTTAATGCCCCTTAGCATTGATGAAACATTTGGACTTGTACATTGTACATTCATATTTGAACGTTCAACAAGAGATACATAAATACATTTATAAAAATGTTTTTTAAAATAAAAGTTTAAAATTTTACAGTGACTACTCTTCTATGTGGAAAATAGTAAACAAAAGTATCGGTTAACCATGTCTACTATTATCTGGCCTGTTGTAAATGTGGATGAACCCATGCTCACTAGATAACTAGATATACTGTATACTGTTATTGGACTGCCAGAAAATTCAGCTGCTTTGCTTGTCACTAAAATAATAGCAAATTGTGCACAAGCTCACTGCTAAACCACCAGAAAACTTGATCATAGCTCTACCTACGAGATTACCAAGCATTTGAATACAAAGGGGAATAATTTTCGCCTTCACCGCCTGGGCAGTAATCTGATAGCCCACTTGTTGTCGAACCGGTCTGATTTTCATCCCATTGATTTCAATGGCATGAAAATCGAGTGGGTTCTACAATTGCCGGTTGAACTGTTCTGCCAGATTACTGACCAGGTGATGAAGAGGAAAATTATCCCCCAAAGTTTCCATGACATTGGCAGTAAACATGGACATATTGGGCCACATTTTCCTGTCCCAGCACTTGGGGTTATTAGATTGCCTGGGTGTAGGTGGCACATAGAGGATAAATGGTCAGGAGGATCGCACACCTGTAAGGAACCTTGCCCAATTTTCCAACCATAATTAATTTAAATGGACACGTTCCCTTATGGGCATCCTCCCACCAAATTTTCCTCTATGCTCTGCACCCAGGTGGTCCAATATAGTCAGGCACAGGAACAGGAAAATCTGCCCTATTCTCCTTCACTGTTAGAGCACTAAGGAAGTTGGACCCCAAATTATTAAAGTTCATTTTAGAAACCTCTCACCTGGCACATTGCTTTCTAGCTGTCAGCTGCCACAGCTAGCCTACCACCAATGGTGCAAAATGGCATTATACACTCACATCATGTTAAATTGACCCTTACACTGCTGTTTATATTCTTTAAAGAGTTATGCACACCTGAATTCATAAGGGTTGAAATTGTGCTGTACGATATTCACAATGAACATTGTACAAACCAAACTAGATTAAAGACCCCGAGCAAGGTTTTAGTACCGATATTAAACAGTCTTAAGCAATGATGAATTAATAAATATACTGAATAATTTGAATGTATTTTGGCTGCAACAGTCCATGGTGGTATGGAAAATTCCCACTGTTCACTTCCAATGCATGCTCTGTCCTAACTTTTGATACTAGATTTGAGGAGCTAATGGATTTCATCATTTGCAAAATTGTTCAACCATTCAGCTAACTTTATCTTCTCCACCCTCCTCCTCCAAACCTTCCAATCCTCCCAGTTGCCCTCCCAATCCAGCACCATACCATTACGCTCCTATGGTTTGCAGCTTTACCTCGCTCCCATCCCAATCCTTATTAGACTCATTTATTTCATAAAGCTCACCACTCACTCCTTTGATCAACTTCAAAACCAACTTTTGACCACCTGACTTCCCTTTCTTGCCTCTCCCTTTCTTCAGGCATTGTTTTAAAATTACCATCAACTCCTTCTTTAAAGATCCCTCTCTTGGCCTCTCCACCCTCTCATTCTATTGCCCCATCTCAAACCTGCTCTTTCTGCCTATGGCTCTTGAACAAGTTTTGTCAACCAACTACATATGACATCCTGTGTAATTGTGGTTTGCCTCCTCATCCTCTCGCTTTTGTCCATGCATCACACCCTTTGCTGCTGAAACTCAAATCTATTCCTTGATCACTTTGAGGAATGAGTTCTCCGATGCACTCCTTGCTGACCTACATGTCACCACCTTTCTCAAACTTCAGGTAATCTGGAACTCTGCAGCCTAAGGTCTTTCCTGCACAACCATCACCCTTGTGCTCAAACAACTTCAGTGATTTTCAGTGGTCCAGTGAAACATCTTTATCCTTGATTTTAAATTAATACATGGTCTTATCCAATCCTATTTGGGAAATCTCATCCAGCTATATATCCCAGCATCCAATTCCTGCTGCTCATCTCGCTACTTGTTCTTCACCCCCTTCAGCCTTAATGCTCTTAACCCTCTGGAACTCTCTTCCAAAACCACTTAATTTTGCTATCTCTCTCACTGCTTTCAAAAGCTTCCTAAAATCAATATTTTGTCTTTCATACCCCTCCCCCAATTCTTTAATTCCTGTTCGGCACCTGCATCTCCCCCTTGCAAGGTGCTCTGAGGTTTCTTCTATGAAGAGCGCTATATAAATGCAAGTTGTTATTGTTGATTGGGGGAATTATAATGTGCTGCTATTTTGCCACACTACCAAATAGTACCAGAGATAGAACTATGCCCCCAACACAATTTAGCTAGATTACTGCAGTTATGACAGTTAAACCCATTGGTAGGAGTTGTGACTTCTGCATTCACCAGCCACAATTATGCTGTCCATTAAAATGAATAGGTGGAAAATCGCAGACTAGTGAGTGCACAAGCAGAAAACCTCACCCTTTTAGTCTGTTTTCTGATTATCAAGTGACAAAAAAATCTTTGATAAGTATTGATGAATTTAAGATAGATGCTATTTATTTAATTAGTAGTACAGATCATGGCATTAATTGGGCAATCTCAATAGCGCGGCTGTTATTTGAATACAGTCTTAATCTATTGCTACCATGTTTGATTTTGTTACAAGTGGTGCAGCCATAGCCTCACATCCTCATTCTCCATGTTGGGGATTTTTTGCTTACAAATTATGATTCCTAATGCTATGTAAGCTTTAAAGTAAGACATCCCAGCAAAATGCTCCAGTGGAAAGAGTCGACGTATGGTAATTTATTACAGATGTAAAGTACAGAGATTGGGGGTGAAATTGGTCTTTGCCAGTAGTGTGAAAGGGTGTTCATTGCGAATCGCCAGCCCATTTTACACTGCACCTGATATTCTTCTCAGCTGACTTTGCCTAGAGCAGATGATTTCTACTGGACTATGTTCATTGGTTAATTTCCCAATATGCTTTCTGAAGATAAAATAATCTAACTGAAGTAAAACTTTATTCCAGTAAGTTTAAAATTGCATCAAAGTGAGGTGAAAAACAAAGGGGCGAAAGTTGATTTCTGTTTCTAGAGAACAATTTTGACAAAATGTATCTGTAACCAAGGAGGGGAAAATGAAGAAACTATTGGTATTTTTCAAATTCAAATACATGTACTTCACACTAACAATAAATCCTAGTAGTAACCCTATCTTTGTGCTGTCCTCTGCTTTATCATTTTTCCTTTTGCCATAAATTGGGAATGAGTTTCCAATGTCAAGACTGAAGTGACTGCCCAGCAAGGTTTAATGAGCTGTTGCTCAGTGTGTTTGTCAATAACTTTATGATCCATGTTTATGTAGGTGATAAATTTCTATGCTTGAAGATCTGTATACCTGTCTTTATGGGTCTTTATTTCTTTATCCTTTGAAATAGGGAAGAAATCCTACACTGCACAAATATTGCTCAAAGAATACACAAAAAATGGTCTCGTGAGAAATCTTCTGTACGCCAGATTGGTCTGTTGGCTACCGTTATGAGTGATTACTTTACTAAATTGATTTCCCATTATGCACCTCATTTCTTTGCTGGTTTTGAAAGAGTCTTGTACAATTAATTTTAATTTGTTAAATATATATTTTTTAAATCTCTGATGTTGGGAAGGGTGGGGTAGAGTAATGTACTTAGCTGTGAAGCTAAGAATCTATAGCTTGGTGACAACCACATCTACAACAAAAACATAAAAGCTCCATCTACTGGCATCACAAGGAAATATAACAGGAATGTGGACATTTTTATATTAGGATTTCCAGAGGAAATGTTTATGTAGCAGTTTTAAATGGGGATTGGAACCCATATAAGATTTTTAAATAAATTATTGAACATATAAACCTCAAGTTTATTCTTAATAATTGATTCTATTAAATGTTATAGTTCCACTGGGCGTTGTGCACCTTCTGTTGTGAGTTGTGCATATATGAGTTGTGCATATGTTCTTCTGTTTGCTATAATTTTATTGAAAAAGTGGCCACTGAATAAAAAGGGGTGTAATGCCACTAACAACGGACTTGTTACTGTTTGGTGCTGCTCACAGGATTTGTAGTCCTTTAACAATAGACTAATGAACATTAGCAAAAAATATGAGAAAGCATATTTATTGTGCTTCTTAAGGCCTTGTTAAAGGTGACTATTGATGAAATTGTGCAGCATTGCACAACTGTAAAGTCAAATGAAAAAATGTGAATTTTATTAGAGGTCAGAACTAATATTACCAACAGGAAAATTTCAAAGTATCACTGCATCAGAAATAGAGAGCATTGCACCTGGCCAGTTAGAATTTAATGGGGTTTTCCAGTCCTATACATTCCTTCTGTTCCTGAGTAGCAGTCATTGGTGGGTATATTGTATTTGGCCAGAAGAAGAAGAAGAAGGTAGTCTGGTATTGTAGAGGGTAAAGGAGGTTGCAGTTTGCATGACAGCATAACTAAGACAGCCTATTTCCACCTCTGTAACATCACCCATCTGTGCCCTTGCCTCAGCTCATCCGCTGCTAAAACCCTCATCCATACCTTTGTTACCCTAGACTTGACTATTCGAATGCACTCCTGGCTGGCCAAAACTCGGCTGCCCGTGTCCTAATTCGCACCAAGTTCCATTCATCCATCACCCCTGTACTTGCTGACCTACATTGGCTCCCGGTTAAGCAACGCCTCGATTTCAAAATTATCATCCTTGTTTTCAAATCCCTCCATGGCCTCGCCCCTTCCTATCTCTGTAATCTCCTTCAGCCCCACAACCTCCCCCCCACCCCAAGTTATCTGCGCTCCTCTAATTCTGCCCTCTTGAGCATCCCTGATTATAATCGCACAACCATTGGTGGCCATGCCTTCTGTTGCCTAGGCCCTAAGCTCTAGAATTCCCTGCCTAAACTTCTCCGCCTCTCTACCTCTCTTTCCTCCTTTAAGACGCTCCTTAAAACCTACCTCTTTGACCAAGCTTTTGGTCACCTGCCCTAATTTCTCCTTATGTGGCTCGGTGTCAAATTTTTTGACTTCTAATACTCCTATGAAGTGCCTTGGGATGTTTTACTACGTTAAAGGCACAATATAAATACAAGTTGTTGTTGTTTTAGAACAAATGCGGACAGCAGTTTGAGACTCCATGCATGCCCAATGGATCTTTCCTAGTGTGGAACAGTGGGTATCTGTAAAGGCTTGCAACCCTTTTGCCCAAATAAGTTGAAACTGGCCATGACTGCATCTCAGAGTTTGAATTCTAAAGTTTTCATATTAGCAGTCATTTAAGCTATATTCCAAATAGGTTGTACTAATGCAGCAAAATGTTAGCAAGAATTCAGCAAGTAAGAAAGTAGAAGTGTATATAGTATGGATATGTAAATTACATTGCTCATAAGCAGCTTGTTGTTGAGTAGAGTGACAAATCCAGCAGGGCACCACAATTTTCTGATACTGAGATGGAGGTGCATATTGAAGAAGTCAGGGCCAGGAAGAAGGTCTGCTTTCCCTCAGATGGCAGAGGGGTGGCATGACAAATAAGTGAGCATGCATGAGAGAGGTAGATGAGCAGGTCAGTGCCAGCAGCATCAATCCTGGCTGCAATTCCGGAAAAAAAATTAATGACCTTACCAGGACTGCGAAGGTAAGACTCCTCTTCCAATCTCTCTTACTCTGAATACAGCTCTGCAGAACCACACAGTTCTCCAGCACTACCAATCCTTCCCTCTTCTGCTGCAATCACAACAGGACACTTCACGACACCGCCCTCTGCTTACACTCACACACTCAACACCTGCTATTGCCCTCAAAATTGGCACAAAAGACACTCTACTTTAATTTTGTTAAGACTTGGATTAAGTCTCACATTTTTTATGTTGTTTTATATGTTACACTGTGTAAAGTTTCTTCCCTCCATTGACTTCCCCCTCTTGCACACTTGGTGCTTCTTCTACCCTCCAATCCCTGGGCTGTGCTAAGCTAACTGATCTCAGCTGTGCTTAAGTTGGTTGCTATAATTGACATTAGTGCTCCTGAGATATGCCAGCATTCCTACTTGGATTGCTATCCAGTGATCCTTGCTGAAAGTGTGGCCCAGATTTTCCTCTATCCCATTTATGCTGAAATTATGCCACAATTTATGCCGGTTTCTGCATTGGGACAATGGGTTATGCCTAAGGTTCCTACAGAGTTCATTTGCCTATGCTGGAATGTTAAAACTGACATAATAGGAGTGCAAATGTAATGCCACAAATAAGTGTCAAAAGATGTGGGCTGTCTTCTGCCATGGCACCTCACTCTCAGAGACTCTTTCTGCTGCTGCTCCTATGCCTCTACCATTAGTGTGTAGAACGGTGGTGTGCCTATTTGGAAGGCCATTCCAAAAACCTAGTCCTTCTGAATGTGTGGTGGTAGGGCTGGGGGAGGGGTGGGATTGAGGGCCTGAATAATTGCAGGTACACTCAGACTGACAGCACTTTGGTTAAGAGTAGTGCAGGTCTCAGTAAGAATTTTTTTAAAATTTGAAGAAAATCGCTAACAAACTCCAGAAATCTCAATTATGCACAATTCAGCTGAATTTAGGCCTGTTCAGAAGTGGTGTAAATGCAGGAAACGGTATGGGGCAGAGCAATATTACTGAACTAAGTGGGGTTTTGGTGGACATAACTCAGGAGCGACGCAAATGACAAATGAGATTCACACATAGCTAGGTTTTGGTGTAAAACCGACGTAAGTTTCTTCAGAAAAAAAAAGGCGCAACATGGCTCTTAAGCTATTGATGTGCTGAAAGTTAGAAGGAAATTCTGGTTCTATGAGTCATGACTTTAGAATTCTGAACTCTTATTTCAAAACATTATGACATTCCCAGCAGTTCTCAATATACTTCATTCAAGCATGTTCTGTGCTGTAAATAAGGACCTTGAATACTGCAGTTACTACACTGGATTGTTGAATAGTAAACAGTAGTTACTCATTATTGCTCCATTCTCATGTGCACTAGCTCTTTACAGTACATGAAGCCCCAAACAAAGGACAGCGCTGTACATAAAGGACGTGCTCCCAGCACGGATTAGCACTCACTAAGAGCATGTGTAAGGAAATTGTGAGCATACAGCTCAGAATTTTACATCCTCTGCTCACATGTAATTTCCTGAGAAGTGCTCCCTACAAGCGCTGCTGCCTGCTGGGAGTGACAGATCACAGAGTCACCCCTGAACACTGCGATTAATTAAGTTCTTGAAGAAGAAGTGCAAGAATTTTGTGCATTTTTCTGTAACCATCTTATCCCAGTTGCTATGTCAGAAATCCATTTTGTTCAGTGCTGCTTTGGGATGGTGAGGTTGTGACCTTAAAAAGACTAAATTTTTTATTTCTTGCAAGTCTGGATCTTATTAAGATATTTATTTGGCTCCTTTGCTAGTTTCTTTATGGACAGAGTTGACTAGGTTTGCCATTTGCCCAGGTCAGGGCCAGGTTACCATTAATTATTATCAATTATTAAGATCCTTTGTGACTTTTATGCTTGCACATTTTTCTTTACACATTAATATCTCAGTAGCCAGTAACCGTATTGTTTTAAAAATAAACATATATTACATATATGCTTGACTCCATTATAGAAACCTAATGCTGTTGGCTGCAATTTATTTAGAGCTATAATAACCCATAAGTATTATGGTTAAAAAATCATTTTCAAATATTATAAAGGTACTCACTTAAACTTGCTTTCAATAAATCAGGCTTTTTGTAGAGTTTTTTTCCCCCAAAAAAACCTGTATTCAAATCTCATCTGATTTTGTTGCAATTCTTTTCTCCCATTATATATATACCTTCCTTCCCCCTGGAAGTGGATCAATCTATTGACCAGGACTTCTCCATGCATACTATCAATATTGGTGCACATCAGTTGACCAGAAACATATTTTCCCCATTCCCAGAATGCTACTTCAAGACATTCCAAGATGTTTAGCAACTTGCCTGAGAAGCATTGGTTGAAGCAGTGGTTCAAACTCAAACCTACTGAAGGGGAATCACACGTAACTTTTAGGAACAGGAAAAGTTTATTAGGCCCAGCATTGATGGGAGTACCTTCATCACACGGACTGCAGCGGTTCAAGAAGGCGGTTCACCACCACCTTCTCAAGGGCAATTAGGGATGGCCAATAAATGCTGGCCTTGCCAGCGACGCCCACATCCCATGAACGAATAAAAAAAAATTGATTTCAACCCAAGGTATCCTCCTTTGCAATGTAGCACTGGATCTCTTCTCTCTGTTTTAATTGCCTCTTGAACCCAGTTATATTGTACATACTTCAATAGTCTTCCCTGTTAATTTATTACCCTTTGGGTGAAAAAGTTCCACCTGATTTTCTTTCGCACACCTAACTTATTTTTGTTCAGGATAATAATATCTTTCACATCATTTGTTTTACTAGATAGCACATTGACCCTGATATTTATGGGGAGGCAGGGAGGGAGCAGTGGAGGTCGAAAGTGGCCAAAGAACTAGGCAAGGTCAGGGGCACAGAGGTCCTGTCGAATTTAATACAGGACCTCGTTATCATTTTTAAATTCCATTTCCCACCTGGCAGTTGGCCAAATTTACAGGCTGGCCGGCTGCCAGGCAGGAAGACAAATGGCAGGAAGCCGCAACTGGATCCCCGGCAATCGGGAGGGGGGAGGGAGCGAGAGATCTGGGCTTGGGGGGTTGGGGGGGGGGGGGGTTGGCCGTGATCGTGGCAGGGGAGTAGGCTTCAAATCAGGGTTTGGCAGGGGTCGGGGGCAGTGATGGTTGCCGATCGCGGCAAGAGAGGGGCCGTGATAAGCAGAAGGGAAGCCAAAGACTTTTTTTGAGGAACCGTGGGGAGCACATCTGCTCCTCCTGGCCCACAAGGAGTGCTGTAAAAGGCACCTACTTTGGGAGCCAGCAGCTCCCGCCTCCATCTCGCTGCTGGGTTTCCCGAGCACTGGGAACCCCGCGCAGCAGCAGTTAAATTTAAATCAGGCTCCCAATTTCACTGTGGAAACCTGATTTAAATATGTTAATGAAGCTTCCCGCCTCTCCCAATCACACGCCTCACTACCCACCACCATAAAAATGGTGGCAAGTGCATATGCGTTGTGGTTGGGGGTCATGTTTCGCATTTTTTTTAGGGTTTAACCCTTTCCCCCGACCACCCATCGTGGGGGCGTTAATATCGAGCCCATAATGTTCCCAATGGGGACTGAACTGCACACAGTAAAACCGTGATATAACTGTACTCTATCCTTCTGCTACTGCAGTACCTTAATTGCCCTTTTTTTAACCTCAACTAAGCATTGTACTGATGGTTTAATAGATTTATCTATTATAATCACTAATTCACTTTTCTGTTCAGCATGCTGTGTTACTGTCCCATTTAACACATACTTTCTCCTTTGGCTCCTTGCTCCCATAATAATTGCTTTACACTTATTCATATTGCCACTGATATATAACCTCTTGAAAGATCTGTAAACCTTCTGAATCTGGTTGCTATTTGCTTAGTTTTCTACTTTGTATCATTTTCAAAGTTGTGGGTTTTGCTTACTAGACCCCTGTCCATGTCATTTACATATTAAAAATAGCAAGACTCGCAGAGGTTACTCTGCTTGTAATCTCTTACCAGCCTGACACTCTGATATCAGTTTTTAAGTCAAATTTCTACCTGGTCCCTATTCCAATTCTCCAACTCTTACATTGGCCATTAGTTGTCAATGTGGAGGCTTGTGAAAAGCTTTTTGAAAATCCTAGTATATAACAAAGGCAATATGGAGAAAATTGGATAAAAAGATAGAGCTGCAATTGCTAACAAAAATGAAAGAACAAGTTCAATGGGCTGAATGCTGCACTCTTGTTCCTGTATCAGTAATGTCTTCCAGGAGCTCCACCAAATTCATTGAACGGAACTTCCCTTTTCTGAATCAACAAGTTGTGCTTTTCCAACCTGAATCACACTGTTCTCAAATGTTTTTATGTGACAGAATTAAGCTTTTAAAATGTTCCTGCAAATTACAGTGATATCATTGAACTGCTATTGGGAAAAGCTGAATTCCTTAGATTATTCTCTTGTAAGAGGAAGATTACGTCAATGCGTATAGAGAAATAATTAACCGCTAAAGAAGATTTGAACAGAATAAAGTTTACTTTTCTCTGCATTTCCTAAATACTGAATTGCATATATTTCTTTAAAGCAGTAATTACATTTTCAAGAATTTACATTATTAAACATTATGAAGCTATTGTACATGTTGCCTGCACAGTGTAGGATCGGTTTTGACTTTTGGGTGATCAATCACTGGACTGCACCGGCCTTATTTAAATTTGGCAGGCAAGCTGTGGGGCACCAAACCGGGGGAGTAAATTGGGGGAGGGAAGGGTCGTGACCACACAAAAAAATTCTGTTGTGGCAAAAGGAAGTCCCCAGCATTAAAAAATGACCCTGAATTTCCTCACAATCTCCGGTGGTTACGCTACTGTCACACCATTATTGTGCTGAATAAGATCAAGAAAAATCGTGTTTAGCGTATTACGTTGCTTATGTGCCATGATTGCACGAAACACAAATTTCCTCAATCTTTTTAACCGTGCAAACCTTACACCCTACAAAACCGATCAGGGCTCATTTCCATAGGTGCACTGTTGAAATTCAGGGAAGTTCCGCAGGTTTATGCTGCTCCTGTAATCAATGTATCTGTACACCCAAAGAAATGGTCTAACAGCTTCCGCTAGACAAGTGTAAGTGAAGAGTTGGTGAGCTGAAGAGGTCACCAACTTCACTTGTTGATTAGAGGCATCCAAGGATTTCTTTTTTTAACCCCTTCTGTCATGTTTTTAAACATTGACACCTGCACTTCATTTTATCGTAGTGTTTTCTTCCCCACACAGAAAGATCGGGATGGGGTGCGATGGGGGGGGAGGGGGGGACACAATCGAGAGAGAGGAGGGAGGCAGCAACCGGGAGAGGGAGAGGGAGGCAGTGATTGGGAGAAGGAGAGTGAAGGCAGTGTCTGTGACTCATCATCTGCTTGACAAAAATCACCCATGAACAGTTTGAGGTTAGCAGGATAAAGATACAACCTATTTTAATTGTATCATTAAAAAAAGGTTTAAGGGATAAATTCAGCACCTTTCAAAACAAAAATAAAACGGTGGAAACTGATTCTAAGGCTGAAGTTATACTGTAACTACCGATCGCACACTGCACCCAGTGCACACTCAAATCAGTGTACAACAGCCTCCTACTAGATGAGATTCCCACACTGCTTAGTTTTAATGCACTAAAATCATCACATTTGTATCCGAAACTGCTTTGCATCAACAAAAAGTGGCAATGATATCAGTGAAAGGTGAAATTGTTCCTAACCAAGGGCACTTTGCCATATGTGCAAGGATGGAATGTGCAGTAACGGATTTACAGGAAAGTTTGAACCTTGGAAACAACAAATGCCATTGAGCACCATCATTGCTCTGAGAATACAATCCCTATTGGGAGTCAAAAGCTGAACTGAAATACTGGAGTTTGATAATGGAAAGACACTGCTGACAAATATAGTTTGATAGAGGAATACTTGAACTGCAAAATATTGAAGCAGCAGGTGATAAAATAGCAAGCAATATCTTCAGTTGGAGGAGGTAAGGGATTATAGAAAACCCAAAGGTCATACATTCTCAGAAACAGCTTGCAGGCATTAAAACCACTTGAATAAACACCTAGCGAACTTGGAGCATCAGAAACTGAAATTAGTTGTTCAAGGGTAGAATTGACATCAGTGCTCTAAAAAGAATGGTAGGAGGCTAAAACATAAGGAGCTGATTGAATGGAGGCACTGGTGTGGGATCCTGGTCTACGAAAGGAGCCAAACTCCTCAATCTGCTCCACTAGAAATGAAACAATTCGGCTGGATTGCAGCGGAGAATGACTGATAGCTTAATGTGACCTACCGGTGCCTGACTGCTCGACTGGAATTTCCCTTTCCTCGCCCCTGCTGACACTGCCACCAGGTTCTCGCCACCATCTTCTCCTTTGCTACTTGTCTCATGTATATGGTGGTGTGAGGGAGAGGGTATGGGTCCCCAGCAGATTTCTGCCATGTCCACCCAAGTTACTGCCGCTTCCCAGAGCCGCCATGTGGAAGATGACGCTAGTGCCTGGGAAGCAGCAGTAACGATCCTGAGAGCTCCCAATGAAGGGAGGGAGCCTAGAGCAGCCTCCTAACCCTCCGCCGGGCTCAACGCTTACCCGCTGGAAGTTTTGTTCTCTGTCGAGGCCTTCAGTGGAAGCCTTGATTTCAATCTTTGGGGTGCTTCTGCCCCTTTCAGGTCCCTCAGTACGCCTCTGCAGCATCGCTAAAGTTTCCTCAATTGCCCCGGCTCCCACTTGACAGTGGGATTCATGCTCGGAGCTTGGCATGCATATCAAACCCAGAAAAATGGGTCAGGGTTGGCGTGGGTACACAAGCGTGGGCAGACGGCCCTCCTTTCCCTGCCACAACTCCACCCTGAAGACAATGCCCTCCAAAATCTTATCAATGCTATTGGGGAACCAGAGCGGTGAAAGGTTGGGTGGCTTCATTCAGCATCCCATAATTCTCATGAAAGAAAGGGCGAGCTAATGATGTGAACTGTAGGGTTGTTACTGCAGCAGAAGTGAATCATCTTCTCAGACTACACAAAGCTGCAGGGAAAAGCTGGTATGAAAGTTAGATCATGATCAGAACTAAGTGAAAGGTAGCTAGAAAAATATAATTAACAGAGAAACATGATAAAGAGAGTATTTGGTCTTCAGATTGTAAGAGTAACTGGGAATTATGTTGCCATAAATGGGCAGAGAGACTAATTATTAAATGCCTTCTTCAGTTGTGATGATTATGCAATTAATTATCATAAAATACTAACTAAATGGGGCTAATTCATGCCACAAGAAAGAAGGATCTTCCATTCAACCTCTTTGAGAAAGAAACAACAATTTTTTTTACCAGAGTAAGTGCAACATGAGATAAAAAACATCAGACTGTTTAGTAGGAAAGCGACAAATTAACAGAGTGAGTGACCAGAAGGAAGAAAATAAAGGACAGGATTTAATTACTTTGTTTTTTTTACTCAGGGTGATGTAAACTAGGCTGAATGTATTGCCCATCCCTGCTTTCCCTGAGGAGGTGATGGTGGACCTTGTTCTTGAAACATTGTAGTGCTGATAATGCTTCCACAAAGGAAATGGTAGAAAATTCCAAGATTTTAACGTAGCAATGATGAAAACAATACATGTTCAAGTGAGGATGGTGTGTAATTTGGAGAGCACAGAGGTGATGGTGCTATTTTTGTCCTTCTGGTGGCTGGGATCATGGTGTTGGGACATGCCCTTGAGATACAACTAGAATAAAATAATGAACTGGTAGAGAAACAAGGTAGAAGAAGAAGAAAGTTGGGCCAAAACATGGACTGTTCAGGAGAGTAAAAAAATTGAGGATAAGGCATCATAGGATGAGAAGTGAAGTAAAAACAAGGTTGAATATAATTACATGAGCTAACATAAAAATGTCAGAAATAACAACAGAAAATGCTGGAAAAACTCAGCAGGCCAGGCAACATCCGTGGAGAGAAATTAGAGTCAACATTTCGGGTCAAAACCCTTTATCAAGACTAAAGAGGCACAGGGAATGAAATAGATTAAGAGGCCGGGCTGGGAGAGAACAAAAGAGAAGAGACATTAAGAGGTATTCAAAACGAGACAAGATGGTGATAGGACTAGTGGAGACAAAAGACAGCTCTAGATTAGGTGTGAAATGCACTGGCAGAATGGGAGACAGCTGCCATGTGGGAGAGAGAAAAAAAAAAGGAAAGGGGGGGGGCGAAAACCGAAACAAAGGTGTGGATAAAAAATATAAGTAAAAATGTAATAGGGGCCGAGGTTATGATCTGAAATTGTTGAACTCAATATTGAGTCCGGATGGCTGTAAAGTGCCTAATCGGAAGATGAGGTGCTGTTCCTTGAGTTTACGTTGAGCTTCCGTGGAACAATGCAAGAGGCCAAGGACAGTGAAGTTCGAGTGGCAATGGGGCGGTGAATTAAAATGACAGGCGACCGGAAGCTCGGGGTCACCCTTACGGACTGAACGGAGGTGTTCCGCAAAGCGGTCACCCAATCTGCGTTTGGTCTCCCCAATGTAGAGGAGACCGCAGCGTGAGCAACGAATACAGTATACTAGATTGCAAGAAGTACAAGTAAATTGCTGTTTCACCTGGAAGGGGTGTTTGGGGCCCTGGACAGTGGGAAGGGGGGAGGTTTAAGGTCAGGTGTTACATCTCCTGCGCTTGCACGGGAAGGTGCCAGGCGAAGGGGAAGGGGTGCTGGGGGTGATAGAGGAGTGGACTAGGGTGTCTCAGAGGGAGCGGTCCCTATGGAATGCTGAAAGGGGAGGGGAGGGGAAGATGCGTTTGGTGGTGGGATCACTTTGGAGGTGGCGGAAATGGCGGAGGATGATCCGTTGAATGTGGAGGCTGGTGGGGTGAAAAGTGAGGACAAGGGGAACCCTATCGTGGTTCCGGGAGGGAGGGGCAGGGGTGAGGGCAGAAGTGTGGGAGATAGAACAGACACGGTCGAGGGCCGTGTCAACCACGGTAGAGGGGAATCCTCGGTTGAGGAAAAAGGAAGACATGTCGGAAGCACTGGTGTGGAAGGTGGCATCGTCAGAGCAGATGCGGCGGAGATGGAGAAACTGGGAGGATGGAATAGAGTCCTTACAGGAGGTGGGGTGGGAGGAAGTGTAGTCCAGGAAGCTGTGGGAGTCAGTGGGCTTTTAGCGAATATTGGTCAATAACCTATCCCCAGAGATGGAGATGGAGAAGTCGAGGAAGGGAAGGGAAGAGTCAGAGATGGACCATGTGAAGCTGAGGGAAAGGTGGAAATTGGAGGCAAAGTGAATGAAATTGTCTAGTTCAGGGCGAGAGCAGGTAACAGCACCGATACAGTCATCAATGTACTGGAAAAAGAGGTGAGGGAGGGGACCCGAGCTGGACTGGAACAAAGAGTGTTCCACATATCCCACGAAAAGGCAGGCATAGCTAGGACCCATGCGGGTACCCATAGCAACACCTTTGATTGGGAGGAAATGAGTGGAGTTAAAGGAGAAGTTGTTCAATGTGAGAACAAGTTCAGCCAGGCGGAGGAGGGTCGTGGTGGATGGGGACTGGTTGGGCCTCTGTTCAAGGAAGAAGCGGAGTGCCCTCAGGCCATCCTGGTGGGGGATGGAGGTGTAGAGGGATTGTACGTCCATGGTGAAAAGGAAGCGGTTGGGGCCAGGAAACTGGAAACTGTTAAAGTGGCGGAGGGCGTCCGAAGAGTCGCGGATGTAGGTGGGAAGAGACTGGACAAGGGGAGAAAAGATAGAGTCGAGATAGGAAGAGATTTTGCGTGGGTTTCCCCGTGTTTGCGTGGGTTTCCTCCGGGTGCTCCGGTTTCCTCCCACAGTCCAAAGATGTGCGGGTTAGGTTGATTGGCTATGATAAATTGACCCTTAGTGTTAGGGGGATTAAATACGTGGGGTTACGGGGATAGGGTGGGATATGTGTTGGTGTAGGGGTTACAGGGATCGGGTGGGATATGTGTCAGTGCAGGCTCGATGGGCCGAAATGGCCTCTATCTGCACTGTGGGGTTTCTGTGATTTCTGTGATTCTGTGATAAGTTCCGTGGGGCAAGAACAGGCTGAAACGATGGGTCTACCAGGGCAGTCCTGTTTGTGGATCTTGGGAAGGAGGTAGAAGCGGGCTGTGCGGGGTTGGGGAACTATGAGGTTGGTGGCCGTGGGGGGAAGATCTCCAGAGGAGATGAGGTCAGTGATAGTCTTGGAAACGGTGGTTTGATGTTCGGCAGTGGGGTCATGGTCCAGGTGGAGGTCGGAGGATTTTTGAATCAGACTAGGTATTTTTCCTGAACCTTCTGATAAATAAATTTGATAGAAGGCTTGTGAGGACTGAAAGATTAAAATTAGAACTATGCATCTCTGGTTAGATAGAGCACAGGTGAATATACCGCAGTAAATTAATAGCCTTTTGAGATGAATGGATGAGTTTAAAAAAAAATAATGTAACTGATAAAAGTTATGGCTCCAACAATTTAAAATCTTATTAACTTTTAACGACTTCTCCTATTAGGGGTCTATATGGGTTCGATTTGAACTCTCTCTGCCCAGGGAAAAGGGGCACCTTGAAAAGCACAATGATACACTTATTGCTCCATTCCTGTCGGCTGCCATTTTCTCAGGACCCTCCCCCCGGACAACTCAATTGCATGCTCCGTACATTGGTGCCAGGCTGCTCCTAAACCAGGTAAAGTACTGTTTTTTAAAAAGATTGTGGCACCAGGAGGAGCATGAATACGCCTTTTGGCCCCCAAAAAATCTTGACACCCATTGCGGGGTGCATGGGAGATTGGGGGTCAGAGCCGGGGTGGGGAGAGAGATTGTGAGCCGGGGCCATGAGCGTAGGTGATCAGGGGTCAGGAGAGGAAGTTCGGGGGTGGGGGGGGTTCACTGGTCGGGAGAGGAGGCTGGAGGGAAGACGATCAGGGGTCGGGAGTGGCGATGATTGAGGAGAGTTAAATGTGGGGTCGGGAGGAATACACCTGCTGCTCCTGGCTCCACATTCAGCTAAGTTACTTACCTTCTTTGTTGCAGGCGATCTCTAGGGCTGGTTTCCCTGAGTGCAGCTCACAATGGTGCTGGCTACCTCAGAGCTAACCAGTCTTGGAGAGGGGACCTCAAGCAGGCTTTGGGCTCCTTATTTGCATATGCAAGGCTCTAAGGCCTGCTTCAGGCATGGCTAAAGGACGCCTCTTGTTTGTCCTTACCCAATATGGTGGTCGGCGCTCTTCTGGCCAGGAGTGAGCATGTGTGTTCTGCCTGCTATTTTGGGGCCTTAGATATCTATGCAGAGCCTGTTTTTCTAGGCCACAGTCTCATTAGAAAGAAAGCAATCTGAAACACAGTTGGTGGTTGTTGTGTATGTACCTTTAAGGGAATAACTGGTCTCAGACTGCAGTACCGGCAGTGACCACCCCTGTATAAAAGGCCCTAGCAGGCTTCTGTAGTTACAGTTTCCAGGTTGTCTCCATTCATTAAAGACTTGTTATAATCAACTCCTGCAGTCCGTGTCTCAATTATACACGGACATAATACTGGCGACGAGCAGATACGAACTTACCTACAGTTTGCACCACCTCATGGGGATCCATCCCTGAAGCGAAGTTATCAGAGGTCGAGGCCAGAAGGAAGAAAGAAACAGTAGAAACGGGCGTTGACCATGGGCACCTGCCTCTGAGTCAGCTGAGTTGAAGATTTGCAGGAGAGGCTGTCGAGAGCGGGGCTTGGTTATCTTGCCGATGGTGCTTCAGCTAATCGGGCTGGTGGCAGGTAGTACACTGATCCTTCCTGGGCTGCAGCGGTCTAGAGCTCAAGCGGGTGGCTTGCAACGGGGCCGAGCAGCTTTGTCGGGAAGAGGAGAGAGAGAGAGGGTGGAGCACACAGGGCGCGGCCGGTGCTACGAAGCCGGGCAGCGTACAGACCCGCGAAGAAGGAGGCAAGAGTCCCGCAGGGTTGTTCCGACAACGGGGAAAAAAAAAAAAAAAAATTAAACGCGCAGAAAGCCGCGAGGAGCTGCAGTTTGCCACGGAAACCGTGGAGAGCGGCGTTAGCAGCAGCGTGGGGGGGGAAGTGCGCGAAGACCATAGGGCATCGCCATCAAGGCATAAAATGGCAGCAACAGCGCTAGCAACAGCGGAGAAGACAGAAAGCGCGGGAGGCGCCACCTTAATCCAGCGGGGAAGAAGGCAAAGCGCGGGAGGCGCCATTTTGTTAAATCGGGGAAGAAGGCAAAGCGCGGGAGGCGCCATCTTAGATTTCCAAGATGCCAAAGACTGGCTATATCACTGCCTTCGATAATGCAACAGAAGACTGGACCACGTATGTGGAAAGAGTCGAGGTATATTGCGAGGCAAACAAAATAGCCGATGAGAAAAAGGCATCGGTACTGCTAAACTTAACGGGCGCAAGAACGTACGGCCTATTGCGGGACCTGATTACTCCAGCCAAACCGAAGGCGAACAGTTTTAACGAAATTGTTGCTATCCTACAGGAAAACCTAAACCCTGCACCACTGCTGATAACAGAAAGATTTAAATTCCACAGGAGAAATCAGCATAAGGATGAGAGCAATGCTGATTACCTTACGGAACTACGCAAGCTATCAAAGCACTGCCAGTTCGGAGCAGGACTGGCAGATACCCTACGGGACAAATTTGTCTGTGGGCTCCTGAGTGAAGGAACCCAGAAGAAGTTACTCTCAGAGAATGAGCTGATGCTAGATAAGGCTTTCAGCATGGCAGTATTGTACGAAGCAGCAGCCAGGGGTGCTGCGGAAATACAGCAAAAGCCACAGGAATACGGCACCCACGAAATGACACGGGGATTTGCAAAATGTTATCGCTGCGGCAGAGCAACCCATGACCAGAAGGACTGCTGGTCCAGGGACAAAATATGCAGGCAATGCGGAAAGATGGGACACATTGCACGAGCTTGCAGGTCTGGGAAGAAGACCAACGACAACAAAAAGGCTACTAAGGAACCGTACAGGAAAGTACAAAAGATGACGGACAGTAGTTCCGAAGACCAGATAAGCGATAGTGAATCCAGGAACAAGAGACTAAGCTGTCTCAAACTTCACAACGTAATTGCAAAAGAGGATCACCGAACCATTTGGGTCACCCTCACGATAGCAGGGTCCCAAGTCAAAATGGAATTGGATACAGGATCACCTCTAACCGTCATGAATCGACGAGACTACGAGCGGTTATTCTCACACATACCCTTGAGAGAGACATCCATTGTCTTGAGGACGTGTACGGGGCAAAAAGTATACCCCAGAGGAAAAATAAGGGTGCCTGTCGAATAAAACGGCAAGGAAATACAGAAATTGTATCTCTACATACTGCAAGATGGTGGACCACCGTTATTGGGATGTGAATGGATCAGAAAGATAAGTTTAGACTGGCACTCCATTCAGGCACTGACGGTGGCTGGTAAAAAGGATGATGACGTCACTCCTGGACGATTGTCAACAATCTTAGCTAACGCCAAAGAGGTATTTCAACAAGAACTGGGCACTCTTAAAGGCATAACCGCCTCGATAAAAATAGAGGAGAATGCAATTCCCAAGTTTTTCAAAGCAAGACCGGTACCATATGCAATTCGCCCAGCCGTCGAGGCAGAGCTGGAGAATCTGAAGAATGCAGGCGTGTTATCTAAGGTAGACTGGAGCGAGTAGGCGACACCCATCGTTCCTGTCATGAAGAAAACGTTAAACAATAAGTCTGAGGAGCCAAGGAAGGTTTGCATCTGTGGGGTCTTCAAGGTGATGGTGAACCCAGTCCTTCACACAGTACAATATCCTCTTCCAAGGATAGAAGATATCTTCGCCTCACTATCTGGAGGGAAGCGTTTTACAAAAATTGACCTAGCACAAGCATATTTGCAGATGGAGGTTGAAGAATCCTCTAGGAAGTATCTCACGATAAACACTCACAAAGGTCTTTACCAGTATAATCGACTGGTATTCGGAGTAGCATCAGCTCCAGCGATATGGCAAAGAGCGATGGAACAAGTCCTGCAAGGGATTCCGGGGACTCAGTGTTACTTGGACGACATCCTAGTGACAGGTGAAGATGACAGTGAACACCTTGCCAACCTAGAGCAGCTGCTCACTAGACTACGTGAACATGGGCTACGAGCCAATCACCCTAAGTGTGAGTTTTTTAAGAAACAGATATCGTATTGTGGCCACGTGATTGATGAAGAGGGGTTACATAAGTCCCCTGACAAAATTGAAGCGGTAGTTAAGGCTCCAGCGCCTGAAAATGTGTCGCAACTGAGGTCATTCCTCGGATTGGTGAATTACTACCATAAGTTTTTGCCGAATTTGTCCACAATTCTGCACCCACTGAACGCCCTACTACGAACGGGAGTAGCATGGAAATGGAGCGATGAATGTAAGCGGGCCTTTCAGAAGAGTAAGGACCTAATCACTTCAAGAGAAGTATTGGCTCACTACAACCCATCACTACCGATAAGACTGGCGTGCGATGCGTCTCCCTACGGCATTGCGGCGGTACTGTCACATAAATTCCTTGATGGTTCAGAGAGGCCGATAGCGTTTGCGTCACGCTCGTTAACTTCAGCCGAGCGTAACTACGCCCAGATTGACAGAGAGGCCCTCAGCCTGGTGTGGGGGGTGAAGAAGTTCAATCACTACCTGCACGGTCAGAAATTTACTCTACTAACTGACCATCAACCTCTTGTCTCCATTTTCAACCCTCAGAAGGGCGTACCGATAATGACAGCACAACAGCTACAGAGGTGATCCCTTTTCCTAGGGGCACACCAATATGACATCGAGTACAAAGGAACTAAACAGCATGGGAATGCTGATGGATTGTTGCACCTATCGTTGCCGACGGTGGAAGAAGAACTTGCAGTGGATCCAGTGGAGATTTTCCACTCGACCATAGTCGAATGTCTCCCTGTGACGAATGCAAACATAGAAAAGGAAACACGAAATGACCCGACACTCTCCTGGGTCTATGATTTAACGGTGAAGGGATGGCCAGCACATGGCGAACCACTGCTGCTAGCATTCTCGCCGAGAAGAGAACAGCTGTCAGTTTGCAGAGGAACCTTGATGTGTGGATCCAGAGTAGTAATTCCACCCAAATTGAAGGATAGAGTGCTCAATGAGCTTCATGAGAGTCATCTGGGAGGGGTAAAAATGAAGAACTTAGCCAGAGCATTTGTGTGGTGGCCGGGAATCGATAGAGAAATCGAAGAGATGACCAAGAGCTGTACAGGATGCCAGAAGGTCCAAAACGCCCCACCACAAGCCCCTCTACATCCATGGGAGTGGCCCTCATCTCCATGGCAAAGGGTGCACATTGATTTTGCTGGTCATTTTATGGACTCGATGTTTTTAATTGCGGTGGATGCACATTCAAAGTGGCCAGAGGTAATAAAAATGTCCTCAACCACCACAGAAAAAACTATCACAGTCTTACGAACCATATTCGCCAGAAATGGGCTGCCTGAACAGATTTGCTCTGACAATGGACCACAGTTTGTGTCTGAAGAGTTCCGGAGGTTCTTAAAGAACAATGGTGTTAAGCATTACACATCCGCCCCATATCATCCAGCCACCAATGGATTGGCCGAGAGGTTCGTTCAAACATTCAAGAAGGCTATCAAGGCAATGTGTAATGAAGATATACCCCTACAACACAAGGTGGATAACTTCTTGTTTGCCTACCGGAATGCGACACATGAGGTTACCAACCAAACTCCAGCCATGATGTTCTTCAATCGAAGACTACGATGCCGCTTGGATTTGGTTAAGCCAAACATCAGAAGAGATGTGGAGAACAGACAGTTTCAGAATATGAGTGAAAGGCCGACCAGGAGTTTTAAGATAGGTCAATCAGTTTTGGCCCGGGACTACCGCACAGAGAAATGGCAGCCAGGAACGATCTGTACACGGCAAGGACCTCTCATGTATACCATGGACGTTGGAGAGAGCATTGTAAGACGCCATGCTGACCAGATTCTAGAGTCACTGGAAAACGTCAACTCCACACCACGATCTGATACACCTGGCGATGAAACCGAAGTACCAATTGCATCTACCGCAGAATCGGTGATATTGGAAGCAGACGAAGCAAACAACGACATTGATCCCGATTCAACTTTGCCAGAAGAACCTGCTACCCCAAAGAGGCGTTATCCAGACAGAATCAGGAAGCCTCCTCAAAGACTGAACTTATAATTGCTTAACTTCAACCAATGTATCTAGCAACCGTAATTGTAATTGTAATTAGTTATTATTTAGTTGTTAAATGAATGTTATGTACTGTTTATCTAAAAGGGGAGGAATTGTTGTGTATGTACCTTTAAGGGAATAACTGGTCTCAGACTGCAGTACCGGCAGTGACCACCCCTGTATAAAAGGCCCTAGCAGGCTTCTATAGTTTCAGTTTCCAGGTTGTCTCCATTCAGTAAAGACTTGTTATAATCAACTCCTGCAGTCCGTGTCTCAATTATACACGGACATAATAGTGGTAAAAAATGAACCAACGCAAAACATGGTAGAACAGGAAGTTTGAGTCTGCTGTGGTAGCAGGAGCAGTATAAGACCTGAGTGTTTTATATCTTGCTGTGCCTGAAGAGCGTTATTCAGAAAATAAATTCTGTGCTATATGAAAAGAAGGTTCAGTACGGATAGCAAAAATGGCAGAAACTGTAGTGAAAAGACTGGAGTTCATTGTACTGAGAAAATAAATTTGGGAAGTTACAGAAGCTAAACTGGGAATGGGTATGGACATGAACGATGAACTTCAAGTAAAATTACCAACCAGAGCTGAACTATGAGTTGGGATGGTGACAGAAGCTGGCTAGATGCCCCAGTTGGCTGTGGAAACTGAAGCTGTGCCAGATTGACAATGAAATTTAAACTGGAAGTTGCATTGCCAGTGAATGATGAGCCAAGAACCAGTGTTGTTGACAAAAGGTAAGCCAGAAGCTAGTTTGGCTTGGAATCTGAGCCAGAAGTTGGGATTGTCATGGGAGCAGCATTAGTCATAGAGGCTAGACTAACTGCAGGATTGTTCATAAGTACTCAGCCAGAAGCTGAGTGGTTGCTAGAAGTTTGGGCAGCAATACAAGTTAAAGCAGAGCTGGAGGCAGTCTGCTGTGCAAGACAAGGGAATTAGAGGTGAAAATATAGAAGCAGACAACTCTATTTGATTGGATATGAACCAATAGTTATATTAGTAAAGGCCTAATATAACTTGGCTTGCTTGGTCAACCTTTGTGCAACCCACATTCTCTTCTGATCATTATCCCATGGGGCTAAAAGTCCTATTTTTTTTAAATGGGCAAGTGGAAAAATAAAAGTATCACTAACATAATCGGGGAATTCACAATTTTTAAATGTTTGATTCCTGAAATTTGATTTTGTTAGCAAAGGTGGAAAATTATCAGCAAATCACAATACCACTCACAAAAGTTATCATAGAAACATAGAAACATAGAAGATAGGAGCAGGAGTAGGCCATTCAGCCCTTCGAGCCTGCTCCGCCATTCAATGAGATCATGGCTGATCATCCAAATTTAGTACCCTGTCCCTGTTTCTCAAGTAGCTAATGGATCATTGAAGCAGGATAAAAGTCAACATTTCTTCATGCAGCTATGGTGAACACATTTTTGGGAGAAAATGGGCTGAATGGTTTGCCCCTGTTCACGTGTTTCTAAAATGGCTGATCTAAATTGAGACAATCCACAAACTACTGGATGTATTCAGGTCCACATTCACAGTGCGGACTTTCCTCCACAAGAAGGTTTTGAAGTACAGCACATATAAGGATACTCATTTTTATACACAGCAATTCCAAAAAATGATTTACAGAACGGTTGGCCAAGAAACAAAGTGAGGAGCAGATTAATAGTGAATGATGTAGCTGCAATGGGACTAAATTCGCATGTAGAGCAAGTTATCAGTTAAATAAAAATGAGAGAATTGAGCAAATTAAAACATTTTGTAGCAAAATATTTGAATGCCTTCATCTAGGCTGGACCTGGGAGGGAGCAGCATCGAGCGCGGCGGCAGTTAAAACCGGCGGATTCAGCGAGGCCCGACCACAGCGGCTGGACCTGGGAGAGAGCAGCATCGAGCGTGGCGGCAGTTAAAACCGACGGATTCAGCGAGGCCCAACCACAGCGGCTGGACCTGGGAGAGAGCAGCATCGAGCATGGCGGCAGTTAAAACCGGCAGCGAGGCAAGGCGAGGCCCGACCAATTCAGCAGCAGGGGACAGAGGTAAAAAGTAATCAAAGTGTGACGTCAGCAGGAAGCAGGTAAGTGATTGGTTGGTGAGTATTTCTCTCTTTTTTTAAACTTTAACTCTGGTTTATAGTTTCTATAAGGTCTCTCTGGTGTAGCGGGGACTGTTGGTAAACTATTTAACTGTAGTGTAATTAGTGGGATTGATTGATTTAATTTAAACTCAATTAATTAAAGGCTAAATCATGCCAGGACAGCCCAGCCCCGTGATATGCTCCTCCTGCGATATGTGGGAACTCGGGGACACTTCCTGTGTCCCTGACAACTACGTGTGCAGGAAGTGCACACAGCTGCAGCTACTGACAGATCGCATTGCGGCACTGGAGCTGTGAGTGAATGCATACTGGAGCGTTCGTGATGCTCAGGACATCGTGAATAGCACGTTTAGGGAGTTGGACACTGTAATGTATATACCTTTAAGGGGGGAACTATGTTTTACAGCTCATGTATACTGCAGTACCGGCAGTGACCACACCTGTATATAGCACTGAGTAGTAATCTGTACAGATCAGTTGCAGTGTGAGCCACGTTGAGTAAACACCTGTTGTACCGTTCTCTGCAGTCTGTGTCTTATTATACATGGACGCAACATTGGCGACGAGGCAGGTTCAAACCTACCTGCAACTCTGCCTCACCTCCCGGGGATTCGTTCCGAGAGTTCAGTGGATTGGAGGTCAAGGCCAGAGACTCGGGTGTCGACCACGGGCAACCGCCCAGTCATCCAGCAGAGACTCGAGAATTGCGGGGGAGGCTGTTGAGAGCCAGGCTTGACTTTCCAGTCGAGGTGGTCCAGCGAAACGGGCTGGCAACAGGTAGTGCGCAGACACTTCCTGGACAGCGGCAGGCTAGAGCCCGACCGAGCGGCACAGCAAAGGGCCGAGCAGCGTCGACGGGGGAGAGAGAGAGAGGGCAGAGCACACAGGACGCAGCCGGTGTTCAGGGGCCGAGCAGCGTCAGAGCGAGGGAGAGAGAGATGCGCAGAAACCCGCGAGGCGCCGCCATTGCCACGAGGACCGCCGAGAGCAGCATTGGCAGCAGCGCAGGAGAAGCGCGCGAAACCTACAGGGCGCCGCCATTGCCACGAGAACCGCCGGGAGCGGCGTTGGCAGCAGCGGGGGAGGAAGGAAAGCGCTGGAGATGCCATTTTAAGCCATTGGGAGACGCCATTTTAAACCACACCCAAAATGCCAAAGAGTGGCAGTATCACCGCATTTGACAATGAAGTTGAAGATTGGACTACATATGTCGAACGAATAGAGGTGTACTGCAAGGCAAATGAGGTGTCAGATGACAAGAAAGCGTCGGTATTGTTAAATTTAATGGGTGCAAAGACGTATGGTTAATTACGAAATCTAGTAACCCCAATGAAGCCAATGGAAAAGAGTTTTGAAGACATAGTAATGATACTAAAGGAACATTTAAACCCCACACCGCTGCTGATAGCAGAAAGATTCAAGTTTCACAAACGGAACCAGCATAAGGATGAAAGCAATGCTGATAGGAAAATTGATGGGACTGAAGGCCGATAAATCCCCAGGGCCTGATAATCTACATCCCAGGGTACTTAAGGAAGTGGCCCTAGAAATAGTAGATGCATTGCTGGTCATCTTCCAGAACTCGATAGACTCTGGAACAGTACCCATGGATTGGAGGGTAGCTAATGTTACCCCACTATTCAAAAAAGGTGGCAGAGAAAAAGCGGGGAATTATAGACCGGTAAGCCTGACATCGGTAATGGTGAAAATGCTAGAGTCCATTACAAAAGATGTAATAGCAGAGCACCTGGAAAGCAGTGACAGGATCGGACAAAGTCAACATGGATTTACAAAAGGTAAATCATGCTTGACTAATCTACTGGAATTTTTTGAGGATGTAACTGGTAAAATAGATAAGGGAGAACCAGTGGATGTGGTGTATTTGGACTTTCAGAAGGCTTTCGATAAGGTTTCGCATAAGAGATTAGCATGCAAAATTAAGGCACATGGGATTGGGAGCAAGGTATTGACTTGGATAGAGAACTGGTTGGCGGACAGAAAGCAAACAGTTGGAATAAACGGGTCATTTTCCGAGTGGCAGGCAGTGACTAGTGGGGTACCATAAGGATCGGTCCTAGGACCCCAGCTGTTCACAATATATATTAATGATCTGGACGAGGGAATTGGATGTAATATCTCCAAATTTGCAGACGACACAAAGCTGGGTGGGAGGGTATGCTGTGAGGAGGAGGTGATGAAACTCCAGTACGATTTGGACAGGTTAGGTGATTGGGTAGAAACATGGCAAATGCACTATAATGTGGATAAATGTGAGGTTATCCACTTTGGTGGAAAAAACAGGAAGGCAGATTATTATTTGAATGGCAATAGATTGGGAGAAGGGGAAGTGCAAAGAGACCTGGGTGTCCTTGTGCACCAGTCGTTGAAGGTAAGCATGCAGGTGCATTAGGCAGTTAAGAAGGCAAATGGAATGTTGGCCTTCGTAGCAAGAGCGTTCGAGTACAGGAACAAGGATGTCTTGCTACAGTTGTACACGGCCTTGGTGAGACCGCACCTTGAGTATTGTGTGCAGTTTTGGTCGCCTTATCTGAGGAAGGACGTTCTTGCCATGGAAGGAGTGCAGCGAAGATTCACCAGGCTGATACCTGGGATGGCAGGAATGACGTATGAGGAGAGATTCTGTCGATTGGGCTTATACTCACTGGAGTTTAGAAGATTGAGAGGGGATTTCATCGAAACCTATAAAATTCTGTCAGGCCTGGACAGACTAGATGCTGGAAGGATGTTCCCGATGGTCAGGGAGTCCAGAACCAGGGGTCATAGTCTAGGGATAAGGGGTAAGCCATTTAGGACTGAAATGAGGAGGAATTTCTTCACCCAGAGAGTGGTGAACCTGTGGAATTCTCTGCCACAGAGGGCGGTGGAGGTCAGTTCATTACATATATTCAAGGAAGAGTTGGATATATTTCTTAAGTCTAAAGGGATCAAGGGATATGGGGAGAAGGCAGGGACAGGGTGCTGAATTTGGATGATCAGCCATGATCTCATTGAATGGCGGAGCAGGCTCGAAGGGCTGAATGGCCTACTCCTGCTCCTATCTTCTATGTTTCTATGTTTCTATACTCTAGGAGCATCCTGGAGCGCAAAGATAATGTGTGACTTTTTTTTTCACTACCAACTGTCCCTTAAATCCCTCTGTCCTGACTCCCTCCACCCTTACCTTGAACAACCAGTGCAAGGAGCTCATGGATTTCTTTGTTGTAGTGTATGTACCTTTAAGAGAGAACTACTTTTACAGCTCCTGTATACTGTAGTACCGGCAGTGACCACACCTGTATACAAGCCTTGAGCATGCCTCTGTGCACCAGTCTTGAGACTACCCTACTCCAGTAAATACCTGTTGAGTGTTAAGTTACATCATCCGTGTGGTTATTGAAAAACATCATACTCTCAGAATCACGGATCTAACAGTAGCGACGAGTGTCGATTCGAATCTACCTGCAACTCTGCATTTCCCTTCGAGGATTCGCTCCGGGAGGGCGGTGGAAGAAAGTCGAGGCCAGAAACACGGGCATCGACCACGAGCAACCGCCCAGTCATCCGGCAGAGAGTGAACATCGCAGGGGAGGCTGTGGAGAGCGCAGACCCTTCCCGGACAGCGGCGGCTGGAGCCGACCGACGGTGGAGAGAAAGCCGAGCAGCGTCGACGGAGTAAGACAGAGGGTGAAGTGCACAGGGCGCAGCCGGGGGTTGAAAACCGAGCGGCGTCGAGGAAAAACAAAACTGAGAGAGAGAGGGTAAAGCAACAGCCGGGTTCAGGACCGAGCGGCGGAAACGGGAAAGGCACACAAAAAAAACAACGCGCAGAGCACAGCCAGGGCTCAAGGGCTGAACAGTGTCCACGGGGAGAAGAAGGGAGAGCACGGGAGACGCCATTGAGCTGCGGAGAAGAAGGAAGAGCGCGGGAGATGCCATTTTTAGAAGCCGCAGCGGAGATGAAGGGCGAGCGCGGGAAGGAAGGAAAGCACGGGAGACGCCATTTTGTGCCAGTGGAGAAGAAGGGGAAGCATGTGAGACGCCATTTTTGACAGTTAAATCACACCCAGGGATGCCGAAGAGTGGCAGTATCTCTACGTTCGACAATGAAGTCGAAGATTGGGCCACATATGTGGAACGTATTGAGGTGTACTGCAGGGCAAATGAAGTGCCAGATGCTAGGAAGCACTGGTTTTGTTAAATTCCATGGGTGCAAAAACTTATGGGTTACTGCGAAACCTAATAACCCCAGAGAAGCCTGTGAACAAGAATTTCGAAAGTATAGTAGAAATCCTACAGGACCACTTAAACCCCACACCGCTGCTGATAGCAGAACGATTTAAGTTCCATAAAAGGAACCAACACAAAGACGAAAGCAATGCTGAGTACCAAATGGAACTGTGCAAGCTATCGAAACACTGCCAGTTTGGAGCAGGACTAGCAGATACGTTAAGGGACAAGTTTGTGTGTGGGCTGCAAAGTGAAGGAACCCAGAAACGGCTTCTATCAGAAAAGGATCTTACGCTGGACAAGGCTTTCAGTATGGCAGTGTCACACGAAGCAGCCGCAAGGGGCGCTGCAGAGATACAACGGAGACCGCAAGAATATGGCACCGATGAAATGTCCTATGGAACAGGGAAGTGCTATCGCTGCGGCAGAACAACACATGACCAGAAGGATTGTTGGTTCAAGGACCAAATGTGCAGACAGTGTGGAAAAGCAGGACACATAGCAAGAGTCTGCAGGTCTGGGAAGAAAACCAACAATAAGAAATCTCCACAGGAGAAGTACAAAAAGGCACACCAGGTGATGGACAGTAGTTTAGGCGAACAGAAAAGTGACACAGACTCCGGAAGCAAGGAGCTGGGTTGTCTGAAACTATATAAGGTAACCAAAATGGAGCATCACTAGACTATCTGGGTTACACTCAAGATAGACGGAGTCCAAGTGAAAATGGAATTGGACACAGGATCAGCCCTAACAGTCATAAACCAAAGGGAATACAAGCGGCTATTTTCACATATACCCTTGAAAGCTACAGAGATTGTCTTGAAGATGTACACGGCGCAAAAAGTCTACCGCAAAGGAAAAATAAGGGTGAAAGTGACATATAAAGGCCAAGAAATACCTAAAATTGATATATATGTATTGCCAGATGGAGGACCACCATTGCTAGGACGTGAATGGATCCGGAAGATACAATTAGATTGGCATTCCATACAGGCACTGAAGGTCGAGGTCAAAAAGGATGACGACGCCACACCTGGACGACTGTCAAAAATGCTAACTGACGCAAAAGAAGTGTTCCAGGAGGGACTCGGAACACTAAAAGGCATAACAGCAATGATTAAAATAGAGGAAAATGCAACCCCAAAGTTTCTTGAGGCCAGACCAGTGCCTTATGCGATCAGGCCAGCTGTTGAAGCAGAGCTGGAAGGGTTGGAACGTTCAGGAGTACTGTCCAAAGTAGACTGGAGCGAGTGGGCTACACCCATCATTCCTGTAATGAAGAGGTCGTTGAGCAATACGCCTGGGGAACCAAAGAAGGTCCGCATCTGTGGGGATTTTAAGGTGACAGTGAACCCAGTCCTTCACACGGTACAATATCCGCTTCCATGAATTGAGGATATTTTCGCCTTGCTATCTGGAGGTAAACGCTTCACCAAAATTGATCTAGCACAGGCGTACTTGCAAATGGAGGTAGAAGAAGCCTCGAAACAATACCTTACGATTAACAATCATAAAGGTCTTTATCAATACAACCGGCTGGTGTTCGGGATAGCATCAGCTCCGGCTATTTGGAAAAGGGCGATGGATCAGGTCCTGCAAGGGATTCCAGGGACCCAGTGTTATTTGGACGACATCCTGGTCACGGGCGAAAATGACAGTGATCACCTCGCCAACTTGGAGAAGGTGCTCACCAGATTAAAGGAATATGGGCTATGAGCTAATCGCCACAAGTGCGAGTTTTTCCAGAAGCAGATCTCGTATTGTGGCCACGTCATCGATGAAGAGGGGGTACATAAGTCCCCTGAAAAGATTGAGGCAGTAGTCAAGGCTCCAGCACTGGAAAATGTGCCACAACTGAGGTCGTTCCCCGGGCTGTTAAACTACTACCATAAGTTCTTACTAAATTTGTCCATGGTATTACACCCACTGAACACCCTACTGCAAACAGGGGTACCATGGAAGTGGAATGACGAACGTAGACGAGCTTTCCAGAAGTGTAAAGAATTGATCACATCAAAAGAGGTGTTGGCCCATTTCAACCCAGCACTACCAATTCGTTTGGCATGTGATGCATCAACCTATGGTATTGGAGCGGTGCTGTCGCACAAATTCCCAGACGGGTTGGAGAGGCCAGTAGCCTTTGCATCTCGGTCACTAACCTCAGCCGAGCGCAAATACGCCCAGATTGACAGGGAGGCCCTCAGCCTAGTATGGGGAGTAAAAAAATTCAACCACTATCTGCATGGGCAGAAGTTCACCTTGCTGACTGACCACCAACCACTTGTCTCCATCTTTAATCCTAAGAAGGGTGTTCCAGTGATGACTGCACAACGGTTACAAAAATGGTCCCTGTTTCTAGGGGCGGATCAATATGAAATAGAGTATAAAGGCACGAAACAGCATGGAAACGCTGATGGGCTATCGCGCCTGCCACTGCCTACTGTGGAGGAAGCACCAGCAGTGGACCCTATCGAGATATTTTATTTGTCAATAATTGAACGATTGCCAGTAACGAACGCGGATATAGAGAAGGAGACCCGCAATGATCCGACGCTGTCTCGGGTATATGATTTGACGGTGAGGGGATGGCCAACACATGGCGACTCACTGTTGCCAGCATTCTCATCCAGAAGAGAACAGCTGTCAGTATGCTAGGGGACAGTGATGTGTGGATCCAGAGTGGTGATTCCACCCAAGTTAAGGGAGAGAGTGTAAAATGAGCTACATGAAGGTCATCTGGGGGGAGTGAAAATGAAAAGCCTTGCTAGGGCTTATGTGTGGTGGCCGGGAATCGATCAACAAATCGAAGACCTAACCAAGAGCTGCTCAGGACACCAGAAGGTCCAAAATGCACCACCACATGCCCCTCTACACCCATGGGAGTGGCCCTCCTCTCCATGGCAACGGGTGCATATTGATTTTGCTGGTCCATTCATGGACTCAATGTTCTTAATAGCAGTAGATGCTCATTCAAAGTGGCCTGAGGTGATAAAAATGTCCTCAACCACTACAGAGAAAACGATTGCAGTCCTACGGACCATATTTGCCAGAAACGGCTTGCCAGAGCAGATTTGCTCTGATAATGGACCACAGTTTGTGTCCGAAGAGTTTTGAAAATTTATGAGAAGGAATGGGATAAGGCATTACACATCCGCCCCGTATCATCCAGCCACAAATGGATTGGCTGAGAGGTTCGTACAAACCTTTAAGAAGGCGATAAAGGCCATGTGCGATGATGAAATTCCACTGCAGCATAAGGTGGACAATTTCTTATTAGCCTACTGAAACGCGACACATGCAGTTACCAACCAGACCCCGGCCATGATGTTCTTTAACCGAAGGTTGCGATCTCGTCTGGACTTGCTTAGACCAAATGTGCGAAGAAATGTTGAGGATAAACAATTCCAGCACATCAATGAGAAGCCGACAAGGAGCTTCAATGTAGGACAACCAGTCTTGCCCCATGACTACCGAACAGAGAAATGGCAACCCGGAACGATATGCACACGGCAGGGGCCATTAATGTACACAGTGGATGTCGGGGAGAACATTGTGAGATGCCACGTTGATCAGATCTTAGCGTCACAGGAACGAGTCAACCCCATGTCTTGCGTACCTGGGGATGAACCCGACATACTGGTAGCATCTACCTCCGAAACAGTAGCAGTGGAACCCGATGAACTAACCGATGAAAAGGGGCCAGAATCGCCTCCGCACCAAGAAGAAGAACCTCAGGAAAGGCGCTATCCCGAAAGGATCAGGAAGCCGCCCCAAAGACTGAATCTATAAATGGACTATTGTTGTTTAATGTACATGTTAAAGTGTTAATTGTTATTTGAATATTATGGGTACTACTAATCTAAAAGGGGAGGAATTGTAGTTTATGTACCTTTAAGAGAGAACTTCTTTTACAGCTCCTGTATACTGTAGTACCGGCAGTGACCACACCTGTATATAAGCCTTGAGCATGCCTCTGTACCCGTCTTGAGACTACCCTACTCTAGTAAATACCTGTTGATTGTTAAGTTACAGCATCCGTGTGGTTATTGAAAAACATCATACTCTCAGAATCACGGATCTAACATTCGTCACTAAGGTAGAAACCATGGGATTGAGTTTCTGTGTGTGTTCTCCCACTTGGCACTGTAACTTCGGCAGAAGATTCGTGGAAAAACAACTTAAATGCTGTTTATGCCTTTTTCCTGAGGTTTCCATTGCTTTTCCACCAAAGTGGACGAAGAAGAGAACCCCTGTGGAAATTTACCTCCCTTGGTGTCAAATGGGAGGCACATTTAACCCAGTTACTGCTCTCAGCCGGCTGCAGATCGTGTCAGGAATCTGGGACCCTGAGGGTGTGCCACCCTGTTTTCTGTTTCACTAAGTTATATAATGCAACTTTTACAAAAAATATTCTTATCTGCCATGAGAGTAAGTATTTGATTTTATACAACTATACATTTTTAAAACTCAAAACTCCTTTAATTAACAACAGCTGCCTTAGTCCCTGCTGCTTAGTCATATTAATGTAGGAATCTATAGATATACTAGGTGAACCAGATGGCGCAAGAATATTTCAGAAAATTTCAAAACACCTTCCTAACATCTTTCCCTTAACTATTGAATTATTCTGTTTGAGTCTGCTGTGGTAACTGGAGCAGTGTTAGACCCGAGTGTCTTGTATCTTACTACGGACTGAAGATGTTATTCAGAAAATAAATTCAGAGCAGGGGTGGGGTGTGCTAAAAGAAAAGAAGGCCCTCTATGGATAGCAGAAATGGCAGAAACTGTGTGAAAAGACTGGAGACCATATATACTGACAAAAGAATGTTACATGTAAAAGGAAGGGTTTTGCATCTCCCATTTTATGGAACACACTGAGGGGTAGAAATTGGTATGTGTGTGCCTGTATTTCAGGCATAGAATTGGCACAAAACACACCAATCTAGCAGTGGGATAGCCTGTACCCAATCTGTGCAGGCATTGTTCCCACTGTCAAATTTGTGGGGCCTCTCACTAAATTGATAACTAATTCACTAAACTTCCAGAATATAAATGCCAAAATGCCTTCATTGATTACAGCAGCTTTTTTTTTTTGCTTCACTATATCAATTATTGGTCTAGAAGAGGCATACTCCCACAATGCACTGTGCGAAGTAACAACAGGCATTTCATCCTCCTCTGACATGGCAATTGTGCTCATCTCTCTGTACTGCACAGCAAAGAACAGCCTTTAATCCAGTGTTCTACAGATCTGTGTGGACTTTGAAGTCTTAGTTTTTGTTACATTTGATATTCTATTATAAATTCTGTTCCAAACGATGTTGACACTGGTAATGAATATACAGGTCAAAATAATTTAACATTCTCCACTGAATTAGCCTCAATAGACAAACTAATTATTTTCTAGAAACTATAATTATTTTCCAGCAGTCTTCAATAAAGCAATGATGTGCTTATGGGAGCATAATGTATTTTATTAAGGTATAGTGTTGAAAATGATTCAATTAAAAATCAAAAAAGGACCATAATTTTCCCTGTGAGTATATTACTGCTGTTCAATCATATCTTCTTCCCAATGAGTATTGAATTCATTTTCTATTGTACAACCTATCTTCCATCTCCATTTACAATATTTATTCTGTATGGGTAAAGCAGGGAATGTAATAAAGATGAGTGTCAGCCAGTGGTTCAGTTGGTAGCACCCTTGCCTCTGAGCCAGAGGATTGTAGGTTCAAGTCCCACGCCAGAGACTTCAGCACAAAAATCTAGGCTGACACTCCAGTGCAGTGCTAAGAGAGTGCTGCACTGTTGGAGGTACGGGCTTTCAGATGAGATGTTAAACCGAAGCTCTGTCTACTCTCTCAGGTGGACGTAAAAGATCCTATGGCACTATTTTGATGAAGAGCAGGGGAGTTATCCCCGGTGTCCTGGCCAATATTTATCCCTCAATCAACATAACAAAAATAGATTATCTGGTCATTATCACATTGCTGTTTGTGGGAACTTACTGTGCGCAAATTGGCTGCCGCGTTTCCCACATTGCAACAGTGACTACATTTCAAAAAGTTCTTCATTGGCTGTAAAGCACTTTGGGACGTCCGGTGGTCGTGAAAGGCGCTATATAAATGCAAATTCGTCTTCTTTCTTTTCATATTTTTGACAGACATCCTCTCATTTTTAAGACATTGTAAGTATAATTTGTGTTAGCTCTGTATTAGGTAGCACGCAGATACGGACAATCATTCTACAAACTTCTTGTACAGTGATAAGCAATGGCATAATCATAACATATCATTGTCTGTGATGGGCAGGTCAAAGGCTGCTGATGCTATCAAGGTGTATCATCATTTATAACGGACAACTTGGTCGAGGTGGCATAATAGCTGTAACTTTTCTTTTGTGATGGCCGGATTGCAGATTGATGATGTCACCATAGTGTATGATCTTCTGTGATTGATAACTCACAAAGTGATGATGTCATGACACATGATATGACTGAAAGTCACAGAGGATGGCGGTTTCAGTTAGAAACACCGATATATTAAAGTCTATCAACGTGGATTTGAATCACGTCTGATTTTTTGCTTTTTCAGGATTTTTATAATAAAAACTCAGGGGGGCTGCAGTTTTAAACAGATGTTAGAGAAAGCAAAATGCAGTCACAGTCATGGCATTGCTACATTAATTTTATAATAAATGATATTATTAGCCAAATACTTTGGTGGCACACTGCAAGAATATTGCCTTGAACAGAGCCAGGAGAGTTATATTTTGACATCCATTTATCCTGATTTATTATTTTTATTGCTTGTGGCCCTGCTTGCACTTAACTCACCACCTCAGAAGAAAAAATCAAAACAGAAAGTAATTAAGGAAAAGCAATGCAATGAAAAGAGTAAAGGAAGAGCAAAGTAAAATGAGAGAGGAAAGAAGTGAATGTAATTTACACAAAAGGTAAAAGGGGAATCATTGTAGAAAATGGTAACACCAGGGCAATGAAGGTCTTTTCCTTTGAGACAACTTTGCTCTGTTACACTATATTTAACTGTTCCTTCATTCTACATGATTCCCAGTACTAAATAAGGCCTTATGTGTGTTTATAATAATAATAATATAAATTTAACATTCATATAACAGATCCAGTTCTTTGTAAGTAAGATACTTTTAGATTAGTTAATTTCTACTTGCTGGGGATAAACTGAGCTAGACATTAGAGATGAAAACAGAAATGCATACAAGAAAAGGATAACTTAATGTTTCCGGTGATATCACAGGACATTTCATTGACTGCAGTTGGTATGATCTTGGATAGTATCCTGAAATACTCTACCTAACACTGTTGCAGTAGCACCATCACCGCAAGGACCACCTCCACCTTTCAGGGCAACTAGGGATGGGCAATAAATGCGGCTTTGCCAGCAATATCCGCATCCTGAGACAAATAAAACCAAAATGATTCCACTGTTCTGAGTAAATGACTAGCATGGAGAAAGAAAGTATGGGTTATAAATACGCTGTATAATTCGGTCACCACAATTATATCGTTATAGAGCAAAGATGGTTCAGAGGAGATTTGATAGAGGTGTTTAAAATCAAGAAGAGTTTAGATAGAGTAAATAAAGAGAAACTGGCTGGCATTTTCTTTACCTGGATGGGTTGGGTGCAGGGGTCGCCGTGACGGGTCGCAACCCCGTTCTTGCTTCCATCCCACTGCAGAAATTGACTTTGCGCTAATGGGGTCTGTTAAGCCCGCCCAGCGCTTTACCCAACCCTATTAAATGGTGCGGGTCTGATGACATCACCCGTGACATGTTTTCAGATGGTATATTAAAAGGGGCCATGGCCACATTGCATTTGAAGGTTCATCTAGGAGTGTGCAGTCACTGCACTGGAAGCTTTGATTGCTCCAAACACTTGGAAACATGACTGCACAGAGGCAGAGGGCTGCACCCAGGTTCTCCGATGACTCCCTCCATATGCTTGTGGAGGGAACCAGCGCACCCAGGGAGGTCCTCTTCCCTTCAAATGGAAAGAAGACACCTCCCCAGGAGACCAAAAGAGCCTGGCTCCAAATTGCGGAAGAGGTGAACAGCAGGGATATGTTCATGAGGACCTGGGTGCAGTTCCGCAAATGCTTCAATGATCTCATTAGATCAGGAAAGGTGAGTACAAAGCCACACTCAACTGCATCCTGCTGCGCCTCTCATCACATCCCCATCACTCTGCCTTCCCAACCCTACCCCTGCACATCCTTACTCACACCAACATACCTTGCACATCCACCTATCCCTCTCGCTTTATCTACATTATCACATCCCCATCTCACTAGCCAATCCTCACATTCACCCTTACCCTAATGCAACCATAGCAAGTAACAACACACAAGGAGGCCACTTGGCATTGGCAGCCCACTCCCTCATAGTCACTGTCTAAAGATGTAACCCATCCATTCCTTACACTCATTCCATCACTCTCACTCAACCTTCGCTTCTTTCCCTCCAGGAAAAGAGAACCCACAATAAGAGGGAGAGGGAGAGAACTGGAGGTGACCCTCCACCATTTACAAACCTTAAAACAGCTGGGGAGGCTGCATTAGAAGTATTGGGAGTCGCCGAGCAGCTAGAGGGATAGCGACATCTCAGCAACCTGGCTACATGGCATACATCAGTCACTCATAGATCAGAGAGAGACCTAGGGGTAAATGTCCACAAATCGTTGTAGGTGGCAGGGCAGGTTGAGAAAGCAGTTTAAAAGCATACAGGATCCTGGGCTTCATGAATAGAGGTATAGAGTACAAAAGCAAGGAAGTTATGATGAACCTTTTATAAAACACTGGTTCGGCCTCAACTGGAGTATTGTGTCCAATTCTGGACACTGAACTTTAGGAAGGATGTGAAGGCCTTAGCGAGGGTGCAGAAAAGATTTACAAGAATGGTTCCAGGGATGAGGGACTTCAGTTACGTGGATAGACTGGAGAAGCTGGGGTTGTTCTCCTTGAAGCGGAGAAGATTGAGAGATTTGATAGAGGTGTTCAACATCATGAGGGGTCTGGACAGAGTAGATAGAGGGAAACTGTTCCCATTGGCCGAAGGGTCGAGAACCAGAGGACACAGATTTAAGGTGATTGGCAAAAGAACCAAAGGCGACAAAAGAAAAAACTTTTTTACGCAGCAAGTGGTAAGGATCTGGAATGCACTGCCTGAAAGGGTGGTGGAGGCAGACTCAATTACGGCTTTCAAAAGGGAGTTGGATAACTATCTGAAGGAAAGAAATTTGCAGGGCTACAGGGGAAGGGCGGGGAAGTGGGACTTGCTGAAGTGCTCTTGCAAAGAGCTGGCATGGGCTAGACAGGCCAAATGGCATTCTTCCATGCTGTAACCATTCTATGATTCTATATGGGGACTGATGTCAGCAGCCACTGAATGTTCAACATATCTGTACCCATTCTTGATATGACATACCTAACTCATCTCTTTACTCTCCCACAGGTCCATCAAGAGCCCCTCCCCCCATTGCCCAGGAGGAAGAGGAAGATGACTCCTCAGAGGCGCCTCCAGCCACTGAGGGCACACCGTCACCAGACATAAGCACACCCAGCACCAGCGCACAGACGCACACCTTGGTGGGTCCCATGCGAGATAGAGTAGTGTTGTCACCTGGTGTGTCACAGCTCACAAGTGAGCAAGAGCAGGTGGTGGAGACAGGGACATAGAAACATAGAAACATAGAAGATAGGAGCAGGAGTAGGCCATTCGGCCCTTCGAGCCTGCTCCGCCATTCAATGAGATCATGGCTGATCATCCAAATTCAGTACCCTGTCCCTGCCTTCTCCCCATATCCTTGATCTCTTTAGCCTTAAGAAATAAATCCAACTCTTTCTTGAATATATTTAATGAACTGGCCTCCACTGCCCTCTGTGGCAGAGAATTCCACAGGTTCACCACTCTCTGGGTGAAGAAATTCCTCCTCATTTCAGTCCTAAATGGCCTACCCCTTATCCTTAGACTATGACCCCTAGTTCTGGACTCCCCGGCCATCAGAAACATCCTTCCTGCATCTAGTCTGTCCAGGCCTGACAGAATTTTATAGGTTTCGATGAAATCCCCTCTCAATCTTCTAAACTCCAGTGAGTATAAGCCCAATCGACACAATCTCTCCTCATACGTTATTCCTGCCTGCCCTCCCAGGTATCAGCCTGGTGAATCTTCGCTGCAATCCTTCCATGACAAGAACGTCCTTCCTCAGGTAAGGCCACCAAAACTGCACACAATACTCAAGGTGCGGTCTCACCAAGGCCGTGTACAACTGTAGCAAGACATCCTTGTTCCTGTACTCAAACCCTCTTGCTATGAAGGCTAACATACCATTTGCCTTCTTAACCGCCTGCTGCACCTGCACGCTTACCTTCAGCGACTGGTGCACAAGAACACCCAGGTCTCTTTGCACTTCCCCTTCTCCCAATCTATTGCCATTCAAATAATAATCTGCCTTCCTGTTTTTTCCACCAAAGTGGATAACCTCACATTTATCCACATTATAGTACATTTGCCATGTTTCTGCCCAGTCACCCAACCTGTCCAAATCGTACTGGAGTTTCACGACATCCTCCTCACAGCATACCCTCGCACCCAGCTTTGTGTCATCTGCAAATTTGGAGATATTACATCCAATTCCCTCGTCCAGATCATTAATATATATTGTGAACAGCTGGGGTCCTAGGACCGATCCTTGCGGTACCCCACTAGTCATTGCCTGCCACTCGGAAAACGACCCGTTTATTCCAACTCTTTGCTTTCTGTCCGCCAACCAGTTCTCTATCCAAGTCAATACCTTGCCCCCAATCCCATGTGCCTTAATTTTGCACGCTAATCTCTTATGCGGGACCTTATCAAAAGCCTGCTGAAAGTCCAAATACACCACATCCACTGGTTCTCCCATATCTATTTTACCAGTTACATCCTCAAAAAATTCCAGTAGATTAGTCAAGCATGATTTACCTTTTGTAAATCCATGTTGACTTTGTCCGATCCTGTCACTGCTTTCCCAGTGCTCTGCTATTACATCTTTTATAATGGACTCTAGCATTTTCCCCACTACCGATGTCAGGCTTACCGGTCTATAATTCCCCGCTTTTTCTCTACCACCTTTTTTGAATAGTGGGGTAACATTAGCTACCCTCCAATCCATGGGTACTGTTCCAGAATCTATCGAGTTCTGGAAGATGACCAGCAACGCATCTACTATTTCTAGGGCCACTTCCTTAAGTACTCTGGGATGTAGATTATCAGGCCCTGGGGATTTATCGGCCTTCAGTCCCATCAATTTTCCTAACACCATTTCACTACAAATACTGATTTCTTTCAGTTTCACCCTTTCATCAGACCCTATGTTCCCCGGCATCTCTGGGAGGTTATTTGTGTCCTCCTTTGTGAAGACAGAACCAAAATATATATTTAGTTGGTCAGCCTTTTCTTTGTTCCCCATTATAAATTCCCCTGATTGTGACTGCAGGGGACCTACGCTTGACTTCACCAATCTTTTTCTCTTCACATATCTATAAAAGCTTTTACAGTCAGTTTTTATGTTCCCTGAAAGCTTACTCTCATATTCTATTTTCCCTTTCTTAATTAATCCCTTAGTCCTCCTTTGTTGAATCCTAAACTGCTCCCAATCCTCAGGATTATTGCTTTGTCTGGCCAATTTATATGTCCTCTCCTTGGATCTTATGCTATCCCTAATTTCCCTTGTTAGCCACGGTTGAGTCACCTTTTTTGTTTTATTTTTATGCCAAACTGGGATGAACAAATCCTGTAGCTCATCCATTCGGTCTTTGAATGTTTGCCATTGCCTATCCACCGTCAACCCTTTGAGTGCCATTCCCCAATCAATCCTACCCAACTCGCTCCTCAGACCATCGTAGTTTCCTTTATTTAAATTGAGGACCCTAGTCTCTGAGTCAACTACTTCATTCTCCATCTTAATGAAGAATTCGATCATGTTATGTTCACTCCAACCCAAGGGGCCTCGTACAACAAGATTGCTAATTAATCCTTTCTCGTTACATAATACCCAGTCTAAGGTGGCCTGATCTCTGGTTGGTTCCTCAACATATTGGTCCAGGAAACCATCCCGTAAACACTCCAGGAATTCCTTCTCCGCAGTATTGTTACTAATTTGGTTGGCCCAATCTATATGTAGATTAAAGTCACCCATGATGACTACTGTGCCCTTATTGCACGCTTCTTTAATTTCCCTTTTAATGCCATCCCCAAACTCCGCCTTACTGTTTGGAGGTCTATATACCACTCCCACTAACATTTTTTTCCCCTTAGTATTTCTCAATTCTACCCATACAGATTCTACCTCATCAGAGCTAATATCCTTCATTACAATTGTGTTATTCCCTTCTTTAACCAGTAATGCTACCCCACCTCCCATTCCTTTTTGCCTATCTTTCCTGAATATCAAATACCCCTGGATGTTGAGTTCCCAGTCTTGGCCATCCTTGAGCCACGTTTCCATAATCCCAACCAAATCGTATTCGTTTACCTCTATTTGCGCAGCCAATTCATCCACCTTATTACAAATGCTCCTCGCATTAAGACACAAAGCCTTCAGACTCCTCACCAGAGGGCGCAGGACTCTCCCAGCTCTGCTCAGCTGCGTGCAGACGCTGAGCCTCGGGGGCCATCCAGAAAGAGGATGATCCTGGTGGTGCAGGAAGAAGTGCAGGGCATTCTGACAGGTTTTGTGACCGCGATGTCTGCAAATGTGCAGAAAATGGAGGTTTCCATCACCAACATGAGCACCAGGAGGAATGTCAGTGTAGACATGGGTCCTCATCGCCCCACTGATGTGCAGCAAGGTGCTGTCCAGCTCCTTGCTAGCAGGGAGGTGCGGGTGGCCCATGAGAGGGATGATGTTGAGAGGGGACATGGAAGTGGGGGCTCCTCTCAAAGTGCTCACACTCTCTCCCATTGTCACCCACTCAGTCAGAGCACCAGATGCCCCCTCGGACAGCGATGGCCGAGTCTGCCCTGCACAGTCGCAGGAGGAGCAGACTTTGGCAGGGCCATCACACACTCCAAAACCCAGAGGACATCCGCCAAGAGTGTCTAAGCAGTCACAGCAGGGAAGTGAGCAGCCTGCCTCTACCTCTGCTGAAGCCACAGGGGTTGCATCTCATAGAAGTACGCGTAAGAGAAAGATGACACATAAGTAGATTCACAACAGTGTTTTATATAATGTTAATGTCAAGTTTCCGTTAATGTGATCTCAACCATTAAAACCTTTATGTTTACCATTTTCTGGTCTTGGATGAATTTGTGTGCACCTTTGTAAGTGGCTTAGTGAGTTGCCTCCAGCAATGGTACCTTCAGCAATGGTGGTGAGTGTGAAAGGAATGGGCTGGTCATTGTAGGGATCCTTTATGGTGTTGCTGTGGGGTGGTGCCAACCTGGCACAGCACGTGGCAGCCATATGGGTGTACTGCGTAAAGTTAAGTAAATCTGGCCATGATGAGGCCATCCCTGGTCTCCCAGGCAGCAATGTGCTGGGTGCTGGTAGGACCTGGACCGCAGGTTCCTCCAGCTCCTGTTCTTCCTCAGTTTCCAGCTGATGCTCCTCCTCCTCCTCCTCTTCCTCCACCTCCTCCTCTGAAGAGGCTGTGTGCTCAGAGCCTTGCTCCTCCTACAGCGCTAATCCTTGCTGCTATGCTATGTTGTGCAGGGCGCAGCAAACCACAATGATTCTGGAGACCCTGGCTGGTGCATACTGAAGGGCTCCTCCAGATCTGTCTAGGCATCTGAAGTGCATTTTCAGCTTGTCTATTGTCTGCTCTATACACAACTGGTGGACATGTGACTCTCATTATATCGCTCTTTGGCCTCAGTACTTGGCCTCCTCAAGGGTGTCATGAGCCATGTCTTCAGTGGATAGCCCTTGTCTTCAAGCAACCAGCTGGAAGGTCTGTTTGGAGGAGCAAAGAGCTGAGGGAGGGTGGACTGGTGAAGGACAAAAGAATCATGGCTGCTGCCAGGGAATTTGGCACACACGTGTATGATGATCTTCCTATGGCTGCAGATGAGCTGCACATTGAGGGAGTGGAAGCCCTTGCAGTTGACAAAGACTCCGGGGTTATGATGGGGTACCCTGATGGCCACATGTGTGCAGTCGATGATGTAGGGGTTCGCAAAATCCCCTCAGTCCCCGAAGATCGGGAAATATTAATCCACATCGTGGACGAAGACTTTGCGTGATTTGAATTGTCTCTGGGTTGGACAATGTTTTAAAACGTGCCCAGAACCGCAAAAGGCTGCGTTAAGGAGCCTGTGAGCTAAGCAGCACTTGGACACTGGAATCAAAGGACTTTGTAAAAATCGCACACTTTAAGATAGTACATTTTATTAAAGAAAAAGATGTACTCTTGAGTTTTGAACCTCATGGAAACAGAATTTTCAGCAGGAAAAAGGACAGACAGGCCATTAGCATTTGAATGGAGGCCGAGCTGTCAATCACCCTGTTGAATTGGGCGGGTCAGGTAACCTACAAGCTGTTTGTTTGCACTGGGGAGTAGCCCGTTTGAATCTGCCAATCAAAGGCAATTCAGGGAGTTTCCCCGCCCTGCAGCAGATGATCGATTTGTTTACTGAAACTGCTACCTTGTTGACACAAAGGATTAAACCACTTAGGCTGCAGTTTCAGTGACCACGGACAATGGGTTTCTGTTTACACTCCTCTCAGGACAAAGTAATACAACGCCATTCAAACCCATCAGGATGAATGAAGATACATTCAAAACTGCAGCTATCACAGAAGAGACATTTGGACTGAGGAAGGGAACAGTTTAAATTTGAATGGGTTTGAATCACCCATTACTGGACAATGGGGACAGTTGGACCCCTTTTGTTTTAGCCCAGAAACTTCCAGATCTGGGCGGGAACATTTCGGCCCCAAAATTGGGGTATAAGAGATAGCTTCTCAGGGGCATCTCTCTCTCTCTCTCTGGCTTGCCTCTGTGTGCCCTCTATAGCATGGGAGTCTGTCTGAAGAAGTAAGAACACCAGCAGTTTACTTTTAAAACACTGGGGTGTTTCTTTACTTCAGGACAGTGAAGATCTCATGGGACACAGAGCTGGCACTATAGTGGTGATATATTTTTCTGGCCTTCCACAAGGCAACTTAGGATAGGCATAGGGGTGGGGAGTAAAGTGGGATTTTGTTAGAATTGTCATTTTAGTCATTTTCCCTCATTGTGTCCGTTTTTCCCTCCCCTATTTAAGCAATTTTACCGTGATTACAAGATCGTGTGATGTAGTTTCTTTCGTTTAATAAAATTTGACTTTCTTGCATCCAGACCATTTGTCCGTTTTAATATATCATTAATTATAAGTTCCTCCAGTCAGAACTGGAAGGGTGGGTTTAGCGGTTCGAAACCGCTGATTGGTATTGGTCACAGTGCAGTGGAAAAAAAGGCTGCTTGACCAGGTAAATTACCGTAAACCAGGTAAAGGAAGGTAAATTACCATAAACCAGGTAAAAGATGCCTCCCTACAATGCTGCCCTGCACCCGTGGGAAGCCAGCCAGGGTGGCAAAGCTGAACACCCGCTCAGTAACACTGGCTTCATCAGTGGCAAAGTTGATGTAATTGGCTGACCTATCAAACAGGGCATCGGTGACATGTGTGGTGCATCTGTGGATGACCGACTGTGAGATGCTGCAAATGTCTGCTGCAGATCCCTGGAAGGAGCCCGAGGTGAAGAAGTTGAGGGCGCTGGTGACTTTGAGAGTCACTGGTGAGGAGTGTCCACTGGCTCCATGGACTGCAGGTCTTGCTCCAGCAATGTGCAAATGTCTGCGATGATCTGGTGCAATAGCCTGAGCCTCCTTTGGCACTGCTGCTCAGTCATGTTGAGGAAGCTTATTCTCTGCCTGTATACCCGGTGTTGGGGGCATCACCTCCAGCACGGTGCAGCCATGTGCTGATGCCCTCTGTCCTGTGAAGCATCAGGTGGTTGAGGAGAAGGTTGGTGGTGGTGTTGTTGGTGCTGCTGGTGTGCCTGGTGCTGCTGGTGTTGGGGCTCATTGTGGTCCGATTCTGAGGACCAAGGTGAGACATTATAAACAGTACCCATGCTGATGTACTAGATGGCAGGTCAAGTAGAAATGAAAGAAGCAATCTGTCAATGGTCCAATAGGTTCTACCAATGAGGTGAGACCGGATGGTGACTTTGCTGCAAACACTTGCAATCTCTAGAAAGCTAACTCTGTGCTGGGAATGCAGTCAGCAACAGCTTCTACCTGATGAAAGTGATCAGGTGTGAGGTGGGAGCTTTTCTAGTACATTTCATGTTGTCAACTAATCAGCTGGATCAATGGCCACTCAACTCCCAACTCAGGCTGACAGACGTGGTTCCCGAGCTGCGTGAATTCTGTGGTCATGCAGGAAAATTTGAAAGGTAGGCTGAAAAAGGCACTTAAGTGTCTGACAACAAGCTGATAATCATTTAAGTTAGGTCGACCACCTCTGTTGTTCGGGTGCTGCCGCACCAGCAAACATGCCCGAGGGAAAGACACATGGGGGCAGGATGACAGCGGGCTCCTGACCCGCTCCAACTTAATTCAAATTTCCCACCTGACCCGCCTCCGATCACGCCCGCATGGACACTAGAAAATTCTGGCCAAACTGCTTCCAATGGCTGACGGGTCGATAACCAGAGGGCACAGATTTAAGGTGATTGGCAAAAGAACCAGAGGCGACATGAGGAAAATCTCTTTTATACAACGAGTGGTTATGTTCTAGAATGCACTGCCTGACAGAGTAGTAGAAACAGATTGAATCCTAGTTTTCAAAAGGGAATTGGATAAATACTTGAAGGAGAAAAAATTTCCACGATATGGGGGAAGAGCAGGGGAGTGGGACTAACTGGATTGCTCTTCAAAATGGCCGGCACATACTCGATGGGCTGAATGGCCTCCTCTGTGCTGTACTATTCTATGATTCTATAATTCTACATGAAAATATAAAATTATATAAAAAAATGTAAAAACTTACATATATCATAGTCTGGATGGTGAGACTGATGGATAAACGACAATTCCTTCTGTCATAAATTTTGCCAAAAAAAGGCAGTGTGATTATGAAACAGGAAATACCGCCTTTCAATCATTGACCTTTTTGTTACAGTTACCAATTGGAGAATTTTACAACCAAAGACCCTGACCTGGAAATTCGATTGCACTACGCCTGTTTTTCAGGTATGAAAAGGGCTCCTAAAGATCCGATATGGAAAGCAGTGCTAATGGCCCCGGCCCATGCCGGAAGTGCATTGCCTATCATATTGTATTGAGCTCACACATAAGCATTCAGAGCATACTCCGGAAGTAGTCAGAAAGCTCCACATAATATTAACCTGTGAAATTGGTCTGCCCCAGTGTCTGAATCGCCACATGATAAACTCTCCCAGCATGGCACTAAGAGTCAACAAGGACCCTTGCAGCAGTGCTATTTATAGGAATCCTTCCCTCCATACAGGTTAGTTGCTGGTTTGTCTTATTACGTTACTAGTTAACTTCTGCACCTTTTTTTTGGGCTATTTGCTCCTTTCCACTACTGACGTTGTAAGTTCTGGGAAACAACTTTTTCCTGGTGCTGGACTACTTGTCTGGCTTGGAAATATTGTATTTCACACATGTGGCCTGGTAGGTCTGCCTTTGGGGCTTGAGGAGGGGGAGTGGCACTTTTCATACCTCAACCTGATCAAGGAGCAATGTGTGAGATGCCTGCACTTCATCAAGGAGGCTGCCACAGCGCTCTGTCACTTGCTGCATCTACAACTACAGCCTTAAACCAGGGCATGGACAGCACTGTCTGAGGCTGTGAAGGTCACAGTAGCCCTTAACCCTTATGACACAGGGTCATTCCAGGCTGCCGTAGGTGACATCAGTGACATCTCCCAGCTCTCTGTATATTGACCGAGGCTCTCTACTGCAGGAGGAACTCCTACATCTACTTTCCGATGGACCAAGTGAAGCAGGACAAGAGAGCATTAGGCTTTGCACCCGTTGCAGGCTTTACCAAGGTCCAAGGGGCCATAGACTGCGCTCACATTGCCCTGCATGCTCCCCATCACCAGCCTGACATCTTTCTCAACAGGAAGGGATGCTATTCCTTCAACGACCACCTTGTTTGCGACCACAGGCAATGCAGGTTGTGCCGGGCTTCATGGCAGCAGCCATGATACATTCATCCTGCACCAGTTTGCTTCCCATCTCTAGACTGTCAGGTCAGAGGTTGACTACTTGACAACAAGGGACATCCTCTACAAGCATGGCTCATGACTCCTGTCAGGAACCAGGGCACAGACGCAGAGCTGGCCTGCAATGACAGCCATGCCACCACCAGAAATGCCACCCTCTTAGGGCTGTACCTCAGCGTTCCTACTGTTCTGCATGAGAGAAGGGAGCCCACAGCCAAGATGGCAGCAGTCTGAGCTTCCATGGCAGCTGTCAGAGCTGTCAACAGAAGTCCATCATGGTGGGCCCGACTGCCGTGTTCATGGAACTGACCACTCACTCCATGGTTGACAGAATTGTCTCCATGGTCTGCCCAAATGCTCTGCATTCTCTCAGACATTGTGCGCAAGCTCGCTGGTAGGCAGCCCAGTGCACTTAATATTTCTTAATGCTTTCGTCGGTAGTCTGAGCCCACAAAGTCAGCAGCTGAGTCCTCTGCAGCAGGACTAAGATGTGATCTCGCCCTCCAGTGAACTGGCACCTGTGTCATCCTATTCCCCTGCCCTAGCTCCTGTACACTTGTGCCCAGTGATTCACTGCCTGAAGACTGTTCCTCTAGCCTATCTTCTAAAGTATGTGTGGTGCCAATCTCTGAACTGGTGCTTGCTCGGGTCAGTTTGAGTGTAGCTGCATCTTCAGGAAGGCATGCCTGTCTCAGCACAATGAGTTCTCAGCACCCATTTCCCATGGTCCCTGCAACCAAGTGAACAGGCGCGTGCAGCGTGTGTCCCATCCACTGCATCCTGCTTTGGGGTGCAATCAAATTTCCATGCCTTTTTGTCAAATACCAAAGGATGCTAAACTAATACAATCTACGTCTGGTGGCACTTAATCACTGCTTCGTTATTTTATACCCTGGTGGTGTGCTGTACCATGGGCCATGCCTCTTCACCTTTTATGGCTTTGAGAAATGCTGCTTGTTAAAAAATCTTTTCCTTCAAGATAACAGTATAAGATAAATGTTGTTCGGTCCCGCACTGCCGCTGGCATGGGGCTTCTTTCATCATCTACCCTTTTTGCCTTTTCAGACACAATCTAAAACAGTTAGAAATTAAGTACACCCTTTCATTCTGAAGCTTTCAAAATTTTTCCTGTAGTCATCTGCCAAACAATACACTGAAGTAATATTTGAAAAATGTATTGAGCTATAGAAAATGTAATAACTCTTACTCAAACACTGAAAATCTTACCTTAGACGTGACTGCAGCCATCAAAGCATTAAATTTACACCACCTATGATATCATCTGCGTGAAATACTTTATGAAATATTTTCCCTATTTCATAGAGATGGTAGTAAAATTAAAAGCAATCAATATTGTGAAAAATATGTTACACACAGTGACATTGCTGAGAATTCATGCAATATACATTTTCCATTTAAAATCATACAGCTACATTTTACTCATAATTTTAAGTGTGTGCTATAATGAAGAACTATAAGATTCAGTTTGTATCCCACTAGTTGCTCTGACTATAAATCACTTGTGACTTCATTGCTAGTGAATTATCAGGTTAGTCCATTCACTGGACATAAATGCTTACCACAAATCTCAGCCTTCTCGTAGTCTTTTTAATAACCTCAAAAATTCAGGTGAACTAAACAAAATGCATTTTTACAAACTGAAAAAATGAGTCTTCTGCAATATAATGGTTCCTCATTATAACACAGAGGAATGGCATGACCTCTGATAAAACACTTATACCTTGAATTTAGGCTCTTCGAATACTAGTGTATGAATGCTTAATACATTCATATGAAATTCCTTTGTCTGTTATGTTAACAGAGACATTAGAACTCCCATTAAAATAGTGGAAAAAGACATTGCAATACATTCATTTACTAGTATTCAAACATCCTCATTTCAAGGAATTGGGGGGGGTGAGATTCTTCTTCTACAGAAAAACAGGACAATACCTATTTTTCTCCAAAGTTGCAACTGATTTGTACAATATGGTGGAATGCATGGCTTTGATATGTGCAATTTCTAAGAATATGATTTCACAAATTCTCCTGTTTTTCTTTAAAGGAAGAATTTCACCCTTTATTCCTTTAATAGAGTAACCCTGTAAAGCAGCTTACTGTATAGCTCTCACTTTTTGAATGGCTCCTAAAGTGGCATTCTGTGGTGGGGAGGGCTTAACTTATTACTAGAACTGGGGTAACATTGTAATATTCCGAATGGGAACCTACTTACCTCACTAAATCCTGGACTTGTACATTCCCGGAGAACCTGTGAACCCCCTATCATTTTCAGAGCATGTAGTCCAGGGGGAATTTGAGTGACGTTCTCAGAATCTCATGAATTTCAAACATGGATAATTGGAATTTCTCCAAATTACAAGTGGGAACCAAGAGAATTACCTGTACTAAGATTTACAATGAGATTTACTGACACTTTTTAAAAGGTTGTAGGATTTTACAGAAAGAAAATCTTTTAATTCCAGAGGGTCTGAAGGGTTCAACACTCAATTAGGTCTGAACGATTCAGCTATTGTGTTTTTAGATCTGTGTTTTGTTCTTCAAAACTGTACTGTGCAAATTCACTTTTATGTATATTTTTTGAGTTTTTTGATTGATTTTAAAGGCCTTTCAGCCATCAGTAATAATATTAAATCCTCTATGACAATACGTATACAGGATACTGTGAACTTTATAGTATGATGGGCCCTAAATATATTAAGGTGTCATATTGCAACTAATCTGGAGACTAGATTGTAAACTATCTTCAGTACTTTAACAAGTGAATGGCCAAAATGTTTGATATCATAAATATCCCAGATAGAATTATCACATAACAGGTCACTAAAAATCATATATTATTTGTGATAAAAGTAAGGGGCAGGTTCAGTCAGAAGAATATTTTAATCCTGTCCATGTGTTACTGTAATTTGTACACATATGTAAGAAGTCACGCAACACCAGGTTATAGTCCAACAGCTTTATTTGAAATCACAAGCTTTCGGAGCGCTGCTCCTTCATCAGGTGAAGTGAAGAGTTGCTTATAAGCACAGCATATATAGTCAGAGAGTACTGCCAGATGATTACAGGTAATCTTTCTAACTGCCCTTTATCACACCTCGGCAGTGAGATAATCACAGCAATCACAGCTGTGAATGGTGTCCAAACAGGTCAGTCAGGAAAACATTACATCAAAGAACAATGAGGTGGGGTCACAAGGGGTCAAATGTTGCAGATGCTGGGGTATGTATAAAAAACAAAAAACAAACAAAAAACTATTTTTTTGCTGGAAATCACAGCAGGTCCGGCCGCATCTGTGTAGAGAGAACAAGCCAACGACGACTCGAATCCACTTGTACACATATGTACGACAGGTTTTCATGCAATGTCAAAAGTTCACTGTAACCTTTTTCCCATAGAACTATTCGCTGCTAATACTGATTTATTGCGCAGCAGTCGTTGGAAAATGTATCCAACTCTTTTAATTAACAGTAACATGTGCCAGGTAAGTGCAAATTCCACTCCTGTTGACTAAAACTTTAGGCATCTTTAAGATCTTAATTTATAAAGCCCAACTGACAATTGGCAGTTGACAGCAAACAAATGGTTGGGAACACTTAGAAAGGTGTTGCAGCACACTCGGGTCAGAGTCTGGCAGAATTGGGAGTTGCTGGGAACTGGCAATATTGGGAGGAACAGAGTTAACATTTGTGGGGAAGGAGAGCCCAAGCAAATGGGGGCCACACAGCCATTGCCCACTTTCAGTGTAAATTTTCTGATTCTTAAAATTAATGCTGGGAAAATCATAGGCTAAGAAAACACGATTACCTAATATGTACTCCGTGCCAGGAATGCAGAATGGGAAAATTTGGCAGTGCACCAAATTTTCCAGTTCTGCATTAATTTTAGGAAAATTTACACTTAAATGCTGTAAGGCATGTAAGGTCCACAGAATTTCAGCAGCCCCCGAAGATTATTTGATTAAAGAAAACCTGGTTGGAATGTACTTTAAAAACCCAGGACATCAAAGATGGCTGCAGCCAGCCCCGTGGCAAAAGACAGCCTGTATGAATATGAAAGGAGGATCTCCCAGCACTGGCTGACGAAAGGATTGGAAAAAATACCAGCTTCTGAGTACTTATGTACTTGAAGCTGTCAATCAACTGTGGTTAGGATGTTTCAACACAGAACAAAGGACTCTGTTTGCACAAGTCCTCAGCAGTGTTGACTCAAGGGCTTAAGTGATTGCTGTCAATCTAGTTGCGGTTGGGCTGTAACCACAGAACAAAGGATTGTTTACACGAGCACTTAAGGATTGTTTACCCAGCACTCAAGAAACCAGCGGGACATTTTCAAACTGGGACAGCTCCATTCACAAACCAGTTAAATGAATGGGAAACGCATTCAAACCCATTACGGTCAATGGGTACAGATCGGTCCCTTTTGTGTAACCCAGATACGTCCAGATTTGGGCACAAAGATAAGGGCTCCTAATGGGGTATAAAGGTAGCCCCTCAGGAAGCCATTCGCTCTCCCTCTACTGCCTCACCTCTGGTGCTCTGCCTTCAAGAGGGTTGTCACAGCCCACCCAAAGAAGTGGAATACCAGCAGTTACTTTTGAATTACTGGGGTATCACTACTTCGGGCGGTGAAAAATCCAAGGCAGACTGCAGGGCATGGAGCAGGCATTTCAACATCGTAGAATGGTGAGCATAAACTTTCTGGCCCATTACAAGGCAACCTAGATAGGTATAAGGGGTGGGAACTAAGGGGGAATTTTATTAAATTGTAATTTTAATCAATTTTCCCTCGATGTGTCCGTCTTTTCTCCTCCCCGTTAAGTAAAAGTGTGCTGTATTAATAATTATTTTCACTATATAGCAATTTATTCTTTATTTCAATAAAACATTGGTTTTCTTTGCACCAAACCACTGGTCTCGTTTTGTCTATATCGCTACTGAAATAAGTCTGGCGGTCAGAACTAAAGGGGAAGCGATTCGAACCGCACGGGGCTGGAACAGCTCAGACACATAGCTGACTGACCAGACAAAAACCCCAAATCAAAACCACGCCCCTTACACAATGACGACCGCGGCAGGACCGTCGGTGACAGTATGCGATATAGCAGACGGTGGTCTGGGTCTGGAGAGAGCAGCAGTTATTGGTTTTTCTTTTTATCACACCACTGATCTGTTTGTGGTTAGCTACCCACAAGCTTAGGGAAGTTAAAACAGAGAGTTGGGATAAGGAAATGGAGATTGAAGAATACCAGGCCAAGATAGAGCACCTGGTGGACCAGTTTAGTGAGGACAAAAGCCACACAAGGCACAAGTTAGAGTACCTGAAGTGCCTAGTTACAGAGGCCAAGAGTAATGAGATGAGGGTGTGGGAGGAGAACGTCTGCCTCATACAAGAAGTAAGAGAGCAGGAGGAAAAGGTTAGGGAGGTAAAGGCAGCGTATAAGCTGGCCTGCAACCAAGGGTTCGAGGAAGCAGATCATGGCCCCTGTAGGGAAGAGATAGAAAGCTTGAATATGGCTTTAAGGAGGGCAAAGCAGATGATATGTCTTATCAGCCCAAAGATAGGCCAGTCGGACTTTACCGGCAACCCAAATAGAACCGTCCCACAGGCAACACCCAGAACAAAGTTGGTTAGGGAATCAGAGGTCCCACGACCGCCACCCATAGCTCCGAGCTTTCAGGAGCTCTGGCAGCAAAGGGGAGTGGAGGATGAGGTGGTAGAGGAAGCACAGCAGGCCCCGCTAGATAGGCCGGGACCAGGACCAGTGTACCCCCTCCGACAATGGAGGTACGGTCCGCCCGTTGATGACGATGACCCAGGGGCCATCCAGAATCAGTTTCTGGTGCCGTATGGCAACCAACAGCTCAGGGCCATGGTTAGCCACATCCCCAAGCTCACTAAAAAGGGAGATCCCTCTCTGCATTTCAGGGAGATAGAACAAGCAGCTTGTGTTAATGACTGCGATGATGCAGAGCAAGCTAAAATGCTGCTGTTTTCCCTGGGAGGTGATCTCCTCCAGACCCTATCTGGCAAATGCAAAAGGGAGCAGAAAGAATACGAGGATTTGAGGAATGAGATATTGGAGCCCATGGGACTCAATGATGGTAGTCCGTTTGCCCGGGTAGAAAGAACGGTACAGCTCCCAGGGGAGTCCCCGCAGGCATTCGCAGACAGGCTGTGGCCAGTCTACCAGAGCGCATGCCCGGGAATGCCAGGGCGGGCAGCACTGAACCCAGCCCAATTGACTCACTGGCTCTGTTGCCTTATGACAAACAGCCTACCCCAGATCCAAGCCCAGGCCACGGCTTGGTTTGACCCCCGAAACCCCCAGACCACCGAAGAAGCGGTGATCCGCCAGCTCACCGTAGCATTTAGAAACATGAGGGGTACCGAGACGCATCAACCCAAGGGAAAAGTCCATGAGGTTAAACCTGGGGGCCCGAATAAGAAAGAGTGGCACCAGGAGGGGAACCATCCCTCCCAGACTAAGTTAAACTGTTACAGCTTTGACCCCGTCTGCCCCATCCCACTCCCAGCAATGACTAGAGCCAACACAGCCTGTCGACCTGTGTCCCTGCGAAAATGCTGAGGGGAGCAGGCCCTATGTTAAGATGGGGGTGAAGACGGTGCAGTGGAGATATTCGGTGGACACTGGAGCTTCCAGCACGGTGGTCCATTTGGAAGACCTGACCAATTCACCCCGGTCTAACAAGGTCCCATTTAGCTTAATGGGACCCACAGGGAATGAGCAGGCTGGGGAAAGGTCAAAAACTTTGGCCATAGGTTTAGGATCCATCCATACCACATGGGAGGGTAACCAAAAGACCGACGAGGTGGCCAAGCAGGGGGACAGGGAAGGAGAGTTCTGGGACCCCTGTAGAGCAGGCCCGGTAGCAGCAATCTGGGACAAGGGAGGCACACAGGGGATAGCTTTGGCCCCGGACCAAAAGCAGGTCCAAGCCCAAGATTCCGCCTTTAAGGCCGCCCTGGTAATTAGAAAGAATTCAGAACAGGGTTACTGGCAGGCTGCTAGTTATATTAAACAATATAAGCTGTTTAAACCCTAAAAAGTACAGCCAGTTGGGACAAGGTCTGAGGTTAGAAATCCTCAGCCTGCAGCGGGTACACTCACACAGACTGCACATGCAGGCGCAGTCGCGTGCTTCAAGGGAGAAGTTCCCCAGCACTCGGCCCGAGCGATTCCCCCTCTCTTATGGGGCTCCGGGGAGGGGCCTGAACCAGGTTTTAAACCTGAAGGCCTGAAGGGGAAGAATCTCAGCCACCGGCAGCCGGTGGCGAGGGATTGCCCATCCCCAGCCCAGGTTTGGGAAGGGAGGGACCCGAGGGAGAAGGTCCCCAGTTAGCAAGGACTGTGACCTGAGCTAAGGGTCCGCTCGCCAGGGTAGCTCCACCAGCTACACTCCCTAGGAGGTCTCTTCGGGTACCCCAGCCCAGGATAGTATGGTCACCAGCTTTCCAGTTAAAAAGGGCGGTCTCCCGAGTCAGGGAGAAGCCAAAAGACAGAGGTCCCCAACCAGCAGCCATAAGCTGCGAGGGACGAGAAGTTGGGATCAGTCCAGCTTCGCTGCAGGCAGTAGCCTGCAACAGTCCTAACAGAGATTAGGCTAGCTGCCCGGAGATGGGCGGCGCTTGTATATAGCTTTGTTTGAGTTTAATAATGTGTACAAGTAAGTGAGAGTGTGTTAATTTTAATTTTATATTGCAATCGGTAGTTTTAAGTATTAAAGTATAAGTTTTAAGTATGGAACCGTTCCAGAGTGTTGTCTATCTGAGCCGAGGTCGCGGGACCCGATCACACCCCCGAGCCAGGGAACCTGGCTAGATGTTTTTTTAAGTCTTTTTCAGAGCTTTGAAAGGTGCGGAGGACCATCGTGTCTTTGGATGCTCGGGGAAGGGAGCACCACTAGTCCACGATGGGAGGGGTCTGCGGAAGGCAGATGCCCATGAGGGGAGCTGGCCAGGATGACTGGGATCCAATTCAACCCAGTATTCTAGTGAGACCAGCTTCACGTATGGGGAGGCCTCCCTCCAGTGCCCAAGGATGCGAATCGTCACCCCAAGGAAAAGATGTTTCGGAAATTCTGTAAATTTGACTTTTCGGAGGTCAATAAGACCGAATTGTAACTAATCATGAGTGATGGCAGATTCGTTTTTTTTTTAAAGGGAAGCTCGTTTTCTTCCGTTTGTATTTTTAACAAAATATGTTTTGGCTTGGTGTTAATTTCATTAAAGATGTTGTATCGTGATAAAGCTCTATGATGTCACAAGTGGTGCAGGGGTATTGGACCCCCTCCGTGCTTGAATTATTGTAAACAATCATGTTTTTCTATCGATAGATGCCTACCGTGCACTGTGATTCTCTCTGAGTAAGGGGGATGGAGGTGTCGAGGGATCAGAGATAGATATAGATAAGTATAAGGGAAGGTTCTTTGTGGGGGTCAGAAATTTTCGCTCACCTTTAATAGGATACTGCAAGCAAGTTTTAGTATCCAAGGGGTGGACTGTAAGGTTCACAACATTTCGGCAGCCGCCGAAGATTATTTGATTAAAGAAAACCTGGTTGGAATGTACTTTAAAAACCCAGGACATCAAAGATGGCTGTAGCCGGCCCCATGGCAAAAAAGAAAGACAGCCTGTATGAATATGAAAGGAGAATCTCCCAGCACTGGCTGACGAAAGGATTGGAAAAAATACCAGCTTCTGAGTACTTCTGTACTTGAAGATGTCAATCAACTGCGGTTAGGAAATTTCAACACGGAACAAAGGACTCTGTTTGCACAAGCCCTCAGCAGTGTTGACTCAAGGGCTTAAGTGATTGCTGTCAATCTAGTTGCGGTTGGGCTGTAACCACAGAACAAAGGATTGTTTACACGAGCACTTAAGGATTGTTTACCCAGCGCTTAAGAAATCAGCAGGACATTTTCAAACTGGGACAGCTCCATTCACAAACCAGTTAAACGAATGGGAAACGCATTCAAACCCATTATGGTCAATGGGGACAGACCGGTCCCTTTTGTGTAACCCAGATACGTCCAGATTTGGGCGCAAAGATAAGGGCTCCCAATGGGGTATAAAGGTAGCCCCTCAGGAAGCCATTCACTCTCTCTCTACCACGTCACCTCCGGTGCCCTACCTTCAAGAGGATCGTCACAGCCTGTCCAAAGAAGTGGAATACCAGCAGTTACTTTTGAATTACTGGGGTATCTCTACTTCGGGCGGTGAAATATCCAAGGCAGACTGCAGGGCATGGAGCAGGCGTTTCAACATCGTAGACTGGTGAGCATAAACTTTCTGGCCCATTACAAGGCAACCTAGATAGGTATAAGGGGTGGGAACTAAGGGGAATTTTATTAAATTGTAATTTTAGTCACTTTTCCCTCGATGTGTCTGTCTTTTTCCTCCCCGTTAAGTAAAAATGTGCTGTATTCATAATTATTTTCACTGTATAGCAATTTATTCTTTATTTCAATAAAACATTGGTTTTCTTTGCACCAAAGCACTGGTCTCGTTTTGTCTATATCGCTACTGAAATAAGTCCGGCAGTCAGAACCAAAGGGGAAGTGATTCGAACCGCACGGGGCTGGAACAGCTCAGACACACGGCTGACTGACCAGGCAAAAACCTCAAACCAAAACCACACCCCTTACAGGCAGGAACATAAAGACAGGAACCAGCTGTCAGTGGCGTGGAGGAATATAAAAGGGATCTGGACAAGTTGGGGGAGGAGGGTGATGGCTGGGAAAAGAGTGGGGAAGGGTGGCGGGGAATATTGAGGCCAGATGCACAAGTTTTTTTTTACTTACCTTCACGTGTAGTTGTGAGGAAGAGGAATGCTCCTCCCGAGTCCACAGCACTACTGCAGGCCACTGCTGGCCCTCGCTAGCCACCTTCTCGTTCTCCTCCCCCCGCACCCCCACTCCCCGCCCAGGAAGTCCTGTTCACCCCTGTGCTCGCTGACCTGCATTGGCTCTCGGTTAAGCAATGCCTCGATTTTAAAATTCTCATCCTTGTTTTCAAACTCTCTATGGCCTCGCCCCTCCTTATCTCTGTAATCTGCTCCAGCCTACAACCCTCTGCGATATCTGCGCCCCTCCAAGCCTGGCCTCTTGAGCATCCCCGATTTTAATCACTTTACCATTGGTGGCCGTGCCTTCTGTTGCCTAGGCCCTAAGCTCTGGAATTCCCTCCCTAAACCTCTCCACCTCTCTACCTTTCTTTCCTCCTTTACGACACTCGTTAAAACTTACCTCTTTGACCAAGCTTTTGATCATCTGCCCTAATATCTCCTTATGTGGCTCGGTGTCAAATTTTGTTTAATAACGCTCCTGTGAAGCGCCTTGGTACATTTTACTACATTACAGGTGCTTTATAAATACAAGTTATTGTTGAGAGCTGCTGCCAATAAGGCATCCAGTCCAACTTAGAGTATAGCAAAGTGGGGAGCTGTCTCTGGAGGCACGGCAGACCCTGTCACCACAATTATTAAAATGAGGCCCAAGGCCCAATTTTACGTGCGCCTCAGGCCCTCAGCTTCTGGCACACACTCCGTGCAGAGTTGTTAAATTGACCACTACTGAGACATCATCAAGTGAGCAGTATGGTCTGTGGACTCTGATGAAATGGTTCCTCCGAGTAGATCTTCTCCTTTTATGTAGCCTTATCCAGCATGCCGCTCCAATTTCTTCTGTCTCCTACTCGTGTTATGCCTCTATTATAAATGGAAATTCCCATGGTAAAGATCTGTGACACAAGGGTTAGAAGAAAAAAGATTTCCCGGCCTGAGAGGCAGTTTGCAGACAGCTGCGAAGAGAGTTCTCTAATCTCTCCAGTCAAAGCTGATATTTCAGACAAAGTTTGTGGACATTCAAAGCCTGTGAACTCAACCCCTGATTTCACAAGCCATGCAGGTAATTTACTCCTCTTTTCAACAGGTTTAACTTAAGTTGGGTGCAAATATGGCGTAAATGACAGAATTTCAGGGAGAGCAGGTTTTGCCCTCACTGTTCTGTCACTTACAAACACGGACTACTTTGGGGACAGGTACATCTTCAGCCAGCACCCAGTTCCACCAGTATTCAGAATGTATTTTAGAATGGCTGTAACTCTGGTGTTTCTGAGTGATACAACTAATTCTGGCCTATGTCAGAACTACAATCCTTTTGCCCCAAATAGATCACAGAATTTGGGCTAATAAAAATTTTCAGGTGCAAACAGAAAAATAGTAGTAACATTGTTTTTATTTGGTCAGTTGGCCATTTGACTGATGAAGAAACCCATCACAGATCACAGATCACAGAAACCCCACAGTGCAGATAGAGGCCATTTCGGCCCATCGAGCCTGCACCGACACATATCCCACCCGATCCCCGTAACCCCTACACCAACACCATGCTGAAAAGTGTCTAAACCAAGCTGTCTACAGAGAAATTCAACATTTCTGTTTGGAATGTACACTCTCTCCTCGTAGGGCGCAACCCCCCCTGCCTAAGCCCAATGAGCTTAGTTGCACTTTGGAAACAGTCGAGGCTTAGGGATCTTGTGCTGCAGTTTAACCAGCTAAAACCATGCAGCTTGCCAGCACAAAGCACTGCTGTCATATATAGGGCTACCTTACCCATTAGGGCATTGGTTTACAAGGTTATCTGGAGCCAAGTAGGAAGAATCCCAGCCCCAATAACAGTTCCGGATCTCATTAATCAACCATGTCAGTCAATCATCAATAGTGCTCTAAAGTACAGCAGACGTGCCTGATTCAGGTATTCGGATACTGGGTGCGACAGAGGGCTAGATTTCAACTAGCTTTTAGCAAATGAAGCACCTTGTAGCCAACAGCCCAAAGAGTCCCTGCTTTCCCTCCCCCACAGTAGAATTAAACATCCCACGAGCACAGATTTAAGCTTTCACTGGCTGAATGCCAGTTCCCAGGAGCTGCTCATAGTGGCATGGTGAGTAGCACAACTCATCCTAAGATGTATGAATGCATTGGCACCATCCTCCTAACCACAGTATGGACACATATATCCCAACTGAATGGTGGTTTTACCAGTTGGGAGGTGCAGTGCTTCAGCAGTGGATGTAAATGCTTGTCTCTCTGTAGCTCATATATTGGAGGCACTGAACTCTGAATGTATCAACATGTAGTTTCATTTCAAGCTTCCACATCATACCTTTCAGCAGCTGTTGTACCAAGAGTTTCCTCATCAATTATATGATCAACATCTGCCTTCAATGCGGCAAAAGTACCTAAAGAGGACAGCTTACATTTTCTTAATGTCTAAGTCCAGTGCAGTATACCAGGCTTACTTGGCACCAATTGCTTAATCCATTTCCTCATGTGATGAGCTTTGACATGCTATGGTGCATGTAAGGGAAGGATTAATCAGATGGCACCGCTATTGATTTTTCTTCATATTAATTTCTTTATATTAACTGTGTCCAGTAACTTTTCAATTGTAGCTGATCTCACTAGCTGTCTTATTATTCCTTGATATAAACAGATCCTCTAACTAACCTGTAGCAAGAGTTTGAGAATGAATAGGCCTGTGTGGGTATGTAGACAACACAGCAAATTGTAGGCAATACTTCTTTCAACTTCACAGGAAAGCAGGAGATGGGTGACATTTTTATGATGGTTAGATGTCTGCAAAGTTGAAGGTGACAGGAAAGGGTTGTGGGGTTTAACATAAACAGCTGCATGCGAAGGCAATCTTGGAAGACTACATCTGTCAAAGGAATACGGCCTAGGGTGATGGAAAGGTAACACCCTCATAGTTGGTTAGAAGGCTTTTGATAGTTCATGAATTTCTGTAACTGTCTTCACCCGAGTGATTTCAGGATCAATCAGGATGTGCAAAACTAAAGTTATTGATAAAGGACATGAAAGGAGGAATAGGTGCTGCTGAAACATATTAGGGTTGAAATAGAGGTATAAAAGAGTGGGTGCTGGTTCAGCCTTGAATATCCTTGAGCTCGACACTGTAGCGCGTTTGAATTCTCCAGTGAATTTTCAAGGTACAGACATAAGTCCGCTGATAAGTGCTTGTTTAATTATTGTCAATAAGACTTATTACTCTATGCTTAATTGCTATGAATGTCAGTAAATGCTTTGAACTCTATTATTTTGAGGAGTAACTTATAAACTTGTAAGTAAGAACACCCATCCTCTAACAGTGAGGCTGACTCTCCATTCAGCAGGCTGAGCAACAGGTCGAGATAAGTCACATTCTTCCCTCCCTGCCACTGCCTGTCCTCTCCATCATCAAAGAAAATAGGTTGATGACATAGAGGTACAAAGCACTTCATTTTTTTAATATATCCTTAAAAAACCTTAGAAAAATGGAAATACAGCTAATTTCTTGTGGATCAGCGTATCAAGATCCTTATGTCATAAAATTCTGGGCCTAGAAATTTGGTTGGTTGCGCCAGCGATTAGCGCCTAAAGAGCCTGAGATTTAGGGCGTTACCCAATTTTCGGACGTGCGCAGTGATCCTAGCGCATCCTGCCATATTGAGTAGCCTGTTAGCGCTGGCGCTAAGTCTTTGTGCCCTCTTGCGGGCGCAGACAGATAATGACGTCATTTCATTGTGCAACGCCTTTTTGGCGCCCCGTACCAGAAATTCAGTGGCGTCCCCCCTCCGTTCCGCCTGGCGCTATTAGTGACAGTTGGATGGAACGTTACCAGGTCCTTCTCGGACTCGGGGGGCGCTCTTTAAAGGGGACAGCACTAGTATAAAAGCGGCAGACATTTGGCCTGGCCATACTGCTCGCTGCTGGAGAGAGTTGCAGACCTTCAGTTACACAGACTTGTTCTTATTGAGCCAGAGGAGCCTTGGGACCTTCAGCCCTGTCCAGAACAGTTGGATCCAGAAAGCTGACTGCGTCTTACTCGTCGGCCAGAATAATGGGAGCTGCTTTGGAGGGGAACGTCATCCTGGCTGCACAACTGGCAAGGGCACAGAGACGGAGGGAGAGAGGGCTGGGATTGGCCAGAAGGAGGAGGGCCAATGGACGTCGCCAAATCCGACCATACGCTGCCTGGGTTTTCAGGCAGCAGGTCTCCTACCATACCATGTTGGAGGAGCAGTGTCTGCGAAGGCTCAGATTTGGTAAGGATGTTGTCACTGAGCTGTGCCACCTGCTTGCTGAGGATCTGCAGCTGCGGATACGGTGCAGGACCTCTCTGTCGGTGGCCGTGAAAGTCACTGTTGTGCTCAACTTTTACGCCAGCGGATCGTTTCAGGCAGCAGCTGGGGACATATCAAATATCTCTCAATTTGCGGTGCATTGCTGCATCTGACAAGTGACAGCTGCCCTCTACAAAAGGAGGTGCAATTTAATCGCCTTCCCTGTGACCCTGGAGAAGCAGGGGGCGCGCGCATAGGGCTTCATGGCTATTGCGGACTTCCCCATGGTGCAGGGGGCCATTGATTGCACACACGTGGCTTTGCGGGCGCCATTACAGAATCTGGAGGAGTTCCGTAACTGAAAGGGGTTCCACTCCCTTAATGTGCAGCTGGTCTGTGATCACCGGCAGATGATCATGGTGGTGAACGCACAATTCCCTGGCAGCAGCCATGACGCGTTCATCCTGCGGCAGACCTCAGAGGCTGACCTTTTTGAGGCCCCGGCTCACCCACGAGGCTGGCTTCTGGGCGACAAGGGCTATCCTCTCTGCCCATGTCTCATGACCCCGGTCCGTTTGCCCAGCACCCCGGCAGAAGAGCATTACAATAACAGCCATCAGGCCACCAGGAACATTGTGGAGCACACAACTGGTTTGCTGAAGCAGCATTTCCGTTGTCTAGACCATTCGGGGGGCGCCCTACAGTACTCGCCGGAGCATGTGGCGCGCATCGTTGTTGTCTGCTGCATGCTCCACAACCTGGCCATTCGACGTACCCAGCCAATGCCAGCCGACCCTCAAGGTCCAGCAGAGCAGGCGGACGAGGAGGAGGAGGAGGAGGAGGAGCATGCGGGCGAGGAGGATCAGGAGGAGGAGGAGGAGGAGGAAGATGCGAGGGCTCCAGAAACTGGAAGGGCCGTTCGTCAGAGGCTCATAAGGACTCGGTTCTAGGCCCCTCGGACGGAATGGTGGCTGTGAATCGAACAGCACCCTTCGGTTCGCTGTAAGCCTATGAAGGCCTCGATGATTGTAAATAGTGTACAGCTTGATTGTAAATAAAAAGGTTTCTTTATTTTCAAACAAGTGCTTCCTTCCAGCATGACAACGTAATGGTAACATAAATCATAACTAACAAACTAACAGATTAACTGTCTGGCAACCCGGCGAAACTAACCAAACCATAACAAACAAACACAGCAGGTGTGGACGGCCTTAAATCCGGAAAAAGAGACGTCTTAGCACCTCCCTCTACTGGTGACCCCTTGATGGAGACCGACTCCTCTTATGAGGTCGGCCCCTTCCCTCCCTGCAGCTCCTCCGTAATTGGACCCCAGTGGCTGTGTCAAGGCTGGGGGATGCCTACTCAGTGTCTGGAAGTGCTGAAGCCCCTGAGGGACGGCCTGGACGACCTCTGGGCTTGGAGGTCCCGCAAGCAGGCTGCTCCAACTGGGCATGTCTGCTAGCAGTCTGCCGCACAGGTGGTGGCAGCTGCTCTGCTGATGTGCCAGCAGTGGCATCAGGACTGCTCACATGCAGAGAGAGGACACCTGCACCGTGGTCGGCCGAAACCCTAGCACTCTGACGGGGCCGCACAGGATCATACGCCACAATCGACTGCTCCACAGATTCATGGCCTGCTGTGGTGCTGCAAGGGCCTGGGGTGATCCTGCCTGATGCAGCTAGGGTGGCAGCAGAGAGTGTTCGCGTGGCCTCAATTTGCGTGTGGACGAGGCCAGCAAGTGACTGCGTGGCAGCAGTGAGGACCTGCATGGCAGGTGCCAGTGCTTCGGATAAGCCATGGACAGTCCTTTCCACTGCTTCGGACAAGGCCGGAACACTCCTTTCCACTGCCTCGGACAAGGCATGGACAGACCTTTCCACTGCCTCGGACAAGCCCTGGACAGACGTTTCCACTGCCTCGGACAAGCCCTGGACAGACCTTTCCACTGCATCAGACAAGCCCTGGACAGACCTTTCCATTGCTGGGCCGAAGCCCTGACCTTTCCATTGCTGGGCCGAAGCCCTGGACAGTCCTTTTCATTGCTGCCCCAAAATCCAGCACACTCTTTGCCAGTGTGTCAATCGACTCAGGCATCCTCCCAACTGCAGCCATCAGCTCAGTGTGCCTGAGCCGGGCCTGGGCGCTCATCTCGGCAAGGCTATGCACCTCCTCTGCACTCTGTGCGGCAGTCATGGTGGCCTGCCTCGCCCTCCGGGGAGACGGCCCCCGAGCGTCCCTACCCCTCGCGCGTTGCTGCAGGCCGCTGGTTCCTGCAACTGGCTCCTCATCAGAGCCCCCCCCACTCCCCTCAAGGGAACTACTATCCCCAGTCTCCAGATGCGGTGGCTCCCCTGAGGCTGGCATGGATGGTCCGGCTTCCTCCTGGTCGTCGCCTCCGGAGGCACTGGCACTGGCAGCTTGAGGGGCCGGCTCCCGAGCTGGTGATGCAGCATCTGAAAGCAGGGAGGTTGAAGAGTGGCTTTAGCAAAAGAACAGTTTGGCAGCAAGGGATGCAACAGTGCGGCAATGCTATGACATTGAGAAAGCATGCTGGTGGGGGAAACAACTGGAAGGTGACAGCTGTAATAGTAGAGAACCTTACCATCGCTGTGGACAATGGGGTCGGCAGCTGCAGTGGTGACAGGACCACTCAGACATCCTCCCACAATCTGGTGGACTCTCTCCTCGAGATCCGTCAGAGGCTCCAGTTGAGGATGGCCTCCTCCGGTGCGAAGCTGCTCCTTGCGGTTTCTCGCCAGCTTGGCCTGCAGGGCAAAGGATGGGAAATGATGTTACATGATGCCCTGAATGATGATCTCATGCCCCCCATGGTGGAACAGCCCTTACATGATGCCCTGGGTTATCATCTCATGCCCCCCATGGTGGAACAGCCCTTACATGATGCCCTGGGTTATCATCTCATGCCCCCCATGGTGGACCAGCCCTTACATGATGCCCTGAGTCAAATGTGCATGTGTGTGACCAGAAAGTGCCATGGGTGCTTGCTGACAGATGGCCAGTGGGGCATAGCGTACCCTGTAGCCATAAAGTCAGGTGCTAATGGAGGGATGCATAAGTTTACATTAACTCCACTCACCCTCACGACCCGAGTGAGGTCGTTGAATTTCTTCCTGCACTGCACAGGGCTCCTGGTCGCCATGCTGCTGGAGTTGACCCTCTGAGAAACATCCCTCCAAGCTCGTCGGTAGTCCTTATGATTAGGCCTCCTGCCATTGTCGGGGTAGAGGACATCTCGCCGGCGCTCCACTGCGGCCACCAATTCCTCCAGAGACTCATTGGTGAAGCGCTCTGCTCTCTGCCTCACCCTCTCCATATGCTCCAAGTTTTTTGCGCCAGGGAAGGGCCTGCGCCGATTTGCAGGCCTACAAGGCGCAGAGTGTGGATGCTGGAGCTGCCTGACCCACCCCTTTAAGAGCTTGGCCGGCGCCTGGAAGTCTCGTGGTCATGGGTAATTGAGAGCACCTGTGCTGCGGCTGGACGCCCCGATATTGGGTTGTGCCAGCATGTTAGCGCCTTAGGTGCCCCGTGTAACGCCTGAACTCGCGCCTCAATCACCTTTGGGGCGCTGCAACCCAATATCGCACGAGGTGTCGATAAGTTGCGTCTGGCTATAAAATTTGCGCTCCGCCAATTCTAACGCCCCAAGCGGGGCTATACCCAATTTCTAGGCCCTTATGTCTTAAGGCTTTCTGTAACAGAGTTTATAAAGTGTTTAGATATCTACTTTTTTTTTGGGGGGGGAGCATTTGGTGTATGGATTATCTCCCTCTCCAGCCCAAATATTAACATTAAAAAAAATCTCAATTTATTGTAAGTATAAGTTTAACTATTCTGATTTCTGCAAATGCCTGAACAATATCCGTGAGTCACTTAGCACCAAAATACGCAAACAGAGTTATTGAAGGCATCTGTCCCATTCACTAAGAGTTTAGTTTGGGAGCATCTGTGAAGAGTTTAGTATTGCCCTTTCATCCATAAGAGATATTTCCAAGGAGGGTTTCCATCTGTGCCCTCTGTGCCAATCCACCGCACCACGCCCATAGGTCAGCATTGCAGCAAGCCTTCAGAAAGATGGAGCCAACTATCAGGCCGCAGGTGACCATTACTGTCAGTGGACGGTCAGTCCCATGCTGCACTGTAGCTGTAGGTATCCCTTGTAGCAGACAGCACAACTCTGTATCTGGCTTTCTGATGACCTGCGCCCAGTGAAGGCAGTTCCTCATGATATTTGTCAGGTAGGTGTACCAGATCCCTCAGATATAATAAATAAAAACAGAAAATGCTGGAGATACTCAGCAGGTCAGGTAGCATCTGTGAAGAGAGAAACAGAGTTAACGTTTCAGGTCAATAACCTTTCGTTCTGACTGTGGTAAACCACTGTATTGTATATTGCCACCTCTGGGTGGCGCTGTGTATGGAGGCATGCCTCAGCTGACTCCACCCACCACTGTGTGGGTTTCGTTCAGACTTGTTCAGTCACTCACGAAGAAGCATGGTCTCTTCTTAGCTAATAAAAGCCTTATTCATCTCTTCTTTCGACTCATCATCTCTTCTTCGACTCATCACCTTTTATGAAGTAATTGATAAGCGTATCAATTTTATTAGCTAAAAGTTAAATGGCGACACCTGAGGAGCAACAACAGCAACGGATACAGCAGACATTGCTGAGAGCCCTCAGACCACCACGCCTGGACCTCGACCCTCAAGATGTGGGTGCATCAGCCAAGTTTGAACACTGGCTGAGCTGCTTTGAATCCTTCCTCGCAATCTCACAGGTTACAGAGGAGGATCACAAACTGAAAATTTTGACCGCCCAGGTGAGCCATCAAGTATATATGCTAATCCGGGACTCTAATACGTACGTGGCGGCCCTCGAGCTACTAAAAGGGCAATATACGCGCCCAGTGAACACAATTTACGCCCGACACCTCTTGGGATCCCGCAGGCAGCAACCGGGAGAATCGGTAGGGGCATTTGCACGGGCGCTACTGGCACTCTGCAGAGACTGCGATTGTAAAGCGGTAACGGCTGTGGAGCACGCGCAGGGACTCGCCTGTGATGCCTTCGTCAGGGGCCTCCAGTCAGACCACACCCGGCAGAGACTGCTAGAAAGCAAGGAACCCGACCTGAAGACGGCCATTGCCCTTGCGCTCTCGTTAGAGGAGGCCCACCGAAACCTCGAGGCATACCCCCGTAACGGCGCCGAGACATGGCAATCGAAACCGTGGGACACGGGACCGCCGCCCCCGGCACCAACCGCTGCAGCGACCCAACCGAGACAGCAGCCTCCGGTAAGAACTGCTTCGATGCCCAGTAACCAGGCCCAAAAATGCTATTTCTGTGGCCAGTTAAAACATCCCAGAGCGCACTGCCCAGCTAAGACAGCTACCTGCTCGGGCTGCGGGAAGAAAGGCCATTACGCTAACGCCTGCAAGGGGAAGCCAGCCAGCAGCGCAGCGTGCGGGCCGTGGGAGCAGCCATCTTATCCGCCATTTTGTGTACCCCCGGCCGCATGGCATCCGCCGCCATCGTATCCAACGCACTCAACCGCCATTTCGTCACCGGAACCGACCACCGTCTCGGCGGATGACTATAGTGACTCACTAAGCCACATACTGGCCTCCGTGACGCTGGATCAAGGCCACCCTCACCATCTATCCAGCTCCATGATGGATATCGCGGTAAACGGCCGCGCCACCAGTTGCCTGATCGACAGCGGGAGCACAGAGAGTTTCGTCCACCCCGACACGGTACGTAGCCACTCCCTCACGATTCTGCCAACGCACCATCGCATTTCTATGGCGTCCAAGTCCCAGTCAATGGACATCAGCGGCTACTGTGTGGTGACCCTGTCAGTAGGGGGCACTGAATATCAAAAATTTAAACTGCTAGTCCTGCCCCGTCTTTGCGCTGCCGTCCTGCTAGGGTTGGATTTTCAGTGCCACCTTAAGAGTGTCACACTAGCATACGGTGGACCCCTCCCCCCACTCACAGTCTGCAACCAACAACTTTTAAATCGCCCGCTGCAAACCACCTGCAGCCTTTCCACATTAAAAGTCCCCCCCCCTCCCCTGTTCGCTAACCTCACCCGCGACTGTAAACCCATCGCTACCAAAAGCAGGCGGTACAGTGCCGGGGACAGAGCTTTTATCAGCTCTGAGGTGGAGCGGCTCTTGAAGGAGGGCATTATCAAAGGTAGCACTAGCCCCTGGCGAGCCCAGGTTGTAGTCGTTAAAACCACTGCAAAACGCCGCATGGTAATCGACTACAGCCAAACCATAAACCGGTACACCCAGCTGGACGCGTACCCCCTCCCTCGCATATCTGATATGGTCAATCAGATTGCGCAATACAAAGTATTCTCCACCATCGACCTTAAGTCAGCGTACCACCAGCTGCCCATCCGCCATGAGGACCGCCAGTATACTGCCTTCGAGGCAAACGGCCGCCTCTACCACTTCCTTAGGGTCCCCTTCGGCGTCACCAACGGGGTTTCGGTCTTCCAAAGGGAGATGGACCGAATGGTTGACCAGAACGCGCTGCGGGCAACCTTCCCCTATTTGGATAACGTCACCATCTGCGGCCACGACCAGCAGGACCACGACGTTAATCTAGCAAATTTCCTCCGTACGGCCCAACGGCTGAACCTAACGTACAATAAGGAAAAATGTATGTTTCACACCAAGCGCCTGGCCATCCTCGGCTGCGTGGTGGAGAACGGAGTCATCGGGCCCGACCCCGACAGAATGCGCCCCCTAATGGAGCTACCCCTTCCCCACTGCCAAAAAGCACTGAAGAGATGCCTGGGGTTTTTCTCCTACTACGCCCAGTGGGTGCCCCTCTATGCAGACAAAGCCAGGCCCCTCATCAAAGCCACCTCCTTCCCCCTGACACCAGAGGCGTGTGCAGCCTTCACTCTTATCAAGAACGATATCGCGAAGGCCGCAATGCACGCGGTGGATGAGTCCATCCCCTTCCAAGTGGAGAGCGATGCCTCCGACTTCGCCCTAGCCGCGACCCTTAACCAGGCGGGCAGACCCGTGGCCTTTTTCTCAAGGACCCTCCAGGGCCCCGAGACGAGACACTCCTCCGTCGAAAAGGAGGCCCAGGCTATTGTAGAAGCGGTGCGTCACTGGAGGCATTACCTGGCCGGGAAACGATTTACCCTGCTCACTGACCAGCGTTCAGTAGCTTTTATGTTTAATAATAAGCAGAGGGGTAAAATCAAGAACGACAAGATCTTGAGGTGGAGAATCGAACTCTCCACCTACAATTATGATATCTTGTATCGGCCAGGGAAACTCAATGAGCCCCCAGATGCCCTATCACGTGGTACATGCGCCAACGCGCAGAGTGATAGGCTGCAGTCCCTCCACAATGACCTCTGCCACCCGGGGGTCACCAGGTTTTTCCATTTTATCAAATCCCGTAACCTGCCCTACTCCATCGAGGAGGTCAGGACCATGACCAAGAGCTGCCAAATCTGCGCCGAGTGCAAACCGCACTTCTATAGGCCGGACAGAGCAAGCCTGATCAAGGCCACCCGCCCCTTCGAACGCCTGAGCGTCGATTTTAAAGGGCCCCTCCCCTCCGCTGACCGCAATGTGTACTTCCTCAACATAGTTGATGAGTACTCCCGTTTCCCCTTTGCCATCCCTTGCCCAGACATGACCAGTACCACGGTCATCAAGTGTCTGAATGACATCTTCGCTCTGTTCGGGTTCCCCAGCTATATACATAGCGACAGGGGCTCATCGTTCATGAGCGACGAACTTCGGCAGTACCTGCTAACAAGAGGTATCGCCACGAGCAGGACCACCAGTTACAACCCCCGGGGGAACGGCCAGGTGGAAAGGGAGAACGCGACGGTTTGGAAGGCAGTCCTCTTAGCACTAAAATCTAAGGGCCTTCCGACCTCCCGCTGGCAGGAGGTCCTCCCTGCAGCGCTTCACTCCATTCGGTCACTGCTTTGTACTGCCACTAATGCGACCCCTCATGAGAAAATGTTCGTTTTCCCCCGGAAGTCTACATCGGGAACCTCGCTACCGGCATGGTTGACTTCTCCTGGGCCCGTCCTACTGCGGAGGCACGTGAGGACGCATAAAACGGACCCCCTGGTCGAGCGGGTGCACCTCCTACACGCCAACCCCCAGTATGCCTGGGTGACATACCCAGACGGGCGGGAGGACACGGTCTCCATACGAGATCTCGCACCCTCGGGTACCCCTGAATTACCACCGTTATCCCCCTTACCACCGTTATCCCCCTTACCACTGTTATCCCCCACCACCCCTCCCAACCCAACCCCTGCAGACGGCATGCCAAAGCCCCAGGAATCTTCGCCAACCACCCAGACACCAGACCCGATGTCGGATGCTGCAACACCACCGCCGCCACCACGACGATCAGGACGTCAGACAAGGCCTCCTGATAGACTTAACTTGTAGTACCCTTCACCCCGCCGGACTTCACATTAAACAAGGGTGAATGTGGTAAACCACTGTATTGTATATTGCCACCTCTGGGTGGCGCTGTGTATGGAGGCATGCCTCAGCTGACTCCACCCACCACTGTGTGGGTTTCGTTCAGACTTGTTCAGTCACTCACGAAGAAGCATGGTCTCTTCTTAGCTAATAAAAGCCTTATTCATCTCTTCTTTCGACTCATCATCTCTTCTTCGACTCATCACCTTTTATGAAGTAATTGATAAGCGTATCACTGACGAAAGGTCATCGACCTGAAACATTAACTCTGTTTCTCTCTTCGCAGATGCTGCCTGACCCGCTGAGTATCTCCAGCATTTTCTGTTTTTATTTCAGATTTCCAGCATCTGCAGTATTTTCTTTTTGTATTTCCCTCAGATATAATTGCTGGCATCTTGACAACTGTGACCAATCAGGACACAAGTAAGTGCATAGACAGAAGGTTTGCTATGTTTGCACTATTGAATATTGATGATCAACCCAAACAGAGAAGTAAACTGCATGAAAGTTCTTTCTGACTAGTCCTCTTCCCAGTGAATAATTTGGCAGTTTATCTGCCTCACAGAGAACTACTGCTTGATTTGCAAACATTTTTCTTCTGGCTGCCTGGAAATGCCAAAACAATCTTCTGTGCATCATCTTGTACTTCTAACACTATACGCTGCCAAACAGGCTCTGATTGAAAGTGAGAACTGAACAGGGAGCTAGGTACAAATCTACTTTATAAACTTGTCTCTACATTTAGCCACCAAGTTCCTAAATATTTTGTTAAGAATATAGTAATGGCGACTATTTTCTTGATGAATTGAAGTAGTGACTGAAAGATATAATTTCATTCAATTTCAACTGCACTCATAACCAAGATTAATAGTAGCCACGAGTGCTTCCAAAAGATTTGAAGCCATATGTTGTGCACTTTGGTGCTAATTGGGAAAGATAGAACCATTTTCACACAACATTAAGCTTTTCAGGGGTATGGGAGCATGTTTTCATCAACAACAATAACATGTAAAATTCAGATGTTTTAAGAATGCCTTCACTAAGATATGTCATCATTACGGTATGTATGTTTCGCTTTTGTTTCCATTTGCTATTATACACTGCCATTTGAAAGACTCTCAGACATGGAGAATACCTTCGCACACTGCCAAGTGCTAAAGGAATTCAATGAAAAGGAAATTGCCTGCAATGTGTCGCAGAATCTGTGTACTTGTAAATATTTTATTCAGACACAACTAACAAAGACACGGAACACTTTTGAATCAGGAAAAGGCAGGGCCGGGTTAACTGGACCATTAAGAGACCAAACTCTCAATTGTTCCATGAAGGATGTTACATCTACATTGTTGTCAGTTTATGACTGAATGCTATTTATTTAGGTACATTGTGACAACATTATGACAGTGAAAGAGAAAGGCCTGATTTTAACCCCCCCAACTCCCATAACCCGACCCCAATTAGCCGCATTCCCGGCTGCCATAATATTTACAGCAACGATTCAGGCTCCTGCTAAAAGTAGGCAGTGGCCTACTTAAAATTCAGAAGTAGTGATCTGAAGATGTCATCGGCGCCACGACATATTTAGTGACCTGATGATGTCATCGGCGCCACGACATATTTTTAACCTCACCATGGCGAGTTCTACACTGTCTGTTGCCCGTCAGCAGAATATTGCGGGAGGAGCCGACTGGCCAGAAGAGGTCCAGGTAAATTTTACAACTTTGTTTTTAAGCTCCTTGTAGGCCAGGAGCAGCAGGTGTGCTCCCCCCCTGGCCATACAAAGAAACCTTCAGCCTCCCAGCCCCGGCTGTCAGCCGATCATGCCCAGACCTCCCCCCTTCTGATCGCGATCGTGCCCAGAGCCTGCCTCTGACTGCTGGGTCTATCCCCATGTGTCTTTCAGCAAAAATCCTCCTTTTCACTGCATTGTAAATTCAGGAGTTCAATAACTCTGTATCTTGTGTCCTACCCCTTACAAGGCAAAGAGGAAGCTAAGGCCTTGAAATTCCTTTACGTTGCCACGTACCCATCTGTGTTTTCCCCTCCCTGGTATCATCTTGGTCAATCTGCACTGTATATTCTCCATGATCGGTGTCAATAAAGGAAAAGACAGCTAGTTTGTGCTAGGAAGTATTTGCTTTGTGAAGCCCATTTAAGATGTTGGTGTGATAATAGTTCCAGTTGTAAATTGCAACTTGAATTTATGCCCCACCGCAGTATGACCACACATGATAAACATTCAAAGAGTTGTAAGATTGTCTCAGTGCTTTACACGAGGCATCAGTATGAAGAACAAGTTAGGAGGGAGCACTTTTGTTGCATGCATATGCAGGACAGCTACTTGTTACAGGAAGCTGTTGGGTACCTAACCTGGATAGCTTTCCTGAGGTCTGCCATCTTCCTCCTCATGTTCAGCCAGGTCCATTTGGGATTGCAGACAACATTCATCCTATTTGTTATCTGCTGCCAGGCACTTTGTATAACTTTTCTCTGGAGAGGGTGCCTTTGGGTGCTGAACAGGGCATCCCTCTTTTGCTTTACTTGTGGGGCTTCCTCAGTAAATCTGGGATTGTGATGTCTGGAACACTCCATTTTTTACATTTCAGTCATCTGTCTGCTTATACAAGAATGCAGGCCTTTAAATAGGTACAACAGCAATACCAAATTCCTGTTGGCTGTGTGCGCACTTACCGCACTGCGCCGTACAAAGCTTTCATAGAATATAACAAATATGCTAATCACAAATTTTAGGTGGATACAACCATGCGAGAAAAGACGGCAGGATCTCCCACATTGCACTGTTCTCATCCAAATCACACCTGACAGAAAGTTCGACTCCACTATTATATTATACCATGCTTCCAGCATTGGGCATTTCTGTTTGATAAAACAGTTCAAACATTTTTTGCATCAATACACATAGATTAATAGTAGACTTGGTAAAGTGGAAAAATTGTTCCAGCACCTTCTATTTATGCCCATGCCAATTACAACTTTGCTAGGATATAAATTTCCTCTCCAGATACTAAGCAAGCTATAGTGTGCATAGCACCAGCTAACTCAGAACTTATTTAAAACAACAATCACAGCAGACTTCTATCCCTGAAAGGACAGTAATCAAACTGTACAGAATTCATCTGGAGGATTTGATTTGATCCTTCAAGGCAATGTTGTAACTTCTCAACATTGTGCATGCTAGCCTGTAAATCTTCCTCAGGTTGGTTTACCATATTTGCATTGAAGCTGACAATGTTGTGTAGTAACCCACACAGCAGAAAGATATGGCAAGCCTTTAAAGAATTGTGCTATAGTCATCTACTGAATCATTAATGCATGGCACATGCTTTGTATTCTTTCTATAGTCCCTTTAGTAGGGTAGTGTGCCTAGTTATACGCCCCCCTGTAAAAGGATGTGGTCATGTCATCAGTCCACAACCACTGTTACTCACAAGCCGACATTTGAGTCTTTTGTTCCACTTAACTCCCATTTAATTAGGTAAAGGAGAGAAATTATAACCTCAGAACTTGATCTGAAATATTCAGCTAACCATGTATATGAAGAGGTTTTGGCTTCACAGACTAACTGGATCATGCGTGCCACATTGAATGACCCATTTTTGAATGCAATGAGCTGCCTCATTCAGGGAAGGTGTACAAAGTTATACACATCACAGCCAATGACCCTCAGAGCCCTAGGGAAGCCAGCAGTGACATAGAACTGTTGTTATTTTTGCAATTGCTGATTTGTTTAGGGGAGCAGATGTGTCTCTGTGTTCTCTTCTCCAATGCAGCTGTGATCTGCTGGATCCACCTACACATGAAATGATGTCATCAAAATTGCCAGACGGAGCTTGGATGGCCTCAGTAGCACAGAATATCAGTACAGTAGACTCTTTATAGCTACTGGCAAGGTTGCTGTAACTGTGGATACAGATTCCAAATCATCCTACAGCTTGTTGAAGAGTGCTGTAAGTTCTTGATTGTTAATTCTTAACTGCCTGATGTGTGTTCACAACAAGAAATGCAAAATATTACCAGGACCTTTTGCATCTAGCCTCAGAAATAAGGCTCAGCTCCACTTCCATGGGTCTTCCTTCTTTAATGATGAGGTAATCAGGAATGCAGCTCCCTCTCCCATTTTCACCAGGTTATTGGACCTATGGGCTGGATTTTCCCAGCGGAGGCAGGTTCACGTCGGGTTCACGTTGGGTTTGTTGTTTGGCGGGTTCCGGTCCCGCTGTTGCTTTCAAACTCACTGTGATAACGATTTTCACTTTACTGGGCCAGGCAGCCCGCCGTGCGCGTTACCCGGCCCAATCAGTGGGTTCAGGTCTGCTGCTCGCCTCTGCTGACGTCTTTGATTCAACTGCATTTAAGTGGCCCATATAGCCTTTGAGTTTCATTTACTTTCTGATGCTCCTGATACCTAGTCTTTGTGAGATGATTGCTCCAAGAACAAAGGCTTCTCCCCACTTTGATGATGATTCCCTCCATGCTCTTGTGGAGGGAGTAAGAGGGCGCAAGGAGATTCTGTTCTCCTCCAATGGATGGAGGAAGCCTCCTCAGCACACAAAGGCAGCCTGACTGCAAATTGCTGAGGAGGTCAGTGCAAGGTCTTTGTGCTCACGCACCTGGGTTCAGTGCAGGAAAAGGTTCAATGATCTGCTACGCTCAGCAAAAGTGAGTATAACATCACACTTATCTTCAATCTGCTTCCCATCTCTTCTCATCACCAGCACTGTAGGGGGTTTGCACAGGTGTGTTTGGTCAGTTAGCTTTGCCTCTGACTACCTTCTTTGAGCGGTTCGAATCGCTCGCCCCCTGGGTTCTGGACACCGAACTTAGATACAGGCAGTGATACAGAAAATCGAGTAGACAAGTGGTTTGGTGTAAAAGAACCAGGATTTTATTGAACTGAAAAATTATAACGATCTTACACGAGAAAATTACTGGCACAGCACACTACAGACATAAAATGCTTATACTTAAAGGGAATGGGGAACACACGGCACAATCGAGGGAAAACAACTATAGTAGCAATCCCCTTAATTCCCACCCCCTATACCTAACTAGATTAGACTATGAGGGGCCAGAACTTCATGCTCACCAATCCAAGAACTTGTTACGTTTAAAAAAAAACAGTTGAAGGTTTTGGGTTCACTCCTTGTGCACTCTGTGGCCTGCCGACGTCACATGGTTCCAGCGCGTTGCAAGGGTGCCGTCCAGGTAAAATACCCCAATGTTAAAGTCTCTGCCTGGGTATTTTACCTCGCAGGACGGGCCCTTCTTCAGTTGATGTTCTTCCTAGGTTGATCCTGTTGGGTTGAATGAGCTGGACTGAGGGCCCGTTTATTCGAAGCCCCACGCAGTCTTCTTCATACAACCCATCCTGGTTGTAATCTGGCAGCGAGTTGAGAGGCAGGAGGCAGGAGAGAAGAGGCAAGAGAGAGAGTGGCTTCCTGATGGGCCTATAGTTATACCCCCATCGGGAGCCCTTATCTGCGCGGCAAATCAGTTCAGTCCTTTGACTGATTTGGGTGAGCTCGTTTAAACGTTTATAAAAATGACCTGTAGAGTGATAGTCATTATATCTAAAGTAGCCTCGAAACCCTGGCCGTTGTTAAAGACAAGTTGTGAATTGCTCCCATTCAGGCTTAATGTCTCTGGTGAGCGGTTCCCGATTTAAAATGCAGAAAGCCTAATGGCTTGATGGAGCCCATTCCAACTTAATGACTGGAATGTACAGTCTTTTGTTCATTTTATCAGTCATTACAAAGTCTTTGATTAGTTTAAAACTTGAACTCCTTGACCTGCTTGTTTTGCAGAACCTTTGTTTTAAAATCCCATTTGGCCTGGTCACGAGGTTTACCGCAGCCATTTTGGGTTTAAAATCAAGTCCATCCAGGGTCTCTTTTGATTAATAACTTCGGGGAATGTTGGAATTTTGAGAACCTTACAGTACTCTGAATTGTCAACCTACTCCTCCACATCCCAACTTACATCCCTTGCACTCTTAACCATCCCTCTCTTTCTATGTACAGAATCACTTCACCATTCTACTATGAATCCCTCACACTCGCTCTCACTGTTATACAATAACAACAACTAACAACGCATAGGGAGGGCCATTGGTATTGGCATCTCACTCCATCTTTGTCTCCCTCTAAGCATCTATGTTATGGATTCTTTACACTCACTCCATTAATCTCGCTAAAACTCCACTTCTGTCCCTCATTGCAGGAAAAGAGAGCCCACAATAAGAGGGAGAGGGGGAGGACAGGAGGAGGCCCACCTTCGCTGGTGTATTTAACCAATGCTGAGGAGGCTGCTGTCGAGATCATCGAAGGTGCAGAGGAGCTAGAAGTGGGGGACGGAGAGACGGGCAAAGTACAGCAAGCTGGTGACAGAATAGATTTGCAACCCTGTCATTTAGATTTCATGATATGGCATCTGATGTTCATACAGATTGAGTTCTGATCATCTGTACAATAGGATGTGTTTGCTACCTAAATATCACATGTCTAACTCATGCCTTTACTCCCCCACAGGACCATCGAGAGCCCCCCTTCCCACTGTCCAGGAGGAAGAGCCGGACAACTCCTCAGAGGAAGCTGCAGCCTCTGAAGGAGCAGCGTCAGCAGAAATGAGCGCACCCAGCACCAGCGCAGAGATGCACACCTTGGTCGGTCCTTTGCGAGATAGAATAGTGTTGTCACCTGGTGTATCACAGCTCACAAGTGAGGATCAGCAGATGGTGGAGACAGGGACAGCAGTGGAGAGACCTCGTTGGAGGGCGCTGGATGCTCCTAGCTCTGCTCAGCTGCATGTAGACGCTGTGCCTCTGGGGCCATCCAGCAGGAGAGTGGTGCTGGAGCTGCAGGAGCAAGTGCAGGAGGCTCTGACAGGGTTTGCAACCATGGTAACTGTGAGTGTGCAGAGAATAGAGGAGTCCATGTCAAACATGATCAATGCCATAGTGCAAGCAATGGCGAATGTAGGTGCCACCATGGAAAGGATGGCAACCTCCAGGGAGGACATAAATTGCCAGACTCAGGAGAACATGGTAACACATCTGAGTAGATGATCATCTATGGAGGATAGATGGGCATCTATTGAAGAGAGAAACCAGCGGTTCATGGGCGTCCTTGTTATGAGGAATGTCAGCACAGAAATGGGTCCTCATGGCTCCACTGATGTGCAGCAAGGTGCTTTCCAGCTACTTGCTAGCAGTGAAGTGCAGGTGACCCATGAGAGGGAAGTTGGTGGTCGACAACAAGGAAGTGGGTGCACCTCTCCAGGTGCTCACACTCCCATGCCACTGCAGAACCCTTGGTCTAAGCTCCAGATTCCTCACCCAACTGAGATGGCCGTCTCTGCCCCTGCACAGGCGCAGGAGGAGCAGATTGTTACAGAGCCCTCCCAGGCTCCCAAACCCAGAGGACACATGCCAAAGGCATCTAAGCAGGCACAGCAGGGAAGTGAGCAAGGTGCCTCTACATCAGCTGAAGCCACAGGGGAAGCACCACGTAGAAGCACGTGTAAGAGAAAGTTAACACAAAAATAGTCACAAGGGTACTCACTTGGATGTTTTGGTATAATACAAAGTTATGTTTGTCATCTTTATTTCTATTGTATTAAACAAATGCGATGTCAAAGATTCAAAGAGTTGGCCTATGTGTGCTCAGAATTGGAAGTGTCACTGTGAGGGGTGAGGGCACCTTTCATCAGCAGTGATGGTGGGGAGAGTGATAGGAATGCACAGTTTATTGTACAGATGCTGTATGGTGTGTAATGAAGGTCCTGCAAACCCTCATATCCATGTGCCAGCCACATGTGTTTGCAGCGTAAAGTTACGCGAATCTGGCATGGATTAGTGTATCGCTTGCCTCATGGCCAGCAATGTGCCCGCGTGCTGGTGGCACTGGCACAGCTGCCTCAGCCAGGTCTTCCTCATCTGCCGCCTCATTCGGCTCCTCCTCCTGTAGGGGTTGCAAAATTTCCCCTATTTCCCTGAGGATTGAAAAGATTGGTCCACATCGTGGACGAAGAATTGGGTGATGTGACTTGATGTAATAAAAAGTCTCACACATCAAGGAACTTTAAAGTAAGCTTTAAGCAACTTATAATTAAACTATATACAAGAGCGGTCTTCACCATGCCTCCAGGAGAAGCCCTTCTATCATACTGAGCAGTTCAGTATTTATACTAGTCCAAACACAGGAAGTGACGTATGCACAGGAAGTGATGTATACACAGAGTTCACAGTTCACAGTTCACAGGAAGTGATGTGCACATAACTTCCTCCGGAAGTTATTTATTATTATTACATTCTTCCCTCCTGCGAGATTAGAAGGCTGTGGTCTTCCTTTTATTCCGCAGCCGCTGAGTGAGGAAGAGTCGCACCCATTTGGGTTCCCGTCGTAGAGGGTCACTGGTCCGCTTACATGCTGTTGGCCATTGGTCAGAGTCTGTGTGGCCTGGATTACCCTGTGAAGGGTCGGGGAGATCATGGCTTCGTGTACGATTCCCAATAGGTGCAGAGTCGGTCTGTCTCTGTTCAGAGGGAGGTGCAGAGCTGGTCTGTGGCGGATCAGTACTTTGGTGCGCGGTACTGGGAGGGTCGCAACTTTGAGTACGGGGTTCTACCGGCACCAAGCTAGTTGGTGTCAGATCAGGATCCTGGAGAGGGGTACCCAGTAGGTTCCAAGAGGCTCCTGGTAAAATACCATCACTCGATGTCCCACTAGGTCCTGGTGGGCAGGGAGCCAGATCCCGTAATGATACGGTAGATTCTCGGCCGTCGGGATATCGTATGTATGCATAGGTGGGGTTGGCATCGGTTAGTTCGACCTCGTCTACGAGAGGGTCATTTTTAGACGTCCGAACGTATCTTCGGAGTAGTACAGGTCCAGGAGTAGTTAGCCATGACGGGAGGGATGTCCCATAAGATGGGCGACGCTGGAATCCAAAGAACCACTCATGAGGTGTAGTATTTGTGGCTGTAGAAAGAAGGGACCGTATAGAGTGCAATGCATCCGGAAGCACTGCTTCCCATTGCTGGTTTGGTAGGCCCCGAGATTTTAAAGCAAGATGTACGGAATTCCAGATGATACCGTTATACCTCTCTACCTGCCCATTTCCGATGGGATGATATGGCGTCGTTTTGCTTGTAGCAATTCCCCGTTCTGAGAGGTAGTCCTTGAGTTCACTTGACATAAAGGATGGACCCTGATCCGAGTGAATGTAAGCCGCCATGCCACAGAGAGAAAATACTTGCTCAAGGCAGCAGATTACTGTGGACGCCAGCATATTGGAGCAGGGGAAGGCAAACGGAAAACGTGAATATTCATCAATCATGGTGAGCAAATATGTGTTCCGAGTAGAAGAGGGCACTGGGCACTTAAAATCGATGCTAAGTCATTGCATCGGTTGGGTTGCGTGTATGAGCATACCATCTGAGGGGCGGAAGAACTGAGGTTTTAATTCTGCACAAAGCCGGCATTCTGAGCACATTTTCTTTACATCTCCAGTAGAAAAAGGGAGATTCCGTGATCGTACGAAATGTAGCATGCGCGTAACGCCAGGATGACACAATCCATTATGGACATCTATGAGAGTAGAGGACGACATAGTGGAGCAGAATGCTCATGTGAGGGTATCCGGGGCCACATTCTCCTTGCCAGGTCGATAATGAATGGTGTAACCAAAAGAGGCCAGTTCCATCCTCCAAAGCTGTATTTTATTATTCTTAATTTTGGTTCGTTTTCGATTATCGAGCATGAAGGCGACTGATCGCTGGTCCGGGATTAATGTAAAGTGCTGGCGAGCTAGGAAATGGTTCTACTTCCGTACCGCCTCTATGATGGCTATGGCTTCCTTCTCAACCGGAGGATAATGTAGCTCGGCACCTTGTAAGGTCCTGGACATAAGTGCTACAGGACGACCTTCCTGATTTAGAGTAGCCGAGATCGCCACCTCCGAGGCATCACATTCGACTATGAAAGGGAGATTCTCATCGATGGAGTGAAGAGCCGCTTTCTCCAACTGTTTTTTGAGAAGGTTAAAGGCTGCAACAGCCGCTGTTTCCAATGGAAATGATCTAGCATGCAGCAAGGGTTGGATTTTGTCTGAAAAATGAGGAATCCATTTAGCATAGTATGCAAACAGACCGAGAGCCCGACGTAAAGAAGCCGGAGTCTTAGGTGACGGGAGCTCTTGGAGCGGGCGAAGTCTTTCTGGGTCTGGCTTAATGATACCGTTGCCTACGCAGTAGCCAAGGATGTTGATGGTCGGTTGCGACTCAACAGATTTAGATTCATTCAAAGTTAAGTTACGGTGATGGAGAGCATCCCGAAATTTTTGGAAGTTGACGTCGTGTTCCTGTTGATCGTGACCTGCAATAGTAATGTTATCAAGATAGGGAAAAGTGTCCCTTAAGTTTTCCTGCTTAACCAGGCCATCCATCGCCCGTTGGAAGACAGCCACTCCATTAGTAACCCCGAATGGGAGGCGACGAAATTGGTACAGCCGTCCATTAGCCTCAAAGGCCGTGTACTGCTTATCTGAGACCTTCAAGGGTACCTGATGATAGGCACTTTTCAAATCGTAAGTTGAGAACACTTTGTATTCGGCCAGTTTATTAACCATATCATCAATGTGTGGCAATGGGTAGGCGTCCAAGTCAGTATATTGATTGATGGTTTGCGAATAATCAATGCATAGTCGTTGTTTGTGAGGTTTTAGAGGGTTCTTGACGATGACGATTTGAGCCCGCCAGGGCGACGAACATGGTTCGATGATATCCTCTGCTAAAAGTCGAGAGATTTCAGCCTCAATAAAAGATTGGTCTTCCTGACTAAAGCGCCGCGATTTCGTTATTATTGGTTTGCATCGAGGAGGAATACTGGCAAATAATGAGGGTTCATCAAGTGAAGCTGCTGATAATGCACAAAACGGTAATTGAGACAGTATATTAGAAATAGTAAGTCCAGGTTTGGATCCGCCGAACTCAATGGTGAGTTTCTTATGCTGTTTTTGAAAATCCAGCCCTAAGATGAGATCACTACATAAGTCCTTGAGCACCGAAAGTTGGGTGGAGGGATACATGTGACCATTAAGTGTCATATCAATAATACAAAAGCCGGAGATTCTGGTATTAAGTGATGACTGAGCCATCGCAATTGCCTGGTCCGGTGGGAAGATATGTAGTTTCAATTTCACAACAATCTGTTCTCTAATGAAACTATCAGTACTTCCTGAGTCAATTAAGGCAGCTAAGGTATGCCCATTAATTGAAACTTTTGTAGCTGCATGAAACAGGTTCTGTGGGCAAGCAGCTGTAATTGGTGTGGTTGCACAGAGAGTGGCTGAAACTCTAGGTGTGCTTCTTCGGGAGAGAGCTCGAGAGGAAGCTGAAAGGTCCTAGCCGGAGCATCTTGATAGGCCCTAATTGGGGCAGTTCGGTAGGCCTTAGCTGGATAGGCCCTCGTAGAGGCTCTTGATTGGCAAACTTTTGCAAAGTGTCCCTTTTTATCGCAATGACTGCAGATCGCATTGCGAGCAGGGCAGAATTTCCTAGGGTGAAAAGAATCTCCACAAAAGAAGCATTCCTTCCTAGATTGTGAAGAGGTTGCTAAAGTGGGGTCATCCTCCTCTTCTTCATCAGAATTATCATCAGGATTAGATTCCTCCATGATAGGGTTCACCTGAGGCCACTTGAATCGTCTGGTTGCAGTTACAGCAGCAGATCGAGATCTGGGCAGCTGATAGAGGTCTGCATTTTTCTTTGCCAAATCCAGAGAACAAGCCAGGTCAAAAGCCTTTTGTAGCTCAAGTGTTTTACTTTCTAGCAGACGCTGGCATATAAATGGAGAGGCAATCCCGCAGATGAAAGCATCACGAATCATTTCTTCGCGGTACAGCTCAGCCGAGGCTGCCTGAAAGTTACAATCTACGCTGAGCCTGCGAAGTTCTTGAAGGAATTCATTAATCGATTCCCCTGGCCCTTGTCAGGCTGTGGCCAGTAGATGTCTAGCATAGACCTCATTTGCGGTCTTGGCATATAGTTTTTTAAGTGCCCGGATCACCTCATCGTAATTATCCCATTCATCAACATATTCAAACACTGTTGGGGTCATATAGTTGATAAGTATCCTCAGTTTAGTAGAAGCATTCGCTTTACATTCATCAAGAAAATTCTCAAAAGTACGGTACCAATGCTTCCATACCCTGCCAGCTGCTGGTGCGTTTGGGTCCAAGTCCAGACGAGTAGGTTTAAGGATGTTTTCCATGATGGGTGGTTCCCTGGATCCTTAACTCCGAGTTTGTCCGAAGGTTTAGTATTTGTGAGTGTAAATACTAAGTTGCTTAAATTGATGTAATAAAAAGTCTCACACATCAAGGAACTTTAAAGTAAGCTTTAAGCAACTTATAATTAAACTATATACAAGAGCGGTCTTCACCATGCCTCCAGGAGAAGCCCTTCTATCATACTGAGCAGTTCAGTATTTATACTAGTCCAAACACAGGAAGTGACGTATGCACAGGAAGTGATGTATACACAGAGTTCACAGTTCACAGTTCACAGGAAGTGATGTGCACATAACTTCCTCCGGAAGTTATTTATTATTATTACATGACTTGTCTACAATGTTTTAAAATGTGCCTAGAACCGCAAAAGACTGTTCTGAGATGGAAAGAACGTGGACAACACTGGAGTCGAGGAATTCTGTGGAAAATATTCACACACCTTGAGACAGTACATCTTAATAAAATCGTTCCCTGGAGTTTGGGCAATCACAAAAGGTTTTAAAATGGCCACAGAAAGCTTGGCCAAAAGGACAAAGCAGCAAAACAGCTCGCAGTGAGTTGTCTGTGTGAAAAAGTGGGAGGACACAGGGGCTGTGAGTCAGAGCTGCCAATTAAAGGGAGGTTCCCTTCGAAGCACTTGAAGTTGTTTATTGACTTAAGCAATTGCCCACTTGAGAATTGACCACAGGACAATCGATTTGAAATTGCTTCTGTTTACACAGCCATTCAGAGCTCTCTTACAGTCAATGAGACATTGAAACCATGGAACCGGATCTTGAACGGGAACCGTTTAAGCATTGAATGTGGTTAAATCACCCATCATTCTGGACAATAGGGCTGTTGCATTCTCTTTTGTTTTAGCTCAGGTGAGCTCCAGATGTGGGCGGGAACATTTCGGCCCCGCAGTGCAGACACACTCACCCGGTCCAACCACTTTGAGTTAGCCAATCACAGCTTTTCTGTTGTGAATTGGAACTTTTTGGGCGCGAATTTTCCAGACAGGCAAACAGCAAGGGGGGCGGGGCTCACCAGGTATATATGATAGCTCCTGAGAAGCTATCGCTCTCTCTACTTCCTGGGACCACAGGTGAGCCTCTCTCTCTCTCTCTCTCTCTCTCTCTCTCGCTCTCTCTTTACTTCCTGGGACCACAGGTGAGCCTCTCTCTCTCTCTCTCTCTCTCTCACTTCGCTGGACCACATGTGAGCAGAGCTTCTGACTCCTCAGCAAAGCAACCTAGTAAGGAGTTGGGGGGATGGTGAATTAGGGGATATTGCTAAGACTGTTTAATTAACATTGTAGTCACTTATCCCTCGTTTTTACCGTCTGCACTCCCCCAGTTAAGCAATTTTACTGTAATTACTGTGTTCGTGTGGTATAGTTTGATATTTGATTATAGTTTCTTTTAGTTAATAAAGCTTGATTTTTCTCTCATCCAAACCACGTGTCCGTTGTAATATCATTAATTATAAGTCCTGCAGTCAGAACTGGAAGGTGGGGTAGCGATTCGAAACCGCTGTTTTAAAATTGGTTTATTTGGAATTGGTCAGAGTGCAGGCAAAGGCTGCAGACCAGGTGAATTACCTTAAACCAGTTAAAAGAAGCCCCCCCTACACTCCTCCTCAGAGGCTGTGCGCTTTGCCACTTGTTCCTCAGGCAGCGATAAGCCACGCTGCAGTGCAATGTTGTGCAGGGCACAGCAGACCATGATGGTTCTTGACACCCTGGCTGGTGCATACTGTAGGGCATCTGAAGCGCATTTTGAGCGGTTCTATAGTTTGCTCTATGATGCTTCTGGTGGAAATGTGACTGTTATTGTAGCGCTCCTCAGCCTCGTTTGATGGCCTCCTCATCGGTGTCATTAGCCACGTCTCCAGGGGATAGCCCTTGTCTCCAAGGAGCCATCTGGAAGTTGTGTTGGCGGATTGAACAGCTAAGGCACAGTGGACTGCCGCTGGATGAATGAGTCATGGCAACTGCCAGGGAACTTGGTGCAAACATGCATAATGTCCTTCCTGTGGTTACAAACCAGCTGGACATTAAGGGAGCGGAAGCCCTTGTGGTTCACAAATACAGCTGAGTTGTTATGGGGTGCCCTGATGGCCACATGGGTGCAGTCAATGATGCCCTGCACCCTTGGGAAGCCTGCCATATTTGCAAACCCAACTGACCGCACGGTAACATTTGCCTCATCCGTTGAGAAGTGGATGTAATTGTGCGAATTGTCAAACAGGGCATCAGTAACCTGCGTGACGCATCTGTGGGCAGCCAACTGGGAAATGCCGCTGATGTCTGCTGCTGATCCCTAGAATGACCCTGAAGCAAAGAAGTTGAGTGCAGTGGTGACTTTGACAGGCACTGGTAAGGAGTGTCCACCCACTCCTTTGGGCTGCAGGTCTTGGTGCAGCATTGTGCAGATGTCAGCGACTACCTCTCATGAAAGTCTCCACCTCCTTTGGCACTGCTACTCACTCATGTTGAGGAAGCTCATCCTCGGCCTGTAAACTCTGTGTTGGGGTATCTCCTGTGGCGAGGCGCAGCCCTGTGCTGATGCCCTCTGCCCTGTGCAGCATCAGGTGAGTGAGGAGAAGGTTGGCGCTTTTGTTGTTGGTGCTGCTGGTGTGCCTGGTTCTGCTGCTGCCACGGCTACTCTTCCTCCGAATCTGAGGACCAGGATGAGAGAGAATGAATGGTTCCCATTCTGCTGGTCTATATGTCAGTTGAGGAAGAGATGTTATAAGTGCTCAGTTAATGTGGAGAGAGGTTATTCCAAGGAGGTCACAGTGGAGATGGATCTCAGAAGAAACACTGACGATGTCAATATACCTGAAAAATGTGTTCCAAATCCTGAAAACAGAAAGTTCTGGCATTTGAAATTGAACTGATGTTACTGGTTAGCTTTTATGCTGCAGTTGCAGCTGTCAGTTATTCAGATTGTTGAAATACACGTCACAATCAGCTGGCGTGTTTGTCGAACAACGTGGGACGCGCTGAAAATGTGGCAAAATTGAAAAGCCTGTAAAAATAGGGTTAAGCAAGTAGTTAATAAACTGTTAACTACCTTAATTGCCTCTCCCGGTGCTTGGTGTCGGGTCTGATCGGGAGTCACAAACCCGACACTTTGGAAAGTCGCGGGTTCGTGGCGGGTTTGCAAACTTGCGTCAATCATTTTGATTTTAACTCCCGACCCGCCTCCAAATCCGTGCTCAGTGCCGGCATAATGGCCGCCTATGTGTCTGTGTCTGCCTTGTTATATACTGCAGTCCTTGTTATATACTGCAGTCCTTTTTGATACTAACACCAGAAGGACATCTTAATTATAACAAATATTATTATTTTTAGTATGGAAGGAGATTCCGTGGTTTAATCCACTTTTGGATTTACTGAGGGGAGCCTTGTCTGCCTACTACCCAGTTCATGCTGAAAAATGGGACAGTAGATAAAAATTTATGTAAAAAAACCTACTGGCTCTCTGAGATTCACCCAACTCGATTTTTAAGGGAACCTTGAAATGGGCGGCCAACACTCCCAGCGTAGCAGGGATTAAATTATTAAAATATTGAATTCAGGATCCTATGCCATTTATAGGATCCTGATGCAAATTTCAGGTATCAAAAAGCAACACTGCTGGCCATACAGTACCGCTCCCCCCCCCCCGCCCCCCCGGGATTGCCACCCCGCCTCCCTCTGCCCTTTAAGTTTTGACCACTCGCTCAGCTCATTGAACTCTGGCAGCTCACCAAAGTTATGCAGATGAGACTCAACCATGAAAATGGTTCGGGCCTCTCGCTGGGGCCTTCAGGCAGGCGCCGCCATCATAAATACCACTCGTCATAATAGTAATGTCAGGAAAGGTCTGCCACTTAAAATTCCTTAACCTTCCTTAACTCAGGATGGCACTGTGCTATTGGGCAAAGAACAATGAAGCAAGCTGAGTTGCGCAATAGCTGGAGGCGAAGCTGGAGGCGATATTACAAGCGTGCATATGCCTTTAATATAGTTGAAAAAAGGACAACTAAAAAAAATCAATGGAAAATTAATTTTTTATTTGACTTGCTGTAAACTAAACTCAATTTTTTCCTAACTTGCTCCTGTCATTAAAATAAGGTGTCCTTGTAAAACCAAACATGCAGAAAATGAAAGGTGAGAGCTGTCTGCACCATGAAACCTTCTTTTAACACAGCAGCAACTTTTATTAGATTCATCTTTCCTCAGATAAATCTTTAAACTAAGGCAGTTCTTATGAAACCATCATAAAAATTTACAGCCAGTAACTTTTGCCATTCCCTTACATGGGGGTGTTAGAAGTGCTTTAAAAAGTCCTTGTTAATATCTTTAATTGATTGCCTAACGAGTCACAGTCATTAGCAAAATGATTTCTGGAATACGGGCCCTTATAACCTATCTCCTCTATCTGTAAGATTAAAATATCTCACAAAGAATAATAAAATGCTATCACATGGCATATTGTCAGTTTTTGAAATCAATCTTAAATAAGGGTAAGCGTTTTAAGATGATTTCTATGCAACATTTTAGAGAAAGCCTCCCAATTACTAATAGATCCAGTGCCTATATCAAAGTTTGTAATTAGTTTATCTTTTCAAAGTGTAAAGTTATCATGTGACCAGCAGTACCTGTTATTATATTCATAAATAAATAGACGTTTGCATTATGAACAGCTAGCTTGAGCTAGTCATTTATTCAGCCATGTGGACTAGTGTACAGGCATCCATCTTGACTACTACCTTGTGGGTAGCCCCCTACTAAACATACAGCTCCACCTAGTGTACCATTCTAGAATGACATGTTACTGATCATTACATCCCCCTTTCTTTGAGGTTAAACAAAATCAATATCAATCAATCATAACGACATAAACATCTTCACAACAGTCAACATATTTTCAAAGCTTTACTTTATGAACTCTAAGCTTTTCATTCTTTTATTATAGTTTTCTTTGTACTCAAAGATTAAGTCTATCAGGCTTTTTTACTTCATGTGTGGATCTTCTCAGCACAGGTAAGTCTGATGTGTTTTCATGAGAGCCTGTATGTGTGTTTGTGTTAGATTGTTCTGGTGGTGAGTGACAAGATTCAGTTGCGGCATTGTCATCGATTTGCTCTTGGATAGTTTCTTATGTTTTCAGGAGGGAACGGCGGTTCCTCCTGAGAATCTGTCCTTCCTCAGTTCTAACAGTGTGTGACCTTGGTCCTACTTCCTCAAGAACTGTAGCTTTCCTGTTCCATGCATCTGGATCCTCAATCCTGACAACATCATCCCTTGTCAATGGTTTCAGAGTTTTGGATGACTTGTCATTGTGTGATTTCTGTTTCAGCTTTAACAGTTGAAGTCTCTGTCTCAGTTCCTTACTCTGCTTTTCTTTTGCACAGCAGGGTAGCGTGGTGCACAACTTGCGACCCATTAGGAGTTCAGCAGGTGAAGAACCACAGTCTAAAGGGGAGGCTCGGTAGCTCAGCAGGGCGAGATAAGGATCAGACTTGCTTTCTGTTGCTTTCTTCAGTAGCTGTTTGAGAACTTGAACACCTTTCTCTGCTTTACCATTTGACTGAGCATACAGAGGACTGGATGTGATGTGCTGAAAGTCATAATGTGCTGCAAACTGTTGCCACTCCTTACAGTTGAAGCACGGACCATTGTCGCTAATGGCAATCCTGGGAATTCCATGTCTGGTGAAGATGGATTTCACATGCATTATGACACTGCTTGCTGATGTGCTTGAGAGCAGCGCCATCTCAGGATAGTTAGAATAGTAGTCAATTACTATTAGATAGTCTTTACCATTCAAATGAAAAAGGTCCATACCAACTTTTTGCCATGGTGCTGTTGGTAAGTCAGCTACTATCATTGGTTCCCTTGCTTGTTTGTTTTGGTGTTTCTGACATGTTTCACATTTGCCTATCATGTTCTCAATGTCCTTACTTATACCAGGCCAATAAACAGTGTCTCTTGCTCTCCTTTTGCATTTTTCAATTCCGAGGTGTCCCTCATGAATCCTTTTGAGCATGTCTCGACGTAAAGCCTGTGGAATGACTATTCTGTTCTGTTTTAGTAATAGTCCACTTGCGACACTCAACTCTGACCTGATGTGATAGTACTTTGGACAGGAACCTTTTGGCCAACCATGATGAATGTTCTCTATTACTGTTTGTAACACTGTATCTTTTACTGTTTCTTCTGCTATTTGCTTTGATTTTGTGTCTGACATGGGCAGCGCAGCAGTGACCATACTCACGTGAACATCCACGTCTTCCTCATTAGAGCTCACATGACTCATTGTGGGCGCTCGGGATAGTGCATCTGTTAACACTATGTGTTTGCCTGGTGTGTCGATCAGTTCAAAGTCATATCTTTGCAGCTTCATCATGAGTCGTTGAATCATTGGAGACATCTCATTCAGATTTTTTTTTTATGATGGCAACCAGTGGGCAGTGGCCTGTCTCAACTGTGAAGGTGGGAAGTCCATATATGTAGCCATGGAACTTTTCTAGTCCAACTACCAAGCCTAGACATTCCTTTTCAATCTGGGCGTATCGACACTCAGAATCAGTCATAGGCCTGGAGGCATAGGCAACAGGCTTCCAATCCTCACCCTCTGCTTGTAGCAAGACCGCGCCTAGGCCATCATTTGATGCATCCGTTGACACTTTGATTATCTTTGTTGGGTCAAAGAAAGTGAGTACAGGTGTGGTTGTCAGCACTGTTTTAAGGTTCATCCACTCTTGTTCATGTCTTTTGTAGTGTCCGTGTGTTGATAAAGACACTGAAGACAAGAGTTGGTTCATAGGTGTTTACTAAGCAAAGTCTGGGGGGGGTTCTAATGGATATATACAATATACAGGCTTATATAGCCCGAGTGGCCATTACCAGCATTACAGCACACCTGGGGCTCTTAAAGGCACATACACTACAATTCCTCCCCTTTTAGCTAACCAGTACATCATATTTTAAGTAATTATTAATTACATGTTATAAGAAAAATAATATACACATTGCTGTCGTTAATTAATTATAAGTCAGTCTCTGAGGAGGCTTCCTGACTCGGTCCGGATAACGTCTCGGGGGTGTAGTAGTTTCTGGTGGTGTAGTAGGTTCATTTGGCAAGGCTGATTTGGCTTGAATGCCAGTGTTGGGTTCATCGGGTTCCAGTATCACCGGATCGGAGGTAGATATGGGTATCTCTACTTCATCGTTAGACGTATAGAGTTGTGGTGTAGGTTGTCCCTGTGAGGGTGCCAGTCAGTTCCTTTTTGTAACCTCTAGATGGCACCTTCACTGTTCCTTTGTTAATTGTTTCTCGTTCTCTGGTGTTAATTGTTCCTAACCCTGTGTTAGTTTTTAATCAGCCTGTTAGCTGTTTATGGGTGGCACCTGGTTTTCTTGGTATATAAGTTCTGTTGTTGTTTCACTCAGTGCTCAGTCCTCACTAGGGTGAACCAGGGAGTTAGTCTTGACAATGTTTCTTGTCTTGACTAGGTTCTCTGTGTGACTAGCCTTTCCTCTATGGCAGCTTGCCTTCACAAGCTGGCTGCCATAGTTCTCTTGAGCTATGTATCTAAGTCTGTGTTCTAGTTCTCTCGAGTTATGTATTTAAGTCTGTGTTCTAGTTCTCTCGAGCTATGTACTTAAATCTGTGTTCTAGTTCTCTCGAGCTATGTATCTAAGTCTGTGTTCTAGTTCTCTCGAGTTATGTATCTAAGTCTGTGTTCTAGTTCTCTCGAGCTATGTATCTAAGTCTGTGTTCTTGTCTCTGGATTTAAGATGTATTTAAGTTTTGTTCTGTTGAGCTGCTTGTCTTGGTAGGGTGCTGTTTGGACTAGCGTGTTGCTATGTGGGAGCCGTTGGGATCTTGTCTTGAGCTTTGCTTTGGTAAGCCGATTACCCTTGGGGTAGCTTGTCTGGAGTTGTGCCTCGGCAAGCCGGTTGCCCCTTGTGGTAGCTTGTCGCAAGCTCAGTATAGACAAGTGGGCTTCCTCATGGAAGCTGTCCTGAGTTCCTATCTTGACTAGCTGTCTTGTAATTTGTCTCTAGTTCTTATGTTTCTGTCTCTAGTTCTCTTGTCTCTAGTTCTTATGTATATTGCTGTGTCCCTTGTGTTAATCTATGTATATTGCTGTGTTAATCTAGTTATGTGTGAATCTAGTAAAGTTCAAACAAAGTACTGTATATGTGTCTCTTGTCTGGTTTCTGCACTTGGGTCCAGATCCTACCTCGCCCGGAGAGCACGGCCTCGTATTTATACGGCCCCGTGGCTCCCCAACCCTGACAGTCCCTTTTCGGATGACTTTATGATTTGGTCAGCATGGCACCTTATTATGCTTTCTCCGATGTCCACGGTATACATCAGTGGTCCTAGTCGTGTGCAGATAGTTCCAGGCTGCCATTTCTCGGTACGGTAGTCCCGGGCCAAAACTTGTTGACCTATCTGAAAGGTTCTAGTTGGCCTTTCATTCATGCCTTGAAACTGCTGGTTCTCCACGTCCCTTCTGATGTTGGGCTTGACCAAATCCAGCCGGCATCTTAGGTTTCTATTGAAGAACATCATGGCGGGAGTTTGGTTGGTAACCATATGTGTTGCATTCCTGTATGCGAATAAGAAGTTATCCACCTTGTGCTGAAGTTTTATGTCTTCATTACCCATGGCCTTTATGGCCTTCTTGAAGGTCTGGACAAACCTTTCAGCCAATCCATTGGTGGCGGGATGGTATGGGGCGGACGTGTAGTGCTTAACCCCATTGTTTTTTAAGAACTTTCTGAATTCTTCGGACACAAATTGCAGTCCATTATCAGAACATATCTGTTCCGGCAGCCCATTCCTGGCAAATATGGTCCTTAATACTGTGATGGTTTTTTCCGTGGTGGTGGAGGACATCTTTATTACCTCCGGCCACTTGGAGTATGCATCAACCGCGATTAAGAACATTGAGTCCATAAATGGACCAGCAAAGTCGATGTGTACCCTTTGCCAGGGAGATGAGGGCCACTCCCATGGATATAGAGGGGCTTGTGGTGGAGCGTTTTGGACCTTCTGACATCCCAGGCAGCTCTTGGTCATTTCTTCGATGTCTCCATTGATACCTGGCCACCATACAAACGCCCTAGCTAGGTTCTTCATTTTCACTCCACCCAGATGCCCCTCGTGAAGCTCCTTTAGCACTTTATCCTGGAGTTTGGGTGGAATCACCACTCTGGATCCACACATCAAGGTTCCTCGGCACACTGACAGCTGTTCTCTTCTTTGCGAGAATGCTGGCAACAGTGGTTCGCCATGTGCTGGCCATCCCTTCACTGTTAAATCGTAGACCCGTGAGAGAGTCAGGTCATTTCTCGTCCCCCTTTCAATGGCAGAATTTGTTACTGGTACACATTCCACTATGGTAGAGTGGAACATCTCTACTGGGTCTACTGTAGGTGCCTCTTCTACCGTTGGTAACGGTAGGCGCGATAAACCATCAGCATTCCCATGCTGTTTTGATCCTTTGTATTCTATGTTGTATTGGTGTGCCCCTAGATAAAGGGACCACCTCTGTAGCCTTTGCGCTGTCATAATGGGAACACCCTTTTTAGGGTTGAATATGGAGATGAGGGGTTGGTCAGTCAACAAGGTAAATTTTTGTCCGTGTAGGTAATGGTTGAATTTCTTCACTCCCCATACCAGGCTGAGCGCTTCCCTGTCGATTTGGGCATAGTTATGCTCAGCTGAGTTTAATGAGCGTGACGCAAAAGCTATCGGCCGTTCTGAGCCATCAGGGAATTTATGGGATAATACTGCTCCTATGCCGTAAGGGGATGCATCGCACGCCAGTCTGATTGGCAGTGATGGGTTGTAATGAGCCAAAACTTCTTCGGATGTGATTAAGTTTTTGCATTTATGGAAGGCACGTTTACAGTCTTTGTTCCATTTCCAAATCACTCCTGTTTGTAGAAGTTCATTAAGAGGGTGTAGAAGAGTTGATAAGTTCGGTAAAAATTCATGATAGTAATTTATTAATCCCAGGAACGACCTTAATTGTGAAACATTTTCAGGTGCTGGGGCTTTTATGACCGCTTCAATTTTTTCAGGTGACTTATGCAACCCTTCCTTATTAATTATGTGGCCACAATATGATATCTGATTTTGGAAAAATTCGCACTTGGGGCGATTTGCTCGTAGGCCCCGTTCTTTCAGCCTAGTGAGCACCTGCTCCAAATTGGCAAGGTGCTCGTTGTCGTTTTCTCCTGTTACAAGGATGTCGTCTAGGTAGCATTGATTCCCCGGAATCCCTTGCAGGACTTGCTCCATAGCTCTTTGCCAGATAGCTGGAGCTGATGCTACTCCAAAAACCAGTCGATTGTACTGGTACAGGCCTTTGTGTGTGTTTATCGTGAGATACTTTTTAGAGGCCTCCTCAACCTCCATCTGTAGATATGCCTGTGCCAAGTCAATTTTGGTGAAACGTTTCCCTCCGGATAGTGAGGCGAAAATATCTTCTATCCTCGGAAGAGGATACTGTACTGTGTGAAGGACCGGGTTTACAGTCACCTTGAAGTCTCCACAGATGCGAATTTTTCTCTGTTCTTCAGATTTATCATTATTCAATGCTTTTTTCATGACTGGAACGATGGGTGTTGCCCACTCGCTCCAATCTATTTTGGATAATACGCCTGCCTTTTCCAAATTCTCCAGCTCTGCCTCGACTGCTGGACGAATTGCGTATGGCACCGGTCTTGCCTTAAAACATTTGGGAATTGCTGCATCTTCCACTTTTATTGAGGCGGTGATGCCTTTCAAGATTCCTAGTTTCTCTTGAAACACTTCTTTGGCGTTGGCCAAGATGTCTTTTAATCGTTCAGGTATGATGTCATCATTGTTCTTTTTCTTACTGGTCACCTTCAGTGCCTGAATGGAGTGATAGTCTAAACGTATCTTTCTGATCCATTCACGTCCCAACAACGGTGGACCACCATCTTGTAGAATGTATAAATACAACTTTTGTATTTCTTTGCCGTTGTATACAACAGGCACCCTTATTTTTCCTTTGGGGTATACTTTCTGCCCCGTATATGTTTTTAAGATAATGGATGTGTCTTTTAGAGGTATATGCGAAAATAGCCTCTCGTAATCCCGTCGATTTATTACGGTTAGAGCTGATCCTGTATCTAGCTCCATTTTAACTGGGGACCCTGCTATCGTGAGGGTAACCCAAATGGTTTGGTAATCATCTTTGGCAAGTACATTATGTAATTTGAGACAGCTTAGTCTCTTGTTTTCGGAGTCGCTATCGCTCTTCTGGTCTTCGGAGCTACTGTCCGTCATCATTTGTACCTTCCTGTACTTTCCTTTATTGATTTTTTTTTTTCTGTCTGTGGATTTATTTTGTCCAGATTGGCATACCCGTGCAATGTGTCCAATCTTTCCGCATTGCCTACATGCTTTGTCCTTGAACCAGCAGTCCCTCTGGTTATGGGTGGATCTGCCGCAGCGATAACATCTTTCGAAACCCTGTGTCATTTCATGGGTGCCGAAGTCCTTGTGTTCCTTCACTTAAGAGACTGCAAACGAATTTGTCTCGAAGATAATCTGCTAGTCCTGCCCCGAATTGGCAGTACTTTGATAGCTTTCTCAATTCGGTTAGGTAATCAGCGTTACATTCATCCTTGTGTTGATTTCTCTTGAAGAATTTGAATCGTTCCGCTATCAGCAGCGGTGTTGGGTTTAAGTGCTCCTGCAGGGTATCAACAATTTCTTTAAAATTCTTGTCCTTTGGTTTGGCTGGAGTGATTAAATTTCGTAACAGCCCGTATGCCTTTGCGCCCATTAGGTTCAGCAGTACTGAAGCTTTTTTTTCATCTTCTATTCCATTTGCAGTGCAATATACCTCTACTCTTTCCACGTATGTGGTCCAATCCTCTATTTCACTATCAAAAGCATCAATATTGCCAGGCTTAGGCATTTCAGAAAAGATATGGCACTTCCCGCGCTTTTCTTTCTTTTCTGCAGCAAAGATATGGTGCTTCCCGTGCTTTCCCGCCGCTGCTGCCGATGACAATGCTGTTTCCTGCGGTTTCCGTTCTTTTTTTTATTTTTATTTATTTACAGTTGGAGACTCGTTCCCGCCGGACTTTCTCTCCAGGTCTGAACACTGACCTGCTTGCCGCGCCGGCCGTCTCCCGAGTGCTCCCTCCCAGTCCGTTATTGCTTGCCTCCGATTTCGCTGCCTGTCTCAGCTGTAGAGCCAGCTGCTGGAGCCCCAGCCTGACGCCTAGGAAGGATTAGCGCAGTACCTGCCACCAGCTTGGCCAGCTGGTGAAACCACAGCTTCTCTCACTTTCTTGAGTCTTCTGGACGCCCGAGGAATCGATGTCCTTGAGGTGCTGCCGAATTGCAGGTAAGTCCGTTTCCACTTCGTCGCCACTGTAGTGTCCGTGTGTTGATAAAGACACTGAAGACAGGAGTTGGTTCATAGGTGTTTACTAAGCAAAGTCTGCGGGGGGTTCTAATGGATATATACAATATACAGGCTTATATAGCCTGAGTGGCCATTACCGGCATTACAACACACCTGGGGCTCTTAAAGGCACATACACTACATCTTTCTGTCCATGCGAACTCATTTATTTTATGTAGCAGGCCTCGCAGTCAGGCTGTCTTGGCTGACAAGTTAGGAATGAACTTTCCAATGAAGTTTATCATCCCCATGATGCGTAGCACTCCTTTTTTGTCAGTGGGTCGGGGCATGTTGAGTATGGCGTTTACTTTTTCCATATCTGGCTCTATTCCTTTACCAGATAGATTATCTCCTAGGAAAGTGACTTCCTGGACGCCAAACTGACTACTGCCTTGTGGGTAGCCCCCTACTAAACATACAGCTCCACCTAGTGTACCATTCTAGAATGACATGTTAATGATCATTACAGTACCTTTTATAGTAGCCTTAAAGTAGAAAACAAAACTAGAAAATACTAGACACACACAGCAGGACGGTCAGTATCTGTAAAGGTGAAAAGCAGGTTAATCTTTTGGTGCAGGACTGAGTTTGGATGAATGGTCTTTTCTCCTTCCAGATGCTAACAAACCTGCTGTACATTCTCAGGACTTTGTGTTTTTATTTCAATTTGACAGCATTTGCAGTTTTTAAATTGTTTTTACTCCAGCCTGTAAAGAGATTGACTTACACACAAAGGGGCAGGAATTGGTATGTGTTGCACCTGTTTTTTGGGTGTAAAATGGCCGCAAAGCATACCGATTTAGCAGTGGGTCAGCATGTGCCCAATCTGCGCAGGCATTGGTTCCACCGCCAAATTCGTGAGGCCCATTTTTTTTAGGCGTCCTCGGTAGGCTTGGGGCCATAATTTACATATTCAGGCTCCTAACACCTGTTAAAGGATCCTTTTGACAAATTGCTCATGGATGAGCAGGTTGGGCATCGGGCCTGCCCCATTCACAATTACTTGTGGCCGCCAACCTAGGTTATGTTTTTGATTTTTTTTAAAGACACCTTCCAATGAAGCCAGGAATGCTCCCCCGACTCCACTGATTGCTCCACCTCTCCCCCACCCCCACCGTAGCATGCTCCAACCCCCCTCCCGGGACTTCTCTAATCTACCTTTCTGCCGAACGAGGGTCCGTGTTGGAAATAAAGCCTCGCAAAATTTACCCTTATACTAGAGAAATGAGTAAAAAACATAGAATAATAATCATGGGGGATTTCAACTACAATATTAATTGGACAGAAGAGGTAGATAAAGAGGATAAGGGAATGGAGTTCCTACAAGGTCGACAGGACTCTTTTCTAACCCAATATGTAAAAAGCCCAACAAGGGAGGATTTGCTTTTGGATCTAGTTATGGGGAATGAGCCAGAGCAGATAAGAGAAGTAAAAGTAGGGGAACATATAGACAATATTGACCATAATATAATACACTTTAAGATGATAATAGAGAAGGACATAAGTAAGACAAAAACCAGGTTAATAGATTGGAGAAAAGCTGATTTTGAGGGGCTGAGAATAGAACTTGGGAAGATAAAATGGGCAACAATATTGGCAAACAACAATGTAGAACGACAATGGGAAACATTTAAAATGGTGTTCAACAGAGTGCAGGAAAAATATATTCTGCTAAAAGGAAAGAACAAACTAAACACTAGTGAGACCCCATGGATGAATAAAGACATAAGGGAACAATTGAGTGTAAGGAAAGAGGCATAAATTAAGTACATAGACAGCAGAGGAGTGCATGATAAGAGAGAATACGAAGGGATTAGGAGAGAAGCCAAAAAAACAATTAGGAAGGCAAAGAGGAACTAAAAAATTAAATTATTAAGGAACATGAAACAAAATAGTAAAATATTTTACAGGCATATCAATAAAAAAAGGAAGGTTGGGATGGGAATAGGGCCATTAGGGGATAGACAGGACAATACCACAGGTAACGATAGGGAGATGGCAGAAATATTAAATCATTATTTTGCTTTGGTATTTACCAGAGAGATAGAACAGGTGGACATGACATTGGATGATGAGATAAGTGCATTTAAAATAAAAAAGGGATATATTAAATAAACGAATCAAACTCAAAGAGGATAAAACCCCATGTCCAGATGGATTGCATCTCTGCATTTTAAAATAATCTAGGGAAGAGATAGCATAGGCATTACTACACATATTTAATAATTCATTAGAAAAAGGTGTAGTGCCAGAGGACTGGCGGATAGCTAATGTAATACCTATATTTAAGAAGGGGGATAAAACATGTCCTGGGAATTATAGACCAGTCAGCTTAATATCGGTGGTGGGAAAAATAATGGAATCCCTACTAAAGGAGAAAATAGAAGAACATCAAGAAATGAAAAATATAATAATGAATAGTCAGCATGGATTTCAGAAAGGAAGATCTTGCTTGAACAACCTTACTGAATTTTTTGAAGAGGTAACAGAGAGAGTAGACAATGGTAATGTAGTAGATGTAATTTATTTAGATTTTCAAAAGGCCTTCGATAAGGTGCCCCATAATAGACTAAAGAATAAGGTCAGAGAATGCATAGTCAGGGGACAAGTAGCAGAATGGATTGCTAGCTGGCTTCAAGACAGAAAGCAGAGAATGGGAGTAAAGGGTAGCTATTCACAGTGGCAGAAGGTGGGTAGTGGTGTTCCACAAGGATCAGTGCTGAGACCACTACTGTGCACAATTTACATTAACGATTTAACTTTGGAATCAAAAACACAATTTCTAAATTTGCGGATGATATCTAATTGGGGGGGGGATAGTCAATACTGAGGAGGACTGCAACAAATTACAGGAGGACATTAATAAATTTGCAGAATGGGCAAATAATTGGCAAATGAAGTTCAACATAGATAAATGTGAGGTATTACATTTTGGTAGGAAGAATAGGGAGGTCACTTATCACTTGGAGGGTGCAAGTCTAGGTGGGGTAGAGGAACAAAGGGATCTCAGAATACAAATACACAAATCACTGAAAGTTGTGCCACAGGTTAGCAAGGCCATAAAAAAAGCAAACCAAGCACTAGGGTTTATTTCTAGAGGGATAGAATTGAAAAGTAGGGAAGCTGTATCGAACCTTAGTTAGACCACACTTAGAGTACTGCATGCAGTTCTGGCCATCATCATATTATAAAGAGGATATAAAGGCACTGGAGAGGATGCAGAGAAGATTTACAAGGATGATACCAGAAATGTGAGGGTATATATATCAGGAAAGGAGGAAAAAAGAAGGCTTAGGGGTGAAGGTTTTGATAGAGTGGATACAGAGAGAATGTTTCCACTTATGGGGAAGAACATAAATAGAGGCCATCAATATAAGATAGTCATCAAGAAATCGAATCGGAAATTCAGAAGAAACCTCTTTACCCAAAGAGTGGTGAGAATGTGGAACTCACTACCACAGGGAGCGGTTGAAGCAAAAATATAGATGCATTTAAGGGGAGGCTAGACAAGCATATGAGGGAGAAGGGAATAGAGGGTTATGCTGATAGATTTAGATGAGGAAAAACGGGAGGAGGCTCGAGTGGAGCATAAACACTGGCATGGACTGGTTGGGCCGAATGGCCTGTTTCTGTGCCATATATCCTATGTAATCCTATGTAATTTGTGAGGCCGGTATCTTTCAGTATCAGTAAAGTGTGTAATATTTTTAACCTTGGGTCAGTCACATGATATATTGCTTCAGTAAATTTTCTGTTATACGTTAATGCTTTGAATCATTATCATATTTAGATTGTAGTGGGACCACAATAAACATAAGAATCCACACTCCAAGCCCTGAACTATTTATTAGTAACACCATAAGAGATCACCTGACAAGATGTAAGAACTTAAGAAAGCATAGTAAAAACGGTCAGGTAAAATCATCCCAACCATGGACTTTACCCCAGCTGTTTAATCCCCCAAGGGATAGTTCTGTATAAATATTACGTGATTATTAAAAGTAATCAAATGAAATCCCAGCACATTCATCCATCCCATCATCTCCATTTATCAATCGTGGTAAGCTGGCCCTTTCAAATGCACCCCTGCCAAGCCACAGCAACACAGTGACCATAATGTCCTGAGGTGTATTTGATCATCTCAGTTAATATCTGTCTGTTCCTAGAACTTGCAATCCCATTCTCAGCCAGATAATTATATCATTCTTGTAAACCAGTCTTATGTTGCCGTTTTCCCTTTCTTGCATTTTTTGTTGTTATATTTAATGAATTTGCATTGATAAAACAATGGCCCAGAAATTCGGGTCGGGGGCTTCCCGCGGGTGCAAGTCCCCGACCTGCACTTAACTAGCGCGCCGGCCATTGAGCTGTGGGCCCGCGTGAGATTCCGATCCTGGGCCTCCTCCAAATGCTGGCGCGCAGTGCTTGCGTATCCCAGGGACACAGTTAGTTCGATGCGTTCCCTGGGATCACGTGGGCCACGGAGAACCAATGGTAGCAGGGAATGCTTCATTCATAAGTTTGACAGGAAGAACAGTCAAACCTATAAATACTATAAGCCCCAAAACATCACTAAATCTTCAAATAAATTTTTAAAAAATCACATTTTTAAAATAAACTATAAATTACATGAAATAACTATTTTAAACAATAATTTAAATTTTTGAAAAAAATAATTACATTTTCTAACAGGGCTAAAAATAAACTTACCTTTCTTTAAAGTATTTAAAAATAATAAACCTGTGGAAAAAATGTTTTAATTTTAATTAATTCACCACTTACCTTGTAAAAAGCAGGCCTTGCGACTGCTTTTTACATGCCTAACTTCTGGAGACTTACCCTCCCGGGAAAACCTGCAAAAAAAACATAAGTTCGATGCGCACGCGCAGCCTCTCCTGCGCACGCGTTCGACTTCGGAACCCCTTCTTTCAGGGGAACGGAAGTGCCGGTTTCCCGCGCATGCGCAGTGCATACAGGAAATCGGTACTTCCATTGGGCCTACGGGTGAGTACCCCGTGCGTACTCACCTGTGGAGACCCGAATTTCTGGGCCATTATTTTAGTTCAAGTTGTTAGAAATGATCGCCTCAGGGGGTGATGAACAATGCTTAACAAATCTATCAAAAAAGCTGACAAGAAGAAGAAAAATGATGGGCTGGATTTTTCCAACCTTGGCGGGTCCGGGGAGGACGACGTCGGTGGCATGTGGGGACCTCGCATCTGTCTCGATTCCGGCCTCCAACAAGACATTCCGATGATGGGCCTTGTTAAGCCCACCCTGCGAGGTTCCTGGCCAATTAATAGGAAGCGGGTCTGATGACATCGTTTGATGACGCATCATCAGCCGGTTTCCTTAAAGGGGCCATGTCCAAATTGATTTTAACAGTTGTGCTGTCAGTGTTCTACAGCATTAAGGTGCTGCAAACACTGACAAGCATTGCACAAAGGTGCACGGCTGCACCCAGGCTCTCCCAATACTCACTCCATATGCTTATGGAGAGAGTCACAGCACGCAGGGAGGTTCTCTTCCCTTCCAATGGGCGGAAGAGACATCCCCAGGACACTAACGCAGTCGGTTGTACATTGCACAGGAGGACACAAGCAGGGATGCCATCAGGAGGACCAGGCTGCAGTGCAGTAAACCTTTCAATGATCTCAGTAGATCACGAAACGCCACTGCAAAGCCACACTCAATCTCATCCTGCTGTGCCACTCATCACACCCCCATCACTCTGCCTTCTCTACCCTACTCCTGCATATCCTTACTCACACCAACTTACCTTGCACCTCCACCCATCCTTCTCTAACTACATTATCACTTCCCCATCTCACTAGCCACCCCGCACACTCACCCTCTTCCTACTGCAAGCATACCAACTAACAACACACAAGGGTAAGCACTTGGGTGGATTAGCCAATGTTCATGTGAAGTTTCCGGTAATGTGCTGTCAAACATTGAAATCATAGAAACATAGAAGATAGGAGCAGGAGTAGGCCATTCGGCCCTCTAGCCTGCTCCGCCATTCAATGCGATCATGGCTGATCATCCAAGTTCAGTACCCGGTCCCTACTTTCTCACCATACCCCTTGATCCCTTTAGCCTTAAGAAATATATCCAACTCCTTCTTGAATATATTTAATGAATTGGCCTCTACTGCCTTCTGTGGTAGAGAATTCCACAGGTTCACCACTCTGGGTGAAGAAATTCCTCCCCATTTCTGTCCTAAAAGGCCTGCCTCTTATCCTTAGACTGTGACCCCTGGCTCTGGATTCCCCGACCATCGGGAACATCCTCCCTGCATCTAGTCTGTCCAGTCCTGCCAGAATTTTATAAGTTTCAATGAGATCCCCTCTCATTCTTCTAAACTCCAGCGAGTACAAGCCCAATCGATCCAATCTCTCCTCATACGTCATTCCTGCCATCCCAGGTATCAGCCTGGTGAATCTTCGCTGAACTCCTTCCATGGCAAGAATATCCTTCCTCAGATAAGGCGACCAAAACTGCACGCAATGCTCAAGATGTGGTTTCACCAAGGCCCTGTACAACTGCAGCAAGACATCCTTGTTCTTGTACTCAAACCCTCTCGCTATGAAGGCCAACATACCATTTGCCTTCTTAACTGCCTGCTGCACCTGCATGCTTACCTTCAGCGACTGGTGCACAAGGACACCCAGGTCTCGTTGCACATCCCCTTCTCCCAATCTATTCCCATTCAGATAATAATCTGCCTTCCTGTTTTTGACACCAAATGGATAACCTCACATTTATCCACGTTATATTGCATCTGCCATGCTTCTGCCCAATCACCCAACCTGCCCAAATCATCCTGGAGTTTCTCAGCATCCTCCTCACAGCACACACGCCCACCCAGCTTTGTGTCATCTGCAAATTTGGAGCTATTACATCTAGTTCCCTTGTCTAGATCATTAATATATATTGTGAACAGCTGGGGTCCACGGACCGATCCCTGCGTTACCCCACTAGTCACTGCCTGCCACTCGGAAAAAGAGCCATTTATTTCAACTCTTTGCTTTCTATCTGCCAACCAGTTCTCTATCCAAGTCAATACCTTGCCCCCAATCCCATGTGACTTAACTTTACACGCTAATCTCTTATGTGAGACCTTATCGAAAGACTTCTGAAAGTCCAAATACACCACATCCACTGGTTCTCCCTTATCTATTTTACCAGTTACATCCTCAAAAAATTCCAGTAGGTTAGTCAAGCACGATTTACCTTTTGTAAATCCATGTTGACTTTGTCCGATCCTGTCACTGCTTTCCAAGTGCTCTGCTATTACATCTTTTATAATGGACTCCAGCATTTTCCCCACTACCGATGTCAGGCTTACCGGTCTGTAATTCCCCGTTTTCTCTCTACCACCTTTTTTGAATAGTGGGGTGACATTAGCTACCCTCCAATCCATGGGTGCTGTTCCAGATTCCATCAAATGTTGGAAGATGATCAGCAATGCATCTACTATTTCTAGGGCCACTTCCTTAAGTACCCTAGGATGTAGATTATCAGGCCCTGGGGATTTATCGGCCTTCAATCCCATCAATTTCCCTATCACCATTTCCCTACAAATATTGATTTCTTTCAGTTCCTCCCTTTCATCAGACCCTATGCTCCCCGACATTTCAAGGAGGTTATTTGTGTCCTCCTTTGTGATGGCAGAACCAAAATATGTATTTAATTGGTCTGCCATTTCTTTGTTCCCCATTATAAATTCCCCTGATTCTGACTGCAAGGGACCTACGCTTGACTTCACCAATCTTTTTCTCTTCACATATCTATAAAAGCTTTTACAGTCAGTTTTTATGTTCCCTGCAAGCTTACTCTCATATTCGATTTTTCCTTTCTTAATTAATCCCTTTGTCCTCTTTTGTTCAATCCTAAACTGCTCCCAATCCTCTGGATTACTGCTTTTTTTGGCAAATTTATATGTCCTCTCCTTGGATCTTATGCTATCCCTAATTTCCCTCGTTAGCCACGGTTGAGTCACCTTTTTTGTTTTATTTTTATGCCAAACTGGGATGAACAAATTCTGTAGTTCATCCATGCGGTCTTTGAATGTTTGCCATTGTCTATCCACCGTTAACCCTTTGAGTGACATTCCCCAAACAATGCTACCCAATTCGCGCCTCAGACCATCGTAGTTTCCTTTATTTAAATTCAGGACCCTAGTCTCTGAGTCAACCACTTCATTCTCCATCTTAATGAAGAATTCGATCATATTATGATCGCTCCGACCCAAGGGGCCTCATGCAACAAGATTGCTAATTAATCCTTTCTCGTTACATAATACCCAGTCTAAGATGGCCTGATCTCTGGTTGGTTCCTCGACATATTGGTCCAGGAACCCATCCTGTAAACACTCCAGGAATTCCTCCTCCACACTATTGTTACTAATTTAGTTAGCCCAATCTATATGTAGATTAAAGTCACCCATGATGACAGCTGTGCCCTTTTTGCACGCTTCTCTAATTTCCCTTTTAATGCCATCCCCAACCACCGCATTACTGTTTGGAGGTCTACATACCACTCCCACTAACGTTTTCTGCCCCTTGGTATTTCTCATTTCTACCCATACAGATTGCACATCATCAGAGCTAATATCCTTCCTTACAATTGCATTAATCCCTTCTTTAACCAGTAATGCTACCCCACCTCCCTTTCCTTTTTGCCTATCTTTCCTGAATATTGAATACCCCTGGATGTTGAGTCCCCAGCCTTCGCCACCCTGGAGCCATGTTTCCGTAATCCCAATCAAATCATATTCGTTTACCTCTATTTGCGCAGCTAATTCATCCACCTTTTTACGAATGCTCCTCACATTAAGACACAAAGCCTTCAGGCTTGTTTTGTTAACGCTCTTCGACCTTTAGAATTATTATTTACTGTGGCCATGTTTGATTTAAACCGTTGATTTCTCTGACTGCCACTTTTGTTTTTCTCCTTCCTATCTTTTGCTTTTATCCTTGTTTCCCTTTCCTCTGTCCCCCTGCTCAGGTTCCCAACCCCCTGCCATTTCAGTTTAAACCCTCCCCCAGAGCACTAGCAAACACTCCCCCTCGGACATTGGTCCCAGCCCTGCCCAGATTCAAACCGTCCGGTTTGAACTGGTCCCACTTTCCCCAGAACCGGTTCCAATGTCCCATGAATTTGAATCCCTCACATAAGAACATAAGAAATAGGAGCAGGAGTAGGCCAATCGGCCCCTCGAGCCTGCTCCGCCATTCAATAAGATCATGGCTGATCTGATCCTAACCGCCAATCCACTATCACAGAACCATCTCCTGAATCTAACAGAATTAGACGCACGAAATAGGAGCAGGATCAGGCTACACGGCCCCTGGGCCCGCTCAGCTACCCACAGGGCCATGACCGATCAGAACCTAGACTCATGTCCAAATTCCTGCCTGCTTCCCGTAACCCTTAATTCCCTTTACTTCTAGGAAACTGTCTATTTCTGTTTTAAATTTATGTAATGATGTAGCTTCTACAGCTTTTTGGGGCAGCATATTCCATGGACCTACCACCCTCTGAGTGAAGTAGTTCCTCCTCATCTCAGTTTTGAAAGAGCAGCCCCTTATTCTAAGACTATGCCCCCTAGTTCTAGTTTCACCCATCATCGGGAACATCCTCCCCGCATCCACCCGATCCAACCCCTTCACAATCTTATATGTTTCAATAAGATCGCCTCTCATTCTTCTGAACTCCAATGAGTAGAGTCCCAATCTACTCAACCTCTCCTCATATGTCCATCCCCTCATCCCCGGGATTAACCGAGTGAACCTTCTTTGTACTGACTCGAGAGCAAGTATGTCCTTTCTTAAGTATGGACACCAAAACTGTACGCAGTATTCCAGGTGCGGTCTCACCAATACCTTGTACAACTGAAGCAATACCTCCCTATTTTTATATTCTATCCCCCTAGCAATGAAAGCCAACATTCCATTGGCCTTCTTAATCACTTGCTGCACCTGCATACTAACCTTTTGAGTTTTGTGCACCAGGACCCCCAGATCCCTTTGTACTTCAGTACTTTCCAGTTTCTCCCTGGCACCATTCCTCTAGCCACCTTTTCATCTGAAATATTCTTCTATTTCTACTCTGACTAGCACGTGGCACTTGTAGCAATCCTGAGGTAACTACTTTTGAGGTCCTATTTTGTAATTTACCTCCTAACTCCCTATATTCAGCTTTTAGGACCTCATCCCGTTTTTTACCTATATCGTTGGTACCTATATGCACCACGACAACTGGCTGTTCACCCTCCCCTTCCAAGATGTTCTGCAGCCGCTCTGAGACATCCTTGACCCTTGCACCAGGGAGGCAACACACCATCCTGGAGTCTCGTTTGTGGCCGCAGAAACGCCTATCTATTCCCCTTACAATAGAATCCCCTATTACTATAGCTCTACCCCTCTTTTTCCTCCCGTCCTGTGCAGCAGAGCCACCCCTGGTGCCAGGAAGTTGGCTGCTGCTGCCTTCCCCTTGTAAGCCATCGCCCCCACCAGTATCCAAAGCGGTATATCTGTTTGAGAGGGTGATGGCCACAGTGGACCCCTGCACTACCTGCCTGCGCCTACTACTCTGCCTGTTGGTCACCCGTTCCTTTTCTACCTGTGCCACCTTTACCTGCGGTGTGACCAACTGATTAAATGTGCTATTCACGATGTCCTCAGCATTGCGAATGGTCCAGTATGTATCCAATTGCTGCTCCAGCACCGCAATGCGGTCTGCCAGTAGCTGCAACTGGACACACTTCCTGCACACATAGTTGTCAGGGACACAGGAAGTGTCCCTGAGTTCCCACATAGTGCAGGAGGAGGGTACCTTGGCACCGGGCTGTCCTGCCATGACTTATCCCTTAATTAATTGCAATTAAATTAACTCAAATCAATCCCACCAATTACACTACAGTTAAATGGTATATTTAAGGGCCCTGGTTTACAAACAGTCCCCACTACACCACAGAGACTTTAGAAACTATAAACCACAGAGTTTAAGTTTCAAAAAGAGAGAAATACTCACCAACCAATCACTTACCTGCTTTCTGGTGACGTCACACTTTGATTACTTTTTACTTCTGTCCTTCCCTCCGAGTTCGGAGTTCGGAGATTAGTAAACCTACCTGGTCTCTTGGAGCCTTTTATACAGCCGCCGATCCGCGATTCCCGCCGACTCTCACTCCGCACTGAGGTCTACCTGGTCTCTTGGAGCCTTTTATACAGCCGCCGATCCGCGATTCCCGCCAACACTCGCTCCGCACTGAGGCCTACCTGGTCTCTTGGAGCCTTTTATACAGCCGCCAATCCGCGATTCCCGCCGACTCTCGCTCCGCACTGAGGCCTACCTGGTCTCTTGGAGCCTTTTATACAGCCGCCGCTCCGCGATTCCCGCCGACTCTTGCTCCGCACTGAAGCCTACCTGGTCTCTTGGAGCCTTTTATACAGCCGCCGCTCCGCGATTCCTGCCGACTCTCGCTCCGCACTGAGGCCTACCTGGTCTCTTGGAGCCTTTTATACAGCCGCCGATCCGCGATTCCCGCCGACTCTTGCTCCGCACTGAGGCCTACCTGGTCTCGTGGAGCCTTTTATACAGCTGCCGATCCGCGATTCCCGCCAACACTCGCTCCACGCTGAGGCCTACCTGGTCTCATGGAGCCTTTTATACAGCTGCCGATCTGCGATTCCCGCCAACACTCGCTCCGCGCTGAGGCCTACCTGGTCTCTTGGAGCCTTTTATACAGCTGCCGCTCCGCGATCCCCGCCGACTCTCGCTCCGCACTGAGGCCTACCTCGTCTCTTGGAGCCTTTTATACAGACGCCCCTCCGCGATTCCTGCCGACTCTCGCTCTGCACTGAGGCCTACCTGGTGTTGTGTCGGTACCTTTCTACCTAGACACAATTTAGGACTCAGAACTCAGAGATTCAAACATGAAGTGCTTTATTGGAAGGAAAGGAAGTTCTGGAAGGTTCCGAACAAAGAGAGCTAAAACTTAACAGAGAACACCCAACCATTTATCTCCTGTGACAGCGCCACCACAGGTGGGAGGAGAATACACAATAGAACACACAATACATAACACCTGGTCTCTTGGAGCCTTTTATACAGCCGCCGATCCGTGATTCCCGCCGACTCTCGCTCCGTACTGAGGCCTAACTGGTCTCTTGGAGCCTTTTATACAGCCGCCGATCCGCGATTCCCGCCGACACTCGCTCCACACTGAGGCCTACCTGGTCTCTTGGAGCCTTTTATACAGCCACCGCTCCGCGATTCCTGCCGACTCTCGCTCCGCACTGAGGCCTACCTGGTCTCTTGGAGCCTTTTATACAGCCGCCGATCCACAATTCCTGCTGACTCTTGCTCTGCACTGTGTTGTGCATGTACCTTTAAGAGAAGAACTGATTCTATACTGCAGTACCGGCAGTGACCACCCCTGTATATAAAGCCATAGCAGGCTTCCCTACGTCAGTCTTATGTTACCCTCTGTTACAGCATTGCTGGCTGTGCAGCTGCAAGCACAAGCAGAGGGAGCAGCCAGACTAGGAGAGTGGACTAAAGTGGTGGTCCCCTGACCAGGCAGAGGAGGAGAACGCTGGACCACCACCACCTCCACCTCCACCATCATCACAGCAACTGAGGTGCCTGGAGGGAGAGGACAGAGGAGGAGAAGGAGAAAGGAGGCCAGCAACAACACCAACCAGGGGAGAGGCCTTTCCCATTACTGCCTCCCCAAATTGGCCTCCACTTCAGGAGAAGGAGAGAGGGGAGAGAAACCAGTATTAACCAACACCAACTGTTCGGAAGGAGGGAGGAATATCATCTTTCAAGATATCTACAGGTGGGTGTTATTTGGGGCACTCTCCCAAAGACTCTGTATTTTAGGTGGGGGGAGTAAAGCAGAAACAAGGCCGGAACATCAAGGGGTGGCTGTGTGTGTGTGTGGCTCTTGCCAAAACTAGGCCACACGCACCACAAATAAGCATCCCTTCTATTGCCTGACCTGGGCCAGCTGGAGCTGCCTAGGTGAAGTGGTTAATTCCATTAATTACATCGTTAAGACCTGGTGCAGGACTGAGCCTGGGCATCTCCAGCTTTCCCAGGTGAAGACATCTTCTCCCCCTGCCAGAAGAACACCACTATCAGAGACTTTAAATTTCCATCAGGAGAGTGCACCCCTGCCAACACCCACCCACCCACCATCCTGAGTGGCGACCCTGCCTTTGCGGCCTTCCTCCATCTCACCCCCCACTCTCTCTCTCTCTTTGTCTCTCTCTGCCTCTTTCTCTTCTCTCTCTGCCTCTTTCTCTAAGGCACCTCAATTTACTTTATTAATTAGTTGCCTATTGAGCAGAGGGGAGAAGGCCCCTCTCCCAATCTCAGTCAATAAGGGGAGAGGTGTGCCTTCATTTTAAACAGCTCCCTCTGCTCAGTAGAGGACCAAAAAAAATACCTGAGGCCATGATATACCTTAAATAGCTACAGAGACTGGTAGTTATAACTCAAACCGTCCCGGCGTCTGCTGGGTTTTCCAAAATGACGTTTTGTACGTCTTGTACTTCCGGGCATCCCACCCCCACAGGCGGCGCATCACGGTGCTCCACACCCGCATCTTCACTAGCAGCATCGCTCTCTCTCTCTTCTCCTGCCGGAGCCAGGTCCTTTATTGAAACAGTATCCTCACGTCCATCAGGGTATTGAATATATGCGTACTGAGGATTGGCGTGGAGGAGCTGTACTTCCTCCACTAGGGGATCAGTCTTATGACCTCTCACATGTTTTCGTAGCAGTACAGTGCCCGGGGAAATCAACCACCCGGGCAGTGAAATACCTGAGGAAGATTTCCTGGGGAAACCGAACATCCTCTCATGAGGAGTAGCATTTGTTGCGGTGCACAGCAGAGACCTTATGGAATGCAGTACATCGGGAAGAACTTCCTGCCAGCGAGAGGTCGGTAGGCCTTTCGATTTTAAAGACAGAACGACTGCCTTCCACACTGTCGCATTCTCCCTCTCAACCTGCCCATTGCCCCAGGGGTTGTAGCTAGTGGTTCTTCTAGTAGCAATCCCTTTTGATAGTAAGAACCGGCGTAACTCATCACTCATAAACGACGTCCCTCTGTCGCTATGGATATAGTTGGGCATACCGAACAGACAGAATAAGTTGCAGAGGCTTTTGATTACCGTAGCACTGGTCATGTCCGGGCAGGGAATGGCAAAGGGGAAACGAGAGTATTCGTCTATAACGTTGAGGAAATAGACATTATGATCAACCGATGGGAGAGGACCTTTGAAATCAAGGCTTAGGCGCTCGAATGGCCGAGTTGCCTTGATGAGGTGAGCTTGTTCGGGCCTGTAGAAGCGGGGTTTGCATTCCGCACAAACGCGGCAGGCTCTGGTCATCGTTCGGACCTCCTCAATGGAGTAGGGTAAGTTGCGAGACTTGATGAAGTGATTCAATCGGGTGATTCCTGGGTGGCAGAGTGCGTCGTGGAGACTTTGGAGCTTGTCAGTACTAAGGCTGGCACACACCCCTCGAGATAGGGCATCGGGTGGCTCGTTGAGTGCTCCTGGCCTGTACATAATATCGTAGTCGTAAGTGGACAGTTCTATCCGCCATCTTAGGATCTTGTCATTTTTTATCTTGCCTCTCTGCTTCATGTTAAACATAAAGGCCACAGACCGCTGGTCAGTGAGGAGTGTGAAGCGTTTGCCGGCGAGATAATGTCTCCAATGTCTGACTGCCTCGATAATTGCTTGTGCTTCCTTCTCAACGGAAGAATGCCTGACTTCAGGACCCTGTAGTGTACGGGAAAAGAAGGCTACCGGTCTCCCGGCCTGGTTGAGGGTTGCAGCCAACGCGAAATCAGAAGCATCGCTCTCTACCTGGAAGGGTATCCTCTCATCTACAGCACATGCCACGGCCTTTTCAATGTCCCGTTTGATGTTGGTGAATGCCTCCTGCTCTTCTACTGATAGAGGGAAGGACGTCGACTTGATAAGGGCTCGGGCTTTGTCCGAATAGTTGGCCACCCACTGAGCATAATAAGAGAAGAATCCCAGACACCTTCTTAAGGCCTTAGGGTTATGTGGCAGTGGTAGTTCTTTAAGCGGGCGTAATCATTCAGGGTCTGGCCCGATTTCCCCATTCTCTACCACACAGCCGAGAATACACAGATGAGTAGTGTTGAAAGTACATTTGTGCTCGTTATAGGTCAGGTTTAGCTTTTGGGCAGTCTCTAGAAATTTAGCGAGATTCCGGTCATGCTCCTGTTGGTCGCGTCCACAGATAGTAACATTGTCCAGGTACGGAAATGTTGCCTCCAACGCATTCTCATCTACCATACGGTCCATTTCCCGTTGGAAAACGGAAACTCCATTCGTGACCCCGAAGGGTACCCTAAGGAATTGGTACAGGTGCCCATTTGCTTCAAAAGCCGTATAAGGACGGTCGTCTACTTTTATGGGGAGCTGGTGATAGGCAGACTTTAAGTCAATAGTGGAAAACACACGATACTGGGCAATCTGGTTCACCATCTCGGCGATGCGAGGCAAGGGATAAGCGTCTAGTTGCGTATATATGTTGATGGTCTGGCTGTAGTCGACCAGGAGCCGTTTCTTTTCATTAGTTTTAACCACCACTACCTGAGCACGCCACGGGCTATTACTATTTTTGATGATACCCTCCCGCTGTAGCCTTCCTACTTCTTCTTTTATAAATATTTTATCTTCCGAACTGTACCGTCGACTTTTGGTCGTGATAGGTCTACAGTTTGGGGCGAGGTTCGCAAACAGGGATGGCGGGCTTATCTTTAAAGTGGAGAGGCCGCAAACTGTGAGCGGGGGCTGGGATCCGCCATATGCAAGTGTGACGCTCTCGTGGTGGCACTGGAAATCTAGGCCTAGAATTAGTTTCACGCAGAGCTGCGGCAACACAAGGAGTTTAAAATCTTTATACTCTGTGCCCTTAACAGTCAGTGTTACTTTACAGAAACCAATTACCTCCGAAGTGAGGGACTTAGATGCCATCGCGATTTTGCTCCGGGTAGGGTACACCTTTAGTGAGTACGGTTTGATGAGGCTAGGGTGAATAAAACTCTCAGTACTCCTGCAATCGATTAAACACGTCGTCAGGTGTCCGTTTACCTTAACGTCCATCATAGACTTTGATAGTGGATGCGGTCTGGACTGGTCAACCGTCACTGAGGCTATCGTAGATCCGTAGGCGGCCGCTGAGAATGTATCAAATTCTGGGACCACGTGTAGGGCCGCGGAGACTGTATCAGGTACGGGATTCCCCTTACATACCTTGCTGAAATGTCCCTGTTTCTTGCACTTGAAACATGTGGCGTCTCTCGCAGGACATCGGTGTCTGGGGTGCTTGAGCTGGCCGCAGAAGTAGCATCTCGGTCCGCGGGACATTGCTGCAGTGGTGGGGCTGGGTGGAGACTCCCGTGGTGTAGGGCTGGTCCGAGGCCCAGGCGGAGAGGATGGCGCCTCCTTGCTCGGCGCGCACGAGGCTGAGAGGGCCGCATGGCCTGACGCATAGGTCTCGGAGTTCTACTGCGTCACATCCAGCGATCGAGCTGTAGCCACGGCCGTCTTTCAAGCAACCTCTGCCTAATGTAATTCGATCGAAGGCCCGATATAAACGAATCGCGAACCGCTTCTTCCTGGTACAAAATGGCCGTCACGGCATTGTAGTTGCAGTCCTTCGCCAGGGCCTTTAGATTCTGTAGAAAATCATCCAGCGATTCCTCCGGTAGTTGCCTGCGGGTACCAAGAGATGCCTGGCATACACCTCATTAACAGGCTTCAGGTATTGGGCCTTGAGAGTCGCGAGTGCATCCTCGTATGTAGAAGCGTCCTCGATTAGCGAGTAAGTCCGATGACTTACTAGGTTAGTCAGTAGGCCCAGTTTGTTGGCCCCATCATCGAGCGAGGCAATGAAATGTTCGAAACACCGGAGCCAATGTGCGAATTTCTTCGATGCGTCCGCCGAATGTGGATCACTGTCTAGACGCTCCAGCTTCAGGAGTCTGTCCATCCCTGGAAGTAATAAGCTATTAAAATTGATATACCTTAAATAGCTACAGAGACTGGTAGTTATAACTCAAACAGTTGGCTTTTAATAGCTTAGAACTGGACAGAACAGAACACACATGTTAACCTTCTGACCAGCTTCTCAGAAGTGAACTAGGAGGCGGAGCCAGGGGCGAAGTAACAGATCAGGACAATCAATGGCACAGCAGAGTGGTATACAGTGCATCAGCATTCCTGGCCAACAAAGAAAACAGCAGGGTTACACTAGATTACAATAGGAAACTATACACAGGTAGAATAAGGTATATACTTATAAGACTTATTTCACCACAGGCCATTTCCATCTTCAGGCCTGTGACTTGGGGTGAGTGTAGCCCTTTATAATACCACCCCAGAATGGCGACTGCATCTTCGCTGGTGACGGGGCCAGCCAAGACGTATGCGGGAGTGGCAGCCACAGCCACAGCTGCTCCCGCTGCTTCTGCTGCCCCGTCACCATTCAGACTGATGACAAAAAAGCTTGGGGTGAAGAGCTACACTCACCCCACTATGACTATTGAGGCCTGCGTTAAAGCCATGGCTGGGGTTGTCGGCACCTCAGCCATTGTAGCGGCCTCAAAAATGTATGGGAAGGCTGTGTTCTTCCTGGGGTCGGAGCGGGCGGTGTCCCTGGCCGTCGCCAAGGGGCTCACCGTGGGCGGGACCTTCCTGCCGGTGGACCCCCTCGAGGCCACCGCGCAGAGGGTGGTTATTTCGAACATCCTGCCCTATGTTCCTGGTGAGCTCCTCCTTCCCCATCTACGTCAACTTGGGGAGGTGAGGTCGGGGATCACACCCATCCCGCTCGGCTTCCGGGAGGCCAGCCTTCGCCACGTCTTCTCCTTCCGGCGCCAGCTGTTCATCCAGCTGGAGCGGGAGGAGGACACTGACGGGGCATTCGTCGTCCACCACGAGGGGACCGCCTATCGCGTCTTCTGGACGTCGGACGGTGTGCAATGCCACGCCTGCAAGGAGGTGGGGCACATCCGGAAAAACTGCCTCACCTCCAAGGCCGCCGGATCATCTCGTGCGGCCGAGGCTGGCGCCGCCACCGCTCCTCCCCCCGGATCTGTCCGCGCGTCGGGAACATCTGATGCGCGGTCGACGTCGGGGGCCGATGCCACCAAGGCCTCCGGCAGGGGGGAGGTAGCGTGTCCGGCCGGAAAGAAGGCGTGGTGAAAAAATAAACACCTTAGGGCGGGTCCCACCGTGGATGGCCAGCCCTTGCCCCTTGAGCCCCTTACACCCGCGCTCCTCGCGGAGTTAATCGGGGCAGACGCGAGCGGGAGGGGCCTCGTGCCCGAGCCTGTGGCCGCAACCGCCGCAGCGGTAACGCCGATACCTGCGGCCGGGCTCGGGCCCGAGGAACCCGACAAACCTGCTCCGCCGGAGGGAGCTGAGGAGGAGGCCTCTGCAGACATGGAGGCCTCCCTCGCTCCCTCCGTGCTAAAAAGAAGGCGCGACCCCCTGGAGGAGGAGGAGGACCGGGAGGAGGAAGGTCCCTCCGAGCAGGGGGAGTCGTCGCCCGCCGCGGGTACTGCGCCCCCCCCCCCCGCTGTCGTCATCACCAGCGATCGGCAGGGGTCGCCTTCCCCTCGGGAGGCTGAGGCAGATGTGTCTGTCCGGTGCGTGCCTCCCGGGGATGGGGACGGGACCCTGCCCGTGGGGGGGGGGTCGCGGAACAACCCGCGGCGGAAATTGATGTTCTATCGGTGCCGTTACCCCTCGCCGGGTCGGGGGGCCTGGGGTCTGGGTCGGGCGAGCTCGAGGATAATGAGCTCGCCCAATGTGACCCCGACATCTCCCAGGGGCTGCTCGACCTGGTAAAGGTTTTAACTCAAAACACCCCATCCGCTGGGTCGGAGGTTGGTGGCGGGGAGGAGGATGGCCCCCTGGCTGCGTCTCTGGTGCCGGACGTACTGGAGGAGCTGGGATTTGTTCTCTCCCCGGTTTTTCCGGTCGTTCCGGCGTCTGGGGCGGAGGGGAGCTCTGAACCGCCGCCGTCTTCTGGCCCAGCACCCCTGGAGGAGCCCAGGGAGGAATCCTCTGCCGCCGATCCTGGGGGTGGGATCCGGGCGGGGGCGGGGCTGGCTGGTGCGGCCGAGCCGTTTGCTGCGCACTGCGGGGCGGACGGGTCGGCCACTGGTGACGACCCCCTGGAGGAGGATGGGGACTCGGTGATGGGCACGGAGGACGATTCGGACTCCAGCGCCGACGAGGCGATGGATGACCTCGTGCCCCTTGCCAAGTCTTCCCTCATTCCCGTAGGGAACTCCGGGACTTTATGGCCACGTGCCTGGGTCGGCACAATAAGGTCCGGCTGGCCCTCGACAGGTGGTCGGAGCTGGCGCTGCTCATCGTATCCGTCCGCGCCGCCGTTAAGATCATGGGCGCGGACGAGGGCGTGAACCCGCTTGAGCTGCGTCGGCTCAGAACGTTTCTCATTGGGCTGCTGAGGAAGTGGCGGCTGACCAGCGGCTGCGCTTCCTCCCCCCGTTAGGTGTAGGTAGATGTTGCACTATGCTTCTGACATGAAGATAACCATAGCCAGCCTCAACATCAACGGCAGCAGGGAGGCGCGCCGCAGATTCAATAACTTCTCGGTCCTTCAGGACGGGAAGTATGCGGTGTGCTTCCTGCAAGAAACCCACACCGTTCCGGGAGACAAAGCCACGTGGCTCCTGGAGTGGCAAGGAGGGGTCAGCATGAGTCACCTCTCCAACAATTCCAGCGGGGTGGCTATCTTGCTGGCCCTGCATTTTCAGCCGGAGGTCTTGGGGGTCAAGGAGCATGTGCCGGGCCGCTTGCTCCAGGTCACTGTTCGCCTGGGGGGCGTGCCGCTCCATCTAGTGAACGTGTACGCCCCTCAGACCGGTGCGCAGCAAGTGCGCTTCTTCGAAGAAGTGTCCGCTCTTTTGGGCTCCGTCGACGTGGGCGAGTGCGTCATCCTCAGGGGGGATTTTAACTGCACCCTCGAGGCGACGACCGTTCGGGTCCCCCGCGAAGCCCGGCGGCGATGGAGAAGTTGAGGGACCTGGTCGGGTCCTTCGACTTGGTGGACGTCTGGCGAAATCTCCACCCCGACTCCAGCGCCTTCACTAGCGTGAGGTCTGGGGGAGGAAGGTCCAGAATCGATCGCCTCTACATTTCCCGGGCGTACGTCTCTTGCGTTCTGGCGGCTTCCATGCGGCCGGTGCCGTGCACGGACCACCACCTGGTGTGGGCGGAGCTCGCTCCGCTGCGCACGCCGGGGGGGTCCGCGTACTGGCATTTTAACAACCTGCTGCTGGAGGACGCACGGTTCCGGGATTCGTTTCGTCGATTCTGGGCTGACTGGAGAAGGAAGCGGGGGGGCTTCCCCTCCTTGAGGCTATGGTGGGATGTGGGCAAGGCTCACATCCGCCTCTTCTGTCAGGAGTACGCGAAGGGGTCGACCAAGAGGCGGGAGGCCCGGGTCGGGCATTGGAGAAGGAGGTGCTCGACCTGGAGTCCCGTCTCGGTCAGGTCGTCAAGGACCCGGCCCTGCGGAAGGTGTACGAAGAGAAGAAGGGCGCGCTGAAGGACCCGCAGCTCATCGGGTCCCGAGGCGCGTACATGAGGTCGCGGATCCAGCTCCTGCGGGACCTGGACCGCGGCTCCCCCTTCTTCTACTCGCTGGAAAAAAGACGGGGGGTCCGTAAGCAGCTCTTGGGGCTGCTGGCTGACGACGGATCTCTGGTCTCGGATCCGGAGGGAATCAGCGCGGAGACCCGCGCCTACTATGGGGCTCTGTTCTCTCCGGATCCATCCAGCGAGGATGCGCACAGAATTTTGTGGGAGGACCTGCCGAAGGTCAGCCTGGAGGACGCCGAAAAATTGGACGCTCCGCTAAGCCTGGCGGAGCTGACCGGCGCCCTCCGCCAGCTCTCTAGGGGAAAGTCCCTGGGGCTGGACGGGCAGACCGTGGAGTTCCACAGGGCATTCTGGGACGTCTTGGGGGGCGACTATGCGCGGGTCCTGGGGGAAAGTTTGGCGACCGGGGAGATGCCCCTCTCTTGGCGCAGGGCGGTCATTGTCCTGCTGCCTAAGAAGGGTGATCTCCGCCTCCTTAAGAACTGGTGCCCGGTCTCCCTCATCAGCACGGACAATAAAATCTTTGCCAGGGTCATGTCTGCTCGCCTTGGCACCGTGCTAGTCCACATGATCCACCTCGACCAGTCCTACACGGTCCCGGGCCGGATCATCCACGATAACATTCATCTGGTCCGGGACCTGGTCCACCACTCCCAGAGGGCTGGTCTGTCAGTCGCCTTCCTTTCCCTGGATCAGGAGAAGGCATTCGACAGGGTGGATCACGAGTATCTCTTCGGGACTCTGCGCGCATTCGGGTTCGGGACGCATTTCGTCGCCCGGATCCGACTTCTGTACGCCGCCGCGGAGTGTCTGATTAAAGTTAACGGGTCCTTGACGGTGCCCCTTCGCTTCGGAAGGGGGGATGCGTCAGGGATGCCCCATGTCCGGTCAGTTATACGCCGTTTGCGTGGAGCCATTCCTGCGCCTCTTGCGGAAGAGGTTGACGGGACTGGCTCTGCAAGGGCCGGGCGTGGAGGTGGTCCTCTCGGCTTACGCCGATGACGTGCTCCTCCTGGTCACGGATCCCGCTGACTTGCAGAGGATGCGGGAATGCCAGCAGATTTACTCGGACGCATCCTCCGCCAAGATCAACTGGGAGAAATGTTCCGGACTCCTGGTGGGTCAGTGGCGGGTGGACTCCCTGCCGGAGGAGTTCAGGCCTTTCGCCTGGAGCACCACGCACCTCCTCTATTTGGGAGTCTACATTAGCCCTGCCGAGGACGCCTGGGCAGCGAACTGGCAAGAGCTGGAGGCCAAAGTCACCGCTCGCCTAGGACGCTGGACAGGACTGCTTCGAGTGCTGTCCTACAGGGGTCGAGCGCTGGTCATAAACCAGCTGGTGGCCGCCATGTTGTGGTACCGGTTGGTCACTTTGATCCCTCCCCCTGCGTTTGTCGCCAAGATGCAGAAGAAGCTTATCGACTTCTTCTGGGACAAAAGGAAGCACTGGGTCTCTGCCGCAGTTCTGTGTCTCCTGCTTAGGGAGGGCGGTCAGGTGCTGGTGTGCCTTCACACCCAGGCTGCGACTTTCCGTCTTCAGACGCTGCAGAGATACCTGTACGTCGAGAATCCTCCGAGATGGTGTGCGCTGGCGACGTTTTTCTTCCGCCAGCTGCACGGCCTCAATTACGACACGCAGCTCCTGTTCGCGAAAGTGGGTGGCAGGCGTGCCAGCCTGTAGGAGCTGCCTGTCTTCTACCAGGTGTTTTGATTTCTTTTTGGGTTCAATAAAGACTCATTTCTGAAAGAGAATTTTGTTTAATCTAAAGTCTTGTTCAAGACTTCCTACAGCTTTTTACAGAACACACTATGCTGTGATGCATCTAGAATGAAACTGAAAGTAAAACTCCTCTGGACTGCTTGTCTCTCACATGACCTCTGCTGGTCAGGCACAAGTAATCAAAAACACAGACAAATATGCTGTAAGGCATAAGTAATCAAACACAGACAAATATCATCACTATTTGCTGATATCATTACATCTCCCTTTCTTAAAACAAAAGTATTTTACTTTTAACTAACAACATTTAATGAACTTACATTATCATTATCATGATCAAGGTTTTTTACCCTTGCTTTGTGTGTTCACATGAAATATGTCAATACACTAGAACTTGAAGAAAGAATAAGATAACATTACTTCCTTCTTTAACAATAGTCCTTAAATTTGCTCAATGAGTCTCTCAGGAGGCTTCACGTGTCTTGAGGATTTTCTGATTGATTGTCCTTGAATCTGAGTTGTTGCCTCAGATGATTGGTTCTCAGCTGTGTGATCAGGTTGTTCACCAGTATCAGTCTCTTGACCTGCTGTGGCTGGTCCCATGAGAAGATCTCGACGATTTCTTCTCAGAACAGCACCCTCATCTGTCTGAATGGTGTATGATCTTGGTTGAACTTCACTCAGGACAGTTCCCTTCTGAGTCCATGTGTTTGTTTTGTCTTTCAACCTTACTTGGTCACCAGTGTGGAGTTCAGGTAGGTTTTGTGTTCCTCTGTCATAGTAGTACTTTTGCTTTTCTTTCTGTTGCTCTTTGAACTTCCTCACTTTCTCCCCCTCTTTTGTTTCCAGGAGGTTCTCCGGGATGGGTAGGTTTGACCTTAGCCGACATCCCATCAGGAGTTGGGCTGGTGACATACCACACTCGAGCGGCGTTGTGCGGTATACAAGCATGCTTTGGTAGAAGTCAGTTCCACTGTCTTTTGCCTTGTACATCAGTCTTTTCACTGTCTGGACCGATTTTTCCACTACTCCATTGGACTGTGGATAGTGAGGACTTGACGTTGTGTGGACAAAGTCCCACTCTTTGGCAAAGTGTCAGAAATTTGCATTGTTAAACTGGGGTCCGTTGTCTGTGAAGACCTCGCTTGCCACGCCATGTCTGGAGAATATGGCTTTCATACTTCTTATCACAGCTTCTGCAGTGGTGGTGTACAGTCTACAAACCTCTGGATACAGGGAGTAATAGTCTGTGACGACAAGATAGTCCTTCCCTTGACATACGAATAGGTCAGCGCCTACCTTCTGGTAAGGTCTGTCTGGTGCTGGGTGTGGCTTTAGTGGTTCTACCGGATTGCTTGCTCGATATTTCAGGCATATTGTGCAGTTTGACACCTCATTTGTCACATCTTGGTTGATTCGTGGCCAGTACATCACCTCTCGTGCTCTTTTCTTACACTTTTCGATTCCCAGATGTCCTCCATGGATCTTTATTAGCATCTCTCTTCTCAGACTCTTTGGGATAACTATTTTACTTCCTTTGTAGATGATGTCTTCGACCACTGATAGTTCCACCCTGCAGTTCCAGTACTCTGCTATATCAGGTGAGCAGTCTTGCTTCATGTTGGGCCATCCATCCGAGATGCTTTTTCTCAGTCGTCTCATTGTTTCATCTTTGTTTGTCTCAGTCTTTATGAGCTCCATTTTTGCATCTGCTATGGGCAGTGCACTTGTGATCATGTCCACGTAGGCATTCACTTTTTCATCCATTGTGGTGTTTGCGGGCTCACTTGGGTCAACAGCTCTGGACAACCTGTCTGCTGTATACATCAGCTTACCCGGTGTGTACGCAACATTCAGTGTATAGTGTTGCAGCCTGATCATCATTCTTTGTATTCTAAGCAGACAGCTATTCAGTGGCTTTTGGAACAATGCAATCAAGGGCTTATGGTAAGTCTCTACACTGATTGCTTGTCCTGCCACAAACTGGTGAAATCTTTCACAGGCGTATGTGATGCTGAGCAGCTCCTTTTCTATTTGAGCATATCGCGTCTCCGCGTCTGTCATTGAGCGTGATGCATATGCAATAGGTTGCCAGTAGTCATATTGTTGCAGAAGAATGGCACCGAGCCCACTCTGTGATGCATCTGATGATATCTTGATGGGTCTCGCTGGGTCATAAAACCTCAGAACTGGTTCCTCTGTGAGCAGTTTCTTTAGATCGCTCCATGACTTCTCATGCTCATGATTCCATTCCCATTCTATGTTCTTTTCAGTTAGTCTTCTCAGTGGCGCTATTTTTTCTGAGAGGTTGGATATGAATTTACCCATGTAGTTGATCATTCCATTAAACCTCTGCACGTTCTTTTTGCATTGTGGCCTTGGCATATTCTCAATGGCGGACACCTTTCTGGGATCTGGTCTGATGCCCTCACTGCTAAGGATATCTCCCACAAATGTCAGTTCTGTCACCCCGAGCTGGCATTTCTCTCTATTCAGCTTCAGGTTTGTTTTCCTTGTTGTTTCCAGCACTTTTTTCAGTCTCTCGTCATGCTCATTTCTCGTGGTTCCCCATACTATGATGTCATCCATTGATGTATCAACTCCTTCCAGGTGCTCATAGATCATATGGATAGTCTTGTGATACACTTCAGGAGCTGAGGCAATGCCAAATGGTAACCTTAGGAATCTGTATCTGCCAAATGGAGTGTTGAACGTGCACAGTCTTGAACTTGCTTCGTCCAGCTTCATCTGCCAAAATCCTGAGGACGCATCTAACTTGCTGAAATATTTTGCATTTGCAAACTGTGCCATGATTTCCTCACGTGTAGGAAGCTTGAAGTGCTCTCTCTTTATTGCTCTGTTTAGATCTCTTGGATCCAGGCAAATTCTGAGCTTTCCATTCTTTTTGTCCACTACGACGAGGGAACTCACCCACTCAGTTGGCTCATCTATCTTCTGAATCACGTTCAGGCTTTCCATCCTGTCCAACTCTGCCTTCAGTTGCTTTTGAAGAGCAAACGGAACTTTTCTGCATGGATGTATGACCGGTGTCATACTTTTATCTACTCTGATCGTGTGTTCTCCTGGAATGCAGCCTAGACCCTTAAATAGGTCTTTGTACTCTTTCATGAGTTCATCATAGACTGTCTCTCCTTCGCTTTCCACAACGAGGACTCTCTTTACCAGGTTCAGTCTCTCACAGGCTTTTAAACCTAGTATGGCTTGCACATCCTTTGGCACCACGATTAATGCTAGCGTGTGCTCTCTGTCCTTGTGTGTTACTTTGACAATGCATTTTCCTTTCACTGGTATATCAGTACCTGAGTATCCGGTCACTTTCACTTGTATTCCATGTAACTTTGGTCTGGGTCTAATTCTCTTAAAATCGGTCTCTGATATCACATTAACTTGTGCTCCAGTATCCAATTTAAATGGAATGTGTATGTCATTCACTTTTAGTGTCAACATCCAGTCTCTTTCTTTTTTGTTTTCAGACACAACATCTACATTGAATTCCTCTATCTCGCTTTCATCTACTGTATGGACCTTGCTTTGTTGCGCTTGGTTCTTACAGCAACGGGCATAATGGTTGTTTTTGTTGCATCTATTGCATGTTTTACCATATGCTGGACACTTTCGTGGTGGATGCTGTGTACCGCATCGATTACATGACTTCCGATTGTCTCTTTCATTTTCGTTTGCTGGCCACGTCTCTTTTTTCACATTGGCGCTCTCTTTGTTAAACGGTTTGTATCCGTTCTTTCTCACTGCATCCACGTTGCAGCTACTGTCACTGAACAGCTCCTTTGCCTGCAACTTCACAGTCTCTGTAACCCTACACAGTGCTATGGCTTTTCCCAGGTCTAGATCTTGCTCTCTTAGCACTCTTTCCCTTAGACCATTATCTCGAATACCACACACCAGTCTGTCTTTTATCAGCGAGTCTGTGAGTCCCCCAAATTCACACGATTTGCTCCGGTTTCTCAGTTCAGTCACATACTGATCAATAGTCTCGCCGATTTTCTGTACACATGTGAAAAATTTGTGCCTCTCAAAGGTCACGTTGCGTTTAGGTATGCAGTAGGCCTCAAACTGTTCCATTATTTTATCTAGCTTCATTTTGTCTCCATCAACAGCAAATATGAAATTATTATATACCTCCAGCGCTGCATCACCCACGACATGTAAGAACACGGACAATTTTTGTTTATCACTTTTCTCGTCAGCTCCGATTGCCGCTAAATACAACTCTAAACGTTGTTTGAACCTTCTCCAATTTTCAGCCACATTACCTGTCAATTGAAGCATCGCCGGTGGGAGTAAACCTTCCATTTTTTCACTTTGTTAGCTATTCTCTAATGGTAAGCAACGATGTTCTCTTTTGGCTTGCTAATATGTGGAGAGCTGATTTCGCTTACTTGCCACAACTGCTTTCACTGTCCCATCAAGTAGCTAACTTCAGATTTTTTCTCTTTCAGCCACTTCTGACATCATGTTTTGATTTCTTTTTGGGTTCAATAAAGACTCATTTCTGAAAGAGAATGTTGTTTAATCTAAAGTCTTGTTCAAGACTTTCTACAGCTTTTTACAGAACACACTATGCTGTGATGCATCTAGAATGAAACTGAAAGTAAAACTCCTCTGGACTGCTTGCCTCTCACATGACCTCTGCTGGTCAGGCACAAGTAATCAAAAACACAGACAAATATGCTGTAAGGCATAAGTAATCAAACACAGACAAATATCATCACTATTTGCTGATATCATTACACCAGGAATTGCTATGGGTTTGGAACTACGTCGCTTCCAGGCGGAGCTCTCCCCCGTCAGGAGCGGTGGCTCTCCTGCGGGAGCCGCTGCTCAGGAATCCGCACCTCCATGAACGCGGTTTCGGGCGGCTGACGGAGGGCAGGGCTGTGCCTGGCAAGGTGACCAGAGTCAGGGACCTGCTCGATGGCGGAGGAGCGGGCTGGATGGTGCCGGAGGAGCTGGCGCGGCGCCTGTCCTGGGCCAACGTCCGGCTCGCGGTCGAAGCCATCGAATTGGTGAAAGCGGCACTGGGCCCCGACTCCACTAGGTGTATCGAGGCGGTTCAAGCATGTGGGGCGATCCCGTCCGAGTTTACCCCCGTTCGGACGGAATTCCTCATCGGCGCCCGGCCCCGAAACTCCCCTCGGGAACCGGCGCCTCACAACTTGAGCCGTCTCGAGGAAATACCCTCCGTGCCTTTTCATTCCGTGCGGAGGGGTTTCCTGTACGGGCTGCTCCTGCACATTCTCCACTTTGCCATCTTCGTCTACCGTCCGGACATGCCTTGGCGTGGCGTCTTGCCGACTGGCGGTGGCGGAGGTCCCCAATGGAGGGCTCTCTACGTGGGAGTCCTCCCTTGTTCCTGGAGGGTGTTGCACAGAGCAGTCCCGTGCAATAAGGTTTTAAGTAGGTTCACGGACTCCCAGGCCGCCTGCATTTTTTGCGGCCTGGAGGAGTCCGTGTTTCACGTTTATATGGAGTGTGAGAGGTTGCAGCCCCTCTTTCACTACTTGAAGGGGCTGCTCCTCGATTTTTGGTTGCACTTCAGTCCCACGCTCTTGATCTACGGTCACCCGGTGCGGAGGGGAGCGGACAGGTTGGAGGACCTCCTTGTGGGCCTGCTCCTGGGCCTGGCTAAAAGAGCCATCAATTGGTCCAGGCAGCGGGTGGTCGAGAGGGTCGTCCAGCCAGATTGCCTGCCTCTCTTCCGCGGCCATGTTCGCGCCCGGGTGGCCCTGGAGATGGAGCACGCGGTGTCCGCCGGTGCGCTTGAGTATTTCCGCGGCCGGTGGGCGCCATGGGGACTGGAGTGCATCATCAACCCGGATAACCGAATTTTAATATGATTTGTTAAGTTTTAGTTGAACTTTTGTTTACAGTCAATTTGTTTTTTTTTGGTACGAACAAAAAGAGTACCCTCTGTCAGTAAATACCTGTTATTATTGTTCTCCTGCAGTCCGTGTATTATTTATACTCAGACACTCCACACTGAGGCCTACCTGGTCTCTTGGAGCCTTTTATACAGCTGCCGCTCCGCGATTCCCGCCGACTCTCGCTCCGCACTGAGGCCTACCTGGTCTCTTGGAGCCTTTTATACAGCTGCCGCTCCGCGATTCCCGCCGACTCTCGCTCCGCACTGAGGCCTACCTGATCTCTTGGAGCCTTTTATACAGCCGCCGCTCCGCGATTCCCGCTGACTCTCGCTCTGCACTAAATCCTGATTTTCAGCACTTGCGTTCTTGGACAGATTTGTGTGCACCTTTGAAAGTGTCTTAGTGAGTTCCAGTAAATGGTGAAACATAATGTCACCCCAATAGTGTTGAGTGTGAAAGGAATGGCTTGGACATTGTTGGGATGTTTTATGATGTTGGTGTGGGGTGGTGGCAACCTGGTGCATCATGTGGCAGCCAGGGTGTTCAGTGTTAAGTGAAGCTAATCTGTACATGGTGAGTCCATCGCTGGCGTCCCGGGCAACAATGTGCATGGTTGATGATGCCTTGTGTCCAATGCAGCATCAGTTGATTGCGGAGAAGGTTGGTGTTGATGTTGGTGCTGCTGGTGTGCCCGGTGATGCTGGTGTTGGGATTCTGAGGACCAAGCTGAGATTTTTTCAAGGGCACCAATGCTGATGGAATAGATGGCAGGTGAGGTTGAGATGACAGAAGTAACCTGTCAATGTTGAGATAGTTTCTTCCAAGGAGGTGACAGTGAATAGAGAGTTTACTCTGAACACTTTAAAAGTGGGTTCTAAGTAATGAAGGCTGAAGCTTCTTATATTGGAAAGTGGCCAGCTGTAAAATGGCAGGTTTTAAACCCCTTTTGCAGCTGTCACCTATTGAAAGAAATGGAGAGTTGTTCAGAACCCGACATACTTACCTGGCGTGATCCCCGAGCGACGGGAACCTCGTGGAATACTTGGCAAAATGCTTTGGAACTGGGAAAATGGGGATTTAATTACTTTAAACACCCTCCTAACAAGCATAATTGGATGACCCATCGCTTAGTGCCGTGTCTGCAAAGCGCAAGCAGAAACGACACTTAGGAAACTGACAAGGAGGTGGGTTCAGAGTGGGAAAAATCTTTTTGATTTTGACATTGGACCCGCCTCCAAAACCGCGCCCTCTGAATGCTGGCAAAATTCAGCCCTTACGGTGTGAAATATTTACTGGATTTTAAATGTAATTTTAAGATTTGTTTGAGCAAGTTCCACCAATTTTGTGAGAGGATCGGTTAAATTGATGAACATGTATTATTTCTGTAAATGTTAGTATTTACTGTGACATTGCACTCCAGTGACTCTTGTCCATCTTTATGTGTATGCGTTCGTATGTGTAGTGAACGGGGCACAAGTGCTTTTTGATTTTACTTCTGAGGCCAGTAGAAAAAAGTTACGTGATTGTGCTGGAATTTTCCTCAGTAATATAGGAAATCTAGTATATGCCTATGTTAGAACATGTAACAGTTCAGGATGGTTATTTCTGTGCCTCACCATGTCAGTTTCACTACATTTCTGCTATAAAAGCAAATAACGTTAATTCTTATGAATTGCATGTATATTTTATATATAAAGAGATGTGTAGCTGGCCAACATTTAAACCAAAGAGAAAAGGTGCAGTGTAAAATAGTAATATAGGTAATCACTGTCTGAAACCCTATTTTTTCAAATACATAAGAACATGAGAAATAGGAACAGGATTAGGCCACTTGGCCCCTCGAGCCTGCTCCACCATTCAATAAGATCATGGCTGATCTTGGGCTCAAAGCCACTTTCCAGCCCGCTCCCCATTACCCTTCACTTCCTTATCTTGCAAACATCTGTCTATCTCCACCTTAAATGCATTTAATGACCCAGCCTCCACAGCTCTCTGGAGCAGAGAATTCCACAGATTTACAACCCTCTGAGAGAAGAAATACCTCCTCATCTCAGTTCTAAAAGGGCGACCCTTTATTCTAAAACTGTGCCCCCAAGTTCTAGATTTCCCCATGAGGGGAAAAATCCTCTCTGCATCTATCTTGTCGAGCCCCCTCAGTATTCTTCTAAATGAGTATAGGCCCAGCCTGCTCAACCTTTCCTCATAAGTCAACCCCCTCATCTCTGGAATTAACCTAGTGAATCGTCGCTGAACTGCCTCCAATGCAAGTATATCCTTCCTTAAATAAGGAGGCCAAAACTGTATGCAGAACTCAAGGTGTGGTCTCATCAATACCCTGTACAGTTGTAGCAGGACTTCCCTGTTTTTATACTCCAACCCCCTTGAAATAAAGGCCAACATTCCATTTGCCTTTTTGATTACTTGCTGTACCTGCATGCTAACTTTTTGTGTTTCATGCACAAGGACCCCCAGGTCCCTCTGAACTGTAACATTTTGTAATCTCTCTCCATTTAAATAATAATTTGTTTTTTTATTTTTTCTGCCAAAGTGTATAACCTCGCACTTTCTTACATTATACTCCATCTGCCAAATGTTTGCCCACTCACTTAGCCTGCCTATATCCCTTTGCAGATTCTTTGAGTCCTCTGCACAACTTGCTTCCCCGCCCATCTTTGTATCATCCGTAAACTTGGCTACATTACACTTGGTCCCTTCATCCAAGTTATTAACGTAGATTGTAAATAGTTGAGGCCCCAGCACCGATCCCTGTGGCACACCACTAGTTACCATTTGGCAACCAGAAAATGACCCATTTATCCCGACTCTCTGCTTTCTGTTAGTTAGCCAATTCTCTATCCATGCTAATATATTACCCCCAATTCCATGAGCTCTTATCTTATGCAGTAACCTTTCATGTGGCACCTTATCGAATACCTTCTGGAAATCCAAATACACCATATCTACTGGTTCACCTTTGTCCACCCTGCTCGTTACATCCTCAAAGAACTCCAGCAAATTTGTTAAACATGATTTCCCTTTCATAAAACCATGCTGACTCTGCTCGATTGCATTATGATTTTCCAAATGTCCTGCTACTGCTTCCTTAATGAAGGGCTCCAGCACTTTCCCAATGACAGATGTTAGGCTAACTGGTCTATAGATTCCTGCTTTCTGTCTCCCTCCTTTCTTAAATAGGGGTGTTACATTTGCAGTTTTTCAATCCGCTGGGACCTCTCCAGAGTCCAGGGAATTTTGGTATATTGCAACCAATGCATCCACTATCTCTGCAGCCACTTCTTTTAAGACCCTGGGATGCAGGCCATCTGGTCCAGGGGACTTGTTGTCTTTTAGACCCATTATTTTACCAAGTACTATTTCCCTAGTGATAGTAATTGTCTTTAGTTCCCCCCTCCCTGTGGCCCCTTGATTATCCATTATTGGGATGTTGTTAGTGTCTTCTTGGTGAAGACAGATACAAAATATTTGTTCAGAGTCTCTGCCTTTTCCACGTTCTCCATTATGAATTCCCCAGTCTCATCCTCTAAGGGACCAACATTTACTTTAGCTACCCTCTTCCTTTTTATATACCTGTCGAAGCTCTTACTATCTGTTTTAATATTTCTTGCCAGTTTTCTCTCATAATTCATCTTCTCTCTCTTTATTATTGTTTTAGTCATCCTTTGCAGGTTTTTAAAAATTTCCCAATCCTCTGGTCTCCCACCAATTTTGGCAACATTGTATGCCTTCGTTTTCAATTTGATACCATCCTTTACTTCCTTAGTTAGCCACGGATGGTGCTCCCTTCTCTTAAAATCTTTCTTTCTCACTGGAATATATTTTTGTTGAGAGTTATGAAATATCTCCTTAAATGTCCGCCACTGCATTTCAACTGTCTTACCTTTTAATTTATGTTTCCAGTCCACTTTAGCCAGTTCTGCCCTCATGCCATTGTAATTGCCTTTGTTTAAGATCAGGACATTGGTTTGAGGTACAACTTTCTCACCCTCCAACTGAATTTGAAATTAAACCATGCTATGATCACTCTTTCCTAGAGGATCCTTTACTGTGAGATCATTTATTAATTCTGTCTCATTTCACTGTACCAAATCCAAGATAGCCTGCTCCCTGGTTGGTCCTATTACATACTGTTCTAGGAAACCATCTCGGATGCACTCTATGAACTCCTCCTCAAGACTACCATGGCCAATTTGATTTGTCCAATCAATATGGAGATTAAAATCACCCATGATTATTACCATACCTTTTTTACAGGCCTCCATTATGTTTTGATTTATACTCTGTCCAACAGTACTGTTTGGGGGCCTGTAGACTACACCCACCAGAGACTTTTTCCCTTTATTATTTTTTATCTCCACCAAACCGATTCTACATCTTGATCTTCTGATCCAATATCACTTCTCGCCACTGCACTGATCCCATTCTTTACCAACAAAGGCACCCCACCTCCCTTTCCTTTCTGTTTGTCCTTCTGAATTGTCAGATACCCTGGAATATTCAGTTCCCAGCCCTGATCACCTTGCAGCCACGTCTCTGTAATGGCGATCAGATCATACCCATTTGTATCTATTTGTGCCGTCAAATTATCTATCTTGTTATGAATGCTGCGTGCATTCAGATATAGAGCTTTTAACTTTGTCTTTTTACCATTTCTCCTTGTTTTGGCCCCATTTTCTGTTGCACTCTTATTTTTAAACATTCTGTCCCTTCCTGTCACACTCTGGTAATTATTTCCCCCATCTCTATCCTGCTCTATTGTTTTCTCATTTCTCATTGACTTTTTAAATTCCTGCTCACCTGGATCCTCGCCCCCCCCCCGACTATTTAGTTTAAAGCCCTCTCTGCAGCCCTAGTTATTCGATTCACCAGGACTCTAGCCCCAGCATAGTTCAAGTGAAGCCTGTCCAAATGGAACAGCTCCCTCTTATCCCAGTACTGGTGCCAATGCCCCACAAATCGAAACCCATTTCTCCCACACCAGTTTTTGAGCCACTTGTTCATTTCTCTGATCTTATTTACCCTATGCAAATTCGCTCGTGGCTCAGGTAATCCAGAGATTATTACCTTTGTGGTTCTGCTTTTTAATTTAGCCCCTAGCTGCTCATACTCTCTCAGCAGAACCTCTTTCTTTGTCCTACCTATGTCATTGGTGCCTACGTGGACCATGACAACTGGATCCTCTCCCTCCCATTCCAAGTTCCTCTTCAACCCAGAGGAGATGTGCTTAACCCTAGCACCGGGCAGGCAACACAGCCTTCAGGACTCATGCTCTCGGCTGCAGAGAACAATATCTATTCTGGTTGACTTGCCGAAAGCTACTTTAAGACATTTTATGCATTTCCCTGCTCCAGTGCAAGTCTTTTTTTGGACAGTCAAATTTTCACTTAGCAATTTTTGTTGTTGTAAATTTGCATTTACTAAAATCGTAAAAACAAGATGACAGCAACAACCACTTGTATTTATATAGCACCTTTAACGTAGTAAAACATCCCAAGGCACTTCGCAGGAGTATTATAAGACAAAAAATTGATGCTCAACATTTCAGTTTAGGATTACAAGTGTTTTGTGCAAGTCATGCAACCACCACTGACTTTGTGTCCAGTCGTGTGGTAGAATAGTGGTTAGCACTGTTGCCTCACAGCGCCAGAGACCCGGGTTCGAATCCGGCCTCGGGTGACTGTCTGTGTGGAGTTTGCACATTCTCCCCGTGTTTGCGTGGGTTTCCTCCGGGTGCTCCGGTTTCCTCCCACAGTCCAAAGATGTGCGGGTTAGGTTGATTGGCTATGATAAATTGACCCTTAGTGTTAGGGGGATTAAATACGTGGGGTTACGGGGATAGGGTGGGATATGTGATGGTGTAGGGGTTACGGGGATCGGGTGGGATATGTGTCGGTGCAGGCTCGATGGGCTGAAATGGCCTCTATCTGCACTGTGGGGTTTCTGTGATTCTGTGAATAGGAACCTGTGTCCCATCTGCTTCTTTGCTATTCATTTGGGTAGCAGCCAGAACAAATCACTGACATTTATTAAATTTAGCAGTGTTATATCTAGTTACGTTTTAACGAATGTGCTTTATAAAAGTTTTACTGAAGTAGTAATATGGGATAATGTGGACAGACACCATTCTCTGCCCATATGTCTAAGTTTGTAAATAAGGCTGCTACTTTTAGATTTCAGCAATGATTAGCAACAACCGACCATTTCTCAAATTTAGGTAACTTCAATTTAAATCCATTTTAATTAATTAAAGTAATAACATGTAGCATGCTTTTGAAATTCTAATGCTGAAATAATAGATTCTATCATTGAAATTACACTATGCTAATATTTGTGTATGAACATTTAATGCATTTGTATGGCTTAATTCCTCCATTAAAATAGCAGATAAAGGAATTTCAGGTAAATACATTAAGAGTGTACATTCATATTTGCACAGGGTAATTTCTAGATCTGTGTCCTTATCATACACATGCTACATGAACACAAATAATGTATTGAACTAAGGGTTTGTAATTTAAATTTTAACTCCCACTATCACAGTCATATCAACATCACACTGCCATTGACACAATTACAATCACTCCAAAGTCACACTAACACTATCTCAGACATTTCAACATCACTGTGCCACTAAAATTGTCACTCCAGGATCACACTGCCATTAATAATCACTCCAAGATAATACTGTCATAACTCAGTCACCCCAAGATCACAATACCACTAACAAAGACACGCCAAGATCTCACTGTCAGTGACAGTCACTGCAAGACCAAATTATAGTTAACACAGATACTCCAACCTCGCACTGCCATTAACACAGTTACTCCAATATCACACTATCATTAACAGTCACTCCACATCGCACTGCCATTAACACAGTCACTCCACATCGCACTGCCATTAACACAGTCAATCTAATATCACACTATCATTAACACAGCCACTCCACATCGCACTGCCATTAAAACAGTCACTCCACATTGCATGACCATTAACACAGTCACTCTAATATCACGCTACCATTAACACAGTCAAATTAATATCACCCTGCTATTAACTCAGTCACTCTAATATCACACCATCATTAACGGAAACAGTACAACTGCATACTGTGATGTATACAGATAATTCAACCTCAAATTGCCATTAACACTGAAGCACAAGCCATGTGCTGGACATTAATGGAGAGCACTGTAGCCTGTGATTGGAAACGAAGCTGAACTGTTGTATTTGTAGGTTTTGTTTAATTTTAAAGAATACTTTAAACTATTTCTGCCTGCCTTAGAAAGGGTACAAAGGAGGTTGAGCAGAATGTTACCAGGGATAAGAGACTTATCATGACTCAGTTATGAGGAGAGGTTAGAAAAGTTGGGGCTGGAATTTTCTCCAGGTAGGCAGGTTGGGGGCGATGTGGAGGGGGGGCCTCCGAGGCTGGCAGGAAACCCGGGAGGTGCGGTTTCCTGCAGGCCCTGCTGACTTTAATGGCAGGACCTGATTTGCATATGAGGCCTCAGTTCCCGACCCACAGCCAGCCAGATTGAGAGTCTGGCTGGCTGCAGGCGGGTACGCCTGCAGCTGCAGAGAGGGACGGGTTGGCCAGGGATCGGGGGGTCACCAGGGGGGCGGTCGGCTGGAGCATCGGCGGGGGGTGGAGAGAGGATCGGGGCCGGCCACCGGAGGATTGTGGCCTGCCTCTGCATCATCAGTGGGGGGCAGGGGGAGGCCTCATGGTGTGGATCGGAGGCCTGGGAAGGCGATCGGAGGCCTCGTGTTGGGGTCTCCTATCGCAGGGGGTGGGTTAGGTAGGGACCCTGGATCCAGGAGGTAGGTATAAAGGTACTTACCTGCTGGATCCAGCAATCCCCACCTTGCTTTAACTGCCGGGTTTCACGAATTGCGTGAAGCTCGTCCACATACAGTTAAATTCAAAATTGAGGTGAAGAAAGAGGTTTCCAGCCTCATTACAATATTTAAATTGACGTTCCGCCCCCTGGGAGCGCGTTGGTCGTCTGCCTCCATTAAAATCAGAAGTGGGCGGGTTGGAGGCGGGATCAGGTCGGGAATCCCATTTTCAACAATCTAACTGCCCTCACGCTCCAAACCCACCCTTTTTTTAAGGGAAAATTCCAGCCTAGGACTGTAATCCTTGGAACAGAGAAGGAAAAGAGGTGACCTAATAGAGTTCTTCAAGGTGATGAGAGGTTTTGATAGAGCAGGTAGAGTAAAACTATTCCTTCTGGTGAGTAGGTCAATAACCAGAGGTCATAGATTTAAAATCTAGACGGGAGATGAGGAGAATTTTTTTCACAATTAGCGTTATCGGGATCTGGAACGCTCTACCTGAAATGGTGGTGGAAGCTGATTCCATAAATAATTTTAAAAGGGAGTTGGACAGGTACTTGAGGATGAGGAACTTACAGGGTTACAGACAAAAAGCAGGGTGGGGGTGGTGAGCCTAAGCACAACTGCTCTATCAAAGAGCCAGCATAGGCACAATGGGACAGAAATAGGCAAAATGGAAAAGGTGGTGGGTAGCCTTGATAATAAAGGATGGGATAAAGACAGTAGAGAGAAAGGATCTTAGCTCAGAAAAATAAGATGTAGAATCACTTTGGGTGGAGCTATGAAATAACAAGGGACAGAAAACACTGGTAGGTGTAGTTTATAGGCCCCCTAACAGTCGCTGTAGTGTCGGGCACAGTATGAATCAGGAAATTAGAGGTGCATGTAACAAGGGTAATACAGTAATCATGGGAGCCTTTAATTTTCATATAGGCTGGGCAAACCAAATTTGCAGTAATCGTGCAGAGGACTGGTTCATGGATTGCATTCAAGATAATTTTCTAGATCAGTATGTTGAGGAACCAAATAGGGAAGAGACTATTTTAGATCAAGTATTGTGCAACAAGACAGGGTTAATTAATAACCCTGTTGTAAAGGAGCCTCTGTGGTGCAGTGATCATAATATGATAGAATTTTATATTGAGTTTGAGAGTGATTTAATTAAGTCCGAAACTAGGGTCTTAAATCTGAACAAAGCATACTATGTAGGTATGAGAGACGAGTTAGCTAAGGTGGGTTGGGAACTAGATTAAAGATATGATGGTGGATAAGCAATGGCAAAAATTTAAAGAATTACTTCATAATTCACGACGATATATATTCCCTTAAGGAATAAAAACCCCACAGGAAAATGGTCCAACCGTGGCTAACAAGAGAAGTTAAACTTAGTATTAGATTAAATGTAAGAAGTCACACAACACCAGGTTATTGTCCAACAGCTTTATTTGAAGTCACAAGCTTTCGGAGCACTGCTCCTTCATCAGGTGAAGTGGAGAGATGCATAAAGACACAGAATAATGTCAGATGTATCTTCAGAGAATAATGTCAGATGTATCTTCGGGTAAGCATTCTCCAAGGCGGCCTTCGAGACACACGACAACGCAAAATCGTCGAGCAGAAACTGATAGCCAAGTTCCGCACCCATGAGGGCGGCCTGAACCAGGATCTTGGGTTCATGTCACGCTACATGTAACCCCACCTAACGTAGGGTCATCCAGACTCGAGTCGTCATTGGCTTGTTCTCTCTACACAGATGCGGCCGGACCTGCTGTGATTTCCAGCAAAAAAAATGTTTTTTGTCTGTTTTTTTGTTTTTCACACAGACCCCAGCATCTGCAACATTTGACCCCTTGTGCCCCCACCTCATTATTCTTTGATGTAATGTTTTCCTGACTGACCTGTTTGGACACCATTCACACCTTTGATTGCTGTGATTATCTCTCTGCCGAGGTATGATAAATGGCAGTTAGAAAGATTACCTGTAAACATCTGACATTATTCTCTGACTATATAAGCTGTGTCTTTATGCATCTCTCCACTTCACCTGATGAAGGAGCAGCGCTCCGACAGCTTGTGACTTCAAATAAAGCTGTTGGACTATAACCTGGTGTTGTGTGACTTCTTACATTTGTCCACCCCAGTCCAACTCCGGCATCTCCACACTATTAGATTAAAGGAAGAGGCTTATAATGTTGCCAAAAAGAGTAGTAAGCCTGAGGATCAGGAGGATTTTAGAATTCAGCAAAGGAGGACCAAGAAATTGATAAAGAGGGAGAAAATAGAATATGAGAGTGAACTGGCAAGAAACATAAAAACAGACTGTAAAAGCTTCTATAGGTATGTAAAAAGGAAGGGATTAGCGAAAGTAAACATGGGTCCCTTACAGGCAGAGACAGGAGAACTTATGGAGAATAAGGAAATGATAGAGACATTAAACAAATACTTTGGCTGCGATTTCGACTTCTGAGGCAGGTCCGGGGCAGCCAGAGTTGGTGGCGAGGTACAACCCCACTGCTGGCTCCATCCCGCCCTGTGAAAATAATTTTATGTTGATTGGGCTTGTTAAGCCCGCCCAGCACGTTTGCCGGCCAATTGAAGGAAGCGGGTCTGATGACGTCACTTAATGACACATCATCAGCTGGTTTCCTTAAAGGAACCATGCACAAATTGTTTTTAACAGTTCTGCTATCAGTGTTCTACAGCATTGAGGTGCTGCAAACACTGACAAGTACTGCACAGAGGTGCAGGGCAGCACCCAGGCTCTCCCATACCTCCCTCCATATGCTTATGGAGGGAGTCACAGTATGCAGGGAGGTCATAGAACCATAGAAAAAAAATAGGAGCACGAGTAGGCCATTCGGCCCTTCGAGCCTGTCCCACCATTCAATATGATCATGGCTGATCCTCTATCTCAATACCATGTTCCCGCTCTCTCCCCATACCCCTTGATGCCTTTTGGGTCTAGAAATCATGTCTATTTCCTTCTTAAATGTATTCAGGAACTATAGACCAGTTAGCCTGACATCAGTAGTAAGGATAATGCAAGAATTTATTATTAGGGACGTGGTAACAGGGCACTTAGAAAATAATAATAGGATTGGGCAGTGTCAACACGGATTTATGAAAAGGAAATCGTGATGGACAAATCTGTTATAGAGTTTTTTTGAGGTTATAACTAGTAGGGTAGATAAGGGGGAACCAGTGGATGTAGTGTATTTGGATTTTCAGAAAGCATTCAATAAGGTGCCACACAAGAGGTTATTATACAGAATTAGGACTCATGGGATTGGGGTAATATATTAGCATGGATTGAGGATTGGTTAATGGATAGAAAATAGAGAGTAGGTCATTACGGGTCATTTTTGGGTTGGCAGGCTGTACCTAGTGGGGTGCCATAAGGATCAATGCTTGGGGCTCAGCTATTTACAATCTACATCAATGACTTAGAAAAGGGGACTGAGTGTAATGTATCCACGTTTGGTGATGATACATAGCTAAGTGGGAAAGTAAGTTGTGAGGAAGACACAAAGAGGCTACAAAGGGATATAGACAGGTAAAGTGAGTGGACAAGAACATGGCAGATAGAATATAATGTAGAGAAATGTGAAATTATCCACTTTGGTAGGAAAAATAGAAAAGTAGAATAATTTTAAATGGTGAGAGATTGGGAAATGTTGGTGTTCAGAGGGACCTGGGTGTCCTTGTACATGAATCACAGAAGCTTAACATGCAAGTACAGCAAGCAATTAGGAAAGCAAATGGTATGTTGGCCTTTATTACAAAAGGATTGGCGTATAAGAGTAAAGAAGTCTTACTGCAATTATATAGGGCCTTGGTGAGACCACGCCTGGAGTACTGTGTGCTGTGTACAGTTTTGGTCTCCTTACCTAAGGAAGGATATACTTGCCTTGGGGGGAATTAAATTAAGGTTCACCAGACTGATGGGGGGATTGTCCTATGAGGAGAGATTGAGGAGACTAAGCTGAAATTCCCTAGAATTTGGAAGAATGAGAGGTAATCTCATTGAAACGTATAAAATTCTTAAGGGGCTTGACAGAGTAGATGCAGGGAGGATGTTTCCCCTGGCAGGGGAGTTGAGAACCAGGGGTCACAGTCTCAGAATAAGGGGTCGGCCAGTTAGGACTGAGATGAGGAGAAATTTCTTCACTCAAAGCATTGTGAATCTTTGGAATTCTCTACTCCAGAGGGCTGTGGAGGCTCAGTCATTCAGTATATTCAAGACAAAGATCGATAGATTTTTGGATAGTAAGGCAATCAAGGGATATGGGGATACTGCGGGAAGGTGGAGGTGAGGTGGAAGATCAGCCATGATCTTACTGAATGGCGGAGCAGGCTCGAAGGGCCAAATAGCCTACTCCTGCTCCTATTTCTTATGTTTTTCTGACAAATGGCTTCCTTCTGTGCTGTAAATTTCTATGATTCTATTAAATATATAAAAACTATAGTAAAATAGATAGATAATATAGGATTGATGCATTAAAATGGGTTTCTTGATTGATATGCTGTGACAATGTGAGAGAAAATAAATTAAATTAATTGTAATGCTTGCTTTAACAAAGCTTGTTTTCTGAAATTTGCCCTTTAATTTAATTTTTAATCTAAAATAGTCAAATTTAGATGCTTGAAATAAGGGTGAAGTTAAATACGTCATTCAACAGCCCTCTCAAAATAAGTATCAATTCTTTCCTATACCCAGTCAACTTGTTTTGAAGGACAGCCAATGCTCTGTGATGGATTTTCTTTTAAACAACCATCTTATTTTGTCAAGAATAAATTTTCTCTACTCTGGTGCTATAAAATTGCTTTATTTTTACCCCATCAAAATAACCCACAGCCATTACATGATCTATCAACAACTAGTGGTAGCCTCTGCCTGGCTTCCACATTCATTTAATCACTCTTTGAGGACAGGTTCCTAGTGCTGCACATCAAATATTTGTTTTCCAAAATTACACTGTATAAAAATGGAATATTTAATCTTATAGAACAACACATCGAGAACAAAGTACAAACCCAAACACTCTATCTGTGTTTACAATAGCAATGAAAGAGAATGCAGAAGTCTAACCTTGTGCTGTATAATTTTAAGCTTTGATGCAATGACTGTGTTCATCTCAAAAAGGATTTGGAATATTTTAGCATCTCAGATTAAATAATATTTTTAAATATAACAAGGTTCATATTTGTTATTTGATACAAAGAAAACTATATATAAAACTACAGTTTTATGTTGTATTTTTATTTGCATTCCTCTTATATTAAATTAAATATTAAATGTTCTTCAAATATATTTTAAGTAGACGTCAGGAGACGGGGAAAGGAATGATATTCTGTAAAACACCAATAATAATTCCGTATTTAAATTGCTAAATATAAATGCATAAGCTACCAGACAGATTATTGGCAGTACTTTTACAGATAATATAAGTTAACAGAACCAATAATATATAATATTTACATCAGCTACACTTTATTTAAAGGAAAAGAATTCTAGTACTTAGTATGCCAGTATGGGGTTTAACATAGGCAAAACTGAACACATTCCAAATAACAAGGAACATGCATTGTCCCTATTAGACCCATGGGAAGTAGAGGAAAAGCCTCAATGAGGCATGTCTAATGAGGACAACTGTAGTCAATGACTTAAAAAAAATCAGTAGGAAGGCCAATGTAACCTTCATTGATTATTTACCTACAGCCTTCAGTAGTGATCCTCTAAATCATTGGGTTTGAAGTCCAAAGCCACAATTATCCTTATTAAAATTTATTGTGCTGTGAACTACTGTAGTTTATAGCACTTTGTGCCATAATTAATTCAGCAGATACACTGTGTGATCAAACTGGGTGAAGCTAGCAGGGTTTCAGCATCTCTTAGTGAATATATCTATATACAGGGGCAGCATTGTTTAAGCATAAGTTCATTGATGATAACATGATAAATGATATATAATCCTGTTGCTTCTGCCCTGAGACCAGGCAGACATTATCGGGTATATTTTAACTCTAGGCCAGGAAGCCGGTTGGAGGGAGGCGCGGGGGGAACAGAAATTCAACTTACAGCTGTCCATTTTGCACCAGTAAAATGGGCATCAGGCTGTTGAATTTCGTGTTGCAATCTGTGGCACTCGATCTGGACCGAAGTATGCTGGATGCCATATTGGCTCAGGTGACTTTTAGTCATCCAGGGCACCCGCCTAAAATAGAAACATAGAAGATAGGAGCAGGAGTAGGCCATTTGGCCCCTTGAGCCTGCTCCGCCATTCAATGAGATCATGGCTGATCATCCAATTTCAGTACCCTGTCCCTGCCTTCTCCCCATATCCCTTGATCCCTTTAGCCTTAAGAAATATATCTAACTCTGTCTTGAATGTATTTAATGAAATGGCCTCCACTGCCTTCTGTGGTAGAGAACTCCACAGGTTCACCACTCTCTGGGTGAAGAAATTCCTCCTCATCTCTGTCCTAAATGGCTTACTCCTTATCTTTAGACTGTGACCCCTGGTTCTGGACTCCCCGGCCATCGGGAACATCCTTCCTGCATCCAGTCTGTCCAGTCCTGTTAGAATTTTATAAGTTTCAATGAGGTCCCCTCTCATTCTTCTAAACTCCAGCGAGTATAAGCCCAATCGACACAATCTCTACTCATACGTCATTCCTGCCATCCCAGGTATCAGTCTGGTGAATCTTCGCTGCACTACCTCCATGGCAAGAACATCCTTCCTCAGATAAGGCGAGCAAAACTGCACACAATACTCAAGGTGTGGTCTCACCAAGGCCCTGTACAACTGCAGCAAGACATCCTTGTTCTTGTACTCGAACCCTCTCGCTATGAAGGTCAACATACCATTTGCCTTCTTAACCGCCTGCTGTACCTGCATGCTTACCTTCAGTGACTGGTGCACAAGGACACCCAGGTCTTGTTGCACTTCCCCCTCTCCCAATCTATTGCCATTCAGGTAATAATCTGCCTTCCTGTTTTTGCCACCAAAGTGGATAACCTCACATTTATCCACATTATACTGCATCTGCCATGCTTCTGCCCAATCACCCAACCTGTCCAAATCATACTGGAGTTTCTCGGCATCCTCCTCACAGCACACACGCCCACCCAGCTTTGTGTCATCTGCAAACTTGGAGATATTACATCTAGTTCCCTCGTCTAGATCATTTATATATATTGTGAATAGCTGGGGTCCAAGGACCGATCCCTGCGGTACCCCACTAGTCACTGCCTGCCACTCAGAAAAAGACCCGTTTATTCCAACTCTTTGCTTCCTGTCTGCCAACCAGTTCTTTATCCAAGTCAGTACCTTGCCCCCAATCCCATGTGCCTTAACTTTACACGCTAATCTCTTATGTGGGACCATATCGAAAGCCTTCTGAAAGTCCAAATACACCACATCCACTGGTTCTCCCTTATCTATTCTACCAGTTACATCCTCAAAAAATTCCAGTAGATTAGTCAAGCACAATTTACCTTTTGTAAATCCATGTTGACTTTGTCTGATCCTGTCACTGTTTTCCAAGTGCTCTGCTATTACATCTTTTATAATGGACTCTAGCATTTTCCCCACTACCGATGTCAGGCTTACCGGTCTATAATTCCCCATTTTCTCTCTACCATCTTTTTTGAATAGTGGGATAACATTAGCTACCCTCCAATCCATGGGAACTGTTCCACAGTCTATCGAATTTTGGAAGATGACCAGCAATGCATCTAGTATTTCTAGGGCCACTTCCTTAAGTACCCTAGGATGTAGATTATCAGGCCCTGGGGATTTATCGGCCTTCAATCCCGTCAATTTTCCCAACACCATTTCCCTACAAATACTGATTTCTTTCAGTTCCTCCCTCTCATTAGACCCTATGTTCCTCGACATCTCTGGGAGGTTATTCGTGTCCTCCTTTGTGAAGACAGAACCAAAGTATATATTTAATTGGTCTGCCATTTCTTTGTTCCCCATTATAAATTCCCCTGATTCTGACTGCAAGGGACCTACGCTTGACTTCACCAATCTTTTTCTCTTCACATATCTATAAAATCTATAAAAACGGCGTTAGTCTCCTTAAATAGAGAGTGCGCAGCGTACATTCCATCTAGTTACACCTTGTCTTGAGCGGCCTAACCAGTGGTCCTTAAATGGACGACTGGAGATGGTTCAAAATGTTTTATTTTTGTGGGTCCTGGAGAAGTAGGAGTGCTCTTCCCACAAAAGGAGTCCAGCGTGTTCATGGCCCACCCCGTGAGATCGCCTCCCCCCCCTCCCCTCCACTCCCAGGCCTGATCAGTCTCTGTCACAGGTGGGGCAGATGGTGGTTGAAGGGACAGGTGGGTGGGGTGCTTGGGTCAACGTGCGCTCCTTCTGCTGTTTGTGCTTGGCTTCCGCTTGCTCCAAGCGAAGAGATTCGAGGTGTTTGGTGCCTTCCCGGATGCTTCTCCTCCACTTTGTGCAGTCTTGGGCCAGGGATTCCCAGGTGTCGGTGGGGATGTTACACTTTTTCAAGGAGCCTTTGAGGGTGTCCTTGAAGCATTTCCTCTGCCCACCTGGGGCTCTCTTGCCGTGTCGGAGCTCCGGGGAGAGCACTTGTTTTGGGAGTCTTGTACCAGGCATGCGGACGATGTGGCCTGTCCATCAGAGCTGATCGAGCATGGTCAAAGAGCGGATTAGGCGGTGGTCTGTCTAGCATTCATCAGTTCCTGTCATGGCGCGGGTGATGCGGACGTCCTTGCGGTCCCTCGCTCGGACTATGACGTAGTCCAGCAGATGCCAGTGCTTGGAGCGAGGATATTGCCATGAAGCCTTGTACTTGTCTCTCTGATGGAACAAGGTGTTGGTTAAGACAAGGCTATGTAGACTCTAGGGAAATCAAGGGATATCAAGGGATATGGGTATTGGGTGGGAAAGTGGAGTTGAGGTCGAAGATCATCCATGATCTTATTGAATGGCAGAGCAGGCTTGAGGGACTGCATGGCTTACTCCTGCTCCTAATTCTTATGTTGTTATGTATTAATCTCATAATGGGACCCCGATTTGCATTTATTCATCGGGTCTATGCTGGTGATTGCACTCTGCACAAGCCACCTCCCACCCTGCTTCATCTAGCCCTAGCATCAGATCAACAACAACTTTTAGTTACATAGCGCCTCTAACATAATAATATGTCCCAAGGCACAGGAGCGATTATCAAACAAAATTTGACACTGAGCCACATAAGGAGATATTAGGACAGATGACCAAATGCTCGGTCAAAGAGGTAGGTTTTAAGGAGTGTCTTAAAGGCGGAGAGGTGGAGAGGTTTACGGAGGGAATTCTAGAGCTTCGGGCCTGGGCAGCTGAAGGCACGGCCATCAATGGTGCAGTGATTAAAATCAGAGATGCACAAGAGGCCAGAATTGGAGGAGCACAGATATCTCGGAGGGTTGTAGGCAAGGTTCCCTCTTAAGCTGTGTGGCCGCGCAGCTGTCTGCCGGTCCCATGTAGCCCGGGTCCGACTTTTCCAATGTTAAATTTCGTTCATGTGCGAAACTGTGAATGGGCCACGCAACCCCTTAAAGGGGCTGTGCACCCAAAAAAAATTAGGGCAAACATTGGTTGCAGGGCTGGAGGAAATTACAAGATAGGGAGGGGTGAGGCCATGGAGGGATTTGAAAAGAAGGATGAGAATTTTAAAATCAATGCACTGCTTAACCGGGAGCCAATGTAGGTCAGTGAGCACAGGGGTGATGGGTGAACGGGACTTGGTGCGATTTAGGATATGGGCAGCTGAGTTTTGGATGACCTCCAGTTTACAGAGGATAGAACATGGGAGGCCAGCCAGGAGTGCAGCTTCAAATATTAAATAAAATGCCCTTCTGTCCTTTCTCCCTCGTATTTGTCTAGCTGCCCCTTGGGGGCATCTGTACTGTTCGCCTTGGCCACTCCGTGTGGTGGCGAGTTGCATGTTCTGGCACTCTCTGGGTGGACAAGTTCCTCCTGGATTCCTTATTGAATTGTTGGTGGCTGTCTTGTGTTTATGACCCCTAGTTTTGAATTCTCCCCCAGGTGGAAATATCTTCTCTGCATCTACCCTATCGATCCCCTCTATAATCTTAAAGACCTCTATTAATAGATTCTAGAATGTGTTGCCCACTCCCTTAATGGTTCATACAATGCCTTATTTAAACCAGAAAAAAATAATATTCACACTTGTCCTAAACTCTCAGTGCTGTCCAATGCTCCCGTTAAGCTGTGTGGCCACGCAGCGGTCTGGAGGTGTCACGCAGCTGGCTTACTGGCTTTTAAATGGAAAAACCGCGCATGCGTGGAAATTTAAATCGGCTGCGCAGCCCATTAAAGGGACTGCACAACCAAAAAAAATTAGAGAGCACATTGGTGCTGACCCTCTACTTTTAGTTTAAAAGAATAATACAGTTTGAATGAAGATGTCTCTCAGAGCGAATGCCGCCTCCCAGACCAACATTCGACCTAGTAGAGTATGTTTATTAAAGAGCTCGTTTCCAGTTTTGCTGTGACACTGTTGTTTTAGCCTCATGTCCCAACATGAATTGGTGGATTTAAATTAAAAAATCATATTACTGCGAGTGCAAAATAACTCAGGTAGATCATCGTGGTCAATACATAGGGGTTTATAGGGGGCTTTTTTCTCTAGAAAGGAGCAAGCTGAGGGGTGAGCTGATAGGGGTGTTTGAAATTGTGAAGGGGTTGGTGGGGTAGACGTGGAGAGGATGTTTCCACTTGTGGGGGAGTCCAGAGCTGGGGGCCATGAATGTGGGATGGTCACTGGTGGATCCAGTGGGGAATTCAAGAGGGACTTCTTTACCCAGAGAGTGGTGGGAGTGTGGAACACGCTACCACGGGGCGTGGTTGAGGTGAATGGCTTAGGTGCATTTGGGGGGAAGTTGGTTAAACAAATGAGGGAGAAGAAAATGGAAGGATATGCCGATAGGGTGAGATGAAGGGGGTGGGAGGAGGCTCGTGTGGAGCATAAACACCAGCATAGACCAGATGGACAGAATGGCCTGTTTCTGTGCTGTGTATTCTATGTGATTCTATGAGCATCCATCTGCTTCAGAGGTCTCAGCTGCTCAAAAAAATAGTGCACAGTTAAAAAGGTAGCCGGCGGGAATGGAGTGGGAATGGGGTGCTAAGTAATCCCAGGACATTTTAACTGCGCACCTGCCTTGTTTCTGCCGGGCGGGATGGGTTAAAATTCCACTTTTGGTGTTTCAGAGCATAAGAACCTCAACAGCAAATAAATATACTATATAATTTCATCTTATTTACTGCAAAAATTTCCTTCCTTGAGTTTTATCTTATAACTTGTACACTATTTGCAAGTTGACCTTCACTTAATGCTGTAAACTTCACAGGGACGTCGATACTCAGGTCAATGTGGTATCCTTCAGATAATTCAAAATTTCAATCCCTCTGGAGAGTTCAACAGCAGTTTATGGGGATTTCAACAGTTGGTTTGTCAGTTAGTTAGTTAGCTGGAGAGTTCAACAACAATCTTTTTCATAAACAATTCAACAATCTGTACAAGACGATCCAGTTTATTCTATCTCTGGAAAGATAAATTGATTGTTTTTTTCTTGAAGAGCTCAATAGTTTAATGGCTTCATAAAGGTTGCAATAGTTCCTTCTTGCCAATAGGAAGTGAAATAATTATCCTTTTTACTCCTTCTTTACCTCCCCTGGTATGAGAATGTTTATGGGACACAAGAGCTGCTGACTATGTGGTATATTTTTGATACTGAATGGATCTGTGTAGGAGGGTAGCCTTTGGAAGGAGTTTGGGTGGTGGTGGTTGGGGAGAAACAGCAGCTGCAAGCTGAGAGGGAAGTTGCAGCTTCAGGGAGGAAGGCAGTTATTTAGAGATAAAAGTTGATCTAAGGGAGTGTGTTGGAAGATAATATAGTCTGGTCTGATTCAGAGTATCTCCTTTTCCAATTAGTCAAATAAATCATCATATAAATTCACCTTTGCCCTTATGCAGTTTTAACTGCTTTTACAGTGCATGTGGTGTAGTAAAGCATGTGAGTCACATGTGTGTGTAACTTTTTGCAGTCCTCTTCAGTTACTGGTCACTCTTTAAATGGAACATTTTCTCGAGAACAGCTGAATTTCTTAAAACCTATGAATGGGAATGTTGCTCATTTATGGTAACAATTTAGACTGGAGTGGTTACTTGGCTCTCATGATAGTATTGGCCCGTAATTTCTGATAGGAAAAAATCTACGCCTGAGGGCTCCCGAGGTCTGGCCATTTCTGATCCTGGGCCTCTCCACAACGAAATGCGCAGGGCCCACGTATCCCAGGGGCGCAGGCGGTTCGCAAGCGTCCCTGGGATCACATGGACCACGGGGAGCCAATGGAAGAAGGGAATCCCCCTTCATACTTTTGACAGGTAGACTCTCCTGCTGAGAGCCCTGATGTCCCTCCTCATCTTTCTGCGCACATGTTCCCATATTTCTCGCTGCCTACGCTCCCTCTGCCATAGATCCTGGAGAGCAAGGAGGCATGCCAGTACAGCCTCCATTAATGTTACCAAATGTAGCAGTTTGACTCTTTGAAGAATAAATGTAGCTACTTCTTAGTTGCCAGAAGACTCCTGATGCAAAAGAACCTTGAAATTATTGAATTAAACTGTTGCAGTTTGTGAAACTAACAAAAAAAACACTGAAACTGCACTAACCTGACAGCTGCAAGTGATTACTGATGATCCCTTTAAATAATGTCCCTGGAGCTGGCTTCCTGGTGCTGCACGCCAGCTCTCCCTACTGGTGTTTCCTTCAGGTGGTGAGGTAAGTGGCGAGAATCAATTTTGAAAATTGGGCAGTCAGTGAGCATTTCACACTCACTGACGTCACGAACTACCTGGTGTTGATGTTCCCGGTGATACCTCTTACCGGCCACGCTACGGGAGGGAGGGTCAGACTGGCACTAACGGTAGGCGTTAAGGGGACAAATTTTTTGCCCAAAGAGTCCAAATGGGATAGAGGAGTAAAAGGATCCAAAGGTACAGATGTACAAATCACTAAAAGTAATGATGTAGGTTAATAAGGCCATAACAAAGCAGAATCAAGCATTGCAGTTCATTTCTAAAGGGATAAAATTGAAAAGCAGAGAAGTTATGTTAAATTTCTTGGAGTACTGTGCACAGTTCTAGTCTCCATATTATAAATAGCATATAGAGGCATGAGAAGGTGCATAAAAGATTCACAAGGATGATGCCAGAACTGGGAGGATATATTTATCAGGAAAGGCTGAACAAGCTGAGGCTCTTTTCTCTAGAAATGAGAAGGCTGAGGGGGGAGGGTTTAATCATAGAATCATAGAAATCATAGAAAGTTACAGCACGGAAGGAGGCCATTTCGGCCCATCGTGCCCGCGCCGTCCGACAAAGAGCTCTCCAGCCTAACCCGACTTTCCAGCTCTTGGTCCGTAACCTTGTAGGTTTTGGCACTTCAAGTGCATATCCAAGCACTTTTTAAATGTGATGAGGGTTTCTGCCTCTACCACCCTTTCAGGCAGTGAGTTCCAGACCCCAACCACCTTCTGGGTGAAGAAATGTCCCCTCAAAACCCCTCTAAACCTTCTACTAATTACTTTAAATCTATGCCCCCTGGTTGTTGACCCCTCTGCTAAGGGAAATAGGTTCTTCCTGTCCACTCTATCTAGGCCCCTCATAATTTTATACACCTCAATCAGGTCTCCCCTCAGCCTCCTCTGTTCCAAAGAAAACAAATGCAGCCTATCCAATCTATCCTCATAGCTAAAATTCTCCAGTCTAGGCAATACCCTTGTTAATCTCCTCTGTACCCCCGCTAGTGCAATTACATCTTTCCTGTCATTTGGTGACCAGAACTGAACGCAGTATTCTAGCTGTGGCCTAACTAATGTTTTATACAGTTCAAGCATAACATTATGATTGATATTATGAAAGCATAATATTATGAAAGAGTTTGATCGGGCAGACATAGAGAAAATGTTTCCACTTGTGGGGGAGTCCAAAACTAGAGGTCATTAATCTAAGATAGTCACTAATAAACCTTAATCGGAAATTCAGGAGAAACTTCTATACCCAAAGAGTGGTAAGATTGTGAAACTCGCTGCCACAAGGAGTGGTTGAAGTCAACAGCTTAGATGCATTTAAGGGGAAGCTAGATAAGCCATGAGGAAGAATTAATAGAAGGATATGCTGATAGGGTTAAATGAAGAGGGGTGGGAGGGGGCTTGTGTGGAGAGTAAACGTATAGACCAGTTGGGTCAAGAGGCCTGTTTCTGTGCTGTAGGCATGATGTAATTCGGTATGTACTTTACAGGGCCATTATTTTCTTCTTCACCAGGATTTCTTGTCCTGCTTGGGTTCCGCATTTGGGATGGTGGTGTGAGTTTGTGGAAGGGGACACCTAAGCTATCCTTGTGGGGCCAGGAGGAGCCCTCTTCTCCACCTGGCCCACAATACAAGTATACAAACAATTTTTTGGGCCTCTTTGCACCACGATTCCCTTCCTCGCTGGGATGGCCTGGCTGGAAACTCAGTGCTGCTTCCTGCTCAGGCCAGCTGGTAAAAATTGCAGTCGTGTCCCATTGACCATTAAAAAGGATCCTGCCGGCTTTGTGTTGGATGTCCTTGCTGCCTGCTCAGGAAAGCAGGTGAAAATCGAAACCTGTCAGTTCCCGGCATCTCCAGGGTGGGTAGGTAATTTGAGAGGTTTTAGCTGCCACCCACCTAGTTTCCGCTAGGTGGGTAGGTTAAAATCTTCCAATGTGTTAATGATTTCACTACACACAGCAAATAGAGCACCTCCCTATGATAAGAAAACGTACATTTTTATTTAAAATGGGGTATTAAGTGTTTAGCTTAGCAGTTTAGGCTTCATACTGTAACAGTAAAACACTGACATTTGAGAAAATGTATTATAGTAATATTAATATATTTTTCAACAGTATAATGTGTAACCTGTTAAGTTAAAAATTCACTCATGGAACCTCGTAGAAACATAGAAGATAGGAGCAGGAGTAGGCCATTCGGGCCCTCGAGCCTGCTCCGCCATTCAATGCGATCATGGCTGATCATCCAAATTCAGTACCCGGTCCCTGCTTTCTCCCCATATCCCTTGATCCCTTTAGCCTTAAGAAATATATCCAACTCCTTCTTGAATATATTTAATGAACTGGCCTCCACCGCCTTCTGTGGTAGAGAGTTCCACAGGTTCACCACTCTCTGGGTGAAGAAATTCCTCCTAATTTCTGTCCTAAATGACCTACCCTTTAGCCTTAGACTGTGTCCCCTGGTTCTGGACTCCCTGACCATCGGGAACATCCTTCCTGCATCAAGTCTGTCAAGTTTCAATGAGATCACCTCTCATTCTTCTAAACTCCAGCGAGTACAAGTCCAATCGACCCAATCTCTCCTCATACGTCATTCCTGCCATCCCAGGTATCAGTCTGGTGAATCTTCGCTGCACTCCTTCCATGGCAAGTACATCCTTCCTCAGATAAGGCGACAAAAACTGCACACAATACTCAAGATGTAGTCTCACCAAGGCCCTGTACAACTGCAGCAAGCCATCCTTGTTCCTGTACTCAAACCCTCTCGCTACGAAGGCCAACATACCATTTGCCTTCTTAACTGCCTGCTGCACCTGCATGCTTACCTTCAGCGACTGGGGCACAAGGACACCCAGGTCTCGTTGCACTTCCCCTTCTCCCAATCTCTTGCCATTTAGATAATAATCTGCCTTCCTGTTTTTGCCCCCAAAAGTGGATAACCTTACATTTATCCACATTATATTGCATCTGCCATGTTTCTGCCCAATCACCCAACATGTCCAAATCATCCTGGAGTTTCTCGACATCCTCCTCACAGTACACACGCCCACCCAGCTTTGTGTCGTCTACAAATTTGGAGATATTACATCTAGTTCCCTTGTCCAGATTATTTATATATATTGTGAATAGCTGGGGTCCAAGGACCGATCCCTGTGGTACCCCACTAGTCACTGCCTGCCATTCGGAAAAAGACCCGTTTATTCCAACTCTTTGCTTCCTGTCTGCCAACCAGTTCTCTATCCAAGTCAATACCTTGCCCCCATGTGCCTTAACTTTACATGCTAATCTCTTATGCGGGACCTTATTGAAGGCCTTCTGAAAGTCCAGGTACACCACATCCACTGGTTCTCCCTTATCTATTTTACCAGTTACATCCTCAAAAAATTCCAGTAGATTAGTGAAGCACGAGTTACCTTTTGTGAATCCATGTTGACTTTGTCTGATCCTGTCACTGTTTTCCAAGTGCACTGCTATTACATCTTTTATAATGGACTCTAGCATTTTCCCCACTACCGATGTCAGGCTTACCAATCTGTAATTCCCCGTTTTCTCTCTACCACCTTTTTTGAATAGTGGGGTAACATTAGCTACCCTCCAATACATGGGTACTGTTCCAGATTCCATCGAATGTTGGAAGATGATCAGCAATGCATCTACTATTTCTAAGGCCACTTCGTTAAGTACCCTAGGATGTAGATTATCAGGCCCTGGGGATTTATCGGCCTTCAGTCCCATCAGTTTCCCTAACACCATTTACTTACAAGTACTGATTTCTTTCAGTTCCACCCTTTCGTCAGACCCTATGTTCCCCGGCATCTCTGGGAGGTTATTTGTGTCCTCCTTTGTGAAGACAGAACCAAAATATGTATTTAGTTGGTCAGCCATTCCTTTGTTCCCCATTATAAATTCCCCTGATTCTGACTGCAAGGGACCTACGATTGACTTCACCAATCTTTTTCTCTCCACATATCTATAAAAGCTTTTACAGTCAGTTTTTATGTTTCATGCAAGCTTACTCTCATATTCTATTTTCACTTTCTTAATTAATCTCTTTGTCCTCCTTTGTTGAATCCTAAACTGCTCCCAATCCTCTGGATTACTGCTTTTTCTGGCCAATTTATATGTCCTCTCCTTGGATCTTATGGTATCCTTAATTTCCCTTGTTAGCCACAGTCGAGTCACCTTTTTTGTTTATTTTTATGCCAAACTGGGATGAACAAATTCTGTAGTTCATCCATGTGGTCTTTGAATGTTTGCCATTGCCTATCCACCGTCAACCCTTTGAGTGACATTCCCAATCAATCCTACCCAACTCGCACCTCAGACCATTGTAGTTTCTTTTATTTAAATTTAGGACCCTAGTCTCTGAGTCAACTACTTCATTCTCCATCTTAATGAAGAATTCGATCATATTATGATCGCTCTGACCCAAGGGGCCTCGTACAACAAGATTGCTAATTAATCCTTTCTCATTACATAATACCCAGTCTAAGATGGCCTGATATCTAGTTGGTTCCTCAACATATTGGTCCAGGAAACCATTCCATAAACACTCCAGGAATTCCTCCTCCACAGTATTGTTACTAATTTGGTTAGCCCAATCTATATGTAGATTAAAGTCACCCATGATGACTGCTGTGCCTTTATTGCACGCTTCTTTAATTTCCCTTTTAATGCCATCCCCAACCTCCGCCTTGCTGTTTGGAGGTCTATATACCACTCCCACTAACGTTTTCTGCCCCTTGGTATTTCTCAATTCTACCCATACAGATTCCACATCATCAGAGCTAATATCCTTCCTTACAATTGTGTTACTCCCTTCTTTAACCAGTAATGCTACCCCACCTCCCTTTCCTTTTTGCCTATCTTTCCTGAATATTGAATACCCCTGGATGTTGAGTTCCCAGCCTTGGCCATCCTTGAGCCACGTTTCCGTAATCCCAACCAAATCATATTCGTTTACCTCTATTTGCGCAGCCAATTCATCCACCTTATTATGAATGCTCCTCGCATTAAGACACAAAGGCCTAGAAATTCAGTGGGCCTTGCGCCCACTTAGCGCCTAAAGAGGTCTTTTGCGCCGGCGGGGTGGTAGCGCGGAAATTGAGTGCAGCGGTATTGGTGGCGGTAGCCGTTAGCACTGCGCCGGGACCGATGACGTCATCGGTGTGCGCGGTGGCCTGTAACGCCCCGAAACCGCGCCGATCCCCATATTTATTTGCGCCCGCCTCCTCCGAAGCAGGCGCAAACAGCGAACAGAAAACGGGGCCGTCCTGCTGCCATAGTGGGGCGCTTTAAAGCTGAAGGTGCGGCCGGCCGCTTTTTCGGCAGCCGCCTGCCCGCACCTCTTTCCCCGGCCTCCTCCACCCCCCCCCGCGGCATTGCCGGCTGGTTTCCGTGGAGCCCGGCACTTCTCTGTTGTGCCGGGCTCTTTTGCCGGCACTCGCGATCGGGGCTCCGGCCGTTGCAGGCACCTCCCCCTTAAGAGAGGGAGGAGGCCTGCAGCACCGCAGCCTGCCGCACCGCATCGGGTGGCGCTGCAGCAACTAGCGCGCCAATATTCAGTTGCAGCGCCCCAAACGGAGGCGGGCACACCCTGGTATAGCGCCCGCTTCCGAATTGGGGCGCAGAAGACGAATATACGGCGTGCGCTAATGCCTCCCCGCCCAGCGCTAACTTTTGGGCGCGAGCGAGCTGCCCGCACCCAAGTGAATTTCTAGGCCAATGCCTTCAAGCTTGTTTTTTTAACGCTCTTAGACCTATTAGAATGATTAGTTACTGTGGCCACGTTTGATTTAAACCTCTGAGAATAAAGGTTAAACTTCTGTGTACATAAGAAAATAAGAACACTGTGGCGGAGCCACCAGGGGGACTCTGATCTAATGTACATAATTATCTTTAACAAATTATTAGCTACAGAATGAATCTGTATCTTTGTTCATATCATTGCATGTACATTGCGCGGTCCCTTTAAGAATGAGACCAAACGCGATGACGTCATCACGTTGATCACGTGATCCTCCAGCGGCAGGAAAATGTGATGACGTCATGACGTCAGGCTGGGGAGCCGCCCTGGCCAGTCCTCGTGGAGCCAGCAAAGAGTACAGACCTGTAATGTAGTTCTCCTGTGTTTTTGCTTTAAACTCTGCTGATTAGTATTAAACATCGTTTGTTTGATAGACTGACTCGACCTCAGTCCTTTAGTTAGGAATCTAGCCATTCCTACAACATAAGAAATAGGAGCAGGAGTGGGCCATTTGGCCCCTCAAGCCTGCTCCGCCATTCAATAAGATCATGGCTGATCTGATCTTGGCCTCAACTCCACTTTCCTGCCCGCTCCCCATTACCCTTATCATTCAAAAATCTGTCTATTTCCACCTTAAATATATTCAGTGACCCAGTCCCCACAGCCCTCTGGGGTAGAGAATTCCACAGATTCACGACCCTCTGAGAGAAGTAATTCCTCCTCATCTCCATTTTAAATGGGCGACCCCTTAATCTGAAACTATGCCCCCAAGTTCTAGATTCCCCCACGAGGGGAAACATCCTCTCTGCATCTACCTTGTCAAGCCCCCTCAGCATCTTATATGTTTGTGGTGATTATTCCTTGATTAGTAAAAGTATTGTGATTCGTTGTTTGTTAACTGCCTTGGGATATGTGTTGTAATCTCATTGGTAGTTGATGATCACATGATGTGTTGTGGCTACCTTAAATTCAGTCCTTTTCTAGCTTTAGTTGGGACTGGATGTGGAAAGATATGCTGCTGATTTTAAAGTTAATAAAGCCTAGCTTTGGAAGGCCAATCTATTCTTTATTTCAATTTATTAACTTATGTTAGAATGGAGCAATATCTTCAACCAGAACGATTCAAGGCTGACCCCAATTCTGCTGGAGTGGATGATAAATGGAAACATTGGTATTGTACATTTAAAAACTTTTTGGGCGTGTTGGATCAAGAGGCTCTAAATAAGCTGAATATGCTGATCAACTACATTGACCCGGATGTATATAAATATATTTTGCACTGTAAAACTTATGAAGAGGCTATTTCTACATTGGAAAAGATTTTTGTTAAACCAAAGAATGAGGTATTTGCACGTCATCTTCTATCTGCCCGTAGGCAGCAGGTGGGAGAATCTTTGGATACTTATTTACAAGCACTTCGGTGCCTTAGTGTTGACTGTAATTATAAGGCTGTGACGGCTGAAGAATATAAGGACGAATCGGTACGGGATGCTTTTATTAATGGATTACTGTCTAGATCAATTCGTCAGCGGTTGTTAGAAAATAAGACTCTGGATCTTAAAAGTGCTTTTGAGCAAGCTTCTACATTGGATGTGGCTCAGAGAAGTTCGGATTCTTATGCTCTTTTTAATCGGCCTGCGACTATGGTTTCGGCAGTTTTGGATGAAAAGGAATTATGTGGACTTAATGGGAGTGGTTTACTAGATTTTGAAACAGTTTCTACTTCGGCGGCCGTTGCCTCTAGGAGTCAGAAGTGTTATTTTTGTGGGAATATCCGGCACCCTCGTCTGAAGTGTCCTGCTCGGGAGGCTGTGTGTAGTAAATGCGGCAAGAGAGGTCATTATGCACGTGTGTGCAAATCATCAGGTTCAATTACCTTCCCTTCTCCTGGTATGGGAGGGTCTTCCTCCACTACCTCTTCTGTGACTATTCAGCCTTTAGATAGGGCATTTATTGCATCAATTTCTGCTGCATTTGCTCATGGCCTAAACAAAGCTATAGTTACGGCTCAAGTTAATGGGTTGGAAGTGAAGGCCCTTATAGATACGGGCAGTACTGAGAGTTTTATAAGTCTTCAGTTTGCGAAGGAGAAGCATTTGAAAATTTCGCCTGTTACGTATCAGGTGTGTATGGCTCAGACGACCCTTACTTCACAAATAGCTGGTTGTTGCTTTGTGAAAATGGTTCTTCTAGGTAATACGTATACTGATATACGCCTATCTGTTTTGCCTAATCTCTGTGCGGATATTTTGATTGGACATGATGTGCTTCAGTTACACGAGTCTCTTAGTCTTTCATTTGGAGGGACTAAGCCACCTTTATCTATTTGTGGATTAACCTCTTTATCTATTCCTCCATTATCACTTTTTTCCAATTTGATGTCGGATTGTAAGCCAATTGCTACCAAGTCAAGAAGATATAATAGTCAGGATAGAGAATTTATTAATTCTGAAGTTCAACATCTCTTATTGGAAGGAATCATTGAACCTAGTTGTTCGCCTTGGCGAGCACAGGTAGTTGTCATGACTAATGAGAGACACAAGAAACGAATGGTGATAGACTATTCCCAAACTATTAATAGGTATACTCAATTAGACGTGTACCCTTTGCCTAAGATTGATGAGCTTATCAATAAAGTATCTCAGTATAAAGTTTTTAGCACTATTGATTTAAAGAGTGCTTATCATCAGATTCCTATTGTTAAGAAGGATCAACCATATACGGCCTTTGAGGCTGGTGGAAAGCTGTATCAGTTTTGCCGAATACCATTTGGTGTTACTAATGGTGTTGCTTGTTTTCAACGGGCAATGGATGCTTTTATAAGTGATAACTCCCTCTCTGACACCTTTTCATACTTAGATGACATCACAGTGTGTGGCAAATCAAGGGTGGAGCATGATTCTAATTTAAAAAGGTTCCTTCAAGCTGCGGAAAAAGTTGGTTTAACTTTTAACAAAGAGAAATGTATCTTTTTGACTACTGAGGTAAATCTATTGGGGTATATTATTTCGGGAAATAAGATTAAACCAGATCCAGAATGTCTGCGACCATTGATCGATTTACCTTGTCCTACTAATTCTAAGGCTTTGCAACGAGTTGTTGGACTGTTTTCTTATTATTCTAATTGGATTGCAAATTTTTCACGGAAGATCCGGCCTCTTATTCGGGTTACGACATATCCTCTATCATGGGAGGCCAGGACATGTTTTGAGAATTTTAAAAAGGATATTTTAGGAGCAGTTGTGCATTCCATTGATGAGCAGGTTCCCTTTGTGATTGAGACGGATGCTTCGGATTTTGCAATTGGGGCTACTTTGAACCAAAATGGAAGACCTGTGGCCTTTTTCTCACGTACTTTGAATAATAGTGAAAAAAGACATTCCTCAATAGAAAAAGAGGCATACGCAATAGTAGAAGCATTGCGTAAATGGAGGCATTATTTATCGGGGCGACATTTCACGTTGGTAACTGATCAAAAATCTGTGTCTTTTATGTTTGATGTTAAACATTTTGGAAAGATTAAAAATGATAAAATAATGAGATGGAGGATTGAGTTGGCATGTTACCATTTTGACATAGTTTATTGTCCGGGGAAGGATAATGTTGCCGCTGATGCACTGTCGAGGGCTTATTGTTCTGTGATTCACGGAGATACGCTTATTAATCTTCACAATGCCTTATGTCATCCTGGGGTTACGAGGATGAAAAACTTTGTACGCAGTAAGAACTTGCCTTTTTCAGTTGAAGACGTCAAGCGGATGACTTCATCATGTTCTATCTGTGCTCGGTGTAAACCGAATTTCTTTAAGCCTCAACGAGCTCATCTTATAAAGGCTACTTCTCCTTTTGAACATTTGAGTGTCGATTTTAAGGGACCTCTTCCTTCAACTACTCAAAACCGATATATATTTACTGTTGTGGACGAGTTTTCAAGGTTCCCTTTTGCTTTTCCTTGTGCAGATGTATCAGCTGCTACAGTTATTAAATGTTTGACTCAACTTTTTGTCATCTTTGGGATGCCTGCGTATATCCATTCGGATCAGGGAAGTTCTTTTATGTCTTCCCAGTTGAAGGAATACCTTCAGAGTCGGGGAATTTCTACTAGTAGAACTACCCCGTATAATCCCCAGGGTAATGGACAGTGTGAACGATACAATGGAGTGATCTGGAAGGCAGTTATGTTGGCGTTGACATCCCGGAACCTTAAGAATACACAGTGGGAAATGGTGCTGCCTGATGCCCTGCATTCCATTAGATCATTGCTTTCAACGGCTACTAATGTGACCCCCCATGAAAGGCTCTTTAACTATCCGCGGAGATCTACTACGGGATATTCGGTACCTTCATGGCTTACTATGCAGGGACCTGTGTTGCTTCGACGCCATGTTAGATTGTCAAAATATGACCCCTTGGTGGAGGAGGTGGAGCTGTTGGAGGCAAATTCCCAATATGCTCATATTCGATTCCAAGATGGGAAAGAAAGTACTGTTTCAATTAAAGACTTGGCTCCTTGTGGGGGCCAGCCCTCTTCTGAGGATATTAATAATGGTCATGATTTGGATAATGTGGATGCTGTTACAGATACTACGAATATTTCCAATCCGATTGCAGATAATCATACTTCTATTAGTCAGCCTTTGATAGATGTTTATGACTGTCCCAGTTCATCTTCTGATGGGATTTCTAATCCGGAAACCGTTGAGAATCGGGATATGGATAGCCTTCCTATTGAAGATACTTCTGTGCCTTCTGGCGTGGGAGGGCAAGGAATTTCACCAAGGTTAAGAAGGTCGACACGAACAAGATACCCGGTCGACCGATTGAAAATGGACTTTTAAATTGATAGTAATGTTTTAAAAATTGTTGAAATATTATAGTATATTTTAGTTGAGAGATACTTAATACTTATGCATAATGTTATTATTTGTTGTTGTTCATTTAGTATTGTGTTATGTAAATAGTTTTATTCTCGTGCATAATTTAGTTGTAAATAATTAATTGTAAATTGTAAAAGTTATTAGGTTGGAGTATATTTTTAAAAAAGGAGGGGTGAATGTGGTGATTATTCCTTGATTAGTAAAAGTATTGTGATTCGTTGTTTGTTAACTGCCTTGGGATATGTGTTGTAATCTCATTGGTAGTTGATGATCACATGATGTGTTGTGGCTACCTTAAATTCAGTCCTTTTCTAGCTTTAGTTGGGACTGGATGTGGAAAGATATGCTGCTGATTTTAAAGTTAATAAAGCCTAGCTTTGGAAGGCCAATCTATTCTTTATTTCAATGTTTCAATAAGATCACCTCTCATTCTTCTAAACTCCAATGAGTATAGGCCCAACCTGCTCAACCTTTCTTCATAAGACAACCCCTTCATCTCAGGAATCAACCTGGTGAACCTTCTCTGAACTGCCTCTAATACAAGTATGTCCCTCTTTAAATAAGGGGACCAAAACTGTATGCAGTACTCCGGGTGTGGTCTCACCAATATCCTGTACAGTTGTAGCAGGACTTCCCTGCTTTTATACTCCATCCCCCTTGCAATAAAGGCCAATATTCTATTTACCTTCCTAATTACTTGCTGTACCTGCATGCTAACTTTTTGTGTTTCACGTACAAGGATTCCCAGATCCCTCCGTACTACAGCATTTTGTAATCTCTCTCCATTTAACTAATAATTTTATTTTTTTATTTTTACTACCAAAGTGGATAACCTCACAATTTCCCACATTATACTCCATTTCCCAATTTTTTGCCCATTCACTTAGCCTGTCTATATCCCTTTGCAGATTCTTTGTGTACTCTTCACAACTTGCTTTCCCTCCTATCTTTGTATCATCAGCAAATTTGGCAACAATACACTCGGTCCCTTCATCCAAAACATTAATATAGATTGTAAATAGCTGAGGCCCCAGCACTGATCCCTGTGGCACCCCACTAGTTACAGTTTGCCAACCGGAAAATGACCCATTTATCCCGACTCTCTGTTTTCTGTTAGTTAGCCAATCCTCTATCCATGCTAATATATTGTAAATGGTGATCAAATCAGGGCTTCCTGAGTATAATTATATATATATATAATATGTATATATGATAAATGCATGTGCATGGTAAAATGTTGGTAGGTCTCTAGTCCAGATTGAGCAGTGCGTAGTGTGAGTATGCAGACTTGTTGGTAGGTCTCCAGCCCAGATTGAGCAGTGTGTAGTGAGTATGCAGACTTGTTGGTAGGTCTCTAGTCCAGATTGAGCAGTGTGTAGTGAGTATGCAGACTTGTTGGTAGGACTTTAGCCCAAATTGAACAGTGTGTAGTGAGTATGCAGACTTGTTGGTAGGTCTCTAGCCCAGATTGAGCAGTGTGTAGTGTGTATGCAGACTTGTTGGTAGGTCTCTAGTCCAGATTGAGCAGTGTGTAGTGTGAGTATGCAGACTTGTTGGTAGGTCTCTAGTCCAGATTGAGCAGTGTGTAGTGTGAGTATGCAGACTTGTTGGTAGGTCTCTAGCCCAAATTGAGCAGTGTGTAGTGAATATGCAGACTTGTTGGTAGGTCTCTAGCCCAGATTGAGCAGTGTGTAGTGAGTATGCAGACTTGTTGGTAGGTCTCTAGCCCAAATTGAGCAGTGTGTAGTGTGAGTATGCAGACTTGTTGGTAGGTCTCTAGCCCAGATTGAGCAGTGTGTAGTGAGTATGCAGACTTGTTGGTAGGTCTCTAGCCCAGATTGAGCAGTGTGTAGTGTGAGTATGCAGACTTGTTGGTAGGTCTCTAGCCCAAATTGAGCAGTGTGTAGTGTGAGTATGCAGACTTGTTGGTAGGTCTCTAGCCCAGATTGAGCAGTGTGTAGTGTGAGTATGCAGACTTGTTGGTAGGTCTCTAGCCCAGATTGAGCAGTGTGTAGTGAGTATGCAGACTTGTTGGTAGGTCTCTAGCCCAGATTGAGCAGTGTGTAGTGAGTATGCAGACTTGTTGGTAGGTCTCTAGTCCAGATTGAGCAGTGTGTAGTGTGAGTATGCAGACTTGTTGGTAGGTCTCTAGCCCAGATTGAGCAGTGTGTAGTGTGAGTATGCAGACTTGTTGGTAGGTCTCTAGCCCAGATTGAGCAGTGTGTAGTGTGAGTATGCAGACTTGTTGGTAGGTCTCTAGCCCAGATTGAGCAGTGTGTAGTGTGAGTATGCAGACTTGTTGGTAGGTCTCTAGCCCAGATTGAGCAGTGTGTAGTGTGAGTATGCAGACTTGTTGGTAGGTCTCTAGCCCAGATTGAGCAGTGTGTAGTGAATATGCAGACTTGTTGGTAGGTCTCTAGCCCAGATTGAGCAGTGTGTAGTGAGTATGCAGACTTGTTGGTAGGTCTCTAGCCCAGATTGAGCAGTGTGTAGTGTGAGTATGCAGACGTGTTGGTAGGTCTCTAGCCCAGATTGAGCAGTGTGTAGTGTGAGTATGCAGACTTGTTGAGTCACACAAAAAGTTGTGACGAGTACCGTGTCCGAAATCACTGTGAATTTGGGCTAGTGGTTGTCCAGTAAAATTACTTTCTTTAGTTGTTTTAAACCTTGGAGTGTATAGCTGATTCTTTTTTTTTCAGACCTAAAACAAACCAGCAACATAATAGCACTTTAAACAAAAGCAACAGCGTTTAATTTGCATATAGTTAATTAAGTGACCCTGAGCAATGATTGCTGATGAGGATTTTCATAAGCAGATCAAGATCAGCTAGCATGACTAAAGAGATTTTGCATAACCGTTCTGCTATTAGCATTCAGTATGTGCCATCTGATGGAGCTCAGTTGTCCAGTTTTAATATATTTAGCACCTAATGTGAGCATGCAGTTGGAGATGGATTAATTATATTAACTTTATTTAAAGTAAAAAGTGTTAATATCAATTGCACAGTTGTTTGCAACAGTGTGTTGCTAATACAAAGCAGCTATGGACATGTCTCTTTCCAGGAATTAATAAATGCAATTTATAAGGAATGTTAACTCAGAATTTAATGCTTTGTGGACAGCAGCCAAACTGATTAAATAATAATTAGAGCAGATTTCTAGGGAAAGGTAAGGAGAGATTGCAACAGAATATAAAATTAGATTTAAAAAACACTGGTGATTGCCAACATGAAAATGAAGATATAAGCATGCCTGTAAGATGATAGCACAGCTAAAGGGTTATATTAACCCTAGAGTATTTATATTAGTGCTTTTCCCTTGTGTTAAAGCAAATGCCAATATTTAGGAAACACTAATCCTTTTGATGAAGAGCCCCACATGAAATATTAAGCTATTTTTCTCTTTTGGGTGCTGATTTCTGTGTCCTCTGCATTTCCAGCATATTTAATTTTTATTTCAGGTTTCTAGCATTTGTGCATTTTTTAACTTTTAATCTAAAAATCTTTGAGAACTTTCTTAAGTGCGACAAAGCAATGCAATCAGAGGGTACATTGGCTGTGAGTTTGGGCATGGTCCGCCCGGAAGCCTGGGGTGGGAGTGGGGTGCTGGGACAAGATCCGCCCGGAACATAAGAAGATAAGAACATAAGAAAAAGGAGCAGGAGTAGGCCATTCGGCCCTTCGAGCCTGCTCCGCCATGCAATGAGATCATGGCTGATCTTCTGCCTCAACTCCATTCACCAGCACTATTGCCATATCCCTTGATGCCCTTACTAGTCAGAAATCTATCAACTTCTGTTTTGAATATACCCAATGACTGAGCCTCCACAGCCCCCTGGGGTAGAGAATTCCAAAGAATCACCACTCTCTGTGTGAAGAAATTTCTTCTCATCTCAGTCTTGAATGGCCTACCCTTTATCTTGAGGCTGTGGCCTCTGGTTCTAGATTCCCCAGCCAAGGGAAACATTCTCCCAGCATCTATCCTATGAAGCCCTGTAATAATTTTGTATGCTTCAATGAGATCTGCTCTCATTCTTCTGAATTCAAGAGAATACAGGCCTAGTTTACTCAATCTCTTCTCATACGACAGTCCCACCATCCCAGGAATCAATCTCGTGAACCTTCGTTGCACTCCCTCTATGGCAAGTATATCCTTCCTTAGGTAAGGAGACCAAAATTGTATACAGTACTCTAGGTGTGGTCTCACCAAGGCCCTATATAATTGGAGTAAGACTTCTTTACTCCTGTACTCAAATCCTCTTGTAATGAAGGCCAGGATACCATTTGCCTTCCTAATGGCTTGCTGCACCTGCACATTCACTTTCAGTGACTCATGTACAAGGACACCCAGGTCCCTTTGAGCATCTATATTCCCCAATCTTTCATCATTTAGGAAATATTCTGCCTTTCTGTTTTTTCTATCAAAGTACTATATTCCATCTGCCATGTTCTCACCCACTCACTGAGCCTGTCGAGATCCCCTTGAAGCCTCTTCACATTCTCTTCGCAACTGACACTGCCACCTAGCTTTGTATCATCAGCAAATTTGGAAATGTTACATTTAGTCCCCTCATCCAAATCATTGATATAGATTGTGAATAGCTGGGGCCCAAGCACCGATCCTTGTGGTACCCCACCAGTCACAGCCTGCCATCCTGAAAAAGACCCATTTATCCCTACTCTTTGTTTTCTGTCTGTTAACCAATTCTCAATCCATGCTAATATATTACCGCCAATTCCATGTGCCCTAATTTTGTTCACCAACCTCTTGTGTGGGACCTTATCAAAGGCCTTCTGAAAATCCAAATGCACCACATCTACTGGTTCCCCTTTGTCTACTCCACTAGTTACATCCTCAAAGAACTCCAATAGGTTTGTCAAACAGGATTTCCCTTTCATAAATCCATGTTGACTCTGCTCAATCTTACTATTAGTTTCTAAGTGCCCAGTTATTGCATCCTTTATAATAGATTCCAGCATTTTCCCAACTACTGATGTGAGACTAACAGGTCTGTAGTTCCCCGTTTTCTCTCTCCCTCCTTTCTTAAATAGAGGGGTTACATTTGCTATCCTCCAATCTGCAGGAACCATTCCAGAATCTATAGAATTTTAGAAGATGACAACCAATGCGTCCACTATTCCAATGGCCACCTCTTTCAAAACCCTAGGATGTAGGTCATCTGGTCCTTGGGATTTATCATCGTTTAGTCCCATTAATTTTGCTAGTACTGTTTTTTTTACTAATAATAATTTCTTTAAGTTCCTCGTTCTCGTCACGCCCTTGGTTTTCTCGTATTTCTGGGAGGTTTTTTGTGTCTTCCTCCGTGAAGACAGAAACAAAGTATTTATTTAATTTCTCCGCCATTTCCTCATTCCCCATTATAAATTCTCCCATCTCTGATTGTAAAGGACCTACATTTACCTTCACCAGTCTTTTCCTTTTCACATACCTACAGAAGCTTTTACAATCCATTTTTATATTTTTTGCTAGTTTGTGCTCATATTCCATTTTCCCTTTATCAATTTCTTGGTCCCCCTTTGCTGATTTCTAAAACATCCCAATCCTCAGGCTGACCGCTTTTTCTGGCAACTTTATAAGCTTCCTCCTTGACTTAATACTAACTTTAATTTATTTTGTTAGCCATGGTTAGATCATTTTTCCTTTTGGGTTTTTATGCCCTAGAGGAATATATGTTTGTTGCAAATTATGCATTATTTCCTTGAATGTTAGCCATTGTATGTCCACCTTCATACCTTTTAGTGTAGTCTCCCATCTACCATGGCCAACTTGTCCCTCATACCCTTGTAGTTTCCTCTGTTTAGATTGAAGACCTTAGTTTCAGATTGGACTACATCACTCTCAAACTTAATGTAAAATTCAATCATATTATGGTCACTTATCCCTAAAGGCCCCTTTACCACAAGATTATTGATTAGCCCTTTCTCATTACACAGTACCAGATGTGGTTCCTCCACATACCGATCCAGGAAACCATCTCGCATGCATTCCAAGAATTCGTCCTCCACACCATTAGTGGTAATTTGATTTGCCCAGTCAATATGTAGATTAAAGTCCCCCATGATTACCGTATTGCCCTTGTTACATGCACTTCTAATCTCTTGATTGATACTGTGCCCTACATTACCATTACTGTTTAGTGGCCTATATACAACTCCCACCAACGTTTACCGCCCTTTGCTGTTTCTTAGCTCCACCCAAACTGATTCCAGTTCTACATCACAATCTGCTGAGCCAAGGGCCTAGAAATTCGGTTGGTAGCGCCAGCGATTAGCGCCTAAAGAGCCCGAGAATTGGGGCGTTACCCAATGTTCGGGCGGGCGCAGTGAATATTGCGCCACCTCCCATATTGAGTATTGTTTTAGCGCCGGCGCTAACTCTTTGCACGCGCCCGTGGGCGCAGGCAGATCATGATGTCATTTCAGTGTGCAATGCCTTTTTGGTGCCCCGGACCGGATATTGGGTGGCGCCCGGAACCTTTGCGCCTAGCGCTGTTAGTGACAGTTCAATGGAACGCTACCAGGCCCTTCTTGTAGTCGGGGGGTGCTATTTAAAGGGGACAGCTCTAGTATAAAAGCTGCAGCCACTTGGCCTGTGTGGTGTATGTGCCTTTACGAGCCCCCTGTGTACTATAATGCTGGTAATGGCCACACGGGCTATATAAGCCTGTATATTGTCTTCTATCTGTTAGTTCACCTCCAGACTTTGTTCAGTAAACACCTGTGAAACCAACTCCTGCCTTCCGTGTCTCCATTAACACACGGATACAACAGCCTGTTCATTGTGATCGTTGCTGGAGAGAGTTGGTGAGCTACTGTGGAGCAGATTTTTTGGAATTTAGTCTTAGAATACTTGGGACCTTCAAACCTGTCCGGAGCAGCTGGAGCACTACACCTAACAGCGTTTGGACCGACTGGCATCGGTATGGTAGCTGCTTTGGATGGCAACGTCCTCATGGCCGGACACTGTGAAGGGGCAGAGAGACGGCGGGAGAGAGGTCCATGATTGGCCAGAAGGAGGAGGGGCAATGGAGGTCGGCCAATCCGAGGGTACACTGCGAGGGTATTCAGGCAGCAGGTCTCATACCTTGCAATGTCAGAGGAGCAGTGTGTGCGAAGGCTCCGATTTGGGAAGGAGGTTGTAACTGAGCTGTGCCACCTGCTTGCTCAGGATCTGCAGCCGCGTCTACGGTGCAGGACCTTTCTGTCGGTGTCCGTTAAAGTGACTGTTGCCCTCAATTTCTATGCCACCAGATCCTTTCAGGCAGCCACTGGGGACATTGCGAATATCTCTCAGTTTGCAGTCCATTGTTGCATCCGGCAAGTTACAGCTGCACTTTATAGACGAAGGTGTCAATTCATCAACTTCCCTCTGAGCCTGGAGAAGCAGGCGGAGCGCGCGCAGGGCTTTGCTGCTATTGCGGACTTCCCCATGGTGCAGGGGGCGATTGATTGCACACACGTGGCTTTGCGGGCGCCATTGCTCAATCCTGAGGACTTCCGCAACCGCAAGGGTTTCCACTTCCTCAATGTGCAGCTGGTCTGTGACTGTGGTGTATGTAACCTGTTCCACCTTAAGAGAACTACCTTAAGAGGTGCACTACTTTCTCTTGGCTGCTGTATACTGTAATACCGGTGGTGACCACACCGGCATATAAGTGTTGTGTAGGGATTTGCTGGGCAGTTCAGCTCTGACCTCCGAATAGTAAAGACCTGTTAAAGTTATTCTTGTGGTCTGTGTCCAGTGATTTATCATAAGCATAACTGGGACACACAGACTTAACAGTGGCGACGAGTCCGATCTTACCCTGCGGCAGTTTTACATCCAAGGCAGCTTCGTCCTCAGAACGGGTGTCGAGAAGAGGCATCCGCCCTCATCATCCTGCTGAGCACCATCGCACGGGAGGCGTCGAGAACCTGGGTTAAAAAGAAAAAATTCTGACCACGAAGCCCTCCATCAGCGACAGGCAGTGATCATCCCTTCTACCACGGTGGTGGGTAAGCCGATCAGCGACACGAGCAGAAAGTCGGCCGCGTTGACTGTGGAGTAGGGGAGGGAAAATGGAGGAAAAAGGGCGGAGAACTCGACCACGGCCGGTGAAAAGGGCCGGGCTGCAATCGAGGCCGAGAGGCGCAGCGACTGGGGCAGCTTAAGGCACGAGAGCCGCAGAGAACTCAAACGCAGCCGGTGTAAAGGACCGGGCTGCATGCGGGGCTGAGAGGTGCAACAGCAGGGGAAGCGTGAATGCCCACGGGAACCGCAGGGGAGTAAAAGCAGCGTCGGGGAATTGAGAACCGCTGGGGAGGCGAGAACAGCAGCAGCACGGCAATCGCCATTGCAGCCAGCGGGGGAAGAAGGCAAACGCGGGAATCCGCCATTGTAGTCGGCGGGGGAAGAAGACAAGCGCGGGAAGCCGCCATTTTGAGAAAAAGAAAAATTGAAAAACTTGCAAGGATGCCTAAACATGGGAACATTAATACCTTTGATAGCGATATCGAAGATTGGACCACGTATGTAGAACGCATGGAAGTTTATTGTAAAGCAAATAAGGTACCAGATGATGAGAAAGCACTAACCTTATTAAGCTCAATGGGTGCGAAGACATATGGGCTATTGAAGCACCTTCTGTCACCAGATAAACCGGCGGATCAGACTTTCACGAATATTGTTACTGTCCTGAAAAATCATTTAAACCCCACGCTGCTGATGATAGCGGAACGATTTAAATTTTACAGAAGAACGCAGCTGAAAGACGAAAGCAACGCTGAATTTTTAATTGAACTGCGTAAGCTATCAAAGTACTGTCAGTTTGGAACAGGACTAACAGATGCGCTGAGAGATAAATTTGTGTGTGGATTGTTAAAAGAAGGAACACAAAAGTGACTGCTTGAGGAGAATGATCTTACGCTTGATAAAGCTGTCACTATTGCAGCATCGCACGAAGCCGCAGCGAGAGGCACTGCAGAAATGCAGCTACGGTCACCGGAACTCAGCACCAATCAAATGGTCTTGGGTACAGTAAAATGTTATCGTTGTGGAAAGACAACGCACGATCAGAACCAGTGCTGGTTCAAAAATCAGGAATGCAGAAAATGTGGCAGGCTTGGTCACATAGCTAAAGTATGCCGGTCAGGAAAGAAGACCAGCAAGAAAACGTCACCGCAGGAAAAGTACAGAAAGGTACACAAGGTGACAGAGAACAGTTCGAACGAACAGAAGTCAAATTCGGACTCCAGCAGTAATGAACTGGGTAGTCTAAGAGTACACAATGTTGGTAATGAATCAGACCTCCAAACAATCTGGGTCACACTTCAGATAGCAGGAGTCCAAGTGAAGATGGAATTGGACACTGGATCGGCATTGATGGTCATGAATAAGCAAGATTACAAAAGGTTATTCCCACATATTCCCCTACGGGATACGGAGATTGTATTGAAAACATACACGGGGCAAAGAGTATACCCCATCGGGAAGATAGAGGTAAAGGTGGTCCACAAGGGCAAAGAAAGCCGAGGAATGGACTTATATGTGCTACCTGAGGGAGGTCCACGACTACTGGGACGGGAGTGGATTAGGAAAATAAATATGGACTGGCTTTCCTTAAAAGCACTAACGGTAGATTCCGGTAAAAAAGATGTCAAACCTAAACGATTGTCCAGAATATTGGACGATGCTAAAGAGGTGTTCCAACAGGGACTGGGAACACTGAGAGGAATTACGGCAAACATCAAGGTTGAAGAACATGCAAACCCGAAATTTTTCAAAGCCAGACCGGTACCTTATGCGATACGACCTGCTGTGGAAGCTGAGTTGGAAGGGCTAGAACGTTCAGGAGTACTGTCTAAGGTAGACTGGAGTGAGTGGGCCATGCCCATTGTCCCCGTCATGAAGCGTTCATCGAGCAACAAGCCGGGGGAACCGGGGAAGGTTCGCATCTGTGGAGATTTCAAGATCACTGTTAATCCGGTGCTTCACACGGTGCAGTATCCGCTTCCGCGGATTGAGGATATCTTCGCTTCGTTGTCTGGCGGGAAACACTTCACCAAGATAGACCTGGCGCAGGCGTACTTACAGATGGAAGTTGAGGAAGAGTCACGCCAGTATCTCACGATCAACACGCATAGAGGCTTTTACCGGTATAATAGACTGGTTTTTGGAGTGGCATCGGCTCCAGCAATTTGGCAGAGGGCCATGGAGCAGGTATTACAGGGAATTCCAGGCACACAATGTTACCTGGACGATATTCTGATTACAGGAGATGATGACGAGGAACACCTTGCAATTTGGAACTGGTGCTCACCAGATTGAAAGAATATGGACTTCAAGTTAATCGCCAGAAATGTGAGTTCTTTCAGAAGCGGATCTCGTACTGTGGTCATGTCATTGACCAGGAGGGGCTTCATAAGTCTCCTGACAAGATCGAAGCTGTTGTGAAGGCTCCCGCTCCGGATAATGTATCCCAGTTGAGGTCGTTCCTAGGGTTGATTAACTATTACCATAAGTTTCTGCCAAATTTATCCATGGTGCTGCACCCGCTGAACGCTCTTTTGCAGAAGGGAGTACCATGGAAGTGGAGCGAGGACTGTAAGAGGGCCTTTCGCAAAAGCAAGGCATTGATCACCTCAGAGGAAGTGTTGGCTCACTTCAACCCAATGCTGCCTATTCGTTTGGCTTGTGATGCTTCTCCATATGGTATTGGGGCAGTACTCTCACACAAGTTGCCAAATGGCCTGGAGAGGCCAGTTGCGTTCGCATCCAGATCATTGACCTCCGCTGAGCGCAACTATGCTCAGGTAGATAGGGAGGCTCTCAGCCTTGTGTTGGGAGTAAAGAAGTTTAATCATTACCTGCAGGGCCAAAAGTTTACGCTTCTGACAGACCACCAGCCGTTGGTATCCATTTTTAACCCTAAGAAGGGTGTTTCGGTGATGACAGCGCAGAGACTCCAGAGATGGTCCCTTTTCCTAGGGGCACATCAATATCAGATCGAATTCAAAGGTACAAAGCAGCATGGTAATGCTGATGGGCTGTCGCGCCTGCCACTACCTACGGAGGAGGAGGCACCGACGGTTGACCCTGTTGAGTTATTTCACTCGACCATCATCGAATGTTTACCAGTCACCAATGCAAGTATTGAAAGAGAAACCAGGAACGACCCGACACTGTCCCGGGTCTACGAAGTGACAGTGAAGGGATGGCCAGCACATGGTGATCCACTGTTACCGACATTCTCAGCAAGAAGAGAACAGCTGTCCGTCTGTCAAGGAACATTGATGTATGGAACAAGGGTGATTATTCCTCCTAAGTTAAGAGAGAAAGTTCTAAAGGAACTGCATGAAGGTCATCTGGGGGGAGTCAAGATGAAAAGCCTTGCTAGGGCTTATGTGTGGTGGCCAGGTATCGACCAACAGATGGAGGATCTGACGAAAAGCTGCTCAGGGTGCCAAAAAGTGCAAAATGCACCTCCGATTGCACCGCTGCATCCATGGGAATGGCCTTCAACCCCATGGCAACGTGTACATATTGACTTTGCTGGTCCATTCATGGACTCCATGTTTTTAATTGCGGTGGACGCACATTCTAAATGGCCAGAAGTGATTAAGATGACTACCACTACCTCGGAAAAGACGATCGCGGTGCTAAGAACGATATTTGCAAGAAATGGATTGCCAGAACAAATATGTTCAGACAACGGACCGCAGTTCATGTCAGAAGAATTCCAGAAATTCATGAAGAAGAATGGGGTGAAACATTATACCTCTGCCCCATATCATCCGGCTACAAACGGGTTGGCCGAGAGATTTGTACAAACGTTCAAAAAAGCAATAAAGGCCATGAGCGAAGATCAGATTCCACTACAACACAAGGTGGACAAATTCCTACTGGCATATCGAAACGCCACTCATGCAGTGACAAACCAAAGTCCTGCCATGATGTTCTATAACAGGAGGTTGCGGTCCAGGTTGGACTTGTTAAAACCAAATGTGCGGAGGGAAGTTGAAAACAAACAGTTCCAGCATATAAATAACAAGACCACTCGGAGTTTCGAAATAGGACAACCAGTGTTAGCCCGGGACTATAAAAATGAGAAATGGCAATCTGGAACAATTCGGGCCAGACAAGGACCCCTGACGTACACGGTAGATATTGGTGAAAATGTAATACGGCGTCATGCTGACCAACTGGTAGAATCGAGAACAAGGGTCGAACCTATGGTTATGGCAGAGACAACCGTGGAAGAAGTTAGTGAACCTGAAGCATCTACCTCAGAAGTGAATGTACCTGATGATGATGTCCAATCCATAAGAGACCAACTAGATGAGTCACCCCAGCAACGAGAATCAGAGACCCCTGAAAGGCATTATCCAACTCGAATCAGGAGGCCTCCTCAGAGACTGAATCTTTGAACTGTTTTGCATGAAGTTGTGTATATATGTTATTATGTTATGTTAAATGGTGACCACCGCCAAATGATCATGGCAGTCAACGCCCAATTCACAGGGAGCAGCCACGATGCCTTCATCCTGCGGCAGACCTCAGTTTGTGACCTTTTTGAGGGGCCAGCTCGCCCACGAGGCTGGCTTCTTGGGGACAAGGGCTATCCTCTCTGCCCATGGCTCATGACACCACTCCATTTGGCCGCCACCCCAGCAGAAGAGCTGTACAACAGCAGCCATCAGGCGACCAGGAACATTGTAGAGCACACTATTGGTGTGCTCAAACAGCGTTTCCGCTGTCTGGACCATTCGGGGGGAGCCCTGCAGTACTGGCCGGAGCAAGTGGGTCACATCGTCGTCGTCTGCTGCATGCTCCACAACTTGGCGATTCGCCGCATCCAGCCAATGCCAGCTGTCCCTCAAGGTCCAGCAGAGCAGGCGGACGAGGAGGAGGAGGAGGAGGACGAGCAGGCGGACAAGGAGGAGGAGGAGGAGCATGCGGACGAGGAGGAGGAGGAGGAGGAGGAGGAGGAGGTGGAGGAAGATGGGAGGGCTCCTGCAAGTGGAAGGGTCATCCGTCAGAGGCTCATCAGGACTCGGTTCCAGGCCCCTCTGGCGGAATGATGGGTGTCATTCGTCCTGCGCACTGCGGATCTTTGAAACGCTCTGAAGGCCAACATGACTGTAAATAGTTACGTGTACCATTGCAAATTAAAACTTTTCTTTATTGTCACAAAAGTCCTTCCTTCCAGCATAACAACGTCATGTCAACAGAAACCATAACTAACAAAATAACAGTTAACTCTTCGGCAAAGCCGCAAAACTAAACAAACCATTTCCAACTATCACAACAGGTGAGGGAGTCCTTCAATTTGGCCAAAGAAACATCTCTGCACCTCCCTCTACTGCTGGCCCCTTGATGGAGAACGACTTCTCTTTCGCGGTCGGCCCCTTCCCTCCCTGCTGCTCCTACGTAATTGAACCCCAGTGGCGGGGTCAAGGCTGGGGGAAGTCTGCTGACTGTGTGGAAGCACAGAAGCCCCTGAGGGACGGCCTGGCCGACCTCTGGCCTTGGAGGGTGCGGACGCAGGCTGCTTGATCTGAGCATAGCTGGAAGCAGTGTGCCCTGCAGGTGGTGGCAGCTGCACTGTAGACGTACCAGCGGTGGCATGAGCAATGGTCACCTGCCGAGAGAGGAAACCTGCACCATGGTCGGACGACACACTGGCTCTCTGAGGGGACCAGTTCGGCTCAACCGCCACAATCGCCTGCTCTACTGATTCCTGGCCTTGTATGGTACTGGAAGGGCCCGGGGTGATCCTAGCTGATGCAGATAGGGTGGCTGCAGTGAGAGTTCGCGTTGCCTCAATCTGGGTGTGGACGAGTCCAGCAAGTGACTGCGTGGCAGCAGTGAGGACCTGTGTGGCAGGTGCCAGTGCTTCGGAGAAGCCCTGGACAGTTCTCTCCATTGCTTCGGACAAGGCCGGAGCAGTCCGTTCCACTGCCTCGGACAAGCCCTGGACAGACCTTTCCAGGGATTGTCCGAGGCTCTGAACAGTCCTTTCCATTGCAGCCTCGAAGCCCTGGACAGTCCTCTCCATAGCAGCCTCGAAGCCCTGGACAGTCCTCTCCATTGCTGCCCCGAAGCCCTGGACAGTCCTCTCCATTGCTGCTCCAAAGTCCAACACACTCTTTGCCAGTGTTTCTATCGACTGAGGCATCCTCCCCACAGCAGCCATCAGCTCAGTGTGCCTGAGCCGGGCCTGGGTGCTCATTTCAGCAAGGCTACGCACCTCCTCTGCACTCTGTGCAGCAGTCATCACTCCCTGCCTTGCCCTCCGGGGAGCCGGTGGCCGAACTTGCCTACCCCGCCCCGCGCTGCTGCATGCCGCTTGTTCCGGCAACTGGCTCATCAGCAGAGCCCCCCCCCTTCCCCTCCAGGGAACTACTATCCCCAGTCTGCAGATGTGTACGCTCCCCTGAAGTTGGAACGGATGCTCCGGCTTCCTCCTGATCCTCGCCTCCGGAGGCACTGGCAGCTTCAGGGCGCAGATCCCGAGTTGGTGATGCAGCATCTGAAAGCAGGGAGGTGGAAGAGGTGCTTTAGCAAAAGGTTAGGTTGGCGGCAAGGCATGCCAGATTGCGGCATGGCTCTGACATGGCTGCACACTGAGAACGCATGCTGGCGGGGGGACCAAGTGGAAGGAGACAGCTGAAAAAGGTGAGAGCCTTACCCTCGCTGTCGAGAAGGGGGTTGGCAGCTGCAGTGGTAACAGGACCACTCAGACGTCCTCCAAGAATCTGGTGCACTCTCTCCTCGAGATCTGAGAGAGTGACCACTTGTGGAGGTCCGCCACCGGTTCGACGCTGGTCCTTTCGGATCGTCGCCAGCTTGGACTGCAGGGGAAAGAAGGGGAAGCTCTGTTACATGATGTCTTGAGAGATCATTTCATGCCCCCCATGGTGCAAAAGCCCTTACATGATGCCTTGAGAGAGCATCTCATGCCCCCCATGGTGCAAGAGCCCTTACATGATGCCTTGAGAGATCATCTCATGCCCCCCATGGTGCAAGAGCCCTTACATGATGCCTTGAGAGATCACCTCATGCCCCCCATGGTGCAAGAGCCCTTACATGATGCCTTGAGAGATCATCTCATGCCCCCCTTGGTGCAAGAGCCCTTACATGATGCCTTGAGAGATCAGCTCATGCACCCCATGGTGCAAGAGCCCTTACATGATGCCTTGAGTCAAATATCCATGTGTGTGCCCAGAAAGGGCCATGGGTGCTTGCTGACAGATGGCCATTGGGGCATCATGGCAACAGGGTGCGCGAAGTCACGTTCAGATGGAGGGAATCAGAAGTTTGCATAAACAACACTCATCCTAACGACCCGAGTGAGGTCGTTGAATTTCTTCCTGCACTGAACAGGGCTCCTGGTCGCCATGCTGCTGGAGTTGACCCTCTGAGAAACATCCCTCCAAGCTCGGCGGTAATCCTTTTGATTCGGCCTCCTGCCATTGTCAGGATACAGAACATCTCGACGGTGCTCCACTGCGGACACCAACTCCTCCAGAGCCTCAGTGCTGAAGCGCTCTGCTCTCTGTCTCACCTTCTCCATCCTGACCAAGTTTTTTGCGCCAGAGAAGGAAGAGCACCGATTCTGAGGCCTACAGGGCGTTGAGTGTGGAAGCTGAGGCTGACTGACCCACCCCTTTAAGAGCTGGCCGGCGCCTGGAAGTCTCGTGGTTATCGGTAATTGAGATCACCTGCGCTGCGCCCGTCCGCGCCGATATTGGCTAGCGCCGGAAGTTTTGCGCCTTAGGAGGCCCATGCAACGTCTGAATTCGCGCCTCAATCCCCTTTGGGGGTGATGCGACCCAATATCGCGCCAGGCGGCGATAAGTTTCGTCTGGCTATAAACTTTGCGCAGCGCCAGTTCTAACGCCTCAAGCGGGGCTATACCCAATTTCTAGGCCAAGATCTTTTATCTCTACCATACCGATCTCATCCCTTATTAACAGCACTTCGCCACCTCCTTTTCCTTTTTGTCTGTCCTTCCTAAATGTTGAGTACCCTGGAACATTCAGTTCCCAGCTTTGGTTACCCTGCAACCATGTCTCTGTAATGGCAGTTACATCATACCTATTTACTTCGATTAGTGCCATTAATTCATCCACTTTGTTGTGAATGCTACGTGCATTTAGATAAAGTGCCTTCAACTTTGCCTGTTTAATATTTTTCTGCACTTTGACCCTCTTTACTGTTGGCCTTTGTTTCTGCTCCCTACTAGTTTTGCTGATTATTTTTCTAACTTGTACTTCCAGCTTTGTTTCTCTCCATTCTGGGCCCACATTTAGGTCCCCAGCCCCCTGACAAACTAGTTTAAATCCTTCTCAACAGCACTAGCAACCCCCCCTGCGAGGATGTTGGTCCCATTTCTGCCGAGGTATAACCCGTCCAGCTTGTACAGGTCCCACCTTTCCCAGAATCGGTCCCAATGCCTCAGGAATTTAAATCCCTCCCTCCTACACCATCTCTCCAGCCACACATTCACCTGGTCTATTCTCCTATTTCTGCTCTCGCCAGCACATGGCACTGGGAGTAATCCTGAGATTACTACCTTTGAGGTCCTGCTTTTTAATTTATTTCCTAGCTTCCTATATTCTGCTTGCAGGACCTCGTCCCTCTTTCTATCTATGTCGTTGGTACCAATATGGACCACGACATCTGGCTGTTCACCTTCCCCCTTCAGAATGTCCTGCAGCCGCTCAGTGACATCCTTGACCCTGGCACCAGGGAGGCAACGTACCATCCTGGAGTCACGTCTGTGGTCACAGAAACATCTATCTGTTCCCCTTACAATAGAATCCCCTATCACTATTGCTCTCCCATTCTTTTTCCTCCCCTCCTGTGCTGCTGAGCCACCCATAGTGCCACGGTCTTGGTTCTTGCTGCATTCCCCTGATAAACCATCTCCCCCAACAGTATCCAAAATGGAAAATCTGTTGGAGAGGGAGATGGACCCAGGGGACACCTGCACTGCCTTCCTAGTTCTTTTACTCTGTCTGGCGGTCAACCATTCCCTGTCTGTCTGTGCACTCTTTACCTGCGGTGTGACTGTAGTGTATGTACCCATCTATCTTTAAGGGAACTATTGAATGTAACTGTTCACCTTTAAGGGAACTACTTTAGGTGTGGCACTATTTGTTTGGCTTCTGTATACTGTAATACCGATAGTGACCACACCAGTATATAAGTGTTATAGCAGGATTGCTGGGGCAGATTCGCCCGGACCTTCGAATAGTAAAGACCTGTTTGTTTGTTACTTCTGAAGTCTGTGTATTTATTAACTGCACAACCCACAGACTTTACAGTGGCGACGAGTCCGATCGTACCCTGGGCCAGATTACCAAGGCAAGAAGAGCGTCGAAGAGAGGCAACCGCCCTCATCGTGCTGCTGGAAGAAAACACGAGGCTGCAGCAGGAGAAAGGTGGAAGACTTTAGCAACAAAAGCTTCCATTAGCAACAGGCACTGACTACCCTTCGACCACGGTGTGGAGTGAGCCAATCAGCTGGAAACAAGGCGGCCGAAGAGACTGTGAGTAGGGGAAGGTGTAGAAGTATCCGGAGGATAAGGGCAGAGCACTCGACCTCGGTCGAGGGGGAGCTGAGCCGATCAGAAGTCGGGTCCAACGGCGTCGGGTGACAGCCGGACCGCGATCGGCGGGAAAAGCCGGGCAGCGACCGCAGCCACGAAGCGCTGAGACTGGGAGTAGGCGCGGGAAGAGAAGCCCAGCCGCAGCCGGGGAGGGAAACACCGGTCTGCGAGAGGGCTGGGAGGCGAACAGGAACCGTGCGGGTGGGAGAGAGAGACAGAGCCGAGCAAGGGGAGAGAGACTGTGCGAGAGCCAGTCCAGCGGCTGAACTGTTCTCCACCAACGGGGTACCCAGGGCCGGTAGCACCGAACGTGTGGGAGAGAGAGCGACAGAGCCGGGTACGGAGAGAGAGACTGCGCGAGAGCCAGTCCAGCGGCTGAACTGTCCTCCGTTAACGGGGTGTACCCAGCGCCGGTAGAGCCGTGCGGGCGGGAGGAAAAGACAGAGCCAGGTAAGGGGAGCTGTGCGGAAGCCAGCCAGTGGCTGAACCTGTCCGCTGTGGGGGAAGCGTACCCCTTCCACCGGGAAGAAACGCGGGAAGCCGCCATTAGGCGGAGAAGACGCCAGAAGCGGGAAACCGCCATTGAAGTGGGCGGGGCGAGAAAGGAAGAGCGGGAAACCGCCATTTTCGCGGGAAAACCGCCATCTTAACTGACATACCGCCATTGAAGTGGGCGGGGAGAGAAGGAAAGAGCGGGAAACCGCCGATTTCGCGGGAAAACCGCCATCTTAGAAATAAACAAATAAATAAGAATACTTAAAGAAATACTGGTGCTGCTCCCAAGGGAAGAAAGATGCCTAAGCGACGGAATATTAACGACTTTAATTCTGAAATAGAAGACTGGGCCACGTACGTGGAATGCATAGAGATCTATTGCGAAGCCAACAAAATAGAGGAAGACGACAAGGCAATAACATTGCTAAACTCGATGGGGGCAAAAACATACGGGCTCTTGAAGCATCTAATAGCACCAAATAAACCAGCGGATCAGACCTTCGAAGAGATTGTGGCTGTGCTGAAGGACCACTTGAACCCCACACCGTTGATGCTGGCTGAACGATTCAAATTCTACGCAAGAACGCAGAGGAAAGACGAAAGCAATGCGGAATACTTGGTCAAACTGCGTAGGCTAGCGAAATACTGCCAGTTCGGAGGGAATCTGACAGAAGCGCTGTGGGACAAGTTCGTATGCGGATTGTCCAAAGAAGGGACGCAGAAGCGACTACTGGAAGAGAATGACCTCACACTGGACAGGGCTGTCCTTATAGCTGCATCGCACGAAGCCGCAGCGAAAGGAACGGCGGAAATGCAACTAAAGGCGGCGGCACTCGGGGTGGACCAAATTACTTCAAGCACAACAAAATGCTACCATTGTGGGAAGACAACGCATGACCAGAATCAATGCTAGTTTAAGAACCAAGAGTGTAGGAAATGTGGCAAACTGGGTCACATCGCGAAGGTATGCCGGTCCGGGAAAAAGACCAACAATCAAAGGAAGCCACCACAAGAAAAGTACAACAAGGTACACAAGGTGGCTGAGAAGAGTTCAGACGAACAGAATTCAGACTCAGACCCAAACAACCAGGAGCTGGGTAGTCTGAGAATCCACAATGTGGGTAAAGAAACGGATCTACAGACCATCTGGGTCATACTAAAAATAGCTGGAGTCCAAGTAAGAATGGAGCTGGACACTGGATCAGCTCTATCAGTCATCAACCGAAGGGACTACCACCGGCTATTCTCTCACATACCTTTAAGAAATACCAAGTTCGTATTACAGACATACACGGGGCATAACGTATACCCCGTGGGGAAAATAAGAGTCAAGGTGAGAGATAGGGGTAAAGAACACCCAAGAATGAACTTGTACGTATTACCTGAGGGAGGACCACCACTTCTAGGACGGGAGTGGATTAAGAAAATAGACATGGAATGGCATTACCTAAAAGCCATAATGAGGGAGGACTCGGTGCAAGCTATTAGCTCAGATTCTGAAATGGATGATGATAAGACCAAGTCGAATATGGAAGACAAGGCTAAAAGGGACTTGCCGACGATGGGGAAGAAAACGAAGACATGCAGAAGGACTTATGGTACCAAGAAGAATAAAGCTGCAGAGCAGAACTCCAGGTTGACAGAGAATTCTGAGCCTCTTCAAGCAAAGGATTCATCCATGACGGAAGAACACCGAGCTCGGACGCAAACTTATGTCAAAGTACGACAACAATTAGAACAGTTGAGTGACCGTCTCGTACAAGAGATGAAAAATATGGAAAAGTTCTGGGACACCGAATGGGAGAACCTGGAAAGACAACAGAGACAGCTAGCTCAAGCAGAGAGCGACCATAGAGCCATCGTGGTCAAATACCAATCACATTCCCCTGATGCTGTTCAGGAACTAGAATATTTACAGAACGAACCAAAGGAAGAGGAATCTTCAGGGAGCCAGGATTTTATTCCAGTTCTTCTCTACGACTCCTTACAAGCAGAGTGTGAGAAGTTGAAAGAACAGTATGAACAGGCCCAGGCTACAATTCTGGAGGGGGTTAACTCGGCAGCCTCCGAAAAGCTAGTTTCAGTAGAAGCATATGAACAACTAAAGGTTGAACATGAGCAAGAAGTCCAAAGGCTGCAGGAAATTCTTGATGAGCTCAAGGCCAAGACAGACTCATCGGTAGAAGTTCCATCCATAGATGAGAAATTAGAGGTGAAAATCATGGCAGAGCATGAAAGACAGGATGTCCAAGAACTTATAAAAACATTGAAGGACACCCAAGACAAATATGAGGCGGCAATGACCGAGGTTCAACAACTTGAAGAACAGATTCAACTGGGAATCCTTTCAGTGGAAGAAAAGGAAACTGTAAGAATGGTCCCTGAACATGAACTAGAGAGCATCAGGGCGCAACTTTTCCGAGCGCTGAAAGCCAAAGTTCAAGAGGAAGGTAAGGTGGAAGTATTGGAGAAAGAGGTGGATGAAATGGAGAAGACTCTGATCCACCGTGTTCCCAGGGAAGAGTTAACGGTCAGCCAACTCCTTCATATGCTGAAGGACAAGACTCTGCAAGGGGAACAATCTGAACACGAGCTTCAATCTTCAGGGGGAACGAGTTCGGAGCTCTCAAAAGTCACGGAGATAGCTGAGGTGGCAACACAAATTTTACAAGGATGCCAAAAGTACGTTGAATTACGTCAAGGTGAACAGAAGAATGTGGAAACCGTTACTTCAGTAGAAGGGTTAAATAGCCTGATAACACAATTACCGATGGAAGGGAAGGTATTGAACTCACAAATGAGGGCCGTTGTGAAGGAATGGCAGATAACCCAGGAAGGGCGGGATGAATATGAATGCATGAAGAAGGCTTTTCAAGAAAGATGTCTAGGGAAGGAACCACCGTCAGCTAACGTCCAGACGGGTGAGGAGGAAGAAGAAATCTCTCTCGCTGGCCTAACTCAGGACGAACCTGAATATTACCATGACCTGTTGAGTGACACTGAATATTACGAGGATGTGGTCTGCCCAGCTTGTGATGAAAACTCTCAAAGTGCTGAAATCCTGATGAAGCACTTAAGGTCTAAGGAACATAGAGAGTTGGTGGCGCTACAGCTGGCAGCCGAGAAAGGAGCTCCGAGAGTTTCAAAAAGGCAGAAAAGAAAAAGAAGAAGCAGAAGATAATAACTGTCTAAAATATTAGCACTTCTACCATTCCAGGCGGTACATTACGAAAGGAGCTAAATTAGTTGAAAAACTGGAAAATGTCAAGACAGCCAGTTGGTTGTAAAAGTCCGCACTGCTGGTTCAACAGGACGAAAGTTCAAGCTGTTACGTCAAGAAAAAGGCTATGGAGGAGTCACGCTAGCCCGGTGAACCGGCTACACCAAAGAAATGTTGTTCGGAACGAGTCAAGATCAGAGACTGAATCTATGAACTGTTTCCGCAGAGACTGAACCTGTGAACTGTTTCCACCGAGATTATCTCTGTAAATTGTTTTATATGACATTGACTCCACCGAGATTTTATCTGTAATTTGTTTTATAGGAAGTTGAAGATATGTATGTTTAACGGGGACTCTGTAAGTAATAAGCTAAAAAGGGAGGATTGTAGTGTATGTACCCGTCTATCTTTAAGGGAACTATTGAATGTAACCGTTCACCTTTAAGGGAACTACTTTAGGTGTGGCACTATTTGTTTGGCTTCTGTATACTGTAATACCGATAGTGACCACACCAGTATATAAGTGTTGTAGCAGGATTGCTGGGGCAGATTCGCCCGGACCTTCGAATAGTAAAGACCTGTTTGTTTGTTACTTCTGAAGTCTGTGTATTTATTAACTGCACAACCCACAGACTTTACAGTGACCACCTCATTAAACGTGCTATCCACGAAGCTCTCAGCCTCATGGATGCTCCACAGTAACTCCATCCGCAGCTCCAGCTCCAAAATGTGGATTTCGAGTAGCTGCAGCTGGAGACACTTCCTGCACATGTGTTCGCCCTGGACACTGAAAGTGTTCCTGACTTCCCACATAGCACAGGAGGAGCACTCCACACTGCCAAGATGCTCGGCCATGTCCTACCCTTAATTTACTCCCTTTACTTCCTTTAAATTAAAGAATATTAAATGCACTAGGGACCTTACTTCACTTTAAACGCTACTTACTCTAAAGTAGAGACCTTACTTTTACTTTAACAGCTGGACTGTAGAAATACTCACCAGGTCCTACTTACCAATCAGCTCTTTCCCTTGTGCCGACGTCACTTTTAATCTCTGACGTCACATTCGAATGTTGCCTGTTTTGGTCCGCTCTTGCTGCTGCTCCCAATAGCTCAGTCGGGGCCTCGAGCCTCGGGCTTTATTTCCTCGCTCCTCCTTCGCTTGTTCCCTCACAGGTCGGTCCAATCTTGTTGCTGCTCCCAATAGCTCGGTCTGAGCCTCGAGCCTTGGGCTTTATTTCCTCGCTCCTCCTTCGCCTGTTCCCTCACAGGTTCGTCCAATCTCGCTGCAGCTCCCAGCTGCTCCCTTGGGGTGGGAGTGGGGTGCTGGGACAAGGCCTGCCCGGGGGTTTGGGGTGGGAGTGGGGTGCTGGGACCTACCCGTGCATTAGATCGTTTGACTTTGTACTCCCTTCTGACTCTAGGGACAGCTGGATTTGTGGTGGTGGGTGTGAGAATGGTGGACGAGAGGAGTTTGATTGCAGGAAGAGCCTCAGAGATCCCAGTGCTCCAGGCACACTGGGGGAGAAATTGGCTATCCCCTGAAAATGGGCGTGGGGATCGAGGTTAAACCACTCCCGTTCATTGCATTGCAGGCAGCAAGCTAAATTGGCACTGCCTGCTCTCTTAAATGATTGCTGTGTGAAGCCTGCACTTCCCGTGCTGTTCATTGGCTGCACGCATCAGCAGGGTGCCCGATATCGAGAGTGGCGAGCACTACTTAAAGACAGCCACACTGTTTAAAGGGGAGGTGTATTGTGGCTGCAAGAAGAGGTGGGAGTTTTTTCAAAAGTCAATCTGGGCTGTGATACTTTACGCAATGGCTGAACATACGAGAGAGCGAGCACCAAGGTTTTCAGGCAATGCACTGGAGGTCTTGGGGGAAGAGGTGGAGAGGAGAGACATTATCCAAAGGGGGACAGGAGGCCCTCCAGACAGATGCTCAGGAGGCAGTGGGAACAAGTAGCGGCAGAGGTCAATGCCAGGAGTGTTGATGATCCAAGAACATAAATGCAGTGCAGGAAGAAGTTTGACGATCTAACACAAGTTGTCAAGGTGAGTGAGTTCATCTTCAAATGGCACATCCTACCAACTGCACCACTAGCCTCATCCACTGCTCAATTCACAACACTCCCATCACCCACCTACCAACAATCTCTATCAATCAGTGCTCCACCCTAAAATTCATATGCTTTTCCTCACCCGCACACACTTATCACTGTTGCAAGCCTCGCACCCACAACTCACAACTCGCATACACTGGCAGCTATTCAACCACATCATCCAAACATATTGCACGACACTGGAAGGAGTCAGTCGCATATAAGTTAAGAGCCATGGTCACCTTTACAGCCACAGGCAATGCTGTCCATGCCCTACTTTGAGGTTGCAGTTGTGGCTGCTGCAGTTGGCAGGTTTCAGTTATGAACTCTTTTGTGAAGCCATGACGTCTCAAGTATTAGTCCTCACTGAAGTTGAGGTAAGAGAATTGCTCCTTAAAGACCCTCTGTGGATATGGTCTCCTGCTGAGAGCCCTTCTCCCCTTTCCTCCTCCTCCCTCTTCTAGCAGCTTGTCCTGCTCTGCGTAACCTCTCTTCATTCTCCCAGTCATGTTCAATTCCCAGAGGAAGGCCTCCTGGGCCACCCATGTCTGGAAGCAACTTGTTTCAGCACAAGCTTTTAGATCAACAAAAATTACTTCAGCACCAGCCAGACCTCTCCCTGTAGATGATTCAAATGTTAGCCAAGTATAGGAAAGCTCCAAAAACTTGTACAATTGCACCAGCAGCCCCAAAAAATAATCCAGCAACTAATCTGTAAGTAGTTTATGATCCCTTTACATAACGTTGGTAGGGGGTTTTTCATTTTATTTCACACATGTTGAAAATGGCAGCTGGCATCAAATCAGCATTGCACACTGATTGACGTCATAATCTGCCAGCTCTCCACGCTGCCGGTGATCATTAAGTGTGAATGTGCAAACCCCTTTACCAAGATGGCGTCCGGTGTACTTCCTCTTGGAAGTGTGCACGTGAATCTCAGACCACATTTTAGAGCATTAGGAGACAGCCTAGTGCCAATTTCTCCTCCACTGTGGTAAATATCCCATGGTTGCTTTGCCATATGCTGTGGAAGATGTTAGGTGGTGCCACAGCTGCATTTGTTGCAGTTAGTAGTGAAAACTGCATGTATTTGGAGGTGGTGGGAGTTCCTTCCTTTGCTGACAATAGGCCAAGTTGACAATAGAAAAAGATGAGGCCAATTATGGCTCCAGTGGCCTTCAGAACCTCCATCCAGAAGAGTAGCCCTTAGCTTCAATTTACAGACTTTTGTTTGGCATCAAGTACTCAACTGTTTGCATTACCAGAATGCACCAGTAGAATTTTACAGCATTCAGTTAGAGCTAAAAGGATTATCTAAGGTGCCATTAACTTTTGGGACGGGCAGCAAAGCTTTATGAATTGTGCTTTGTATTATTATTGCTGCTTATTTTCTGTTTATTATTGTTAACAATGGGAGTGATTTTCATATGTGGTGTATGGCAGGTGGTTAACCATGACATCCGCTCCGCCTGTCTGATGATGTTGGCAGGAGGCCAAATCAATTTTTGTGGCTGGGCCCTATTTATGTCGAACAGGTGTACTGCCCTCCCAAATGCTCACCTTTTGGGAGGGCAGGAAATCCGTCAGACCTGTCGCCACTTAAAGGGGAGGTGCATTTTGCAAAGGTGGTCAGTGGAGAGCGCATTAATGAGGCAGTAAGTAGCATGACCTCTTCCAAGGCCCCTCAATTCTTCAATTCAGCCATGTAAGTGCTCGGGGAGCAAGTTAGGAACAGGAAGGAGGTCCTCTTCCCCTCTGATGAGCAATGGCTGCCCTAGAAAATTAGCCAGCAGCAGTGGTGGGCGATGGCTGTGTAAGTCAATAGACAACTTAATGGCCCAGAAATTCGGGTCGAGGGCTTCCCGCGGGTGCAAGCCCCCGACCTGCACTTACCTTGCGCGCTGGCCGTTGAGCTGTGGGCCCCCGTGGAATTCCGATCCGGGGCCTGGTCCAGCTGCCGGCGCGCAGTGCTTGTGTATCCCAGGGGCGCAGTTAGTTCGATGCGTCCCCTGGGATCACGTGGGCCATGGGGAGCCAATCGGAGCAGGGAATGCTCCATTCATAAGATTGACAGGAAAACCTGTCAAAAGTTATAAATACTACGGCCCCAAAACAGCACTAAATCTTCAAATAAATTTTTTTTAAATCACATTTTTTAAATAAACTATAAATTACATGAAATAACTATATGAAATAACTATTTTAAACAATAATTTAAATTTTTGAAATTTTTTTTTAATTTTCTAACGGGGCTAAAAAATAAACTTACCTTGCTTTAAAGTATTTAAAAATAATAAACCTGTGGAAAAAAATGTTTTAATTTTAATTAATTCACCACTTACGCCTGCTTTTTACATGTCTAACTTCTGGAGACTTACCCTCCCGGGAAAACCTGCAAAAAAAAACGAAGTTCGATGCACATGCGCAGCCTCTCCTGCGCACGTGTTCGACCTCTGAACCTCTTCGTTCAGGGGAACGGAAGTGCCGTTTTTCTGCGCATGCGCAGTGCATGCAGGAAACCGGCCCTTCCATTGGGCTTACGGGTGAGTACCCTGTGCGTACTCACCTGTGGAAGCCCGAATTTCTGGGCCATTAAGATCAAGCCTTGTGGGATTAGCAGGCAAAGTTTGGATTGGGTAAGGAATTGGTTACAATCTTGTAAATGGAAGGTTGTTTTTAATGGCAGCGATTCTGAATGGGGACCAGTTACTAGTGGAGTCCTGCAGGGATTGGTGTTATCCTAAAGCTCTATCCTGCTGCTTCTGGTTGTCTATGAGGAAACTGAGGAAAGTGTCTGTTTCAGCAAATATGGCATCCATTGTAATGTATATACCTTTAAGGGGGGAACTACTTTTTACAGCTGATGTATACTGTAGTACCGGCAGTGACCACACCTGTATATAGCAATGAGTCGTAATCTGTACAGTTCAGTTCCAGAGTGAGCCACGTTGAGTAAACACCTGTTGTACCGTTCTCCTGCAGTCTGTGTCTTACTACTAACGGACACAACATTGGCGACGAGGCAAATTCGATCCTACCTGCAACTCTGCATCACCTCCCAGGGATTCGTTCCTGGAGACCAGTAGATTGGAGGTCAAGGCCAGAGACACGGGCGTCGACCACAGGAAACCGCCCAGTCATCCAGCAGAGACTCGAGAATTGCGGGGGAGGCTGTTGAGAGCCAGGCTTGGCTTTCCAGTCGCAGTGGTCCAGTGAAACGGGCTGGCAACAGGTAGTGCGCAGACCCTTCCCGGACAGCGGCGGGCTAGAGCCCGACCGAGCGGCACAGCAAAGGGCCGAGCAGCGTCGACGACAGAGAGAGAGGGCAGAGCGCACAGGGCACAGCCGGTGGTCAGGGGCCGAGCAGCGTCGAGGAGAGGGAGAGAGATGCGCAGAAACCCGCGAGGCGCCGCCATTGCCACGAGGACCGCCGAGAGCAGCGTTGGCAGCAGTGGGGGAGGAAGGAGAGCGCGGGAGACGCCATTTTAAGCCATTTTAAACCACACCCAAAATGCAGAAGAGTGGCAGTATCACCGCATTTGACAATGAAGTCAAAGATTGGACTACATATGTCGAATGAATAGAGGTATACTGCAAGGCAAATGAGGTGTCAGATGACAAGAAAGTGCCAGTATTGTTAAATTTAATGGGTGCAAGGACGTATGGCTTATTACGAAATCTAGTAACCCCAGCGAAGCCAGTGGAAAAGAGTTTTGGAGACATAGTGATGATACTACAGGAACATTTAAACCCCGCACCGCTGCTGATAGCAGAAAGATTCAAGTTTCACAAACGGAACTAGCACAAGGATGAAAGCAATGCTGAATATTTAACAGAACTGCTCAAACTATCGAAACACTGCCAGTTTGGAACGGGACTGGCAGATACCTTAAGGGACAAGTTTGTGTGTGGACTTCAAAGTGAAGGAACCCAGAAAAGGCTTTTATCTGAAAAGGACCTTACGCTGGACAAGGCTTTCAGCATTGCAGTATCATATGAAGCAGCAGCATGGGGCGCTGCAGAGATACAACAGAGACCGCAAGAATATGGCACAAACAAAATGTCATACAGAACAGAGAAGTTCTATCGCTGCGACAGAACAACACACAACCACAATGATTGCTGGTTCAAAGACAAGGTGTGCAGACAGTGTGGAAAAGTAGGACACATAGCACGAGTCTGCAGGTCAGGAAAGAAAACCAGCAATAAGAAATCTCCAAAAGAAAAGTACAAGAAGGTACATAAGGTGACGGAGAATAGTTCAGACGAACAAAAGAGTGATACCGACTCCGAAAGCAGGGAGCTGAGTTGTCTGAAACTACATAATGTGATCAAAACGGAGGATCACCAAACCATTTGGGTCACTCTCAAGATAGCAGGAGTCCAGGTAAAAATTAAAAACCAGAGCATGTCAGGAAGGGGCAGAAGGTATGGAGTAAAAGGTAAAGTAATAAAAAGGGCAAAAGCAGGAACTAAGTGTCACAAAACATATTTGAAAGTTCTCTATCTGAATGCACGTAGCATTCGTAACAAAATAGACGAGTTAATGGCACAAATAACTACATATGGGTATGATCTTGTGGCCATTACAGAAACATGGCTGCAGGGTGACAATGCCTGGGAATTAAACATACCAGGTTATTTAAGGATCAGGAAGGACAGGCAGGAAGGAAGGGGAGGTGGGGTGGCTATGTTAATAAAGGAAGGAATCACTGTAATACAGAGAAATGATATTGGGTCAAAAGATCAGGATAAGGAAACAGTTTGGGTGGAGGTAAGGAATAATAAGGGGAAAAAAACACTAGTGGGCGTAGTCTATAGGCCTCCGAACAGTTGCAACTCTGTTGGAAGGAGTATCAATCAGGAAATAGTTGAGGCTTGTAATAAGGGAACATCTATAATTATGGGGGATTTTAACTATCATATTAATTGGACAAATCAAATTGGGCAGGGCTGCCTTGAGGATGAGTTCATTGAGTGTATTAGGGATGGGTTTCTTGAGCAGTATGTAACTGAACCAACCAGGGGGCAAGCAACCTTGGATCTGGTCCTGTGTAACGAGACAGGATTAATAAAAAATGTCCAAGTAAAGATCCCCTTGGAATGAGTGACCATAACATGGTTGAATTCCATATTCAATTAGAGGGTGAGAAGGTTGGATCGCAAACAAGTGTGCTAAGCTTGAATAAAGGAGACTATGAAGGTATGAGAGCGGAATTGAGTAGAGTGGATTGGGAAAATAAATTAATGGGTAAGACGATACATGATCAGTGGTGTACATTTAACGAGTTATTTTACAATTTCCAAAAAATATATATCCCACTGAGAAGAAAAGGGTGTAAAAGAAAGACAGCCCTCCCTGGCTAAGTAAAGAAATTAAGGATAGTATTCGACTAAAAACAAGGGCATATAAGGTAGCCAAATCTAGTGGGAGGATAGAGGATTGGGAAAACTTTAAAAGACAGCAAAAAATAACAAAAAGATTGATTAAGAAAGGGAAGATTGATTATGAAAGTAAATTAGCAAAAAATATAAAAACAGATAGTAAGAGTTTTTATAGTTATTTAAAAAGAAAAAGGGTGGCTAAAGTAAATGTTGGTCCCTTAGAGGATGAAACTGGGAAATTAATGGTGGGAAATATGGAGATGGCAAAAACACTGAATGAATATTTTGCATCAGTCTTTACAGTAGAGGACACTAAGAATATCCCAACACTGGACAAACAGGGGGCTATAGGCGGGGAGGAGCTAAACACGATCAAAATCACTAAGGAAGTGGTACTCGGTAAAATAATGGGACTCAAGGCGGATAAATCACCTGGACCTGATGGCTTACATCCTAGGGTCTTGAGGGAAGTGACGGTAGGGATTGTGGATGCATTGGTAATAATTTTCCAGAACTCCCTGGACTCAGCAAAGGTCCCGGCAGACTGGAAAACTGCTAATGTAACGCCCTTATTTAAAAAGGGCAGTAGACAGAAGGCTGGAAACTATAGACCGGTTAGCCTAACATCTGTGGTAGGTAAAATTTTGGAGTCCATTATTAAGGAGACAGTGACAGGACATTTGGATAATCATAATTTAATAGGACAAAGTCAGCATGGTTTTATGAAGGGGAAGTCATGTTTGACAAATTTGCTGGAGTTCTTTGAGGAAGTAACATATAGGGTGGATAAAGGGGAACCAGTGGACATAGTGTATTTAGACTTCCAAAAGGCATTTGACAAGGTGCCACACAAAAGATTATTGCTTAAGATAAAAAATCACGGGATTGGGGGTAATATTCTGGCATGGATAGAGGATTGGCTATCTAACAGAAGGCAGAGAGTTGGGATAAATGGTTCATTCTCAGACTGGCAATCAGTAACCAGTGGTGTTCCGCATGGGTCAGTGCTGGGTCCCCAACTCTTTACAATCTATATTAACGATTTGGAGGAGGGGACCGAGTGTAACATATCAAAGTTTGCAGATGATACTAAGATGGGAGGGAAAGTAGTGAGTGAGGAGGACATAAGAAACCTGCAAGGGGACATAGACAGGCTAAGTAAGTGGGCAGAGATTTGGCAGATGGAATACAATACTGGAAAGTGTGAGGTTATGCACTTTGGCAGGAAAAATCATAGAGCAAGTTATTATCTTAATGGCAAGAAACTGGAAAGTGCTGAAGTACAAAGGGATCTGGGGGTCCTGGTGCACGAAACTCAAAAGGTTAGTATGCAGGTGCAGCAAGTGATTAAGAAGGCCAATGGAATGTTGGCTTTCATTGCTAGTGGGATAGAATATAAAAATAGGGAGGTATTGCTTCAGTTGTACAAGGTATTGGTGAGACCGCACCTGGAATACTGCATACAGTTTTGGTGTCCATACTTAAGAAAAGACATACTTGTTCTCGAGTCAGTACAAAGAAGGTGCACTCGGTTAATCCCGGGGATGAGGGGATGGACATATGAAGAGAGGTTGAGTAGATTGGGACTCTACTCATTGGAGTTCAGAAGAATGAGAGGCGATCTTATAGAAACATATAAGATTGTGAGGGGGTTGGATCGGGTGGATGCGGGGAGGTTGTTCCCGATGATGGGTGAAACTAGAACTAGGGGGCATAGTCTTAGAATAAGGGGCTGCTCTTTCAAAACTGAGATGAGGAGGAACTACTTCACTCAGAGGATGGTAGGTCCATGGAATATGCTGCCCCAAAAAGCTGTCGAAGCTACATCATTACATAAATTTAAAACAGAAATAGACAGTTTCCTAGAAGTAAAGGGAATTAAGGGTTATGGGGAGCGGGCAGGAATTTGGACATGAGCCTAGGTTCGGATCGGACATGGCCCTGTGGGTAGCGGAGCGGGCCCAGGGGCCGTGTAGCCTGATCCTGCTCCTATTTCATGTGTCTAATTCTGTTAGATTCAGGAGATGGTTCTGTGATAGTAGATTGGCGGTTAGGATCAGATCAGCCATGATCTTATTGAATGGCGGAGCAGGCTCGAGGGGCCAATTGGCCTACTCCTGCTCCTATTTCTTATGTTCTTATGTTCTTATGTAAATGGAATTGGACACAGGATCAGCTCTAACAGTCATAAACCGACAGGACTACGAGTGGCTAATCTCACACATACCCTTGAGAGACACAAAAATTATTTTGAAGATGTACACGGGGCAAGAAGTCTACCCCAAAGGAAAAATAAGGGTGACCGTTATATATAACGGTAAGCAAACACCAAAACTAGACCTGTATGCATTGCAAGATGGAGGACCACCATTACTGGGACGTGAATGGATCCGGAAAATACAGCTGGATTGGTATTCCATACAAGCACTGACTGTGGCTGCCAAAAAGGATGACGACGTCACACTTGGGCGACTGTCAAAGATCCTAACCGACGCGCAAGAAGTGTTCCAGCAAGGACTCGGAACACTAAAAGGCATGACAGCAACAATTAAAATCGAAGAAAACACAAGCCCAAAATTTTTTAAGGCCGGACCGGTACCTTATGCGATCCGTCCAGCTGTCGAAGCACAGCTGGAGAGTTTGGAACGTTCAGGAGTACTGTCCAAGGTAGACTGGAGCGAGTGGGCTACACCCATCGTCCCTGTGATGAAAAAGTCGTTGAGCAGCACGCCTGGGCAACCAAGGAAGGTTCGCATCCGTGGGGACTTTAAGGTAACAGTGAACCCAGTCCTTCACACCGTGCAATATCCACTTCCGCGGATTGAAGGTATTTTCGCCTCGCTATCTGGAGGGAGACGCTTCACTAAGATTGATCTGGCCCAGGCGTATCTGCAAATGGAGGTAGAAGAAGCATCAAAATTTTACCTCACAGTCAACACGCATAAAGGTCTCTACCAATACAACCGGCTGGTATTCGGGGTAGCATCAGCTCCGGCTATTTGGCAAAGGGCAATGGAACAAGTCCTGCAAGGGATCCCAGGGACCCAGTGTTATTTGGACAACATCCTGGTCACGGGCGAAAATGACAGTGATCACCTCGCCAACCTGGAGCAGGTGCTCACTAGATTGAAGGAATATGGGCTACGAGCTAATCGCCACAAGTGCGAGTTTTTTAAATAACAGATCTCGTATTGTGGCCACGTTATCGATAAAGAGGGGTTACATAAGTCCCCAGAAAAGATTGAGGCAGTAGTCAAGGCTCCAGCACCGGAAAACGTGTCACAACTGAGGTCGTTCCTCGGGCTGGTAAACTACTACCATAAGTTCTTGCCAAATTTGTCTGCAATACTACACCCACTGAACACCCTACTGCAAACTGGAGTGCCATGGAAGTGGAGTGACGAATGTAAACGAGCTTTCCAGAAGAGCAAAACACTAATCACATCGAAAGAGGTATTGGCCCACTTCAACCCAGCTCTGCCAATTCGGTTGGCGTGTGATGCGTCACCCTACGGCATTGGAGCGGTGCTGTCGCACAAATTCTCAGACGGCTTAGAGAGGCCAATAGCCTTTGCGTAACGATCACTAACCTCAGCCAAGCGTAACTACGCCCAGATTGACAGGGAGGCCCTCAGCCTAGTGTGGGGAGTGAAAAAGTTCAATCACTATCTGCACGGGCAGAAATTCACCTTGCTGACTGACCACCAGCCTCTTGTCTCCATTTTTAATCTGAAGAAGGGCGTTCCGGTGATGACTGCGCAACGACTACAAAGATGGTCACTCTTTCTAGGGGCGCACCACTATGAGATTGAATATAAGGGCACGAAACAGCATGGAAATGCTGATGGGCTATCATGCCTGCCACTGCCTACTGCGGAGGAAGCACCAGCAGTGGATCCTGTCGAAATACTTCATTCGACTATAGTTGATTACCTACCGGTAACTAACGCTCATATAGAAAAGGAGACCCGAAATGACCCGACACTGTCTCGGGTATATGATTTGACGGTGAAGGGATGGCCAGCACATGGCGACTCACTGTTGCCAGCATTCTCGACAAGGAGAGAACAGCTGTCAGTGTGCTGGGGGACCTTGATGTGTGGATCCCGAGTGGTAATTCCACCCAAGTTAAGGGATAGAGTGCTCAATGAGCTTCATGAGGGTCATCTGGGAGGGGTAAAAATGAAACGCCTTGCCAGGGCTTATGTGTGGTGGCCGGGAATCGATAAACAAATCGAGGACCTGACGAAGAGCTGCTCAGGATGCCAGAAAGTCCAAAATGCACCACCACATGCCGCTCTACACCCATGGGAGTGGCCCTCATCTCCATGGCAACAGGTGCATATTGATTTTGCTGGTCCATTCATGGACTCAATGTTTTTAATAGCCGTGGATGCGCACTCGAAATGGCCTGAGGTCATCAAAATGTCCTCCACCACCACTATTGCAGTCCTACGGACCATTTTTGCCAGGAACGGCTTGCCAGAACAGATTTGCTCCGAACGGACCACAGTTTGTGTCCGAAGAGTTCCGGAGGTTTATGCAGAAGAATGGGGTAAGGCATTACACATCCGCCCCGTATCATCCAGCCACAAATGGATTGGCTGAGAGGTTCGTACAAACCTTTAAGAAGGCAATAAAGGCTATGTACAATGACAACATTCCGCTGCAGCATAAGGTGGACAATTTCCTGTTCGCCTACCGGAATGCGACACATGCAGTCACCAACCAGGCCCCGGCCATGATGTTCTTTAACCAAAGGTTAAGATCTCGCCTGGATTTGCTCAGACCAAACGTACGAAGAAATGTTGAGAGTAAGCAATTCCAGCACATCCATGAGAAGCCAACAAGGAGTTTCAATGTAGGGCAACCAGTCTTGGCCCGCGACTACCGAACAGAAAAATGGCAGCCAGGAATGATATGCACAAGGCAGGGCCCACTAATGTACACAGTGGACGTTGGGGAGAACATCGTGAGACGCCATGCTGACCAGATCCTAGAGTCACAGGAACAAGTCAACCCCATGCCTCGCCCATACGTACCTGGTGAGGAACCCGATGTACAGGTCGCATCTACCCCAGAAACAGTAGCATCAGAAGCTGATGACCCAACCGACGACAGGGTGCCAGAATCGCCTCCGCACCAAGAGCGAGACACTCAGGAAAGGCGCTATCCAGAAAGGATCAGAAAGCCTCCCCAAAGACTGAATATATAAATGGACTATTTTCAGCTAATGTTGTATGTTAAAAGTGTTAATTTTAATTAGTTTGATATTTAATTGTTAAATGAGTGTTATGGTACTGTTAATCTAAAAGTGGAGGAATTGTAATGTATATACCTTTAAGGGGGGAACTACTTTTTACAGCTCATGTGTACTGTAGTACCGGCAGTGACCACACCTGTATATAGCACTGAGTAGTAATCTGTACAGTTCAGTTCCAGAGTGAGCCACGTTGAGTAAACACCTGTTGTACTGTTCTCCTGCAGTCTGTGTCTTACTACTGACGGACACAACATCCGTCATCTGCTTAATGCAAGCATGAAGTGTAGACTGACTGATATTACTGATTCCCCTCTGGCAACTTGGGACTAGAGACAAAGAAATTAAGCGCTGCAATCAGGGGTGTACTGGTTATATGGGAAATTAGGAGATTTCCCGAGTGCACCTGTGAATTGTTCTATAGTGCTGTATTAACATAAATCCCCTCTTTTTCGGTGAGAATCCGAAAGAATCCCGTGCCCTTTCAGAGGGCCGGTCTGCACCTAGCTGCAGTGACCTTGACGGCAATAGGCAATGATGCGTTGGCTTTGGCAGTTGGTTGCGGGTCTTGTTGCAGAATTCCCTGACACCTTCCTCTGAGAACTGCAGGTATATTATCCTCGGCCAAAGCACTCTGTCGGGAGGGTAAGGATTCCTGCGAGCGCAACTACTTCTATTTGATCTTCCTGCAGCTGTTGCTCTGTTTGTTCTTTCCTCCTGCTAATGCTCCTCATCCTCTAGTCAAAGTGAAATAGTCAGAAGGACCTTCATGAAGAGTTCAGAATTTCTGTACCACCACTACAAGCACGTTAGCATCATCTTAAGTAACAATAAACACTATATAATACAAGTAAAATGTCTCCCAAACCACGTCATTTGACTTCTATTTGGATACATTAATAAGGCTTCCGCTTGTTTCTGACGGGAGCACTAGCCATGTAAATCAAAGTCCACCCGAAAATCGGAATGGGCGGACCTTCAGCAGTAAATCAGCAGGACTTCTTGCTTTTCAACTTTCGGCCCACTACTGGGCTCTTTTGTAAGCATAAACTGCTACAAATCAGCTAAGCACCAATATTCTACAAACAACAACTTGTACTTATACAGCATCTTTAAAGTAATAAAATGTCCCAAGGCGCTTCACAGGAGTGTTTATCAAAAATAATTGACACCGAGCCACATAAGATGATGTTAGGGCAGATAACCAAAAGCTTGGTCAAAGAGGTAGGTTTTAAGGAGCGTCTTAAAGAAGGAAAGTGAAGCATACATGTGGAGAGATTTAGGGAGGGAATGCCAGAGTTTAGGAGCTAGGCAACTGAAGGCATGACCGCCAGTGGTGGAGCAATTAAAATCGGGGATGTTCAAAAGGCCAGAATAGGCAGAGTACAGAGGTATAGGGGGATTATAGTGCTGGAGGAGATTACAGAGATAAGGAGGGGCGAGGTCATGGAGGGATTTGAAAACAAGGATGATAATTTTAAAATCGAGGCATTGCTTAACTGGGAACCAATGTAGGTCAGCGAGCACAGGGGAGATGGGTGATTGGGACTTGGTGCGAGTTAGCACACGGGCAGCAGAGTTTTGGATGATCTCAAGTTTATGGAGGGTAGAACTAGAAGGCTGGCCAGGAGTGCATTGGAATAGTTAAGGTTAGAGGTGGTAACGGCATGGATGAAGGTTTCGGCAGCAGGTAAGTTGAGGTAAGGGTGGAGATGGGTGATAATACGGAGGTGGAAATGGGCAGTCTTAGTGATAGAACGGATATGACACCAAGGTTGCGAGCAGACTTGGTCGGCCTTAGAGAGTTGCCGAGGAGCACGATCGAATGAGTGGAAAGGGAATGGAGTTTGTGGCATGAACTGAAGATAATGGCTTCTGTCTTCCCGATATTTAATTGGAGGAAATTTCTACTCATCCAGTGCTGGATGTTGGACAAGCAGTCTGATAGTATAGAGATGGTAGAGGGTTCTAGAGAGGTGGAGGAGAGGTAGAACTGAGTATCATCAGCATATATATGAAAACTCATGTTGCGTTGCCAGATGATGTCACCGAGGGACAGCATGTAGATGAGAAATAGGAGGGGGCCAAGGATAGATCCTTGGGGGTCTCCAGAGGTTACAGTGCGGGATCAGGAAGAGAAGCCATTGCAGGTGGTTCTATGGTTATGGCTGGAAAGATAGGAATGAAACCAGGCAAGTGTAGTCCCATCCAGCTGGACGATGGTGGAAAGGCTTTGGAGCAGAATTTTGTGGTCAACCATGTCAAAGGCTGCAAACAGATCCAGAAGGACAAGAAGGGATAGATTACCTATGTCGCAGTCAATTAGGATGTCATCTGTGGCCTTGGTAAGAGCAGTTTCGGTACTGTGGCAGGGGTGGAAGCCTGATTGGAGGGATTCAAATAAGGAGTTCTGGGAAAGATGGTCACGGATTTGGGAGGCGACAACACATTCAAGAACTTTGGAAAGGAAGGGAGGTTGGAGATGAGGTGGTAGTTTGTAAGGGCGGAGAGTCAAGGGTTTTTTTGAGGAGAGTGATGATGACGGCAGATTTGAGGGAGAGGGGGACAGTACCTGAGGAGAGAGAACCGTTAACAATCTCAGCTAACATGGGAGCCAGGAAGGGAAGTTGGGTGGTCAGCAATTTAGTAGGAATAGGGTTGAGAGAGCAGGTAGTCAATCTCATTGACAAGATGAACTTTGAAAGGGCAAGAGGAGAGCTAGGAGAGAAATTAGAGAAATATGCAAATTTAAGGCAGGGGGAAAACGGAGAGGGCTGGGGAAGGGAGGGATTTGAAAGCAGAAACAGTTGAACGGAAATAACAACAGAAAACTCTGGAAAAATTCAGCAAGCCAGGGCAGCATCCGTGGAGAGAGAAACAGAGTTAACGTTTCAGGTCGATGACCTTTCATCAGAACTGGAAAAAAGCAGGAAAAGGAATAGATTGTGAAGCAAGTTAGGGGCTGGGAAAAGGGGGAGGGGAATGAAAGAACAAAAGGGAAGGTCAGTGATAGGATAGAGAGCAGGAGAGATTAAGAGACATTGAGAGACATTAAGAGATATTCAAGGCAAGAGGAGGTGGTAATGGGAAAGGTTAAGGAACAAAGAATGGCTAAAGATGAGGTGTGAATTGCGCTGGCAGAATGAAGGAAAGCTGCCATGTGGGAGGGAAGAAAAAAGGCCAAACAAAAGTGTGGATAAAAAAATAATAAAAAATGTATATATATATGTGATAGGGGCTGAGGTTATGATCTGAAATTGTTGAACTCTATGTTGAGTCCAGAGGGCTGCAGAGTGTGTAGTGTATGTACCTTTAAGAGGAGAACTACTTTTACAGCTCCTGTATACTGTAGTACCGGCAGTGACCACACCTGTATATAAACCCTGAGTAGGGATCTGTACTGTTAGTTTTTTAGAATACCCTCATCCAGTAAACACCTGTTGATTGTTCATCTGCAGTCTCCATCTATTTATTGAAGAACACCATACCTTAAGATTCACGGATTTAACAGTGGCGACGAGGCAGATTCGAACCTACCTGCAACTCTGCATTTCCTCCCAGGGATTCGCTCCAGGAGGACAGTGGAAGAAAGTCGAGGCCAGAAGCACGGGCGTCGACCACAAGCAACCGCCCAGCCATCCAGCAAAGATTGAGCATCGCAGGGGAGGCTGTTGAGAGCTGGGCTTGGTTCTCCAGTCACGACGATCCAGCGCAACAGGCTGGCAAAAGGTACGGCGCAGACCCTTCCTGGACAGTGGCGGCTGGAACCGACCGACGGCACAGAAAAGGCCGAGCAGCATCGACGGGGTAAGAGAGAGGGTAAAGCGCACAGGGCGCAGCCGGGGGTTGAAGACCGAGCGGCGTCGACGGAAAACAAAAAGAGAGAGAGGGTAAAGCACAGCTGGGGTTCAGGACCGAGCGGCGTCAACGAGAGAGGCGCGCAGGAAAACGCGCAGTGCGCAGCCAGTGCTCAAGGGCTGAGCAGCATCCGCGGGGAAGAAAGGAAGCGCGGGAGACACCATTTGAGCCACAGTGGAGAAGAAGGGAGAGCGTGGGAGACGCCATTTTTGAAGCCGTAGCGGAGAAGAAGGGCGAGCGCGGGAAGAAAGGAAAGCACGGGAGACGCCATTTTGAGCCAGCGGAGAAGAAGGGAGAACGCAGGAGACGCCATTTTTAGCCAGTCTAACCACACCCAGGGATGCCGAAGAGTGGCAGTGTCACAGCGTTCGACAATGAAGTCGAAGATTGGGCGACATATGTAGAACGCATTGAAGTGTACTGCAAGGCGAATGAAGTGCCAGATGCCAGGAAAGCACTGGTACTGTTGAATTCCATTGGTGCAAAAACGTATGGCTTACTGCAAAACCTAGTAACCCCAGAGAAGCCAGTGGATAAGGATTTTGAAAGCATAGTGGCAATCCTACAGGACCACTTAAACCCCACACCGCTGCTGATAGCAGAAAGATTTAAGTTTCACAAAAGGAACCAGCACAAAGACGAAAGTAATGCTGAGTATTTAACGGAACTGCACAAGCTATCGAAACACTGCCAGTTTGGAATGGGACTAGCAGATACGTTAAGGGACAAGTTTGTGTGTGGGCTTCAAAGTGAAGGAACCCAGAAACGGCTTCTATCAGAAAAGGATCTGACGCTGGACAAGGCTTTCAGCATGGCAGTATCACACGAAGCAGCCGCACAGGGCGCTGCAGAGATACAACGGAGACCGCAAGAATATGACACCAATGAAATGTCATATGGAGCAGTGAAGTGTTATCGCTGCGGCAGAACAACACACGACCAGAAGGATTGTTGGTTCAAGGACCAAGTGTGCATACAGTGGAAAAGCAGGACACATAGCAAGAGTCTGAAGGTCGGGAAAGAAAACCAGCAGCAAGAAATCTCCACAGGAGAAGTACAAAAAGATACATAAGGTGACGGAGAGTAGTTCAGACGAACAGAAAAGTGATACAGATTCCGGAAGAAAGGAGCTGGGTTGTCTGAAACTACATAATGTAATCAAAATGGAGGATCACCAGACTATCTGGTTCACGCTCAAGATAGACGGAGTCCAAGTGAAAATGGAATTGGACACAGGATCAGCCCTAACAGTCATAAACCGAAGGGACTACAAGCGGCTATTCTCACATATACCCTTGAGAGATACAGAGATTGTCTTGAAGACGTACACGGTGCAAAAACTCTACCCCAAAGGAAAAATAAGGGTGAACGTGATATACAACGGCAAGGAAACACCAAAAATGGACCTATATCTATTGCCAGAGGGAGGACCACCACTACTAGGATGTGAATGGATCCAGAAGATACAGTTAGATTGGCATTCCATACAAGCACTGACGGTAGAGGCCAAAAAGGATGATGATGTCACACCTGGACGACTGTCAAAAATGCTAACTGATGCACAAGAAGTGTTCCAGGAGGGACTCGGAACACTAAAAGACAAAACAGCGACGATCAAAATAGAGGAAAATGCAAGCCCAAAGTTTTTTAAGGCCAGACCGGTGCCTTATGCGCTCCGCCCAGCCGTTGAAGCAGAGCTGGAAGGTTTGGAACTTTCAGGAGTACTGTCCAAAGTGGACTGGAGCGAGTGGGCTACACCCATCGTTCCTGTAATGAAGAGGTCGTTGAGTAATACGCCTGGGGAACCAAAGAAGGTTCGCATCTGTGGGGACTTTAAGGTGACAGTGAACCCAGTCCTTCACATGGTACAATATCCGCTTCCGCGGATTGAAGATATTTTCGCCTCGCTATCTGGAGGAAAATGCTTCACTGAGATTGATCTGGCCCAGGTGTACCTGCAAATGGAGGTAGAAGAAGCCTCGAAACAATACCTCACGATCAACACTCACAAAGCTCTCTACCAATACAACCGGCTGGTGTTCGGGGTAGCATTAGCTCCGGCTATTTGGCAAAGGGCAATGGATCAAGTCCTGCAAGTGATTCCAGGGACCCAGTGTTATTTGGACGACATCCTGGTCATGGGCGAAAATGACAGTGATCACCTCACCAACCTGGAGCAGGTGCTCACTAGATTGAAGGAATATGGACTCCGAGCTAATCGCCACAAATGCGAGTTTTTCCAGAAGCAGCTCTCGTATTGTGGCCACGTTATTGATGAAGAGGGGTTACATAAGTCCCCTGAAAAGATTGAGGCAGTAGTCAAGGCTCCAGCACCGGAACATGTGTCTCAACTGAGGTCGTTCCTCGGGCTGGTGAACTACTACCATAAGTTCTTGCCAAATTTGTCTACAGTATTACACCCACTGAACACCCTACTGCAAACGGGGGTGCCATGGAGGTGGAATGACGAATGTAAACGAGCTTTCCAGAAGTGCAAAGAATTGATCACATCAAAAGAGGTGTTGGCTCATTTCAACCCAGCACTACCAATTCGCTTGGCGTGTGATGCATTACCCTATGGTATTGGAGCGGTGCTGTCGCACAGATTCCCGGACGGTTTGCAGAGGCCAGTAGCCTTTGCGTCTCGGTCACTAACCTCAGCCGAGTGCAACTACGCCCAGATTGACAGGGAGGCCCTCAGCCTACTGTGGGGAGTGAAAAAGTTCAACCACTATCTGCACGGGCAGAAGTTCACCTTGCTGACTGACCACCAACCACTTGTCTCCATCTTTAATCCAAAGAAGGGCGTTCCGGTGATGACTGCGCAACAGCTACAAAGATGGTCCCTTTTTCTAGGGGTGACCCAATATGAAATAGAGTATAAGGGCACGAAACAGCATGGAAACTGTAGTGTATGTGCCTTTAAGACAGAACTACTTTTACAGCTCCTGTATACTGTAGTACCGGCAGTGACCACACCTGTATATAAGCCTCGCGCATGCCTCTGTACCCCCAGTCTTGAGACTACCCTCCTCCAGTAAATACCTGTTTATTGTTAAGTTACAGCATCCATGTGGTTATTGAAAAGCAGCATACTCACAGAATCACGGATCTAACAGTGGCGACGAGTGTCGATTCGAATCTACCTGCAACTCTGCATTTCCCTTCAAGGACTCGCTCCGGGAGGGTGGTGTAACAAAAAAAAACAAAAAAAAGTCGAGGCCAGGAACACGGGCGTCGACCACGAGCAACCGCCCAGTCGTCCGGCAGAAAGTGAACATCGCAGGGGAGGCTGTGGAGAGCCGGGCTTGGTTCCCCAGCCATGACGATCAGCAAGAGACTGACGACAGGTCCAGCGCAGACCCTTCCCGGACAGCGGCGGCTGGAGCCGGCCGACGGCGGAGAGAAAGCCGAGCAGCGTCGACGGGGTAAGACAGAAGATGAAGTGCACAGGGCACAGCCGGGGGTTGAAAACCGAGCGGCGTCGAGGAAAAAAAACAAAAACAAACCGGAGAGAGAGAGGGTAAAGCAACAGCCGGGTTCAGGACCGAGCGGCGTCGAAAAAAAAAAAAAAAAGAACGCGCAGAGCACAGCCAGGGCTCAAGGACTGAACAGTGTCCGCGGGGAGAAGAAGGGAGAGCGCGGGAGACGCCATTGAGCCGCGGAGAAGAAGGAAGAGCGCGGGAGATGCCATTTTTAGAAGCCGCAGCGGAGAAGAAGGGCGAGTGCGGGAAGGAAGGAAAGCGTGGGAGATGCCATTTTGTGCCAGCAGAGAAGAAGGGGAAGCGTGGGAGATGCCATTTTTGACAGTTAAATCACACCCAGGGATGCCGAAGAGTGGCAGTATCTCTACGTTCGACAATTAAGTCGAAGATTGGGCGACATATGTGGAACGTATTGAGGTGTACTGCAGGGCGAATGAAGTGCCAGATGCTAGGAAAGCACTGGTTTTGTTAAATTCCATGGGTGCAAAAACTTATGGGTTACTGCAAAATCTAATAAACCCAGAGAAGCCGGTGAACAAGAATTTCGAAAGCATAGTAGAAATCCTACAGGACCACTTAAACCCCACACCGCTGCTGATAGCAGAACGATTTAAGTTCCATAAAAGGAACCAACACAAAGACGAAAGCAATGCTGAGTACCTAACGGAACTGTGCAAGCTATCGAAACACTGCCAGTTTGGAGCTCGACTAGCAGATACATTAAGGGACAAGTTTGTGTGTGGGCTACAAAGTGAAGGAACCCAGAAACGGCTTCTATCAGAAAAGGATCTTACGCTGGACAAGGCTTTCAGTATGGCAGTATCACACGAAGCAGCCGCAAGGGGAGCTGCAGAGATAAAACGGAGACTGCAAGAATATGGCACCAATGAAATGTCCTATGGAACAGGGAAGTGCTATCGCTGCGGCAGAACAACACATGACCAGAAGGATTGTTGGTTCAAGGACCAAGTGTGCAGACAGTGTGGAAAAGCAGGACACATAGCAAGAATCTGCAGGTCTGGGAAGAAAACCAACAGTAAGAAATCTCCACAGGAGAAGTACAAAAAGCTACACCAGGTGATGGACAGTGGTTCAGACGAACAGAAAAGTGAAACAGACTTCGGAAGCAAGGAGCTGGGTTGTCTGAAACTACATAAGATAACCAAAATGGAGGATCACCAGACTATCTGGGTTACACGCAAGATAGATGGAGTCCAAGTGAAAATGGAATTGGACACAGGATCAGCCCTAACAGTTTTAAACCAAAGGGACTACAAGCGGCTATTTTCACATATACCCTTGAAAGCTACAGAGATTGTCTTGAAGACGTATACGGGGCAAAAAGTCTACCCCAAAGGAAAAAAAAGGGTGAAAGTGATATATAAAGGTCAGGAAATACCTAAAATGGATATATATGTATTGCAAGATGGAGAACCACCACTGCTGGGACGTGAATGGATCCAGAAGATACAATTTGATTGGCTTTCCATACAGGCACTGAAGGTTGATGCCAAAAAGGATGACGACGTCACACCTGGACGACCGTCAAAAATGCTAACTGACGCAAAAGAAGTGTTCCAGGAGGTACTAGGAACACTAAAAGGCATAACAGCAACGATTAAAATAGAGGAAAATGCAAGCCCAAAAGTTTCTTAAGGCCACGCCAGTGCCTTATGCGATCAGACCAGCCGTCGAAGCAGAGCTGGAAGGGTTGGAACGTTCATGAGTACTGTCCGAAGTGGGCTGGAGTGAGTGGGCTACACCCATCGTTCCTGTAATGAAGAGGTCATTGAGTAATACGCCTGGGGAACCAAAGAAGGTCCGCATCTGTGGGGATTTTAAGGTGACAGTCAACCCAGTCCTTCACACGGTGCAATATCCGCTTCCACGAATTGAGGATATTTTCACCTCGCTATCTGGAGGTAAACGCTTCACCAAAATTGATCTAGCCCAGGCGTACTTGCAAATGGAGGTAGAAGAAGCTTCGAAACAATACCTTACGATTAACACTCATAAAGGTCTCTATCAATACAACAGGCTGGTGTTCGGGGTAGCCTCGGCTCCAGCTATCTGGCAAAGGGCAATGGATCAAGTCCTGCAAGTGATTCCAGGGACCCAGTGTTATTTGGATGATATCTTGGTCACGGGCGAAAATGACAGTGATCACCTCGCCAACTTGGAGAAGATGCTCACCAGATTAAAGGAGTATGGGCTACGAGCTAATCGCCACATGTGTGAGTTTTTCCAGTAATAGATCTCGTATTGTGGCCACGTCATCGATCAAGAGGGGTTACATAAGTCCCCTGAAAAGATTGAGGCAGTAGTCAAGGCTCCAACACCGGAAAATATGTCACAACTGAGGTCGTTCCTCGGGCTGGTAAACTACTACCACAAGTTCTTACCAAATTTGTCCAAGGTAGTACTCCCACTGAACACCCTATTGCAAACAGGGGTACCATGGAAGTGGGATGACGAACGTAGATGAGTTTTCCAGAAGTGTAAAGATTTGATCACATCAAAAGAGGTGTTGGCCCATTTCAACCCAGCGCTACCAATTCGTTTGGCATGTGATGCATCATGCTATGGTATTGGAGCGGTGCTGTCGCACAAATTCCCAGATGGGTTGGAGAGGCCAGTAGCCTTTGCGTCTCGGTCACTAACCTCTGCCGAGCGCAACTACGCCCAGATTGACAGGGAGGCCCTCAGCCTAGTATGGGGAGTAAAAAAATTCAACCACTATCTGCATGGGCAGAAGTTCACCTTGCTGACTGACCACCAACCACTTGTCTCCATCTTTAATCCTAAGAAGGGTGTTCCAGTGATGACTGCACAATGGTTACAAAGATGGTCCCTGTTTCTAGGGGCGAATCAATATGAAATAGAATATAAAGGCACGAAACAGCATGGGAACGCTGATGGGCTATCACGCCTGCCACTGCCTACTGTGGAGGAAGCACCAGCAGTGGACCCTAGCGAGATATTTTATTCATCAATAATTGAACGATTGCCAGTAATGAACGCGGATATAGAGAAGGAGACCCGCAATGATCCGACGCTGTCACGGGTATATGATTTGACGGTGAGGGGATGGCCAACACATGGCGACTCACTGTTGCCAGCATTCTCATCCAGAAGAGAACAGCTGTCAGTATGCCAGGGGACAGTGATGTGTGGATCCAGAGTGGTGATTCCACCCAAGTTAAGGGAGAGAGTGCTAAATGAGCTACATGAAGGTAATCTAGGGGGAGTGAAAATGAAAAGCCTTGCTAGGGCTTATGTGTGGTGGCCGGGGATCGATCAACAAATCAACGACCTAACAAAGAACTGCTCAGGATGCCAGAAGGTCCAAAATGCACCACCACATGCCCCTCTACACCCATGGGAGTGGCCCTCCTCTCCATGGCAACGGGTGCATATTGATTTTGCTGGTCCATTCATGGACTCAATGTTCTTAATAGCAGTGGATGCGCACTCGAAATGGCCTGAGGTGATCAAAATGTCCTCCACCACTACGGAGAAAACGATTGCAGTCCTACGGACCATATTTGCCAGGAACGGCTTGCCAGAGCAGATTTGCTCTGATAACGGACCACAGTTTGTTTCTGAAGAGTTTCGGAAATTTATGAGAAGGAATGGGGTAAGGCATTACACATCCGCCCCGTATCATCCAGCCACAAATGGATTGGCTGAGACGTTCGTACAAACCTTTAAAAAGGCAGTAAGGGCCATGTGCGATGACGACATTCCACTGCAGCATAAGGTGGACAATTTCCTGTTAGCCTACAGAAATGCGACACATGCAGTTACCAACCAGTCCCCGGCCATGATGTTCTTTAACCGAAGGTTGAGATCTCGTCTGGATTTGCTCAGACCAAATGTACGAAGAAATGTTGAGAATAAGCAATTCCAGCACATCAATGAGATGCCGACAAGGAGCTTCAATGTAGGACAACCAGCCTTGGCCCGCGACTACCGAACAGAGAAATGGCAACCAGGAACAATATGCACACGGCAGGGGCCACTAATGTACACAGTGGATGTTGGGGAGAACATTGTGAGATGCCATGTCGACCAGATCCTAGCATCACAGGAACGAGTCAACCCCATGTCTCGCGTACCTGGTGATGAACCCGACATACCGGTAGCATCTACCCCAGGAACAGTAGCATCGGAAGCTGATGAACTAACCGACGACAGGGGACCAGAATCGCCTCCGCACCAAGAGCAAGACACTCAGGAAAGGCGCTACCCAGAAAGGATCAGGAAGCCGCCCCAAAGACTGAATTTATAAATGGACTATTTCAGTTAATGTGCATGTTAAAAGTGTTAACTGTTAAATGAATATTATGGTACTGTTAATCCAAAAGGGGAGGAATTGTAGTGTATGTACCTTTAAGAGGAGAACTACTTTTACAGCTCCTGTATACTGTAGTACCGGCAGTGACCACACCTGTATATAAACCCTGAGTAGGGATCTGTACTGTTAGTTTTTAGATTACCCTCATCCAGTAAACACCTGTTGATTGTTCATCTGCAGTCTCCGTCTATTTATTGAAGAACACCATACGTTAAGATTCACGGATTTAACAGAGTGCCTAATCAGTTGAACGGATGTTGTCGATCTTTTTAACAAAGGAGTCCATGAGCTCCTCACATTTATTGTTGGAGGTGAGGGAGGAGGAGGATGGGGAGGATGGTTTGAGAAGACCGTTAGTGGTGGAGAAGGGAAGCCTGGTGTTATCTTTGCCATCCTGGATGATCTTAGAATAGTGGACGGTTTTAGCGATGGAGAACAGGACCCGGTAGTGCTTTATATGACCAGTTGTCTGCCAAAGACGTTCAAGTCTGCATCCCTCGGACTTAAGGTATGAGAGTGAAATGATTTTAGTGGGGCAAGGGCATCAAAGGTGGTGGAGAATGGTGGTATAGCAGAAGAATCCAAATCACAGAGTAATTCAGTACTTGGTGAGTTAACTTTTGTGTTCAAACTCATTAGTGTGGATGTTAAAATCATCATATTCATTCCATTATTACTAATTTAATTGTGAAACCATAATTAAGGCATACTGTTTGTCTGGCGCTAATGGGTGGATCAAGAGAACGACACAGGAGGAGAGAATGATATTTAAGGAAAGTAACATAATTTCTAATGTGGAAGGAATCCTGGGATCAACTCCCAGTGAAGATACAATTTGTTTCCTGTGAGGAAATTATGTTAAGAGTAAATATGTTTAATTGTGTTTATCAACACCATTGCAAAATTAACTTCCTCAAGCACCAATAGCAGTAATTACAGTACATTGTTCTAAATATGATTATCACCTTAATACTGTGAAGGGAATTTTAACCCCCAAAACAGGTGGGTTTGGGCCGGGTGAGATGCTAAAATATTAAAAATCTCAACCTTGAACTCGACCCTCCTTGAAACCACCCACTTCCGGTTTTAACAGAGGTGGGACAAGGGGCGGGCAACCAACCCACTCCCAGGAGGCAGGTTGGTCATTTAAATATTATAATGAGGCTGCGTGCCACAGATTTAATCACAGATTCAAATTTCACCCTGCCTGGCTGGGTGTCCCAGGCCTCAGCAAACCTGGCAGCTAAAAGGAGTCAAGGACTGCTGGATCCAGCCTTTCCACTTACCTGCTGGATTCAGCTTACCTGCTTCCCCACATCCCCATGATTGAACACCCTACCGAGCCCCGATCTCCCAACAACCCGATTCTTGCGATCTCCATCAACCCCCTGCCGACGCCTCCGATCTCACCTCCGGCCCTTCCAATTGACAACCCACGACCCTTCCGACCTGCCCACCAGCTCCGCCCCTGGCCGTTCCAATCCCTCCCTCCTTCCAGTCCCTCTGATGTCTTTGACCCACACAATGTGTCTCCGACTCCTCCATATGTCTCCAACCCATCCATATGTCTCCAGTCCCTCCAATATTCCAACCCCTCGATGTGTTTCCGACAATGGGAACGGTAGCATAGTGGTAATGTCACTGGGCTAGTAATCCAGAGGCATGGACTAATGATCCAGAGATGTGAGTTTAAATCTCACCACAGCAGCTGGGGAAATTAAATTTAGCTAATTAAATAAATCTGGAATAAAAAGCTAGTATCAGCAATGGTGACCATGGAATTATCGGATTATCATAAAAACCCATCTGGTTCACTAATGTCCTTTAGGGAAGGAAATCTGCTGTCCTTACCTGGTCTGGCCTATGTATGACTCTAGACCCACAGCAATGTGGTTGACTCTGAACTGCCCTCTGAAATGGCCTAGCAAGCCACTCAGTTGCAACAAACCCCTATGAAACACAATAATAAGATGAAACTGGATGTACAACCTGGCATGGACCTCTGCACCGGCTACGGACATGGCCACAGCACACCCAGCCCTATTGACCCGGCAAAGTCCTCCTCACCAACATCTGGGGACTTGTGCCAAAATTTGGATAGCTGTCCCACAGACTAGTCAAGCAACAGCCTGACATAGTCATACTCACAGAATCATATCTTTCAGCCAATATCCCAAGCTCCTCCATCACCATCCCTGGGTATGTCCTGTCCCACCGGCAGGACAGACCCACCAGGGGTGGCGGCACAGTGGTATACAGTCAGGAAGGGATGGCCCTGGGAGTCCGCAACATTGACTCCGGACCCCATGAAGTCTCCTGGCTCCAGGTCAAGCATAGGCAAGAAACCTCCTGCTGATTACCACCTACTGCCCTCCCTCAGCTGATGAATCAGTACTCCTCCATGTTGAATGCCATTTGGAAGAAGCACTGAGAGTAGCAAGGGCACAGAATGTACTCAGGGTGGAGGACTTCAATATCCATCACCAAGAGTGGCTCGGTAACACCATTACTGACCGAGCTGGTCGAGTCCTGAAGGACATAGCTGCCAGTCTGGGCCTGTGAAAAGTGGTGAGAGAACCAACACGAGGGAAAAAACTACTTGACCTCGTCCTCATAAATCTACCTGTCGCATCTTTCCATGACAGTATTGGTAGCAGTGACCACCACACAGTCATTGTGGAGACAAAGTCCCATCTTCACACTTCGACACCCTTCACTGGGCTTCCATGAGGTGCTGTGGGCCATCAGCAGCAGCAGAATTGTATTCCACCACAAGCTGTAACCTCATGGCCTGGCATATCCCTCACTCTGCCATTACCATCAAGCCAGGGGACCAACCCTGGTTCAACAACAAGTGTAGAAGAGCATGCCAATTGAAACTATGGGATTGTCGTAAAAACCCATCTGGTTCACTAATGTCCTTTAGGGAAGGAAATCTGCCATCCAATTACCGCCCATCAGTCTACTCTCAATCATCAGTAAAGTGATGGAGGGTGTCAGCGACAGTGCAATCAAGTGGCACTTACTCAGCTGCTCACTGAGGCCCAGTTTGGGTTCTGCCAAGACCACTCGGCTCCCGACCTCATTACAGCCTTGGTCCAAACATGGACAAAGGAGCTGAATCCCAGAGGTGAGGTGAGAGTGACTGCCCTTGACATCAAGGCAGCATTTGGCATCAAGGAGCCCTAGTAAAACTGAAGTCAATGGGAATCGGGGAGGAAAACTCTCCACTGGCTGGAGTTGTACCTAGCACAAAGGAAGATAGTGGTGGTGATTGAAGGTCAATCATCACAGCCCCAGGACAACGTGGCAGGAGTTCCTCTGGGCAGTGTCCTAGGCCCAACCATCTTCAGCTGCTTCATCAATGACCTTCCCTCCAATATAAGGTCAGAAATGGAGATGTTCACTGATGACTGCACAGTGTTCAGTGCCATTCACAACTCCTCAGATATGAAGCAGTCCATGCCCGCATGCAACAAGACCTGGACGACATTCAGGCTTGGGCTGATGAGTGGCAGGTAACATTCACGCCACAGAAATGCCAAGCAATGACCATCTCCAACAAGCGAGAGTCTAACTACCGCCCCTTGACATTCTACGGCATTACCATCTCCGAATCCCCCACCATCAACATGCTGGGGGTTACCATTGACCAGAACCTTAACTGGACCAGCCACATAAATACTGTGGCTACAAGAGCAGGTCAGAGGCTGGGTATTCTGCGGCGAGTGTCTCACCTCTTGACTCACTAAAGCTTTTCCAGCATCTACAAGGCACAAGTCAGGAGTGTGATGGAATACTCTCCACTTGCCTGGATGAGTGCAGCTCCAACACTCAAGAAGCTTGACACCATCCAGGACAAAGCAGCCTGCTTGGTTGGCACCCCATCCACCACCTTAAACATTCACTCCCTCCAGCACCGGTGTACCGTGGCTGCAGTGTGTACCATCTACAAGATGCACTACAGAAACGTGGCAAGGTTTCTTCGGCAGCACCTCCCAAACCCACGATCTCTTCCACCTAGAAGGACAAGGGCAGCAGGTGCATGGGAACACCACCACCTCCAAGTTCACCTCCAAGTCACACACCATCCTGACTTGGAAATATATTGCCACTCCTTCATCGTCACTGGGTCAAAATCCTGGAGCACCCTACCTAACAGCACTGTGGGAGTACCTTCACCATACGGACTGCAGCGGTTCAAGAAGATGGCTCACTACCACCTTCTCAAGGGCAACTAGGGATGGGCAATAAATGCTGGCCTTGCCGGCGACACCCATATCCCATAAATGAATTTAAAAAAAACAATGTGTCTCCAACCCCCCGATGAGTTGCCGACCCCCCGATGTCTCCAGCCCCCAGATGTCTCCTCCCCTACGATTGATCCACAGCCCCATGATCTCTCCCTCCCTCCTCTCTGCTCCCCAGCTGCGGCCTGTTACCGTAGGCCATCCTACCCAGGAAACAAAGACAAAGAAATGTTAATCAGGCCCTGCCATTAAATTCGGCGGGGCCTGAGGAAAACCTGTCCTTCTGGGTTTCCCGACTGTAAAACAGCCCCCGCTCCCTCCCAGCCTCCAAGTTAATATCGCGGCCCGAATGTCCAACAGACATTCTGAATTTACAGATTTCTTCAAACACTTTGTTTATATTAATTACTAATTCTTACAGATTGTTATTTACACGTGCTGAAGCCAAGACTTAGTCAGAACTGCCAAAGATTTAATGAGCTGGTGAGTTGTCCCAGGAGATATATCAGTTTGCTAACGTTAGTCTGATTAATGGACTGGGTAAAGTAGAGATGAGCTCCAAAGACATTTCCAAATCCAAATCAATCTCAACTGGGTCACTATGAATCCATTGTGATTTTTCTGAATTGCCCCATTCAGATTTGGGTGACACATGTGGCCTGTTGGGGTATCCAGAGACCCAAGGTATTTGTACATATAAGTAGCAGATTGAAACACTTGTATCTGTAGTAAAGAATGGTAGTTCTGAATCTTCTAAATAATAAAAAATATGTCACATCAGATTACCAATTTAATGAATTTAAATTTGTTGGTACTTGAATTTACACTTGCTGTTGACCACCTCCCGAGGCTGACCAGGACATTGTATTTCCAGCAGAATGTACTGGTACATTTTTGGGTTTCTTTACTCTCCAGATTTGTTTGGCTTCTGTTTCTCAGAGTACTCTCGTATGTCCCAGGGAAAGTTTTCACTTGCCAAGATATCTAGGTTCATTTGTAGCATGCCAGGGATCAAACCAAGAACTGTCCAGTTTATTTAAGTTACTGGTTTTATCCCCAGATCTCACATGACCCTACTTGTCTTTCAAAGGTGGCAAAATAACAGTACACTGGACTGTGATGTAGGGTTTGACTGCCAAACAAACTTATTAAACAATAAAAGAACAAGGGAATAGCAGCAAGCATATATATAACATATATTTTAACAGTTGTTATTGAGCTTAGCTAGCTGTTACAGTCATGGAAAACAATAAATAATTCATAACTGCTGCACTAAATTACAATATAAGCAATATTCTTTCATTCAAGTTTCTTTTTCCTCACCATCTGCAGAAACTATTGGGCCTAACTCTCTTTGAAGGCTTCTGACAGACACTGATTTAAACAAGATAGGTTGATAAATACCTGCAAAGAAGTGATCCGGGCAAAATAAATTTAATAACCATTAAATTCAAAACAGTTGCCAAATCAAGCACGTATTTGAAAAAAATACCACATGATGTTTGTATTTGAATTGAATGACTTGGCACATCTCCCAGACACCTGACTGTCTGGTGTACTGGGATGCTTGTATCAATGGGAAGGAAAGAATATCACTGTGGCACATTGTTGCAGTGTATGTTAGCTAACTGTGTCGGCTGAAGATCTTCAAAAATTTTGAAAAGACCTCACCCTCACACACTTACCACTGCTGCAAGCCTCACACCCACATCTCACATTTTGCACACAGTACCAGCTATTCAACCATGATAGGCACATCAGCCAATCACATTGCACCAAACTCACTGACACACTTCTCTCTCTCTGCTCTGCAGTGCAACATGGCTCATAACCACAAGTAGCAGCAGTTAACCAGTGAGGGTAGGGCAAGCCTGCATATCGTTACCAAGGTGGAGGAGACAGTGATCGACATTATTGGAGGGGCCATCACTGAGGCAGTGGTGAGCAGTGAGGCTGAGCCCATTGAAGATGATGGTTTGCTCATACGTAATCCTCCTTTTCACATCCCACTTGTAGGGGTTCGCAAAATCCCCTCAGCCCCCGAAGATCGGGAGATATTGATCCACATCGTGGACAAAGACTTGTGTGATTTAAATTGTCTCTGGGTTGGACAATGTTTTAAAACTTACCCAGAACCGGAAAAAGGGCTGCGTTGGAAAGCTCGTAAAAGGGCGGCGCTTGGACACTGGAATCAAGAAACTTTGTGAGGGTCGCACACTTTAAGATTGTACATTTTGTTGGAGGATGTACTCTTGAGTTTTGAATGGCTTAAATTGCCCAGGGATAAAAATGGCCATCAGAAAGCAGGGCCAAAGACAAAGGACTTGGAAGCAGCTCGTGTATGTCTGTGAAAAGGGGAGGATCAAAGATGGCTGACTAAACTGCCAATCAAGGGCAGTTTGGGGGTTCCCTCCCAGCAGAGGAAATCGATGTTTGTTTACAGAAACTGCTACTTTGTGTACACAAAGGATTATCCACTTCAGACTGCGGTTTCAGTGACCACAGAACAATGGGTTTCTGTTTACACTCCTCCCAAGCTGTTTAAACTACAGTTTCACATTCAAGGCTCAGCACAGACATTTGAAAAGAGACACTTAAACTGAGAAAAGGAACAGTTTAAAATTGAATGGGTTTGAATCACCCATTACTGGACAATGGGGACAGTTGGATCCCTTTTGTTTTAGCCCAGAAACTTCCGGATCTGGGCGGGAACATTTCAGCCCCAAAATTGGGGTATAAGAGATAGCTTCTCAGAGGCATCTCTCTCTCTCTGGCTTGCCTCCATGTGCCCTCTACAGCGTGGAGTCTGTCTGAAGAAGTAAAACACCAGCAGTTTACTTTTAAAACACTGGGGTGTTTCTTTACTTCAGGGCAGTGAAGATCTCATGGGGCACGGAGCTGGTATTGCAGTGGTGAGCATATATTTTTCTGGCCTTCCACAAGGCAACTTAGGATAGGCTTAGGGGTGGGAGTAAAGTGGGGATTTCGTTAGAATTGTATTTTAGTCGATTTCCCTCATTGTGTCCGTTTTTCCTCCCCTATTCAAGCAATTTTACCGTGATTAATTTGATCGTGTGGTGTAGTTTCTTAGTTTTAATAAAATTTGACTTTCTTGCATCCAGACCATTTGTCCGTTTTAATATATTATTAATTATAAGTTCCTCCAGTCAGAACTGGAAGGAGGGGTTTAATGATTCGAAACCGCTGATTGGAATTGGTCACAGTGCAGTGGCAAAAAGGTTGCCTGACCGGGTAAATTACCATAAACCAGGTAAAGGATGCCCCCCTACACACTTCCTCCTCATCGAATAATCACTTCTCACTTACAAGCTGCTGATATGTACAAGCATACACATCTTGTTTTCACCACCTGACCTCACCACAAGACTACCCTTGTGCCTTTCTCCTTTCAGATACCCAAAAACTCCAACCTGGCCAGCCAGTGCAGGAACAGCAAGAGGAGAGTGATGGAGAAGAAGAGACACCATCACTCGATCTCACACTCGCAGGCACCAGCTCAGATATTGGCAGTGCGTTTACTTTAGAGGGTAGTATAAAGGCAGGATCTGTACATGGTGAGTCACCAGGCACATGTGGCCTGCAGCCAGGGCAGGGGGAAAGGGAAGCACTGCTGCTAGCTCCCCGGAGGGCGAGATATCTTTATTTATTAATTCATGGGATGTGGCGTTACTGGCAGGTCCAGCATTTATTGCCCAACTCTAATTGCCCTTGAGAAGGTGGTGTTGAACCGCCATCTTGAACCGCTGCAGCCAGAAGGTGAAAGTGCTGTTAGGTAGGGAGTTCCAAAATGTTGACCCAGTGACGATGAAGGAACAGCAATATATTCCCAAGTCAGGATGGGGTGTGACTTGGAAGGGAACTTGGAGGTAGTGGTGTTCCCATGCGCCTACTGCCCTTGTCCTTCTAGGTGGAAGAGATCGCAGGTTTGTGAGGTTCTGCCGAAGAAGCCTTGGCGAGTTGCTGCAGTGCATCTTATAGGTTGTACAAACTGCAGCCACAGTGCGCCAGTGGTGGAGAGAGTGAATGTTTAAGATGGTAGAAGTGGTGCCAATCAAGTGGGCTGCTTTGTCCTGGATGGTGTCAAGCTTCTTGAGTGTTGGAGCTGCACTCATCCAGGCAAGTGGAGAGTATTCCATCACACACCTGACTTGTGCCTTGTAGATGCTGGAAAAGCTTTAGTGAGTCAAGAGGTGAGACACTCGCCGCAGAATACCCAGCCTCTGACCTGCTCTTGCAGCCACAGTATTTATGTGGCTGGTCCAGTTAAGGTTCTTGTCAATGGTAACCCCCAGCATGTTGATGGTGGGGGATTCGGTGATGGTAATCCTGTTGAATGTCAAGGTGAGGTGGTTAGGCTCTATCTTGTTGGAGATGGTCATTGCCTGGCACTGGTGTGGCATGAATGTTACCTGCCACTTATAATCCCTAGCCTGAATGTTGTCCAGGTCTTGCTGCATGCGGGCACGGACTGCTTCATTATCTGAGGAGTTGCAAATGGAACTGAACACTGTGCAATCATCAATCCAACTTCTCCACTTCTGACCTAATGATGGAGGGAAGGTCATTGATGAAGCAGCTGAAGATAGTTGCGCCTAGGACACTGCCCTGAGGAACTCCTGCAGCGATATCCTGGGGTTGAGATGATTGGCCTCCAACAACCACAACCATTTTCCTTTGTGCGAGGTATGATTCTAGCCAGTGAAGCGTTTTCCAACTGATTCCCATTGACTTCAATTTTATTATGGCCACTTGATGCCACACTCAGTCAAATGCTGCCTTGACGTCAAGGGCAGTCACTCTCACCTTATCTCTAGAATCCAGCTCTTTTGTTCATGTTTGTGTAGTGTATGTACCTTTAAGAGAGAACTACTTTTACAGCTCCTGTATACTGTAGTACCGGCAGTGACCACACCTGTATATAAGCCTTGAGCATGCCTCTGTACCCCAGTCTTGAGACTACCCTACTCCAGTAAATACCTGTTGATTGTTATGTTACAGCATCCGTGTGGTTATTGAAAAACATCATACTCTCAGAATCATGGATCTAACAGTGGCAACGAGTGTCGATTCGAATCTACCTGCAACTCTGCATTTCCCTTCGAGGATTCGCTCCGGGAGGGCGGTGGAAGAAAGTCGAGGCCAGAAACACGGTCGTTGACCACGAGCAACCGCCCAGTCGTCCGGCAGAGAGTGAACATCGCAGGGGAGGCTGTGGAGAGCCAGGCTTGGTTCCCCAGCCACGACGATCAGCAATAGACTGACGATAGGTACAGCGCAGACCCTTCCCGGACAGCAGCGGCTGGAGCCGACCGACGGCGGGGAGAAAGCCGAGCAGCGTCGACGGGGTAAGACAGAGGGTGAAGCGCACAGGGCGCAGCCGGGGATTGAAAACCGAGCGGCGTCGAGGAAAAACAAAATGGAGAGAGAGAGGGTAAAGCAACAAACGGGTTGACGATCCGAGCGGCGGTAACGGGAAAGGCGCACAAAAAACAAGGAACATGCAGAGCACAGCCAGGGCTCAAGGGCTGAACAGTGTTTGCGGGGAGAAGAAGGGAGAGCGCGGGAGACGCCATTGAGCCGCGGAGAAGAAGGAAGAGCGCGGGAGACGCCATTTTTAGAAGGCACAGCGGAGAAGTAGGGCGAGCGTGGGAAGGAAGGAAAGCGCGGGAGACGCCATTTTGTGCCAGCGGAGAAGAAGGGGAAGCGCGGGAGACACCATTTTGACAGTTAAATCACACCCAGGGATGCAGAAGAGTGGCAGTATCTCTACGTTCGACAATTAAGTTGAAGATTGGGCGACATATGTGGAACGTATTGAGGTGTACTGCAGGGCGAATGAAGTGCCAGATGCTAGGAAAGCACTGGCTTTGTTAAATTCCATGGGTGCAAAAACTTATGGGTTAATGCGAAACCTAATGACCCCAGAGAAGCCTGTGAACAAGAATTTCGAAAGCATAGTAGAAATCCTACAGGACCACTTAAGCCCCACACCGCTGCTGATAGCAGAACGATTTAAGTTCCATAAAAGGAACCAACACAAAGACGAAAGCAATGCTGAGTACCTAACGGAACTGTGCAAGCTATCGAAACACTGCCAGTTTGGAGTGGGACTAGCAGCTACGTTAAAGGACAAGTTTCTGTGTGGGCTGCAAAGTGAAGGAACCCAGAAACGGCTTCTATCAGAAAAGGATCTTACGCTGGACAAGGCTTTCCGTATGGCAGTATCACACGAAGCAACCGCAAGGGGCGCTGCAGAGATACAACGGAGACCTCAAGAATATGGCACCAATGAAATGTCATATGGAACAGGGAAGTGCTATCGCTGCGGCAGAACAACACATGACCAGAAGGATTGTTGGTTCAAGGACCAAGTGTGCAGACAGTGTGGAAAAGCAGGACACATAGCAAGAGTCTGCAGGTTTGGGAAGAAAACCAACAGGAAGAAACCTCCACAGGAGAAGTACAAAAAGGTACACCAGGTGATGGACAGTAGTTCAGACGAACAGAAAAGTGACACAGACTCCGGAAGCAAGGAGCTGGGTTGTCTGAAACTACATAAGGTAACCAAAATGAAGGATCACCAGACTATCTGGGTTATACTCAAAATAGACGGAGTCCAAGTGAAAATGGAGTTGGACACAGGATCAGCCCTAACAGTCATAAACCAAAGGGACTACAAGCGGCTATTTTCACATATACCCTTGAAAGCTACAGAGATTGCCTTGAAGACGTACACGGGGCAAAAAGTCTACCCCAAAGGAACAGTAAGGGTGAAAGTGATATATAAAGGCCAGGAAATACCTAAAATGGATATATATGTACTGCCAGATGGAGGACCACCACTGCTAGGACGCGAATGGATCTGGAAGATACAATTAGATTGGCATTCCATACAGGCACTGAAGGTTGAGGTCAAAAAGGATGACGACGTCACACCTGGACGACTGTCAAAAATGTTAACTGACGCAAAAGAAGTGTTCCAGGAGGGACTAGGAACACTAAAAGGCATAACAGCAATGATTAAAATAGAGGAAAATGCAAGCCCAAAGTTTCTTAAGGCCAGACCAGTGCCTTATGCGATCAGACCAGCTGTCGAAGCAGAGCTGGAAGGGTTGGAACGTTCAGGAGTACTGTCCAAAGTTGACTGGAGCGAGTGGGCTACACCCATCGTTCCTATAATGAAGAGGTCGTTGAGTAATACGCCTGGGGAACCAAAGAAGGTCCGCATCTGTGGGGATTTTAAGGTGTCAGTGAACCCAGTCCTTCACACGGTACAATATCCGCTTCCACGAATTGAGGATATTTTCGCCTCGCTATCTGGAGGTAAACGCTTCACCAAAATTGATCTAGCCCAGGCGTACTTGCAAATGGAGGTAGAAGAAGCCTCGAAACAATACCTTACGATTAACACTCATAAAGGTCTTTATCAATACAACCAGCTGGTGTTCGGGGTAGCATCGGCTCCGGCTATTTGGCAAAGGGTGATGGATCAAGTCCTGCAAGGGATTCCAGGGACCCAGTGTTATTTGGATGACATCCTGGTCACGGGCGAAAATGACAGTGATCACCTCGCCAACTTGGAGAAGGTGCTCACCAGATTAAAGGAATATGGGCTACGAGCTAATCACCACAAGTGCGAGTTTTTCCAGAAGCAGATCTCGTATTGTGGCCACGTCATCGATGAAGAGGGGTTACATAAGTCCCCTGAAAAGATTGAGGCAGTAGTCAAGGCTCCAGCACCGGAAAATGTGTCACAACTGAGGTCGTTCCTCGGGCTGGTAAACTACTACCATAAGTTCTTACCAAATTTGTCCACCGTATTAGACCCACTGAACACCTTACTGCAAACAGGGGTACCATGGAAGTGGAATGATGAACGTAGACGAGCTGTCCAGAAGCATAAAGAATTGATCACATCAAAAGAGGTGTTGGCCCATTTCAACCCAGCACTACCAATTCGTTTGGCATGTGATGCATCACCGTATGGTATTGGAGCGGTGCTGTCACACAAATTCCCAGATGGGTTGGAGAGGCCAGTAGCCTTTGCGTCTCGGTCACTAACCCCAGCCGTGCGCAACTACACCCAGATTGACAGGGAGGCCCTCAGCCTAGTATGGGGAGTAAAAAAATTCAACCACTATCTGCATGGGCAGAAGTTCACCTTGCTGACTGACCACCAACCACTTGTCTCCATCTTTAATCCTAAGAAGGGCATTCCAGTAATGACGGTACAGCGGTTACAAAGATGGTCCCTGTTTCTAGGGGCGAATCAATATGAAATAGAATATAAAGGCATGAAACAGCATGGAAACGCTGATGGGCTATCGCGCCTGCTACTGCCTACTGTGGAGGAAGCACCAGCAGTGGACCCTATTGAGATATTTTATTCGTCAATAATTGAATGATTGCCAGTAACGAACGCGGATATAGAGAAGGAGACCCGCAATGATCCAATGCTGTCTCGGGTATATGATTTGACGGTGAGGGGATGGCCAACACATGGCGACTCACTGTTGCCAGCATTCTCATCCAGAAGAGAACAGCTGTCAGTATGCCAGGGGACAGTGATGTGTGGATCCAGAGTGGTGATTCCACCCAAGTTAAGGGAGAGAGTGCTAAATGAGCTACATGAAGGTCATCTGGGGGGAGTGAAAATGAAAAGCCTTGCTAGGGCTTATGTGTGGTGGCCGGGAATCGATCAACAAATCGAAGACCTAACCAAGAGCTGCTCAGGATGCCAGAAGGTCCAAAATGCACCACCACATGCTCCTCTACACCCATGGGAGTGGCCCTCCTCTCCATGGCAACGGGTGCATATTGATTTCGCTGGTCCATTCATGGACTCAATGTTCTTAATAGCAGTGGATGCTCATTTGAAGTGGCCTGAGGTGATAAAAATGCCCTCAACCACTACAGAGAAAACGATTGCAGTCCTACGGACCATATTTGCCAGAAACGGCTTGCCAGAGCAGATTTGCTCTGATAATGGACCACAGTTTGTGTCCGAAGAGTTTCAAAAATTTATTAGAAGGAATGGGGTAAGGCATTACACATCCGCCCCGTAGCATCCAGCCACAAATGGATTGGCTGAGAGGTTCGTACAAACCTTTAAGAAGGCGATAAAGGCCATGTGCGACGATGAAATTCCACTACAGCATAAGGTGGACAATTTCTTATTAGCCTACCGAAACGCGATACGTGCAGTTACCAACCAGACCCCGGCCATGATGTTCTTTAACCGAAGGTTGCGTTCTCATCTGGACTTGCTTAGACCAAATGTGCGAAGAAATGTTGAGGATAAACAATTCCAGCACAACAATGAGAAGCCGACAAGGAGCTTCAATGTAGGACAACCAGTCTTGGCCCGTGACTACCGAACAGAGAAATGGCAACCCAGAACGATATGCACACGGCAGGGGCCATTAATGTACACAGTGGATGTTGGGGAGAACATTGTGAGAGGCCACGTTGATCAGATCTTAGCATCACAGGAATGAGTCAACCCCATGTCTTGCGTACCTGGGGATGAACCCAACATACCGGTAGCATCTACCTCCGAAACAGTAGCAGTGGAACCCGATGAACTAACCGATGAAAAGGAGCCAGAATCGCCTCCGCACCAAGAACAAGAACCTCAGGAAAGGCACTATCCCGAAAGGATCAGGAAGCCGCCCCAAAGGCTGAATCTATAAATGGACTATTTTTGTTTAATGTACATGTTAAAGTGTTAATTGTTATTTGAATATTATGGGTACTACTAATCTAAAAGGGGAGGAATTGTAGTGTATGTATCTTTAAGAGAGAACTACTTTTACAGCTCCTGTATACTGTAGTACCGGCAGTGACCACACCTGTATATAAGCCTTGAGCATGCCTCTGTACCCTAGTCTTGAGACTACCCTACTCCAGTAAATACCTGTTGATTGTTAAGTTACAGCATCCGTGTGGTTATTGAAAAACATCATACTCTCAGAATCACGGATCTTCCAGTTTGGACCAAGGCTGTATGTGGTCTGGATCCCATTTGCCCTGGCAGAACTCAAACTGAGAATTGATGAGCAAGTTATTGATGAGTAAGTGCCACATTAAAGCACTGTCGATGACACCTTCCATCACTTTGCTGATGTTTGAGAGTATGTTGATGGGGTGGCAATTGGATTTGTCCTGTTTCTTGTGGACAGGACTTACATGGCCAATCTTCCACTTTGTCGGGTAGATGCCAGTGGTGTAGCTGTACTGGAACAGCTTGCCTGGAGGCACAGCTAGTTCTGGAGCACAAGTCTTCAGCACTACAACCAGGATATTGTTGGAGACCATAGCCTTTGATGCATCCAGTGCGCTCAGCCATTTCTTGATTTCATGTGGAGTGAATCGAATTAGCTGAAGACTGGCTTCTGTAATGGTGGGGACCTCAGGAGGAGGCCGAGATGGATCAACCACTCAACACTTCTGGCTGAAGATGGTTGCAAACGCTTCAGCCTTGTCTTTTGCACTCACGTGCTGGGCTCCACCATCATTGAGGATGGGGATGTTCATGGACCCTCCTCCCGTTAGTTGTTTAATTGTCCACCACCCTTCCCGACTGGATGTGGCAGGACTGCAGAGCATTGATCTGATCCGTTGATTGTGGGATCACTTAGCTCTGTCTATAGCATGTTGCTTTTGCTGTTTAGCATGCATGTAGTCCTGTGTTTTAGCTTCACCAGATTGGCACCTCATTTTCCTGGCATGTTCTTCTACACTCCTCATTAAACCAGGGTTGGTCCCCTGGCTTATGGACAGCCCGTCCGGAACTTGGATGTGTAGGCTGCCTCCTCCTTCCACCTCTTCCTCCTCCTCCTGAGGTGGTCGCAGAACCTGTGGGGGCAAGGGCTGTGCCCTCATGATGGCCAAGTTGTGCAGGATGCAGCAAACCACCACAAATTGGAACATCTGCTCCAGTGAGCACTGGAGGGCTTCCCCCAAGACAGTCGAATTGTTGCCTTGAGGCTCCTCCTGGCAGCATGGCTCTCATTATATGAGCGCTGGCCATGAGTGGTGGGGTTGTTGAGGAAGTCATCAGCCAGGTGTAGAGTGGATAGCCCTTGCTGCCGAACAGTCACCCTCGGGTTCGATGTGGTTGCTGGAAGGTTGCTAGCACAGTGGACTTGCGCAGGATGAACGCATTATGTCTGCTGCCAGGGTAGCGGGCATTCACCAGCATGATGTACTGGGCGTGGTCGCACACCAACTGCACATTAAGTGAGTGATACCCTTTGCGGTTATGGTACGTCTCACCATTGAGATGCGGCACCCACTAAGCCACGTGTATGCAATTAATGGCACCCTGCACCATGGGGATGCCTGCTATGCTGGAAAAGCCACTTGCGTGCTTCTCCTGCTTCTCAATGAAGTCCCCTCTCCTTGCGTACAGAGCCTCTGTGACCTTCTGGATGCAGTGATGGATAGCGAACTGCGAGGAGTTTGCTATGTCGCCTGTTCCAGCCTGAAAGGATCTGCTGGCGAAAAGATTCAGGGTCACGGTCACCTTGAGGGCTATTGGCAGGGCCATCATCGCCCTGCTCTGAGGCAGCAGGTCTGGTTCTAAGAGGTGGTACAGTTCTGTGACCACCTCCTTGGTGAAGCAGAGCCGCCGAACACACTGCTCCTGCTTAGGTGCAGGTAGGAGAAGTGCTCCATGAAGACCCTAAGTAGGTATGGCCTCCTGCTGAGAGCCTTCCTCCTCCTCAACCCTCTGTGAGCAGCTTGTCTTCTTTGCTGCCTCTGCTTCATCTTCCTGTTATGCTGCAGTGCAAGGGTGATTGCAACTAGAGCCCCCATGACTGCGAGCAAGCGGTGTACTCAGAGGCCTTCCAGTAGCAACCAACCCCTTCCCAATGTCCAGCAGCACTCCCGGCACACTTTACCAACTTTTCAAATCTCTTCCAGCAACCCAGTACTCCTACAAACTCTGCACGAGCCAATACATAGCATAAGCAACTAAATTGCAAGTTGAATGCGTCCCTTTAAGTAGCGCTGGCTACATCCAACTGCTGACTGTGTTGTCTTCTGTTTTTGCCGCACATGAGGGAAGCCAGCACATGCTCTGGGATTTGGATCCAAAGGAAAGAAAATTAAGAAATTGCGGATCCACTTCTTACATTTCTTGCATTAACATCTGTTCAGTAAGTGAAACATCATATGAGCTGACACACACACACCTCAAGCTGGGTAAAACACACACACATATATATATATATATATTTAATAAACAGCCATTTGTTATTGAATTGCAACAGAAGCAACAGATAAGAGGGAGTGAATTAAAGGCTGCAGTCTAATCTCAAGAGTTCAAATGATATCCCCAAACTGCCGAAGTTTCGACGTGGCAGTCTGTAAAGGTTTTCTGAATCTTTCCATTTGGTTATAACCTTGTAACGCAATCCCAGGGATCCATTTTCTACATGTATACCTTGTGTCCTATATCGATAGGATTCCAGAATGACAACCTATCTTTTCTTGGTTCAAAGTAGATTAAATGATAGGTCATAACAAATTGTAACCCACAACAGTTGCTACGTGCGACAAGTTTCAGCAGAAACAAAAATTGAAAAAGAAAATGGTCAGAATTGTTGGGATTCCTGCCAACTTTGTCCTGATACTAGACAGACTATCCATTGTCACTGCCACGTTTGACGAAAATGAAAAAAAAAACTACTGCAATCTCTTGCATGTTAAAAGAAATATTTATAACAACATAATTAATAAAATGCTTGTCTGACAGACTGGCAGGCAGACACACACATCACCCCTGTAATCCATGTCTCCTGGCTTTACCGTCCTTGCAGTAACATAATAAGTAACAGATGTCACAGGGCAGAGTTACTGAACTGTACATCATAAAAAGAAGCGGAGGGAGTAGAGAAACCAACTTTTACGTGTTATTTTTACTAACGTTATGCTCGTATATTTAAATGTCATCTATTAAATGAACTTTGGATCTGGTGAGGAAAATTGCAGTTTTGAGATGTTTGTGCATTGACATTCAGTTCACTGGTGGCTGGAGTATGGCCCATCACTCTGCTGCTTGTCCCACCTTCCACATCTGGTTAATATCTTTCAAGGGGCTTCCAGTAAAAGGTAACCTCATGCAGTAGGAGTTTTTCACTGCACAGGCCTGTTTATATGTGGCCATGCCAATACTGCTGGAAAAAACTATTCTCCACACAGCACACCAGAAAGATAAATGAAGAAAAGCCCGTGTGCCAAACCGCAATGGCTTTGAAGGCAGAAATAACCTCTATGACACTGTTTTTGAACTGCATTCATCAGCAGTAGTTTTTTTTTGCCTCTTTTGTTGCCCTTTTCATATGTCTGTTAGGTAACATACCACTTCCTCATGTTCTCCTTTGAGTTCAGAGTTCAAGCGGCCATAAATATTGTTAAGTGCTACAAATCTTTTTACAGTACCATTCTGTGACAGGGTTCAGTCTTTTTGTAGGAAAGTGCAATTTGGATATTTACAGTGTCTTGGCACTCCAGTCAGCACTGACTGCACTTCCTGTCATACAGCAGTCATGATATTTGTGCTGGGTAGAGAAAAGACTAGCTTACAGCCAAAGATAATAGTACTTATACTCCACAAATAAACAAGTTGTGACCACAAATAAACAAGTTTTGAAACCACTTTACTTTTTCAATCATTTTTCCTTTCTCTTGAAGCCACAAACTTCTGCTGGGGCACGGTTCCATAGTCATCAGTAGTCCAGCGGTATCTTGTCAAAGTGACGATTCCTCATGTGTGAGTCAAGAAAGTGAGTGTTGGCAAGCTACTCTACTATGAATAGCAGTACACAGCCAAGCTCAATCCTCTCCTTGCCCAGCACCCACACACATGCATTATTCAGTTGTCATCCGAAGTAGAAACTCCCTGAGTCAGGAGTATCGACACCAATTGTAGCATCCAAAGCCATCCGATTCTACAACAAGAAAGCATTCCCTTAAACTTAGAAGAGTGGGTGAAAATCTACTCTAAGAAAGAAAGAACTTGGATTTACACCACATCTTTCACAACCTCAGGACATCTCAAAGTGCTTTATGCCAAAGAAGAACTCTTCATTATTGTAATGTAGAGAAACACAGTAGCTGATATGCACAGAGCAAAGTCCTGCAAATGAGATCAATGACTAATCCACTGACAGTGGATGGGGGAGTAAATGTTAGCCAGACACTGAGAGAACTACCCTGCTCTCTTTCAAATCGTTCCACAGGAATTTTTACATACATCTGCCTGAGAGAGAACAGATATGGTCTTGGTTTAACATCTCATCTGAAAGAAGGACCTAAATTTTTCAGCACTCCCTTAGTAATGCACTGAAGTATAAGAGCATAAAGACAAAAGGAATAGGAGCAGGAGTAGGCCATTCGGCCCTTAGAACCTGCTCCACTATTCAATAAGATCATGACTGATCTACTACCTCAACTCCACCTTCCCACACGATTCCCATATCCCTTGATTCCCTTAGTATCTAAAAATCTATCGATCTCTGTCTTGAATATACCCAATAACTGAGCATCCACAACCTTCTGGGGCAGAGAATTCCAAAGAATCACAACCCTTTGAGTGAAGAAATTTCTCCCCATCTCAGTCCTAAATGGCCGACCCCTTATTCTGAGACTGTGGCCCCCTAGTTTTAGACTCACCAGCCAGGAGAAACATCCTCCCAGCATTTACCTTGTCAAGCCCCCTAAGAATTTTATACATTTCAATGAGATCACCTCTCATTCTTCTAAAGTCTAGGAAATATAGGCTTAGTCTACTCAATCTCTTCTCATAGGACAATCTCCCCCCCACCCCACCCCATCCCAGGAATTAGTTTGGTGAAACTTCGTTGCACTCCCTCTAAGGCAAGTATATCCTTCCTTTGGTAATGAGACTAAAACTGTACACAGTACTCCAGGTGTGGTCTCACCAAAGCTCTACATAATTGCAGTAAGACTTCTTGGGAAACTGATGTCCTTACCGCCACCTGGTAGTGTCAGCGATGTGTGAATAAATGGTGGATGCCATTCTTGCGTCAGCAGGAGGCGATCCCGGGCGGCGGCGGCCATATTGGTTGCCCCCTTTGTGCTGCCAGTAATCGGCAGCACCCTGAAAAAAAATGGTGGCATGGTGACACCACGCCGACTTAACGTCACCTATGCGAACTTCGGCCCTAGCGCTCAAGTCAGTGCTGGGTCCTAAACATGCCAGGTTAACAGGCTGACAGACGCTGACAGGGGAAATATCTACAGCTGGTAAAGAGACACACACATCAATCAGGTAAGTTTGATTGGAAGGGTTTGGACTTTTAAATTTTTTTATTAAAGTGGTGGCTTGCTGCAATAGATGTGAAAAGTTTTTAAAAGTGTTTTGGGAGTGTTACTGGACGCTTGCAAGGGCTCAGATGGTAAGTGGACGCCTTTGAGAAGACAACACGCTGCGAATATTCTGCAGGTCACACAACATCCGGGTCGACATGCTGCCTGACCAACTGAGTATTTGCTGTATTTTATGCTGTCATTTCACATTTACAGCATCCGGTTGCAGAGGGAAGAGGAAGACGCAGAAGAGAAGGAAGCAATCAGACGGAAGGATGCATCCCAGACAGCCCCTTTGTGGCCGGCATTTCGGGATGGAATCATCCACCTGCGGTCCCACTGGCTGGGCAGGATGCATTTCTTGGGTGTGTGAAATGAAGAAGGCACAAGGGTGGAGTTGTGCTGATGGGAGGGCTGCCGATACAAAGCTAGGTGGGAAAGTAAGTTGTCAGGAGGATGCAAAGAGGCAGCAAAGGAATATAGGCAGGTTAAGTGAATGGGCAAGAACATGGTAGATGGAATATATTGGGCCAGAAATTCCAGGCCAGAAGCGTGAGTGCGCTCGGGGTACTCACGCTTCTGGTAGTTGGAAATGCCGGCGTTCAGCATGAACAGCGCATGCGGGGAACGCCGGCATTTCCAGACCTCGAGCGCGTGCGACTGCACAGGCAGCGCTTGCGCAGTGAACTTCGTGGATTTCATCCGTGAGGTTAAGTCCTTAGAAGTTACACTTGAAAAAAGCAAGTGTAAAGTTGTTCATTGGCTGCGGAGGAAGATATATTTTATCGTGGAGCTTTTGAAATGCAATATTTTTGTTTGGGAAAGGGAGGGAAGTTATTTTAAGAAATTTTAAGTAAGTTTTAAAGTTAAAATTTTTTTTTTTTTAAAAGGGTTTTCAGAACGGTAGGTAGAAGGAGCAATTGTAGCTGTGTGAATGGAATGTGAGAATGAGTTATGTATGTATGTCCACGTATATTCCTTTACGTATATGTATGTATGTTTTATATTCCTTTACTAATGTGTATGAATGTATGTTTTTAATTATGATTTTCCAATAAGTTACTTTCTCTGAAAGTCATAATTAAATAATACATTCATACACATAAGTAAAGGAATATATACATAACACGCAAAGGAATATATACAGACATACATACTTTCAGAAGCTCCACGATAAGAAATATCTTCCTCCGCAGCCTCTGGAGCAACTGTACCCATGCTTTTTTCATGTGTAAGTTGTAATGACTGGACCTCACTGAAAGCATTAATGAAAGCGGCGAATTATACTGCGCACGCGCTGCCTGTGCAGTCGCACGCGTTCTGCCTCTGAACCCCTTCGTTCAGAGGACAGGAAATGCCGGTTTTCCCCACATGCACTGTGCATGCTGAAAACCGGCATTTCATCCGGCCAGATGCGTAAGTACCCCAACCGTACTAGCGCATTTGGAAGGGAATTATTGGGCCAACATTTTACATGTCAATAAAATAAAAAATTTAACTATTGCACGACTTGCCCCCTCGCATCTGCGACTGAGGGTCCAAGGAGGTGCATTGCGCAAGAGGTCATCATCGGACGTATCCTCACACTGTTCCCTTTGGGGAACTGTATGAAGTGGTGGAAGGATTTATGGCCGTGATTAACGCTCATTCTGTGACCGTAACCATCTTTGAACCAGCCATTAGGGTGGTTAGTCCTATGGCGGGAGGGTTTTACGGGCTCCCACAACCCATCTGAGGGGGGGGGCCACCAACACCCACGGACGCAAGTATCCCGCTGGATGTCCACCCAGAATTTAAAGTTGGAGCTCCGACTCCACTTGCCGGGACTGTCTGGAGTGGGGTTCAAAACCCTACTCCTTCTGGCCCAGCGGCGGGGATGCTTACTGCTACGCAAAAGGCCCACTCCGCACAAAAGGTGACACCCATACGTTTCCTGCGCCTTTTCCCTCCCCGTGACTGGAGCCCTATGCTGCCATTTCACGTTGCTAATCGGATTGGGCCTTTGTCATAGCGGTAGGATCCCCGCCGCTGGGCCAGATCAGGGTAGGGTTTCGAACCCCGCTCCAGACAGTCCCGGCAAGTGGAGTCGGAGCTCCGGCTCTAAATTCTGGGTTGACATCCAGTGGGATATTTGCGTCCGTGGGTGTGGGTGGCCCCCCTCCTTGTATAGCTTGTGGGAGCCCGTAAAACCCTCCCGCCATAGGACTAACCGCCCTAATGGCTGGTTCAAAGATGGTTACGGTCACGGAATGAGCGTTAATAACGGCCATAAATCCTTCCACCACTTCATACAGTTCCCCAAAGGGAACAGTGTGAAGACACGTATGACGACGACATTGCTAAATAAATAAATGGAATTTAAAAAATTCTTTTAGGGCTTTTAAAAGTCTTTAAATTGCTTTAATTCTCTTTAAAACTACTTCAGATTACTCAAAATAATGTAAACATTTTAAAAAGTTTATAAAAGTTACCAAAATCTTCAAAAAACTTCCAAAAACCTATTTAAACTGCTGCTTTGCATGTAAAAAAGCAAAGCAGCTTGACAGAAACATTGGGGGCGTGTCCAGTGAAACTGAGACCTCAAGGGGCGTGTCTCACTTACACTGCACGCTCCTGGCTCCGCGCTGGCTGCACTCCTGGGCGGCGTGACGTCATACGCTGCCCGGGATTCTTCTTTCAGTTTCTGCAAGTGCAGGCGTCCCTGGAGCTGATCGGCAGGAGCGTGGGGTAAGTGCAAATACGGGGCTTGCACGCGCTGCAAGCCCCGTTCTGGAATTTCTGGCCCAATGTGGAGAAATGTGAAGTTAATCACTTTGGTAGGAAAAATAGAAAAGCAGAATATTTTTTAAATGGTGAGAGATTGGGAAATGTTGGTGTTCAGAGGGACTTGGGTGTCCTTATACACGATCGCTGAAAGTTAACATGCAGGTACAGCAAGCAATTAGGGAAGCAAATGGGGGGGAAATTGGCTCGCTAACTTTTAGCGCCCCGAAAATGTTAGCGCCCTTGTGCCCAAAATTGAACGGTAGTGCCCCAAGCAGGAGGTGGGATGCTGCTTGAAGTGCTCCCCCTCCCTCTTGGGGTGCTCTCATTCAATATCGCGGCGCTATCAGCAAACTTGCATACATTACACTTGGTCCCTTCATCTAAGTCATTGATACAGATTGTAAATAGCTGAGGTCCAAGCACTAATCCTTGCTGTAACCCTCTAGTTGTAGCTGTTTATTCCTACTCTCTGTTTTCTGTCCATTAATCAACCCTCAATCCATGCTCGTATATTACCTGCAATCCCACGAGCCCTAATTTTGTGTAATAACCTCTTCTGTGGCACCTTATCGAATGCTTTTTGAAAATCCAAATACACTACATCCACTGCTTCCCCCTTATCTAACTTGCTAGTTACAACCTCAGAAAACTCTAACAAATTTGTCGTACATGATTTCCCTTTCATAAATCTGTGGTGACTGCCCAATCCTATTATCAGGTTTGTCGAACACGATTTCCTTTTCACAAATCTGTATTGACTCTGCCCAATCATATAATGATTTTCTAAGTGCCCTGTTACCACATCCCTAATAATAGATTCTAACATTTTCCCTACTACTGATGTCAGGCTAACTGGTCTAAAGTTCCATTTTTTTCCTCTCTCCCTCCTTTCTCAAGAAGTATTAATCTAGATGATATGGTTAAGTCCCTGGAGTGGGGCTTGAACCCCCAACCTTCTGACTCAGACATAAGAGGGTTCCCACTGAGTCATGGCTGACACCAACAGTCAGATTCAACTACTTTATGCAGAAAGTGGTTAATGTATGGGATGGATTGTCAAGGGAAGCCATTGGTCTGACTGCATCTGGAAATTCGAAAGAGAGTTTGATAAGTCATTTCACAGAGGGATATGTCAGGTATCCCAGGATTTTATATTTCCTCGACACTGAGACCAGCCAGATGGACTGCAGTGGTCTTTTCCGTTCCTATACGTTTCTACCTTCCAACGTTCCTCTTTAAGCTATCCTCTCCGAGCTCAGTAAAATGCTGATACAAAAAGAAAATACTGCAGATGCTGGAAATCTTTCCCAGCCCCTACACTTGCTTAAAAATCTGTTCCATTTCCTCTTTTTTCCAGTTCTGACGAAAGGTCATCGACCTGAAACGTTAACTCTGTTTCTCTCTTCACAGATGCTGCCTGACTTGCTGAGTATCTCCAGCATTTTCTGTTTTTATTTCAGTAAAATGGTGCATAGACCAAGGACTGCACCTATGCCACACAGAGGTGGTGTATTTATCCACTGAGCTGATCAGGTAAAAAACTTTCTCAATGGTAAAGAACTAGCTATAGATCAAACATAATGAATTGTAGCTTTGTTAAGCACTTGTAATTGATGCTCGTAGTGATTTTACATAGAAGTCAGCAAGATATTGATTTTTAGAATTAGATACAGCCAGTTTGCACAAGTAAAATTAAACCAGAAACATAGGGTTACACTGTGAGAGTCATTAAGCTCTGAAAGTAATGAAAACCTCAGTGGGAATTTTCTCTTCATTTGTAGTTAATTTCCACACCCAGATGTCAAATTCAATTAAACAGCCTTTAAATTAAATCTTTTTTTCTGAAGTTGTATGTTAGAAGATTGCACAAACAACTGAAGACATTTCTAATCAAAATTAAAACCACAGCAAGATTGCAGCCTTAATTTCATAAAGGTCCACAGGCACGAAGAAAATGTCGGGATTCTCGAGGCTGAGTCACACACTGGATCTTGCAGCTTTTTCGGTGCTTTCTTGTTAACAAGACCCATCTGAAACCAGTGTTTCAATTGCCTGGCCTGTAAGAGTAGGCTTTTCAAAAGCAAATATCACTTGATCATTTTTAGTGGGAAAGTTAGATTTTCTTTGCGTAGTACTGTATATTGCTTTTTCTGCATTTTTATTGGTGCATTATTTTTAGTCATAGAGTTATACAGCACAGAAAGAGGCCCTTCGGCCCATCATGTCCGCGCCGGCCTTCAAGCCCTGTCTATTCTAATCCCATTTTCCAGCACTTGGTCCGTAGCCTTGTATGCTATGGCGTTTCAAGTGCTCATCTAAATGCTTCTTGAATGTTGTGAGGGTTCCTGCCTCTACCACCCTTTCAGGCAGTGAGTTCCAGATGCCAACCACCCTCTGGGTGAAAAAGTTTTTCCTCAAATCCCCTCTAAACCTCCTGCCCCTTACCTTGAAACTATGCCCCCTGGTTATTGACCCCTCTACTAAGGGGAAAGTTCCTTTTTATCTACCCTATCTATGCCCCTCATAATTTTGTACACCTTAATCAGGTTCCCCCTCAGCCTTCTCTGCTGTAAGGAAAACAACCCCAGCCTGTCCAGTCTCTCTTCAGCGCGCCAGCCCAGGTAACATCCTGGTGAATCTCGTCTGCACCCTCTCCAATGCAATCACATCCTTCCTATAGTGTGGCGATCAGAACTGCACACAGTATTCCAGCTGTGGCCTAACTAGCGTTTTGTACAGCTCCATCATAACCTCCCTGCTCTTATATTCTATGCCTCGGCTAATGAAGGCAAGTATCCCATATGCCTCTTTAACCACCTTATCTACCTGTCCTGCTGCCTTCAGGGATCTATGTACATGCACACCAAGGTCCCTCTGATCCTCTGTCCTTCCTAGGGTCCTACCATTCATTGTGTATTCCCTTGCCTTGTTAGTCCTCCCAAAATGCATCACCTCACACTTTTCAGGGTTAAATTCCATTTGCCACTGTTCTGCCCATCTGACCAACCCATCTATATCGTCCTGTAGCCTGAGGCTTCCCTCCTCGCTACTTACCACTCCACCAATTTTCGTGTCATCTGCGAACTTACTGATCATACCTCCTACATTCATATCTAAATCATTAATGTATACTACAAACAGCAAAGGACCCAACACCGATCCCTGCGGTACCCTCATCCACACACCTAGTCACCCCCTCGAAAAATTCAATCAAATTGGTTAGACATGATCTCCCCCTGATAAAGCCATGCTGACTATCCTTAATTAATCCTTGCCTCTCCAAGTGGAGACTAATTCTGTCCCTCAGAATTTTTTCCAATAATTTCCCTACCACTGATGTTAGGCTCACTGGCCTGTAATTCCCTGGTTTATCCCTACTATCCTTCTTGAATAATGATACTACGTTAGCTGTCCGCCAGTCCTCTGCCACCTCCCCTGTGGCCAGAGAGGTTCTGAAAATTTGTGTCAGAGCCCCTGCAATCGCCTCCCTTGCCTCACACAGCAGCCTGGGATACATCTCGTCTGGGCCTGGGGATTTATCCACTTTTAAGCCCGCTAAAACTGCTACTACCTCCTCCCTCTCAATGCTAATTTGTTCAAGTATATCACAATCCCCCTGCCTGATTTCTATGCCTACATCATCCTTCTCCATAGTGAACACAGATGCAAAATATTCATTTAAAACCTCACCTACATCTTCTGGCTCTACACACAGATTGCCACTTTGGTCCCGAATGGGCCCTACTCTTTCCCTTGTTATCCTCATGCCCTTAATATACATATAAAACACCTTGGGATTTTCCTTTATTTTGCCCACCAGTGTTTTTTCATGCCCCCTCTTCGCTCTCCTAATTTCTTTTTTAAGTACTCCCTGCAGTTTCTATACTCCTCTAGGTCTTCCACTGTTTTTAGTCCTTTGTATCTGCCAAAAGCCTCCCTTTTTTTCCTAATCCATTCTTGCATATCCCTTGACATCCAGGGTTCCCTGGGCTTGTTGGCCCCACCCTTGACCTTTATGGGAACATGTTGGCGTTGCTGTTTAGGCCTGCTTTATTGTACTGCAAAGACTTTTTCCCTCTTTGACCCTTATAATCTTGCTTCCAGCTGCTATTTCACTTGCAACAACCAAAATGGGCAAAACGGAAATTCATTTGGGACTTGCAATCATGCTCCTAGATTTGGAAAACAAAGAACAATTTTTGAGTGGACAGGAAAAGCAAATGCGACAGTACCTCAGACGTTATATACACACCCAACCAAGCCCTAGTATCTCCATTTACTAGCTCAAGCAGTCCTTCCTGGACACGTCAAACAAAAGCAGCCTTCAATGCTTCTATTCCACAAAGGGGATGCCAAATAGCTGTGCCACCTCTTGGAGGCAGACCAACAAACAGCTTGTACTACATGGACTTCCTGTGGACATGAATGCCACCACAGCATTAAACTTTTACACCGCCGGATCCTTCCAAGCCACCACCAGATGCATAGTTCCACTCCTCCCAGACTATCCCCAGGCTTAGAAGTTGTGAAAGCATGTATAAATTAACTTATGCAATTTTCCATATGTGTTTTATATCATACAGCATCTGAGAAAGATCACACGTTACATTTCTTTATATGAGTACTGAAATGGAATACGACCACAGAGCATTTCCTCAGTGCCAACATTCTTTCAATAATCCTATTACACTATCATGAGTTTGTCAACTCATTAATTGTTCGCTGCTAGATTGTAAGATGAATCCAAGTTTATAAACAAGTTTTTAAATTTTGCCTAACATTCTGTGCCTACACAGGTGCATTAGGACTGTAAGACATGGCTAAGAGAAAAATGGCTCTCAAGAGAGTATCGTCTGGTCCAGAGTTACATTACACACAGAACACAGCTTTGAATCCTGACCTGCAGACTGCGACACATGGCAGCTCAGCAGGTACAGACACACAAAGCACAATTGCAGGACAAAAGGGAGTGTAATACTGATATTTACTAAGGAGTTTTATTTTAATAGTATTGTATAAAAAACTTTTGGGGAGTGGAGGTTCTGGAGTGCAATAAAAACGGTACAACTAATGATTACAGAATGATTAATAACGAAGAACATACATGGGATGTCAGAGCCACCAATGAATGAGCCAAATGCTGATAGGTTCAGATGAAGAGAGGTGAGAAGAGGCTTGTGTGGAGCATAAACGCTGATACAGACCCTTTTCAATGACTTTCGGATGAGACGTTAAACCGAGGCCCCATCTGCTCTCTCAGGTGGACGTAAAAGATCCCATGGCACTATTTTGAAGAGGAGCAGGGGAGTTATCCCCCTGTCATGGCCAATATTTATTCCTCAACCAACATAACAGAAATATTATCTGGCCATTATCACATTGCTGTTTGTGGGACCTTGCTGTGCACAAATTGGCTGCCACGTGTCCCACATTATAACAGTGACTACACTCCAAAAGTACTGTAAAGTGCTTTGAGACGTCCGGTGATCATGAAAGGCGCTATATAAATGCAAATCTTTCTTTCTTTCTTTCTAGGGCCTGTTTCTGTGTTGTAGTCTCGATGTAACTCTGTGAGTGATGGCTGTCCTAGAAAAGGGCAAAGAGAAGGAAAGCATTTGCATTATGTAGTGCTGTATTATGTCCTAAGTACATCCCAAAGTGTTTCACATCCAAGGAATTACTTCTTGAAGTGTGGTCACTCTGCACAAAGCATGGTCCCACAAACAACAAATGGGATAAATGACCAGTTAATCTTTTCTTAGTTGAGGAAGAAATGTTGTCCAGGACACAGGGAGAGCTCCTCACTTTATCCAACTGAACAGGCTTACCGAAGAAAGACCCCACAACCTGGAGACCACTAAATAGAAAATAGTCAAGTGAAAGATCATTTGCCAGTTCATTAGTTGATGGTAAATCCAAATTTCTGTTACCATTACCATTGCAATAATGTGTACATTCAAAATGGAATTTTAAAAATGGGTCTCATGGACCATCTAACTGGCCTGATTGTTCAAATTGTGGCCTAATTAAGGCTTTGTACAAATTTATCATTACTTCTTTATTCTTGTATGCTATTCCCCAAATGTTGTTGTCCTTTTTTATGATTTTATCTATCTGCACTCACACTTTCAAGGAATGATGGATTTCAATCCCTAACCTCTGTTTATCCACACATTTCAGCATCTTTCCATTCAGGGTATAACCCCATAACATCACCCAGAATGTATTACCTCACACTTACCTACATGGACCCAGCACTGACCCCCTGGGTACACTGCTTCCAACCCAACCTAGTCTGAGTGACACCCATTTACCCTAACTCTTTATTTCCTGTTTACCAACCAAACCTGAGAAAGCAGAAGTCTAAGTCATTGGGGTAGAAATTCAGACCCCCCACCCCCATCCCCCAACCACCGCGCATGGGGTAATTACAAATTTTGAGATCTGAAGAGCCCAGAATATTGGGCCTCAGACCTCATTACACTGAAGATGGCACTGCGGGAGGAGGCAGCACAGGTAAGTGCTGCAACGTCCACAGGTAAGTGGTTTGGACTTTGTGGTTGGGATTGTGGGGGTTGGAGGGGGCGGGAGCAAGTGGGAGCCTCGGGTTGGGACTGGAGGGGGAGGAAGATTGAACCTCGGGGAGAGGGAGAAGGGGTTCTTGCAGAGAGGAAGATCGGGCCTTGGGGCCAGGAATATTGGGAATCGGGGGGAGGGATAACGGGCCTTGGGAGGATCACGATCGGTCCTCGGGGGTGGGAGGGGGGGAGAGAAAGATCAGGCCTTGGGGGAGTGATCAGGGGTCCGGCGAGGGTGATCAGGGGTTGGGGGCCTGGAGGTCGGGAACTGGGGGGAGAACGGTCAGAGGACATGGAGGTCGGAGCCAGGTGGAGGTTGGTTGGGGGGACCTGGAGGTCAGCGCCTGGGGGAAGGTTGGTCGGGGGGCCTAGTGGTTAGAGCCTGGAGAGAGGCCGATACCAGGGGAGATCGGCCGAGGCGCCCGGAGGCCGAGGCAGGGAGGAGGTCGGTTGGAGGGCCTAGGGGCCAGGGGTGTGGTCAGTCTGCGGGTCTGGAGGTGGTGGGTGGGGAGGTTGGTCAGGGGGGCCTGGAGGTTGTGGCCGGGGGTGGGGGGGAAGGTGCCGCCAGACAAACCAATGTTGGAGTAGGGACCTGAAGTAGGCTTTAGGCCCCTTATTTACATATGCAAACAGCATAACACCTGCTTCAGGTGTGGGTAGAGGACGCCGTTTGTTTGGCCTTACCCAATAGGGTGGGCAGTGCACATCTGGTTGGAAGTGTGCACCCGCTTCCTGACCGCCATCTTGGGGCCTTAGGCGGCTGCGCGGTGCCTGAAAAACGGGCACTACGTGGCCCAATTTAACCCCCATTATGCACATTTTAATGTTACTGTAACATTGCTCTCATTGCCTTTCTATAATAATGAGGAGTTTAATTTCCTCATTGGCAGCGACTCTGAATGTTATAAGGTTAGAGAATCATCCATTTCAAACTATGGCAGGCACAATTTGGAGCTTTCTACTACTTTTCCAAAAGAGTAGCCCACAGAACAAGAAATCCAGAAACTGTTTCTCTAGTACTAAGAACAAAAACATCCACAGTAGAAAGGCTGGGTGACGAACAGAGAGTTTTATTACAAACAACAATCAGTGCGAACAAGAAATCAATCATGCCTGTAACTTGCAAAGTCTCAGAATATTTCTGTGATCAACAGAGTTAGCTCATGTGACTTTAAAGTCATCAACTTAAACCGGTTGTTTATGAAACTTTTCCAAATGATGAAGCCCTGAAGTTGTTGTCCAAATGCAAATATCAACACACTCCCTGGACCCTTGTCCCAATATCCAAAACATTGGATCAGAGTAGAGAGTGCTACAACCACAGAAAATATTTCCACTAGTATCCTCGGGGGTGGCGGGGGGTGGGGGGTGGGGGGACTACAGGAAAGTACAGGAATCTGATGACCTTTTTGTTGTGTAGTTACCTTTAAGGGAATAACTGGTCTCAGACTGCAGTACCAGCAGTGACCACCCCTGTATAAAAGGCCCTAGCAGGCTTCTGTAGTTTCAGTTTCCAGGTTGTCTCCATTCAGTAAAGACTTGTTATAATCAACTCCTGCAGTCCGTGTCTCAATTATACACGGACATAATACTGGCGATGAGTAAGAAACGAACTTACCTGCAACTCGGCAGCACCTCAGACGACGTTATTGAAGGTCGAAGCCAGAAGAAAGAAAAAAAAAATAATCCAAAGAAACTCGAGAAACGGGCGTCGACCGTGGGCAACCGCCCTCCAAATCATCGAATTGAAAAGTGCAGGAGAGACTGTCGAGAGCCAGGCTTGGTCTCCAGTCTGTGGTTTCCCAGCTAATCGGGCTGGTGGCAGGTAGTGCACTGATCCTTCCTGGGCTGCGGCGGGCTAGAGCTCGATCGGGTGGCTCTGCAACGGGGCCGGGCAGCGAGTCGGGAAGCAAAGAGAGAGAGAGAGGGTGGAGCACACAGGGCGCGGCCGGTGCTTTGCAGCCGGGCAGCGTTCGGACTTAAGAAGAGGGAGGGACGTGTCCCAGAGGGTCCGCTCCACGACGGGAATGGTTCTTCAATTAACGGAGCAAACATTGAAGCGTGATAGAAAAATAAAAATACCGCGGAGAGCGGCGTTGGCAGCAGCGATCGGGGAGGCGCGAAGACCATTGGCGTCGCCATTACAGGATAGTAAAGTAAATATAATCGCCAGCAACAGCGTTGGCAGCAGCGGCAGTGGCGGGAAAGCGCGGGAGGCGCCATCTTAACTCGGCGGGGAAGAAGGAAAAGTGCGGGAGGCGCCATTTTGATCCATCGGGGACTAGATTTTCAAGATGCCAAAGACTGGCGATATCACTGCCTTCGATAATGCAATAGAAGACTGGACCACGTATGTGGAAAGAGTCGAGGTATATTGCGAGGCAAACGAAATAGCCAATGAGAAAAAGGCATCGGTATTGCTAAATTTAATGGGCGCAAGAACGTACGGCCTATTGCGGGACCTGATTACTCCAGCCAAACCGAAGGCGAAGAGTTTTAATGAAATTGTTGCTATCCTACAGGAACACTTAAATCCTACACCGCTGCTGATAGCAGAAAGATTTAAATTCCACAGGAGAAATCAGCATAAAAATGAGAGCAATGCGGATTACCTTACGGAACTACGCAAGCTATCAAAGCACTGCCAGTTCGGAGCAGGACTGGCAGATACCTTATGGGACAAATTTGTCTGTGGACTCCTGAGTGAAGGAACCCAGAAGAGGTTACTCTCAGAGAAAGAGCTGACGCTAGATAAGGCTTTCAGTGTGGCAGTATCGTACGAAGCAGCAGCAAGGGGAGCTGCGGAAATACAACAAACGCCACAGGAATACGGCACCCACGAAATGACACGGGGATTTGCAAAATGTTATTGCTGCGGCAGAACAAACCATGACCAGAAGGACTGCTGGTCCAAGGACAAAATATGCAGGCAATGCGGAAAGATGGGACACATTGCACGAGTTTGCAGGTCTGGGAAGAAGACCAATGACAACAAAAAGGCTACTAAGGAACCGTACAGGAAAGTACAAAAGATGACAGACAGTAGTTCCGAAGACCAGATGAGCGATAGTGAATCCGGGAACAAGAGACTAAGCTGTCTCAAACTTCACAACATAATCGCAAAAGAGGATCACCGAATCATTTGGGTCACCCTCACGATAGCAGGGTCCCAAGTCAAAATGGAATTTGATACAGGATCAGCTCTAACCATCATGAATCGACGAGACTACGAGCGGCTATTCTCAAACATACTCTTGAGAGAGACATCCATTGTCTTGAGGACGTATACGGGGCAAAAAGTATACCCCAGAGGAAAAATAAGGGTGCCTGTCGAATACAACGGCAAGGAAATACAGAAATTGTATCTCTACATACTGCAAGATGGTGGACCACCGTTATTGGGATGTGAATGGATCAGAATGATAAGTTTAGACTGGCACTCCATTCAGGCACTGACGGTGGCTGGTAAAAAGGATGACGACGTCACTCCTGGACGATTGTCAACAATCTTAGCTGACGCCAAAGAGGTATTTCAACAAGAACTGGGCACTCTTAAAGGCGTAACTGCCTCGATAAAAATAGAGGAGAATGCAATTCCCAAGTTTTTCAAAGCAAGACCGGTACCATATGCAATTCGCCCAGCTATCGAGGCAGAGCTGGAGAATCTGGGGAATGCAGGCGTGTTATCTAAGGTAGACTGGAGCGAGTGGGCGACACCCATCGTTCCTGTCATGAAGAAAACGTTAAACAATAAGTCTGAGGAGCCAAGGAAGGTTCGCATCTGTGGGAACTTCAAGGTGACGGTGAACCCAATCCTTCACACAGTACAATATCCTCTTCCAAGGATAGAAGATATCTTCGCCTCACTGTCTGGAGGGAAGCGTTTTACAAAAATTGACCTAGCACAAGCATATTTGCAGATGGAGGTTGAAGAATCCTCTAGGAAGTATCTCACGATAAACACTCACAAAGGTCTTTACCAGTATAATCGACTGGTATTCGGAGTAGCATCAGCTCCGGCGATACGGCAAAGAGCGATGGAACAAGTCCTGCAAGGGATTCCGGGGACTCAGTGTTACTTGGATGACATCCTAGTGACAGGTGAAGATAACAGTGAACACCTTGCCAACCTAGAGCAGGTGCTCACTAGATTACGTGAACATGGGCTACGAGCCAATCGCCCTAAGTGCGAGTTTTTTAAGAAACAGATATCGTATTGTAGCCACGTGATTGATGAAGAGGGGTTGCATAAGTCCCCTGACAAAATTGAAGCGGTAGTTAAGGCTCCAGTGCCTGAAAATGTGTCGCAACTGAGGTCATTCCTCGGATTGGTGAATTACTACCATAAGTTTTTGCCGAATTTGTCCACAATTCTGCATCCACTGAAAGCCCTACTACGAACGGGAGTAGCATGGAAATGGAGCGATGAATGTAAGCGGGCCTTTCAGAAGAGTAAGGACCTAATCACTTCAAGAGAAGTATTGGCTCACTACAACCCATCACTACCGATAAGACTGGCATGTGATGCATCTCCCTACGGTGTTGGGGCGGTACTGTCACATAAATTCCTTGATGGTTCAGAGAGGCTGATAGCTTTTGCGTCACGCTCGTTACCTTCAGCCGAGCGTAACTGCGCCCAGATTGACAGAGAGGCCCTCAGCCTGGTGTGGGGGGTGAAGAAGTTCAATCACTACCTGCACGGTCAGAAATTTACTCCACTAACTGATCATCAACCTCTCGTCTCCATTTTCAACCCTCAGAAGGGCGTAACGATAATGACGGCACAACGGCTACAGAGGTGGTCCTTTTTCCTAGGGGCACACCAATATGACATCGAGTACAAAGGAACTAAACAGCATGGGAATGCTGATGGATTGTCGCGCCCACCATTGCCGACGGTGGAAGAAGAACTGGCAGTGGATCCAGTGGAGTTATTCCACTCGACTATAGTCAAATGGCTCCCTGTGACGAATGCAAACATAGAAAAGGAAACACGAAATGACCCGACACTCTCCTGGGTCTATGATTTAACGGTGAAGGGATGGCCAGCACATGGCGAACCACTGCTGCCAGCATTCTCGCTGAGAAGAGAACAGCTGTCAGTGTGCAGAGGAACCTTGATGTGTGGATCCAGAGTAGTAATTCCACCCAAATTGAAGGATAGAGTGCTCAATGAGCTTCATGAGGGTCATCTGGGAGGGGTAAAAATGAAGAACTTAGCCAGAGCGTTTGTGTGGTGGCCGGGAATCGATAGAGAAATCGAAGAGATGACCAAGAGCTGTACAGGATGCCAGAGGGTCCAAAACGCCCCACCACAAGCCCCTCTACATCCATGGGAGTGGCCCGCATCTCCATGGCAAAGGGTGCACATTGATTTTGCTGGTCCCTTTATGGACTCGATGTTTTTAATTGCAGTGGATGCACATTCAAAGTGGCCAGAGGTAATAAAAATGTCCTCAACCACCACGGAAAAAACTATCACAGTCTTACGAACCATATTCGCCAGGAATGGGCTGCCTGAACAGATTTGCTCTGACAATGGACCACAGTTTGTGTCTGAAGAGTTCCGGAGGTTCTTAAAGAACAATGGTGTTAAGCATTACACATCCGCCCCATATCATCCAGCCACTAATGGATTGGCCGAGAGGTTTGCCCAAACATTCAAGAAGGCTATCAAGTCAATGTGCAATGAAGATATACCCCTACAACACAAGGTGGATAACTTCTTGTTTGCCTACCGGAATGCGACACATGCGGTTACCAACCAAACTCCAGCTATGATGTTCTTCAATCGAAGACTACGATGCTGCTTGGATTTGGTTAAGCCAAACGTCAGAAGAGATGTGGAGAACAGGCAGTTTCAGAATATGAATGAAAGGCCGACCAGGAGTTTTAAGATAGGTCAACCAGTTTTGGCCCGGGACTACCGCACAGAGAAATGGCAGCCAGGAACGATCTGTACACGGCAAGGACCTCTAATGTATACCGTGGACGTTGGAGAGAGCATTGTAAGACGCCATGCTGACCAGATTCTAGAGTCACTGGAAAACATCAACTCCACACCATGATCTGATACACCTGGCGATGAAACGGAAGTACCAATTGCATCTACCGCAGAATCGGTGATATTGGAAGCAGACGAACCAAACAACGACATTGATCCCGACGCAACCTTGCCAGAAGAACCTGATAGCCCAAAGAGGCATTATCCAGACAGAATCAGGAAGCCTCCTCAAAGACTGAACTTATAATTGCTTAACTTCAACCAATGTATCTAGCAACCGTAATTGTAATTGTAATTAGTTATTACAGGTAGACTACCCTTTATACGGACTTCCGAAAACCGAAACCCTCTAAAAACCGAAAGTTTTTTCGTTCAGCGTAAGTCGTGCGTACGACTTACGCTGAACGAAAAAACCTTCGGTTTTTAGAGGGTTTCGGTTGCGGAAGTTCGGATAAAGGGTAAGTCGTGCGCACGACCCCCCGCCGACCCCCCCGCCCACCCCGCCAGCCCCGACAACCGCCGACCCCGCCAGCCCCGACAACCGCCGACCCCGCCAGCCCCGACAACTGCCGACCCCCCCGCGGACCCCGCCGGCCCTGACAACCGCCGACCCCGCCAGCCCCGACAACCGCCGACCCCCCCACGGAGCCCGCCAGCCCCGACAACCGCCGACCCCGCCAGCCCCGACAACCGCCGACCCCCCCGCGGACCCCGCCAGCCCCGACAACCGCCGACCCCCCCCGCGTACCCCGCCGGCCCCGACCCCCGCCGACCCCGACTGACTTATGCTGAGCGTCAGCGTAAGTCGTGCGCACGACCCCCCGCCGACCCCCCCGCGGACCCCCGCTGACCCACCTTCCGAAATCCGAAATTCTCCTTTATCTGAAACTCGGCTGGTCCCGAGGTTTTCGGATAAAGGATAGTCTACCTGTATTTAGTTGTTAAATGAATGTTATGTACTGTTTATCTAAAAGGGGAGGAATTGTTGTGTATGTACCTTAAAGGGAATAACTGGTCTCAGACTGCAGTACCGGCAGTGACCACCCCTGTATAAAAAGCCCTAGCAGGCTTCTGTAGTTTCAGTTTCCAGGTTGTCTCCATTCAGTAAAGACTTGTTATAATCAACTCCTGCAGTCCGTGTCTCAATTATACACGGACATAATACTTTTGAGTCCAGGGACTGGAATTTAAAAACTTATGACTTAAACTGAAAAACTTGGCAATAGTCTCAGCCTGGGTCCTCGACACCAAATTTATTTAATTACAGAAAATAATTCACTCCATTTTGTAAAGCCTTAGGGGTAAAAATAGGGTAGCACGCTAATTTTAGCGCCCCGAAAAAGTTAGCGCCCCCGCATCCGATTTTCCCAGGTGGCGCCCCGAGAGGGAGGAGGGGTGTTACTGGAAGTGGCCCGCGTCCCTCTTGGGGCGCTGCGAACCAATGTTGCGCTCCGGTACTGCAGGCCTTCCTCCCCTTATTAAAGGGGAGGGGCCTGGCAAAGTGCGTCCCAGCGCCCAGTTGGGCCACCAGGGATCGGGAGTGCCGGCAAACAAACCTGAAACTCAAGAGGAGTGCCGGGCTCATGGAGAGCAGCCAGCACCCCGCGGGGGGCTTGACGGGGGCCGGGGACAGCAACGGGGGCAGTTGCTGGCAGGCGGCCAGCCATAAAAATGGCCGCTCACCACCTCCCCTTTAACTTGCGTCGCCCCGGCCGCTGGTAGGCCCCCCTGACCCCGGTGGAAATAGCGTCCGGTGGTAAGTCGGGGGGCACCGCCCAATATTACAGCCGGGGCGCTGCGCATGGCGATGACGTCATTGCCAGCGGTGCAGCACTGTGCGGCGCTAATGGTTAGCGCCGCCACTAACCTCCCGCTGAATTCCGCGGCAGGCATTAGCGGCGCCATGCCCAGGCGCTAGTTGATTTGCGCCCCGTTAGTGCCCGCTAATGGGAGGCACAAATTAACCGATTTTAGCCCCCTTATAACAGTAACAAAGATTCCTGGAAACTTACATGTGAAACTGAGCTGATCTACTATGTAAGGATTGGCAGGAGAGTTTAGCATTTCTAGATGTGCTACATCTTTCATATCTGTAATGAAGAACATATGAAAATTATTGGAAAGCAGGGCTGTGATCATCCTCTGATTTCAGTTTTATCGATGCATGTGGTCTGCAGCAATTTTTGGTTTGTCATCTCATTTTTATATACGAGTCCTATACATTATAGGGAAGAATTTCTGCCCCCTTTCAACGTAATTAGTCTATATTAGAATATTAAAATGAAGCTCTCACTGAATACAGTTTGGTCTAAAAGGCTTTCTATGGATCACTAGACACAAATATGTACAATTACAAAGCAATTTCAGTTTCCAAAAGATTTTACGGGGAGGTTTTCTGCTTCACCGCACCCGATGCATGTCAGGAATGAACATTGGAATATTGTGGGCTGGATTTTGTCATTGGGGGCAGGTTGGGGGCGGGTCAGGTGGTTGGCGGGTCCAGCCCCAGCCTCCGATGAGGCGAGGTAATTGAGCGATTTTGCCCTAATTGGGATCTTCACTTCCAGCGTGTGGGAACCCCTGGCCCAATGAGTCTTTTGGTCCTGAAACTCGCCTCTGATGACATCATCTATGCAGCTGCATTTAAGGCCTGCAAGCAGCCTTGGTTCATTTTCTGCTTTACAACTTATTTTGGAGAGACTTCTGAGGGATTTGTTTTGCACAGATGTCAAGCTCAAGGCCCAAGTGTGTACCTCGCTTTGATGAGGACACCCTCCATGCTCTGGTGGAGGGAGCCAGAGCTCAGAAGGAAGTGCTGTTTCCTTCCTCTGGGAGGAAAAAACCTCCCCAACAGACCAAAGCTGTGTGGCTGCAAGTGGCACAGGAGGTCAGTGCCATCTCAATGTGCAGCAGAACCTGGCTGCAGTGCAGAAAGAGGTTTCATGACCTTCTCCGCACAGGAAAAGTGAGTATTCCATCACCATGACCCTCAATCTGATCCCCATCGCCTCTCATCACCAGCACTCTGCTTTGTCAACCTCCTCCTCCACATCCCACTTGACCCTTACATCCCTTGCACCCTTAACCATCCCTCTCTCTCTATGTACACATTCACTTAACTATTCGACTATGCAGCCCTCACACTCCCTATCACTGTTTTACTGTGACAACAACTTACAACACACAGGGAGGGCCCTTGGTCTTGGGACTTCACTCCTTCTTTGTGTCCTTCTAAGCATCTATGCTATGGATTCTCTACACTCACTCCTTCATTCTCACTCAAACTCCACTTGTGTCCCTCATTGCAGGAAAAGAGAGCCCACAATAAGAGGGAAAGGGCAAAGACAGGAGGAGGGCCACTCTCAATAGCTCAGTTCACCAGCGCAGAGGAGGCGGTCCTGGAGATCATGGGAGTGGAGGAGGATGCGCAAGTGAGGGTTGGACAGACGGGCGCATCAGAGCGAGCTGGTGACAGAATCGTTTTTCATCTCTCTCATTGACATTGCATGAGTGACTGATATTGAATGTGATGCTCTAACAGATTGCCTTATCATCAGCACAATTCCATGTGCATGCAACGTTTATCTCACATGTCTAACTCTTTCCTTTACTCTCCCACAGGACCATCGACAGCCCCCCTCCCCACTGTCCAGGAGGAATAGCCTGAGCCACAAGACACCTCAGAGGAAGCTGCAACTTCTGAGGGTGCAGCGCCACCAGAATTAAGTGCACCCAGCACCAGCGCAGACGCGCACACCTCGGTGGGACCTTCGGGACATAGAGTAGTGTTGTCACCTGATGTATCACAGCTCACAAGTGAGCATCAGCAGATGGTGGAGATAGAGACAGCAGTGGAGATTCCTTGTCAAAGGGCACCGGGCGCTCCCAGCTCAGCTCAGTTGCATGTCGACCCTGTGCCTCCGGTTCCATCCAGAAGGAGAGCGGTGCTGGAACTCCAGGAACAGGTGCAGGAGTCTCTGGCAGGTTTTGTCTCCAGGGTCACTGTGAGTGTGGAGCGGATGGAGGAGTCATCGCTAACATGAGCAGAGCCTTTGTGGAGGCATTGGCACATGAATGCATCATCACTGAAAGGATGACAACCTCCATGGAAAGGATGGCTATGGTAGAGGAGAGGGTGGCTACAGCCATGGAGGAGCTAAGTCGCCAGAGTGTTGAAAACATGGTCATTGTTCAGAATAGACTGACATCTCTGGAGGAATGGTGGCCAGCTATTGAGCAGAGAAACCAGAGCTTCATGGAAGTCCTCTGGAGTAGGACTTCTGTGCAGAAACGGGTCCTCATGGCCCCCCTGAATTGCAGCAAGGTGCTGTCAAACCACTTGCTAGCTCTGAAGTAGGCCTGACCCATGAGAGGGATGTTGGTGGCAGACAACAAGGAAGTGGGGGCTCCTCTCCAAGCGCTCACACGACCATGCCACTGCAGAGCCTTCGGTCAAAGCCCCACCAGAGTCCTACCCAACTGAGATAGGCGTCTCATCCCCTGCACAGCCGCAGGAGCAGCAGACTGTTGGTGAGCCCTCACAGGCTCGCAACCCCAGAGGATGCCCACCAAAGGTGTTGAGGCAGGAGCAGCATGAAAGTGAGCAAGGGGCCTCCACATCTGCTGAAGCCACAGAGGAAGCACCACATAGGAGCACACGTAAGAGGAAGATAAAGCACAATTGGTCGCAAGGGTAGTCCTTGGGTGTTCTGTTGTGTTTAATTGTGAAATGCCATCCATGAATTAATGTTATAAAATGACTTGATGGCAAACTGTTGAAGTTGTGGGCTGTGTCATTTCGCAAATGGGACTTCCACATTGAGGGCTCAGGGTGATTTGGAATTGTCAGTATGGTGGTCAGAGTGATAGGAAGCCACAGGTGGTGATGTGGTAAGAAGGTGCGATCCAAATGTGTTTGATTGGGCAGCCTAAGCAAATCTGGCCAAGATCAGTGCATCCCTTGCATCCCGGGCAGCAATGCTCTCGCGTGCTGCTGCCGCTGGTTGATGCGCCTCCGCAAGCTCTTCGTTCTTGCTCTCCTCCTCATCCTCATCTGAGGAGGCTATGTGATGAGCCACTTGTACCTCAGGCAGCTGCAAGCCACAATGCTGTGCCATGTTGTGAAGTGCACAGCAGACCATGACAATTCTTGAGATCCTGGCTGCTGAGTACTGGAGGGCTCCATCTGATCTATCAAGGCATCTGAATCGCATCTTTAGCAAGCCGATGGTTTGCTCGATAATAGATCTGGTGGAAATGTGGCTGGAGTTGTAGCGCTCCTCAGCTTCGTTGGATGGCCTCCTCAGCGACATCATTAGCCATGTCTTCAGGGGATAGCCCTTGTCTCCAAGTAGCCATCCGCAAAGTTGGTCTGGCGGACTGAAGAGCGGAGGCACACTAGAGTGCCACAGGATGAAGGAGTCATGGCAACTGCCAGGGTACATGGCACAAACATGCAAAATTTCCTTATTGTGGTTACACACCAGCTGCACATTGAGGGAGTGGAAGCCCTTGCGGTTGACAAAAATACCTGGATTGTGATGGGGTGCCTTAAGGGCCACATGTGTGTAGTTAATGATGCCCTGCACCCTTGGAAAGCCTGCTAGAGTAGTAAATCCAACCGCACGCGCGGTTATACTTGCTGGATCCTTGGAGAAGTTGATTTAATTATGTGCGTTGGCAAAGAGGGGATCGGTTACCTGCGAGATGCAAGTGTGTGCGGCCGCCTGGGAGATGCCGCTGATGTCTGCTGTTGATCCCTGGAATGAGCCTGAAGCAAAAATGTTGAGTGCTGTGGTGACTTTGACGGCCACTGGTAAGAGGTGTCCACCCGCTCCTCTGGGCTCCAGGTCTTGCTGCAGCATTGCGCAGATGTCACCCACTACCTCTCGCGAAAGTCTGAGCCTCCTTTGGCACTGCTGCTCAGTCATGTTGAGGTAGCTGATCCTCTGTCCATAGACCCTGTTTGGGTGGTATCTCCTGCGGCGACGTCCTTCCCTGCGCTGGCACCTTCTGGCCTGTGCAGCTTCAGGTAGGTGAGCAGCAGGTTGGTGCTCCTGCTGTTGCTACTGCTGTTGGTGTGGCTGTTGTTCCGGGTTCTGCTGCTGCCATGGCTGGTCTTCATCCAGATCTGAGGTCCAGGAGGAAAGGAAATAAATGGTTCCCATGCATCTGGTATATGCCTCAGTTGAGGAAGCGCTCAGTCAAGGTGGGGAAAGGGATATCCCAGGAGGTCACACTGGAGATGGATCTCAGCTTCAACACTTCCAAAATCAGTAGACCTGCAAAAGTTCTCCCAGACCTGAGAAAAGAAAGTTCTGCCACCTGCAAATGATCATTGTGGGAAACTCTGTTTTTATGGTGGAGCTGCAGCTGTTAGTAAGCCATCCATGTGTGAGCCCGACAGGATTAACTGGCATGTTCCAGGGGAGATGTGCAGCATGCGGGAAATGTGGTAAACTCTGAAAGGCCTCTCAAAATGGCATTATGGAGGTACTTAAGTGGTTGTTAAGTGCCTTAAGGGCCTATCCCACCTCTTGGAGGCGGGACCGAAACGGGGTCTGCAAACCCGAGGACCCGGTAGGCCCCAGAGCGGAGTCGGACCTGTGTGGGAAGCAGAGGCGGCGGCGGAGCGGCTATAAAAGCGACCCCGAGGACCAGGTAGGCTTACCAATCTCCAATCTCAGAGCTCCGAGAGCAGGAGAGAGGTAAAAAGTACTTGAAGCAGGTAAGTGATTGGTTGGTGAGTATTTTCTCTTTCTATTTTTTACAAGCTTAAATTCTGCGGTTTATATTTTCTAGGGTCTCTGTGGTGTAGTGGGGACAGTTGGTAAATAAGCGCCCAAGAGTAGATCTTTAATTGGTGGTATTGATTTAATTAAATTAATTAAAGGGTAAGTCATGTCAGGACAGCCCAGCCCCATGTTATGCTCCTCTTGCTCTATGTGGGAATTCAGGGATGCTGCCCCTGACGACCATGTGTGCCAGAAATGCATCCAGCTGCAACTACTAGCGGACCGTATTGAGGCGCTGGAGCTGCAGATGGATGAGTTTTGGAGCATTCGTGATGCTGAGAGGGTCATGGATTACACGTTTAGTGAGTTGGTCACACCGCAGGTTAGAGCTGCATAGGCAGAAGGTAAATGGGTGACCATCAGGCAGAGCAGTAGAGGCAGGCAGGTAGTGCAGGGGACCTCTGTGGCCATCCCCCTTTCAAACAGGTATACCGATTTGGATACTGTTGAGGGGGATGACTTACCAGGGGAAGGCAGCAGCAGCCAACTTCCTGGCACCAGGGGTGCTTCTGCTGCTCAGGAAGGGAGGAAAAAGAGCGGGAGAGCAATAGTGGTAGGGGATTCTATTGTAAGGGGAACAGATAGGCGTTTCTGTGGCCGTAGACGTGACTCCAGGATGGTTTGTTGCCTCCCTGGTGCCAGGGTCAAGGATGTCACTGAACGGCTGCAGGGCATTCTGAAGGGGGAGGGTAAACAGTCAGAGGTCGTGGTTCACATTGGGACCAATGACATGGGTAGGAAGAGGGATGAGGTCCTGCAGCAAGAATTTAGGGAGCTAGGTAGCAGATTAAAGAGCAGGACCTCAAAGGTTGTAATCTCTGGATTACTCCCGGTGCCACGTGCTAGTGAGTATAGGAATAGGCGGATATTGCAGATGAATGCATGGCTAAAGAGTTGGTGCAGGAGGGAGGGCTTTAGTTTCCTGGATCACTGGGCCTGCTTCTGGGGAAGGTGGGACTTGTACAAGTCGGATGGGTTGCACCTGAACCAGAGCGGGACAAATATCCTTGCGGGGAGGTTTGCTAGCACTGTTCGGGGGGGGTTTAAACTAAAATGGCAGGGGGTTGGGAACCTGAGCAGGGAGACAGAGGAAAGGGAAACAGGGATAAAAGCAAAAGATAGGAAGGAGAAAAACAAAAGTGGCAGTCAGAGAAATCAACGGTTTAAATCAAACGTGGCCACAGTAAATAATAATTCTAATAGGTCTAAGAGCATTAAAAAAACAAGCCTGAAGGCTTTGTGTCTTAATGCGAGGAGCATTTGTAATAAGGTGGACGAATTGGCTGCGCAAATAGAGGTAAACGAATATGATTTGGTTGGGATTACGGAAACGTGGCTCAAGGATGGCCAAGACTGGGAACTCAGCATCCAGGGGTATTCGATATTCAGGAAAGTTAGGCAAAAAGGAAAGGGAGGTGGGGTAGCATTACTGGTTGAAGAAGGGATTAATACAATTGTAATGAAGGATATTAGCTCTGATGATGTGGAATCTGTATGGGTAGAATTGAGAAATACTAAGGGGAAAAAAACATTAGTGGGAGTGGTATATAGACCTCCAAACAGTAAGGCGGAGGTTGGGGATGGCATCAAAAGGGAAATTAAAGAAGCGTGCAATAAGGGCACAGCAGTCATCATGGGTGACTTTAATCTACATATAGATTGGGCCGACCAAATTAGTAACAATATTGTGGAGGAAGAAATCCTGGAGTGTTTACAGGATGGTTTCCTGGACCAATATGTTGAGGAACCAACCAGAGATCAGGCCATCTTAGACTGGGTATTATGTAACGAGAAAGGATTAATTAGCAATCTTGTTGTACGAGGCCCCTTGGGTTGGAGCGATCATAATATGATCGAATTCTCCATTAAGATGGAGAATGAAGTAGTTGACTCAGAGACTAGGGTCCTCAATTTAAATAAAGGAAACTACGATGGTCTGAGGAACGAGATGGGTAGGATTGATTGGGAAATGGCACTCAAAGGGTTGATGGTGGATAGGCAATGGCAAACATTCAAAGACCGAATGGATGAGCTACAGAATTTGTTCATCCCAGTTTGGCTTAAAAATAAAACAAAAAAGGTGACTCAACTGTGGCTAACAAGGGAAATTAGGGATAGCATAAGATCCAAGGAGAGGACATATAAATTGGCCAGAAAAAGCAATAATCCTGAGGATTGGGAGCAGTTTAGGATTCAACAAAGGAGGACAAAGGGATTAATTAAGAAAGGGAAAATAGAATATGAGAGTAAGCCAGCAGGGAACATAAAAACTGACTGTAAAAGCTTTTATAGATATGTGAAGAGAAAAAGATTGGTGAAGTCAAGCGTAGGTCCCTTGCAATCAGAATCAGGGGAATTTATAATGGGAAACAGAGAAATGGCAGACCAACTAAATTCATACTTTGGTTCTGTCTTCACAAAGGAGGACACAAATAACCTCCCAGAGATGCTGGGGAACATAGGGTCTGATGAAAGGGTGGAACTGAAAGAAATCAGTATTTGTAGGGAAATGGTGTTAGGAAAATTGATGGGACTGAAGGCCGATAAATCCCCAGGGCCTGATAATCTACATCCCAGGGTACTTAAGGAAGTGGCCCTAGAAATAGTAGATGCATTGCTGGTCATCATCCAGAACTCGATAGACTCTGGAACAGTACCCATGGATTGGAGGGTAGCTAATGTTACCCCACTATTCAAAAAAGGTGGTAGAGAAAAAGCAGGGAATTATAGACCGGTAAGCCTGACATCGGTAGTGGGGAAAATGCTAGAGTCTATTATAAAAGATGTAATAGCAGAGCACTTGGAAAGCAGTGACAGGATCGGACAAAGTCAACATGGATTTACAAAAGGTAAATCATGCTTGACTAATCTACTGGAATTTTTTGAGGATGTAACTGGTAAAATAGATAAGGGAGAACCAGTGGATGTGGTGTATTTGGACTTTCAGAAGGCTTTCGATAAGGTCCCACATAAGAGATTAGCGTGCAAAATTAAGGCACATGGGATTGGGGGAAAGGTATTGACTTGGATAGAGAACTGGTTGGCGGACAGAAAGCAAAGAGTTGGAATAAACAGGTCGTTTTCCGAGTGGCAGGCAGTGACTAGTGGGTACCGCAAGGATCGGTCCTAGGACCCCAACTGTTCACAATATATATTAATGATCTGGACGAGGGAATTGGATGTAATATCTCCAAATTTGCAGACGACACAAAGCTGGGTGGGAGGGTAAGCTGTGAGGAGGATGTCGTGAAACTCCAGTACGATTTGGACAGGTTGGGTGATTGGGCAGAAACATGGCAAATGCACTATAATGTGGATAAATGTGAGGTTATCCACTTTGGTGGCAAAAACAGGAAGGCAGATTATTATTTGAATGGCAATAGATTGGGAGAAGGGGAAGTGCAAAGAGACCTGGGTGTTCTTGTGCACCAGTCGCTGAAGGTAAGCATGCAGGTGCAGCAGGCGGTTAAGAAGGCAAATGGTATGTTGGCCTTCGTAGCAAGAGGGTTCGAGTACAGGAACAAGGATGTCTTGGTACAGTTGTACAGGGCCTTGGTGAGACCACACCTTGAGTATTATGTGCAGTTTTGGTCGCCTTACCTGAGGGAGGACGTTCTTGCCATGGAGGGAGTGCAGCAAAGATTCACCAGGCTGATACCTGGGATGGCAGGAATGACGTATGAGGAGAGATTGTGTCGATTGGGCTTATACTCACTGGAGTTTAGAAGATTGAGAGGGGATCTCATCGAAACCTATAAAATTCTGTCAGGCCTGGACAGACTAGGTGCAGGAAGGATGTTTCTGATGGCTGGGGAGTCCAGAACTAGGGGTCATAGTCTAAGGATAAGGGGTAAACCATTTAGGACTGAAATGAGGAGGAATTTCTTCACCCAGAGAGTGGTGAACCTGTGGAATTGTTTGCCACAGAAGGCGGTGGAGGCCAGTTCATTAAATATATTCAAGAATGAGTTGGATATATTTCTTAAGGCTAAAGGGATCAAGGGATATGGGGAGAAGGCAGGGACAGGGTACTGAATTTGGATGATCAGCCATGATCTCATTGAATGGCGGAGCAGGCTCGAAGGGCCGAATGGCCTACTCCTGCTCCTATCTTCTATGTCTATGTCTATTTGGGAAAGTTGCTCAGAGGCAGGTCGGAGGCGGGATCGGAGCTCGACGTCATTTTTGGCAACTTTCCCACCTGACCTGCCTTCAAACCCACCTCCTTGGACCTGGCAAAATCTAGCCCTGTGCATCTCTAACCCGTTGTTTTACATCTACTTACCTTCTTATGTTGGGTCATGAAGTGGGGCTGGACCTGGTACTGCCAACATCCAATGCTGTGGTGGTTGGCTGGTCCTATCTTTTTAAAGGCTCAAAAATTATTGCAAAGAATTGATGAGAATTGGGAAGAAGTGACAAGCAAGGCTGAAAGGAAAGAAAGGGCAACACAGAAGCAGAAACTGAGTATGTGGGCAAGTTAAATGTCCCATTTCATGCCTTCAAAAGTGGACACGCTGTTGTGTAAGTTGAATGCCGAGAAGGTTGTCTGATTGGTACTCCTGGGCACTCTCTCCAGATGACAGCAATGCACCATATCTCACAGAAGCTGAAAGGCAGGCTTAGTACTACCTACAATACGTGCAGGACATGGGAACAGGTGCAATGGAGACATTAAATGGGCCAGAAATTCGGGTCCCCACGGGTTAGTACGCGCTGTGTACTCACGCGTAGGGCCAACGAAAGTGCCGGTTTCATGCATGCACTGTGCATGTGCTGGAAACCGGAACTTTCGTTCCCTTGAAGGAAGGAGTTCACAGGTCAAACCCGTGCGCCAGAGAGGCAGCGTGTACGCCTGGAACTTCCGTTTTTTTTACAGGTTTCTCCGGGAGGGTAAGTCTCTAGCAGCTGCGCATGAAAAAAGCAGTCGCAAGGCCTGCTTTTAACAAGGTAAGTGGTGAATTAAGTAAAATTAAAACATTTTTTCCACAGGTTTATTATTTTTAAATACTTTAAAGAAATGTAAGTTTATTTTTAGTCCTGTTAAAAACTGTAATTAATTTTTTCAAAAGTTTAAATTATTGTTCAAAATAATTATTTTATGTAATTTATAGTTATTTTTAAAATGTGATGTTTTAAAAAAAAATTATTTGAAGCTTTAGTAAGGTTTTGGGGCCGATCTCTATTAATAGATTTGACAGGTCTTCCGGTCCCACGTGATCCCAGGGGACGCTTCAAACTAACTGCGCCCCTGGGATATGCAAGCAATGCGCCCCGGCAGCTGGAGGAGGCCCAGGATTGGAATCCCACGCAGGCCCACAGCACAACGGCAGGCGCGCTCCAGGTTTTTGGCCCAGGATTGACTGCTGCTAAGTGTTGCCCATCAACCTATTTCCACATTTATTGCTCACCCATGTCCAAGTGATCACACAACCTTACTGCTCTATCATTGAATATCATGCATGGCCATAGCTCAGCAGGACTCACAGGCCTAGAAATTTTATTGCACCCAAAAATGGGTGTGCAGGGGGTGGGACAATGCACTGCACTCACCTTAGTGTTATCCCAGACAGCGCATAACATTTGCTGCTAATTATCATGAGCCAAGCCTGGTGGGGATATCTCTTGTCACCCAGTAGCCACCCTGTAACTTGACGGTCTGATTGGAATAAAGGTGGCACAGAGGATTGGCGCAGCATGAATGAGTCAAGATTGCTGCCAGGATACCGAGCACAGACCTGCATGATGCACTGGCTGTGGTTGCAAACCAGCTGATGTTGAGGGAGTGGAATCCCTTTTGATTGATGAAGATGCCAGGCTGGTGATGGGGAGCATGCAAGGCAATATGGGTGCATTCTATGACACCCTGGGGAAGCCTGCCATGGGAGCAAAGCCTAGTGCTGTCTCGTCCTGCTTCAATCTGACTCAGGAATGAAAATACACTAAAAAAATGGCCAGATGTTAAGCAGGAGCCTGAAATGTCAAACCAGCAACTGACCTGTAAGTACTGCGTGATCCCTTTAAATAGTGCTGGTGAAGGACCTTCCTGCCTGTTAGTGCCACAAGTTGCTGGGCAAGTTTAGCACATGGCGAGACAGGCGCTGGTCCAGTTAACAGGTTGCTGCTTCTCCATTATCACCAATACATGCTCCCGTTCACAAGTACTTTGTGTTCCCTCCTCACATTGATTATTTAAATCCCTCTGGCTGGATATGCCTGTACTACAGGAAACTTTCTGGTATCCGGCACGGACGGGACCGACGTGTTGCCGGTTCATCAACAATTCCGGATAACCGAACGCTATAGTTAAAACATACGGAGCTTCTGAGCTCCGCATCTAGCAACAAACCCTGTTGCTTAGCAACAGCTTCAAAACAATCAGCACAGCTTGCAAGCATCTCTGTAGCTTAGCAGCAGCTTCAGTAAGACGCTTGCACAGCCAGAAATGAGTAAAAAAAAGTAACTAAAAGTAAAAAAAGTTACCTGAACCAACTCCTGAATTTTGCCGGTTAACCGACATTTCTGGTTATTTAGTGGCTGGTTAATCGAAAGTTTCCTGTACTAAGAACATAAGAAATAGAAGCTGGAGTAGGCCATTCGGACCTTCGAGCTTGCTCCGCCATTCAATAAGATCATGGCTGATCTTCTACCTCAACTCCACCTTCCCGCACTATCCCCATATCCCTTGATTCCGTTAGCATCCAAAAATCTATTAATCTCTGTCTTGAATATACTCAACGACGAAGCATCCACAGCTCTCTGGGGCAGAGAATTCCAAAGACTCATACCCCTTTGAGTGAAGTGAGGAAATCTCTCCTCATCTTAGTCCTAAATGGCCGACCCCTTATTCTGAAACTTTGACTCAGTTCTGAACTCACCAACCAGGGGAAAGTGTTTGCGTGATCCTATCGAGGTATATAAATTCTTACATATTATCATAATTTTTAATAGGTTATTAATCTTAATACAATGCATACATCTTCCAAGTTTCATGTAAAATGAGATAGAGAAAAGCTATTTTGTAATGTATTTGAACAACTTGTACACTTCATTGATACAATATCAATTTTTGCGTACTGAATATGCTTTCCAGATTTCATAACAATTGGATTGATGATTGTACTCCTTGCCGAGTGGGACAGTACATAGGTCCTTTTACCTCTGGGGCCTAGAGCTCTGATTTTAATGTCTGGCACTTGACTAGAACATGATGTGCTGATTAAAATGCTAGTAGTAACCTACTCAGCTGATCCTCGATGAACTCGTGCCGTGCGCCATTGTAACAGGCACATTCTGGAAAATCAGCGAGGCCCTCATTGAATTGAGAAGGCGGGGTCTGCTGACGTCACTCAAACCCCAATTACATTTTAACTCTGGACAGCTGCGTTCAATGCTTGGTGCCAGCCTTGCCAGGAGCACCAGGTGCGAAGGACCAGCAGGCCCATAAGAGGGCAGAAACGATAAGTCAAATTTATCTTTTACATTTTTCGATGAGGAACAGGAACGCTCCTCCTGGTCCTGTAGGGGGTTTTGGTTTGGGGTTTGTGTCTGGTCAGTCAGTCGTGTGTCTGAGCTGCTCCAGCCCCGTGCGGTTCGAATCGCTTCCCCTTTGGTTCTGACCACCGGATTTATTTACAAGTAGCGATATAGACAAACGAGACCAGTGGTTCGGTGCAAAGAAAACCAATGTTTATTAAAATAGAGAACAATTACTATACAGAGAAAATCACTGTGGATGCAGCACAAATACACTTAACGGGGGAGGAAAAACGGACACATCGAGGGAAAATGACTAAAATGACACGTTAGCAATTCCCCTTAATTCCCACCCTTTACATCTATCTAGATTTTCTTGTGATGGGCCAGACAATTGATGCTCACCAGTCTAGGATGTTGAAACGCCTGCTCCGTGCCCTGTTGCCTGCCGATGTCTTAGGTTTTCACTGCCCAAAGCAGAGATACCCCAGTAATTTAAACATAACTGCGGGTATTCTACTTCCCTGGATGGGCTTTTCATTGACAATCCTCTTGCTGGGTTGATGGTAAGGCAGGGCACCGGAGGCGAGGTGGGAGAGAGAGAGAAATGGCCTCCTGAGGGACTAGTTATACCCTTCCCGGTAGCCCTTATCTCCCACCAGATCAGCTCATTTCTTTTGTCTAAACTGGACGTATTGAAAATCATACAAAAGGTACCAATCTGGGCCCATCGACCTGGATGGCCGGTTAATCGGTTTTACTGATCTCATCAGTGTTCCCCTTTGTCCAACTGGTTTCGTGATAGGGCCATTCCAGCCTGAATGCCCCGTTGATCATTTTGAAGTGCTTAAGTAAACAATGTTGACGTTCTCTAAACGAAGGCCTGAATGCAGCTGAGCTTGTCCCACTACATATTCAATAGGCCCTGTCTGCTCTTGATTGTTTGTGCAAACAACCTTGATGGCTTTTAATCAGAGGCCCGAATGCCACTGGGTTTGCTTCTAATGCATAAATGCAGAAGGTCTGTCTGCATTCAAGTTCTGGAAAGTTCTTTCTCACAGTCATCAGCATACAAGCTGTCAGTCCAAACTGAAACTTACAGGCTTTGGCCATGAGGCTGACCGCAGCCATCTTGTTGTGCCCTGGATTTTAAACTCAGTCCAACCAGGGTTTCTTTAATAAACCAAAAGTAAATCCTCGGGGGAGAGATGAAATTTGCGAATCCTTTCAGACCCCCCTAGGATACTGAAACTTGCTTGAAGTGTCCAATCAAGGTGAGCAAAATTTATGACGCCCCCACAAACAACCTTCCCCTATATTTATCTATCCACGATCCTGCGACACATACATTCCCCTTACTTGGAGAAAACCGCAGTGCACAGCAAGCATCTATCGATAGAAAATATGATCTGCTACAATAATCCAAGCACAGAGGGGGACCAATACCCCTGCACTACTTGAGACATCATAAAACTTTATTACAACACACAATCTTTAATAAAATTAACATCAGGCCAAAACCATATTTATTAAAAATAACGAACGGAAGGAACGAACTTATTAAAAATAACAAATGAATCTGCCATCACTCGGAAGTGATACGACACAAAGCTCACATGGGTGTTTCTTCTTCCACCCGGGCATACCGGTCCTTCCACAACCTTTTTGCTTTAAATTCTATCCTGGGACCCTTTCTCCTACACTGGACACAAACCAGGTAGCGGACGATCCATAGCAGACAGACTACTAAGATGTGGGATGCCATATGAATCCAGGAGGGTGTTAGATCTGTGATTCTGAGAGTATGATGTTTTTCAATAACCACACGGATGCTGTAACTTAACAATAAACAGGTATTTACTGGAGGAGGGTAGGCCCAAGACTTGGGGTAGAGAGGCATGCGCAAGGCTTATATACAGGTGTGGTCACTGCCGGTACTACAGTATACAGGAGCTGTAAACGTAGTTCTGTCTTAAAGGTACATACACTACAATTCCTCCCCTTTTAGATTAGTAGTACCCCATATATTCAAATAACAATTAACACTTTAACATGTACATTAAACAACAATAGTCCATTTATAGATTCAGTCTTTGGGGCGGCTTCCTGACCCTTTCGGGATAGCTCCTTTCCTGAGGTTCTTGTTCTTGGTGCAGAGGCGATTCTGGCCCCTTTTCATCGGGTAGTTCATCGGGTTCCACTGCTACTGGATCTGAGGTAGATGCTACCGGTATGTCGGGTTCATCCCCAGGTACTCAAGACATGGGGTTGACTCGTTCCTGTGACGCTAAGATCTGATCGACGTGGCGTCTCACAATGTTCTCCCCGACATCGACTGTGTACATTAATGGCCCCTGCCTTGTGCATATCGTTCCGGGTTGCCATTTCTCTGTTCGGTAGTCACAGGCCAAGACTGGTTGACCTACATTGAAGCTTCTTGTCGGCTTCTCATTGGTGTGCTGGAATTGTTTGTCCTCAACATTTCTTCGCACATTTGGTCTGAGCAAGTCCAGACGAGATCTCAACCTTTGGTTAATGAACATCATGGCCGGGGTCTGGTTGGTAACTGCATGTGTCGCGTTTCGGCAGGCTAATAAGAAATTGTCCACCTTATGCTGCAGTGGAATTTCATCGTCGCACATGGCCTTTTTCGCCTTCTTAAAGGTTTGTACGAACCTCTCAGACAATCCATTTGTAGCTGGATGATACAGGGCGGATGTGTAATGCCTTACTGCATTCCTTCTCATCAATTTTCGAAACACTTCGGACACAAACTGTGGTCCATTATCAGAGCAAATCTGCTCTGGCAAACCGTTTCTGGCAAATACGGTCCGTAGGACTGCAATCGTTTTCTCTGTAGTGGTTGAGGACATTTTTATCACCTCAGGCCACTTCGAATGAGCATCCACTGCTATTAAGAACATTGAGTCCATGAATGGACCAGCAAAATCAATATGCACCCGTTGCCATGGAGAGGAGGGCCACTCCCATGGCTGTAGAGGGGCATGTGGTGGTGCATTTTGGACCTTCTGGCATCCTGAGCAGCTCTTAGTTAGGTCTTCGATTTGTTGATCGATTCCCGGCTACCACACATAAGCCCTAGCAAGGCTTTTCATTTTCACTCCCCCCAGATGACCTTCATGTAGCTCATTTAGCACTCTCTCCCTTAACTTGGGTGGAATCACCACTCTGGATCCACACATCACTGTCCCCTGGCATACTGACAGCTGTTCTCTTCTGGATGAGAATGCTGGCAACAGTTAGTTGCCATGTGTTGGCCATCCGCTCACCGTCAAATCATATACCCGAGACAGCGTCGGATCATTGCGGGTCTCCTTCTCTATATTCGCGTTCGTTACTGGCAACCATTCAATTATTGACGAATAAAATATATCGTTCGGGTCCACTGCTGGTGCTTCCTCCACAGTAGGCAGTGGCAGCCGCGATAGCGCATCAGTGTTCCCCTGCTGTTTCGTGCCTTATATTCTATATCATATTGATTCGCCCCTAGAAACAGGGACCATCTTTGTAACCGTTGTGCAGTCATCACTGGAACACCCTTCTTAGGATTAAAGATGGAGACAAGTGGTTGGTGGTCAGTCAGCAAGGTGAACCTCTGCCCATGCAGATAGTGGTTGAATTTTTTTACTCCCCATACTAGGCTGAGGGTCTCCCTGTTTGCGCACGGCTGAGGTTAGTGACCAAGACGCAAAGGCTACTGGTCTCTCCAACCCATCTGGGAATTTGTGCGACAGCACCGCTCCAATACCATAGGGTGATGCATCACATGCCAAACGAATTGGTAGTGCTGGGTTGAAATGGGCCAACACCTCTTTTGATGCGATCAATTCTTTACACTTCTGGAAAGCTCGTCTACGTTCGTCATTCCACTTCCAGTTTGCAGTAGGGTGTTCAGTGGGTGTAATACCGTGGACAAATTTGGTAAGAACTTGTGGTAGTAGTTTACCAGCCCGAGGAACGACCTCAGTTGTGACACATTTTCCGGTGCTGGAGCCTTGACTACTGCCTCAATCTTTTCAGGGGACTTATGTAACCCCTCTTCATGGATGACGTGGCCACAATACGAGATCAGTTCTGGAAAAACTCGCACTTGTGGCGATTAGCTCGTAGCCCATACTCTAATCTGGTGAGCACCTTCTCCAAGTTGGCGAGGTGATCACTGTCATTTTCGCCCGTGACCAGGATGTTGTCCAAATAACACTGGGTCCCTGGAATCCCTTGCAGGACTTGATCCATTGCCCTTTGCCAGATAGCCGGAGCCGAGGCTATCCCGAACACCAGCCGGTTGTATTGATAGAGACCTTTATGAGTGTTAATCGTAAGGTATTGTTTCAAAGCTTCTTCTACCTCCATTTGCAAGTACGCCTGGGCTAGATCAATTTTGGTGAAGCGTTTACCTCCAGATAGCGAGGCGAAAATATCCTCAATTCGTGGAAGCGGATATTGTACCGTGTGAAGGACTGGGTTGACTGTCACCTTAAAATCCCCACAGATGCGGACCTTCTTTGGTTCCCCAGGCGTATTACTCAATGACCTCTTCATTACAGGAACGATGGGTGTAGCCCACTCACTCCAGTCCACTTTGGACAGTACTCCTGAACGTTCCAACCCTTCCAGCTCTGCTTCAACAGCTGGTCTGATCGCATAAGGCACTGGTCTGGCCTTAAGAAACTTTGGGCTTGCATTTTCCTCTATTTTAATCATTGCTGTTATGCCTTTTAGTGTTCCTAGTCCCTCCTGGAACACTTCTTTTGCGTCAGTTAACATTTTTGACAGTCGTCCAGGTGTGACGTCGTCATCCTTTTTGGCCTCAACCTTCAGTGCCTGTATGGAATGCCAATCTAATTGTATCTTCCGGATCCATTCACGTCCTCACAGTGGTGGTCCTCCATCTGGCAATATATATATATCCATTTTAGGTATTTCCTGGCCTTTATATATCACTTTCACCCTTATTTTTCCTTTGGGGTAGACTTTTTGCCCCGTGTAAGTCTTCAAGACAATCTCTGTAGCTTTCAAGGGTATATGTGAAAATAGCCGCTTGTAGTCCCTTTGGTTTATGACTGTTAGGGCTGATCCTGTGTCCAATTCCATTTTCACTTGGACTACGTCTATCTTGAGTATAACCCAGATAGTCTGGTGATCCTCCATTTTGGTTACCTTATGTAGTTTCAGACAACCCAGCTCCTTGCTGCCAGAGTCTGTGTCACTTTTCTGTTCGTCTGAACTACTGTCCATCACCTGGTGTACCTTTTTGTACTTCTCCTGTGGAGGTTTCTTACTGTTGGTTTTCTTCCCAAACCTGCAGACTCTTGCTATGTGTCCTGCTTTTCCACACTGTCTGCACACTTGGTCCTTGAACCAACAATCCTTCTGGTCATGTGTTGTTCTGCCGCAGCGATAACACTTCCCTGTTCCATAGGACATTTCATTGGTGCCATATTCTTGCGGTCTCCGTTTTATCTCTGCAGCGCCCCTTGCGGCTGCTTCATGTGATACTGCCATAATGAAAGCCTTGTCCAGCGTAAGATCCTTTTCTGATGGAAGCCGTTTCTGGGTTCCTTCACTTTGTAGCCCACACACAAACTTGTCCCTTAACGTATCTGCTAGTCCCGCTCCAAACTGGCAGTGTTTCGATAGCTTGCGCAGTTCCGTTAGGTACTCAGCATTGCTTTCGTCTTTGTGTTCGTTCCTTTTATGGAACTTAAATCATTCTGCTATCAGCAGCGGTGTGGGGTTTAAGTGGTCCTGTAGGATTTCTACTATGCTTTCGAAATTCTTGTTCACCGGCTTCTCTGGGGTTATTAGATTTCGCAGTAACCCATAAGTTTTTGCACCCATGGAATTTAACAAAACCAGTGCTTTCCTAGCATCTGGCACTTCATTCGCCCTGCAGTACACCTCAATACGTTCCACATATGTCGCCCAATCTTCGACTTCATTGTCGAACGTAGAGATACTGCCACTCTTCGGCATCCCTGGGTGTGATTTAACTGTCAAAAATGGCGTCTCACGCGCTTCCCCTTCTTCTCCGCTGGCACAAAATGGCATCTCCCGCGCTTTCCTTCCTTCCCGCGCTCGCCTTCTTCTCCGCTGCGGCTTCTAAAAATGGCGTCTCCCGCGCTCTTCCTTCTTCTCCGCGACTCAATGGCGTCTCCCGCGCTCTCCCTTCTTCTCCCCGTCGACACTGTTCAGCCCTTGAGCCCTGGCTGTGCTTTACCCTCTCTCTCTCCGGTTTGTTTGTTTTTTTCTCTCGACACCGCTCGGTTTTCAAACCCCGGCTGCGCCCTGTGCGCTTCACCCTCAGTCTTACCCCGTCGACGCTGCTCGGCTTTCTCTCCGCCGTCGGTCGGCTCCAGCCGTCGCTGTCCGGGAAGGGTCTGCGCTGGACGTGTCGTCAGTCTCTTGCTGATCGTCATGGCTGGGGAACCAAGCCCGGCGCTCCACAGCCTCCCCTGCGATGTTCACTCTCTGCCGGACGACTGGGTGGTTGCTCGTGGTCGACGCCCGTGTTCCTGGCCTCGACTTTCTTACACCGCCCTCCCGGAGCGAATCCTTGAAGGGAAATGCAGAGTTGCAGGTAGATTCGAATCGACACTCGTCACCACTGTTAGATCTGTGATTCTGAGAGTATGATGTTTTTCAATAACCACACGGATGCTGTAACTTAACAATAAACAGGTATTTACTGGAGGAGGGTAGTCTCAAAAGTGGGGGTACAGAGGCATGTGCAAGGCTTATATACAGGTGTGGTCACTGCCGGTACTACAGTATACAGGAGCTGTAAAAGTAGTTCAGTCTTAAAGGTACATACACTACAGAGGGGACCTCTATACTTTCAAAAATGTCCCACCAGGGTGGGGTCGTAATATCTAAAATGTCGGCCCCTATCTGTACAGTCTTCTGTTCCAAAGTGTAGAAGTGCTTTTGTGATACTAGAACGGATACAATTCGGTCTTATCGACCTCCGAAAGTCAAATTCACGGAATTTTCGAAACATCTCTGTTAATAGGGCTTGATATAATTTGGCTGTCTCTGTGGGCACCACGCAGGTAAGTGTACCTCAGTGAGGTTTAAAATCACCAAGGCCACCATGTAATGCACCCCTTGATACAGCACCTGGTCTGTGGGTACTCGCACCAGGCCGTTCCCTAGTCCCTTGGTGGTGGCGGGGCATCCCTCTGCTATTGTCCGTGACGTTGGGGTCGTGGGCAGGGGCCGTCGGGGGCGGGTCACTAGTTCAGTGGCATTAACCGAGATTGGGGAGTACGGGATCGCTCATGCGTCCAGGTGGGTCTCCCAGTCCATCCCTCTCCCGTTATTTTGCCACTGGCTGCGGAAAATGATGGAAATGCCTGTGGGGCAGACTTTCTCTGATCCCCACATACAGACGTAGATCCCCTGATCTGGTTCCCACCATTTATCCCAGCACACACTTAACCCTCCCTGGGTCCCTGTAATGGTCCTGTGAGTTTCATTCCCTAACCTTTCACACTCTACCCTGGGGTTCCCCATGTCTTTGCTTAACTTTCTGAGCCACCACCACCTTTCCAGGGGAACGTTCCCTTTACACGTCAAACATATTCTTTTGCCCACGGTGACGCTAATCCTTGGGGTGATGATTCATATCCTCGGGCACTGGAGGGAGGCCTCCCCATACGTGAAGCTGGTCTCACTAGAATACTGGGTCAAATTGGATCTCAGCCATCCTGGCCAGCTCCCCTCGTGGACATACGAGGTGATTTCATCCGTCTCCCGTAGACCACTTCCATCGTGTGCTAGGGGCGCTCTCTTCCCTGAGCATCCGAAGATATGATGGTCCTCGACATCGCCCCTTCTCGCGAGGCTCAGCCCGAACAGGGCGAGCAGGATTATGCCTCGACACATTTCGAAATTCTGAAAAAGACATAAAAGCACCTAGCCAGGTTCCCTGGGGGCTCCCTGGCTCGGGGGATGTGTGATCGGGTCCCGCGACCTCGGCTCACGTAGACAGCACTCTGGAACAGTTCCATACTTAAAACTTATAGGCTACCGGTTCCTTACATAGAATTAAATTAAAACACCCTAACTTAACCTTATACACATTACTAAACTTAAACAGAGCTATGTACAGCTGCCGCCTGTCTCCGAGCGGCCAGCCTAATCTCTGTTAGGACTGTTGCAGGCTACTACCTGCGGCGAAGCTGGACTGATCTCCACTTCTGGTCCCTCACAGCTTATGGCTGCTGGCTGGGGACCTCTGTCTTTCGGCTTCTCCCTGGCTCGGGAGGCCGCCCTTTAGAACTGAAGAGCCAGTGACCATACTTTCCTGGGCTGGGGTGGCCGAGGAGACCTCCTAGGGAGTGCTACTGGTGGGGCTACCCTGGCGAGCGGACCCTTGGCTCAGGTCACAGTCCTCACTGGCTGGGGGCCTTCTCCCTCGGGTCCCTCCCCTCCAAAACCTGAACTGGGGATGGGCAATCCCTCGCCACCAGCTGCCGGTGGCTGAGGGTCTTCCCCTCCAGGTTCAAAACCTGGTTCGGGCTCGGGGCCATCTGGTTCGGGCTCCTCCTCCTCCTCGGAATCCCATAAGAGAGGGGGAGTGGTCTGGACAGAGTACTGGGGAACTTCTCCCTTGACGCACGCGACTGCGCCTGCGTGTGCAGCCTGCGAGCGCGTACCCGCTGCGGGCTGAGGATTTCTAACCTCGGGTTGAATCCCATGCTGCCTGTTTCCCTGCCTCCGGCTTAAACAACTTACATTGATTCACGTGGAACCATTTTGTGCGCCGGGGCATTTTTACTGCGTAAACCATGGGGCTGGCTTTATCGACTATGCTATAGGGTCCCATGTACAGTGGCTCTAAACTCCCCACTCGGGCGTAGTTCCTAACCATCACTTGGTCACCTATCTCCCACTGGTGACTCTTGCTAGGCTCGAGCAGCAACCGGTTATTCCGATTCTGCTTCCCCATGCTACCTGCTGCCTGTTCGTAAATCTGTTTCAGGCGCTTGAGGAGTGTTCGGGCGAATTTATCCCGATTTACCTCCCGAAGCTGCCCTTCAGTAAGTACTGGGGCTAAGACATGGGTGGGGATCCTCATAACCCTACCGGTCATGAGTTCGTGCGGGGAATACCCTGTACTCTTGGACTGGCTGGCCCAGATCCCCATGAGGACTAGAGGCAGGACCTCCGCCCATTTTTGGGGCGAGCTCACTGTCTCCTTCCTCAACTTTTATTTAACGGTGTGGCTCATGCGCTCCACAATCCCTGAGGACTGTGGATTGTGGGCTACGTGCCACTTCCCCTGAATACCGAGCAGCGTAAGGGTGTTCTGCATGACCTGGCCGGTGAAGTGGCTTCCCTGGTCAGACTCCACAAACTGGGGTAGTCCCCACCGCGAGAACACCTCTCGCAGCAAGATCCTTGCAGTCCCCAATGCTGTGGCTGTTTTGCAGGGGAAGGATTCCACCCACTTGGAAAACACGTCTACCAGGATGAGGCAGTATTTGTAGCCTCCCTGGGCGGTGGGCAGGGGCCCGATGTAGTCAATCTGGATCGACTGCCATGGTCCCTCTACCCTCCTAACGTGTCCCATGGGCACCTTCCTTCTGTGGGGGTCAGGGTTGTTTGCAGCGCACACAAGACAGCTAGCACAGAACTCACGGACGTCTTCCCGGAGTCCTGGCCACCATCCCGCCTGTTCCACCCATTGCCAGGTGGTCTCAGGCCCGGGGTGTCCCGCTCCCGGACCCTCATGGGCCAGTTGAAGGAACTCCCTCCAGTGTTGTTGGGGTACTACCCACTGTTCTTCTTTGAACAGCATGCCTTCCCTTATGGAGAGGGCCGCTGCGCCGTAAGGGCCTTCTACCTTCCTACCCTCCATTACTGCGCTAATGATGGTTTTCAGGGCAAGGTCCTGGGCTTGGACCGTTTTAAGGTCCGGGGCTAACACTACTCCTAAACTCCCTTGGGTCCCATCCCTGCCTCTAACTGCCGCCACGGGCCCGGACTCATACGGGTCCCAGAAAGTGCCTGCGCGTGCACCCTCCTTGGCCAGAATGTCGGCTTGCTGGTTACCCTGACTGCGGGGTTCTGTGGAGGAATGGGCCTTCACTTTGTGGATGAAGACCTCGCCTTCCTCCCCCACAGCTGCCAGGATTTTCTCCAGAAGGGGCTTTACTGTTAAGGACCTTCCGTCGGCGGAGGTATACTCGCGATGCGACCAGATGGCCAGGTATTCCATACACGAGTTGCAAGTGAACATGCTGTCCGAGCAAATCGTGTATGGGGTGGGGAAGATTTCGGGGTGGGTAACCACGTACACCACCGCGGACAGTTCAGCCTCTTGGGCGCTCATGGTGCTGGGGAGCTTGATCGCCAGGGCAATGTTTGCCGTTGGGTCATAAACTCCACAACCCGTGAGTCGTTCGCCAGCAGATACCATGCTGGAACCGTCTACATAGATTTTGCGGCCTGAGGGATGTATCCCGGCCCGTAAACCTACGTTCACCTCCCATACCCCTTCTATGGAACACCGATGGGCTGTTCCAGGATATACCATATTGGCCGCGAGCTTTGGCTTGCAAAGGCCCCTCACCTTCAGATCCATCTGCGAGAGGAGGAGGGTCCAGTGCGCAATGCGTGCACTGCTGACTGTCCCATCTTTAATCCTCCCGTCCAGAAGCATCTGGGTGGGTGTGTGGTGTGTGAGGAGGGTGATGGGGGAGGTGCCTGTGAAGATCAAGGATTTTTTCACAGCCCAATATGTGGCCAAAAGGTGCCGTTCGCAAATTGAGTAGCTCCTCTCCACATCAGTGAGTACTCTGGAGGAGTAGACCACGGGCCTTAGCTTACCGTGCCGCTCTTGGAGCAGCACAGCACTCAGGCTATCCCCGCTAGCCACTGCCTCCAGAAAGAACTCTTTCCCCCCATCTATGACTCCTAGGGCTGGTGCGGTCTGCAAGTCTCCCTTGAGCTTGACAAATGCTGCCTGGCAACCCTCATCCCAAGACCACTCCACTCCTCTGTGTAGGAGTCGGAGCAAAGGGGCTGCTGTGGCTGCATAGTCTTCAATGAAGTCCCTGCAGTACCCCGTTAACCCTAGGAATGACCTCACACCTCTCACTCTGTTGGGGACTGGCAACTCTTGGACCACTTCCCTCCTAGCCTTGTCTATGGCTCTCTCTCCTGCACGGACTGTTAGGCCCAGGAATTTAACTTCCCGCTGGCCGATCTGCACCTTTTTCGGGTTGACTTTGAACCCCTTACTCTGTAGCAGCTCCAGCAGTTCGGCCAGTGGCGGGCCATACTCCCCGACTGAGTCGGTAAACAAGAGCAGGTCATCCACATACTGCAGCAACTGGGTGGGCTGACTAAATTCCTTTAAGTTATCCTCCATACACTGGTGGAAGATGCTGGGGCTGTTATGAAAGCCTTGTGGAAAGCAGTTCCAAGTATACTGTTGCCCTTTAAAAGTAAAAGCAAACTTATACTGGTCCTCCCTCCTCAAGGGGATGGAACAAAACCCATTTGAAATATCCAGCACCGTGAACGTGGTCACGGATGCTGGAATACTCCCGATGAGGTTGGCCACTACTGCCACTGTGGGGGCGCACACGGGGATATTGCTGTTGAGCACCTGATCGTCCACCGTGGCTCTCCATGAATTGTCCGGTTTTCTGACCGGCCAAAGTGGAGAGTTAACATGGGTGGCTATGGGACTCAACACACCCTGCTGTACTAAAGAGGACATGGCTGCCTCCATGTCGGGCTCTGCTTCTCTGGGGAAGTTATACTGCTTCTGGGGCCGGGCCATGGGGTCCCCATCCACTCTGACCTCAAACCCGGTGACCCTCCCGCAGTCGTGCTTGTGCGTGGCAAACGCAGCTAGATTAGCCTGCACGAATGCCTGAATTCCCCCGGGACACCGTCGACCATGAGCCCGAGGTTGTAACCTTCTTTCGGCTTCACAGTACACAGGGTCCCCTTCCCTTCCTTGCTCGGGATGACTACTACACCTCCCTCTTTACCCATGTTGGCTCCCCAAAGGCAATGATTGCGGAGATCCACGAGGATCCCGTGGCCCACGATGAAGTCGGCCCCTAGGATCCCCTTTCCTCCCTCCACTTCCCACCTCGCCAGAATGCACGTCCACTTGGTCCGGAGCGTGCCCAGGCGGATTGAGAGCGGCTTGGAGAATGCTCCCGCCTGTTCCTTACCGGTGAACCCCAATAGAATGTATGGAACCCCGCTAGACAGAGGTGAGGTGGTGGGATTAGCTGCGTGGATCACGGTGCATGAAGCTCCCGTATCCAGCAGATAAGTCCCTTCAACCTTCTCTACCTCCATCTGCACGAGCAGTCTCTTCCATCCGTCATACCGGAGAGCACACAGGTAGACAGGCTGCGCGGGCTCCAGTCATTGTGGGGCGTCAGAGGGGGCCGAGAGAACCATCACACCGGTGGTGGCTGTTATTCTCCCCTGGCTGGTCATAAGAGATCGCATGGTCTCTAAAAATGACTCGATCGCAGCGGGAGCAATTTCCATCTCTGCCTTCTGGGCTGGGGCTGTGGAGTTCTTTACTTTATTGGCTTTCCATGGATTTTTACAATCTTTGTGCCAGTGGCCGTCCTTCCCGCATCTGTAACAGTTTAACTTAGTCTGGGAGGGACGGTTCCCCTCCTGGTGCCACTCTTTCTTATTCTGGCCCCCAAGTTTAATCTCATGGACTTTTCCCTTGGGTTGGGGCGTCTCGATACCCCTCATATTCATAAACGCTACTGTGAGCTGGCGGATCACCGTTTCTTCGGTGGTCTGGGGGCTTCGGGTGTCAAACCAGGCCGCAGCCTGGGCTCGGATTTGGGGCAGGCAGTTTGTCATTAGACAACGGTGCCAGTGGGTCAATTGGACTTGGTTGAGTAATGTCTGCGCTGGCATTCCCGGGCATGCGCTCCAGTAGACTGACCACAGCCTGTCTGCGAATGCCTGCGGGGACTCCCCTGGGAGCTGTACCGTTTTTTCCGCCCGGGCGAACGGACTACCGTCATTGAGTCCCATGGCCTCCAATATCTCGTTCCTCAAATCCTCATAATCTTTCTGCCCCTTTTTACATTCATCAGATAGGGTCTGGAGGAGATCACTCCCCAGAGAAAACAGCAGCATCTTAGCTTGCTCTGCGTCATCGCAGTCATTAACGCACGTTGCCTGTTCTATCTCCCTGAAGTGCAGAGAGGGGTCTCCCTTTTCGGTGAGCTTGGGGATGTGATTAACCATGGCCCTGAGCTGTTGGGTGCCATGCGGCACCACAAACTGATTTTGGATGGCCCCTGGGTCCTTGTCATCAACGGGCGGGCTGTACCTCCGTTGTCGGAAGGGGTACACCAGTCCTGGTCCTGGCCTATCTAGCGGGGCCCGCTATGCTTCCCCTACCACTTCATCCTCCACCCCCCCCTTGCTGCCAGAACTCCTGAAAGCTCGGAGCTATGGGTGGCGGCCGTGGGATCTCTGATTCCCTAGCCAACTTTGTTCTGGGTGCTGCTTGTGGGACGGTTCTGTTTGGGTTGCCGGTAAAGTCCGACTGGCCCGCCTTCGGGAAGATGAGGCATACCATGCCCTTCGCCCTCGATAAGGCCATGCCCAAGCTTTCTATCTCCTCCCTACAGAGCCCGTGATCTGCCTCCTCGAACCCCCGGTCGCAGGCTAGATTGTATGCTGCCTTTACCTCTCTTACTTTCTCCTCCTGCTCTTTTAATTCTTGGGTGAGGTTGCAAATCGTGTCCTGCAGCCTTATCTCGCTGCCCCTCGCCTCTCTGACCTGGTATTCCAAGTGCTCCATCTTGCGCCAAGCGCTGGCTTTAATATCAGCGGTCTGGTATTCCAGGTGCTCTACCCTTGCCTGATGTTCCCGTTGCACTTCGACGGCCCGGGCCTCCAGGCGCTCTACCTTTGCCTGGTGTTCCTTTGCCATCTGCGGTCTTTCTTGGCTTAACGCCTGAAGCGCCACTAGCACTTTCTCTACCGCTAAAACCTTATCCTGCATTTCTAGGGCCAATTTCTTGAGCTTGACAGCCTGTGCTGCTGCAACACTGTCCAGCACTAGGACTTGTTTCTTGTAACACATTAACCAGACTGCCTTTTCAATTGCCCTCTTATGCTTTTTACTCGCCGTCCACTGGGCGGCGGCGTCTATGGGACGCTCGGCCTTTAACATAGCGCCCACCCATTTCTTGGCGATATTGATATTTCTGCACACATAAGTGGACAACCTCTCTTCCACTGCAGTTTCTCCCTCCGCACCACTGTCTGTCATATCGCATACTGTCACTGATGATCCTGCCACGGTCGCCATTTCTGTAGGGGGTTTTGGTTTGGGGTTTGTGTCTGGTCAGTCAGTCATGTGTCTGAGCTGCTCCAGCCCCGTGCGGTTCGAACTGCTTCCCCTTTGGTTCTGACCACCGGACTTATTTACAAGTAGCGATATAGACAAACGAGACCAGTGGTTCGGTGCAAAGAAAACCAATGTTTATTAAAATAGAGAACAATTATTATACAGAGAAAATCACTATGGATGCAGCACAATTACACTTAACGGGGGAGGAGAAATGGACACATCGAGGGAAAATGACTAAAATGACACTTTAGCAATTCCCCTTAACTCCCACCTTTTACACCTATCTAGATTATCTTGTGATGGGCCAGAAAATTGATGCTCACCAGTCTAGGATGTTGAAACGCCTGCTCCATGCCCTGTTGCCTGCCGATGGCTTAGGTTTTCACCGCCCAAAGCAGAGATACCCCAGTAATTTAAACAAAACTGCGGGTATTCTACTTCCCTGGATGGGCTCTTCGTCGACGATCCTCTTGCTGGGTTGATGGTAAGGCAGGGCACCAGAGGCAAGGTGGGAGAGAGAGAGAAATGGCCTCCCGAGGGACTAGTTATACCCTTCCCAGTAGCCCTTATCTCCCGCCAGATCAGCTCATTTCTTTTGTCTAATCTGGACGTATTGAAACTCATACAAAAGGTACTGATCTGGGCCCATTGACCTGGATGGCCGGTAATTGGTTTTACTGATCTCATCAGTGTTCCCCTTTGTCCAACTGGTTTCGTGATGGGACCATTCCAGTCTGAATGCCCCGTTGATCGTTTTGAAGTACTTAGGTAAACAATGTTGACGTTCTCTAAATGAAGGCCTGAATGCAGCTGAGCTTGTCCCACTACATATTCAATAGGCCCTGTCTGCTCTTGATTGTTTGTGCAAACAACCTTGATGGCTTTTAATCAGAGGCCCAAATGCCACTGGGTTTGCTTCTAATGCATAAATGCAGAAGGTCTGTCTGCATTCAAGTTCTGGAAAGTTCCTTCTCACAGTCATCAGAATACAAGCTGTCAGTCCAAACTGAAACTTACAGTCTTTGGCCTTGAGGCTGACCGCAGCCATCTTGTGGTGCCCTGGATTTTAAACTCAGTCCAACCAGGGTTTCTTTAATAAACCAAAAGTAAATCCTCGGGGGAGACATGAAATTTGCGAATCCTTTCAGTCCTAAAAAGAAAGGTAGGGCCCCAGGTTGTCAACCCCCCCACACCCAAATACGTTCAATTACCCCCTTCTCCCCATCACTTACCTGACTGCCAGGGACCCTTCCCATGTGTAGTTGGCTGCACCCTCCTGCTGTGCGCACCCTCCATGCCCGCAGGCTCCATGTCATTGACACCAGGTTTGAATGGGAGTTGGGCCGAACTTATTTAAATGAGGCCGGGAGGTTAAAATGGCATGGGGCTTACTTCTGCAAGCTGGGGTGAGCCTGGCACTCAACCCGCCGGCCCACGCTCACCCCTCACTCCTCACCCCCAGTTAAAATCAAGACTTAGATTTGAATTCAGGTTAGATTGATGGGATGAAAGTCGCTATTTTCTGCTGATTGCCCTACATTAAATGAGTTGCAGAGTCTCAATCCAATTCCTAGAAAGAATGGCTGACAACATGAGACTTCCTAAAAATTGGCACCAGTCTCACTCAGAGGATCGATCATGTGGTTAAGTAAAAAAAATGACATTGTTGCTATTGTAAGGCTAAGATTGAAGCACATAGATCTAATAGAGCAGAGGGACATTTATGTTGCATGTCTTTGCCCTGGGAATGCTTCATGCTGACAGGAGGATGCAGCCAAGATGTTCCTGTCCCCAGCATTGAGAGTTCCCAACTCAACAAACACAAAAATTAATCAAAAGGTAATAATTAAAAAAAAATCCAAACCTCGGGGTGTCAATTAAATGCAGCTTCTAAAATAAGTTTAGCTGTGGGCTTGTGCATTAAAGGTTTGTCAGTTTTTATAGTGATCAGTTTAAATTACAGATACATTGATGTTCAGATGGACAGGGCAGTTTCATAGTAAGTTGTTATAGGACTCATAAAAATATAGGTTGAGTAAGAACGCTGTTCATATTCTGTAATTATACATCCACATTATTGTCACTAATTGCAGGCTAGTCTAACATTGCAACTTACATCCTGCACCACTGAACAGTGTTATGTTTTGAGCATAGTTTGAGGAATATTCATTACATTTTTAACCTATGAAAAGTCACTGTTCATTTATTTCTCTGTAATTCAAAGTAGGAGGCGATTATATCCAACTATCAACAGCTACCCCTTGGTGTGTGACTTGGTAATCATACAGACTGCACAGCCAGGAATAAACAGTCAACCCAAACCAAATATAACTGTGTCTGATTCTTTGTAGCTACCCCTTGGAGTGTTACCAAACTTGCACACTAAATGTAATAGCTAGAGACACTCAGACACAGCTGTAGTCAGTTCTGTTTGGCAGCATAGTTCTGGATGTGTAGCCTGTTATTACTGTGTGATTACCAAACAGTGTGGTGATAACAGCATCCAAGTATTTGCAGCTACCACTTGTTGTGTGGTTTGGTAATTACACAGTAATAACAGGCTTCACAGCCAGAAATATGCAACCAAACCACTGCAACGCTGCCTGAGTCTCTCCAGCAGCCCCGTTTGGTGTGTGATTCTGGTAATTACACAAATTCACAAAGGGGTAGCTGCAAACATTTGGAGATAATTTTCTCCAGTTTGAACTAAAGAAAGAAGAGAAATGGTTTCCTTACCGGCACTGAGTACAGTACAAGGGATTTTCAAACCCTGGCAGGTAGACTAAGCTTTGCCCAATCTCGTAATTTCATTCTGTTATTGAGACTTATGGTCGCTAATGTATTTTCCTAGGGAGCTTTGAAAACTCCTTTTATCACATACAGTATACTGATTATCAAATTTCATTATTTTGTTGTGGTATTGAATCTCACATACTTGCAGTGAGAGTTTGCAGCACATTAGACTAATAAAAGATTTTGCCTCGCATTCTTTGAGTAAAATGGATCCCCTAACCACTAGTATGAACTACTGAAATTTATAGAATTTTCATGAATTTTATTAAAGTTGGAAAGGAGGAATCTAATATTTGATTATGGGTTGTGTAACTTTGTATTTCAATAGCTAGCCACTTTTGCTGAGCTGCTATTGTTGCTTTTGGTGTTATCTTTATTGTTTTACTAGTGTTTTTGTTTAAAAGCAACTTCATTATTATTATCTCTTTAAATTATGCATTTTAGTAATTACTTTTCTGTGCAACTGCTGTAGCTCCTTGTGTCTGCATTACAATCTTTAACTTTAGGAAGATGGAAACAGAGAAGGCTTATTTAATAAAACATTACAAAACGATGCCATAACTAATTGTAAAGATATTTGAAGGCTGTGATGCCAATCTTAAATATAATACAGATTTCAGAGGAGTTCTTTTTTACTAATGTGTCTTAAGAGAGTTAGTAAGTAATTTGTACTGGCATAGTGTAAATAATGGTGGTAGCTATTCTGGGACAGGTGGGCTGAGCTTAGTGGGGTGAAAGCACATATTGAATATTCAGGCACAAGTTACTAATGATTGTTCACCAATTAATTTTAATGGACAAAATATCATCAGCAGCTTGTGTCTGAATTTGTGATAAGTGCTTCTGCCCCACCAATCTCTTACATCTGGGTGCTGAACATCTGCCCAGGATGTAGGATGTTTAACTGGGTAATAGAAAGGCCCAAGATCTGCACTTTCATTCTCCAGAGGGCTGCGATGACATTAAATAAAAGTAATGTAGTAAAACACACATTGTTAGAATTAAAAAAAAAACATTTTCAAGGCAAGTAAGTATGTGTTTTGGCTGCTCTGCACAATTTTGTAATTGTACTAAGAATCCTGAAGGTTGTGAAATTTCTGTTCAAAGTCAGGCTTCTCCAGATACTTTTTGTCACCCCTAACATAAACGTTAGCCCACATAGGCATGTCCGCGTTTCCTATGAACCAAAATGAGAACTTATGTGCAAAGTAATCTAAGATAGCGCACTCAGGGTGAACAAGAGACCTGATTATTGTTTCTGGATTTACACATAGTATTTCCACTACACATCCACATCACTTCAGAAGACAATTGATATCAGTATAATTTTTTAGCAGACGAAACCACCAACCAGGTTTATTTAAAGTAGTCATTCACATAAGCAAGTAGTTCAATAAATGCTGGCCTTGGCAGCGACGCCCATACCCCAAGAACGAATAAAAGAAAAAGACAGTGGTCAGGTTCAGTCCAAATAGCACAGTAGCTTTGAATCAGTTCATAGAAGGGTTAAACAGACAAATCACTCAGTTGATTTCTTTTGACTGGTTTCCTTCATAGAATTTTCATTAAAAGTTAACATGGATGAATGCTTCTAGAATTGGGAGTAACCACCTGATCCCTACTAATTACAGTTTTTCTTGGAATTAGGAATTCCTATCTACAAGAGCTGTGTCTTGCCTCCACATCCAGTGGAGCTAGGTCAAAACAGTAACTGACTGGCATATCAAAAATATTAGGGTTTTATGTATATAAGAATCCTTGAAATATAGTCTTGCCTTTAAGAAGCCAGTATGTCAAAAAGAGATAGTAAGCTTCAAAACACATACACAAATAGCCACATAATATTTGAGAGATTTTGCCTGTGTTAGGGCTATCCTGATCAGCCTAAGTCAGGTGTCTAGTGCTTGAATGTACTTGATCATTGTTTACCCAAATGCATACGCCAGTTATTAATCAATTATCACTTCATACTGAGCCAAAATAATAGAAGCCATTCTCTACGTGAAGAGTTGCAGAAGCAATTTTGAGAGTGGTATTCTTCTCAAAAGAACCTAGCATGGAGCTATTGCTCTTGCTTGGGTTGAAGTCCTAGGATCAGAGGAGCCATTAATTGGAGCAGAACCTGTCTCTTCCGGGTTTCTGCTCCTTCCTCAGTTGCATGGCAACTTCTGATGGACAGACCATGAGCATGTCTTCCCCCATGCCCTCTCTGCCTCAACATCACTTTTGGGGATATTTCTGAGGGAAGGTTCCTGAGTTCCTCTAGAAATCCTGCCAGATATGACATCAATGCGGCAGTGGTAAATACATTTGTAGAAGGCAAGCATATGTACTGTACTGGACTACATGTGGGCCCCAATTAGATAAATTCAAATAGCGATGGATCACTGAGGGATATATTGCCATTCCAATGGAAGATCTACCCTCCTATTTCCAAACTTAGAAATGCACTACAAAGGAAGAATCCATAAACTATGGTCAAAAATAATGGCCCAGACATTCGGGTCCCAACGCGTGAGTACGCTCCGGGTACTCACGCGTAGGCCCAATGAAAGCGCCGGTTTCGTGCATGCACTGCGCATGCGTGGGAAACCGGCACTTCCGTTCCCCTGAAAGAAGGGGTTCAGAGGTTGAACACGTACGCCGGAGAGGCAGCGCGTGCGCATCGAACTTTCGTTTCTTTTGCAGGTTTCTCCGGGAGGGTAAGTCTCCAGCAGTTACACTTTTAAAAAGCAGGCACAAGGCCTGCTTTTAACAAGGTAAGTGGTGAATTAATTAAAATTAAAACATTTTTTCCACAGGTTTATTATTTTTAAATACTTTAAAGAAAGGTAAGTTTATTTTTAGCCCCGTTAGAAAATGTAATTAATTTTTTCAAAAATTTAAATTATTGTTTAAAATAGTTATTTAATGTAATTTATAGTTATTTTAAAAATGTGATTTAAAAAAAAATTATTTGAAGTTTTAGTGATGTTTTGGGGCTTATAATATTTATAGGTTTGACAGCTCTTCCTGTCAAACTTATGAATGAAGCATTCCCTGCTACCATTGGCTCTCCATGGCCCACGTGATCCCAGGGGACGCTTCGAACTAACTGTGTCCCTGGGATACGCAAGCACTGCGCGCCGGCAGTTGGAGGAGGCCCAGGATCGGAATCCCACGCGGGCCACAGTTCAACGGCCGGCGCGGTAGGTAAATGCAGGTCGGGGGCTTGCACCCGTGGGAAGCCCCCGACCCGAATTTCTGGGCCAATATTTTTTGTCATAATATGTACTTGTTTTCATTGTTCTGTAATAAACATTAAGTATTTTGAAAGTTACGTAGGAGGCTGATATTTAACAATTTAATACTTGTAAATATTAAACATTGTGGAATTTACTTAATATTGTAAGCAGATTCAAATTTTCAGTATTTAACATAACCTTCCTGCCCCCTGCATTCATTTAAAATATTGTGCTTAAATTATTTGGATTATATACAACACTGTACTCTCTTGTCCTTCAAGAGTAAATTCAATAGCAAATCCAAGGTGCCGTTTAAAATTTGAATTCATAATGTAAATATTAGCATGTAATAGCTTCCAAGGCTTCACAGAGCTTGTGATAGAATTCCGGTGGCAACAAAATCCCAGGAGGGAAATATTACAAATGTGAATAATTATTCCTAAACAGATTATTTGAACTAACTAGTCAATGAGAATGGAAGTGGTCAGTAATATAATATGTTTAAGTTTTTGCGATTACGTCATATCATAAAATCAACCAAAAATTATCCTTTTCGAATAAATAAAAAAAGAAAGGACTTGCATCAGTATAGTGCTTTTCATGACCTTATGACATCCCAAAGTGCTTTTGAAGTGTAGTCACTGTTGTAATGTAGGAAATGTGGCAGCTAATTTCCACATAGCAAGGTCCCACAAACAGCAATGTGATAATGAACAGATAATTTGTTTTTATTGGTGTTGGTTGAGGGATAAATATTGGCCAGGACACTGGGGAAAACTCCCCTGCTCTTCTTCAAATCGTGCCATGGGATCTTTTAAGTCCACCCGAGAAGGCAAACGGGGCCTTGGTTTAACGTCTCATCCGAAAGATGGCACCTCCGACAGTGCAGCGCTACCTCAGTGCTGCACTGAACTGTCAGCCTAGATTTTGTGCTCTATAGAACTATAGAAACATAGAAGATAGGAACAGGAGTAGGCCATTCGGCCCCTCGAGCCTGCTCCGCCATTTAATGAGATCATGGCTGATCATCCAAATTCAGCACCCTGTCTCTGCTTTATCCCCATATCCCTTGCTCCCTTTAGCCTTGAGAAATATATCTAACTCCTTCTTGAATATATTTAATGAATTGGCCTCAACTGCCTTCTGTGGTAGAGAATTCCACAGGTTCACCACTCTCTGGGTGAAGAAATTCCTCCTCATCTCTGTCCTAAATGGCTTACCCCTTATCTTTAGACTGTGACCCCTGGTTCTGAACTCCCCCGCCATCGGGAACATCCTTCCTGCATCTAGTCTGCCTAGTCCTGTTAGAATTTTATAAGTTTCAATGAGATCCCCTCTCATGCTTCTAAACTCCAGCAAGTATAAGCCCAATCGACCCAATCTCTCCTCATACGTCATTCCTGCCATCCCAGGTATCAGTCTGGTGAATCTTCGCTGCACTCCCTCCATGGCAAGAACATTCTTCCTCAGATAAGGCGAGCAAAACTGCACACAATACTTAAGGTGTGGTCTCACCAAGGCCCTGTATAACTGCAGCAAGACATCCTTGTTCCTGTACTTGATTCCTCTCGCTACGAAGGCCAGCATACCATTTGCGTTCTTAACCACCTGCTGCACCTGCATGCTTACCTTCAGCGACTGGTGCACAAGGACACCCAGGTCTCGTTGCACTTCCCCTTCTCCCAATCTATTGCCGTTCAGATAATAATCTGCCTTCCTGTTTTTGCCACCAAAGTGGATAACCTCACATTTATCCACAATATACTGCATCTGCCATGCATCTGCCCAATCACCCAACCTGTCCAAATCATACTGGAGTTTCTCGGCATCCTCCTCACAGCACACACGCCCACCCAGCTTTGTGTCATCTGCAAACTTGGAGATATTATATCTAGTTCCCTCGTCTAGATCATTAATATATATTGTGAATAGCTGGGGTCCAAGGACCGATCCCTGCGGTACCCCACTAGTCACTGCCTGCCGCTCGGAAAAAGAGCCGTTTATTCCAATCTTCTAACTCAGAGGCGAGTGTGCTACCACTGAGCCAAGGCTGACACAAGTGAAGATTTTCCAGTCCAAGTGTGGAGAAGGAAGGAGGCAATTACTGCAGGTTTAGCACCCATTGAAGTGAAGGATGCCTGACTCTAGCATAACATCTAGCCCAGCTGGCCCAGAACTTCGGGTCTCCATGGGTGAGTACGCGCTGGGTACTCACCCGTAAGCCCAATGGAAGTGTCGGTTTCGTGCATGCACTGCGCATGTGCGGGAAACCGGCACTTCCGTTCCCCTGAAAGAAGGGGTTCAGAGGTCGAGCGCGTGTGCAGGAGAGGCTGCGTGTGCGTATCGAACTTACATTTTTTTTGCAGGTTTTCCCGGGAAGGTAAGTCTCCAGAAGTTAGACATTTAAAAAGCAGTCACAAGGCCTGCCTTTTACAAGGTAAGTGGTGAATTCATTAAAATTAAAACATTTTTTCCACAGGTTTATTATTTTTAAATACTTTAAAGAAAGGTAAGTTTATTTTTAGCCCTGTTAGAAAATAAAATTATTTTTTTCAAAAATTTAAATTATTGTTTAAAATAGTTATTTCATGTAATTTATAGTTTATTTTAAAAATGTGATTTAAAAAAAAAATTATTTGAAGATTTAGTGATGTTTTGGGGCCCGTAGTATTTCTAAGTTTGACAGCCCTCCCTGTCAAACTTATGAATGGGCATTTCCCTGCTCCGATTGGCTCCCCATGGCCCACATGATCCCAGGGGATGAATCGAACTAACTGCGCCCCTGGGATACGCAAGCACTGCGCGCCGGCAGTTGGAGGAGGCCCAGGATCGCAATTCCATGGGGGCCCACAGCTCAACGGCCGGCGCGGTAGGTAAGTGCAGGTCGGGGGCTTACACCCGCGGGAAGCCCCCGACCCGAATTTCTGGGCCATTATCTTAATGGTAGTTAGCTCCAGTTGTGACGTCCACCTGTTTTTGGGGTGCAAAAAATCCAATGGAATTAAAAGGAAGGTGTTTTTTCCAGCCAAATTAAAAGCATATTTAATTTAAAGTGCAAAACAATTGAAAGTCGAAGAGGTGCAGCACCCCAATATCCCAATTTGTGTAATGATTCAGTTGAAATACTGTTAGATCAATTGCAGCAGAGAGGAGTGACTCCCAAAGCTCTGCCTGCAAAGGCAAGCAGCACAGAATGCTTGGGAGAAGGTGGCTATATTTTTGAATATAGAAGCCAGTTCAGAGGAGCCGACAGCACCTCAGGAAGAGGTTTACAGATCTCACCAGGTCAGCCAAGGTAGACTATCTACCCTTACCTGAACAGACTCCTTCTTCCAGGTTCAGCAGGCTTAGGGATCAGATAGAGAGCACCACAAGGCGGAGCATCACTAATTTCATTGGTACCACCAGGCTTGTCATGCTGATCAGTTGAGTCAGTGCCCAGGAGCATGGTAAGAATGGTCAATAATGATAATGCTGTCTCTCTAGATGACGTTGCACCTGGACCCTCTTGCCAACTCTTTTCAATGACAGTAGATATGGCAAAAAGCAGGCAGGCTTAGGCAGCCCCTGTGCCTGTGAAAGTGGGTTAACTCAGGACCAGCCCTCAGAAGAAAAGAGCCACATCACTCCCAAGAGATTCTCATGGAGACACAGCAATCAGCAACCTCAGTTACTCCTGCCCCTGAAGAAGCAGCTAGAAGGAACAGTATGTTCGGGTGTAGACATATGTTATACAGTGTCAATAAAGGGAAACACCATGCTTCTAAACACTAGACATGCAAATAATCACTCTTATGGCTTAAAAATTCAGTGAAACTGAAGTTTCAACATCCTGTCAGCACATGTTTGCAATGCGTGTTTTAATTGGTCCAGTGAATGCACAGTGCATTCCTGGTGTGATTCACAGAAAATTACACTACTAGTGGCACCAACAATTGGAAAATCACCCCTAATATGTCATCCAGAACTCAATTTAGTTGTATAAGCTACAATTAAAAAGAGTATAGTCAACAATTTTTTCTGTGGAATCCTGAACAAGTTTTCCCCTGTAAGGAATGTAGTCATCATTGTACTATTCATCTTCAGTGGAAGAGTTGACAGAGCTGGTGGATTTGATAACTGCTAAATTCATAGCTTTATTGTATTTCAGATGGGCTTTAGCTCTTTCAAAACATTTAGAAGATTGTAGTTGTCCTTCCAACACCTTTACTTCTTTGTATGATCTCTAACACGGGTCTGGTTGGGCTCATGTGCTTATTCCCTATGTAGAGTTCACACTAGGTTGGCTAACATACTGTATCGGGGAAGATGTAATGTGATAAATATGTCCACGAGGTGGGCATATTCAACATTCGCAGTCACTTCCAGCAGATGACTCCTGGCTCCCAACCCAGAACCACTTGAAAATATATGCTAATTTAGTGGAAGATCCTGCCCTTATTTAACTGAAGGAAAAAGAGTGCTGGTACAAGTTTTAGGATGTCTTACAGTGTGAAGATGTGAAAATATCTCCATACTTCAGACAACACACAGTGTTATCACACTATAAGGGGTACGGCATAGAGGTCTTGAGTGTTTAAGGGATGGTTATCTGGATCAATATGTCGAGGAACCAACTCGGGAACAGGCTATATTGGACTGGGTACTGTGCAATGAGAAGGGACTAATCAGTAATCTTGTTGTACGGGGACCCTTGGGTCAGAGCGATCATAACATGATCGATTTCTCACTCGAAATGGAGAGCGAAGAAATTGACTCAGAGACTAAGGTCCTGAATTTAAACAAGGGGAATTATGATGCCATGAGACGGGAACTGAGTAGGTCTGATTGGACAACGTTCCTGAGAGGACTGGAGGTAGATAAACAATGGCAAACATTTAAAGATAGAATGACAAAATTGCAAAAATTGTTTATACCAATCTGGCATAAAAGGAAATCTAAAAAGGTGACTCAACCGTGGATAACAGGGGAAATTAGAGACAGCATAAAATCCAAAGATAGGGCGTATAAAATAGCCAAAAAAAGCGCCAGAGCGGAAGATTGGGAACAGTTTAAGATAGAGCAAAGGAGGGCAAAGGGCATGATCAAGAGGGGCAAAATAGCTTACGAAAACAAGCTGGCGGAAAATATAAAAACTAACTCCAAAAGCTTTTATAAATATATCAAAAGGAAAAGACTGGTGAAAACCAAAGTTGGTCCATTGCAGTCAGATACGGGGGAATATATAATGGGAAATAAGGAAATGGCAGATCAACTAAATGCATACTTTGGGTCAGTCTTTACGAAGGAAGACACAAAAAACCTCCCTGGGATATCGGGAAAAATAGGGACATTGGCAAAGGAGGAACTGACGCAAATCAATATCTCTAAGGATATGGTGTTAAGGAAGCTAAAGGGATTGAAGGTGGACAAATCCCCAGGGCCTGATAACATGCATCCTAGGGTACTGAAGGAGGTGGCCCTAGAGATAGCGGATGCACTAAGGATGATTTTTCAGAATTCATTAGACTCGGGAACAGTGCCGATGGATTGGAGGGTAGCTAACGTTACCCCACTATTCAAAAAGGGGGGTAGGGAAAAAGCAGGTAATTACAGACCTGTAAGCCTTACATCAGTTGTGGGCAAAATGCTGGAGTCCATCATTAAGGATGAAATAGCGGAGCACTTAGCAAATGGGGACAGGATAGGACAGAGTCAACATGGATTTACAAAGGGTAAATCGTGCTTGACTAATCTATTGGAATTTTTTGAGGGAGTAACTGGTAGAATAGATGGGGGAGAGCCAGTAGATGTGGTGTACCTGGACTTCCAAAAGGCCTTCGATAAGGTCCCACATAAAAGATTAGCATGGAAAATTGAGGCTCATGGGATAAAGGGGAAAGTTTTGGCGTGGATAGGGAACTGGCTGTCAGATAGAAAACAGAGAGTTGGAATAAACGGCTCATTTTCTGAATGGCAGGCAGTAACAAGTGGGGTACCACAGGGATCTGTCCTGGGCCCCCAGCTGTTCACAATTTACATTAATGACCTGGATCAGGGAGTCGGATGCAGCATTTCCAAATTTGCAGACGACACTAAACTAGGAGGTGGGGTGGGCTCAGAGGAAGAGACCAGGAAGCTCCAGAGCGATTTGGACAGACTGGGCGATTGGGCGGATAAATGGCAGATGCACTATAATGTGGACAAGTGCGAAGTTATCCACCTTGGGTGCAGGAACGGGAGGGCAAATTATTATTTAAATGGCAATAGATTGGGAGAGGGGGAAGTACAGAGAGACCTGGGTGTTCTTGTACACCAGTCACTGAAGGCGAGCATGCAGGTGCAACAGGCGGTCAAGAAGGCAAACGGTATGCTGGCCTTCATAGCAAAAGGGTTAGAATACAGGAACAGGGATACCTTGCTGCAGCTGTACAGGGCACTGGTGAGACCACACCTCGAGTACTGTGTACAGTTTTGGTCGCCTCATCTGAGGAAGGATGTTCTTGCCATGGAGGGGGTGCAGCGGAGATTCACCAGGCTGATACCAGGAATGGCGGGAATGACCTATGAGGAGAGACTATGTAGTTTAGGGATGTACACACTGGAGTTTAGAAGATTGAGAGGGGACCTCATAGAAGTGTATAAAATTCTGACAGGTCTAGACAGACTGGATGCAGAAGGAATGTTTCCCTTGGCGGGTGAGAACAGAACTAGAGGACATAATTTAAGGATAAGGGCTAAACCATTTAGGACAGAGATGAGGGGGAATTTCTTCACTCAGAGAGTGGTGAACCTGTGGAACTCATTGCCACAGAGGGCAGTGTACGCCAGCTCATTAAATATATTTAAGAGGGAATTAGATATATTTCTACGGGCAAAAGGGGTTAAGGGTTACGGAGAGAAGGCGGGGACGGGATACTGAATTAAAGGATCAGCCATGATCTCATTAAATGGCGGAGCAGGCACGAAGGGCCGAATGGCCTACTCCTGCTCCTATCTTCTATGTATCTATGTATCTATGATACTGTAGGGTTAGTGCACATCTCAGTGCCCAAACCTCTGTGAAGATGGCAAGCTGTGTTGGCAGTGAAGGAGCAAAGCATTCATTTGTCTATTGTCTCAGATGAGCATAGCAGATGGACACATGAATACAGCATCTGCTAGCTACATTTGTGATGTGTGTACCAGAGTCAACGCTCATGAGGTGTGCACTACACAGTATTAGAATTTGTTACAATAAAGGAATTTTACCACTGGATATCAACAAAACTGGAATTTTAATTATTTTAATTATTAGCAGTAAATTTTTGCTAATCATTACATTCCAGTTCAGTGAGAGTAAACACATAATGCTAAAAGCATGACTCCGCTCTAATATGATGCTATATTAAAGCACTGAGCTTAAGAAACAACCATGAAATCAATAAGTCACTTCATACAGCGACCACTGCTACAGTTTTTGAAGATGTTGATAATATCATCCATTGCAGAGGGAGTTGCAAAGAATGGTCTCTGACTGGTGCAACAAGAAAACAATAAAGCATGTACACTCACAAACATTTTATGAATGAAAAATTGCAATAAGCAAGGTTGTTGTATCTTCACACTCCTCCCTTGGAAAATAGTGTGAAGTAGTGGAAGGATTCGCAGGCAGATTAACAGTCTGACCGGCCATGACATGAATGCTCATTCCATGGCTATAACCATCTTCATACCAACCAATAGGGTGGTTAGCCCTATACGGTGGGATGGTTTATGGGCTGCCACAAAGTATACGATGAGGGGGGCTGCCAAACACGAGTATCGCGTCAACCCAGAATTCAGAGCCAGAGCTCCAGTCTCCACTCGCCGGGACTGTCTGCAGCAGAGTTCAAACCTGCACCTTCTGACTCAGAGGTGGCAATGCTCCCACTAAGCTTAAAACTCACTCCTTGAACAAAGGATGGCAACAGAAGACGACTGCAACCAGACCCTGCTGTGCATTTTAGGGGTACATCAGTGTGTATGGCATTAAAACACGTGACTGAGTAAATGTACCACACAGCATGGCACTGAGCCACATACACCAAATAATTCCCAGGTTTTATCCTGTCGTGTGTGCTGAATTAGCAGTGGGGTTTCCAGTTGAAGTGGAATTTGTTAAGAGGGGGCACTCACCTCCCACCACCACCAGAGCCTTGTGTACCTTTGGGCCTGCCATTGCAATGCTTAGCTCCATGCACAACCTTTGGCCCCAGCGCTGGAACTTTTGACACAGAGAACAGAAAGAGGAAGCAGCAGCAATAAGGCTGGCAGGACAATATTAAATGTCATGAAATATATCAGCTCCCCATACCAGAGCCCCCTCCTTCCAATGAATCTAGTACAGAATTTTCCCTGTGGAAATTAAATAAAGTTACCCCATAATAAATTTATCCTAACCTAAGCCATGCCATAATCTTCAGATCCACCCTAAACCAAGAGCTAATCATAGAATCATAGAATGGTTACAGCACAGAAGGAGGCCATTCGGCCTGTCGAGCCCGTGCCAGCTCTCTGTAAGAACACTTCAGCTAGTCCCACTCCCCCACCCTTTCCCGTGATAGCGCGATAAAACGGGTGCGGGCACCATGATGCGAAATATGCCCATGCCCATTCAAGGAGCACAGGCAGCACTATGTTCCTTGAACTGACTGCTGATTATAACGATTGCAGCGCACAGCCTAGCACTAAATGCGCTGCTGACAGGTTGAGCACTCAGCATGGGGCCCAGATTCATATCACTGGAGCAAGGCAAGCTTTACTTAAAGCTAGCCTGCTCCTCTCAAAGGGGAACTGCCTTCGGCTGATGAAAAATGGTAAAAATGCTTCAGCACTAGCACAAGTGGTTCAACAGGCCAGGGAACGGGCACACATGAGCTTTGTGCAGGGGTTGAACACTGGAAGAGAAGTCCTCTACCCACAGGGGGCCAGGTGGCCCTCCAAAAAGAAGGAGGTGGGACCAGATCGCCGAGACGGTCACTGCCAGCAGTGTTGCCCACAGGACCTGGCTCCAGTGCCCAAAGAAGTTTCCTGACCTCAGACGAGTGGTCAAGGTCAGTGAATGTATCTTCAAAAGTTGTCTCCTACCAATTGCACCACTAGCCTCACACCTGCTCAATGCACAACTGCCACCGCCCCCCCATCACTCACCTTCCAACAATCTCTACCAAACACGAGGCACACCTCACATTCCTAGCTTCACCTCACCCCCTTGGAGGAGATGGTGCTGGCCATTTTTGGCAGGGGCATGGCTGAGCCCTTCACCAGCAGTGGCGTGGAAAGAATACAAGATGCCTTTATCCTCATACGTTATCGTCCTCACATCCCACTTACTCCTCATCCCATAATCTCTTCTGATTTACAAGCTGCACATAGTGTAAGCAGGCACCTCTTGCTTTACCCCCCTCACCAGAACCCTACACTCATTCCAGAATCCCAAGAAATCCAGTCTGCCCAGTCAGTGTTTGACCAAGAAGAGGGAGAAGAGAGTGAAGAAGGAGAAACACCATCACTCGATTTCACACTCCCAACCATCAGCTCCTCGAGGTCATCCTGCAAGGCCATCTGCAGTCTCCCCCACTGAAAGTCAGCAGCCTTCCATCAGCCATGCTGCAGCCACTGGGGTAGCACTGTGTAACATCACTAGGATAGGCAAAGGCACACGCAAGACAGTCAATAAGGGAATGCACAAGGTGATTATTTGATTTTTTGATGTAATATTGGATGCATATATGGAAAGTTTGCTTTGTGGTGGCTTTTATTTCAGCATTGTGGCCAACAAGATGCTGTAATGGTCAGTAACAGAGGGAAGGTAAGGTGTGGGACAAATGTTGAAAGGGGAATTGTTGTTGTGGTTGCTGGTACCGCAGGCGGATGATTCCATCCCGGATATCCCGGCCAGAAAGGGGCTGTCTGGGTTGCCTCCTTTCTTCCACTTCCTCCTCTTCTGCTTCCTCCTCTTCTGCTTCTTCCTCTTCCTCCTCCTCTTCCCTCTGCGAGCAGCTTGTCCTCTTGCTGCCTTTGCTCCATCTCCATGTCATGCTGCAGCCCAAGGGGGACTGCAATTAGAGCCCCCAGGACTGGGAGCAAATGGTGTTCTCAGAGGCCTTTTTTTAAGAACCAAAGGCTTGCAAACATCCAACAGCACTCCCTGCACTCCCTTCACATGCTAACAAGAGTATTACACCAAGCCACTAATCCAATAAAATGTAAAGAAACCAGTACAAAAGCAAAAATCTAAACTTGCTTGAAAGTTGCATATGTCCCTTTAAGTAGTGCTGGTAGGGGATCCGTCGTACTGCTGCATACAAGTTTTTGCTGTGCCTGTTTTGGAAGGGCATTAAAAGGAGTGGCGACATCCAAAATACCAGATCGTGTGTCAATTCAGCATTGCACGCCGATTGACGTCACAACCTGACTCATTTCCATATCTGGAGTGAGCGCAGGCAACGGCAGTGCTGCCGACCTGCCCAAAATGGTGGCCATCACTTTCCGCGCTGGAAGTGGTTGAAAGCGAGGTGGCCACCATTTCCTTATCCAAACCGGCCTTAATGGCTGGCGCAAATGGGCCGAATTTCACAGCTATAGTGTACTAAGCAATGTTCCTTGTAAGTGTTTTTTAGTGCGCGGTTCCTTTAATTTTGTTCCACGGCCGCGCATGCGCAGTATCTTTTCCAGCAGCAGCAGCTGGTGAGCGGCCTACATGGGACCTCATGATTGGTGCACAGGCACACGGCCGCACACCTTAAGGGGAACATTGGTACTAAGAGGCAAATATGTATGTAAAAAGTGGTGAACTGTTAGAAATACTTACGCTAAGTTGTAAAATGGATAACTGAATTTGTTCAGGTCGTGTTAAATGTCAATGAGCAACCAGTGCAAGATTCCGAAGCTATGGAGCCACATTGAGGGCAAAACTTTCACAGGGGTACAGATTGGAAAAAGAAATGTACAGAGATCTGTTTGTGAACATGATAGCAGCCATTGCTGGGTACATCTTGGTGGTGAAGAAGGGCAGCAAAGCTTAGCAACTCAATGATCACACCAGTACTATCCATAGCAATGGATCTATCTCAATAGATTCTGTTATCTGACTTTGTCGAGGCACAATGAGCAAAACCCTCAGGTTCACCATCGAGATTATGACTACAGTGGCTGAAATGTGTCACCTGGTCCACGAAATCCTGAAGGGACATCCAACCATCTGCAATGTGTTACTCGTGGAAGTTAAAGCAATCACTCAATTTTTATACCATAGGGATCTTCAAGACACCCACCGGGGATGTCTGTGAGTCAGCCTCTTGATTAGGAGCTAACTGAAGTCTTGTATTGCACCCCACTCCATACACCTCAGCAAGAACCAGCAGCAGCAGACCAATCACTGCTGGTGGAGAGACAACGGACGGTTTATTTTCTGCACAATGAAAGAATGAGAGACAGCTACACATAGTCACAGTTCATTAATTTTATTAAGTTGCACAGTGCTAGTGTTTAATGACATTTGGTGTTGCTTTTGCCCCTTGTATGACATAAACTTCTCTGTATTGGTTGCACATATGGAATACAATTAAGTGAATGGCTGCACAGCCAACTGCAGATATAAGGATGAATTTACAAATCCCGTCCTCTCAGCAGGGAGCCACACTCAAAGGAAGAGTGGAATGGAGATGAGGCTACAGCATTGTAGCTCTGATTATCTGCCTGTTCTCACTTAGGAATGCAGAACGTGCTGAATTTACCCTATACAGAAGTCCCATTACGGTTATATGCTTTTAACCATGAAGGACCTGCATCAATAGCACAATGCCCGCTGCTGTAGCCACTGTGGACTCAATCCTTTTAGAGATGACACTTACTGTTACCTGTGCAGGCTACAGGATGGCACAGAACTACTGCTGACAAGAGGGCCTACTGGCTGCAGGTAAGCTACTCCTTGCAGGAAGGCAATTCGTCATGATGTATACTGATCTTTGTGAACATTGTGGGAGATTTGGAAACCCTTTGTTATGGTTGGCTATAACCCTACTGGACATGGCTGCATCTTAGAGATTTGATCCAAAAGCCTCCATCAAAGTTGTGTGATAATTTGAGAGATTCTATTCCTATGTTTGTGCCTGCAGAACTGAGATTGCACTTGTTGCGTTTGCAAAGATAATCCAGAGGCCGTATGCAGAGCTCAGTTCATGTTGCTTTTAATGGCTGATTCAAACAAACTCTTACAGGCAAAAGCAATCAAATACCTATATCCAATGTCAGACACAATACAACGATAACAGCACTATCAAACTCCATGTGCTCAGGCCAAGGCAATTGAGTACCTATCACCAATGTCAGACATAACATTTCCTCCCCCCTCACAGAATTTCAAACATGAAATGTAGTGACAAAGTCCTGTAGGTGGCCAGGGCGAGAACGTGTACGAACAGGCTGAGGTGCAGACTGATGAAGAGCAGGCCGAGGTGGGGACTGGTGAGGAGCAAGCCGAGGTGGGGGCTGGTGAGGAGCAGGCTGAGGCACAATATCTGCTTGAGGGTTGGCTGGCTGAGCCACATGTGCATCCCGCCACTCTGGGGGTAAGGCTTGGGGATTAGATCCGTATAATCCCGCATCAGTGGGTGCTGGCACCTTCCGAAGGCGGCTGGCATGCCACTGAGAGCCGTCAGTGAGGCAGAAAGTGGCTGGTCCAAGTTGGCGGCTGATTTAGAGAGGGGAGGACCAGAATGAGGCCACCTTATTGTTGCGGTGAGGCCTGCGGACTCTGACCCAATCGGAGACTGAGATGTTGGTCGCCTTGGCCCTCTTCGACTGGTCGAAGCGGAGTTTCATCTTCTCCTGCTGTCTAGCGCCTGTGGCTTGAGCCCGTGGAGCAGGGCTCTGAGCTAGCGAGGGGCGGAGCCTGCCAAGGGGCAGCATGAGCTCACGGCCTAGCATGAGGGATGCGGGTGAGACGCCTGCAGTGGAATGCTTGGAGGCTCTGTAGTGCAGCAGTGTGTGGAGGAGGGCCTTGTCAAACGCACACCACTGGGATAGGTGTGCTCTGAGGCCATTTTTCAGTGTCTGGTTAAAACGCTCCACCCCCCCATTTGACTCGGGGTGGTAGTACGCTGTGTGTATGTGATGGATGCCCTTGCTCTCAAGGTAAGAGGAGAGTTCCGAAGAGACCATTTGGGGGCCATTGTCTGTGGTGATGGACTTTGGATGCCCCAGCGGGAGAAGAGGGACTCAAGGATATCGATGATGACCCGAGAGGTGACGGAGCCCACGGCAGTGACCTCTGGCCATTTTGAGTGCAGGTCATAGGTCACCACTAGGAACCGTTGATGGTGAGGGACACCATGGATCTCCCCACAGGCGTCCAGCTGCAGGTGCTCCCAGGGCTGAGAGGGCCAGGCAAGGGGTTGCAGGGGTGGAGGAGCTTGGTGGCCAGTCTTGCCACTTACAAGGCAGGCTGCACAGTCCTTGACCAGGGCCTCGATTTCCCTGTCGATACCCGGCCACCACACCAGGTCTCGGCATCGTTGTTTGAGCTTCACTATGCCCAAGTGGCCCTCGTGCGCCATGGATAAAACATGCGCACGAAGGGCACTTGGGACCACAGTGCAGAGCCCACGTGCAACACAGGAGTCATTCCAGCAGGAGAGCTCCTCTTTAACTCTGGAGTAGGCAGACAGTTCCTCAGGCACCTTGCGAGGCCAGCCATCTCTGATGAAGGTGCACAGCTGAGAGAGGGCCGGATCCTGTTCAGAGGCCTCTTTGAGCTCCTGGAGAGAGACTGTGGTTTGGAGAGGCATGTGCAGCATCTGGACGATATCCTGTTCCACATGTTCAGACCCGACGAGTGGGGCTAGGGCAGAGACAGTGCGGGAGTGCAGATCTGCAACAACACTGTCACATCCTGGTGTGAACTGGAGACTGAAATTGTATTGGCGGAGGCGGTCAGACCAGCGGTGTAGACGCAGTGGTCTGTGGCCCGTGCCAGATGTTGACAGCAGGGCAGTGAGAGCCTGGTGATCGGTTCGCAGTGTGAAGGCACAGCCATACGTGTACAGGTGCCACTGCTCACATGCCCAGACGCACGCCAGCGCCTCACGCTCGCCTACTGAGTACTTCTGTTCAGTGGGGCTAAGGGCTCGGGAGGCAAAGGCGATTGGTTTCTTCACTCCATTCTGTATCTGCGATAACACCGCCCCCACAGCTGCAGCGGACGCGTCGCAGGTGACAAGGGTGGGGCTGGCGACGTCAAAGTGAGCCAACACTGGAGGCGACGTGAGCTGCGATTTGAGGAGGCAAATAGCTTCCGTACAGGCTTGTGACCACACCCAGGGCTCATCCTTTCGCAGGAGCTGGTGCAGTGGGGCTGTGGTGGCTGAGTACTGGGGCAAAAACTTCAGGTAGTACCCAGTCATGCCAAGGAAGGAGGCAACCTGTGCTGCAGAGCTGGGTTCTGGGATGCTGTGAATGGCATCCACGTTTGACTGGAGTGGGGATATACCATCAGCCGACAACCGAAACCCCACAAATTCGATCTCTGAAACAGCAAAGACACATTTTTCGCCATTCAGTGTGAGCTTGTGTTTTGCTAGAGCCGTGAAAACTCTGTGAAGGCGTTCGCCGTGAGTGGAGGTCGAGGGCCCATGCATCACGATGTCATCCAGGTAGATGGCCACCCCTGGAATGCCCGCGAGCACAGAGGACATCACCTTTTGGAAGCAGCTGGGTGCAGAGCTAAGTCCAAATAGCATCCTGGTGTACCGAAAGACGCCAGCATGTGTCACAAAAGCAGTGAGGTCCCTGCTGCTGGGGTGGAGGGGAACCTGTAGATAGCCCTGTCGAAGGTCCAGTTTCGAGAACAGGATGGAACCATAGAACTGCGCTGTGAGTTCCTCTGACGTGGGCAGTGGATATTTGTCAGGGATTATGGCCTTATTCACTGCTCGAAGATCGACACAGACGCGTAGACCACCTGACTTTTTCGTTGCGACCACCAGGTTGGAGACCCATGGGGAGGCATCAACTGGTTCGATGATGCCAGCTTCCAGTAGCTGCTTTAGTTCAGCTGTCACCCCGTCACGGAGAGCAAGTGGGATGCGGCGCAGTGGCTGAATGACAGGAGTAACGGTGGAGTCAACCATGGGCTGGTGGGTGAAGGCAGTCAGGCAGCCCAGACCCTCGAAGAGTGCTGGCCATGTTTGGCGCCACGGTGAGGCGACGTGCAGAATCGCAGACCCGCTGGTGTCCAAGAGAGAAAAACCCAGGTCAGTGAAAAGATCCAGTCCCATCAGGTTAGCTCCTTGGCGTGCCACATGAAAACAAAAATCTGGCAAAACTTTTGTTCCATAGCGTACAGTGAGGTTGACTGAGCCCACTAGTCCAATTTTCAAATTACCATACCCGCAAAGGGCAGTGGAGGGTGCAGAGAGTGGCAGGGAGCTGAAAAAGCGTTTGAATGTGCCCACATTCAGCAGTGAGACGCTGGCACCGGTATCCAACAACAGAGGGATGCACACATCATTCAGGTTAATTGTGCATGACTTGAAAGCCACTACTGGCCCAGAGCTCACGTTGTGAATTATAGGCCAACTGCTTGAGGACTGAGAGTGTTCATTTGTAGCAACAGGGGCAGAGCGGCAGACATTGGCAAAGTGATTTTGTTTTCCACAATTGCGACAGGTTTGTCCGCGCGCGGGGCAATTCTGCGCTCTGGTAGCATGTGAACGAGATCCACAGTTTCCACACTGTTGCCGCGGTAGCGCGCATTGCTGCCATCGCGCGAGCATTACCGTGTCAGAGCTGTCGGGGCCGAGGGCACTGTCACTGGGTGTGTGTGCTAGTTTCGCTGCACATTCGGCTGCAGACTCCACTTGAAAGGCAATGTTGACTGCCTGTGACAACGACGGATCGTCGGACTCGAGTAACAGTCTTTCACGCACTCTCACGTTGTTGGTGTGCTCTATTAGTTGATCACGCACCATCTCGTCTTGTAGTGCACCGAACTTGCACGAGCTAGCTAACCCCCTCAAATTAGCCACGTATTGATGCACTGACTCGCCGGGGAGTTGGTGACACTGTCTAAAAATGAATCGCCGCAGGAGGGCACTTTGTGGGGCAGAGAAGTGTGTGCTTAGCAGAGCCACAGCCACATCATACGTTTGAATTGAGTCTGCTGTGCATAATGTCCCAAGAACACACTGGCCCTCCGCTCCCAAGCAATGGGATAACAGTGCCTTTTTCCGTGCTGTACTCACATTTCCTAGTCCAAGAGCAATGAGGTAGGTAGGTTTCAAAGAACTATAACCAGCGAACCCATGGGATCGGGGGCTCACCGGGGAGTGTAAGGAAGGGAGGAGGTGATGGAAGAGAGATTTCAACCATCTTCGTCGCCAAATGTTGCGTTTGCAAAGATAATCCAGAGGCCGTATGCAGAGCTCAGTTCATGTTGCTTTTAATGGCTGATCCAAACACACACTTACAGGCAAAAGCAATCAAATACCTATATCCAATGTCAGACACAATACAATGATAACAGCACTATCAAACTCCATGTGCTCAGGCCAAGGCAATCGAGTACCTATCACCAATGTCAGACATAACAGCGCTGGTGTTGCCACCTGCTCACTGATAGGCTACAATACAGATAAACTTTTCTCCATTACTTCATTCAATAAATATTTGGCTGCTGGTCTCCCCCACACTACCTAGAACAACTTCCAGTTTCCTTCACAAGGAAATTAGTGATTCTGCAATGTGGTCTTCCTTCAATTATTGCTCTCCATTTGAAAGCCCAATAAAGTCTGTATCCTGATACAACTGAGTGTCAATTCAAGAATTTTGGCCTGGACCCTGTGCCAGCTTATCCCTCATCAACCTTGGTACCGCATCATCTGCTTCCTAATCTGCATCCATTGCAACATATACCACGGCAGGAATCTGTGTGCCAATTCAAACGTGGGCAATGACAGTTGGTGTTCAGCTGAGTGGTGCGCTTTGTGTGTGGCTGATGGTTGATTGGGTTCTCCTTAATCTGTGAAGAGAACAAATGGTACATTGTGAGTATATCGACACACCTATTTCCATGATATTCTGTTATTATATGCACTACTATATCTTATGCACAATTAGTATAGTTGCAAACTATCATGTAACATATAGTGCAAATCATACAATATCTGATTAATAAGGGTACTTACCATGAGTTCTTTGTGGTATTAGTGATGTCAGAAGTCAAAAGTGATGTCAGAACAAGGGGAGGGAGCTGATTGGTGAGTATCTGGTAAATGTTTATACTTGGCTTTCTTAAAGTTTTTGGGGGAGAAATTCGGTATCGCCCCATTTGGGGCGCAATTATCGGCCGGGTGCAAAGTTTAGCGCCCGGCGCAAATTATCGCCGCCTACTGCTAAATTGGTCTCTTTTGCCCCTGGAGGTGATTGCAGCGCTAAATCAGGCGCTGCACGACTCTCTTAAGGCGTTAAGTCGGAGGAGCGAGGCACTACTTCAGAGGGCGGGCGCAGCGCAGGTGCTGTCAGTTAGCGATTGCACACAGACACGCTGGCGCCGGTCAGCTCTTAAAGGGGAGGGTCGATCTTGAATTGCAGCCGAACCCTGCGCATCGGAGCCCTGAATCTCAGCCTGGACAGACCTGTTGCCAAATCCTGAGGCCAAGGGCCATGGAGAGGGCCAGGGAGTGAGCGCAGCGCTTCAGCAAGGGGGCCTGGAGGCTCTGGATGGCGCAGTGGAGCGCAGGCGATCTCTCCTGTACCCGGAGAGTGGCAGGAGGCCTCTGCACAGCGAGTACCGGAAAGCTTGGAGGGAGGTGGCTCACAGAGTGACCTCCAGCAGCATGGTGCCTAGGACCCCTGTGCAATGAAGGAAGAAGTTCAACGACCTCACTCGGGTCATCAGGTTGAGTGCCTTTTTCAGAAACCTCTTCATCCCTCCATCTCGACCTCGCTTTATGGCCAAAGGGTCTTGAAAGCCCCAATGCCCAGCACTCATCCAACACCTATGGCCCTTTCTGGAAACTCACACGCACATTCAGCACTTTGCATACAGTAAGGGCTATTCGACCATGTGAGGCATTTCAGCCAAGATCATGGCTACATACAGTAAGGGCTATTCGACCATGGGAGGCATTTCAGCCAAGATCATGGCTGCATCTTTACTCAGACCCCGTCCTTGTTCTTGCAGGGCAAGCTGGCACATAATAGGAGACAGCAGCAACGGACCGGGGGAGGCCCGCCTCTCCTTCAAGCCCTGACAGATCTGGAGCAGCGAGTCCACCGGATTGTGGCAAGCTGGATGCTTGTCCTCATCACCACTGGAGATGCCAACCCCGTTATGGACAGCAATGGTAAGGTCATCACCTTTTTGACCTCTCTCCTTCCACTTGTTCCTCACAACAGCATCCTTTGACACTTTTGATCCAAATCAGTACATCGCTGCACTCATGCCTCCCTTGCTGCCACCCTGTCCTCATGCTAAAGCCACTCTTGTACCTCCCTGCTTTCAGATGCTGATTCGCCAGGTGAGGAGACAGGCCCTCAAGCTGCCATTGGGAGAGAAGCTGAAGGCGAGGAGGAAGAGGAAGCCAGACCATCAGCACAACCCTCTGCCAAGGCAGCCCATGCCCATACTGGGGACACGCCTTCCCTGGAGGGGAGCGGGGGGGGGAATGGTCTGATGACGGTGAATCTCCGGGACCCAGCGGGCTGCAGCAACGCGATGGGGTTAGGGAAGCTCAGGGGCCTTCTCCCCGGACGGAGAGTTGTGGCCTCGAGTCCTGCTGCACTGAACGCAGACGAGGAACGGGTCCTCACTGAAATGAGCGCCCAGGCGGAGCAAAGGCACACTGAGCTCATGGCTGCAGTGGCAAGGATGCCCGAATCCATTGAGTCACTGGCAAGGAGTGTCCACGACTTCGGTGCAGCACAGGCGGCTCTCACGCAAATGCTAAGTGCTGTAATGCAGTCAGTGGCTGGTCTCATGCAGACGCAGATTGAGGCCACACGAGCACTAACTGCTGCCACCCTCGCTGGATTGGGCAGGTTTCCCCGGGGCCCTCACCGCGTGGCAGCAGGCCAGCAATCTGTGCTCCAGCAGATTGCTCCGCATGCTGAAGTGCTGCCCTGTGGGAGTGCCAGTGTGTCGGTCGAGCAGGGAGTTGCTGTCCTCTCTCAGGATGACAGCATTCCTGCTGCCAGCACTGTCACTTCTCCACTGCAGTTGCCGCCACCTGTAGAACAGACTGCTGCCGCCCATGCAGAGTTGGAACAGTCAGCAGCCGGGCCCTCCAAGCCCAGAGCTGGTCCAGGCTGTCCCTCAAGGGCATCTGCAGTCTCAGTTTCTGACACTCAGCAGCCTTCCCCCAGCCTTGCTGTAGCCACTGGGGTCCCATTACAGAGGAGCTGCAGGGTGGGAAGGGGCAAATTCGCAAGGGAAGCAGTTCACCCTCGAAGGGCAAAAAGTAGGAGGTGTGGCAAAATGTTTTACATTGTTTTATTGAAGGCCGAGGTTCGTGGTCATATTTTTGTTACTGTTTTGGACATTGCCTTCAGGTTGTGAGAGCCAGTTATGTGATTGACTGTTTTTTTTTGTGTTTCTTTCTATTACTTTGTCATGCGGGAAGGATACACAGTTTGGTAAATAAAGAAGTGTCTTTATTCAAAATGTGCATATTTGCTCTTTGCACTCATTGTTGCCTTGACCGGCTTAGGGGTTGCGGCATGGTTCCATTCAGGTTCTTTGAATGGCAGAAGCCATTCCCTCAGAGGGGGCCTAGAAGTGACTTGCTATAAGCCTTTGACGGACGGCCCTTGCACTTTGTGCCTCCCTCCCGCCTTGGTGCTGCTGCTCCTACTCCTCCTCCTCCTCCTCCTCCTCCTCTGCTGGTGCTCCAATGTCTGGTGGCATTGGCTGGGTTCTGAGGATTGCCAGGTTATGCAGCATGCAGCACACAACAACGAAGTGGGAGACTCACTCAGGCGAGTACTGCAGGGCTCCTCCAGAGTGGTCCAGACAGCGGAACCGTTGCTTGAGCATGCCGATTGTGTGCTCAACGATGTTCCTGGTAGCTTGATGGCTCTCTTTGTATCGTTCTTAAGCAGGGGTGCGGGGCGAACGGAGCGGGGTCATCAGCCAGGTGCACAGAGGATAGCCCTTGTCCCCGAGAAGCCAGGCTCCTGGGTGAAGCGGGGCCTCGAAATGGTCTGCCACGGAAGTCTGGTGCAGGATGAAGGCATCGTGGCTGCTGCCTGGAAAGTGGGCATTGACAGCGAGTATCAGCTGTCTGTGGTCACAGACCAACTGGACGTTCAAGGAATGGAAGCCCTTTTGGTTGCGGAAATCCTCGGCATTCCCTTGCGGCGCCCGCAAAAACACATGGGTGCAGTCAATGGCACCCTGCACCATGGGGAAGCCCACTATTCTTGCAAAGCCCGCTGCGCATTCTTGCTGCTTGTCCGGGGTCATGGGGAAAGAGATGTACTCTTGTCTCCTTTTAAAGAGGGCATTTGTGACTTGACAGATGCAGCAATGCACCGCGAACAGGGAGATAATGGCAATGTCCCCAGTAGCAGATTGAAAGGAGCCAGTGGCATAAAAGTTGAGAGCCACTGTTATCTTCACTGTCACCGACTGAGATGTCCTGCTTCTCAGTTGAGGCTGCAGATCTGGCTGAAGCAGGTGGCAGAGCTCAGTGACCACCTTGCTGAATTGCAGCCTTCGCAAACACTGCTCCTCAGACATATTGATGTATGAGAACTGTTGACGAAAAACCCTGTCTGGCCATGATTGCCACTCTCTCTCTGCATCTCTGTGCCCTCTCAATGTGATGGAGAAGCATGATGTTCCCATCTATTGCAGCCCCCATAGTATGTGGGCAATCAAAGTTATGCCGGTGAAAAAGCAAAGCAAGTGCAAAGTTATGGTCAGAAGCCAAAACTACCTCAGACAGCGCTGACTCAATGCAGAAGTCTCTCTTTCTCCCTTTGTCTCTCAGCAAATATCTCTCTCTCTCTCAGAACGAGTGGTCCAAAAATGGCTACCACACAGAAGCCAGGAAGAGCCCCCTTTAAATAGCGCCCCCCCAGCCCCACAGCGACTGGGAAGCGTTCCAGTCAACCTGTCATTGGTAGCGACAGGCGGAAAGGAGGGGGGCATCACTGAATTTCCTGTCCGGGGGCGCCCCAAGGGCGTTGCATTCTCGAATGACGTCAAGATCTGCGTGCGCAGGAGAGCAGGCGGTATGGTTTAGCACCGCCGCTAAATGTCCGCTCAATTTCGTGAGAGGTGCAGGTATCGCCGGGCGCTAGTTGGTTAGCGCCTCACTTAGCGCCCTCTTAAGGCACTAACGGGTGGCACTAACAACTGAATTTCTCCCCCTTTAAGTTTATTCCAGCTAGGTTAGTAAATAGTTTGTTAATTAGAGGTATGGCAGGGCAGCTCACACCCATGGAATGCACATCCTGTGCCATGTGGGAAGTCCTGGACACCTCCTGTGGTCTGGACGACCACATGTGCGGGAAGTGTAGCCAGCTACAGCAGCTCAAGCACCGGGTTACGGAGCTTGAGTGGCGGCTGCAGTCTGCAAGGCTGAGAGCTACGTGGATAGCACATTTTGGGAGGTGGTCACCCCACAGCTTAAGAGTGTGCAGGCAGAGAGAGAATGGGTGACCGTTGTTATGTATTTTGTGTTCTCCTCCCACCTGTGGTGGCGCTGTCACAGGAGATAAATGGTTGGGTGTTCTCTGTTAAGTTTAGCTCTCTTTGTTCGGAACTTTCCAGAACTTCTTTTCCTTCCAATAAAGCACTTCATGTTTGAATCTCTGAGTTCTGAGTCCTAAATTGTGTCTAGGTAGAAAGGTACCGACACAACAAGTGGCAACGAGGAGCGGATGAATCTGCATACGTTAAGGGTGCAGTGAGTAAACAGAAAATTTAATTTGAAACGTGAGATGGCTACTATATTAGGAAACATTGGTGATTTTGATGAAAATGTGGAGCAATGGAGCAAAATAGTCAATACAGAACGTTTTGACTATTTTGTATTGGCGAATGCGGTGGCAAATGAAAAGGTCATGCCTACCTTTTTGAGTGTAATCGGGCCGAAGACATTCAATTTACTTCGCAGCCTCGTGCAGCCAGATAAGCCAGGAACTAAAACACATAAGCAACTAGTGGAAATTCTTGGAGCACATTTTTCACCAAAACCTCTGGTTATTGCTGAGAGATTTAGATTTCACAAATGGAATCAAGAGGAGGGGGAATCAGGGACGATGTTTATTGCTGCTTTAAAAAGGTTGTCGGAACACTGCCAGTTCAAGGAGGTGCTGAATGACACCATTAGAGACAGACTTGTGTGTGGTCTGCAAAATGCAGCCACACAGAAGCGCCTTCTTACTGAGGACAACTTTACTCTTGAAAAGGCCATTGAAGTTAGTGTCTCCATGGAGATGGCGGAAAAGGAGGCTCACCAGTTGAGTTCAACAGGGAGAGTTCACAAGGTGTCGTCTGAGCCTAAAGGTGCACGGAACGGCACATGTTACCGTTGTGGGAAAACGGGCCATCACGCTAATGACTGCTGGTGTACGGAGCTGGAATGCCGAAATTGTGGCAAAAAGGGTCACATTGAACGCGCCTGTAGAGGTAAAAAAAGAACAGACAGAGCTGGGAAGCATGGAAGCAAAATGCCTGTATTTGGACAAGAGAGGAAAAAGAGTGTTCATTCAGTGCAGTATGATGGAACAAGCAAAACAAAGGGGAGCGACACCTCTGAGGAGGAAGAGCTGCACATACTGACGGTTGCAGGTGATTTAAATGGCGACTGGATGTCACCACTGGTGGAGGGACAATCAGTGCGGATGGAGGTGGACACAGGCGCGGCTGTGTCCCTTGTTTCAGACACTGACTACAACAAAATGCTAAAGCATCTTACCCTTCAACCAACAAACATTGTGCGAAAGACGTATACCGGCGAACCTGTGGCCATGAGAGGCGTCATTGAGGTGACAGTTAAATGAACGGACAGACTGCAAAACTGCCACTATATGTGGTAAAGGGAAATTACCCATCGCTACTGGGACGTGCGTGACTAGAGAAAATCACGCTGGACTGGCCTGCCGTCCGCATGATGTCAAAAGGGGAGTCAGGTCTGACTGCAGTGTTAAACAAACATGCAGAACTCTTCAACGGGGAACTTGGGAGCATGAAAAAGATCAGCGTGAAACTGGACATTAGACCTGACAGCAAGCCGAAGTTTCACAAAGCCCGACCTGTACCCTATGCAATTAGGCCAAAAGTTGAGGCTAACTTGGAGGCCTTAGTCGAGAATGGAGTCCTGGAGCCTGTGAGCGTGAGCAAATGGGCCACACCCATTGTTCCTGTCCTGAAAAAGGGTGGATCTGTTCGAATCTGCGGGGATTTTAAAGTGACTATTAACCCGGTGCTGTCTGCGGAACATAAGAACATAAGAACATAAGAAATAGGAGCAGGAGTAGGCCAATCGGCCTCTCGAGCCTGCTCCACCATTCAATAAGATCATGGCTGATCTGATCCTAACCGCCAATCCACTATCACAGAACCATCTCCTGAATCTAACAGAATTAGACACACGAAATAGGAGCAGGATCAGGCTACACAGCCCCTGGGCCCGCTCCGCTACCCACAGGGCCATGACCGATCCGAACCTAGACTCATGTCCAAATTCCTGCCCGCTCCCCGTAACCCTTAATTCCCTTTACTTCTAGGAAACTGTCTATTTCTGTTTTAAATTTATGTAATGATGTAGCTTCTACAGATTTTTGGGGCTGCATATTCCATGGACCTACCACCCTCTGAGTGAAGTAGTTCCTCCTCATCTCAGTTTTGAAAGAGCAGCCCCTTTACTAAGACTATGCCCCCTAGTTCTAGTTTCACCCATCATCGGGAACATCTTCCCCGCATCCACCCGATCCAACCCCTTCACAATCTTATATGTTTCAATAAGATCGCCTCTCATTCTTCTGAACTCCAATGAGTAGAGTCCCAATCTACTCAACCTCTCCTCATATGTCCATCCCCTCATCCCCGGGATTAACCGAGTGAACCTTCTTTGTACTGACTCGAGAGCAAGTATGTCCTTTCTTACGTATGGACACCAAAACTGTACGCAGTATTCCAGGTGCGGTCTCACCAATACCTTGTACAACTGAAGCAATACCTCCCTATTTTTATATTCTATCCCCCTAGCAATGAAAGCCAACATTCCATTGGCCTTCTTAATCACTTGCTGCACCTGCAGACTAACCTTTTGAGTTTCGTGCACCAGGACCCCCAGATCCCTTTGTACTTCAGTACTTTCCAGTTTCTTGCCATTAAGATAATAACTTGCTCTACGATTTTTCCTGCCAAAGTGCATAACCTCACACTTTCCAGTATTGCATTCCATCTGCCAAATCTCTGCCCACTTACTTAGCCTGTCTATGTCCCCTTGCAGGTTTTTTATGTCCTCCTCACTCACTACTTTCCCTCCCATCTTAGTATCATCTGCAAACTTTGATATGTTACACTCGGTCCCCTCCTCCAAATCGTTAATATAGATTGTAAAGAGTTGGGGACCCAGCACTGACCCCTGCGGAACACCACTAGTTACTGATTGCCAGTCTGAGAATGAACCATTTATCCCAACTCTCTGCCTTCTGTTAGATAGCCAATCCTCTATCCATGCCAGAATATTACCCCCAATCCCGTGATTTTTTATCTTAAGCAATAATCTTGTGTGTGGCACCTTGTCAAATGCCTTTTGGAAGTTTAAATACACTACGTCCACTGGTTCCCCTTTATCCACCCTATATGTTACTTCCTCAAAGAACTCCAGCAAATTTGTCAAACATGACTTCCCCTTCATAAAACCATGCTGACTTTGTCCTATTAAATTATGATTATCCAAATGTCCTGTTACTGTCTCCTTAATAATGGACTCCAAAATGTTACCTACCACAGATGTTAGGCTAACCGATCTATAGTTTCCAGCCTTCTGTCTACTGCCCTTTTTAAATAAGGGTGTTACATTAGCAGTTTTCCAGTCTGCCAGGACCTTTGCCGAGTCCAGGGAGTTTTGGAAAATTATTACCAATGCATCCACAATCCCTACTGCCACTTCCCTCAAGACCCTAGGATGTAAGCCATCAGGTCCAGGTGCTTTATCCGCCTTGAGTCCCATTATTTTACCGAGTACCACTTCCTTAATGATTTTGATCGTGTTTAGCTCCTCCCCCCCTTTAGCCCCCTGTTTGTCCAGTGTTGGGATATTCTTAGTGTCTTCTACTGTAAAGACTGATATAAAATATTCATTCAGTGTTTTTGCCATCTCCATATTTCCCACCATTAATTTCCCAGTCTCATCCTCTAAGGGACCAACATTTACTTTAGCCACCCTTTTTCTTTTTATATAACTATAAAAACTCTTACTATCTGTTTTTATATTTTTTGCTGATTTACTTTCATAATCTATCTTCCCTTTCTTAATCAATCTTTTTGTTATTTTTTGCTGTCTTTTAAAGTTTTCCCAATCCTCGATCCTCCCACTAGATTTGGCTACCTTATATGCCCTTGTTTTTTAGTCGAATATTATCCTTAATTTCTTTACTTAGCCACGGATGGCTGTCTTTTCTTTTACACCCTTTTCTTCTCAGTGGAATATTTTTTTTTTGGATGTTGTAAAATAACTCCTTAAATGTACACCACTGATCATGTATCGTCTCACCCTTTAATCTATTTTCCCAATCCACTCTACTCAATTCCGCTCTCATACCTTCATAGTCTCCTTTATTCAAGCTTAGCACACTTGTTTGAGATCCAACCTTCTCACCCTCTAATTGAATATGGAATTCAACCATTCCAAGTGGGTCCTTTACTGGGACATTTTTAATTAATCCTGTCTCGTTACACAGGGCCAGATCTAAGGTTGCTTGCCCCCTGGTCGGTTCAGTTACATACTGCTCAAGAAACCCATCCCTAAGACACTCAATGAACTCATCCTCAAGGCAGCCCTGTCCAATTTGATTTGTCCAATTAATATGATAGTTAAAATCCCCCATAATTATAGATGTTCCCTTATTACAAGCCTCAACTATTTCCTGATTGATACTCCGTCCAACAGAGTTGCCACTGTTCGGAGGCCTATAGACTACGCCCACTAGTGTTTTTTTCCCCTTATTATTCCTTACCTCCACCCAAACTGTTTCATTATCCTGATCTTTTGACCCAATATCATTTCTCTGTATTACAGTGATTCCTTCCTTTATTAACATAGCCACCCCACCTCCCCTTCCTTCCTGCCTGTCCTTCCTGATCGTTAAATAACCTGGTATGTTTAATTCCCAGGCATTGTCACCCTGTAGCCATGTTTCTGTAATGGCCACAAGATCATACCCATATGTAGTTATTTGTGCCATTAACTCGTCTATTTTGTTACAAATGCTACGTGCATTCAGATAGAGAACTTTCAAAGATGTTTTGTGACACTTAGTTCCTGCTTTTGCCCTTTTTGTTACTTTACCTTTTACTCCATACCTTCTGCCCCTTCCTGACACGCTCTGGTTTTTAATTTCCCCACTGCTACCTAAGTCTATGACCTTCTCTGTTGTCATTTTTATTATTTGCTCTCTAGGAACCTCCCCCCCACTAGTTAGTTTAAAGCCCTCTCTACAGCCCTAGTTGATGTGCCTCAATAATCCCGAGACTCGATGTTAGCGGAACAAAACAAGGCTTTTATTAACTTAGAAGATAACACGCAGTGGAGAGAGGTCTCTTCCATCTGGAGCTCTGCAGTACTGGATATGAGGCCAGACTGAGCTGGCTTACATAGAGGCCAGGTATGGGCAGAGCCCTACACACAACACATTCCATACATTCCAATATACAATACAATGGTGAGGAGAAACCTGAAACCAACCACAGTCACAGGCAATACAATGGTGAGGGGGAACCTGAAACCAACCACAGTCACAGGCAGTGATGAATGGAATATTTCATCACATTCACCCCTTCTATAGATTTAGTCTGTTCGGGGGTTTGGTAGTCCTCTGCGACCGACGTGGCTGTTGTGGTGTCGTGGGTGTCGGCTGGGTGTCCCCGGTGGCCTCCTGGGTCTCTGCCGGGGGTGCCGCCAGGGTTGTTGAAGGGGTAGTTGGTGGGGGTGCCGTTGGTCGATGTTCTTCCGGGGGTGATGAAAGAGTAGTGGGTGGGTAAGAGTTGCTGTGGTCGTTGTTGCTGCTATTGCCGTGGTTGTTGTCGTTACCGGCTGGGGCGACGTCTTTTATTGACACGGTGTCCTCCCTTCCGTCGGCGTGCCGGACATACGCGTATTGGGGGTTGGCGTGGAGTAGGTGCACTGGCTCCACGAGAGGGTCCGTCTTATGGCCCCTCACATGCCTTCGCACGAATACCGGACCTGGGGTGGAGAGCCATGACGGCATGGATACGCCTGAGGTGGATTTCCGGGGAAAGCTAAACATTCGTTCATGAGGCATGGCATTAGTGGCAGTACACAATAGTGACCATATCGAATGGAGCACATCTGAGAGGACTTCCTGCCAGCGGGAGATAGGGAGGCCCTTGGTCCTTAGAGCTAGAGTGACTGCTTTCCATACTGTCCCGTTCTCTCGCTCCACTTGACCGTTACCCCGGGGGTTGTAGCTGGTGGTACGGCTCGTGGCGATACCCCTGGACAGCATGTACTGGCGTAGCTCTTCACTCATGAAGGACGCCCCCCTATCCGTGTGGATGTAGCTCGGCATACCGAACAGGCAGAACAGGCTGTTGAGGCATTTGATGACCGTGGCGCTGGTCATGTCTGGGCAGGGGAAGGTGAATGGGAACCGGGAGTATTTGTCCACAATATTCAGGAAGTAAACATTGCGGTCGACGGACGGGAGGGGGCCCTTGAAATCTAAGCTGAGCCACTCAAAGGGCCATGTAGCTTTGATTAAGTGGGCTCTATCAGGGTGGTAGAACTGAGGCTTGCACTCAGCGCAAGTGCGGCAGTTCCTGGTCAGAGACCGAACTTCCTCAATCGAGTAGGGTAAGTTGCGGGACTTTATGAAGTGGAACAGCCGCGTGACCCCTGGGTGGCAGAGGTCATTGTGGAGGGTCTGTAGCCGATCCCCGGTGGCGCTGGCACACATCCCTCGTGAGAGGGCATCTGGGGATTCGTTAAGGGCCCCTGGCCGGTAAATGATGTCATACTCGAAGGTGGAGAGCTCGATCCGCCACCTAAGAATCTTATCATTTTTGATCTTCCCCCTCTGTTTATTATTGAACATAAACGCTACCGACCGCTGGTCGGTAAGTAGGGTGAAGCGTTTGCCGGCTAGGTAGTGGCGCCAGTGGCGCACTGCCTCCACGATGGCTTGGGCCTCCTTTTCCACGGAGGAGTGTCTGATCTCGGGCCCTTGGAGGGTCCTCGAGAAGAAAGCTACGGGCCGCCCCACCTGGTTGAGGGTGGCCGCCAAGGCAAAGTCAGACGCATCACTTTCCACTTGAAATGGAGTGTTCTCGTCCACTGCCTGTAGCGTGGCCCGCTCAATATCCTGCTTAATGCTTTTGAAGGCGGCGCGGAAAAGAGGATGCTTTCAAGAGGGGACGGGCTTTGTCGGAGTAGTTGGGGACCCATTGGGAATAATAAGAAAATAACCCCAGGCACCTTTTCAGGGCTTTGGGAGTGTTGGGCAGGGGCAGCTCCCGTAGGGGGCGCAATCAGTCGGGGTCTGGTCCGATTTCCCCATTCTCCACCACGCTGCCTAGTATGCAGAGGCGCGTGGTGTTGAAAACGCACTTGTCCTCGTTGTAGGTGAGGTTGAGTTTTTGTGCGGTTTTCAGGAACCTCTCGAGGTTCGAGTCGTGATCCTGCTGGTTGTGACCGCAGATGGTGACGTTGTCGAGGTAGGGGAAGGTTGCCTGCAAGTGGTGGTCATCGACCATGCGATCCATCTCCCTCTGGAAGACCGAGACCCCATTCGTCACCCCAAAGGGGACTCTGAGGAATTGGTAGAGGCGTCCGTTCGCCTCGAAGGCGGTGTACGGGCGGTCCTCTGGTCTGATAGGGAGCTGGTGGTATGCTGACTTGAGGTCGATGGTGGAGAACACCCGGTATTGGGCGATTTGGTTCACCATTTCTGATATGCGGGGTAGCGGGTAGGCGTCTAGTTGGGTGTACCTGTTGATCGTTTGGCTATAGTCGATCACCATCCGTTTCTTCTCGCTACCCCTTACCACCACCACTTGGGCGCGCCACGGGCTATTGCTGCATTCAATAATGCGCTCTTTCAGGAGCCTGTCTACCTCGGTCGCGATAAACCGCCTGTCCTCCCAGCTGTACCTCCTGCTTTTGGTCGCTATTGGCCAGCAGTTAGGGGTAAGGTTCGCGAATAGCGAAGGCGGCTTTACCTTCAGGGTAGCCAGGCCGCACACTGTGAGGGGCGGCTGGGACCCACCGTACTTGAGCGTGATGCTTTGGTGGTTGCACTGGAAATCCAGGCCCAAGATCACGCTCGCGCATAGATTCTTCATGATTAATACTTTAAAATTATCGTATACAGTCCCGTTAACGGACAATTGTACCGTGCAGTAACCCAGAATGGTCGATGTCTGGGTTTTATCAGCCAGAGAGATGGTACCCCGAGTAGGGACCACCTTTAGGGAGAGTTGTTGTGCCAGTTCAGGGTGGATAAAACTCTCCGTTCTTCCGCTGTCAATTAAACATTTAACCCGGCACCCGTTTACCTCGATGTCCACCATTGATTTGGATAGTGGGTGGGGCCTGGTCTGGTCCACTGTGACCGATGCCACTGTAGGGCCCTGATCGAGACAAGATGGCGTCCAAGATGGCCGCTCCCACGGCGCACACGCGGCGGTGGCGGGTTTTGGTTTTCCGGCGGGGTTCCCTCTGCACACCTTCCCGAAGTGCCCCTTCTTACCGCACTTAAAGCAGGTGGTGCCTTTCGCCGGGCACAGGTTTCTGGTGTGCTTTGGCTGCCCGCAGAAGTAGCAGTTGGGTCCCCGACGCGTCGCGGCTGTCGTAGGGCTTCTGGGGGGAGAGCGGGGCCCCGACGGTGTCGGGCTGCCTGGCGGGGAAGATGCCTTCCAAGATGGCGGCGCCCTTGGTGCACACGTGGCGGCGTGGACGGCACGGGCTGAAGAGTAGGCGTCCGAGTTTCTCTGGGCCACATCCAGGGATCGCGCGGTGTCCGCAGCCTGTTTCAGGTCCAATCCCGTTTTTTCCAGCAGTCTTTGCCGGATGTAAGTGGAGCTGAGGCCTGTGATAAAGGCATCGCGAACAAGCTCGTCGGTGTACACTGCGGCTCTTACATCTCGGCACTTGCAGTCTTTGCCAAGCATTTTCAGGGTGCCGAGGAACTCCTCCACCGATTCCCCAGGTCGCTGTGCGCGAGTGGCGAGCAGATGCCTAGCATACACCTCATTCGTAGGCTGCTGGTAATGCGCCTTTAAGATGTCGCAGGCGGCCAGGTACGTGTCGGCGTCTTGGATGAGGGGGTAAACCCGGTGGCTTACCCAATTCAGCAGAATTCCGAGTTTCATACTCGCAGCGTCCGTAGCGTCTTTGACGGCTGCGGAATTGTCCAGGAAGAATTCCATACACGTAAACCAGTGTCCGAAGCGTGCTGATGCGTCCGGAGCATGCTGATCCAAATCCAAACGTTCGGGTTTCAGGAGTTGATCCATTGTGTTGAAAAATAAGTTAATAAAATTGATGTGCCTCAATAATCCCGAGACTCGATGTTAGCGGAACAAAACAAGGCTTTTATTAACTTAGAAGATAACACACAGTGGAGAGAGGTCTCTTCCATCTGGAGCTCTGCAGTACTGGATATGAGGTCAGACTGAGCTGGCTTACATAGAGGCCAGGTATGGGCGGAGCCCTACACACAACACATTCCATACATTCCAATATACAATACAATGGTGAGGAGAAACCTGAAACCAACCACAGTCACAGGCAATACAATGGTGAGGGGAAACCTGAAACCAACCACAGTCACAGGCAGTGATGAATGGAATATTTCATCACACTAGTTATATGATCCGCCAGGACTCTAGTCCCAGCACTGGCCAAGTGAAGCCCGTCCCAACGGAACAGCTCCCTCCTGCCCCAGTACTGGTGCCAGTGTCCCAGGAAGCAAAACCCATTTCTCCCACACCAGTCTTTGAGCCACGCATTTAACTCTCTAATTTTATTTGTCCTAGCCAAATTCGCTCGTGGCTCAGGTAATAATCCAGAGATTATTACCCTTGTGGTTCTGCTTTTTAATTTGGCCCCTAGCTGCTCAAACTCCCTCAGCAGAGCCTCCTTCCTTGTCCTATCTATGTCGTTGGTACCAACATGGACCACGACAACTGGATCCTTCCCCTCCCACTCCAAGTTTCTCTCCAGTCCAGAGGAGATGTCCTTAACCCTGGCACCGGGCAGGCAACACAGCCTTCGGGACTCTCGCTCTCGGCTGCAAAGAACTCTATCTATCCCCCTAACGATACTATCCCCTACCACTACAACATTTCTTTTAACTCCCCCCACTTGAATGGCCCCCCGCTCCACGGTGCTGTGGCCAGGTTGCTCATCCTCCCCGCAGTCCCTGTTCCCATCCTCACAGGGAGTAAGAGCCTCGAACCTGTTGGACAAGTGCAAGGGCTGCGGCTCCTCCAACACTACCTCCTGGATCCCCGTACCTGCCTCACTTCTAGTCACACCATCCTGACCCTGGCCACGGACTACATCTGAATTAATTAATCTAATTGGTGTGAATACCTCGTGATACACAGAGTCCAGGTAACTCTCCCCCTCCCTGATGTGTCTCAGTGTCTGAAGTTCGGACTCCAGCTCTTCAACACGGAGCCGGAAATCCTCGAGCAGCCAACACTTACTGCAAATGTGATCACCGTGAGCATCAATGGTTTCCACCAGCTCCCACATATTGCAGCAGCAACACATCACCTGATCTCACATTCTATGTAATTAATTAAATTTATTAATATTATTCTTAAATACCCTCTGCCCCGATTCTAGATGGTGAATATCACACCTTAGAAACTATAAACCAAAGAGATTTAAGCTTAAAAAGGGAGAAATAATCACCAACCAATCACTTACCCGCTTTCTGGTGACGTCACACTTGGATTACTTTTTACCTCTCTCCTTCCCTCCGAGTTCCCAGACTGGAGATTGGTAAACCTTACCTGGTCTCTGGGGCCTTTTATAGACCCGCTGCTGCCGCTGAGATTCCCGCCGACGCACTGCGGCCTTACCTGGTCTCTGGGGCCTTTTATAGCCTCGCTGCTGCCGCTGAGATTCCCGCCGACGCACTGAGGCCTTACCTGGTCTCTGGGGCCTTTTATAGCCCCGCTGCTGCCGCTGAGCTTCCCGCCGATGCACTGCGGCCTTACCTGGTCTCTGGGGCCTTTTATAGCCCCGCTGCTGCCGCTGAGATTCCCGCCGATGCACTGCGGCCTTACCTGGTCTCTGGGGCCTTTTATAGCCCCGCTGCTGCCGCTGAGATTCCCGCCGACGCACTGCGGCCTTACCTGGTCTCTGGGGCCTTTTATAGCCCCGCTGCTGCCGCTGAGATTCCCGCCGATGCACTGAGGCCTTACCTGGTCTCGGGGGCCTTTTATAGCCCCACTGCTGCCGCTGAACTTCCCGCCAATGCACTGAGGCCTTACCTGGTCTCTGGGGCCTTCTATAGCCCCGCTGCTGCCGCTGAGATTCCCGCCGATGCACTGAGGCCTTACCTGGTCTCTGGGGCCTTTTATAGCCCCGCTGCTGCCGCTGAAACACCCGCCGATGCAATGAGGCCTTACCTGGTCTCTGGGGCCTTTTACAGCCCCGCTGCTGCCGCTGAGATTCCCGCCGACGCACTGAGGCCTTACCTGGTCTCTGGGGCCTTTTATAGCCCCACTGCTGCCGCTGAGATTCCCGCCGATGCACTGAGGCCTTACCTGGTCTCTGGGGCCTTTTATAGCCTCGCTGCTGCCGCTGAGATTCCCGCCGACGCACTGAGGCCTTACCTGGTCTCTGGGGCCTTTTATAGCCTCGCTGCTGCCGCTGAGATTCCCGCCGATGCACTGAGGCCTTACCTGGTCTCTGGGGCCTTTTTGAGCCCCGCTGCTGCCGCTGAAACACCCGCCGATGCACTGAGGCCTTACCTGGTCTCTGGGGCCTTTTATAGCCCCGCTGCTGCCGCTGAGATTCCCGCCGACGCACTGAGGCCTTACCTGGTCTCTGGGGCCTTTTATAGCCCCGCTGCTGCCGCTGAGATTCCCACCGACGCACTGAGTCCTTACCTGGTCTCTGGGGCCTTTTATAGCCTCGCTGCTGCCGCTGAGATTCCCGCCGATGCACTGAGGCCTTACCTGGTCTCTGGGGCCTTTTATAGCCTCGCTGCTGCCACTGAGATTCCCGCCGATGCACTGAGGCCTTACCTGGTCTCTGGGGCCTTTTTGAGCCCCGCTGCTGCCGCTGAAACACCCGCCGATGCACTGAGGCCTTACCTGGTCTCTGGGGCCTTTTATAGCCCCGCTGCTGCCGCTGAGATTCCCGCCGACGCACTGAGGCCTTACCTGGTCTCTGGGGCCTTTTATAGCCCCGCTGCTGCCGCTGAGATTCCCACCGACGCACTGAGTCCTTACCTGGTCTCTGGGGCCTTTTATAGCCTCGCTGCTGCCGCTGAGATTCCCGCCGATGCACTGAGGCCTTACCTGGTCTCTGGGGCCTTTTATAGCCTCGCTGCTGCCACTGAGATTCCCGCCGATGCACTGAGGCCTTACCTGGTCTCTGGGGCCTTTTATAGCCCCGCTGCTGCCGCTGAAACACCCGCCAACGCACTGAGGCCTTACCTGGTCTCTGGGGCCTTTTATAGCCCCGCTGCTGCCGCTGAGATTCCCACCGACGCACTGAGGCCTTACCTGGTCTCTGGGGCCTTTTGTAGCCCCGCTGCTGCCGCTGAGATTCCCGCCGACGCACTGAGGCCTTACCTGGTCTCTGGGGCCATTTGTAGCCCCGCTGCTGCCGTTGAAACACCCGCCGACGCACTGAGGCCTTACCTGGTCTCTGGGGCCTTTTATAGCCCCGCTGCTGCCGCTGAGATTCCCGCCGACGCACTGAGGCCTTACCTGGTCTCTGGGGCCTTTTATAGCCCCGCTGCTGCCGCTGAGATTCCCGCCGACGCACTGAGGCCTTACCTGGTCTCTGGGGCCTTTTGTAGCCCCGCTGCTGCCGCTGAGATTCCTGCCGATGCACTGAGGCCTTACCTGGTCTCTGGGGCCATTTATAGCCCCGCTGCTGCCGCTGAAACACCCGCCGACGCACTGAGGCCTTACCTGGTCTCTGGGGCCTTTTATAGCCCCGCTGCTGCCACTGAAACACCCACCGACGCACTGAGGCCTTACCTGGTCTCTGGGGCCTTTTATAGCCCCGCTGCTGCCGCTGAGATTCCCGCCGACGCACTGAGGCCTTACCTGGTCTCTAGGGCCTTTTATAGCCCCGCTGCTGCCGCTGAAACACCCACTGACGCACTGAGGCCTTACCTGGTCTCTGGGGCCTTTTATAGCCCCGCTGCTGCCGCTGAAACACCCGCCGACGCACTGAGGCCTTACCTGGTCTCTGGGGCCTTTTATAGCCCCGCTGCTGCCGCTGAGATTCCCGCCGAACAGTATCCTCTTCCCCTCATTGATGATCTTTTTACGGGCCTGGCCGGAGGGCAAAAGTTCAGCAAAATAGACTTATGCCAGGCTTATCTACAAATGCATGTCGATGACAAATCAAAGGAGCTGCTGACAATTGTGACACACAAGGGGCTATACAGGTACTGCCGCCTTCCGTTTGGAATTACGTCGGCCTCTGATCTATTCCAAAGGGCAATGGATCAGATTTTGAGTGGACTGCCAGGAGTCCAGTGCTACCTGGACGACATCCTTGTCACTGGGACAAATGAGGAGGATCATCTTCTGAACTTGGATGCGACACTACAACGACTGAAAGAGTACGGACTCAGAGTTCGTAAAGACAAATGTGAATTCTTTCAGTCTTCAGTTGAGTACCTGGGGCATGTGATTGACGCTACTGGCCTGCATAAGGCGCCGTCAAAGGTCAAGGCGATCGTGGAGGCCACAGCACCCAAGAATGTGAGCCAGTTACGTTCATTTCTGGGGCTACTTAACTACTATGGGAAGTTTATTCCAGACTTAGCAACATTGCTGAAGCCATTACATCAGTTGCTATGTCAAGGCAAAACATGGAAATGGACTGAACTGTGCAACTTAGCTTTCGATCAAGCAAAGAAAGCATTGCTGAAACCGGAGGTCCTGACACACTTCGACCAAAAGCTACCCGTGCAGCTAGCATGTGATGCAGCACCATATGGTGTGGGAGCAGTCATATCCCACATCATGCCTTCGGGTGAAGAGAAACCTATCGTCTTCGCATCACGCACCTTGAACAAGGCCGAGAGTAACTATGCGCAGATCGAGCGCGAGGCCTTGGGAATCGTTTTTGGAATTCGAAAATTTCATCAGTACCTGTTTGGGAGAAGGTTCACACTCCTGACGGACCACCGTCCATTGACTTCAATCTTTGGGCCCCACACCGGAATTCCGTCTCTCGCTGCAAGCAGGATGCAAAGGTGGGCTTTACTGTTGTCAGGACACACATCCGACATCAAGTATCGCAAATCAGACTTGCACAGCAACGCAGACGGTCTCTCGAGGCTACCCTTGCCTGTTACTCCCCCAGAGCCTCGTCAGATAGACATCTTCTACTTTAGACAAGTGGAGGGAGCACCTGTTACTGCAGTTCAGGTGCGAAGGTACACCCGCAACGATCCAGTCCTGTCTGAGGTAATGGACAATGTCATTCGAGGGAGAGCTATAGGAGATTCTCCTAGTTTGAAACCTTACGTTTCAAAAAGAAATGAGCTCTCCGTCCAGGCAGGTTGTCTTCTTTGGGGACGCCGTGTCATCATTCCACCACCTCTGAGGGAACCTATACTGCAACAACTTCATACAGGCCACAGTGGGATGGTTCGGATGAAGGAAATGGCAAGAAGCTACTTCTGGTGGCCAGGTCTCGATGGGAATATTGAGGAGTACATGTGGACTTCGCTGGTCCTTTCGAAGAGAAGATGTTTATGGTGGTTGTGGATGCTCGTAGCAAGTGGCCGGAGGTCGCTGTGATGAGGTCTACCAGGGCAGAGAAAACAATTGAGAAACTTGGTGAGATGTTCAGCCATTATGGCTCATCGGAACAACTCGTAAGTGACAACGGTCCACAATTTGTATCACAGGAGTTTGCAACCTTCCTGCATGTGAATGGTGTCCAACACATCAGGTCTGCGCCCTATCATCCCTCTACTAACGGCCAGGCAGAAAGGTTTGTGCAAACTTTGAAGCACGCCTTGAAGGCATCACAAGGTCAGGGCTCAATCCACCAACGTCTGAACAGCTTCCTGTTGTCCTACAGGAACGAGCCGCATGCCACAACCAAAACATCCCCCCGCTTCGCTCATGATGAAGAGGCAGTTGCGGACAAGTTTTGACTTACTCAAACCTCCAAGGGCAGAACAGGTTGTCCATTGTCAACAACAAGCTCAAGTTGAAAAGAGAGAGAAAAGAGCCAAGGAGAGACGGTTTCACCCTGGAGAGCACGTCCTAGCTCGGAACTACAGCACTGGACCGAAATGGGTTCCTGCTACGGTGATCGCGCAGACGGGCCCTGTGTCTTACACGGTTGAGACTGTTGAGGACGTCATCTGGAGAAGACACACAGATCAACTGTTGCTAGGAGCAGAGACAGCCACAGAGGCTCCAACGGCTGGTTGGCCTGAACTGTTTCCGGATGATACCGCAAACCAGCATCCTTTGCCACAGTGCTCTTCTCCAACACAGGAAGTCAAAGAGACTGTTCCACCTGTGCAAACTCCTGACTTTCGACTGACACAGGCACCTTCTCCATCCAGGCCTGTGTCAATGCCTACTGCTGTGGAAGCCAGCGATGACCGCCGGTATCCTGTCAGAGAGCGGCGGCCTCCAAGACGCTTGGATCTGTAGGCTTAGTGACTTACCCACAAGACTGGGACAGAATAAACCCCAGGGTAAAGTCAGGGTTTGAGGCAGTCTACCTCTACCCTAGGTTCATTGAGTGCATTGAAAGTAACTTACCTGTTGAGGAATAATGTGGACCTTCCATTTAAGAGGGGAGGAAATGTTATGTATTTTGTGTTCTCCTCCCAGCTGTGGTGGCGCTGTCACAGGAGATAAATGGTTGGGTGTTCTCTGTTAAGTTTAGCTCTCTTTGTTCGGAACTTTCCAGAACTTCCTTTCCTTCCAATAAAGCACTTCATGTTTGAATCTCTGAGTTCTGAGTCCTAAATTGTGTCTAGGTAGAAAGGTACCGACACAACAACTGTCAGACAGAAGAGGAGGACCAGGCAGGCAGTGCAGGAGTCCCCTGAGCCCATCTTGCTCAACAACCAGTATTCGGTGCTGAGTTCTGGTGAGGGCAATGGTTCCTCTGGGGATTGCAGCCAGAGCCAAGTCCATAGCACCATGGAAGGCTCAGCTACATGGGGTGGGGGTGGGGGAGGAAGAGGAGAGGGAGAGCAATAGTGATAGGGGATTCAATAGTTAGGGTAGCAGACAGGCATTTCTGCGGCCGCAGACATGACTCCAGGATGGTATGTTGCCTCCCTGGTTCCAGAGTCAAGGATGTCACTGTACGGCTGCAGGGCATTCCGTGGGGGGAGGGTGAACAGCCAGAGGTCGTGGTCCATATCGGTACCAACAACATAGGTAGGAAGAGGGATGAGGTCCTGCAGGCAGAGTTTAGGGAGCTAGGAAAGAGGTTAAAAAGCAGGACCTCAAAGGTAGTAATCTCTGGATTACTACCACTGCCAGGTGCTGCTGAGTACAGAAATAGGAAGATAGAGCAGATGAATGCATGGCTGGAGAGATGGTGTAGGAGGGAGGGCTTTAGATTCCTGAGGAATTGGAACTGTTTCTGGGGGAGGTGGGACCTCTACAAGCCAGATGGGTTGCACCTCAATGGGAATGGGACCAATATCCTCGCAGGAGGATTTGCTAGTGCTGTTGGGGAGGGTTAAACTAGCTTGCCAGGAGGATGGGAACCTAAGAATAGAGTCAGTAGGGAGGGAAGAAAAACTGGAATTGGAAAACAAAAGCATAGAAAGTAAATTGGAAGGACAGAGGAATCAAGGGCTAGATAATAGTCAACAAGGAGGTTTGCCTGTACTAAATGGTATATACTTCAATGCAAGGAGTATAGCGAACAAGGCAGATGAGCTGAGGGCACAGGTAGATACTGGGGACTATGATATTATAGCTATTACAGAGACGTGGCTGAAAGAGGGGCAGGTATGGCAGCTCAGCATTCCTGGTTACAGGATTTTCAGACGGGATAGAGAGGGAGGTAAAAAGGGAGGGGGGGTCGCGGTATTGATTAAAGAAACTATTACAGCTGTGAGGAGGGATGATATGTTGGAGGGATCATCAAACTAGGCCATATGGGTCAAATTGAAAAACAAAAAAGGGGCAATCACACTGCTGGGAGTGTACTACAGACTCCCAAACAGTGAGAGGGAGATAGAAGACCAAATATGTAGACAAATTTCTGAGAAATGTAAAAACTATAGGGCAGTAATAGTAGGGGATTTCAACTACCCCAATATTAACTGGGATAAAATTAGTGTGAAGGGTATAGAGGGTGCGGAATTCCTAAAATGAATCCAGGAGAACTTTTTTAGCCAGTATGTAGCAAGCCCAACAAGGGAGGGGGCGATTCTGGATTTAGTTTTAGGGAATGAAGCTGGGCAGGTAGAAGGCATATCAGTGGGGGAGCATTTTGGTGCTAGTGACCATAATTCAGTTAGATTTAAGGTAGCTATGAAAAAGGACAAGGATAGACCAGAAATAAAAAATCTAAATTGGGGAAAAGCAAATTTTGCTAAGCTCAGAGGGGATTTAGCCACAGTGGACTGGAAACAGCTACTTGAAGGTAAATCAGTGTCAGAGCAGTGGGAGGCATTCAAGGAGGAGATCCGGAGGGTTCAGACCAAATATGTGCCCTTAAAGAAAAAAGGTGGGACTAACAAATCTAGAGCTCCCTGGATGTCTAGGGACATACAGAGTAGGATAAAGAAAAAAAGGGAGGCGTATGACAGATACCGAGGGCTAAATATTCCAGAATCTTTAGAGGAGTACAGAAAGTGCAGGGATGCAATTAAAAAGGATATTAGGAAAGCAAAGAGAGAGCATGAAAAATTCTTGGCAAGTAAAATCAAGGAAAACTCAAAGATGTTTTATTAATATATTAAGAGTAAGAGGATAACTAAAGATAGGGTAGGGCCTATTAGAGATCATGCGGGTAATCTGTGTGTGGAGGCGGGAGATGTCGGTAGTGTTCTTAATGAATATTTTGTGTCTGTTTTCACAAAGGAGAGGGGTGAAGCAGACATTGTTATCAGGGAGGAGGAGTGTTAAATATTAGATGGAATAAACATAGTGAAAGAGGAAGTATTAAGGGGTTTAGCAGCTTTAAAAGTGGATATATCCCCAGGCCCGGATTAAATGTAACCCAGGCTGTTAAGCGAAGCAAAAGAGGAAACAGCAGAGGCCCTGACCATCATTTTCCAATCCTCTCTGGCTTCAGGTGTGGTGCCAGAGGACTGGAGGACTGCTAATGTGGTACCCTTGTTTAAAAAGGGAGAAAAGGATAGACCGAGTAATTACATGCCAGTCAGCCTAACCTTGGTGGTGGGCAAATTATTGGAAAGAATTCTGAAGGACAGGATAAATCTTCATTTAGAAAGACATGGATTAATCAAGGATAGTCAGCATGGATTTGTTAAGGGAAGGTTGTGTCTGACAAACTTGATTGAATTTTTTGAGGAGGTAACAAGGAGGGTAGATGAGGGTAGTGTATTTGATGTAGTCTATATGGACTTTAGCAAGGCTTTTGATAAGATTCCACATGGCAGACTGGTCACAAAGTTAAAAGCCCATGGGATCCAGGGCAAAGGGTCAAGTTGGATTCAAAACTGGCTCGGAGGCAGGAAGCAGAGTGTAATGGTTGATGGGTGTTTTTGTGACTGGAAGGCTGTTTCCAGTGGGAATCCGCAGGGATCAGTACTAGGTCCCTTGCTTTTTGTGGTATATATCAATGATCTAGACATGAATATAGGGGGTATGATTAAGAAGTTTGCAGAGGATACTAAAATCGGCTGTGTGCTTGATACTGAAGAAGGAAGCTGTAGACTGCAGGAAGACATCAATAAATTGGTCAGGTGGGCAGAACAGTGGCAAATGGAATTCAATCCGGAGAAGTGTGGGGTAATGCATTTGTGGGGGGCTAACAAGGAAAGGGAATACACATTAAATGGCAGGACACTGAGTAATGTAGAGGAACAAAGGGACTTTGGAGTGCATGTCCACAGATCCCTGAAGGTAGCAGGCCAAGTAGATAAGGTGGTTAAGAAGGCATACTGAATGCTTGCCTTTATTTGCCATGGCATAGAATACAAGAGCAGGGGGGTTATGCTTCAACTGTATAAAATATTAGTTATACCTCAGCTAGAGTACTGTGTGCAGTTCTGGTCACCTTACATTACAGGAAAGATGTGATTGCACTAGAGAGGGTACAGAGGAGATTTAAAAGGATGTTGCCAGGAGTAGATAATCTTAGCTATGAGGAAAGACTGGATAGGCTGGGTTTGTTTTCCTTGGAACAGAGGAGGCTGAGGGGAGACTTTATTGAGGTGTATAAAATTATGAGGGGCCTAGATAGAGTGGATAGAAAGGACTTATTTCCCTTAGCAGAGGGGTCAAAAACCAGGGGGCACAGATTTTAAGTAATTGGGGGAAGGTTTAGAGGGGATTTAAGGGGAAATTTCTTCACCCAGAGGATTGTGGGGGTTTGGAACTCACTGCCTGAAAGGGTGGTAGAGGCAGGAACCCTAACCACATTTAAAAAGTACTTGGATGTGCACTTGGGATGCTGTAACCTGCAGGGCTACGGACCAAGAGCTGGGAAGTGGGATTAGGCTGGATAGCTCTTTGTTGACCGGCGCGGGCATGATGGGCCGAAATGGCCTCCTTCTGTGCTGTAACTTTCTATGATTCTATGATTCTATTCCAAGCTCCACAGATCAGTCCTTTTCAGACACTCCCTGCTAAACAAATCTACTATTCTTTCTTCAAGTAGCAGTATTCTTCAATGTCTGGGACTCCACCACGTGTTGCATACAATGCCCTCTTATTTGAGAATTTTCCATTGAACATTAGTGTTGTTTGGCCATGGAAATTCCTTCCTGCAGTGTATTCATTCTCCCATCATGGCATGTGTAATGTAGTTTACAGGCCTGGTATTTTCACTTCTCATTCCTTACTTGCAGCCTTTTTGTGAACATATTTCTGTGTCCACTGCAGTATCTTTTAAATTGTGGTCTCGCTGGTCCAAATGCCAGAACCTTCAAATGGAAGAGGTAATGTTGACACGATCAGTGCTAAATTGTCATGCTTGGCACTTCCTTGCATTTTAAATTGTCTATCTTCTGACTAACATGTGCTGCCCTCTTTCCATCTGACCATCAATTGCTGAGCCTGTTTGCTGAAACTAGATTTGTGCTGCTGTTGTTGAGTCATTTTCCACCTGTTTCACATTTCACAGCTAGATTCTTGCATTCTTGGATTTTTGGAAATGTATAAGAATCAGTTGCTTCATTAGCTGTGTCAGAAGAATGAGAAGATTATTATTACATGTGCATTGTGATTTGCTGCAAATTTTTTGTTACCACTTCTGAATTCATATATCTCACAGCATGTGGGAATGTCCTGCATTGCAATAAGTTTTGCTAGTAATGTAGACCCTAGATGTTGGTAATCAAAGTCTGCAAGTAAACCTTTTTGCGATGAGAGACTAAATGAGCCATTTTCACTCATACTAGAATGCTGTTTGATCTGGTAATGAAGACTGAGAATTGTAGACACAAAATGTTGGGTACATTAAGCCATACATGTCTCCCAGACGGGTTTGATTTCATTTTCTCAATTCCAAAGTCCTTTTGCTTTCTATGCATAAGATAAACATCTGGAACAGCATGATGAAAAGAAAAAGTTTCTGTTCACAACCCTGCAGATTCCTCGCTCTGTTCAGTTGTGTGTTTGGATAAATGGAATATAGAATGATCAATAGGGATAAGGAATGTATTCACTCTTGACTTTATAATCCAAGGGCACTTGGCAGCATAAATTCAAGTTGCTTATACAATTCATGACTTGTGTGTGTGTTCCTTACAACAGTGGTAACTTATGTCCAAATCTCCCTATTACATTACATAGGATAAGGAACTTAATGAATTGCTTCTACTAATTATTTATAATATTTACCTTTTGAGAACTGCAGTACGCATTTCAGGACTGCATCTAGAAAATAAGATTAGAATTTCTATTTTGTTCAGTGTGCTTTAAGCAGGGGCATTTTTAACCTGCAGATTTTGACTCATTGGGCTCGATTTTGCCAGGCCCAAGGAGGCGGGATTGGAGGCGTGTGAGGTGTTAAAATCGCAAAAAATGGCGGGCGGCTCCGATCCCACCTCCAGCCCGCCTCCGAGCAATATTCCCAGAATTGGGGTTTTAGACCCCATTTCCATCCCGCCTCCAAGAGGTAGGATAGGCCTTTAAGGCCCTTAACAACCACTTAATTGCCTCTAAAGTCCAATTTTGAGAGGCCTTTCCGATTTGAACACGTTTCCCCCGTCCTGCACGTCTCCTCTGGAACACACCAGTTAATCCTGGTGGCCTCACAAGTGGATTGCTTATGAACAGCTGCAGCTCCACCATTAAAAAGGAGTTTTCACCAATGATCATTTGCAGGTAGCAGAACTTTATTGTCTCAGGTCTGGGGGAACTTTTAGCAGGCATACTCATTGTTGTGGAAGTTTGGAGCCTGACACCCATCTCCAGTGTGACCTCTTGGGAAACCCCTCTCTCGACCTTGACTGAGCGCTTCCTCAACTGAGGCATATACAAGAAGCATGGGAACCATTTATTTCTTTTCCTCCTGGACATCAGATTTGGACGAAGACCAGCCGCGGCAGCAGTAGAACCATGAACAACAGCAGCACCAACAGCAGGAGCATGAACAGAAGTGCCAAGCTGCTGCTCACCCACCTGAAGCTGCACAGGCCAGAAGGCACCAGCGTGTGACCACATTGCTGCCCGGGATGTAAGGGACGCACTCATGTTGGCCAGATTTGCTTAGCCTGCACAATCAAACACTTTTGCCTCGCACCTGCTTACCAGATCATCGACAATGGACAAGAACCTGCAGATTCCTACCACTCTGACCACCAAACTGACAATTGCAAGTCGTTCTAAGCCCGCAATGTGGAAGTCCCATTTGCGAAATGACACAGGCCACAACTTCAACAGTTTGCCATCAGAATTTTTTATCACAACAAGCAACTGATGGCATTTCAAAAATAAACACAACATAACACCCAAGTGACTACCCTTGTGGCTACTTATACATTATCTTCCTCTTACGCGTGCTCCTACGTGGTGCTTCCCCTTCAGCAGATGTGGAGGCCCCTTGCTGACTTTCTTGCTGCTCCTGTCTCGGCACCTTTGGCGGCTGTCCTCTGGGGTTGCGAACCTGTGAGGGCTCGGCAACAGTCTGCTGCTCCTACGGCTGTGCAGGGGATGAGACGCCCATCTCAGTTGGGTGAGGACTCTGGTGGGGCTCTGACCGAGGGCTTTGCAGTGGCATGGTCGTGTGAGCACTTGGAGAAGAGCACCCACGTCCTTGTTGTCTGCCACCAACATCCCTTTCATGGGTCAGCCCCACTTCAGAGCTAGCAAGTGGCTTGACAGCACCATGCTGCACTTCAGGGGGGCCATGAGGACCTGTTTCTGCACTGGAAGTCCTACTCCAGAGGACTTCCATGAAGGTCTGGTTTCTCTGCTCAATAGCTGACCATCGCTCTTCAAGAGGTGTCAGTCTATTCTGAACAATGACCATGTTTTCAAGACCCTGGCGACAAACTCCTCCATGGCCATAGCCATCCTCTCCTCCACCATAGCCATCCTCTCCTCTATGGTAGCCAGCCTTACCACGGAGGTAGCCATCCTTTCCATGGAGGTTGCCATCCTTTCCATGGGAATGCATTCATGCGCTAACGCCTCCACAAAGGCGCTACTCATGTTAGCGATGGACTCCTCCATTCGCTCCATACTCGCAGCGACCCTGAAGACAAAACCTGCCAGAGACCCCTGCACCTGTTCCTGGAGTTCCAGCACCGCTCTCCTTTTGGGTGGGCCCGGAGGCACAGGGTCGACATGCAGCGGAGCCAAGCTGGGAGAGTCCTGCGCCCTCCGACGAGGACTCACCACTGCTGTCCCTGTCTCCACCATCTGCTGATGCTCACTTGTGAGCTGTGATACACCAGGTGACAACACTACTCTCTGTCCCGAAGGTCCCACCGAGGTGTGAGTGTCTGCGCTGGTAATGTGTGCGCTGAATTCTGCTGACGCTGCACCCTCAGAGGCTGCAGCTTACTCTGAGGAGTCTTGAAGCTCAGGCTGTTCCTCCTGGACAGTGGGGACGAGGGCTGTCAATGGTCCTGTGGGGGAGTAAAGGAAAGAGTTAGAGATGTGAGACAAAGGTTGAATGCACATTGAATTGTGCAGACGATCATAAGTCAATCTGTTAGAGCATCAGAATCATTATCAGTCACTCATGCAATATCAATGAGAGAGATACCAAACTATTCTGTCACCAGCTTGCTGTGATGTACCCGTCTGTCCATCCCTCACTTGGAATCTTCCTCGACACCAGTGATTTCCAGGGCCACCTCCTCTGAGGTGGTGAGCTGGGGTACTGAGGGTAGCCCTCCTTCTGTTCTCACTCTTTTCCTCTTATTGTGGGCTCTCTTTTCCTGCAATGAGCGACACAAGTGGAGTTTGAATGAGAATGAAGGAGTGAGTGTAGAGAATCCATAGCATAGATGCTTAGAAGGAGACCAAGGGCCCTCCCTGTATGTTGTAAGTTGTTGTCATTGCATCACAGTGATAGGGAGTGTGAGGGCTGCATGGTCGAATAGTTAAGTGAATGTGACCATAGAGAGAGAGGGAATGGGTGCAAGGATGTAAGTGTCAAGTGGGATGTGGAGGAAGAGGTTGGCAAAGCAGAGTGCTGGTGAGGAGAGGTGATAGGTATCAGATTGAGGGTGATGGGAAAGTCATACTCACTTTTCCTGTGCGGAGAAGGTCATGAAACCTCTTCCTGCACTGCAGCCAGGTTCTGCGGCTCATTGAGATGGAGTTGACCTCCTGAGCCACTTGCAGCCGCACAGCTTTAGCCTGCTGGGGAGGCTTTTTCCTCCCTGAGGAAGGGAAGAGCACCTCCTTATTTGATCTTGCTCCCTCCACCAGAGCTTGGAGGGAGGCCTCATCGAAGCTTGGAGCACACTTTGGCCTACTGCTGGACATAGTTGCTGAATGAAGTGATCACAACAATGGGCATAAAGTTTAGTCTTGCAGGCCTTAAATCCAGCAGCATTGATGACGTCATCGAGACAATTTTCTGTATGAAAAGACTCATTGGGCCAGGAGTTTCCAGATGCTGGAAATCAAGTGTCGAATTAGGGCAAAATCGCACTTTTTTCCCCACTTCACATCAGAATCGGGGTCCTGACATGAAAACCACCTGACACATCCCAGCCTGCCCCCAATGGCAAAATCGAGCCCAAAGTTACATGTTCTATAAATATTCAGCATTTGGTTTTATTATTTTTTGCATTTGCTTTCCTGGCACTCACCACTATGCCTCCTTTTTTCAGACTTTAATTTTGAAGAAAAATATTTGATTGGAGATGTTTTTTGGAGAATAAGGCTGCGGTTTTCTCAGTGATGTCGGGATGGTGGCGGGAGAGCTGGTTTCCGGGTTCCAGTCCCGATCCCGGCTGCAACCGCTCTGTCAAAGGGATTTTCCCTTGATTGGCCATGTTAAGACTGCCCTGCGGGGTTATTGGCCAATTAACAGGAAGCGGGTCTGATGATGTCATTTGATGACATGTCATCAGCCTGTTTCCTTAAAGCGACCACAGCCACATTGAGTTTGACAGTTGTTCTGTCAGTGTTTGACAGCATTGAGGTGCTGCAAACACTGACAAGCACTGCACAAAGGTGGACGCTTGTACCCAGGCTCTCCAATGACTGCCTCCATATGGAGGGTGTCACAGCACGCAGGGAGGTTCTCTTCCCTTCCAAGGGCGGATGAGACCTCCCCAGGACACCAACGCAGCCTGGTTGCACATTGCACAGGAGGGCAAAAGCAGGGATGTCGTCAGGGGTCCCTGGCTGCAGTGGCGCCAACCTTTCAATGATCTCAGTGGATCACGAAATGTTATTGCAAAGTCACACTCAAACTCACCCTGCTGTACCACTCAACACATCTCCATCACTCTGCCTTCCCTACCCTTCTCCTGTACATCCTTACTCACACCAACTTACCTTGCACCTCCACCCAACACTCTTTATCTACATTATCACTTCCCCAACTCACCAGCCACCCCTCACACTCACCCTCATCCTACTGCAAGCATACAAATTAACAACACACAAGGGTAGGCACTTGAGAGGTTTAGCCAATGTCCATGTGAAGTTTCTGGTAATGTGTTGTCATACAGTGAAATCTAAATTTTCAACACTGCCCCTTATTGGACTGATCTGTGCGCACCTTCAGAAGTGTCTTACTGAGTTCCAGTGAATGTTGAGACGTAACTCCTCCCCCCCCCCCCGCTATAGTGATGAATGTGAATGGAATGGCTTGGACATTAAAGGGATGCTTCACAGTGTTGGTATGGGATGGTGTCAACCTGGCACATCATGTGGCAGCCAGGGTTTACAGCGTCACATGAAGTAAATCTGGCCATGGTGATGCCATCGCTGGCTTCCTGGACAGCAATGTTGTCAGGGGCTGATGCCCTGTGTCCTGTGCAGCATCAGGTGATGGCAGAGAAGGTTGGTGTTGTTGTTGGTGATGTTGGTGTTGTTGTTGGTGATGTTGGTGTGCTTGGTGATGTTGGTGTTGGGGCTGATCGTGGAAGGCTTCAGAGGACCAAGGTCTGAATGTTTCAAGGGCACCGATGTTGCTGCAATAGATGGCAGCTGCAGGTGAGATGACAGAAGCGATCTGTCAATGGTGAGAGAGGCTGTTCCAATGAGGTGACACTAAACATACAGTTGCTTCTAAATACTTGCTAGCTAAAGAAATCTCTAGATGTCTTACAAATGCAGTAACCAACAGTTTCTGAGCTCTGAAACTGACCATCTGCAACATGGCATCCTTTATACCACTTCTGCAGCTGTCAGCTTATCAGATACATCAGAGCAGACTTAAAACACGACAGGGTGAGCTGGCGTGTTCCCCAAGCAGCGGGTAACTCGTGGCGGAGCATGTAAAATTGGAAGGAAGCCTCAAAATAGCATTAAATTCGATGTTAACAAGCCATTTAATGAGCTCGATTGTCTCCCCCACTGCTTGGTGTCGGGTCAGTTCTCTGCTGACAGACCCGACACCTGGGAGACTCGCGTGGAGGCGGGTTGACAGCAGGTTTCCTGCTATTTTGACAGCGGACCCCGCCTCCAAACCTGCCCTCTGAGCGCCGGCAAAATTCCGGCCTAAGAATTTGTTTGGTCCACTAAACATTAAGCAGGGAAGGCTAAATATGTTTTAACATGCCATGGTATGCCTTCTGCAAGTAGGCCCCTTCACTGAAAGATTGGTTTCCACATATATGAATTGTGAACAACTTAACTCTTTCAGTACTGCTTTTTTCAAATGCTAAACTAAACAATGACCTATTCATCTGCTATTTCCAACAATAAGAATTAATAAATATAATACAAGGCTGCCAGCCTCAGGCACAGCATATTTCCAACCTGACCAGATGGTCCTAGTGTTCAGTTCTAGAGTTTATTGATTACGCCTCTATGAAGCGCCTTGGGACATTTGTCAATGTTAAAGGTGCTATATAAATGCAAGTTGTTGCTGATGGTCTCCTGACTCTGCAAACTCGGTCCAATCTATGTCACTTCTGGCTGGGCCACTAGATGAAGCACCATGTGGAAGTCAGACTCTTCCATGTCAGGTCAGCAGGGAAAGTAACATCATAGGGATGTCTGAATTGCTTCCAGCCAATCACAGAGCAGCTTTGACGGAGAAGCATGCCACACCAACTGCCTTCTGTCCCAGCTAGAGGAAGATTTGTGGTGACAAATGAGGAGAAAATGGGAATAATATTATGCATACAGGATATGCTATTCCACTTTATGTGCAGTGAAGTAGAACCTAGTATCCCTGCCATTCAAATTACATAGTACAGCACTTCAGTTTAAACTATGGCTTTCAACTGCAAGTACTTACTGTCCATCATCAGCCACCACCACACCTATTTTTACTGAGAATGAAATAAAACATATCCATGATTCACCTGTACATATTAACCTATAAATTACCCTTTCTTTTAAATGAGTTAGTACCTGTACGAAAATAGTGGACAGAGGAATGTCAAATGAACACGTTAATTGCTCATCTGCTAATAACACCAACAGTAATTTCTAGGCTATTACACAGATTAAAATAGGGTAGAATATAATTCAAGGAAGTAAAGCATCTTGGCTTTGAGATGATGTGTTGGTTAATTGCTTAGAACATAAGAACATAAGAAATAGGAGCAGGAGTAGGCCAATCGGCCCCTCGAGCCTGCTCCACCATTCAATAAGATCATGGCTGATCTTCTCTCACAAGTGGGTCAATAACCAGAGGTCATAGATTTGAAATCATTGGCAAAAGTTCTAGAGGGGAGATGAGGAGAATTTTTTTCACTCAGAGAATTGTCAGGGTCTAGAATGCTCTACCTGAAATGGTGGTGGAAGCTGATTCCATAAATAATTTTAAAAGGGAGTTGGACGGGTACTTGAGGATGAGGAACGTACAGGGTTACGGACAAAAAGCGGGGATGTGGGACTAAGCACGACTGCTCTTTCAAAGGCACAACAGACCGAATGGCCTCCTTCTGTGCTGTAAGTTTCTATAATTCATGTTATATCAATCTTTCTCCTTTGTTAGTCACTTCAGCTAATGTGTTATCTTCTATATATTATTTACACTGATAAACTTATTTCCTATTAATTAAATATTAATCATCATGTAATAAGCTTGCAGTGATTATACCACAACCTGTAAGTGTTGACACACATCACAGAGTGAGCTGGTGATCAACGGCACTGGCAATGGCAATAAAATCAAGCATGCAGTCAGACCAAACATAGGCTGAACATTGAATAAAACTACTCCACAAACTCGAAAATGAATGCAGAGGAGATCTGTAGAGATTGGTTCAAATAAGAGTTGTAAACTGTTTGAGTATCATACAGTTTATATCACATGACATCTTTGATGATTTCCTTGTAATCACTCCAGGATGTTCATTATTCTATATAAAATATTAAATATTACAAGATAACAGGCATTATGTAGTGAAGCTTAGCTCTGTTCATCCTATTAGCTGTCTCTGTATATATCTCTACAAGCTTAGGTCGTCTGTTTGCTACTGGCTAATTTATCTCATCTTCCTCTTTTTTGACCTTGGTGTTTTGCTGCACTTAGAGCTCTCATTTCTCAATAAAAAAAGTACACAATACCTTTCATGTAAATACATGGTGCACAATTGTGTAGCCTACTTAATTATACAAGTAAAATGCCCATATTTTTCTATTGGCCGGGAATTTGTGGTTGGGATGATGGCAAATGGGCACCGTTCGCTGTCATTCCGCCTTTGAAACTGACCGCAACTTCAGGATTTGGCGCATGCACAGGCGCATGGGGAAATCCCAATGTTGCGGTCAGTCACTGACGGCTCTGAAACAGGCTGCACTGTGCCTTCCCCGCCGCCCCCCACCCACCCACCTACCCCCCATCCCACAGAGCCAACAATCTGCGAAATCTCATAAATCATTGAAATGACTAAAACTTTGGCTGTGAGTACACTATTAAATTCCCTACTAAAAGTTAGAACCAAAGCGTAGGCGATTAGGCACAACTGGGGTTTAAACAGTGGATTGTCTGCTAATTTTGATTTTGTGCAGTGTGAACTTTGCCCATTCTAATAAAAATTAAAATTTTTAAGAAACTTTTCAAAAAAATGTTTTAAAAGTTTTCTTTTGAAGTTTGTCCATCTTTATTTCAGGTTTGCCTTTTCCCCATGTGAGAGCCCCAATCTTTTTTTTAATCATTTAAAAAGTTAGAATTTTAAGAGTTTGCTCACTTTCCTGTTCGCTGTCTGTGAGAAATCTGCCTTTTGATTGGCTGCTTAGACAGTCTGTTGATGTCACAGCAGTTTGCAGAAGGGGATCCTCACTACAGCTCGTTGAATTGAATTGAAGGTCGGAACACCCGAAGTCCTCGACACAGGGATTGCGAGATCCTTGTGCGGAGCGTACTTCGGGACCAGCAGTGAACGGCTTCACTTCGCTGCTGATTAGTTGCACCCTGCTTAACTAAATACATTTCTGGCATAAACTGCTTATTTGCAAAATTCTTGTGCTGTAAGATTAATTCTTGTCCACCCATTTGCATATTTCTTATTGTTTATGCTCCTGATCTAACCAGCACCAATTAGAATTGTGAATAATTTCTCAAACAGGATTACAACATGTGCCATTTTTAAAAGTAACAACATATAAGTAAAATGTGCTGAGAATTTAAAGTACTTTTGTGTTTTGCACTCTTTTTTCCTCACATTCACTTTTAAGTAGCAGGTCAAACACAGAAGTGAGTTATTTGTAGCAAGGGTTTGTATTCAGGGCTCATTTCCCATTCAGTGAGCATTGCATAATTATTTAAATGTCTCTATTAAATGAAGCTAGTTAGGAGGAGGCTCTATGGTTCCATATTGGGTTCTTATTTCTGCAGTATTGTGTTCTTATTTCCTTACATCTTCAAATTTAGCGATATCTCTCCACTGATATACTGTCCAAAGATGTTTCTGTGGTTAAGTGGGTTGTTTATTTATGCAATGTTTAATGACTGGCAGGATCAGTTCCCAATACAACTCTTTGGTACAAGTCTTTCACTTTCTGCACTTGGGCAAGAAAAGGTAAGGTAACAGTACGCAGCCCAGAGCAGTATACTTCAAAATATGTTTTCCTGGTTTTAACAAAATATCTTATCCCATCAGGAAATGAGTTCTGAAGAACTCTATTGTGCATAAATTTGTTTTGTTTTCACTTTTAAAGTATGGGGCCAAATAAATTTGTGGCTAGCAGCAGAAAAAAACACGGATTGCGGTAAAAACTCAACTGGTTCATTGGGCCCTACGCACTGTAATTCCCTCCCTAAACTGCTCCGCCTCTCTACCTCTCTCTCCTCCTTTAAGACACTCCTTAAAACCTACCTCTTTGACCAAGCTATTGGTCACCTGTCCTAATATCTATTTACGTGACTCAGTGTCAAATTTTGTTTGATAATGCTCCTATGAAATGCCTTGAGATGTTTTACTTTGTTAAAGGCGCTATATAAATGCAGGTTGTTGATGTTGTTATTGATGTCCTTCATGGAAGGGAACCTGCCACCCTTACTTGGTCTGGCCTACATGCTTTCCAGTACCATGCTAAGTGGTTGACTCTTAATGCCCTCAGTGCAACAAGGGATGGGCAATACCACAAAAATGAACTCCTCAGTTGAAGGACCAGCAGTGGCTGAATGCATGCAAATATTGGTAGAATTCGACAGCGGGGAGGCAAATCATGGGCTGGATTTTGCAATAAGAATAATGCTGTGGCTATCAGCGCTCACTGTTATAACGAGGTAAATCAGACAGCAACTTCTGGCATCCACACATGCGCAGTTAAAGACATAAATCCAGAAATTGCTGTCAGAGATACCCCAGGTGCATTGTTGTAGTCCTCGCTGATAGATTTGCCACTGAAATGACTGCAACGGCGTGAACTTGGGGTACTTACCCAGTAGTTCCGCACTAAAAACAACTGAAAAAGTTAGGGTTGGTGCATTCAGGAGTAAGTGAGTTTTTAACGGTGTGATAAGCAGTAATTATTGCTGAACAACCTCCCTGGCCCTGAAAATTTCATTTTACAAGTGTGGAGTCTCATTCCCTCAGAAGAAAATTAGCATTGGAAATTTAAAAAAATTTAAATTAATTTTTTTATATTAATTTTTCTGTCTTTTTTATCACTTTTCCTTAATCCTATCTGTATTTCTGAATCTTTATTTTGCTTTGTATACATCATTTAAACCTAATTTATATTTCCTGCTTTATACTTCCTGGTTTAGATTCTGTGGGCAGGATTTTCATTGGGCCGTGGAGGCGGGATTGGAGGCATGTGGAGAGTTAAAACCTCGAAATCGGGGGGCACAAACCTATCCCGCCCCCAACCCGCCTCCATGCCAGTTTCAAAGGAGGCGGATACCCAACCTGTGCTGGGAGCCTCCTCCCTGAGGCAGGAAGGGGGTTAGTGTCAATTAACTGCCTGTTAACAGATAGTTAACAGGCAGTTTTTAGCTTAATCCCTATTTTTATTCCTGAAGCGTGGGATTCCCGATGGCTCCAAACCACGCCAAGTTAGCAAGGTGGACCGTCAGGCTGAAGGGCTTGGAGGGTTCGAGATGTCTGTTGTTCAGGTGAGTGATGGGTGCATGAGTGCAGAGGTAAGTGTGTTTGGTGTGTTGTAAGGGGTTTCAGATCGCAGAGGTTTCTCTCTCTAGAGGCCTCTCTCTCTTGCACAGTAAAACCTTGAGTGGTTCGACCCACTCGCCCCTTAGATTCTGTACTCTGGACTTTGGGGCAGGAAGTACAATGTAGAGAAAACTCTTGTAGACCAAGTTTGATGAAACGCAATGAAATTTTATTGCAAATGGAAAAATAAATCAAATGCAAACAGATAAGAAAGTACATGGGAGGGAAAAACACAAACAAATCATAACGACACAATACTAACTAAGGCAAATACAGGCATCTTATACTCTGCAAAGATCATCATGAAATAAGGAAACACACGGAACATCGAGGGGCAACAACTCATGTTAATTGTACCCTTAAATCCACCCCCTTAAACCTATCTAGATCTGATTGTGAAGGGCCAGAAACATGCTCACCAATCCAACTAGGAAGTGCAAGGTTTTGAACCAGTCTGCGTTTGATCCTTTCAGGCGTCCCGTCTCCACATGGATCGTGGAACCCCAGCAAGCTGCGCCACACCTCTCTCCTGAGGTGGGGGTCGGGGGCGGCTAGACACCGGCTGGTTCTGTCGTTTGTTTTTGTCTCTTCTCCCGAGCCGGGAGAGGGCCTCTCGTTTTCGTCAACGGCCCGGGGTTGGTCGATGATCTCCCAAAGTTTTAACCCCGGGGCGGGACGCCAGCTTCGAACGGTCTTCTTGATGGCGGTTTAGTCTTCTTCTTCTTCCTCCGATGGTGGAGAGGAGTTCGCTGATCTTCTCCAAACCAGCTCCTCTTTACCCAGTTCAAAAGCTGGACCGGCTGCCAACGCTCCAGGGCTGAGCTCAAAAAGCTGAGACTCACCCCACCGCTCCGAAGAAGCTCCGACTCCACTCCAACTCAACTCAACAACCGCTGAATTCAACTCTCCAATTCAACTTCAAACTCCTCCAATTATACTTTTCCTTCAGAAGCTTCCACTTCCCGCCCAAAAATCAGGTTAGTCTTTGTTTAACTTTTGGCAGGCTGGGAGCACAGCGGGGTAGTTATTATATTTTAAAATATTTTAGATGGCCGGTAAAGGCCCATCTCTGGTCTGTAATGACCTTCATTGTTTTTAATGTCCTGCTGATCTCGTTATCTAGTCCTTGGTGCTGTTCTCATGAATATGAAATTGTCCCCTTTTGTCTGGGTCAACATTTAGATGGCCTCTGTCTCCAGGCCGATCTTGACTGGATCTGCATCTAATCCAAATGTATATGTGGGGGTCTGGTTTCGTTCTCTCAGAAACGGCTTCCAGAACGTACTGTGGGTTGAATCCACAAAGCTGTCTGAGGATTTGCAGGAACCATTTTAAAATGTCCCAATAAGTGGTATGGCGGCCATTTTGTATGCCCCTTTTTCTGGGCTTCTCTTAAAACAGTCTTTAAAATCATGGCCTCTTCTGCCATTCGACCCTTTATAATATAAAGTTCAATTTTGTGAATCCTACACTGTGTCAAGTGTTTAAAGAAGTTTTACTTACCTTTTCTTACCTTTACAGCCGCTGGGTGGGCTCAACAAGATCAATCAAGTAAAAATCGCGTGGGTTGGCCACAACTCGATGGAGGCAGGACTACAACCCCGAAAGTTGTAATCCCGCCTCCTACACGCCTCCAGTATCAAAATCCAGCCCTTTGTGTCTCAATGAGGATTCTTCAATCTGATTGGTTGAAGAGCCTTGCTTTTCCTTGCCTCAGATCCCCTGTAGAGGGTGCCACACTGCATCAAATGCCAAATTAGAGCAAGTCTGTGCTCAAAAGCCCGCAAAAACTTTGTGGCAGCTGTCAGAAAAGTGAATGGTGAGCGCTGCCCTTCGCCGCTGACCATAAAATCCAGGCCAGTATTATCTTCAGCATTAAGAAGATTAAGTTAATAATTTTGCTGAAAAACATTCACTATGATGTTGCCGAACCACCTCTGCTCCATAGGAGTTACAATATTTTTCAGTTACTGATTGAGGCTGAGCCAAACACATGTGAAAACTGGTAAAAACATGGAAACCTCAAAAAATATGAACCCACTCACTGCCGTTGTTGTTACAATACAATGAGACATGCTTACTTGTTACAGCTGCTTGCACCTCTTGGGGTACCTGATATATCAACCATTACAATCCAAACACTATGTCAGACCTACATACTTGTCTCCACGCAGCTTTGTGAAACATTTTCAAGATGGAACAAGAAGGAAGAAATGCTCTGGTGAAATTATATTGGAAACGTGTTTTTTAATTATATTAATGATGTAGCTTCATACTGCGACCAAAGCAATCCCCCGCCCCTGCAAGTGATGTGCCTCGTACCTTAACATCCTTTTTGATTTTTGTTCTCTGCACTGTAATAATTTAATTGTGGTCCTGTTAAGAGGTTTGTATTGTACAAGCCAATCCTTGGAAAAGTGAGGAGTTTGGACTGTACAAAGAAAACTTCAGCTGAGTTAAGACTTGTGTATGGTGTAGTATATCCTCAGAGAGGCTAATAAATATTGGATGAGTTAAGAGCTCAAACAAATTCTTGGGTGTTCTAAGAAGCATATATCCTTGGATGGTTTAGGAAGTGTGCATTATTTGAACTTTTGTTGAACTCAACTCCCTCATACTGTAAAGCTGCTGCAAAATGTAAATAAATACACTTGGGGTTCATTTACAGTAAATCAAGTTATTAGCCACATTTTTTCGATAGTCTGTATAATGAAATTACAACATGGTTAGTCATTGCAGGAAAAACAACATTAAACATATTTCTATCATGTTGGATGTGGCCAAGAAGATGTTGATACCTGTAGCAGAAACTGCATCCTCCCAAAGCATGATGTATCAAGGAAATGAAAGAATCTTGTAGTATTTGTAAAATTTGGAAAATGTTAGTAACAAGAGAATCTTAGAGCATCCAAACTAGTCCTGTCACTGCATTGACAACCCCACAGTGATGTTCATAATGGGAAAATTTGAATATTGGCATTCAGACTCACCAGTTTTAATGGGGTGAATTATGAATTGGCATCTCATCACAAATGATCACTCAAGGGTATTTAAACAAGTCAGTTTATATGTTAAATCTTTAACCTCCTTGTTACTCAGACCACTTATAAATTAATTAGGTATTATTAGCAGCAGTTAAGACCTGTAAGAAATGGTAAATGGAGAATTATTGCACTCAAAAGAAAGGTTGCATGTTATCAAATCGGCATGTTATCTAAGACTCAAAAGAAGAAGTCTTGACAGAACAAATGAGGTGATTCAATGCACAAGTTTCAAAAATACTATTGTGTCCACTATTTTTCTGTAAAAGGGCAGTATGTTATTTCACAGTAAAATCTCCTCTTCTGGTCCCGCAGCCTTTTGCTGAGTGAGATGGGCTGGAGCAGTGAATTAACTTCATCTTTTCACCGGGTTCAAATCCTGGTTAGAATGATGGGATGAAAGTGTTTGAAGGCTGTAAGAATCCTAGGTGGAATTAGTTAGGGCTGTTTTACTCTCAGTTGTTACCACCATAGTTCACAGCACAATTCCTAAAATTCAGCACAAAGTTGGCAATGCCATAAGGATGTCTGGTAAAATAGTGAAAAATTCACACCTGCCCTGTAGGTTTTCTTTTGAGTTTGTAGTTCAGATGTTGGTGGAGAAATGCAGAGGAATATTTATCTTATAGCATCAATTTTGCAATCCTGGTAAAGTCGAATTGTACTGACACAATGTGCAGGTGGGGAGGGGATTCTGCAAATTTTCTAATATAAGTTCCGTCCCATATTTTAAATAGACTATAGGCACAGCCAAAACTTGCCCAGGATGCTTGGCCTCTAGCACTTTGGGGGAGTGCAAAAACCAAAGAGGCAGCAGCTCTTAAAGGGCTGCAGTTCATCATAAAAAGGGAAGTTGTCTTGATGGCAGAAAAGTGGACTATTTTGTTCACAAGGGCACCGTAGTGACACGTAGAAAACACCGCTCCTTTTGATGCTGGAAAGTTGGAGGTGCGTCTGGAGAAGGTGCACCAAAGGAAGGTGGCCCTATTTGTAGTCGAATGTCCCACCCATAAAAGCACAGTTGCCTATTGAATTCACTGAAGCAGCAGGCAGAACATTTCTAGATGTGCTGAAAAATAGCCATAGTAACAGAAGTCATACCTGGCCAAATGCACACATATAGACACACCCACATTTCTGATCTCTGACTGCCACTCCCAAAACAAAGATATCTCTTTCCACAGGGAGTATTACATCCTCATTGTTGAAATCCTCCTTCACACATCCTCATTGTTGAAATCATCCTTCACACATCCCCATTGTTGAAATCCTCCTTCACACATCCTCATTGTTGAAATCATCCTTCATCCTCAGTTTACACTTTTACATTCAACTGGCTAATTTATATACATTTTAATCTAATTTCACCTCTTTTAGATAATGCATCCCATTGGTCAAACAGTAAATGTACCTTAATATAAATCATATAAATGTTATCAATATATTGTATACACAAAAAAGTAGCTGCTCATTGAAAGAATCGAATTTTACTCTTTGCATGCTTTGTAATGATTTGATCTGCAGTGAGTGACTGGCCATAGTTCAAAAGGTAGCTAGAATTTACTGGAATGAATGTCAGTCACCACGTTCAGAGTTCTACTCTAGGGCTGTTTTGATTAGATTAGGGGAGATTAAAGGGTGATTTGATAGAAGAGTTTAAAATTATGAAGGGATGGGACAGTGTAGATAGAAACAGACAGTTTTCAGTGATTGAGGCATCCAGAATGAGGGGAAATAGATATATGATTAAATGTAAGGGATTTAGGTCAGAGTAGGAGGGTTGTGAGGCTGTGGAATGCACTACTGGAGTTAGTGGCTGAAGCAGAGACCATGTCAACATTTAAGAATAAGTAGATAGATGGTTGAAGCAAAGGGGGATAAAGGGATATGGGATCAGAGCAGGCAACTGTGATTAGGACTACTGCTCATCCTGTGGAGGATAAACACCAACACAAACTGGCTGAATGGCCTGTTTCTGCGTTGCAATTTCTATGTAATTTTAGGTAAGGCCCTGTAAAGCCAAGGAATTTTGGAACACCAACATAAATTCAAGTAAACCATGAAAATACTCCCAAACATATCCTTGAAGTCTGCACTAACCAACTTGCATGAGTTGACTACTGACCACTGACTAAAACTCAAATCGTCAAAACACCTTCTAGAAACTGCTTTTTTAATCTTGAAGCATCCGTCTTACAAGGTTAATATATTATCATGCAGAATAAATAAGGGGCCAATAAATAAAGGATAATCGATGACTAACTGTGAGTTACAAGGCAGTAATTCAACTGAGCATTCTGAATGGCATCGTAAACCACCAGTGAAAACCTCAAGCAGTTTATGAATGTCAGCAAAACAGCAAGATCAGACTGGTGCCTTAAGCTCACTGCAGTGATTTGTTATTCTTTATTATAAAATATAGTTTAATGCTTATTGAAAGTAATAAGTTTCAATCTTTGAATTTTGGAGAAAAAAAACTCCATGTGGCAGAAGTGCTGAGTTCAGTAGACAGAGTATCATGTGAGTGAAAGAGTAAAAATGAAAATAGTGAGGTGTGACAGAGATACCTCGCACCACTTGACTGGCAGTATAACGCTCGGTGCTCGATTACCAGAAGTCTATTCTATCCTGTTATTTGAAAGGCCAATTACATTGCAGTTTCTGTGTCAACATAATGTGGTATAATTACAGATTCAAGCCATTGATTTGAGAGTATTTTGAATTTTGGTACCCTGTGTGATGCCACCTTCAGGAGGTAACCTCTAACCACTTGGGAAGTCAAACTGTAAAAATGAAGCTTAAAAAGATCCCACGTGTCCACTAAAAATGTCAGTAAAGAGCCAACATGATACTTTACTTTTCACTAACTTTAAAAACACAGCAGTTCTTTGGTGCCATTCGGCAGAATTCTGTGTAGGTAATTAAACATATGTACAAAGCTTCATTAGTGTAGAACTAATAGTACAACTCAACACAGCTGACTGACACCATTGTACAGCAGGTACTGTTATCAAACTGAATTCTATCCTACGCTTAGTCCTGCATGCTTAGAATTCCTGTACTCACTGTCATCCCCACAATGCATCTGTAATGATATCAGCAAATAGTGATGATATTTGTCTGTGTTTGATTACTTATGCCTTACAGCATATTTGTCTGTGTTTTTGATTGCTTGTGCCTTAGCAGCAGAGGTCATGTGACCAGACAAGCAGGCTGACAGTTTTTACTTTCTGTTTTCATTCTAGATGCATCACAGCATAGTGTGTTCTGTAAAAAGCTGTAGAAAGTCTTGAACAAGACTTTAGATTAAACAACATTCTCTTTCAGAAATGAGTCTTTATTGAACCCAAAAAGAAACCAAAACATGATGTCAGAAGTGGCTGAAAGAGAAAAAATCTGAAGTTAGCAACTTGGTGGGACAGTGAAAGCAGTTGTGGCAAGTAAGCGAAATCAGCTCTCCACATATTAGCAAGCCAGAAGAGAACATCGTTGCTTACCATTAGAGAATAGCTAATGAAGTGAAAAAATGGAAGGTTTACTCCCACCGGCGACGCTTCAATTGACAGGTAATGTGGCTGAAAATTGGAGAAGGTTCAAACAACGTTTAGAGTTGTATTTAGCGACAATCGGAGCTGACAAGAAAAGTAATAAACAGAAATCGTCACTGTTCTTGCATGTCGTGGATGATGAAGCGCTGGAGGTGTATAATAACTTCACATGCGCTGTTGATGGAGACAAAATGAAGCTAGATAAAATAATGGAACAGTTTGAGGCCTACTGCATACCTAAACGCAACGTGACCTTTGAGAGGCACAAATTTTTCACATGTGTACAGAAAATCGGTGAGACTATTGATCAGTATGTGACTGAACTGAGAAACCGGAGCAAATCGTGTGAATTTGGGGGACTCACAGACTCGCTGATAAAAGACAGACTGGTGTGTGGTATTCGAGATAATGGTCTAAGGGAAAGACTGCTAAGAGAGCAAGATCTAGACCTGGGAAAAGCCATAGCATTGTGTAGGGCTACAGAGACTGTGAAGTTGCAGGCAAAGGAGCTGTTCAGTGACAGTAGCTGCAACGTGGATGCAGTGAGAAAGAATGGATACAAACCGTTTAACAAAGAGAGCGCCAATGTGAAAAAAGAGACGTGGCCAGCAAACGAAAATGAAAGGGACAATCGGAAGTCATGTAGTCGATGCGGTACACAGCATCCACCAAGAAAGTGTCCAGCATATGGTAAAACATGCAATAGATGCAACAAAAACAACCATTATGCCCGTTGCTGTAAGAACCAAGCGCAACAAAGCAAGGTCCATACAGTAGATGAAAGCGAGATAGAGGAATTCAATGTAGATGTTGTGTCTGAAAACAAAAAAGAAAGAGACTGGATGTTGACACTAAAAGTGAATGACATACACATTCCATTTAAATTGGATACTGGAGCACAAGTTAATGTGATATCAGAGACCGATTTTAAGAGAATTAGACCCAGACCAAAGTTACATGGAATACAAGTGAAAGTGACCGGATACTCAGGTACTGATATACCAGTGAAAGGAAAATGCATTGTCAAAGTAACACACAAGGACAGAGAGCACACGCTAGCATTAATCGTGGTGCCAAAGGATGTGCAAGCCATACTAGGTTTAAAAGCCTGTGAGAGACTGAACCTGGTAAAGAGAGTCCTTGTTGTGGAAAGTGAAAGAGAGACAGTCTATGATGAACTGAATGTTGCGTACACACCGGGTAAGCTGATGTATACAGCAGACACGTTGTCCAGAGCTGTTGACCCAGGAGAGCCCGCAAACACAGTGAAAAGACTGAAGTACAAGGCAAAAGACAGTGGAACTGACTTCGACCAGAGCATGCTTGTATACCGCACAACGCCGCTCGAGTGTGGTATGTCACCAGCCCAACTCCTGATGGGACGTCGGCTAAGGTCAAACCTACCCATCCCGGAGAACCTCCTGAAAACAAAAGAGGGGGAGAAAGTGAGGAAGTTCAAAGAGCAACAGAAAGAAAAGCAAAAGTACTACTATGACAGAGGAACACAAAACCTACCTGAACTCCACACTGGTGACCAAGTAAGGTTGAAAGACAAAACAAACACATGGACTCAGAAGGGAACTGTCCTGAGTGAAGTTCAACCAAGATCATACACCATTCAGACTGATGAGGGTGCTGTTCTGAGAAGAAATCGTCGAGATCTTCTCATGGGACCAGCCACAGCAGGTCAAGAGACTGATACTGGTGAACAACCTGATCACACAGCTGAGAACCAATCATCTGAGGCAACAACTCAGATTCAAGGACAATCAATCAGAAAATCCTCAAGACACGTGAAGCCTCCTGAGAGACTCACTGAGCAAATTTAAGGACTATTGTTAAAGAAGGAAGTAATGTTATCTTATTCTTTCTTCAAGTTCTAGTGTATTGACATATTTCATGTGAACACACAAAGCAAGGGTAAAAAACCTTGATCATGATAATGATGATGTAAGTTCATTAAATGTTGTTAGTTAAAAGTAAAATACTTTTGTTTTAAGAAAGGGAGATGTAATGATATCAGCAAATAGTGATGATATTTGTCTGTGTTTGATTACTTATGCCTTACAGCATATTTGTCTGTGTTTTTGATTGCTTGTGCCTTAGCAGCAGAAGTCATGTGACCAGACAAGCAGGCTGACAGTTTTTACTTTCTGTTTTCATTCTAGATGCATCACAGCATAGTGTGTTCTGTAAAAAGCTGTAGAAAGTCTTGAACAAGACTTTAGATTAAACAACATTCTCTTTCAGAAATGAGTCTTTATTGAACCCAAAAAGAAACCAAAACAGCATCAAATTCACAATCCCCACCCTTGTTAAGTCCCTTCACAACTTCCCCTTTCCCCACCTTTGCAATCTGTTCTTGCCTTATGTGCCAGCTCATGTCCTTCACTATTCCGACTCTGGCCTCCCTCTCCTTCCACATCATCTCTGGTGGTAAAGCTTTGAACCACCTTTTCCCTAGTCTTGCCTTAAACCCTTCCACCCTTTGACCTCACACCCCATTTTCGAATATCTCCTCAAAGCTTTTGTCTTTGACCATGGCCGGAATTTTCCGGGGGGTCAGCGGGTGGGATTGGTAGCGGGTTGGGTGGGAAATTTGATATTTTTGACAGCGGGTCAGGAACCCATTGTCAATTCGCTCCCACGTGCCTTTCCCAATGTCGGGTCTGTCAGCGCTGAGCAGACCCGACAGGCAGCAGCGGGCGACCCAATTCAGATAATTAGTGGCTTGTTTAGAGCCACTTAAGAATGATTTTCAGCTTACCTTTTGCATTTGACAGCTCACCCACAGGGCCCACGCTGGTCGTGGATCACATCTGTCAAGCTGAGGTGGGAGTTCAGTGACCATCGAATCAGCTGTTGAGTTGACAACTTCAAATGTAAAGTCAAAGCTTCCACCTTACAGAGATATCTTCCCTCTGGCACAAGCTGTACCTCACTGCATTTCCACAACAGATTCACCATGCTGCAAGTCTTGACATAAGTCTGCATCCAGTCTGACCTCATTACCTCTCTCACCATTGACAGATTGCTTCTGTCATCTCTACTTCACCTGCCATCTATTTCATCAGCATGGGTGCCCTTTATACTCTCTCACCTTGGTCCTCAGAATCCCACCACGATAAGCCCCAACACCAGCAGCACCAACAACAACACCAACCTCCACAATCAACTGATGCTGCACAGGACACAGGGCATCGGGAGGCCAGGGGTGGCCTCACCATGGCCAGATTTACTTCACTTGATGCTGTACACCCTGGCTGCCACATGATGTGCCAGGTTGGCACCACCCCACACCAACACCATAAAGCATCCCTACAATGCCCAAGCCATTCCTTTCATACTCATCATCATTGCGGGGGGTACCGTTATGTCTCATCATTCACTGCAACTCACTAAGACACTTCCAAAGGTACACACAAATCTGTCCAAGAAGGCAAAGTGTTGAAAATAAAGGTGTCACCACATTGACAGAAACTTTACATGAACATTGTATAAAAGACCCAAGTGCCTACCCTTGTGTGTTGTTAGTTGGTATGATTGCAGTAGGATGAGGGTAATTATGGCGGGTGGCTAGTGAGATGGGGAAATGATAATGTAGATAGATGGGCGGAGGTGTAAGGTAAGTTGGTGTGAGTAAAGATCTGCAGGAATAGGGTAGGGAAGGCTGAGTGATGGGGATGTGATGAGTGGTGCAGCAGGATGAGGTTGAGTGTGGTTTGGCAGTAATGTTTCGTGATCTAATGAGATGATTGAAACGTTTGCCCCACTGCAGCCTGGTCCTCCCAACGACATCCCTGCTTGTGCCCTCCTGTGCAATGTGCAATCAGGCTGCGTTGGTCTCCTGGGGAGGTTTCTTCTGCCCATTGGCAGGGAAGAGGACCTCCCTGAGTGCTGTGACTCCTTCCATAAGAGCTTGGGTGCAGTGCCTGTCAGTGTTTGCAGCACCTCAATGTAAAAGAGGAGGGGGTGTCGCAATATTAGTCAAGGAGTCAATTACTGCTGTAAGGAGGGATGATATCTTCCAATGAGGCCATATGGTTAGAACTTAAAATCCAAAAGTGGGCAAGCGCTTTGCTGGGAGTGTACTATAGGCCCCCAAACAGTCAGGGGGAGATAGAGGAACAGATGTGTAGGCAAATCTCAGAGAAGTGTAGATATAATAGGGTAATAATAGTAAGGGATTTCAAACTCCCCAATATTAACTGGGATAGTCAGAGTGTGAAAGGCTTAGAGGGAGCAGAATTCTTAAAGTGCATCCAGGAGAGCTTTTTGAACCAGCATGTAGAAAGTCCTACAAGAGAGGGGGCGGTACTAGACCGAATTCTAGCCAGGCAAGTGGTAGATGTGTCAGTAGGAGAGCATTTTGGTTGCAGTGACCATAATTCGGTGAGATTTAAGGTAGTCATGGAAAAGGACAAAGATGGACCGGAAATAAAGGTTCTAAATTGGGGGAAGGCTGATTTTAATATAATAAGGCAGGATTTGGCCAAAATGGACTGGGATCAGCTACTTGTAGGAAAATCCACATCCGAGCAATGGGAGTCTTTCAGAAAGGAAATAGAGAGAGTACAATGCCAACATGTTCCCGTAAAGGTCAAGGGTGGGACCAACAAGCCCAGGGAACCCTGGATGTCGAGGGATATACAAGAATGGATTAGGAAGAAAAGGAAGGCTTTTGGCAGAGACAAAGGACTAAAAATAGTGGAAGCCCTAGAGGAGTATAGAAAGTGCAGGGGGGTACTTAAAAAAGAAATTAGGAGAGGGAAGAGGGGGCATGAAAAAACACTGGTGGGCAAAATAAAGGAAATTCTAAGGTGTTTTATAAGTATATTAAGGGCAAGAGGATAATCAGGGAAATAGTAGGGCCCATTTGGGACCAAAATGGCAATCTGTGTGTCGAGCTGGAAGATGTGGGGGAGGTTTTAAATGAATATTTTGCATCTGTGTTCACTATGGAGAAGGGTGATGTAGGCATAAAAATCAGGCAGGGGGATTGTGATATACTTGAACAAATTAGTATTGAGAGGGAGGAGGTACTAGCGGTTTTAGCGGGCTTAAAAGTGGATAAATCCCCAGGCCCTGATGGGATGTACCCCAGGCTGCTGTGTGAGGCAAGGGAGATTGCAGGGGCTCTGACACAAATTTTCAGAACCTCTCTGGCCACAGGGGAGCTGCCAGACGACTGGAGAACAGCTAATGTAGTACCATTGTTCAAGGAAGGTAGTAGGGATAAACCAGGGAATTACACGCCAGTGAGCCTAACATCAGTGGTAGGGAAATTATTGGAAAAAATTCTGAGGGACAGAATTAGCCTCCACTAGGAGAGGCAGGGATTAATCAGGGATAGTAAGCATGGCTTTGTCAGGGGGAGATCATGTCTGACCAATTTGATTGAATTTTTCGAGGGGGTGACTAGGTGTGTGGATGAGGGTCGTGCAGTTGATGCAGTGTACATGGACTTCAGTAAGGCATTTGACAAAGTCCCACATGGGAGCCTGGTCAAGAAGGTAAGGACCCATGGGATCCAGGGCAATTTGGCACATTGGATCCAAAATTGGCTTAGTGGCAGGAGGCAGAGGGTAATTGTCGAAAGTTGTTTTTGTGACTGGAAGCCTGTGTTCAGTGGTGTACCGCAGGGATCGGTGCTGGGTCCTTTGCTGTTTCTAGTGTACATTAATGATTTAGATATGAATGTAGGAGGTATGATCAGTAATTTCGCAGATGACACGAAAATTGGTGGAGTGGTAAATAACAAGGAGGGAAGCCTCAGGCTACAGGACGATATAGACTGGATGGTTAGATGGGCGGAACAGTGGCAACTGGAATTTAACCCTGAAAATTGTGAGGTGATGCATTTTGGGAGGACTAACAATGCAAGGGAATACACAATGAATGGTAGGATCCTAGGAAGGACAGAGGATCAGAGGGACCTTGGTGTGCATGTACATAGATCCCTGAAAGCAGCAGGACAGGTAGATAAGGTGGTTAAAAAGGCATATGGGATACTTGCCTTCATTAGCCGAGGCATAGACTATAAGAGCAGGGAGGTTATGATGGAGCTGTACAAAACGCTAGTTAGGCCACAGCTGGAATACTGTGTGCAGTTCTGGTCACCACACTATAGGATGTTATTGCATTGGAGAGGGTGCAGAGGAGATTCACCAGGATGTTACCTAGGCTGGAGCACTTCAGCTATGAAGAGAGACTGGACAGGCTGGGGTTGTTTTCCTTAGAGCAGAGAAGGCTGAGGGGGGACCTGATTGAGGTGTACAAAATTATGAGGGGCATAGATAGGGTAGATGGAAAGGAAATTTCCCCCTTAGTAGAGGGATTAATAACCAGGGGGCATAGTTTCAAGGTAAGGGGCAGGAGGTTTAGAGGGGATTTGAGGAAAAACTTTTCTGGAACTCACTGCCTGAAAGGGTGGTAGAGGCAGGAACCCTCACAATATTCAAGGAGCATTTAGGTGAGCACTTGAAATGCCATAGCTTACAAGGCTATGGACCAAGTGCTGGAAACTGGGATTAGAATAGACAGGGCGGTGCGGACACGATGGGCCAAAGGGCCTCTTTCTGTGCTGTATAACTCTATGGGGGAAAAATTCAGTTGGTAGTGCCACCCATTAGCGCCTTAAGAGGGCGCTAAGTAGGGCGCAAACCAACTAGCGCCCGGGCGCGGCGATATCTGCGCCTCTCACGAAATTGACCGGACATTTTGCGGCAGCGTTAAACAATACCGCCCGATCTCCTGCGCACGCAGATCTTGACGTCATTCGAGAGTGCAATGCCCTTGGGGCGCCCTGGACTGGAAATTCAGTGGCGCCCCCCTCCTTTCCGCCTGGCGCTACCAACGACAGGTTGACTGGAACGCATCCCAGTCGCTGTGGGGCTGGGGGGGCGCTATTTAAAGGGGGCCTCTTCCTGGATTTTGTGTGGTAGCCATTTTTGCACCAATCATTCTGAGAGACAGAGAGAGAGATTTGGAGAGAAACAAAGAAAGAAAGAGAGACTTCTGCATTGAGTCAACGCTGTCTGAGGTAGTTTTGGCTTCTGACCATAACTTTGCAGGTATTTTGCTTTTTGGCCTTCATAACTTTGATTGCCCAGATACAATGGGGGCTGCAATGGACGGGAACGTCATCCTTCTCCATCACATTCAGAGGACACAGAGACGCAGAGAGAGAGTGGCAATCATGGCCAGACGGAGGAGGGCTAACAGGCCTCGGTACAGGAGACCTTACCCTCCCAGGGTCTTTCGCCAACAGTTCTCCTATATTAATATGTCTGAGGAGCAGTGTTTGTGAAGGCTGCGATTCAGCAAGGAGGTGGCCACTGAGCTCTGCCATCTGCTTCAGCCAGATCTGCAGCCTCAACTGAGGAGCAGGACGTCTCTGTCGGTGGCAGTGAAGATAACAGTGGCTCTCAACTTTTATGCCACTGGCTCATTTCAATCAGCTACTGGGGACATCGCCAATATCTCCCAGTTTGCGGTGCATTGCTGCATCCGTCAGGTAACAAATGCCCTCTTTAAAAGGAGACGAGAGTACATCTCTTTCCCCATGATCCCGGACAAGCAGCAAGAACGTGCAATGGGCTTTGCGATGATAGCAGGCTTCCCCATGGTGCAGGGCGCCATTGACTGCACACATGTGGCTTTGCGGGCGCCGCAAGAGAATGCTGAGCATTTCCGCAACCGAAAGGGCTTCCATTCCTTAAACATCCAGTTGGTCTGTGACCACAGACAGTTGATACTTGCTGTCAATGCCCACTTTCCAGGCAGCAGCCACGCTGCCTTCATCCTGCGCCAGACTTCTGTGGCAGACCTTTTCCAGGCACCGCATCACCCAGGAGGTTGGCTTCTCGGGGACAAGGGATATCCTCTGTGCACCTGGCTGATGACACCGCTCCGTTCGCCCAGCACCCCTGCTGAGCTATGATACAATGAGAGCCATCAAGCTACCAGGAACATCGTTGAGCACACAATCGGCGTGCTCAAGCAACGGTTCCGCTGTCTGGATCATTCTGGAGGAGCCCTGCAGTACTCGCCTGAGCGAGTCTCCCACTTCGTTGTTGTGTGCTGCATGCTGCATAACCTTGCAATCCTCAGGACCCAGCCAATGCCACCAGACATTAGAGCACCAGCAGAGGAGGAGGAGGAGGAGGAGGAGGAGGAAGATGAGGAGTATGATCATCAGCAGCACCAAGGTGTGAGGGAGGCACAAGGTGGTAGGGCCATCCATCAAAGGCTCATAGCAAGTCACTTCTAGGCCCCCTCTGAGGGAATGGCTTCTGCCATTCAAACAACCTGAATGAAACCATCCCGCAACCCCTAAGCCGGTCAAGGCAACAATGAGTGCAAAGACCAAACATGTACATTTTGAATAAAGACACTTCTTTATTTCACAAACTCTGTGTGCCTCATTTCCGCAAGACAAAGTAATAGAAAGAAACACAAAAAAAAGCAGTCATTCACATAACTGGCTCTCACAACCTGGAGACAATGTCCAAAACAGTAACAAAAATTTGACCACGAACCTCGGCCTTCAATAAAACAATGAAAAGCATTTTGCCACACTTCCTACTTTTTGCCCTTCGAGGGTGATCTGCTTCCCTTGAGAAATTCCCCTTTTCCCACCCTGCAGCTCCTCCATAATGGGACCCCAGTGGCTGCAGCAAGGCTGGGGGAAGGCTGCTGAGTGTCAGAAACTGAGTCGGCAGATGCCCTTGAGGTACGGCCTGGACCAGCTCTGGGCCTGGAGGGTCCGGCTGCTGACTGCACCAACTCTGCATGGGTGGCAGCAGTCTGTCCTACAGGTGGTGGCAACTGCAGTGGAGAAGTGCCAGTGGTGGCAGCAGGAATGCTGTCATCTTGAGAGAGGACAGTAACTCCCTGCTCGACCGACACACTGGCACTCCCACAGGGCAGCACTTCAGCATGCGGAGCAATCTGCTGGAGCACAGATTGCTGGCCTGCTGCGGCGTGGTGAGAGCCTCGGGGAAATCTGCCTGATCCAGCGAGCGTGGCAGCAGTCAGTGCTCGCGTGGCCTCAATCTGCGTCTGCATGAGACCAGCCACTGACTGCATTACAGCACTTAGCATTTGCGTGGCAGCCGCCTGTGCTACAGCGAAGTGATCCACACTCCTTGCCAGTGATTCAATGGATTTGGGCAACCTTGCCACTGCAGCCATGAGCTCAGTGTGCCTTTGCTCCGCCTGGGCGCTCATTTCAGCGAGGACCTGCTCCTCGTTTGTGTCCAGTGCAGCAGGACTCGAGGCCATACTCTCCCTCTGGGGAGAAGGCCCCCGAGCTTCCCTACCCCCATCGCGTTGCTGCAGCCCGCTGGGTCCTGGAGCTTCACCCTCATCAGACCATTCCCCCCCGCTCCCCTCCAGGGAAGGCATGTCCCTGTGGTGTATGTAACCTGTTCCACCTTTTCCAGTTTTGAAGAAGGGTCCAACCCGAAACGTCAACTCAAATTTCTCTCCACGGATGTTGCCTGACCTGCTGAGTTTTTCCAGCATTTTCTGTTGTTATTTAAGAGAACTTAAGCCTGTTCCACCTTAAGAGATGTACTACTTTCTCTGGCTGCTGTATACGTAATACCGGTGGTGACCACACCGGTATATAAGCACTGTGTAGTAATATTGTATTCAGTATAGTCCCTACCTCCAACCAGTAAAGACCTGTTGAATTTACTCTGGTAGTCTGTGTAGTAATTATCACTATAACACACAGACTTAACAGTGGCGACGAGTCCGATTCTTACCCTGCGGCAGTTATTTCCACGGCGGCTTCGTCCACAGACAGGACGTCGAAGAGAGGTTTCCACCCTCATCACCCTACTGGAAGACACGTCGAGCGGCAGGCATCGAGAAACTGGAGTGCAGAAGACATCCTGACCTCAAAGCCTCCATCAGCGACTGTCAGCTTTCTTCTTTCTACCTCGGTGGTGGGTAAGCCGGGCAGCGACGCGACAGAAAGTCAATCGCGTTGGCTGTACAGACGGGGCTGGGAAGACGGAGGAATAAGGGCGGTGAGATCGATCGCGACCGGAGATAAGGGCCGGGCCGCTTTCGAGCGAGAGGCGCAGCGCGGGGACATCGATCGCGACCGGAGATAAGGGCCTCATTTGGGCTAAAAGGCGCAGCGTCTGGGGAAACTGAAGGCGCGAGAGCCGCGGTGAAGCGGAGACAGCGTCGGGGGACGGTTGAAGACCGCCAAGCGCGGGAAAACCGCCATTTCGTGGGCGGAAGACGACGACAAGAGCGGGAAGCCGCCATCTTGGATAACATAAAAATACAATAAATTGCAACGATGCCTAAACATGGGAACATTAATACCTTTGATAGTGACATCGAAGATTGGGCCATGTATGTAGAACGCATACAAAATTATTGTAAGGCAAATAAAATTCCTGATGCAGATAAAGCACTAACATTATTAAATTTAATGGGTGCGAAGACATAAGGGCAATTGAAACACCTGTTATCACCAGATGAACCGGCGGATAAGACGTTTGATGAGATTGTTACTGTCCTGAAAAATCATCTAAACCCCACGCCGCTGATGCTAGCGGAACGATTTAAATTTTACGACAGGAGGCAGTTGCAGAATGAAAGCAATGCTGAATATTTGATGGAATTACGTAAGCTAGCAAAATATTGTCAGTTTGGAACGGGACTGACAGAGGCACTACGAGATAAATTTGTGTGTGGTTTATTTAAACAGGATACACAAAAGCGACTGCTCAAGGAGAATGAGCTGACGCTTGAGAAGGCGGTCACTATGGCAGCAGCACACGAAGCCGCAGTGAGAGGCACGGCAGTAATGCAGCTACGGTCACCGGAACTCGGTACAAACAAATTGGGTTTGAGTTCTGTCAAATGTTATCGTTGTGGAAAGACAACGCACGATCAGAACCAGTGTTGGTTTAAAAACCAAGAATGCAGAATGTGTGGCAGGCTTGGCCACATAGCTAAAGTATGCCGGTCAGGAAAGAAGACCAGCAACAAAAAGTCACCGCAAGGAAAATACGCAAAGGTACACAAGGTGACAAAGAACAGTTTGACCGAACAGAAGTCAGATTCAGGCGCTAGCAGTAATGAACTGGATAGCTTAAGAGTACACAACGTTGGTAAGGATGCAGATCTCCAGACAATTTGGGTCACTCTTCAGATAGCAGGAGTCCAAGTAAAAATGGAATTGGACACTGGATCGGCATTGACGGTCATGAATAAGAAAGATTACAGAAGGTTATTCCAACATATTCCCCTACAGGATACGAAGATTATATTGAAAACATACACGGGGCAAAGAGTGTACCCCATGGGAAAAATAGAGGTAGAAGTGGTCCACAAGGGCGAAGAAAGCCAAGTAATGGACTTATATGTGCTACCTGAAGGAGGTCCACCACTACTAGGATGGGAGTGGATTAGGAAAATGAATATGGACTGGCACTCCTTGAAGGCACTAACGGTAGATTCCGGGGAAACAGATGTCAAACCTAAACGATTGTCCAGAATATTGGATGATGCTAAAGAGGTGTTCCAGCAGGGACTGGGAACACTGAGAGGAATTACGGCAAACATCAAGATTGATGAACATGCACAACCAAAATTTTTTAAAGCCAGACCGGTACCCTATGCAATACGACCTACTGTTGAAGCGGAACTGGAAGCACTAGAACGTGCAGGTGTACTGTCTAAGGTAGATTGGAGTGAGTGGGCTACGCCCATTGTTCCCGTTATGAAACGTCCTGTGAGCAACAAGCCAGGAGATCCAGGGAAGGTTCGCATCTGTGGAGATTTCAAAATCACCGTTAATCCGGTGCTTCACATGGTGCATTATCCGCTTCCACGGATTGAGGATATTTTCGCTTCATTGTCTGGCGGGAAACACTTCACCAAGATAGACCTGGCGCAGGCGTACTTGCAGATGGAGGTTGAGGAAGAGTCACGCCAATACCTCACGATCAACACGCATCGAGGGTTGTACCGGTACAATAGGCTGGTTTTTGGAGTGGCATCGGCTCCAGCAATTTGGCAGAGGGCCATGGAGCAGGTATTACAGGGAATTCCAGGCACACAATGTTACCTGGACAATATTCTGATCACAGGTGATGGTGATTAACAACATCTCGCAAACTTGGAACTGGTGCTCAACAGACTGAAAGAGTATGGGCTTAGAGTAAATCGGCAGAAATGTGAGTTCTTCCAGAAGCGGATCTCGTACTGTGGCCATGTCATTGACCGGGAGGGGCTTCATAAGTCTCCTGACAAGATTGAGGCAGTTGTAAAGGCTCCCGCTCCGGAGAATGTCTCTCAGTTGAGGTCGTTTCTAGGATTAATTAACTATTACCATAAATTTCTGCCAAATCTATCCATGGTACTGCACCCGTTAAACGTTCTTTTACAGAAAGGGGTACCATGGGAATGGGGCGAAAACTGTAAGAAGGCATTTCACAAAAGCAAAGAATTGATCACCTCAGAGGAAGTGTTGGCTCACTTCAACCCGACACTGCCTATTCGGTTGGCTTGTGATGCTTCTCCATATGGTATTGGGGCAGTACTCTCACACAAGTTGCCAAATGGCACGGAAAAGCCAGTCGCGTTTGCATCCAGATCATTGACCTCCACTGAGCGCAACTATGCGCAGATCGATAGGGAGGCTCTTAGCCTTGTATGGGGAGTGAAGAAGTTTAATCATTACCTGCAGGGCCAAAAAATCACACTTCTGACAGACCATCAACCGTTGGTATCCATTTTTAACCCTAAGAAGGGTGTTTCGGTGATGACAGCGCAGCGTCTCCAGAGATGGTCTCTTTTCCTAGGGGCACATCAATATCAAATAGAATTCAAAGGTACGAAACAGCATGGCAATGCTGATGGGCTGTCACGCCTGCCACTACCTGAAGAAGAAGACACGACGAAAGTTGATCCTGTTGAGTTATTTCATTCAACCATCATCGAGTGTTTACCAGTCACCAATGCAAGTATTGAAAGAGAAACCAGGAACGACCCGACACTGTCCAGAGTCTACGAGGTGACAGTGAAAGGATGGCCAACACGGGGTGATCCTCTGTTACCGGCATTTTCGGCAAGGCGAGACCAGCTGTCCGTCTGCCATGGTACCTTGATGTATGGGACAAGAGTGATTATTCCTCCCAAGTTAAGGGAAAGAGTTTTAAACGAACTGCATGAAGGTCATCTGGGGGGAGTTAAAATGAAAAGTCTTGCTAGGGCTTATGTATGGTGGCCGGGTATTGACCAACAGATTGAGGAGTTAACGAAAAGCTGCGCTGGGTGCAAAAAAGTGCAAAATGCACCTCCGATAGCACCGCTACACCCATGGGAATGGCCTTCAGCCCCATGGCAACGCGTACACATTGACTTTGCTGGTCCATTCATGGACTCCATGTTCCTAATCGCGGTGGACGCACATTCCAAATGGTCAGAAGTCATCAAGATGAATACCACTACTTCAGAAAAGACAATTGCGGTGTTAAGAACAATATTCGCAAGGAACGGATTGCCAGAACAGATCTGTTCGGACAACGGACCACAGTTTGTATCGGAAGAATTCCGACAATTCTTAAAGAAGAATGGAGTAAAACATTATACCTCTGCCCCATATCATCCGGCGACAAACGGGTTGGCTGAAAGATTTGTCCAGACATTCAAAAAGGCAATTAAGGCCATGAACGATGATCAGATTCCGCTGCAACACAGGGTCGACAAGTTCCTGATGTCCTATCGAAACGCCGATCATGCAGTGACTAACCAAAGTCCTGCCATGATGTTTTATAACAGGAGGTTGCGGTCCAAGTTGGACTTGTTAAAACCAAATGTGCGGAGGGAAGTGGAAAACAAACAGTTTCGGCATATTAACAACAAGACCACTCGAACTTTCGATGTAGGACAACCAGTGTTGGCAAGGGGCTATGGAAACGAAAAATGGCAGTCCGGAACAATTCGGGCCAGACAAGGACCTCTGATGTACACAGTAGATATTAGTCATAATGTGATAAGGCGTCATGCGGATCAACTGGTAGAGTCGAGAGCAAGGGTCAAACCCATGGTTGTGACAGAGACAACTGTGGAAGACGTTAATGAACCTGAAGCATCTACCTCAGCAGGGAATGTACTTGATGATGATGACACCCAATACATTGGAAACCAAATAGAGGAGGCACCTCAACAACAAGAATCAGAGACTACTGAGAGGCGTTATCCAAGCCGCATCAGAAAGCCTCCTGAGAGACTGAACCTTTGAACTGTTATACCTGAAGTTATATATGTATATATGTTATTATGTTATGTTGAATGGGGATATGACTGTTAAGCTAAAAAGGGAGGATTGTGGTGTATGTAACCTGTTCCACCTTAAGAGAACTTAAGCCTGTTCCACCTTAAGAGATGTACTACTTTCTCTGGCTGCTGTATACGTAATACCGGTGGTGACCACACTGGTATATAAGCACTGTGTAGTAATCTTGTATTCAGTATAGTCCCTACCTCCAACCAGTAAAGACCTGTTTAATTTACTCTTGTAGTCTGTGTAGTAATTATCACTATAACACACAGACTTAACAGTCCCCAGTATGGGCATGGGCTGCCTCGGTTGAGGGTGGCGCTGATGGTCCGGCTTCCTCTTCCTCCTCGCCTTCAGCTTCACTCCCACTGGCAGCTTGAGGGCCCGTCTCCTCACCTGGTGAATCACCATCTGAAAGCAGGGAGGTACAAGAGTGGCTTTAGCGTGAGGACAGGGTGGCAGCAAGGGAGGCATGAATGCAGCGATTTAGTGATTTGGATTGAAAGTGTCAAAGGTTGCTGTTGTGAGGAACAAGTGGAAGGAGAGAGGACAAAAAGGTGATGACCTTACCATTGCTGTCCAGAATGGGGTTGGCGTCTCCAGTGGCGACGGGGCCAATCACCCAGCTTGCCACAATCCTGTGGACGCGCTCCTCAAGATCACTGAAGGGTTGACGCTGAGGCCGCCCTCCACCGGTGCGTTGCTGCTGTCTCCTATTATGAGGCAGCTTGGCCTGCAAGAAAAAGGATGGGATCTGAGTAAAGATGCAGCCATGATCTTGCCTGAAATGCCTCCCATGGTTGAATAGCCCTTACTGTATGCAAAGTGTGGAATGTGTGTGTGTGTTTGATGAAAGGGCCATAGGTATTGGATGAGTGTTGGGCATTGGGGCTTTCAAGACCCTCTGGCCATAAAGTGAGGTTGAGATGGAGGGATGAAGAGGTTTTGAAAAAAAGGCACTCACCCTGATGACCCGAGTGAGGTCGTTGAACTTTTTCCTACATTGCACATGGGTCCTAGGCACCATGCTGCTTGAGGACACTCTCTGAGCCACCTCCCTCCACACTCTTCTGTACTTGCGTGGCAAAGGCCTCCTACCACTCTCTGGGTACAGAATGGATCTTCTGCGCTCCACCCGGCGAACCAGAGCCTCCAAAGCCCGCTCGCAGAAGTGCTGTGCTCGCTCCCTGGCCCTTTCCATAGTGTCTGGCTGCTAGATTTAGCCACAGGTCTGCCCAGGCCGAGATTCAAGGCTCCAGTGAGCAGGGTGTGGCTGTAGAGCAAGATCGACCCTCCCCTTTAAGAACTGACTGGCGCCAGTGTGTCTGTGTTCAATTGATAACTGACAGCACCTGCGCTGCACCCGCCCTCTGAGGTAGCGCCTCGCTCCTCGGCCTTAGCGCCTTAAGAGAGTTGTGTAGCGCCTGATTTAGCGCTCCAATCACCTCCAGGGGCGATAAAAGCCAAGTTTGCTGTCGGAGGCGATAATTAGCGCCAGGCGCTAAACTTTGCACACCACCAGTAATGGCGGCCCATATGGGGCGATACCGAATTTTTCCCCCTATGATTCTATAACTGTCAAAATGAATGCAGCCATGGTCCCTTTAAGGAAACCGGCTGATGAAGCGTCATCAAATGACGTCATCATACCCGTTTCATTTTAATTGGCCGGCAACCCCGCAGGGCGGGCTTAACAAGCCCTATTAACGGAAAATCCTTTTGACAGAGCGGCTGCAGCTGAGAGCGGGATGGGAACCCGCCAACCAGCTCTCCCGCTGCGAACCCGCCTCTGCAGGGAAAATTCAGCCCATTGTTATCAATAAATTGTGTCACCAACAAGCATGCAATGATTCAGCAAAACTATCTTGTTGGCACCATTTCTGCTAGTCTATGAACACAAAGAGACAGCTGATCAAACTTATGTCTAAATGGATAATTACTTCAATATAGAAGTATAAGTGAAATTTTCCTGCGATGTCATCTCTAAGCACATCGGTTTGAATAACGGTGAAAGCTGTAAAAAGGAAAGCATAATGATGGTAACAACTAGGTCAGTTACAAATTAATTGTCATTGCATTTCATTGCTAACATATCAATTCACTGCCGCTCAGTTAAGCGGAAAACAATATCTCAACATGTACAGTGCAGCCTACTGCAGACTTGTCATTGTCCCCACCTCTTAGGCCTGCCTTTGAGTGCTTAACTAACAGCAAAGTGAAGCCTTCCTGCTTTAATAGGCTAAAGCAGCTGAAGGCTCATGCTGATTGTTTCCTCCCTGTAGGGAACACATCGCTGATCAGTAAATTTACCTCAAACACCATGGATACTAAAATTAGATTATTTGCATTTAGTTTATGGTACTTGTGCTGCAAAGAACACCTGCCTGTGAATGTTGTTTAATGGCTTATAATTGAAAAGTAGAGCTTGTTCCACAGAACTGAAAGTACATTTTCTTAAACTAGTGGTTAATCTCAGAGCTGCTTTACCCCTAGGATGTGGGGGAATTGTAAAGGCAGTTATAAAAGTCAGTAGGAAATGGGTTTCCTACTTATGCTTGCAGTGAAAATAATGACCTTGAAATTCCTTGCCATTATCAGCATTTCTGAAGCCTAAAATCTGGGCAACTCCATATCCTGGTTTGCAAATTGAGGTAGAAGCCATTTCCACCCAAAATCGAAGTGCCTGAATTATCAATTACCTTTTGGGCCTTCCATCAAACTGCCTGCTGAGTCCTCGTAAATCTCATTAACATTTATTTAAATAAAGGCCAATGCTTTGGGATGCCACATTTCAGTGAAAGTCGCCCCAGTGGTAACCAATATTCCCTACGATTTTTTTGTGTGCGGGCCGTTTAACTGCCTGCGTGGCCCATTCAACTTTCCGCACATGCGTGGTTATTTCCATTGAACAGCCGGTGAGCGGTCAGCACAGGACCTCCAGACCGCTGCGCAGCCACGCAGCCATGCTGCTTAGCGGAAACATTGGTGGTAACTCACAACAGATTTTTGAGGCATATATGTCTCCAGGATCAGCTGAGACTGGCAGTAAAGAGGAGCCTTTGAGCCTGAAGAGTGCTAAAACACTCCAGATTACTGGAGTTGGCCGACATTTTCTAAAGTGTTTTTTTTTGCGTTATTTCACAGACAGCATTATTGCATCCTGCTGTGCCCTGCACAACTTTGTAATCTAAAATGGCCTGGACATGGTCATTCCTTTTGAAGTGGCTCTAGCTGATTCGGAAGCAGAACAACATGGAGGAGAGCATCAGGATGAATATCACTCAAGGACTCCTCAGTGACTGCTGCAAGGGGCATCAGACACAACTAATCAGTGAAGTATTTAACAATTTGAAGTAAATTTGTCACAACTCCCATAACCCCTTCTCCCCACCTTCAAAGAAATGATAAACTTTTCAAATCATTTCCCTTGCTCCTTTCTTTGGGTGCCTCTGCCCTGTCCTCCACTAAAGTCCTCTCTGACATCTACCTGAGAGCGAACTCAGTCTGGCAAGCAGTTTAACACTGTCCTGCTGCTATTGTAATCTTCAGCCATCCTTGGCTTTAATGGCTGCACTGCTAATATCCATGCCCTTCCATCGCAATACTCCAGTGTCACATGGGAATTGTGCTAATGAATTACCAAAGGACATGCAACTGAGGTGACCTCGCAAATCACGATAGGGTCAGAGCTGGCTAAAGAGCACAACCCCTGCATAAATAGCCCATGGGAATTTCAAGATCAATGACTCTACCTGCACCTTGTATTCCTGACAGGTGAGCAGAGCCTTGAGGTATTGGGATGAAGCCACATCCTTTTCTGAAGGGTAATTTTCCATCATCGATATAATATGATTTCTTTTAGTGTTATAAATTGTTATTAAAAATCTGTGTAGAAAATTCTCACCAATATGTCAAAGTGAATTACTGGTGTGAATGTTACAGCATTCATTAAACAGGAATAGGCCATGCTCATCAGTGAAAGAGAGCACTACTTTTATGATTCTATAATGCCAGCACTCCTATCATTTTGAAAAGTTTGATGGACGGCCTTTATCTTCCATCACTGAGCGCCATCTGAAAGATCTTCCTGTCTAATTACGAAGGTGAGGTGCCAGTTCACTGTACTCTGTAATCTGGCAGAGAAGTGGTTTAGAACTGGCAATGGAATTTTGGAACTTTATTAGGAATCATTCAAACCTGCAAAATGCTCCACTGGAAATGAAAATCTATGCTTCAAAGCATATATAAAGTAGTCAAATGTATAATAGCTTTCACTACTGAAAACCAGCATTGAAGTGGGTTATGGAAGCAGCCTTATTCTGATATTGTGAGTACACTTTAACCAAACACCACCAGCACGTTCATGCAAAAATAGTCTCACAACCAAAATGGATTTAAACAATCACTCGAAATAAGAAAACATTAATTTTTGAAGATGTTTCACATTAATGGGACATGGCTGGATGGACCAGAGAGTCTTTTCCTGTTCATCATTATTCCTATGTTCACATGCATGTCATCTAGCTTTTGTTTCTATTCTGAGATGGAACTGGATAATATGGTTCTGAAATAAAAGTTAATTTATACTGGTGGTCATTTAGTACCCTCTCTTTAAGTTTCAGTGGATTATTTTTGAGAGTTTCCCCACTGATGGTTTCTAGCAACTTCAAATCCCAAGTGGAAGCAATAAAGCAGCTGAAAGCTGCCTGCCTGTAAACGGCCAGCTTGAGCTCTGAGAGGCCAATGTTGAAAGCGAACAGAATAGGAATGTTAGATCTCACTGGGCTGGATTTTACCAACTTTCGGCGGGTCCATGGCGGGCATCATCGGTGACAGGTTCCGACCCCACTGCCAGCTCCAGCCCGCTGTGTCGAATTAATTTACGGTGATTGGGCTTGTTAAGCCCGCCCAGCACATTTCCCGGCCAATTGAAGGAAGCGGGTCTGATGAAATCATTTGCTGATGCGTCATCAGCTGATTTCCTTAAAGGAACCATGTCCAACTTTAATTTGGCCTTTGTGCTGTCAGTGTTCTACAGCATTAAGGTGCTGCAAACACTGACAAGAGCTGCACAGAGGTGCAGGGCTGCACCCAGGCTCTCCCATGACTCCCTCCATATGCTTATGGAGGGAGTCACAGCACGCAGGGAGGGCCTCTTCCCTTCCCATGGTTGGAGAAGACCTTCCTAGGAGACCAACACAGCCTGGTTGCACATTGTACAGGAGGGCATAAGCAGGGATGTCGTCAGGAGGACCAGGCTGCAGTGCCACAAACGTTTCAATAATCTCAGTAGATCACGAAACGTTAGTACAAAGCCACACTCAACCTCATCCTGCTGTGTCTCTCATCACATCCCCATCACTCTGCCTTCCCTACCCTACTCCTGCACATCCTTACTCACACCAACTTACCTTACACCTCCACCCATCCCTCTCTCTCTAATTACATTATTACTTCCCTATCTGACTAGCTACCCCTCACACTCACCCTCATCCTAATTCAATCATACCAACTAACAACACACAAGGGTAGGCACTTGGGTATTTTATGCAATGTTCATGTAAAGTTTCTGTTAATGTGGTGTCAAACATTGAAACCTTTATTTTCAACACTTTGCCTTCTTGGACAGATTTGTGTGCACCTTTGGAAGTGTCTTAGTGAGTTGCAGTGAATGGTGAGACATAACGGTACCCCCAGCAATGGTGATGAGTGCGAAAGGAATGGCTTGGGCATTGTAGGGATGCTTTATGGTGTTGATGTGGGGTGGTGCCAACCTAGCACATCATGTGGCAGCCAGGGTGTGCAGCGTCAAGTGAAGTAAATCTGGCCATGGTGAGGCCATCCCTGGCATCCCGGGCAGCAATGTGGTCGGGTGCTGATGCCCTGTGTCCTTTGCAGCATCAGTTGACTGCAGAGAAGGTTGATGTTGATGCTGCTGGTGTGCCTGGTGTTGGGGCTGATTGCAGTGGGATTCTGAGGACCAAGGTGAGAGAGTATAAAGTGCACCAATGCTGATGGAATAGATGGCAGGTGAAGTAATGATGACAGAAGTGATCTGTCAATGGTGGGAGAGGTAATGAGGTCAGACTGGATGGAGACTTGTGTAAAGACTTGCAACATTCTGACTCTGTAGTGGAAATGCAGTTTAGAGAAGCTAATGGTTAAGGGAACATTTCTCAATCAACTGGGAGCTTTGACTTGACATTTGAAGCTGTCAATTCATCAGCTGATTCAATGGCAAGTGACCTCCCACCTGAGCTTCACAGAAGAGGTCTAGGCACAGTGGGAAACCGGTGTGTGACCTGTCAAAATCAAAAAGCTGGGAAAAAAGCCACTAATTTTAATTGCCTCCTCCGCCGCTGCGTGTCAGGTCTGCTCAGTGCTGACAGACCCGACATTTGGTAAAGGCGTGTGGTGGCGGGTTGACAGCGGGGTCCCAACCCACTGTCAAAACATTTTTTTTACCACCCAACCTGCCACCGATCGTGCCTGCTGATCCCCTGCAAAATTCCCCCCATTATCATTGAAAGCAGGATGAGCAATATAACTGCAGTCAGACAAACATCAGTTCTGCATTTTGTGCTGGATGATACCACCTGATGGAGACAGTGTCACATCGTTTTAGCCTCATACTAGTTGCCATGCCGCATACAAAAAAATGACACAAGAAAAGACCTAGTGGTCCATCCAGCCTGTCCCATACAGTTGAGATACCACTTGCGCATCACAATACATACACTGGCCACGCCATGCGGAAGCCATGTAATCTCCATATAAGTAACCAGCTACCCCTGCCCTCCTTGCTCTGGGAAATACTGCTGGTGCCCAAAGTTCTGCCCCCTCTTGCGCACAAAATTATATTAATGAGCTGACAGCATTCTAGGGCATGGTCAGCTCATTCAGGACAAGCACAGCTAGTACCACACAGGCAGTAGGCCCGGCATTGCTTGGCCAAGATTACATAATTGGCCCCACTGGGTAAGTGAAACAGTGCTGTCTGCTCATAATGCTCTAAAAACAGTACTAGTGTCAAACAGGTACCTGCAGTATTTATCTGGCCTCATAACAAATGTCACTTCAAAGTTATTCAGTACATGTGAAGCTTTGGGACACTTCTGAGAGATGTGATAAGCTGCTATATAAATGTTGGCCTTTCTTTCCCACTCTAGAAGATGTTTTTTTCTTATTGCCCTATTAGTAAATGTCTTATTTTCTTCTCAGTTGTGTGATGCAAATGCTTTCAGCATGAAGACAAGCGGCCTCCATGAGTTGTGTGAGGTGTCCTCAATTCCATTGGAATATGCTCAATATATGTCAAAGTCCAACACACACAGGTAGGATTGATTTAACACATTGAATGAAATTATATACAACAGAGAGACGATTAGCTTACTGGCACAAGGGCTTTATGGGGGGGAAAGGATTTGAACTGGAAGCGGGTTTCGGCTAGGCAGGGACAGGGCAAGCATCAAATCCGTCCGATGTCATCGGTTTATCTTCTGCTGGTCAGCTGCCCACCTAAACCAGGCAGAAAGAAGCAACTGACCTGCTTCGGGTGGGTCAAAATTGCGAGGCCCGGAGGCTGACCACTGGCACCAAGGTAGGTCAAGGGGGATCATGGCTATTTTGTGGATGGGAAGAAGGGGTACCCAGGACAGCAGCGGCCCAAACTTTCCTTGTAGGGCCTGGAGGAGTACTCCTGCTCCTGCTGTCCCCACTAAGGAAAGTTCTTGACTTACCATAGAAGGCCTCCTCTGCTTCCCTGTCAGGTTTTACTGAATGAGTTGCCAGCGGTAAGTGCCCTGCTCAGTAGGCCATTAAAATATCATCGGGGTCCTACTAACATCATAGGACCGCGATGAAGCGGGAATGAAATGGTAGGTTTACGGAGATGATTTTAACTGCGTAGCTGCCATGTTCCTACTTGACAGGATGGGTTAAAATCTATATTTCAGTGCCACTGAATCCTAAAAATGAATTTGCTGAGGAATCTTCTACTTTGTTTGGGTTGGTGCTTAGATAATGATTTCAATGGACAATAATAGGAATGCATGGGGATGGGGATTGGAATTTGCATGCTTTGTGGTTGAGCTTGGAGCAGGAATGCATTTGGCCAGGATTCTGCTGCAAATGATATGGTGCGTGTTTTCTGGGAGCTCGCAACATAATTGTTGCAAGCTTGTTAGACACATGATGGATTACATACAGAAGTGAATGCATTACTGCCCACTGACATTCATGCTTTAAAAAAATTGCACCATTATTGTTTCAAATATTGATTTTACAGTCAAATGCCTTCAACTGCCATCTTTAATAATGAATTGAATCCTGTACTGAGACCACTCTTTCTCTATAGACGAGCAGATCCTGATTAAGTCTGAGTGCATCAATTCTGTTCATGTTCTCAACCAAGTAACACTAAGCCTCCTTACTGTATTGGCAATATTAACCTCATTGCATAAATGTGATTTGTACTCATTAAAAATCATTAATTTTTATTGAAGATAAAGTAGAACTTGGAGAGTATTGCATGGATATTAATTTCAATATAATTTTTTTCTTTTCACTTCTCTCTTTTCTTTACTAAAGTATTGTGCTTAAATAAAACGGTTATTTCTTTTATTAGCAATTGGAACCAGTCTAATAGTCCAGGATAATTATTTCTGGCTAACTTTCCCAGCTCATGGTGTTTCATCAGTTCTGCAAACATTGTGCAAAAGAAAACCTCACTTCAACTTTTATGACAATGTAATTGGTAGTTAGTGTGATATTTGTAAGACAAATAGACTTAGATGGTGTAACCCCTATAATCCCCTTCTTTACAGCCACCAAAGGGGCTCATTAAAGAGTAGTCAGTGCCTCAGCAAAGCAATGCAATGGTTAGTGTGCCAGTGTGATGGGAAGTTTACATTTTGCAGATCTGTCACTTTCACTTGATGCACTGCCCCTGCTGCTTGAAACAGGATTTGAAAATGCTGTGCGGATATTCCTTTATAATTCCCCTTCAAACCACTAATGAAGTCAGTGTTTCCTTTTTTTTAAAAAGCAAAAGGAAAATGCACAGTACATTACAAATAAACAGCAAGACACAATTTTCACTGTTGATTATATAAACTGCTGGTAAATCATATTTTCATCTTATTAATCAGATTTAATAAGTCCCGGGTTGTCGAGTGTATTTGTTTTTGGTGGAACGTTTCATTTTCTTTCTCATTTCCTACAATGTGTATGCTGGCCTTCTCTCAAGGTAGAAAGTAATAGGCCCTAATTTAATATAATGACACTTTAAACATAAATAGTGATTGCATGTTCCACCAGGTTTATAAGAACTGTGTGCTTCACTGGAGTCAAATAAAATGCTTTCTGCCACATGATGATTTTAATAATTGTTTCTTATATACAAGATGCAATTATAATGTGACAAAATATTAAAGTTGAAATGTACAGAATAAGACAGAGAGTGTTTCTTCCTTAAATACTGTATATTTACAAATGCAATTTACTAAGGGTAATATACAGGCCAGCACTATAGGAGTTAAATTCCACATTTTCCATGGTAAACCAGTGCGCTGTGCCACGGAGTGGTAGGACATGAGTTTACTTGGCATCTCCTCCAGACAACCCAGCTGAACTGACGAAGGGTCATCGACCTGAAACGTTAACTCTGTTTCTCTCTCCACAGATGCTGCCTGACCTGCTGAGTATTTCCCGCATTTTCTGTTTTTATTTCAGATTTCCAGCATCCGCAGTATTTTGCTTTTGCATTAGTGTTTAATTCACTGCCACTTCTCTTCTAAGAATGCCTACCTTGAAGAAGCTCTGCTCTTCTCTCCGACGGGATTTCCATTTGTCTCTTTTACCTTGTTCATCTTCATTGCTTTCTGTACACCTCATCTAGAGCCATCTTTTGTTTCTTAACTTGTCCCATTACAATCTCCTTTTGCCTTGCACCATCTCTTAATGTCTCTTAATCTCTCCTGCCTTCCATGCTATCACAGACCTTCCCTTTTGTTCTTTCCTCCCCTCCCCCCTTTCCCTGCCCCTGCACTTGCTTAAAAACCTGTTCCATCTCCAGCTTTTTCTAGTTCTGACGAAGGGTCATCGACCTGAAACGTTAACTCTGTTTCTCTCTCCACAGATGCTGCCTGACCTGCTGAGTATTTCCAGCATTTTCTGTTTTTATTTCAGATTTCCAGCATCCGCAGTATTTTGCTTTTGAACTGAGAGCTCACTGTGTAGAGAACTATGGGTGTACAAGGACTGATTTTCACTCTCCAACTTTCCATAAAGCACTTCCATGTTTAGATATGATTATAACATTAGTGGTTGATTTGGACATCTTCCAAATCTAGGCTTTCACTGGCTGGAAAACTAGAGCTGTGTATATACACCAACTGGTCTGTTGCCCCTGTCCCTAGTTTAGCATCCCAGAGACTTGAGGGCAGACACCAACTTGTATACATCACCATACATGCTGTTTCTTACCCTCTGCATCAGCTTAAACAAAATGACAATAAATGAGCAATGTTCTTGTAGTGTATGTACTTTGCAGAAGGAACTATATTCTGCAGCCCCTGTATACTGCAGTACCAGTAGTGACCACCCCTGTATATAAGCCTGTGTAGTAATATTTGCATAGTAGTTCCAGGTTGCCTCCATTCAGTAAAGATCTGTTATAACCAGCTCCTGCAGTCCGTGTCTCAATTATACACGGACATAATACTGGCGACGAGCAGATACGAATTTATCTACAGTCTGCACCACCTCATGGGGATCCATCCCTGAAGCGAAGTTATCAGAGGTCGAGGCCAGAAGGAAGAAAGATACAGAAGAAACGGGCGTCGACCGTGGGCATCCACCTCTGAGTCAGCGGAGTTGAAGATTTGCAGGAGAGGCTGTCAAGAGCGGGGCTTGGTTATCCTGTCGATGGTGTTTCAGCTAATCGGGCTGGTGGCAGGTAGTACACTGATCCTTCCTGGGCTGCGGCGGTCTAGAGCTCGAGCGGATGGCTTTGCAACGGGGCCGAGCAGCGTTGTCGGGAAGAGGAGAGAGAGAGAGAGGGTGGAGCACATAGGGCGCGGCCGGTGCTACGAAGCCGGGCAGCGCACAGACCCGAGAAGAGGGAGGCAAGAGTCCGCAGGGTTGTTCCGACGACGGGGAAATAATAAAAATTAAATGCGCAGAAAGCCGCGAGGAGCTGCAGTTTGCCACGGGAACCGCGGAGAGCGGCATTAGCAGCAGCGCGGGGGGAAGTGCGCGAAGACGATAGGGCGTCGCCATCAAGGCATAAAACGCCAGCAACAGCGCTAGCAACAGCGGAGAAGACAGAAAGCGCGGGAGGTGCCATCTTAATCCAGCGGGGAAGAAGGCAAAGCGTGGGATGCGCCATTTTGTTAAATCGGGGAAGAAGGCAAAGCGTGGGAGGCGCCATCTTAGATTTCCAAGATGCCGAAGACTGGCAATATCACTGCCTTCGATAATGCAATAGAAGACTGGACCACGTATGTGGAAAGAGTCGAGGTATATTGCGAGGCAAACGAAGTAGCCGATGAGAAAAAGGCATCGGTACTGCTAAACTTAATGGGCGCAAGAACGTATGGCCTATTGCGGGACCTGATTACTCCAGCCAAACCGAAGGCGAAGAGTTTTAACGAAATTGTTGCTATCCTACAGGAACACCTAAATCCTACACCGCTGCTGATAGCAGAAAGATTTAAATTCCACAGGAGAAATCAGCATAAAGATGAGAGCAATGCTGATTACCTTACGGAACTACGCAAGCTATCAAAGCACTGCCAGTTCAGAGCAGGACTGGCAGATACCTTACGGGACAAATTTGTCTGTGGACTCCTGAGTGAAGGAACCCAGAAGAGGTTACTCTCAGAGAAAGAGCTGATGTTAGATAAGGCTTTCAGCGTGGCAGTATCATATGAAGCAGCAGCAAGGGGAGCTGCAGAAATACAGCAAAAGCCACAGGAATACGGCACCCACGAAATGACACGGGAATTTGCAAAATGTTATTGCTGCGGCAGAACAAACCATGAGCAGAAGGACTGCTGGTCCAAGGACAAAATATGCAGGCAATGCAGAAAGATGGGACACATTGCACGAGTTTGCAGGTCTGGGAAGAAGACCAACGACAACAAAAGGTCTACTAAGGAACCGTACAGGAAAGTACAAAAGATGACGGGCAGTAGTTCCGAAGACCAGATGAGCGATAGTGAATCCGGGAACAAGAGACTAAGCTGTCTCAAACTTTACAACGTAATCGCAAAAGAGGATCACCAAACCATTTGGGTCACCCTCATGATAGCAGGGTCCCAAGTCAAAATGGAATTTGATACAGGATCAGCTCTAACCGTCATGAATCGACGAGACTACGAGCGGCTATTCTCACACATACCCTTGAAAGAGACATCCATTGTCTTGAAGACGTATATGGGGCAAAAAGTATACCCCAGAGGAAAAATAAGGGTGCCTGTCGAATACAATGGCAAGGAAAGACAGAAATTGTATCTGTACATACTGCAAGATGGTGGACCACCGTTATTGGGACGTGAATGGATCAGAAAGATAAGTTTAGACTGGCACTCCATTCAGGCACTGACGGTGGCTGGTAAAAAGGATGACGACGTCACTCCTGGACGATTATCAACAATCTTAGCTAACGCCAAAGAGGTATTTCAACAAGAACTGGGAACTCTTAAAGGCGTAACCGCCTCGATAAAAATAGAGGAGAATGCAATTCCCAAGTTTTTCAAAGCAAGACCGGTACCATATGCAATTCGCCCAGCCGTCGAGGCAGAGCTGGAGAATCTGGAGAATGCAGGCGTGTTATCTAAGGTAGACTGGAGCGAGTGGGCGACACCCATCGTTCCTGTCATGAAGAAAACGTTAAACAATAAGTCTGAGGAGCCAAGGAAGGTTCGCATCTGTGGGGACTTCAAGGTGATGGTGAACCCAGTCCTTCACACAGTACAATATCCTCTTCCAAGGATAGAAGATATTTTCGCCTCACTATCTGGAGGGAAGCGTTTTACAAAAATTGACCTAGCACAAGCATATTTGCAGATGGAGGTTGAAGAATCCTCTAGGAAGTATCTCACGATAAACACTCACAAAGGTCTTTACCAGTATAATCGACTGGTATTCGGAGTGGCATCAGCTCCGGCAATATGGCAAAGAGCGATGGAACAAGTCCTGCAAGGAATTCCGGGGACTCAGTGTTACTTGGACGACATCCTAGTGACAGGTGAAGATGACAGTGATCACCTTGTCAACCTAGAGCAGGTGCTCACTAGACTACGTGAACATGGGCTATGGGCCAATCGCCCCAAGTGCGAGTTTTTTAAGAAACAGATATCGTATTGTGGCCACGTGATTGATGAAGAGGGGTTACATAAGTCCGCTGACAAAATTGAAGCAGTAGTTAAGGCTCCAGCGCCTGAAAATGTGTCGCAACTGAGGTCATTCCTCGGATTGGTGAATTAATACCATAAGTTTTTGCCGAATTTGTCCACAATTCTGCACCCACTGAACACCCTACTACAAACGGGAGTAACATGGAAATGGAGCGATGAATGTAAGCGGGCCTTTCAGAAGAGTAAGGACCTAATCACTTCAAGAGAAGTATTGGCTCACTACAACCCATCACTACCGATAAGACTGGCATGTGATGCGTCTCCCTACGGCATTGGGGCGGTACTGTCACATAAATTCCTTGATGGTTCAGAGAGGCCGATAGCTTTTGCATCACACTCGTTAACTTCAGCCGAGTGTAACTACGCCCAGATTGACAGAGAGGCCCTCAGCCTGGTGTGGGGGGTGAAGAAGTTCAATCACTACCTGCACGGTCAGAAATTTACTCTACTTACTGATCATCAACCTCTTGTCTCCATTTTCAACCCTCAGAAGGGCGTACCGATAATGACAGCACAACGGCTACAGAGGTGGTCCCTTTTCCTAGGGGCACACCAATATGACATCGAGTACAAAGGAACTAAACAGCATGGGAATGCTGATGGATTGTCGCGCCTACCGTTGCCGACGGTGGAAGAAGAACTTGCAGTGGATCCAGTGGAGATATTCCACTCGACCATAGTCGAATGTCTCCCTGTGACGAATGCAAACATAGAAAAGGAAACACTAAATGATCTGACACTCTCCTGGGTCTATGATTTAATGGTGAAGGGATGGCCAGCACATGGCGAACCACTGCTGCCAGCATTCTCGCCGAGAAGAGAACAACTGTCAGTGTGCAGAGGAACCTTGATGTGTGGATCCAGAGTAGTAATTCCACCCAAATTGAAGGATAGAGTGCTCAATGAGCTTCATGAGGGTCATCTGGGAGGGGTAAAAATGAAGAACTTAGCCAGAGCGTTTGTGTGGTGGCCGGTAATCGATAGAGAAATCGAAGAGATGACCAAGAGCTGTACAGGGTGCCAGAAGGTCCAAAACGCCCCACCACAAGCCCCTCTACACCCATGGGAGTGGCCCTCATCTCCATGGCAAAGGGTGCACATTGAGTTTGCTGGTCCATTTATGGACTCGATGTTTTTAATTGCGGTGGATGCACATTCAAAGTGGCCAGAGGTAATAAAAATGTCCTCAACCACCACAGAAAAAACTATCACAGTCTTACGAACCATATTCGCCAGGAATGGGCTGCCTGAACAGATTTGCTCCGACAATGGATCACAGTTTGTGTCTGAAGAGTTCCGGAGGTTCTTAAAGAACAATGGTGTTAAGCATTACACATCCGCCCCATATCATCCAGCCACTAATGGATTGGCCGAGAGTTTCATTCAAACATTCAAGAAGGCTATCAAGGCAATGTGTAATGAAGATATACCGCTACAGCACAAGGTGGATAACTTCTTGTTTCCCTACCGGAATGCGACACATGCGGTTACCAACCAAACTCCAGCCATGATGTTCTTCAATCGAAGACTATGATGCCGCTTGGATTTGGTTAAACCAAACATCAGAAGAGATGTGGAGAACAGACAGTTTCAGAATATGAATGAAAGGCCGACCAGGAGTTTTAAGATAGGTCAACCAGTTTTGGCCCGGGACTACCGCACAGAGAAATGGCAGCCAGGAATGATCTGTACACGGCAAGGACCTCTAATGTATACCGTGGACATTGGAGAGAGCATTGTAAGACGCCATGCTGACCAGATTCTAGAGTCACTGGGAAACATCAACTCCACACCACGATCTGATACACCTGGCGATGAAACCGAAGTACCAATTGCATCTACCTCAGAATCGGTGATATTGGAAGCAGACGAACCAAACAACGACGTTGATCCAGACTCAACGTTGCCAGAAGAACCTGATACCCCAAAGAGGCGTTATCCAGACAGAATCAGGAAGCCTCCTTAAAGACTGAACTTATAATTGCTTAACTTCAACTAATGTATCTAGCAACTGTAATTGTAAATATGTTATTTCATTGTTAATTGAATGTTATGTGCTGTTTAGCTAAAAGGGGAGGAATTGTAGTGTATGTACTTTGCAGAAGGAACTATATTCTGCAGCCCCTGTATACTGCAGTACCAGTAGTGACCACCCCTGTATATCAGCCTGTGTAGTAACATTTGCATAGTAGTTCCAGGTTGCCTCCATTCAGTAAAGACCTGTTATAACCAACTCCTGCAGTCCGTGTCTCAATTATACACGGACATAATAGTTCTGAACCCCAACTCACCAATGATACTGAAACAAACTTGTACATTGTGAATGCCTTCACACATTGATATTAGATAACAAGAGTTCCACGTACTGAGCTCTTCACAGGTCAGCCGCAAAAGAATAGTGGCAGAAAAAGCTGCATATATTAATGAGAGAACTCTGGGCCAGGGAGCAACGTGCCCAGGACACAGTGTGAAGTTTTCTTTGCTCAGTCATAAGCTAAGATATTCATCAATGTGCTCTGTTTACAACTCAAGGCTCAGGTACTAGCACCCTGGAGACTGTAGTTAGTGAGTTTGAGGAATGGATGAAGCAGAACTCAGAAGTGGGGAGGGGCAACTGAAAGTGATAGAAGTGGAAACATCTGGACAGGCTGCGAGTCCAGCTGCATGGGCAAAAATTAGGTATTCTACTGGGCCTGCCTTTAGCAGGCGGTTAATGCAAGAGCAAAAGATTTTTATAACATACTAGAGTCCGCCATCAGCATCTTGCAGTGGTTGTCAGAGAATATGCAGTAGTACACATTGGATATGACCACAGTCCTGTGGGAGGGATTTACTCAAATGCACAGTACCATGAGTGAGTGGCACCCTCATGGCTCTCTGCAGGGGAACCCCAAAACACACAGGGAATAAGTACAGGGCAGATTTCTTTCAGGAGCACTGTAACTGGCACCATTGAGACCTTGGGCATCCAGTTACAAGAGTCTGTCACTATGTTGAGATTCACATATCTCTGGTAAACAGGATCAAGTGCAAACCAATATGGTGGGTATATTGTGTTTAATCAGAGTTTAGGAAGGAATATAACACACTAGTAATACAGCAAAAACATATGACCGTGACAAGCAGCTGATATCGGACCCGGACTGATATCGGACAGACGGCTGGCATGCGTAAACAGTTTTCTGGCTTCTGGTCTCTCTCTCTTTCTCTATCTCTCGGGCCTTCGATGGTGAGCATGGGATCACTCTTAAAAGAGCGTTCGACCAGCTGTTCGGCTCTCCCTTCCTGCAGTCTGTGTGCAAGCCCTTGGGGTGTCACTTTTTATTCTCTTTTTAGGGTGGGCCTGAGGCCAAGTTATTGACAAGACCATTTAACCTATAGAGGTTCCTCCAAAACTTCATCAACCAATGACAGCTTAAGTTCTTTGTCTTGGTGTTTTGGATGAAAGCCCTCCCCAAAAGAAGGTCTCATTACTTCATCCAATTTATCTTGTTTTTACATTTTGAAGGTTCCTCCATTGGAATCCATCTTATCTCTTTTTACTCTCTCCCCCTTTTTCCCAGCAAGTACAAGGCCCGGCCCTGTCCCTCTTAATCATGGCCCCAGCCAGAGCTGTCACACATTAATCAGTCGCTATCTCACCTTCATCTAGCAAATGGCCCATTCCTTTCATTTTATGTCTTTTCCTAATTAACTTTTAATTATCTTCACAAGCAGTTCTGCTAAACAAACTCCAAATTCTATCTGTGGAGATTGTAATATGGTTATTAGTAATAATGGAAGAAACATAGGCTGGGCCTTTACTGGCCAAATTAAAGCTACATTAACAAAGTCAAAACCCTAACTTACAAGCAACAGATAACTAGCCTGGCAGGACCAACCTATGGGCCCCCGTGTGGAATGTTTATGTTTCACCTAATCTAACTGATTAAAAAGACTGTCTCAAATTCTAATGCAAGCTTCCCAGGAAAATGAAACTTATCATTTAGAAGCCATATACATTTTTAGGCACCCCTAGTTTCTAATAACTATCAGATTGAGTTGACTTGGTGATCGTTGGAAAGAGCAGTGATGGCAGGCTTTACTCTAATCAGAAACACACTATGGACTGCTCCCATGCAGATTGGGAGACATGCAGCTGGGTGGCCCAGCACCATGCAAGGGTCCAATGAGTTCCTTCTCCTGCCCATCCCTCAAAAGAATAAGGAATTGTCAGTGCGCAAGCTGGAGATGACAACATTGGTGCATGTGGCTCAAGCTGTTGTGGGGACATTGTATGATCGAACACCCAGAAAATCCAGCAATAGGAACAGAAAGTGTATCTTGCGGAAAAGCATGCTTAAGCAAAAATATCCAAATATGGAACCTTCATACAATGTGCAGGGTGTCCAATGAGCTACACAAAAATGCTCAATCAGAAAAATCCCTCTGAAATCGCTACAGAGAAAACAGTAACAGACCAAATTGGAAAGGCTGCACTCATTTTATATGGGCGAGGAACAAGTTGTGGGCGGAGCCTTACCCAAAGATGGAAAATCCAGTACAGGACCTTATTATCATAATTTAGATATTTAAATGAGGGTTTGAAAGGGTGTGAGTCCAGTTTTTGGCAGGGAAAATGGCCATTGGAAAATTTGACATTGTTGAATGTAGCATCCAAGTTCAGAGGTCCAATTTTCTTACCTCCACATGCTGCTTACGGGGTCCTAACTGGGCAAGGAGCCTCGGAATATTTACATCACCAGGTGTTAATATATACTTATTGGGATTAGCTGTAGTAACTAGCTTAGGTATTTGATAAACTTAGTTGAAAGGTGAAGTTATTATGGATTATAATTGATTGTAGCGGTTCGTGTAGATCGCCACTAAATAATAGAGTTTGACTTCGACGAACTATTAACAAGTTGTTTATTTACAGGAACAGACTAATTACATCAGGTAAGATAGCAGGTAAGATGGCTGACTGTAGGAGCACCATGGTGTAGGTCTTGTCCCAGCAGGGACTCCACGAGGACTGAGTTCGCAGTCCTGTGGGGAGCGTGATGACATCATCGCATTTGTGTTGTGATGTCATCACGTTGCTCGCGTTTCCCGCACTTAGGGCGTCACGCGATGCGCGTCGTTGCGTCGCTGGCCGTTGAGGCCAAAGTCGGGATGCCGGGCTGTGCCGGTGCTTGCCGCGGGAGCGGAAGATTGCGTTGCTCCCGTCGGCTGGCCGTTGAGGCCGAAGACGCTAGGCCGGGCTGTGCCGGTGCTTGCCGCGGGAGCGGTAGATTGCGTCGCTCCCGTCGGCTGGCCGTGCGTCGCTCCCGCTGGCTGGCCATTGAGGCCAAAGACGCTAGGCCGGGCTGTGCCGGCGCACGCACATCACGTCGTACGTGACTTGACATCAGCGCGCTAGGGCGCGCCTTAAAGGGGCAATGGCCCCAACAGGTAAGTTAAAAGGGCAACGGCCCCAAAAGGTAAGTTAAACATACAGTAAGGTAAGTTAAAGGGAATTATGTGTCTCAATGTAAGGGACAACCAGTGGTACCGCCACATAGGCCTCCCCAGAATTTCGCTTTAACGAAAGTCCAAGGATGAGATGGTCTGACGAGCTGGTGGTCACGGCGGTCGTGCTGTCTCGACTTGGTAGGCGAGGTATGAAGATGCTGCTCGTGTGCGGATCCTTACGCGCGTCGTGGCGAATAAAACGTATCCGTCAGGCGAAGGACCGTGGAGACGTGCGAAACAGCAGGCCTTGTCAGAGTGCCGGGCAGGTTGGGCGGACGCGGGCGATGTCTCCGTTGGCTGGTGAGCGAAACCTTCGGGAGGCTGGAACGCATGGAACGGTGCATGCCTTGGTGCTACGACGTGAACACAATGGAGGGTGAAGAGTTGCTGCGTTGATCAGTGATCGGTGAGGCTAGCAACTTTCACGTGGCTGATCGCGGCCGCAGGATGCCCATTGGACCCGTCCTCGATGTGTGCAGCTTCAGTCGACGTTTGCGTTTGTTAAAGGGAAAACTGGAGAAAGGGCGGCAACGGTCCAGGTTGTTGTTGCTTTCAGGAGGGGTTAACTCTGCCTGGAGGGCAGCAACACTTGTAACAGTTGTAGATTTAGGAGAAAACAGCCGGGAGGGCGGCACGCTTTTGTTTACGCCGAATCGTGTAGTAGGTAACACAACCAGCAGGCTGAAGGGCTGGTGCATCGTCGGCGGGGAAAGAGTCGTCGGTGTTCACGAGGGATGGGTTCTTGTGGTTCGCGAGGGATGGGTCCTCGTGCGCGAGGAGTGCGTCCTCGTGTTTTGCGGGGGTGAGTCCTCGTGGTATCCCCGCGGGGGGCTCTCCGATCTTGTGGGCCCGAACATGCTGTACCCCGCGCTTGGAGAGATGTATACTTGCTGTTGCTTTGGACGTAGAGGTGGACGATCCGTGTGGCGGTAGAAGAGTCGAATACGGAGACCGTGAGCACATGCGTGGTCTGTGCCGCATCGATGTTCTCGGCGAACAGGGCTTCTACCTGCATAAAGCACGAGGGAGACCGTGGCTCCCTGGATTGTGGTAGTGACAGCAGAACGGCTGATGCTTCCATAGCGTGCTTCGTTTGTGAAAGACGTTCACAAACCCACCAATTGTAGCACTGGTGGATGACGGTTGCCGTTGATCGTGCTCTACCTTTGTGAATTCGATCGTGAAAAACGGGCTCACCTCCAAGCTGCGCTTCCTTTGTGAAGACGTTCGCAAAGACGGGGTCGCTTTTGGTGGAATCGGTGTTAGGCAGTTGTTGTTCCGTGGTTGTTCGTCGGTTGTGCGTTGGTCGTCTTGAGTGAAGACGAGGTTCAGGCACGCGTTGCTACCGTGAAAATCGTTCACGGATACGGGTTCACCAATTGTAACATTGGAATTGATGAGCTCCCGTACTCACGTCGTGGGGTCACCAATGTAGCGGTTCATGTAGATTGCCACTAAATAAGAGAGTTTGACTTCAACGAACTATTAACAAGTTGTTTATTTACAGGAACAGACTAATTACATCAGGTAAGATAGCAGGTAAAATGGCTGACTGTAGGAGCACCGTGGTGTAGGTCTTGTCCCAGCGGGGACTCCACGAGGACTGAGTTCACAGTCCTGTGGGGAGCGTGATGACGTCATCGCGTTTGTGCTGTGACGTCATCATGTTGCTCGCATTTCCCGCGCTTAGGGCGTCACGCGATGCGCGTCGTTGCGTCGCTGGCCGTTGAGGCCGAAGTCGGGATGTCGGGCTGTGCCGGTGCTTGCCGCGGGAGCGGAAGATTGCGTCGCTCCCGTCAGCTGGCCGTTGAGGCCGAAGACGCTAGGCCGGGCTGTGCCGGTGCTTGCCGCGGGAGCGGAAGATTGCGTCGCTCCCGTCGGCTGGCCGTGCGTCGCTCCCGTCGGCTGGCCGTTGAGGCTGAAGACGCTAGGCCGGGCTGTGCCGGCGCACGCACATCACATCGTACGTGATGTGACGTCAGCGCACTAGGGCACGCCTTAAAGGGGCAATGGCCCCAACAGGTAAGTTAAAAGGGCAACGGCCCCAAAAGGTAAGTTAAACATACAGTAAGGTAAGTTAAAGGGAATTATGTGTCTCAATGTAAGGGACAACCAGTGGTACCACCACATGATATTATTATGAACAACCATTCATTCCAGATGCATTTGTTTCCACAGAATTGATTGGCTTTGAAAAAATTCCATCATGAGCTTATAAATCAGAGATCACATTTTCAAATTCCTGGGTACGCAGGCACATGTGAACACAGGACCATGGACAAACTGTGCTTTCTGGAGTGCTGAGTAAATTAATAATTGGTGAAAGTGTATGTGCATACTGGAGCAAGCCTTGTGGTCAGGTTGATCCACGTGAATGTGGAGTGGAGGCAGGGAGGCTACGCGCAGTAAATAGCCTTTTCTTCCATTATTTTTAAACTTATATGAATTGTAAGCCTTACTGCCTTACTAGACTCATTTTCCAACTGCCAACAGTCCACTGCCATTTTGGTCAACTTAAAACAACATGATAAATGGTGATTGTATATGCACAACACACTGAATTGACTTTTTTTTTCGGGGGCGAGGGGAACAGATAGAGTAACAGGATGAAACTCAAAGCTGGTCAAGGCATGACTTCTAATCCAGAGGTGGTTTTGTTTTATGTTGGACCAGGCAAGAGCCAACTTCAGGTAGATCAATGTCAACCTCCAGTTACCAGTGGAAATGGATTGTTAGCAGCTGTTAGTGGATTTCCCGTGGTTATGGTCACAACAAAGGGTTGTTATTCCAGCAACAATAATTTCCACTCAGATTCAAGCCTGAGTGGCTTTTAAACAATAAGTTTTAATCTTCTCTTCTTCTTAGGCAGTCCCTCGGAACCGAGGATGACTTGCTTCCACATTAAAAATGAGTTCGCAGGTGACTTATTAGTCCAATGCGGGACCTACAGTCTCTGTCACAGGTGGGGCAGACGGTGGTTGAAGGGGCGGGTGGGTGGGGTGCTTGGGTTAACGTGCGCTCCTTGCACTGCCTGTGCTTGGCTTCCGCTTGCTCCCAGCGAAGAGACTCGAGGTGTTCGGCGCCTTCCCGGATGCTTCTCCTCCACTTTGTGCGGTCTTGGGCCAGGGATTCCCAGGTGTCGTGGGGATGTTACACTTTTTCAAGGAGGCTTCGAGCGTGTCCTTGAAGCATTTCCTCTGCCCACCTGGGGCTCTCTTGCCGTGCTGGAGCTCCAAGTAGAGCGCTTGTTTTGGGAGTCTCGTATCGGGCATGCGGACAATGTGACCCATCCATCGGAGCTGATTGAGCGTGGTCAAAGCTTCAATGCTGGGGATGTTGGCCTGAGCAAGAACACTGACATTTGTGCACCTATCCTGCCAATGGATTTGCAGGATCTTGCGGAGACAGTGTTGGTGGTACCTCTCCAGTGCTTTGAGGTGCCTGCTGTACGTGGTCCATGTCTCTGAGGCATACAGCGGGGCGGGTATCACTGCTGCTTTGTAGACCATGAGCTTAGTGCCGGGTTTCAGGTCCTGGTCTTCAAACACTCTCTTCCTCAGGCGACGGAAGGCTGCACTGGCACACTGAAGGCGGTGTTGGACTTCATCATCAACGTCTGCCCTTGTTGACAGTGGGCTCCCGAGGTATGGAAAGTGCTTCACGTTGTCCAAGGCCTTGTCGCGGATTTTGATAATCGGGGGGGCAGGGCTGTGTGGCGGGGGCAGGTTGGTAGAGGACCTTTGTCTTACGGATGTTTAGTGTAAGGCCCATGCTCTCGTACGCTTCGGTGAAGGTGTTGACGATGGTTTGGAGTTCGACCTCCGAATGAGCGCAGACGCAAGTGTTTTAATATACATTGGCTAATAACAGTATTGTTTTATATAACTGTTCTACAGTATTACATTAAATAGTGAGCAAATAACACATCCTGTTTGTCTTTCTACGAAGTCACATTCAAGTTGTTCAGACTTGTAACCTTTCGTGGATGGGCTTCTGACCTCCCAAGAGCGCTTGTCGGGTTAAAATTAATTATCCAGACAGTGGTTGAGCAAATGTCCAAACACGCAGGTGCTAAAATTCCTCAGAGGTTCCACCAGTCTCCCACTATAACTCCAGCAGGAGACCAGCAGAACCTCAAGGATAATGGCAGAGACACAGTTGCACAAGTCTCCATTGTTTCTAGGAGTTTCCTTGATGTTTTGTATGGGCAGAAGTTCTGTCCAATCATTACAAGACAAGTGATGGCTAGGTGACAGATTGGCCCCCTTGTTCAGGAGGCCGATAGGACCATTGGTTAGGTCGGGGTTGGGAACCCGGTCAACCTCTCCCTCCACCGGTGGTTGGGTGCCAGAATTTACAGCCGTCATGGGTAGGCAGGTGCTGGAGATGCGGCCAAAGAGACGCTTGCGCCTGCCTGACCCATGCCCTAAAATTCCAGTAGCTCTTCACTGGAGGGCACTATTAGACACGATTACAACAGGATTGCGATCCAAGAATTTCAGGGTCACCAACTGTAACCCTGATCTTCCACCATGCACATTCTAAACTGTACATGAGACATCAAGGAATGGAGCACATGCAAATGGAAAATTAGATTTTTGAGTGTTCTTTTGGTTTCAATTTCTTTCCCAGTTTCCATTACCGAGCTGGTCAGTGTATAATTTTTCTTGGCTGAGACAGTCCAGGGACTCTACGCCCAGCTGTCAGTAGAAAGGCTTTAAACTCCTTGCAGTTCCCCACCAAAAATCTGTGGAATGCTTTTCCTATCCACAAAGATTTATTTTCCTATTTCAGACCCTGGGGATTTCTTCTATGCATCTGATGTGTGTTGCATTTGGCCAAGGAGTGCTCTATGCTGTTTTGATGTGCAAAGAGATTTCTTAACACTGGTATTCACCTTGGTGCTCACACTTGCTGTAGTAAGTAATGAAAAGTAAGTAAATAAATGAAGTGAAAAAAAAGAAAAGTTAACCAAAAAGACCATGAAAATGCAAATTTGGGATTTGGCTGGGCTTTCTGTGAAATGCAGTTTTTTTGAGCCAGGGATGCTATATTGTGGGGTGTATATAACATCACTTTCAGTGCAGTCAAGTATTTTGTGGTCTGGATGGGATCCATGTAGATTGTTGCTTGCCAACAGTGAAATTAACCAAAAGAGAAAAAGCCCTCAAACAACAGGATTTAAAAGTAATCTCCTCTCTCTCCCTCAACTTCCAGCTATCCTGTAACACTGATTAATGTGGTGTTTGTCATTTCATTAGCAGTTTTACACACGGTAACGTTTCTTATTGGATTTTCTCTTCAAAAGTATCGTGGAAGTTCGTGGATTCTTATACTGTATCAACACTGGCTGCTTTATTCACCCAGCTAACAGGACAGGCCCTGTGAAATTTCAGCTCAGGCCCATCGTTGCAGTTTGCTTGTACATTTGACTCCCTCCCCCTTGAACACAGACTCAGTTTGCCTGACATATTTCTGATAAGAAGCAGATTGTGGTATTTATGAGGCAAAAGAAGAAACAAATCTAGAGAGACAAAGAAAAGCAGTCAAAAAAAATTAAAAAGAAGCAGAGGCACCACACAGAGGTGAAAGGGAGTCACAGAAATGAGCAAAACGGATGAGACAGGATTAACAGATTAGCTCAAAGGTCATATGATACGGTGTTCATGTAGCCGTTAAGGACTAATTACAGGGATATTCACATAACGTCTGGGGTGTGAAAGTGTTTTTGGTGCGCTCACATATTGGATTCTCAGTAGATTATTTTTGCATTCATCAGTAGTTTTATCTTTGGAGCATGTCTGATGAGAGATGGGCTTTATTGTATCATCCAACTAGATAAAATAATAAATAGAAATAAATAAGGAGTGTCCTTCCTGTTTACGAATTATATTATCTCAGGCTATCACTTCCCATATCCTCCAATCAATGACTCAACTTTACCTTTCCTTCTTACTCACTTTTTCCGTATCTGCTTCTGCTAATGTCTAGTTATTCTCCTTCCTCTGTACTTCAGTTTTCCTGTTTGTCCATCCCATATCTTTGCATTATTTTCCTTTGTATTTAAGTTTCTCTGCATATGACTCTTTCTCTTGTAGGTTTTCTTGTTTATTTCTGCCCATATCACCCTATTATTTTCCTTCCATTGTATCTTGGTGTGTCTCTTCCCAGTATCTCCCACAGTGTCCCTTCGGCTATGTTCCTAACTCACTATTTTTTTCCAATTTTCTCACAGCCCTCTACGATTTCTTGTTTTTTCCTTTCTTTTCTTGTTCCTATTGTTTTTCGCATCTGCATCAATTGCACTTTCACTCTTAGAACTCAACATTTCCATCTTTCCTTTTAGAACCGATAGGAGTATAAATAGATTTTCTGAATATACACCTCTGTTTTTTGGTGCATATCCTCCAAGATCCTATAAAGCAAGAAATAAATATTATGAGAACCAGTTTCTTAAATAGATGCAATAAGAGTCTAAAGAAACATTTCAAAACCCAGAAGTGATGTTGTTAATGTGATGCCTGCCATAAAAAACGTTACAACAGGATTGCCATTGTAGTCAGCATCCACAGCTGATGAAGGATTTCTCAAATATTTGCAGAACTACTTGCACTTTGGAATGAAAGAAGGGCCTGCCTCTTACCAACGAGTTACTGGTCAAATATTGAGCCACCCGCTATATTGCCTCCTCCTCACTACGCTGCCCACCCGCCCCCCCCCCCCCCCACCCACTGTGCAATACTGTTTTTCCTTCTTTCAGTTAGTGCCAGCAAGTCATTGAGTCTGTTTACATACTTCTTTTCCAGGAACATAACCAGCAGCCTGGGGAATGAGAAGTATGAATTACACCCAGCGGACACTAGTAGGAAATTAAAAAAGATTTCTTTTTGCTTTTTCATGCACTGACTCTTTGCATAAACAGTTTCTCTTGGCCAGTATTTATGTTTCATGGACAAATTTGTTGAGTTTGCATGTGGTTGATCAGCTTCAGTTTTTCAAACACATTTTCCTAGTAATGGAATGTAACAGAGCTGGCTGTGTTACTCAGACATATTGACATAAAAATCCTTGACTTCATTATTTTATACACATTGCTCCATAGTTTATTTACAGATACATAAATTATGCTGCAGTGTTCTCAGGCAAGTGGGCTACACAGCTGTAAGGAGTTCTACTTTTTATGTAGCTGTGCATTTGTAGAATTGATCAGACCAGCACAATGCAGTACGTTAATGAGCAATATATTTTACCAGCTAATAATTTATGCAGTGAGCAACCTGCACAGTTTATCGTTTTGCTAAAGAACTGGTCAAGATATGTCCTGTACATATCCCTCAATACAGAAAAAATGATTTACAGCTGGTTCTTATTTTTTTCTGAACTCATAAGGAGTACTTCATATACAAAGAATATCACGTATGCACAGCTGCTTATCTGTCTCTAAATGAATAGAATGTACCAAACATAAATGATGACTGCAGTTCTTGGTTGTAGCAGTGAACTGGTGCCCACCAGGATTGCTGAAGTCATCTTGGTAGAAAACATTTTAGTACACTATGGGCCACTGATGCAACCCATGAGACAATGGCTTACAGCAATAACCTCCAAACTATAATCCAATTGATTTTAAAAACGGAGGGAGGGGGTGAAATTCAACTTTGACAAGGGTGTGAAATGGGTGTTAGCAGATTGGCTGCCTGTTATACACCCCATCCATTAACTTCAATGGAAAGTAAAATGGGATGGGGTGCATAACGGACAACCGACCCACTATCACCCACTTTGCTCCATCACCGAAGTAGAATTTCACCCCAGGAAGTCTGTTCCATTGCATGTACTTTGCAATGTTGGACACTGGTATCTCTCACTGAAGAGCTGATGTCAATTAGTGGGTGACAGTGAAAGCTATTGATGTCAAGTGACAGATCCTAAACCAATCAGATACAGGACAGTAATTTGCTTTCAAAGAAAAAAACTGCAACACTGGGCTACATATTGATGTAGTGATACATTTTCAGACAGGAGGACACATTAACAACAAGATTTTCCATATTGGTACAATGCTTTTACACACTTCAAGATCAGGGTGCACATGAGGAGCATAGTCTGACACAAGTGTCCAGTGGTTATTCTTCCAAAGGAATGTGTAGGTTGTAATGATATCAACAAATAGTGATGTTATTTGCCTGTTTGATTATCATGTCTTACCAGCATATTTGCCTGATTGATTGCTTATGCCTGACCAGCAGAGGGCATGTGACAGAGACAAGCAGTTTAGTTTTAGTTTTGTTTTAGATGTATCACTAGCATGGTGTCTCCTGTAATGCTGTTAAAACGAGTTGAACAGACTTTAGATTAAAAGACATTCTCTTTCATAAATGTCTCGTCATTGAACCCACAAAGAAATCAATACATGGTGTCAGAAGTGATTGAAAGAGAGGAAGAGGAAAAATCTGAAGTTAAATCAGCTCTCCACATATTAGCAAGCCAAAAGAGAACCTCGTTACTTACCATTGGAGAATAGCTAACGAAGTGAAAAAATGGAAGGATTACACCCACCGGCGAAGCTTCAGTTGACAGGTAATGTGGCTGAAAATTGGAGGAGATTCAAACAACGTTTGGAGTTGTATTTAGCGGCAAGCGGAGCTGACGAGAAAAGTGATAAAATAAAAGCATCAGTGTTCTTACATGTCGTGGGTGATGAAGCGCTGGAGGTGTATAATAACTTCACATTCACTGCTGATGGAGACAAAATGAAGCTAGATAAAATAATGGAACAGTTTGAGGCCTACTGCATACCTAAACGTAATGTGACATTTGAGAGGCACAGATTTTTCACATGTGTACAGAAAACAGGAGAGACTATTGATCAGTATGTGACTTAACTGAGAAACAGAAGCAAATCGTGTGAATTTGGGGGACTGACAGACTCGCTGATAAAAGGCAGACTGGTGTTTGGTATTCCAGATAATGGTCTAAGGGAAAGACTGCTAAGAGAGCAAGATCTAGACCTGGGAAAAGCCATAGCACTGTGTAGGGCTACAGAGACTGTGAAGTCGCAGGCAAAAGAGCTGTTCAGTGACAGTAGCTGCAACGTGGATGCAGTGAGAAAGAACGGACACAAACTGTTTAACAAAAAGAGCGCCAATGTGAAAAAAGAGGCGTGGCCAGTGAACAAAAATGAAAGGGACAATCGAAAGTCATGTAGTCGATGTGGTACACAGCATCCACCAAAAAAGTGTCCAGCATATGGTAAAACATGCAATAGTTGCAGCAAAAACAACCATTATGCCCGTTGCTGTAAGAACCAAGCGCAACAAAGCAAGGTCCATACAGTAGATGAAAGCGAGATAGAGGAGTTCAATGTAGATGTTGTGTCTGAAAACAAAAAAGAGAAAAGAGACTGGATGTTGACACTAAAAGTGAATGACATACACATTCCATTTAAGTTGGATACTGGAGCAGAAGTTAATGTGATATCAGAGACTGATTTTAAGAAAATTAGACCCAGCCCAAAGATACATGGAATAAAAGTGAAAGTGACAGGATACTCAGGTACTGATATACCAGTGAAAGGAAGATGCATTGTCAAAGTGACACACAAGGACAGAGAGCACACGCTAGCATTAATCGTGGTGCCAAAGGATGTGCAAGCCATATTAGGTTTAAAAGCCTGTGAGAGACTGAACCTGGTAAAGAGAGTCCTCATTGTGGAAAGTGAAGGAGAGACAGTCTATGATGAACTCATGAAAGAGTACAACGACCTATTTAAGGGTCTAGGCTGCATTCCAGGAGAACACACTGTCAGAGTAGATAAAAGTATGCCAACGGTCATACATCCATGCAGAAAAGTTCCGTTTGCTCTTCAAAAGCAACTGAAGGCAGAGTTGGACAGGATGGAAAGCCTGAACGTGATTCAGAAGATAGATGAGCCAACTGAGTGGGTGAGTTCCCTCGTCGTAGTGGACAAAAGGAATGGAAAGCTCAGAATTTGCCTGGATCCAAGAGATCTAAACAGAGCAATAAAGAGAGAGCACTTCAAGCTTCCTACACATGAGGAAATCATGGCACAGTTTGCGAATGCAAAGTATTTCAGCAAGTTAGATGCATCATCAGGATTTTGGCAGATGAAACTGGACAAAGCAAGTTCAAGACTGTACACGTTCAACAGTCCATTTGGCAGATACAGATTCCTAAGGTTACCATTTGGCATTGCCTCAGCTCCTGAAGTGTATCACAAACCTATCCATATGGTCTATGAGCACCTGGAGGGAGTTGATACATCAATGGATGACATCATAGTATGGGGCACCACGAGAAATGAGCATGACGAGAGACTGAAAAAAGTGCTGGAAGCAACAAGGAAAACAAACTTGAAGCTGAATAGAGAGAAATGCCAGCTCGGGGTGACAGAACTGACATTCATGGGAGATATCCTTAGCAGTGAGGGCATCAGACCAGATCCCAGAAAGGTGTCCGCCATTGAGAATATGCCAAAGCCACAATGCAAAAAGGATGTGCAGAGGTTTAATGGAATGATCAATTACATGGGTAAATTCATGTCCAACCTCTCAGAAAAGATGGCGCCACTGAGAAGACTAACTGAAAAGAACATAGAATGGGAATGGAATCATGAGCATGAGAAGTCATGGAGCGATCTAAAGAAACTGCTCACAGAGGAACCAGTTCTGAGGTTTTATGACCCAGCGAGACCCATCAAGATATCATCAGATGCATCACAGAGTGGGCTCGGTGCTGTTCTTCTGCAAAAATATGACTACTGGCAACCTATTGCATATGCATCGCGCTCAATGGCAGACGCGGAGACACGATATGCTCAAATAGAAAAGGAGCTGCTCAGCATCACATACGCCTGTGAAAGATTTCACCAGTTTGTGGCAGGACAAGCAATCAGTGTAGAGACTGACCATAAGCCCTTGATTGCATTGTTCCAAAAGCCACTAAATAGCTGTCCGCTTAGAATACAAAGAATGATGATCAGGCTGCAACGCTATACACTGAATGTTGCGTACACACCGGGTAAGCTGATGTATACAGCAGACACGTTGTCCAGAGCTGTTGACCCAAGTGAGCCCGCAAACACCAAAATGGATGAAAAAGTGAACACCTACGTGGACATGATCACAAGTGCACTGCCCATAGCAGATGCAAAAATGGAGCTCATAAAGACTGAGACAAACAAAGATGAAACAATGAGACGACTGAGGAAAAGCATCTTGGATGGATGGCCCAACATGAAGCAAGACTGCTCACTTGACATAGCAGAGTACTGGAACTGCAGGGAGGAACTATCAGTGGTCGAAGACATCATCTACAAAGGAAGTAAAATAGTTATCCCAAAGAGTCTGAGAAGAGAGATGCAAAAAGGATCCATGGAGGACATCTGGGAATCGAAAAGTGTAAGAAAAGAGCACGAGAGGTGATGTACTGGCCACGAATCAACCAAGATGTGACAAATGAGGTGTCAAACTGCACAATATGCCTGAAATATCGAGCAAGCAATCTGATAGAACCACTAAAGCCACACCCAGCGCCAGACAGACCTTACCAGAAGGTAGGCGCTGACCTATTCGTATGTCAAGGGAAGGACTATCTTGTAGTCACCGACTATTACTCCCTGTATCCAGAGGTTTGTAGACTGTACACCACCACTGCAGATGCTGTGATAACATGTATGAAAGCCATATTCTCCAGACATGGCGTGGCAAGCGAGGTCTTCACAGACAACGGACCCCAGTTTTACAATGCAAGTTTCCGACACTTTGCCAAAGAGTGGGACTTTGTCCACACAACGTCAAGTCCTCACTTTCCACAGTCCAATGATCTAGTGGAAAAATCGGTCCAGACAGTGAAAAGACTGATGTACAAGGCAAAAGACAGTGGAACTGACTTCTACCAGAGCATGCTTGTATACCGCACAACGCCGCTCGAGTGTGGTATGTCACCAGCCCAACTCCTTATGGGACGTCTGCTAAGGTCAAACCTACCCATCCCGGAGAACCTCCTGAAAACAAAAGAGGGGGAGAAAGTGAGGAAGTTCAAAGAGCAACATAAAGAAAAGCAAAAGTACTACTATGACAGAGGAACACAAAACCTACCTGAGCTCCACACTGGTGACCAAGTAAGGTTCAAAGACAAAACAAACATATGGACTCAGAAGGGAACTGTCCTGAGTGAAGTACAACCAAGATCATACACCATTCAGACAGATGAGGGTGCTGTTCTGAGAAGAAATCGTCGGGATCTTCTCATGGGACCAGCCACAGCAGGTCAAAAGACTGATACTGTTGAACAACCTGATCACACAGCTGAGAAATCATCATCTGAGGCAACAACTCAGATTCAAGGACAATCAATCAGAAAATCCTCAAGATGCGTGAAGCCTCCTGAGAGACTCATTGAGCAAATTTAAGGACTATTGTTATAGAAGGAAGTAATGTTATCTTATTCATTCTTCAAGTTCTAGTGTATTTACATATTTCATGTGAACACACAAAGCAAGGTTAAAAAATCTTGATCATGATAATGATAATGTAAGTTCATTAAGTGTTACAGTTAAAATGCAGATTAATACAAAGAAAACATGTTGTTAGTTAAAAGTAAAATACTTTTGTTTTAAGAAAGGGAGATGTAATGATATCAGCAAATAGTGATGTTATTTGCCTGTTTGATTATCATGTCTTACCAGCATATTTGCCTGATTGATTACTTATGCCTGACCAGCAGAGGGCATGTGACAGAGACAAGCAGTTTAGTTTTAGTTTCGTTTTAGATGTATCACTAGCATGGTGTCTCCTGTAATGCTGTTAAAAAGAGTTGAACAGACTTTAGATTAAAAGACATTCTCTTTCATAAATGTCTCGTCATTGAACCCACAAAGAAATCAATACATAGGTAAGAAGGATCAGTGCTTTTTATAGTCTTTGTCAGGTGATAGTTGGCCACTGCACTTATGAGGAACAAAATTCAGCACATCAGGAGGTTAAACTCTTTGAGGGAACATGCATACAAAGGGAATATTGTGCTTTGAGTGTAACTGAGCATTTAGCCAACATTACAAGTAATTGCAAGGTTACCATTGTGATGAAACTACTTTAATCAGCAACAATATGTGTTGAAGTTGTTGTGTATGTACCTTTAAGAGAAGAACTGATTCTATACTGCAGTACCGGCAGTGACCACCCCTGTATATAAAGCCATAGCAGGCTTCTGTACTTCAGTCCTAAGTTACCCTCTGTTCAGCTGCAAGCACGAGCAGAGGGAGCAGCCAGACTTTGGAGAGTGGATTAAAGTGGTGGTCCCCTGACCAGGAAGAGGAGGAGAACGTTGGACCACCACCACCACCAACTCCACCATCATTACATCAACTGAGGTGCCTGGAGAGAGAGGACAGAGGAGGAGAAGGAGAAAGGAGGCCTACATCAACATCAACCAGGGGAGAGGCCTTTTCTATCACTGCCTCCCCAAATTGGCCTCCACTTCAGGAGAGGGAGAGAGGGGAGAGAAACCAACTGCTTGAAAGGAGGGAAGAAAACTTCATCCGGAACATCTACAGGTGGGTGTTATTTGGGGCACTCTCCCAAGACTTTGTATTTTAGGTGGGGGGAGAAAAGAAAAAGCAAGGCCGGATCATCAAGGGGTGTAGTGTGTGTGTGTGTGGCTCTTGTTAAAAGCTAGGCCACACACACCACTAATTAGCATCCCTTCTATTGCCTGCCCTGGGAGAGCTTGGAGCTGCCCAAGGTGAAGTCCTTAATTTAATTTAATTACATCGTTAAGACCTGTTGCAGGACTGAGCCTGGGCTTCTCCAGCTTTTCCAGGTGAAGACGTCTTCTCCCCCTGCCAGAAGACCACCACCACCAAAGACTTTTTCCATCGGAGAGTGCAACCCTGCCAACACCCACCCACCATCCTGAGTGGCAACACTGCCCTTTGCGGCCTCCCTCCTTCCCACCCCCCCACCTCTCTCTCTCTCTTTGTCTCTCTCTGCCTGTCTTTCTAAGGCACCTTAGTTTCACCTATTTTATTAATTGCCAATTGAGCAGAGGGGAGAGGGCCCCTCTCCCAATTTAAATCAATAAGGAGAGAGGTGTGTCCTCATTTTAATCAGCTCCCTCTGCTCAATAGAGGACAAAAAAAATATATATACACCGAGGCCATTAACACCTTCAGGCCTGTGACTTGGGGTGAGTGTAGCCCTTAAAAAAAGCACCCCAGAATGGCGACTGCGTCTTCGCCGGTGGCGGGGCCAGCCGGGACCTATGCGAGAGTGGTAGCCACAGCCACAGCTGCTCCCGCTGTTCCTGCTGCCCCGTCACCTTTTCGATTAATAACAAAAAAGCTTGGGGTGAAGAGCTACACTCACCCCACTATGACTATCGAGGCCTGCGTCAAGGCCATGGCTGGGGTTGTCGGCCCCTCAGCCATCGTCGCGGCCTCAAAAATGTATGGGAATGCTGTGTTCTTCCTGGGGTCGGAGCGGGCGGTGTCCCTGGCTGTCGCCAAGGGGCTCCCCGTGGGCGGGACCTTCCTGCCGGTGGATCCTCTCGAGGCCACCGCGCAGAGGATCATTATTTCCAACGTCCCGCCCTATGTTCCTGGTGAGCTGCTCCTTCCCCATTTGCGACAACTTGGGGAGGTGAGGTCGGGGATCACACCCATCCCGCTCGGCTTCTGGGAGGCCAGCCTTCGCCACGTCTTCTCCTTCCGGCGCAAGCTGTTTATCCAGCTGGCGCGGGAGGAGGACACTGACGGGGCATTCGTCGTCCTCCACGAGGGGACCGCCTACCGCGCCTTTTGGACGTCGGACGGTGTGAGGTGCCATGCCTGCAGGGAGGTGGGGCACATCAGGAGGAACTGCCCTGCCTCCAAGGCCGCCGGATCATCTCGTGCGGCCGAGGCTGGCGCCGCCGCCGCCGCCCTTCCCCCCGGATCTGCCCGCGCGTCAAGTACGTCTGATGCGCGGTTGACGTCGGGGGCCGATGCCACCAAGGCCTCCGGCGGGGGGGAGGGAGCGTGTCCGGCCGGAAAGAAGGCGCGGGGAAAAAAGAAGCACCTTAGGGCGGGTCCCCCCGTGGATGGCGAGCCCTTGCCCCTTGAGCCCCTTACACCCGCGCTCCTCGCGGAGTTGATCAGGGCAGATGTGAGTGGGAGGGGCCTCGTGCCCGAGCCTGTGGCCGCAACCGCCGCAGCGGTAATGCCAATACCTGCGGCCGGGCTCGGGCCCGAGGAACCCGACAAACCTGCTCCGCCGGAGGGAGTCGAGGAGGAGGCCTTTGCAGACACGAAGGTCTCCCTCGCTCCCTCCATGCTAAAAAGAAGGCGCGACCCCCTGGATGAGGAGGAGGACCGGGAGGAGGAAGGTCCCTCCGAGCAGGGGGAGTCGTCGCCCGCCGCGGGTACTGCGCCCCCCCCCCCGCCAGCGCTGTCGTCATCACCAGCGATCGGCAGTGGTCGCCTGTCCCTCGGGAGGCTGAGGCAGATGTGTCTGTCCAGCACGTGCCTCCCGGGGATGGGGATGAGACCCTGCCCGTGGGGGGGGTTGCGGAACAACCCGCGGCAGTAATTGAAATTGACCTTTTATCGGTGCCGTTACCCCTCGCCGGGTCGGGCAGCCTGGGGGCTGGGTCGGGCGAGCTCGAGGATAATGAGCTCGCCCAATGCGACCCGGACGTCTCCCAGGGGATGCTCGTCCTGGTAGAGCTTTTAATTCAAAACTCCCCGTCCGCTGGGTCGGAGGTTGGTGGCGGGGAGGAGGATGGCCCCCTGGCTGCGTCTCTGGTGCCGGACGTACTGGAGGAGCTGGAAATTGTTCTCTCCCCGGTTTCTCTGGTCGTTCCGGCGTCTGAGGCGGAGGGGAGCTCTGAACCGCCGCCGTCTTCTGGCCCAGCACCCCTAGAGGAGCCCAGGGAGAAATCCTCTGCCGCCGATCCTGGGGGTGGGATCTGGGCGGAGGCGGGGCTGGCTGGCGCGGCCGAGTCGTTCGCTTCGCACTGCGCGGCGGACGGGTCGGCCGCTGGTGACGACCCCCTGGAGGAGGATGGGGACTCGGTGATGGGCACGGAGGACGATTCAGACTCGAGCGCCGACGTGGCGATGGATGACCTCGTGCCCCTTGCCGAGTCTCCCCTCATTTCCGTAAAGGAACTCCGGGATTTTATGGCCACGTGCCTGGGTCAGCGCAATAAGGTCCGGCTGGCCCTCGACAGGTGGTCGGAGCTGGCGCTGCTCATCGATTCCGTCCGCGCCGCCGTTAAGATCATGGGCGCGGACGAGGGTGTGAACCGCTCGAGCTGCGTCGGCTCACAACGTTTCTCACTGGGCTGCTGAGGAAGTGGCGGCTGACCAGCGGCTGCGCTTCCTCCCCCTGTTAGGTGTAGGTAGAGGTTGCACTATGCTTCTGACATGAAGATAACCATAGCCAGCCTCAACATCAACGGCAGCAGGGAGGCGCGCCGCAGATTCAATAACTTCTCGGTCCTTCGGGACGGGAAGTATGCGGTGTGCTTCCTGCAAGAAACCCACACCGTTCCGGGAGACGAAGCCACGTGGCTCCTGGAGTGGCAAGGAGGGGTCAGCATGAGTCACCTCTCCAACAATTCCAGCGGGGTGGCTATCATGCTGGCCCCGCATTTTCAGCCGGAGATCTTGGGGGTCAAGGAGCACGTGCCGGGCCGCTTGATCCAGGTCACTGTTCGCCTGGGGGGCGTGCCGCTCCATCTAGTGAACGTGTACGCCCCTCAGACCAGTGCGCAGCAAGTGCGCTTCTTCGAAGAAGTGTCCGCTCTCTTGGGCTCCATCGACGTGGGCGAGTGCGTCATCCTCGGGGGGGATTTTAACTGCACCCTCGAGGCGAGGGACCGTTTGGGTCCCCCGCGAAGCCCGGTGGCGATGGAGAAGTTGAGGGACCTGGTTGGGTCCTTCGACTTGGTGGACGTCTGGCGAAATCTCCACCCCGACTCCAGCGCCTTCACTAGCGTGAGGTCTGGGGGAGGAAGGTCCAGAATCGACCGCCTCTACATTTCCTGGGCGTACGTCTCCTGCGTTCCGGCAGCTTCCATGCGGCCGGTGCCGTGCACGGACCACCACCTGGTGTGGGCGGAGCTCGCTCCGCTGCACGCGCGGGGGGGGTCCGTGTACTGGCATTTTAACAACCTGCTGCTGGAGGACGCATGGTTCCGGGATTCGTTTCGTCGATTCTGGGCCGACTGGAGAAGGAAGCAGGGGGGCTTCCCCTCCTTGAGGCTATGGTGGGATGTGGGCAAGGCTCACATCCGTCTCTTCTGTCAGGAGTACGCGAAGGGGTCGACCAAGAGGCGGGAGGCCCGGGTCGGGCGGTTGGAGAAGGAGGTGCTCGACCTGGAGTCCCGTCTCGGTCAGGTCGTCGAGGACCCGGCCCTGCGGAAGGTGTACGAAGAGAAGAAGGGCGCGCTGAAGGACCTGCAGCTCGTCGGGTCCCGAGGCGCGTACGTGAGGTCGCGGATCCAGCTCCTGCGGGACCTGGACCGCGGCTCCCCCTTCTTCTACTCGCTGGAAAAAAGACGGGGGGTCCGTAAGCAGCTCTTGGGGCTGCTGGCCGACAACGGATCTCTGGTCTCGGATCCGGAAGGATTCAGCGCGGAGACCCGCGCCTATTACGGGGCTCTGTTCACTCCGGATCCGTCCAGCGAGGATGCGCGCAGAGTTTTGTGGGAGGACCTGACGAAGGTTGGCCCGGAGGGCGCCGAAAAATTGGACGCTCCGCTAAGTCTGGCGGAGCTGACCGGCGCCCTCCGCCAGCTCTCTAGGGGAAAGTCCCCGGGGCTGGACGGGCTGACCGTGGAGTTCCACAGGGCGTTCTGGGACGTCTTGGGGGGCGACTACGCGCGGGTCCTGGGGGAAAGTTTGGCGACCGGGGAGATGCCCCTCTCTTGGCGCAGGGCGGTCATTGTCCTGCTGCTTAAGAAGGGTGATCTCCGCCTCCTTAAGAACTGGCGCCCGGTCTCCCTCCTCAGCACGGACTATAAAATCTTTGCCAGGGCCATGTCTGCTCGCCTTGGCACCGTGCTGGCCCACATGATCCACCCCGACCAGTCCTACACGGTCCCGGGCCGGACCATCCACGATAACATCCATCTGGTCCGGGACCTGGTCCACCACTCCCAGAGGGCTGGTCTGTCGGTCGCCTTCCTTTCCCTGGATCAGGAGAAGGCATTCGACAGGGTGGATCACGAGTATCTCTTCGGGACTCTGCGCGCATTCGGGTTCGGGACGCATTTCGTCGCCCGGATCCGACTTCTGTACACCGCCGCGGAGTGTCTGATTAAAGTTAACGGGTCCTTGCCGGCGCCCCTTCGCTTCGGGAGGAGGGTGCGTCAGAGATGCCCCATGTCCGGTCAGTTATATGCCATTTGCGTGGAGCCTTTCCTGCGCCTCTTGCGGAAGAGGTTGACGGGACTGGCTCTGCAAGGGCCGGGCGTGGAGGTGGTCCTCTCGGCTTCCGCCGATGACGTGCTCCTCATGGTCACGGATCCCGCTGACTTGCGGAGGATGCGGGAATGCCAGCAGATTTACTCGGACGCATCCTCCGCCAAGATCAACTGGGAGAAATGTTCCGGACTCCTGGTGGGTCAGTCGCGGGTGGACTCCCTGCCGGAGGAGTTCAGGCCTTTCGCCTAGAGCACCACGCACCTCCTCTATTTGGGAGTCTACCTTAGCCCTGCCGAGGACGCTTGGCCGGCGAACTGGCAAGAGCTGGAGGCCAAAGTCACCACTCGCCTAGGACGCTGGACAGGACTGCTCCGAGTGTTGTCCTACAGGGGTCGAGCGCTGGTCATAAACCAGCTGGTGGCCGCCATGTTGTGGTACCGGTTGGTCACTTTGATCCCTCCCCCTGCGTTTGTCGCCAAGATTCAGAAGAAGCTCATCGACTTCTTCTGGGACAAAAGGAAGCACTGGGTCTCTGCCGCGGTTCTGTGTCTCCCGCTTAGGGAGGGCGGTCAGGCGCTGGTGTGCCTTTGCACCCAGGCTGCGACTTTCCGTCTTCAGACGCTGCAGAGATACCTGTACGTCGAGAATCCTCCGAGATGGTGTGCGCTGGCGACGTTTTTCTTCCGCCAGCTGCATGGCCTCAATTATGACACGCAGCTCCTGTTTGCGAAAGTGGGCAGCAGGCGTGCCGGCCTGCGGGGGCTGCCTGTCTTCTACCAGGAACTACTATGGGTTTGGAACTACGTCGCTTCCAGGCGGAGCTCTCCCCCGTCAGGAGCGACGGCTCTCCTTCGGGAGCTGCTGCTCAGGAATCCGCACCTCCACGAACACGGGTTCGGGCGGCTGGCGGAGGGTAGGGCTGTGGCTGGCAAGGTGACCAGAGTCGGGGACCTGCTCGATGGCGGAGGAGCGGGCTGGATGGCGCCGGAGGAGCTGGCGCGGCGCCTGTCCTGGGCCAACGTCCGGCTCGCGGTCGAAACCATCGAATCAGTAAAAGCGGCACTGGGCCCCGACTCCACTAGGTGTATCGAGGCGGCTCAAGCACGTGGGGCGATCCCGTCCGAGCTTACCCCCGTTCGGACGGAATTCCTCATCGGCGCCCGGCCCCGAAACTCCCCTCGGGAACCGGCGCCTCACAACTTGAGCCGTCTCGAGGAAATACCCTCCGTGCCTTTTCATTCCGCGCGGAGGGGTTTCCTGTACGGGCTGCTCCTGCACACTCTCCACTTTGCCATCTTCGTCTACCGTCCGGACACGCCTTGGCGTGGCGTTTTGCCGACCGGCGGTAGCGGAGGTCCCCAATGGAGGGCTCTCTATGCGGGAGTCCTCCCTTGTTCCATCGGGGACTTGGCCTGGAGGGTGTTGCACGGAGCGGTCCCGTGCAATAAGGTTTTAAGTAGGTTCACGGACTCCCAGGCCGCCTGCATTTTTTGCGGCCTGGAGGAGTCCGTGTTTCATGTTTATATGGATTGTGAGAGGTTGCAGCCCCTCTTTCACTACTTGAAGGGGCTGCTCCTCGATTTTTGGTTGCACTTCAGTCCCACGCTCTTGATCTACGGTCACCCGGTGCGGAGGGGAGCGGACAGGTTGGAGGACCTCCTTGTGGGCCTGCTCCTGGGCCTGGCTAAAAGAGCCATCAGTTGGTCCAGGCAGCGGGCGGTCGAGGGGGTCGTCCAGCCGGATTGCCTGCATCTCTTCCGCGGCCATGTTCGCGCCCGGGTGGCCCTGGAGATGGAGCACGCGGTGTCCGCCGGTGCGCTTGAGTATTTCCGTGAGCGATGGGCGCCGCGGGGACTGGAGTGCATCATCAACACAGAAAACCAAATTTTAATTTGATTTGTTAAGCTTTAGTTGAACTTTTGTTTATTTACAGTTGAATTGGGGTTTTTTTTGGGTCCAAATAAAAGAGTACCCTCTGTTCAATAAATACCTGTTTTATTGTTCTCCTGCAGTCCGTGTATTATTAAGGCGCGGACACTACAGTGGCGACGAACAGGTTCGAACTCACCTGCAGTACTGCATCACCTCACGGGGATCTTTCCCTGAGAAGAAGCTTCTTGGAGGTCGAAGTCAGAGCAACAGGCGTCGACTGCGGGCAACCGCCCAAGGATCCCTCGGAATTCGGAGAGTTGCAGGAGAGGCTGTGGAGAGCTGGGCTTGGCTCCCCAGTCAAGGTGTTCCAGCAAATCGTGCTGGTAGCAGGTAGTGCGCTGACCCTTCCGGACTGCGGCGGGCTCGAGCTCGATCGAGCGGCACTGCAAAGGGGCCGTGTAGCGTCGTCGGGAGGAAAAGAGAGAGAGAGAGGGTGGAGCGCACAGGGCGTGGTCGGTGCTCAAGAACCGGGCAGCATAGCGAAAATAAAACAAGGGGAAGGAAAAGTGAGATGCACCGAAGCCGCGGGTCACCACCATTAACCTGCAGAACGCTAGGAGCAGCGTGGCAGCAAGGGGAAGAAGGAAAAGCGTGGGAGGTGCCATTTTATTCCATTGGGGAAGAAGGAAAAGCGTGGGAGGCGCCATTTTAATCCATTGGTGAAGAAGAAAAAGCACAGGAGGCGCCATTTTAAATCACCCAAGATGCCGAAAAGTGGCAGTATCACTGCTTTCGACAACGAGGTAGAAGACTGGACCACGTATGTGGAAAGAATTGAAGTGCACTGCGAGGCAAATGAGGAGGCCGATGGAAAGAAGGCGTCGGTATTATTAAATTTGATGGGCGCGAGAACGTACGGCCTATTGCAGAATTTAATTACCCCAGCTAAACCAATGGAGAAAAGTTTTGAAGAGATTGTTAATATCTTACAGGAATACCTAAACCCTACACCGCTGCTGATAGCAGAAAGATTCAAGTTCCATAAAAGAAACCAGTACAAAGATGAGAGCAATGCTGACTATCTTACGGAACTACGCAAGTTATCGAAGCACTGCCAGTTCGGAGCAGGACCGGCAGACACCTTACGGGATAAGTTTGTCTGCGGGCTCCACAGTGAAGGAACCCAGAAACAACTACTTTCGGAAAAGGCCCTGACGCTAGAACAGGCTTTCAGTGTGGCAGTATCTTACGAAGCAGCAGCACGGGGAGCTGCGGAAATACAACAGAAACCACAAGAATACAGCGCTAACGAAATGGCGTATGGAGCAGAAAAGTGCTATCGCTGCGGCAGAACAACCCATGATCAGAAGGACAGCTGGCTTAAGGACAAAGTATGCAGGCAATGTGGGAAAATGGGACACATAGCAAGAGTCTGCAGGTCAGGAAAGAAAACCAACACTACAAGAACTACTAAGGAAAAGTACAAGAAAGTAAAGAAATTGACAGACAGTAGTTCGGAAGATCAGGAGAGTGATAAGGACTCCGGGAGCAGGAGACTAAGTTGTCTAAAGTTACACAACGTGATTGCAAAGGAGGATCACCGAACCATTTGGGTCACCCTCATGATAGCAGGGTCCCCAGTAAAGATGGCATTGGACACAGGATCAGCCCTAACTGTCATGAATCGACGAGACTATGAGCGGCTATTCTCACACATACCCTTGAAGGACACGTCCATTGTATTGAAGACATACACGGGGCAAAAAGTCTACCCCAGAGGAAAAATAAGGGTGCCAGTTGAATACAACGGCAAGGAAACACAGAAACTGTATCTATATATACTACAAGATGGAGGACCACCATTATTGGGACGTGAATGGATCCAAAAAATAAAATTGGATTGGCATTCCATTCAGGCGCTAACTGTGACTGGCAAAAAGGATGATGACGTCACACCTGGACGACTGTCAAAAATTCTAACTGACGCGAAAGAGGTGTTCCAACAAGGACTTGGGACTCTAAAAGGAGTAACAGCAACGGTAAAAATCGAAGATAACGCAAACCCAAAATTTTTTAAGGCCAGACTGGTACCTTACGCGATCCGCCCAGCCGTTGAAGCAGAGCTGGAGAGTCTGGAGTGTTCGGGTGTGCTGTCCAAGGTGGACTGGAGCGAGTGGGCCACACCCATCGTTCCTGTAATGAAGAAATCATTGAGCAGCACGCCTGGGGAGCCAAAGAAGGTTCGCATCTGTGGGGACTTCAAGGTAACTGTGAACCTGTTAGATCCGTGTGTTAACGGAGACACGGAATGCAGGAGTTGATTTAACAAGTGTTTACTGAACAAAGTCTGGAGGTGAACTAACAACACAAGACGCTACACACGCTTATATACCCGAGTGGTCACTACTGGTACTACAGTATACAGGGGCTTCAAAAACATAGTTCCTCTTAAAGGTACATACACTACAATTCCTCCCCTTTTAGATAAATAGTACATAACATTTTAAGTAATCATTAAATAACATTTTTACAAGAACAATAACATACACATTTGCTGAAGTTAATCAATTACAAATTCAGTCTCTCTGGAGGCTTCCTGACTCGGTCCGGATAACGCCTCGGTGGTGTAGTAGGTTCTTTTGGCAAGGTCGATTCGGCTTCAATGCTAGTGTCGGGTTCATCTGGTTCCAGTATCACCGGATCGGAGGTAGATACTATGGGTATCTCTGCTTCACCACTAGGCGTATAGAGTTGTGGTGCAGGTTGTCCTTTTTCGGATGACTCTATGATCTGGTCAGCATGGCACCTTATTATGCTTTCTCCAATGTCCACGGTATACATCAGCGGTCCTAGTCGTGTGCAAATAGTTCCAGGCTGCCATTTCTCGGTACGGTAGTCCCGGGCCAAAACTGGTTGACCTATCTGGAAGGTTCTAGTTGGCCTTTCATTCATGCTTTGAAATTGCCGGTTCTCTACGTCCCTTCTGACGTTTGGCTTGACCAAATCCAGCCGGCATCTTAGTCTTCTATTGAAAAACATCATGGCGGGGGTTTGGTTTGTAACCACATGTGTTGCATTCCTGTACGCAAACAAGAAGTTATCTACCTTATGTTGTAGATTTATGTCTTCATTACCCATGGCCTTTATGGCCTTCTTGAACGTCTGGACAAACCTTTCAGCCAATCCATTGGTGGCGGGATGGTATGGGGCGGACGTGTAGTGCTTAACCCCATTGTTTTTTAAGAACTTCCTGAATTCTTCGGATACAAATTGCGGTCCATTATCAGAACAGATCTGTTCAGGCAGCCCATTCCTGGCGAATATGGTCCTTAATACTGTGATGGTTTTTTCCGTGGTGGTGGAGGACATCTTTATTACCTCCGGCCACTTGGAGTGTGCATCCACCGCGATTAAGAACATTGAGTCCATAAATGGACCAGCATGTGTACCCTTTGCCATGGAGATGAGGGCCACTCCCATGGATGTAGAGGGGCTTGTGGTGGGGCGTTTTGGACCTTCTGGCATCCTAGACAGCTCTTGGTCATTTCTTCGATGTCTCCATCGATACCTGGCCACCACACAAACGCTCTGGCTAAGTTCTTCATTTTCACTCCACCTAGATGCCCCTCGTGAAGCTCCTTTAGCACTCTATCCTTCAGTTTGGGTGGAATCACCACTCTGGATCCACACATCAAGGTTCCTCGGCACACTGACAGCTGTTCTCTTCTTTGCGAGAATGCTGGCAACAGTGGTTCGTCATGTGCTGGCCATCCCTTCACCGTTAAATCGTAGACTCGTGAGAGAGTCGGGTCATTTCGCGTTTCTTTTTCAATGGTAGAATTTGTCACCGGCAGACATTCCACTATGGTCGAGTGGAATATCTCCACTGGGTCCACTGTAGGCGCCTCTTCCACCGTTGGCAACGGTAGGCGCGATAACCCGTTAGCATTCCCATGCTGTTTTGTTCCTTTGTAATCTATGTCATATTGGTGTGCCCCTAGGAAAAGGGACCACCTCTGTAGCCTTTGCGCTGTCATAATGGGAATGCCCTTTTTAGGGTTGAATATGGAGACGAGGGGTTGATGGTCAGTCAACAAGGTAAACTTTTGTCCGTGTAGGTAATGGTTGAATTTCTTCACCCCCCACACCAGGCTGAGTGCCTCCCTGTCGATCTGGGCATAGTTACGCTCAGCTGAGTTCAATGAGCGTGACGCAAAAGCTATCAGCCGCTCTGAGCCATCAGGGAATCTATTCGATAATACCGCTCCCACACCGTAAGGGGATGCATCGCACGCCAGTCTGATTGGCAGTGATGGGTTGTAATGAGCCAACACTTCCCTGGATGTGATCAAGCCTTTGCATTTATGGAAGGCACGTTTACAGTCTTCGCTCCATTTCCAAACTACTCCCATTTGTAGCAGTGCGTTAAGCGGGTGCAGAACCATCGAATAGTTTGATAAAAATTTATGATAGTAATTTACTAATCCCAGGAATGACCTTAATTGTGAGACATTTTCAGGCGCTGGGGCCTTTACGACCGCTTCAACTTTTTCAGGTGACTTATGCAACCCTTCTTCGTTAATGACATGGCCACAATATGATATTTGTTGCTGGAAAAATTCACATTTGGGGCGATTTGCTCGTCGGCCCCATTCTCTCAGCCTCGTGAGCACCTGCTCCAAGTTGGCAAGGTGCTCGTTGTCGTTTTCTCCTGTTACAAGGATGTCATCTAGGTAGCATTGAGTCCCCGGAATCCCTTGCAGGACTTTGCTCCATAGCTCTTTGCCAGATAGCCGGAGCTGGTGCCACTCCGTAAACCAGTCGATTGTACTGGTACAGGTCTTTGTGTGTGTTTATCGTGAGATACTTTTTAGAGGCCTCCTCAACCTCCATCTGTAGATATGCCTGTGCCATGTCAATTTTGGTGAAACGTTTCCCTCCGGATAGTGAGGCGAAAATATCTTCTATCCTCGGAAGAGGATACTGTACCGTGTGAAGAACCGGGTTTACAGTCACCTTGAAGTCCCCACAGATGCAAACTTTTCTCTGTTCTTCAGATTTACCATTATTCAACGTTTTCTTCATGACCGGGACGATGGGTGTTGCCCACTCGCTCCAATCTACCTTGGATAACACGCCTGCTTTTTCCAAATTCTCCAGCTCTGCCTCGATGGCTGGACGAATTGCGTATGGCACCGGCCTTGCCTTAAAAAACTTGGGAATTGCCGCATCTTCCACTTTTATTGAGGCGGTGGCGCCTTTCAGGGTTCCTAGTTCCTGTTGAAACACTTCTTTGGCGTTAGCCAAGATTTCTTTTAATCGTCCAGGTATGACGTCATCATTGTTTTTTTTCTTACTGGTCACCGTCAGTGCCTGAATGGAGTGCCAGTCTAAACGTATCTTTCTGATCCATTCACGTCCCAACAACGGTGGACCACCATCTTGCAGAATGTATAAATACAACTTCTGTATTTCCTTGCCGTTGTATACAACAGGCACCCTTATTTTCCCTCTGGGGTATACTTTCTGCCCCGTATATGTCTTCAAGACAATGGATGTGTCTTTCAAAGGTATATGCGGAAATAGCCGCTCGTAATCCCGTCGACTCATGATGCTCAGAGCTGATCCTGTATCTAGCTCCATTTTGACTGGGGACCCCGCTATCGTGAGGGTAACCCAAATGGTCTGGTAATCTTCTTTGGCAATTACATTATGTAATTTGAGACAGCTTAGTCTCTTGTTTCCGGAGTCGCTATCGCTCTTCTGGTCTTCGGAGCTACTGTCCGTCATCATTTGTACCTTTCTGTACTTTTCCTTATTGACCTTTTTACTGTCAGCGGATTTCTTTCCAGATCTGCATACACGTGCAATGTGTCCCATCTTTCCGCATTGCCTGCATGCTTTGTCCTTGAACCAGCAGTCCTTCTGGTCATGGGTGGATCTGCCGCAGCGATAACATCTCTCGAAACCCCATGTCATTTCATGGGTGCCGAAGTCCTGTGGCTTTTGCTGTATCTCTGCAGCTCCTCTTGCTGCTGCTTCGTATGATACAGCCACACTGAAAGCCTTGTCCAGTGTCAAATATTTCTCAGAAAGTAGTCTTTTCTGTGTTCCTTCGCTTAGGAGACCGCAGATGAATTTGTCTCATAGAGAATCTGCCAGTCCTGCCCCGAATTGGCAGTGCTTTGACAGCTTTCGTAATTCGGTGAGGTAATCAGTATTACTTTCATTCTTGTGCTGATTCCTCCTGAAGAATTTGAATCGTTCCATTATCAGCAGCGGTGTTGGGTTTAAGTGCTCCTGTAAGGTATCAACAATCTCATTAAAATTCTTGTCCATCGGTTTGGCTGGAGTGATCAAGTTTTGTAACAGCCCGTATGTCCTTGCGCCCATCAGATTTAGAAGTACCGATGCCTTTTTATCATCCGCTACTTCATTCGCCTTGCAATATACCTCCACTCTTTCCACATATGTGGTCCAATCTTCTATATCATTATCGAAAGCAGTAATATTGCCAGTCTTCGGCATCTTGAAAATCTAAAATGGCGCTTCCCGCGCTTTTCTTTCTTCCCCGCCGAGTTAAGATGGCGCCTCCCGCGCTTTCCCGCCGCTGCCGCTGCTGCCAACGCTGTTGCTGGTGATTAATTAATTAATTTTTTTAATGGCGATGCACTATGGTCTTTGCGCCTCCCCAATCGTTGCTGCCCATGCTGTTCTCCGCGGTTCCCGTTGCGACCTGCAGCTTTTCGCATTATTTCTATTTTTTTTTATATATCGCTTCAATAGTTTCTCCGTTACTTGGAGAACCGTTCCCGCCATGGAGCGGACCCTCTGAGACTTTCCCCTCCCTCTGCTCGGTCCGAACACCGACCTGCTTTGCAGCACCGGCCGCGCCCTGAGTGCTCCACCCTCTGTCTCTCTTTGCTTCTGCTTCCCGACTCGCTGCCCGACCCCATTGCAGAGCCACCCGATCGAGCTCTAGCCTGCCACAGCCCAGGAAGAATCAGTGCACTACCTGCCACCAGCCCGTTTAGCTGGGGAAACCACAGACTGGAGACCAAGCCTGGCCCTCGTTTTTGAGTTTCTTCGAGTTATTATTATTATTTTTTTCTTGCTTCTGGCTTCGACCTTCGTCTGAGGAATCGATCCATTGAGGTGCTGCCGAATTGCAGGTAAGTTCGTTTCTAACTCGTCGCCACTGTTCGATCCGTGTGTTAATGGAGACACGGAATGCAGGAGTTGATTTAACGAGTGTTTACTGAACAAAGTCTGGAGGTGAACTAACAACACAAGACACTACACAGGCTTATATACCCGAGTGGTCACTACTGGTACTACAGTATACAGGGGCTTCAAAAACATAGTTCCTGTTAAAGGTACATACACTACAGAACCCAGTCCTGCACACAGTACAATATCCACTTCCACGGATAGAAGATATTTTCGCCCCACTATCTGGAGGGAAATGCTTTACAAAGATTGATCTGGCCCAAGCGTATCTACAAATGGAGGTGGAAGAAGCATCTAGGGAATACCTCACGATAAACACTCACAAAGGCCTTTACCAGTACAATCGACTGGTATTCAGGGTAGCATCAGCCCCGGCTATTTGGCAGAGGGCGATGGAACAAGTCCTGCAAGGGATCCCGGGGACCCAGTGTTATTTGGACGACATCCTGGTTACGGGCGAAAATGACAGTGAACACCTTGCCAACCTGGAGCAGGTGCTCACTAGATTACAGGAATATGGGCTACGAGCCAACCGCCCCAAATGCGAGTTCTTCAGGAGACAAATCTCGTATTGTGGCCACATGATTGATGAGGAAGGGTTGCATAAGTCGCCGGACAAGATTGAGGCTGTAGTCAAGGCTCCAGCACCGGAAAATGTGTCGCAACTGAGGTCGTTCCTCGGGTTGGTGAACTACTACCATAAGTTCTTGCCGAATTTATCTACAATTCTGCACCCACTGAACGCCCTGCTTCAAACTGGAGTAACATGGAAATGGAGTGATGAGTGTAAGCGTGCCTTTCAGAAATGTAAATGCCTAATTGTGGTAAACCACTGTTTGTATTCCACTGTGTACATGCCTGGACATGCCTCGGCTGACTCCTCCCACAAGTCCTAGTATAAAGGTGACTGCTCCCCAGCCCTTTGTATTTCTGGACCGGTCGACCACTCGAGGCAGACCTTCATTCTTTTGTTAATAAAAGCCTTTAGTTACTCTCTTAACTCTCAGTCTTTTATGAGTAATTGATAGCGCATCAATTTTATTAACAAAATTTTTATAATGGAGAAGATCCTCACACCAGCATGCCTGGACTTAGATCATCGGGAGGCGGACTCATCCACCAAGTTTACTCACTGGCTTAAGTGTTTCAAAAAATTCCTGACCGCCTCCGCAGCAATCAAATCGGACGAGGACAAACTGGATGTCCTGACCTCCAAAGTGAACCACCGAGTGTACTCGGTCATCCAAGACGTGACCTCGTACGCGGACGCTATCAAGCTCCTCAAGGACCAGTACACGCGCCCAGTGAACGAAGTGTACGCCAGGCACCTTCTGGGGAGTCGTAAACAACAACCTGGGGAATCGACCGTGGAATGCCTTCAGGCACTGTCTGTGCTTGGCCGGGCCTGTGGTTGTAAGGATGTAAAGGCTGCCGTGTACACAGAGGAACTTATCTGGGACGCTTTTGTAGCGGGCCACAGATCCAATTACACCCGACAGCGACTGTTGGAGCAGAGTGACCTCGACCTCAATAAGGCCTCTGAACTCGCACTATCATTAGATGCAGCCTACCGGGGCATGGATGCCTACTCCTCTGCACCGTGGACGCCGCGGGGAATGACAGCCTGGGACACGGTAGGACCGCCTCATAGCGCCGTGCCACCCCAGCCACACCCCAGCAACGGCCCAACTACCGCAGCAGTGTCCCAAGGCCAGACAGCAGTGCCCCAAGGCCAGAAATGCTACTTCTGTGGCCAGGCAAAACACCCCAGAGCGTGCTGCCCGGCGAAAAACGCAATCTGCTCGGGCTGCGAGAAGAAGGGACACTACGCTAGCATCTGCAGGGCCAAAGCCACCCTGAACCCCAGCAGCGCCGCGTGTGGGCCATGCGGGCCGCCATCTTGGGCCTCCCCGGCCATGTGCGAACCACCGGGACAGCAGCCATTTTGGACGCCTCCAGCCACATGGGGATCATGGACGCCGCCATCTTGGACGACAGCCAGAACGCAGCAGGCCCCCAACACCGCCTCATCTGATACCCGCAGCGACACACCGACCCCTACGCTGGCATCCGTTACACTGGACCAAGCGAGACCGCACCAGCTGGCCAGTTCCACAATGGACATTAAGGTAAATGGTCACGATACAATCTGCCTTTTTGACTCTGGGAGCACGGAGAGCTTCATCCACCCCGACACGGTGCGGCGTTGCTCTCTCCCAGTCCTGCCTGCGCACCAGCGGATTTCTATGGCCTCCGAGTCCCAGTCGGCGGACATCGGCGGCTGCTGCGTGGTGACACTCGTAGTAGACGGGACTGTGTACGATCATTTTAAACTTCTGGTCCTGCCCGACCTCTGCGCTGCCGTCCTGCTGGGGTTAGATTTTCAGTGCCACCTTAAAAGTGTTACGATGGCGTACGGTGGACCCCTACCCCCACTCACAGTCCGCAGCCAGCAGCTTCCAAATTGCCCGCCGCGCACCAGGTGCAACCTCTCCACACTCAGAGTCACCCCCCCCCACTGTTTGCTAACCTCACCCCCGACTGTAAGCTCATCGCCACAAAGAGCAGGCGATACAGTGCCGGGGACAGGGTTTTCATTAAAACCGAAGTGGAGCGGCTCCTGAAGGAAGGGATTATTGAGGGCAGCACCAGCCCCTGGCGAGCCCAGGTTGTGGTCGTTAAGACCGGCGAGAAGCAGCGCCTGGTCATCGACTACAGCCAGACAATAAATCGCTACACCCTGCTGGACGCCTACCCACTCCCCCGCATAGCTGATATGGTCAACCAGATCGCGCAGTACCGCGTCTTCTCGACCATTGACCTGAAATCAGCGTACCACCAGCTCCCTATCCGCCCTGAGGACCGCCAGTATACTGCCTTTGAGGCAAACGGCCGCCTCTATCACTTCCTTAGGGTTCCCTTTGGCGTCACCAACGGGGTCTCCGTCTTCCAAAGGGAGATGGACCGGATGGTAGATCAAAATGCGTTGCAGGCCACTTTCCCATATCTGGACAATGTGACCATCTGCGGCCGTGACTTGCAGGACCATGACGCAAACCTCGAAAAATTCCTCCGCACCGCCCAACTCCTGAACCTGACATATAACAAGGAGAAGTGCATATTCCGCACAAACCGCCTCGCCATCCTTGGCTGTGTTGTGGAACACGGAGTCATCGGCCCCGACCCCGACCGGATGCGTCCCCTTATGGAACTCCCACTGCCCCACTGCCTCAAGGCCCTGAAGAGGTGCCTAGGGTTTTTCTCCTATTACGCCCAGTGGGTCCCCTACTATGCGGACAAGGCCCGTCCGCTGATCAAGTCCACCTCTTTTCCCTTGACGGCAGAGGCCCGCTTAGCCTTCCACCGTATCAAGGAGGACATTGCCAAAGCCACCATGCACGCAGTGGACGAATCCATCCCCTTCCAGGTGGAAAGCGACGTGTCCGACTTTGCCCTGGCCGCTACCCTCAATCAGGCGGGGAGACCCGTGGCCTTCTTTTCACGAACCCTCCAAGGCCCGGAGACCAGACACTCCGCTGTTGAGAAGGAGGCCCAGGCGATTGTGGAGGCTGTGCGTCATTGGAGGCACTACCTGGCCGGAAAACGATTTACCCTGCTCACTGACCAGCGTTCAGTTGCTTTCATGTTTAACAACAAGCAGAGGGGCAAAATCAAAAATGACAAGATCTTGAGGTGGAGAATCGAACTTTCCACCTACAATTACGAGATCTTGTACCGGCCCGGGAAGCTCAATGAACCCCCGGATGCGCTATCGCGTGGCACCTGCGCCAGCGCGCAGATCGATAGACTGCGGGCCCTCCACAATGACCTCTGCCACCCGGGGGTCACCAGGTTCTTCCACTTCATCAAGGCCCGCAACCTGCCTTACTCTATTGAGGAGGTCAGGACCATGACCAGGAACTGCCAAGTCTGCGCTGAGTGCAAACCGCACTTTTATAGACCAGACAGGGCCCACCTGATAAAAGCCACTCGCCCCTTCGAGCGCCTGAGCGTTGATTTTAAAGGGCCTCTCCCCTCCTCCGACCGCAATGTGTACTTCCTCAATATTATTGATGAGTACTCCCGTTTCCTGTTCGCCATCCCCTGCCCGGATATGACCAGTGCCACGGTCATTAAATGTCTGAACAACCTCTTCACCCTGTTCGGTTTCCCCAGCTATATCCATAGCGACCGGGGCTCATTGTTTATGAGCGACGAACTCCGTCAGTACCTGCTAACTAGGGGTATTGCCACAAGCAGGACCACCAGTTACAACCCCCGGGGGAACGGACAGGTGGAAAGAGAAAATGCGACAGTTTGGAAGGCCGCCCTGCTAGCCTTAAAGTCTAGGGGCCTTCCAACCTCCCGCTGGCAGGATGTGCTCCCCGATGCGCTCCACTCTATTCGGTCACTGCTCTGCACTGCCACTAACGCCACCCCTCATGAGAAAATGTTTGTCTTCCCAAGGAAGTCCGCATCGGGGACATCGCTACCGCCATGGCTGACGTCCCCAGGGCCGGTCCTACTGAGAAGACACGTGAGGACCCATAAAACGGACCCCCTGGTCGAGAGGGTCGACCTCCTCCACGCCAACCCCCAGTATGCTTACATTGCATACCCGGACGGGTGGGAGGACACAGTCTCCATGAGAGACCTTGCACCCTCGGGGGCCGCAGTAACCCACTACTCACTACCACCCCCCCCCACGACCCGATATCCAGCCCCAGCAGACGGCAGGCCTGGGCCCCGCGACCCACTCGACATCTACGAGGACGACACGCCTGTGCCACAGCCTACGCAGGACTCAACGCCGGAAGCTCCACTACCCCCGCCGTCGCCACGCCGATCACAGCGGCAGACAAGACCTCCGGAGAGACTCCAATACACTAACTTTTAATACACTTCACCCCGCCGGACTCAATTTTAAACAAGGGGTGAATGTGGTAAACCACTGTTTGTATTCCACTGTGTACATGCCTGGACATGCCTCGGCTGACTCCTCCCACAAGCCCTAGTATAAAGGTGACTGCTCCCCAGCCCTTTGTATTTCTGGACCGGTCGACCACTCGAGGCAGACCTTCATTCTTTTGTTAATAAAAGCCTTTAGTTACTCTCTTAACTCTCAGTCTTTTATGAGTAATTGATAGCGCATCACTAATCACTTCAAAAGAAGCATTGGCCCACTACAATCTCACACTACCGATTCGGTTAGCATGTGATGCGTCTCCCTACGGCATCGGAGCGGTGCTGTCACATAAATTCCTTGACGGTTCAGAGAGGCCAATAGCCTTTGCGTCGCGCTCGTTAACCTCAGCCAAGCGTAACTACGCCCAGATTGACAGGGAGGCCCTCAGCCTGGTTTGGGGGGTGAAGAAGTTCAATCACTATCTGCACGGGCAGAAATTCACCCTACTGACTGATCATCAGCCCCTGGTCTCCATTTTTAACCCGAAGAAGGGCGTTCCGGTGATGACGGCGCAATGGCTGCAAAGATGGTCACTTTTTTTAGGGGCACATCAGTACGACATAGAGTACAAGGGTACGAAACAGCATGGAAACGCTGATGGACTGTCGTGCCTACCGTTGCCTACGGTAGAGGAAGCACCTGCAGTGGACCCTGTTGAGATATTCCATGTGACCATAGTCGAATGTCTCCCTGTTATAAACTCAAGTATAGAGAAGGAAACCCGAAATGACCCGACACTCTCTCGGGTCTATGATTTGACGGTGAAGGGATGGCCAGCACATGGCGAACCACTGTTGCCAGCATTCTCGCCAAGGAGAGAACAGCTGTCAGTGTGCCGGGGGACCTTGATGTGTGGATCCCGAGTGGTAATTCCACCCAAGTTGAGAGATAGAGTGCTCAATGAGCTTCATGAGGGTCACCTGGGAGGGGTAAAAATGAAGAGCCTAGCCAGGGCGTTTGTGTGCTGGCCGGGAATCGATAAAGAAATCGAGGATATGACCAAGAGATGCACAGGATGCCAGAAGGTCCAAAACGCTCCACCACAGGCCCCACTACATCCATGGGAGTGGCCCTCATCTCCATGGCAACGGGTACACATTGATTTTGCTGGTCCATTTATGGACTCAATGTTCCTAATCACTGTGGACGCCCATTCGAAATGGCCAGAGGTCATCAAAATGTCCTCCACCACCACGGAGAAAACTATTGCAGTCCTACGGACCATCTTCGCCAGGAATGGCTTGCCAGAACAGATTTGCTCCGACAATGGGCCACAGTTTGTGTCCGAGGATTTCCGGAGGTTTCTGAGGAATAATGGGGTGAAACATTACACATCTGCCCCATATCATCCAGCCACAAATGGATTGGCTGAGAGGTTTGTTCAGACCTTTAAAAAGGCAATAAATGCAATGTATAATGACGACATACCACTACAACACAAGGTGGATAATTTCTTGTTTGCTTACCGGAATGCGACACATGCAGTCACCAACCAAGCTCCAGCCATAATGTTCTTCAACCGAAGGCTAAGATGTCGCCTGGATTTGCTCAAACCAAACATAAGATGAGATGTTGAGGATAAGCAATTCCAGCACATAAATGAGAAGCCAACCAGGAGCTTCAAGATAGGGCAACCAGTCTTGGCCCGTGACTACCGAACAGAAAAATGGCAGCCAGGAACGATATTCACACAGCAGGGACCACTAATGTATACAGTGGACGTTGGAGAGAGCATCGTGAGACGCCATGCTGACCAGATTCTAGAATCACAGGAACAAGCCAAACCCATACCACGAGCAGGTGCACCTGGTAATCAACCCAAAGTACAGATTGCGCCTCCCTCAGAAGCAGTGGTATTGGAAGCTGACGAACCAACCAATGACAATGAGCCAGAATCAACTCCGCCGCAAGAACAGGATACTCGAGAAAGGCGCTATCCAGTCAGGATCAGGAAGCCTCCTCAAAGACTGAACTTATAAATGGTTATTTCAGTTGATGTATATAGTACAGAGAAAATTGTAAGTGTAATTAGTTATTATTTAGTTGTTAAATGAATGTTATGTACTGTTTATCTAAAAGGGGAGGAATTGTTGTGTATGTACCTTTAAGAGAAGAACTGATTCTATACTGCAGTACCGGCAGTGACCACCCCTGTATATAAAGCCATAGCAGGCTTCTGTACTTCAGTCCTAAGTTACCCTCTGTTCAGCTGCAAGCACGAGCAGAGGGAGCAGCCAGACTTTGGAGAGTGGATTAAAGTGGTGGTCCCCTGACCAGGAAGAGGAGGAGAACGTTGGACCACCACCACCAACTCCACCATCATTACATCAACTGAGGTGCCTGGAGAGAGAGGACAGAGGAGGAGAAGGAGAAAGGAGGCCTACATCAACATCAACCAGGGGAGAGGCCTTTCTATCACTGCCTCCCCAATTTGGCCTCCACTTCAGGAGAGGGAGAGAGGGGAGAGAAACCAACTGCTTGAAAGGAGGGAAGAAAACTTCATCCGGAACATCTACAGGTGGGTGTTATTTGGGGCACTCTCCCAAGACTTTGTATTTTAGGTGGGGGGAGAAAAGAAGAAGCAAGGCCGGATCATCAAGGGGTGTAGTGTGTGTGTGTGTGTGCTCTTGTTAAAAGCTAGGCCACACACACCACTAATTAGCATCCCTTCTATTGCCTGCCCTGGGAGAGCTTGGAGCTGCCCAAGGTGAAGTCTTTAATTTAATTTAATTACATCGTTAAGACCTGTTGCAGGACTAAGCCTGGGCTTCTCCAGCTTTTCCAGGTGAAGACGTCTTCTCCCCCTGCCAGAAGACCACCATCACCAAAGACTTTTTCCATCGGAGAGTGCAACCCTGCCTACACCCACCCACCATCCTGAGTGGCAACACTGCCCTTTGCGGCCTCCCTCCTTCCCACCCCCCCACCTCTCTCTCTCTCTCTTTGTCTCTCTCTGCCTGTCTTTCTAAGGCACCTTAGTTTCATCTATTTTATTAATTGCCAATTGAGCAGAGGGGAGAGGCCACTCTCCCAATTTAAATCAATAAGGAGAGAGGTGTGTCCTCATTTTAATCAGCTCCCTCTGCTCAATAGAGGACAAAAAAAATATATATACACCGAGGCCATTAACACCTTCAGGCCTGTGACTTGGGGTGAGTGTAGCCCTTAAAAAAAGCACCCCAAAATGGCGACTGCGTCTTCGCCGGTGGCGGGGCCAGCCGGGACCTATGCGAGAGTGGTAGCCACGGCCACAGCTGCTCCCGCTGTTCCTGCTGCCCCGTCACCTTTTCGATTAATAACAAAAAAGCTTGGGGTGAAGAGCTACACTCACCCCACTATGACCATCGAGGCCTGCGTCAAGGCCATGGCTGGGGTTGTCGGCCCCTCAGCCATCGTCGCGGCCTCGAAAATGTATGGGAAGGCTGTGTTCTTCCTGGGGTCGGAGCGGGCGGTGTCCCTGGCTGTCGCCAAGGGGCTCACCGTGGGCGGGACCTTCCTGCCGGTGGATCCTCTCGAGGCCACCGCGCAGAGGATCATTATTTCCAACGTCCCGCCCTATGTTCCTGGTGAGCTCCTCCTTCCCCATTTGCGACAACTTGGGGAGGTGAGGTCGGGGATCACGCCCATCCCGCTCGGCTTCCGGGAGGCCAGCCTTCGCCACGTCTTCTCCTTCCGGCGCCAGCTGTTTATCCAGCTGGCGCGGGAGGAGGACACTGAAGGGGCGTTCGTCGTCCTCCACGAGTGGACCGCCTACCGCGCCTTTTGGACGTCGGACGGTGTGAGGTGCCATGCCTGCAGGGAGGTGGGGCACATCAGGAGGAACTGCCCTGCCTCCAAGGCCGCCGGATCATCTCGTGCGGCCGAGGCTGGCGCCGCCGCCGCCGCCCTTCCCCCCGGATCTGCCCACGCGTCAAGTACGTCTGATGCGCGGTTGACGTCGGGGGCCGATGCCACCAAGGCCTCCGGCGGGGGGGAGGGAGCGTGTCCGGCCGGAAAGAAGGCGCGGGGAAAAAAGAAGCACCTTAGGGCAGGTCCCCCCGTGGATGGTGAGCCCTTGCCCCTTGAGCCCCTTACACCCGCGCTCCTCGCGGAGTTGATCAGGGCAGATGTGAGCGGGAGGGGCCCCGTGCCCGAGCCTGTGGCCGCAACCGCCGCAGCGGTAATGCCAATACCTGCGGCCGGGCTCGGGCCCGAGGAACCCGACAAACCTGCTCCGCCGGAGGGAGTCGAGGAGGAGGCCTTTGCAGACATGGAGGTCTCCCTCGCTCCCTCCGTGCTAAAAAGAAGGCGCGACCCCCTGGATGAGGAGGAGGACCGGGAGGAGGAAGGTCCCTCCAAGCAGGGGGAGTCGTCGCCCGCCGCGGGTACTGCGCCCCCCCGCCCCCCCAGCGCTGTCGTCATCACCAGCGATCGGCAGGGGTCGCCTGTCCCTCGGGAGGCTGAGGCAGATGTGTCTGTCCAGCACGTGCCTCCCGGGGATGGGGATGAGACCCTGCCCGTGGGGGGGGTTGCGGAACAACCCGCGGCAGTAATTGAAGTTGACCTTTTATCGGTGTCGTTACCCCTCGCCGGGTCGGGCAGCCTGGGGGTTGGGTCGGGCGAGCTCGAGGATAATGAGCTCGCCCAATGCGACCCGGACGTCTCCCAGGGGATGCTCGTCCTGGTAGAGCTTTTAATTCAAAACCCCCCGTCCGCTGGGTCGGAGGTTGGTGGCGGGGAGGAGGATGGCCCCCTGGCTGCGTCTCTGGTGCCGGACGTACTGGAGGAGCTGGAAATTGTTCTCTCCCCGGTTTCTCCGGTCGTTCCGGCGTCTGAGGTGGAGGGGAGCTCTGAACCGCCGCCGTCTTCTGGCCCGGCACCCCTAGAGGAGCCCAGGGAGAAATCCTCTGCCACCGATCCTGGGGGTGGGATCCGGGCGGAGGCGGGGCTGGCTGGCGCGGCCGAGTCGTTCGCTTCGCACTGCGCGGCGGACGGGTTGGCCGCTGGTGACGACCCCCTGGAGGAGGATGGGGACTCGGTGATGGGCACGGAGGACGATTCGGACTCCAGCGCCGACGTGGCGATGGATGACCTCGTGCCCCTTGCCGAGTCTCCCCTCATTTCCGTAAGGGAACTCCGGGATTTTATGGCCACGTGCCTGGGTCAGCGCAATAAGGTCCGGCTGGCCCTCGACAGGTGGTCGGAGCTGGCGCTGCTCATCGATTCCGTCCGCGCCGCCGTTAAGATCTTGGGCGCGGACGAGGGTGTGAACCCGCTCGAGCTGCGTCGGCTCACAACGTTTCTCACTGGGCTGCTGAGGAAGTGGCGGCGGACCAGCGGCTGCGCTTCCTCGCCCCGTTAGGTGTAGGTAGAGGTTGCACTATGCTTCTGACATGAAGATAACCATAGCCAGCCTCAACATCAACGGCAGCAGGGAGGCGCGCCGCAGATTCAATAACTTCTCGGTCCTTCGGGACGGGAAGTATGCGGTGTGCTTCCTGCAAGAAACCCACACCGTTCCGGGAGACGAAGCCACGTGGCTCCTGGAGTGGCAAGGAGGGGTCAGCATGAGTCACCTCTCCAACAATTCCAGCGGGGTGGCTATCTTGCTGGCCCCGCATTTTCAGCCGGAGATCTTGGGGGTCAAGGAGCACGTGCCGGGCCGCTTGCTCCATGTCACTGTTCGCCTGGGGGGCGTGCCGCTCCATCTAGTGAACGTGTACGCCCCTCAGACCAGTGCGCAGCAAGTGCGCTTCTTCGAAGAAGTGTCCGCTCTCTTGGGCTCCATCGACGTGGGCGAGTGCGTCATCCTCGGGGGGGATTTTAACTGCACCCTCGAGGCGAGGGACCGTTCGGGTCCCCCGCGAAGCCCGGCGGCGATGGAGAAGTTGAGGGACCTGGTTGGGTCCTTCGACTTGGTGGACGTCTGGCGAAATCTCCACCCCGACTCCAGCGCCTTCACTAGTGTGAGGTCTGGGGGAGGAAGGTCCAGAATCGACCGCCTCTACATTTCCCGGGCGTTCGTCTCCTGCGTTCCGGCAGCTTCCATGCGGCCGGTGCCGTGCACGGACCACCACCTGGTGTGGGCGGAGCTCGCTCCGCTGCGCGCGCGGGGGGGGTCCGTGTACTGGCATTTTAACAACCTGCTGCTGGAGGACGCACGGTTCCGGGATTCGTTTCGTCGATTCTGGGCCGACTGGAGAAGGAAGCAGGGGGGCTTCCCCTCCTTGAGGCTATGGTGGGATGTGGGCAAGGCTCACATCCGTCTCTTCTGTCAGGAGTACGCGAAGGGGTCGACCAAGAGGCGGGAGGCCCGGGTCGGGCGGTTGGAGAAGGAGGTGCTCGACCTGGAGTCCCGTCTCGGTCAGGTCGTCGAGGACCCGGCCCTGCGGAAGGTGTACGAAGAGAAGAAGGGCGCGCTGAAGGACCTGCAGCTCGTCGGGTCCCGAGGCGCGTACGTGAGGTCGCGGATCCAGCTCCTGCGGGACCTGGACCGCGGCTCCCCCTTCTTCTACTCGCTGGAAAAAAGACGGGGGGTCCGTAAGCAGCTCTTGGGGCTGCTGGCCGACGACGGATCTCTGGTCTCGGATCCGGAGGGAATCAGCGTGGAGACCCGCGCCTATTACGGGGCTCTGTTCTCTCCGGATCCGTCCAGCGAGGATGCGCGCAGAGTTTTGTGGGAGGACCTGCCGAAGGTTGGCCCGGAGGGCGCCGAAAAATTGGACGCTCCGCTAAGTCTGGCGGAGCTGACCGGCGCCCTCCGCCAGCTCTCTAGGGGAAAGTCCCCGGGGCTGGACGGGCTGACCGTGGAGTTCCACAGGGCGTTCTGGGACGTCTTGGGGGGCGACTACGCGCGGGTCCTGGGGGAAAGTTTGGCGACCGGGGAGATGCCCCTCTCTTGGCGCAGGGCGGTCATTGTCCTGCTGCCTAAGAAGGGCGATCTCCGCCTCCTTAAGAACTGGCGCCCGGTCTCCCTCCTCAGCACGGACTATAAAATCTTTGCCAGGGCCATGTCTGCTCGCCTTGGCACCGTGCTGGCCCACATGATCCACCCCGACCAGTCCTACACGGTCCCGGGCCGGACCATCCACGATAACATCCATCTGGTCCGGGACCTGGTCCACCACTCCCAGAGGGCTGGTCTGTCAGTCGCCTTCCTTTCCCTGGATCAGGAGAAGGCGTTCGACAGGGTGGATCACGAGTATCTCTTCGGGACTCTGCGCGCAGTCGGGTTCGGGACGCATTTCGTCGCCCGGATCCGACTTCTGTACGCCGCCGCGGAGTGTCTGATTAAAGTTAACGGGTCCTTGACGGCGCCCCTTCGCTTCGGGAGGGGGGTGCGTCAGGGATGCCCCATGTCCGGCCAGTTATATGCCATTTGCGTGGAGCCTTTCCTGCGCCTCTTGCGGAAGAGGTTGACGGGACTGGCTCTGCAAGGGCCGGGCGTGGAGGTGGTCCTCTCGGCTTACGCCGATGACGTGCTCCTCACGGTCACGGATCCCGCTGACTTGCGGAGGATGCGGGAATGCCAGCAGATTTACTCGGACGCATCCTCCGCCAAGATCAACTGGGAGAAATGTTCCGGACTCCTGGTGGGTCAGTGGCGGGTGGACTCCCTGCCGGAGGAGTTCAGGCCTTTCGCCTGGAGCACCACGCACCTCCTCTATTTGGGAGTCTACCTTAGCCCTGCCGAGGACGCTTGGCCGGCGAACTGGCAAGAGCTGGAGGCCAAAGTCACCGCTCGCCTAGGACGCTGGACAGGACTGCTCCGAGTGTTGTCCTACAGGGGTCGAGCGCTGGTCATAAACCAGCTGGTGGCCGCCATGTTGTGGTACCGGTTGGTCACTTTGATCCCTCCCCCTGCGTTTGTCGCCAAGATTCAGAAGAAGCTCATCGACTTCTTCTGGGACAAAAGGAAGCACTGGGTCTCTGCCGCGGTTCTGTGTCTCCCGCTTAGGGAGGGCGGTCAGGCGCTGGTGTGCCTTCGCACCCAGGCTGCGACTTTCCGTCTTCAGACGCTGCAGAGATACCTGTACGTCGAGAATCCTCCGAGATGGTGTGCGCTGGCGACGTTTTTCTTCCGCCAGCTGCATGGCCTCAATTACGACACGCAGCTCCTGTTTGCGAAAGTGGGCAGCAGGCGTGCCGGCCTGCGGGAGCTGCCTGTCTTCTACCAGGAACTACTATGGGTTTGGAACTACGTCGCTTCCAGGCGGAGCTCTCCCCCGTCAGGAGCGGCGGCTCTCCTTCGGGAGCCGCTGCTCAGGAATCCGCACCTCCACGAACACGGGTTCGGGCGGCTGGCGGAGGGTAGGGCTGTGGCTGGCAAGGTGACCAGAGTCGGGGACCTGCTCGATGGCGGAGGAGCGGGCTGGATGGCGCCGGAGGAGCTGGCGCGGCGCCTGTCCTGGGCCAACGTCCGGCTCGCGGTCGAAACCATCGAATCGGTAAAAGCGGCACTGGGCCCCGACTCCACTAGGTGTATCGAGGCGGCTCAAGCACGTGGGGCGATCCCGTCCGAGCTTACCCCCGTTCGGACGGAATTCCTCATCGGCGCCCGGCCCCGAAACTCCCCTCGGGAACCGGCGCCTCACAACTTGAGCCGTCTCGAGGAAATACCCTCCGTGCCTTTTCATTCCGCGCGGAGGGGTTTCCTGTACGGGCTGCTCCTGCACACTCTCCACTTTGCCATCTTCGTCTACCGTCCGGACACGCCTTGGCGTGGCGTTTTGCCGACCGGCGGTAGCGGAGGTCCCCAATGGAGGGCTCTCTATGCGGGAGTCCTCCCTTGTTCCATCGGGGACTTGGCCTGGAGGGTGTTGCACGGAGCGGTCCCGTGCAATAAGGTTTTAAGTAGGTTCACGGACTCCCAGGCCGCCTGCATTTTTTGCGGCCTGGAGGAGTCCGTGTTTCACGTTTATATGGATTGTGAGAGGTTGCAGCCCCTCTTTCACTACTTGAAGGGGCTGCTCCTCGATTTTTGGTTGCACTTCAGTCCCACGCTCTTGATCTACGGTCACCCGGTGCGGAGGGGAGCGGACAGGTTGGAGGACCTCCTTGTGGGCCTGCTCCTGGGCCTGGCTAAAAGAGCCATCAATTGGTCCAGGCAGCGGGCGGTCGAGGGGGTCGTCCAGCCGGATTGCCTGCATCTCTTCCGCGGCCATGTTCGCGCCCGGGTGGCCCTGGAGATGGAGCACGCGGTGTCCGCCGGTGCGCTTGAGTATTTCCGCGACCAGTGGGCGCCGCGGGGACTGGAGTGCATCATCAACACGGATAACCAAATTTTAATTTGATTTGTTAAGCTTTAGTTGAACTTTTGTTTATTTACAGTCGAATTGGTTTTTTTTGGGTCCAAATAAAAGAGTACCCTCTGTTCAGTAAATACCTGTTTTATTGTTCTCCTGCAGTCTGTGTATTATTAAGGCGCGGACACTACAGAAGTCACATCTTTGTTGTGTTCTACCCAGTGATTCAATGTTGGGTGAGGAAATTTGAATTGTAGAATTTTGATAGATTTCTGATTGTTTTGTAGCTGTACATTCTGATATAGTTAGAAAAATTGACACCGTATAAATTAATGCTACATTTTCCAAAAGGGTGACAGATCAGATCCACGGAACTATAGGCCCATAAGTCTGGCATCAGTTATAGGTAAGATGCTTGAAGGGATCATAAGAGATGCTCTTTATGATCAACTAGATAGAAAAGGAGTCATCAGAGATATTCAACATGGCTTCTGGAAAAGAAGGTCGTGTCTTACTAATTTGCTATAATTTTTTGAAGGTTACTAGATCAGTGGATGAGGGTATCTCAGTAGACATTGTCTGCTTGGATTTTCAGAAAGCCTTTGATAAGACAAGACAGAATCTTGTGGAATCAGTGGGAAGTTACTGCAATGGATTAAGAATTGGCTGTATTCCTGTAGGAAAGAAGTTGTTATTAGCGGCTTTGTATCTGCTTGGAGGCCGGTTACCAGTGGCATCCCACAGGGATCGGTGTTAGGACCATTGATTTTTATTGTCTTTGTAAATAATCTAGATACAGGTGTTAAAAGGTACACAACTTGGCAGTTGATACAAAAATTTGTGCAAGTATTGGGACTGTGGAGGAGAACAAATTTCTGCAAAGAGATTTAGATGCACTGGGGGAATGGGCCAAACTTTAGCAATTGATCTTTAACCTAGGTAAATAGAATATTTGCATTTAGGCAGGAGCAACACCAAGTATACTTACACCTTAAATGGACCAAAGCTGCCATCGGTTGAGAGAGAAAAGGAACTGTGTGTTATAGTTCATGGCCTAGAAATTTGTGGCTGCCATGAGAGTTGCCGGTGTCACCGCGACCTCAGGTTAACAGCCACTGAAAATGGGTGTGGCGGTAAGAGAGAAAAATTTACGCTGGGGACTAAAGGCTTTTTGCCCAGCGCTAACTCACCATGTAACACCCTCCTGGTGGCATTAGTACAGGCATCGGCGCCAAGTTGGCATTCCAGCTGCCAACAGCCTCTGGAATCGAGGCAATGAGTTTGCTAGGCATTGTGGGACATTAAAAGGACAATGCATTAAAAGGGCAATGCCTTCTGAACTGATAAAAAAAGGAGTAAAAAATGCAGTTTTCAGCCCTCTTGCCTTTTAAAAAAAAATTAACATTAAAAAGATGTCCCAAATGGGAGTCTTCAGCTTTTAAAGCTGAATTCCATTCTGCACCTAAAAAAATGGGAAAAGTGCTTCAGCACTACCACAAATGGCTCAGCAACCAGGGAAAGGGCACCCAAGGTCTCGCACACAGCACTCCAGCTTTGTGCAGGGGGTCAACACTGCAAGAGAGATCCTCTACCCACAGGGGCCAGGAGGCCCTCCAGAAAGAAGGATGTGGGACCACGTCACCGAGGCTGTCACTGCCAGCAGTGTCGCACCCACCACCTGGCTCCAGTGTCCAAAGAAGCTTCCTGACCTCAGACCACTGGTCAAGGTTAGTGAATGCATCTTCAAAAGCCGTCTCCAACCAACTGGATCACTAGCCTCGCTCACTGCTCAATGCACGACTCCACCAGCTGCCATCACTCACCTACCAGCAGTCTTTACCAATCACGAGGCACATCTCCCATTCTAAGTCTCACCTCACCCCCTTGGAGGAGACGGTGCAAGCCATTCTTGGTAGGGGCATGGCTGAGGCCTTGGCCAGCGGCGGGGCTGAAAGGATATAAGATGCTGGTATCCTCATACGTTATCCTCCTTCTCGCATGCACCTCTTGCTTTCTCACCCTCCCCTCACCACAATTCCACCCTTGTGCCTTCCTCATTTCACACACCCAAGAAATGCAGCCTGCCCAGCCACTGGTTGACCAATAAGAGGGAGAGGAGAGTGAAGAAGAAGAAGAAACACCGTCACTTGATTTGACACTCCCAGCCGCCAGCTCCTCAAGGTCGACCAGCAAGGCCATTTGCAGTGTCCCCCTCTGAAATTCAGCAGCCACTGAGGTCGCACTTCATAGGAGTACTAGGTCAGGCAAAGACACATGGAAGACAGGCACTGAGGGAATGCACAGGATGATTAGTTGAATTTGTTATATAGTATTGGATTGAATGATTTATAAATGTGGTTTGGAATGTTTGTTTTGTGGTGGTTCTCATTTCAGCGTTGTGGCCAAAAGGACACTGTGATGTTCCATGACAGAGGGATGGTAAGGTGGGGAAGTGTTGAGCAACGGGGATCTGAAGTTTCATTCAAGGGAACCGAAATCTGATAATGCGCTCACAGACAGACCGTTCAGAACGTGGATGTGCAGGCTGCCTCCTCCCTTCCTCCTCCTCTTCCTCTTCCTCTTCCTTCTCCTTCTCCCCCTCCTCCTCCTGCTGAGGTGGTCGTGGAACCCGTGGTGGCAAGGGATGCACCTCATGATGTCCAAGTTGTAGAGGATGCAGCAAACCACCACGAATTGGGATACCCGCTCGGGCGAGTACTGCAAAGCTCCTTCCAAGTGGTCAAGGCATCAAAACTGTTGCTTCAGCACCCCGATGGTCTGTTCGATGAAGTTCCTTGTGGCAGCATGGCGCTCATTATATGGCTGCTGACCACGAGCGGTGGGGTTGTGGAGGGGTTTCATCAGCCAGGTATAGAGCGGATAGCCCTTGTTGCCGAGTGGCTGGAAGATTGCTGGCACAGCGGACTGGCGTAGGATAAAGGCATCATGACTGCTGCCAGGATACCGGGCATTCACCATCATGATGCCCTGTGTGTGGTTGCACACCAACTGCACATTAAGTGAGTGGTAATCTTTGCGGTTACGGTACATCTCACCATTGAGATGCGGCGCCCACAAACCCACGTGTCTGCAGTCGATGGCGCCCTGCATCATGGGGAAGCCCGATATCCTGGCAAAGCCACGTGCGCACTCCTCCTGCTTTTCTCTGTTTAATGAAGTCCCCTCTCCTTGCACACAGAGCCTCTGTGACCTCCCGGATGCAGCGATGGACGGCGAACTGCGAGGAGTTTGCTATGTCGTCTGTTCCAGCCTGAATGGATCCGCTGGCAAAAAAATTCAGGGCCATGGTCACCTTGAGGGCTATTGGCAGCGCTGTCATCACCCTGCTCTGAGGCTGCATGTCTGGTTCTAAGAGGTGGTACAGTTCTGTGACTACCTCCTTGGTGAAGCAGAGCCGCAGAACACACCGCTCCTGGCTCATGTGCAGGTAGGAGAAGTGCTCCATGAAGACCCTAGGTGGGTATGGCCTCCTGCTGAGAGCCTTCCTCCTCCTCAACCCTCTTTGAACAGCTTGTCTTCTTTGCTGCCTCTGCTCCATCTCCCTGTCATGCTGTAGTGCAAGGGTGACTGCAACTAGAGCCCCCATGACTGGGATCAAGTGGTGTAGTCAGAGGCCTTCCAGTAGCAACCAACCCCTTCCCAATGTCCAGCAGCACTCCCGGCACACTTTAACAATTTTTAAATATTTTCCATCAACCCAGTACTCCTACAAACTCTGCAAGAGCCAGTACATAGCATAAGCAACTAACCTGCTAGTTGGATGTATCCCTTTAAATAGCGCTGGTGGCCAATGGCCCTCAAGGTGACTGTGGCCCTGAATATTTTCGTGCAGCTGTACGCATGTTCAGCTGTGCATGTTTAGGAGAAGACGTTGAATGGAGTGGCAACGTTGAAAATGGCAGGTCGTGCGTCAAGTGAGGCGGATGCCATTTTTTTTACAAAAACTGGCCGAAACTACCGACGCTCAGGAGCCGAATTTTGCGGCCACACTTTATGTGTTTGCCGTATCAGCTTTTAAAATTTTGGGGGTGAAATTGGGTGCCTTTGCGTCTCCCGTTAGCGCCCCCGGACTTTGCGACCGGGTGCAGCGCTGACATCGACACCCACCATATTCGGCAAGAGTTTTGCGGCGGCACTACGTCATTGCGCCCTGACCTCCTTCGCCCAGAGATCGTGACATCACCGCCGTGCGCATCGCTCCAGTAGTGCCCCGGACCCGAAATTGACTTCCGCCCCCTGCAGCAGCGCCAGTCGAAAACACCGACAGCTGCAGGAGGCGTGCATCAGGCGGCCGGCCACTTCGGGGGCGATGGTTAAGGGCGAGGTGGCCGAGGTAAGTGGAAAAAAACTCACCTTTCCTGTTCCAGTTTTTTTCGCGGGTTCCTGCCCGCGATTGATCAGCCCGGCACTCCTTGAGTGACGGGCTGATCGCACGGGATTGCAGCTGCCTTGGTGGTCCAGGTAGGCACTTTTTAAATTGCAGAGCCTGCAGCGATGGCCCTTCCTTTTAAGGGAGGGAAGGAGCCTTTGAACCCGGAAGCGCTGCACGGCCCAGTGTGCGTGGCCCAGTGCGCGCGGCACAGTGCGTGCGGCCCAGTGCGTGCGGCCCAGTGCGCTCGGCCCAGTGCGCGTGGCCCAGTGTGCAGCACTGATGAAGTCTCCGCCCTGCTCTCCGACGTTAGCGCCCTAAGAAGGAAGTGTAGCGCTTGGTTTAGTGCTCCACTTCCCTCTTGGGATGCTAAAATTCAATTTCACGGTCACCGGTGCTAATTAGTGGCGAACGCTAAAATTAGCGCTCAGGCGATGTTTGCGCCCCAAAATGGTTGATACCGAATTTTTCCCCCTTTAACTTTAATTTAGTCTTTATCTAACTGACTAATGTATTCTATTGTACATATTATAATCTTTTTTTCTCTTTACTGTTTTAAGTTTAAAAGCTTTCTTTTACCTTTATTCTTCGGTCTCTTTGTTTACACCTTCTTAGGGCTGGGGAAGGTTTTTTAGAAATGTTTTTAATTGCCTGAAAATTGCCATTAAGGGTTTTCTAGCCTTTAGAAAGGTCAGATCCTGAAGACTGACATCAATATTTGATGTTTAAAACTGTATTCATATTGGCACAGGTGGCTACTCATCCATCATGCTCAAAAGATTAAATTTTGCTGCCATAATAAAGTTTCTTTGTACTTGGAAACATCTCCATTATTAATTTTTTCTAGTCTTTGGTGTTATTTAAGTGACAGAGTGTAATTATTTCAGAACATTTTGACTACTCCAACGCACTTCTGGCTGGCCTCCCACATTCCACCCTACGTAAACTTGAGGTCATTCAATACTCGGCTGCCCGTGTTCTAACTCGCACCAAGTCCCGTTCGCCCATCACCCCTGTGCTCACTGACCTACATTGGCTCCTGGTTAAGCAGCGCCTTCCTTTCAAAATTCTCATCCTTGTTTTCAAATCCCTCCATGGCCTCGCCCCTCCCTATCTCTGTAATCTCCTTCAGCCCCACAACCCCCCAAGATGTCTGCGCTCCTCCAATTCTGCCCTCTTGAGCATCCCTGATTATAATCGCTCAACCTTTGGTGGCTGTGCCTTCTGTTGCCGAGGCTGTAAGCTCTGGAATTCCCTGCCTAAACCTCTCCACCTCGCTACCTCTCTTTCCTCCTTTAAGACGCTCCTGAAAACCTACCTCTTTGACCAAGCCTTTGGTCACCTGCCCTAATTTCTCCTTATGTGGATCAGCGTCAAATATTTTTGTCTTAAAATACTCCTGAGAAGCACCTTGGGACGTTTTACTACATTAAAGGTGCTATATAAATACAAGTTGTTGTTGTTGTTTTTGTTCTCTCAGTTTGGACTTCGTCAGCTGTTGGAAATTCAAGCTGCAGGAAGAAGGAAGCAGTTTCTATAGGCTGGATTTTTCCAACCTAAGTGCGTCTGGGGCGGGCGACGTCCATGTGTGTGGGGACCCTGCATCTGTCTCGATCCTGGCTTCCAATAAGATTTCCCATTGATGAGGCTTGTTAAGCCCGCCCTGCAAGATTTCAGGCGAGTTAATAGGAAGCGGGTCTGCTGACGTCATTTGATGATGCGTCATCAGCTGGTTTCCTTAAAGGGGCCATGTCCACAATCATTTTGACAGTTGAGCTGTCAGTGTTCTGCAGCATTGAGGTGCTGCAAACACTGACGAGCACTGCACAAGGGTGCAGGGCTGCACCCAGGCTCTCCCATTACTCCCTCCATATGCTTATACGCAGGGAGGTCCTCTTCCCTTCCCATGGGCGGAAGAGACCTCACCAGGACACCAAGACAGCCTGGTTGCACATTGCACAGGAGGGCACAAGCAGGGAAATCGTCAGGAGGAGCAGGCTGCAATGGTGCAAACCTTTTAGTGATCTCAGTAGATCACAAAATGTTACTGCAAAGCCACACTCAACCTCATCCTGCTGTGCCACTCATCACATCCCCATCACTCTGCCTTCCCTACCCTACTCCTGCACATCCTTACTCACACCAACTTACCTTGCACCTCCCTCTCTATCTACATTATCATATCCCCATCTCACCAGCCACCCCTCACACTCACCCTCATCCTTGTCCAATCATACCAAATAACAACACATAAGGGTAGGCAGTTGGGTGTTATTGCCAATATTCATGTAAAGTTTCTGTTAATGTGTTGTCAAACATTGAAATCTTTGGGGGTGATTTTGCCAATGGGGAGCTTTTGGAGGCGGAACTCCCACTTGTCGGGTTTTAGTCCCGCCTCCAACAACTTCTGGCCAACCCACGCTATTTTCCCTTGATTGACCTTGTTAAGCCCGCCCAGTGGGCTTAGCAGGCCAATTAAGGGAAAGCCGGTTGTAGAGAACGTCAACGAAGCTGTCAAACAGTGACATTCTCTGTAGTTTGATCAGATCTTGAATTCAAGACCTCATCAAACATATTTCTTTTGCAGAAATGAGATGGTTGTTGCATCTGAGAATGCAACAGTCATCTGTCATCTCCAACGCGGAGGTGCGAGACTCTCCGCATACCCATCGACTGAAGACTGCAGGAAGAAACAAAGGTAAGTACACTTTTACTACCACTTTGCACTTACTTCAGATGCTCACCTCTCCACTCTTGCACCCATCACTTAGCTTCAAAGCACACTTTTGCACCCCTCGACTCCTGCAGACCCATTACTCGCCTCGCTGACTTGGTGGGTTTCGGAGCCTTCGGGAAGTCCGCACTTGTGAGGGCAAAAAGGGGATATTCCTATTTTCTGCCTGTTAACTACCTGTTAACAGGCAGTTAATAGGCTTTAATCCCTTCCCATCTCCAAGGAGATGGGACCCGGCGCGGGACGGCTACCCGCCTCCTGGGAAGATGGCATGGAGGCGGGTTGGGCACCCACCCCTAAATTCTGCCATTTTCCCAGCAATCCTGCCTCCATACCCACCTCCCCAGGGTTGGCAAAATCGCACCCTTTATTTTCAACACTTTGCGTTCTTGGACAGATTTGTGTGCACCTTTGGAAGTGGCTTAGTGAGTTGCAGTGAATGGTGAGACATAACGGTCCCCTCCCCCCCCCACCCCCCACCAATTGTGATGAGTATGAAAGGAATGGCTTGGGCATTGTAGGGATGCTTTATGGTGTTGGTGTGGGGTGGCGCCAACCTGGCACAACATGTGGCAGCCAGGGTGTACAGCATCAAGTGAAGTAAATCTGGCTTTGGTGAGGCCATCCCTGGCCTCCCAGGCAGCAATGTGGTCGGGTGCTGATGCCCTGTGTCCTGTGCAGCATCAGGTGATTGCGCGAAGGTTGGTGCTGTTGTTGGTGCTACTGGTGTGCCTGGTGCTGCTGGTGTTGGGGCTGATCGTGGTGAGATTCTGAGGACAAAGATGAGATTTTTTCAAGGGCACTGATGCTGATGGAATAGATGGCAGCTGAAGTTGTGATGAGAGAAGCGATCTGTCATTGGTGAGAGAGGTTGCTCCAAGGAGGTGACACTGGATAGAGAGTTTGCTCCAAACACTTCAAACCTCCAGAAAGCTGAAAAGTGTATTCCAAATCCTGAAGGCTCCAGCCTTTAAAATTGGAAATTGAACAGCTGTGAAATGGTAGCTTTTATACCACTTATGCAGCTGTCAACTAATCACAGCAATCAAGAATCATTGAGAACCCGACACACTTATCTGACGTGATCCCTGTGCACCGGGAACCTCGTAAAAACCATGGAAAAATCGTTAGGACCTGGTAAACGGTATTTAAGCAGCTCCTTAAGTATCTCAATTGCCTGACCTGCCGCTTAGTGCCGGGTCTGCAAACCGCAGGCAGAACCAGCACCTGAGAAATGAACAAGGAGGCCATTTTGACAGCGAACCTGCCTCCGAACCTGCCCTCTGAGTGCCAGCAAAATTCAGCCCTATATGTTTACCTCATTGAAAAGTGAAGTCATAAAGCAACAGGTTAAAGCCTGCCTCTGCAAGAGCACAAGATAATTATGGATGAGGAAGGCTATTTGGCCCATCTTAATTCATTCAGAAAGACCTTAAAATCTTCCCCTTTCAGAATCCAATTGTTTCTTAAATGATTCCAAAGTTTTGCCTCCACTATTCTCGCTGGAGGTCTGTTCTATATGTTGATCATGCTTTGAGTGCAGAGAAAACTCCTGATATCTGTCCAAAATTTACGTTTTATTAGCTTGAACCTGTGTACCCTTGTTCTACTTTCAGAATTTAATTTTATTTAATCACCTGGATTTACTTTTTCCATTCCTTATCTATCTTCTATTCCAGTATACAATTACCTTTCAGGCACCTCCTTTCAAGTCTGATGAGCCAATGTTTCTCTCATCTATCCTTATAATCTAGACCTATGACACAAGGGGTCAGCGCCATGGCTCTTCTTTGCACTGCTTCAAGCCTTAAATATCTTCCTTGTATCTTAACAGCCAAACACTTGAGGTGCGGTCTGACCAGAACACTGTACAGTTTGACCACAACTTCCTCTGAATTGTATTCTATTGTTTTCGCTATGTAGTGCAACATCTTCGTGCAACGTCACATTGATTGTTGCTCCTCATTGGATAGGCGTGCTTAGCATCCAGCTTATAAAAAAAATCATTTTTCGGCTTCATCCTTACTTATTTCAACGCCATTCATGGAGCATGGTCAAGGGGTTTGCTCATACCTCTCAGAAATATAATTACACAACAGGAAACATAAAAGATTGTTCTCCACCTAGCATTTTGAATTCCAATTGAGGTCCAAGATAGGAGCTACAATGTTTTCAAGTAATAGCACTTCAACACTCAGTAATACTGAATGTGGAAGGGGCAACCTTTGAACTGTTATAAATATATATGACACAATTCATTTTTTCTGTATACTGGATATTATTTGCAATTTCAAAACTTTCTATTGAAATGCCCTCAATCAAACTTTCTTCAATAATGCTGAAGACAAGAAAACCTTTTAAATCATAGACATATATGAGATGTTAAATCAAGGCCTTGGCTGCCTGTTCCAGTAATTCAGGTGGATATTAAAGATCCCGTGGCACTATCCTCAGAAGAGCAAAAAGTCCTCAGGATGTCGTAGCTTCCTTCAACAAGCACCACCCAAAAATTGGTAAACTTGTCGTTCATTTCATTGTCATTTGTGGAATCTTGCCATGTACAAAATGACTGCCTACATAACAACATCCATTGCCCTTCATAATTAATTCACTGGGAGAAACACTTTGAGACATTACTCAGAGAGGTGATAGGGGCTAAATGCAAGTCTTTCATTCTTTATACAATACAATCTATATATGTATAATGGGCTATTATTTAGAAACTTTCCCCTAGATAAGGTGGAAGATTTAATGTGAAAGATTATAGGAGCTTGAACTCTGATAAGATTAACTTCCTGATAAATAAGAACCACCGTGTTGGTCCCTCAAGTTACAACAAAGACATCTAACCAGATTCATATATAGTTTTTTGGATTTCACATGGTATTGCCTGTGGTAAGTCAGCCTAACATCTGTTGTCGGGAAATTACTAGGGTCTATAATTAAGGATAGAATGGCTGAACACTTTGAAAATTTTCAGCTGATCAGGGAGAGCCAGCATGGATTTGTAAAGGGTAGGTCATGCTTGACGAACCTAACTAAATTTTTTGAAGAGATGACTGAAGTAGTGGACAGGGAATGTCCATTTATATAGACTGCCAGAAGGCATTCGATAAAGTGCCTCATAAGAGAATGTTAGCTAAAGTTGAAGCCCATGGAATTGAGGGCAAATTATTGACCTGGTTAGGAGTTTGGCTGAGAGGCAGGAAACAAAGGGGGTGGAATTCAATGATGCTGGAGAAAGGGTGCGGGCACTGCAATGAGAGATATGTCCCCACCCGTTCAAAAAGGCAGCATGTCAATTTTGTGCTGCCTGCTAATTATCGTGAGAGCAGCACACAGCCTAGCATGGAATGCGCTGCTGTAAGGCTGTGCACTCAGAAACATAGAAACATAGAAGATAGGAGCAGGAGTAGGCCATTCGGCCCTTCGAGCCTGCTCCGCCATTCAATGAGATCATGGCTGATCATCCAAATTCAGTACCCGGTTCCTGCCTTCTCCCCATATCCCTTGATCCCTTTAGCCTTAAGAAATATATCCAACTCCTTCTTGAATATATTTAATGAACTGGCCTCCACCGCCCTCTGTGGCAGAGAATTCCACAGGTCCACCACTCTCTGGGTGAAGAAATTCCTCCTCATTTCAGTCCTAAACGGCTTACCCCTTATCCTTAGACTATGACCCCTGGTTCTGGACTCCCCGGCCATCAGAAATATCCTTCCTGCATCTAGTCTGTCCAGGCCTGACAGAATTTTATAGGTTTCGATGAGATCCCCTCTCATTCTTCTAAACTCCTGTGAGTATAAGCCCAATCGACACAATCTTTCCTCATACGTCATTCCTGCCATCCCAGGTATCAGCCTGGTGAATTTTCGCTGCACTCCTTCCATGGCAAGAACGTCCTTTCTCAGAAGGGGACTAAAGTTTGTAATGCTGGAGCAAGGGTAGCTTTACTTAAATAACAACAGAAAATGCTGGAAATACTCAGCAGGCCAGGCAGCATCCGTGGAGAAAGAAACAGAGTTAACGTTTCAGGTCTGGGACCCTTCATCAGAACTGGAAAAAGCTGGAGATGTAACAGATATTAAGCAGGTGCAGAGACGTTGGGGGGGCGGGTTTAGGAGGGGAGGAAGGAATTGAAAGAATATCCTGTACTTTTGTAAGAGGCAGGAAAGATAAAATGTTGCAAATGGGAGTGGCAAAAATCATACTGCATGAAAAATGGGGGCAGGGACTCTTATCTGAAATTGTTGAACTCGATGTTGAGTCCGGCAGGCTGTAAAGTGCCTAATCAAAAGATGAGGTGCTGTTCCACGAGCTTACATTGAGCTTCATTGGAACAATGCAATAGGCCGAGGGCAGAGAGATCAGAGTGGGAGTGAAGCGGAGAATTAAAGTGACAGGCGACCGGAAGCTCAGGGTCACCCTTACGGACTGAATGGAGGTGTTCCGCAAAGCGGTCGCCCAATCTGCGTTTGGTCTCCCCAATGTAGAGGAGACCGCATCGTGAGCAGTGAATACAGTATACTAAATTGCAAGAAGTGCAAGAAAATCGCTGTTTCACCTGGAAGGGGTGTTTGGGGCCCTGGACAGTGGGAAGGGAGGAGGTAAAAGGGCATGTGTTGCATCTCCTGTGCTTGCACAGGAAGGTGCCAGGCGAAGGAGAAGGGCTGTTAGGGGTGATTGAGGAGTGGACCAGGGTGTCGTGGAGGGAGTGGTCCCTTCAGAATGCTGAAAGGGGAGGTGAGGGGAAGATGTGTTGGTGGTGGGATCACGTTGGAGGTGGTGGAAATGGCGGAGGATGATACGTTGAATGTGGAGGTTGGTGGGGGGAAAGGTGAGGACAAGGGGAACCCTATCGTGGTTCTGGGAGGGAGGGGAAGGGGTGAGAGCAGAAATGCGGGAAATGGAACGGACATGGTCAAGGGCCGTGTCAACCACAGTAGAGGGGAATCCTCGGTTGAGGAAAAAGGAAGACAGTCGGAAGCACTGGTATGGAAGCATCGTCAGAACAGACGCGGCGGAGACAGAGAAACTGGGAAAATGGAATAGAGTCCTTATAGGAAGCGGGGTGGGAGGAAGTGTAGTCCAGGTAGCTGTGGGAGTCAGTGGGCTTGTAGTGGATGTTTGTCGAAAGCCGATCATCATAAATGGAGATGGAGAAGTAGCACTTAAAGCTAGCCTGCTTCTCTTCAATGCAGCCTGCAGCTATTAAAGCTGAGCTGCCTTCTGCGGATAAAGAAAAATTAAAATTCCTTCAGCACTAGGCAGTCTGCACCTCTTAAAGGTGAGCTGCCTTCTGCTGATCAAAAATGATAACAATGCTTCAGCACTAACATAAATGGCTCAACAGGCCAGTGAAAAAGCACCCAGGGTCTCGGATGCAGCACTCAAGATTTGCGCAAGGGGTTCAATACTGCAATAGAGGTCCTCTATGTGGTGTATGTGCCTTTAAGAGCCCCAGGTTTGCATAATGCCGGTAATTGCCACTTGGGCTATATAAGCCTGTGTATTGTGTATATCCTTTAGAACCCCCCCCCAGACTTGCTTAGTAAATACCTATGAACCAACTCCTGTCTTCAGTGTCTTTATCTACACACGGACACTACAGTGGCGACGAAGTGGAAACGGACTTACCTGCAATTCGGCAGCACCTCAAGGACATCGATGGCATAGTGGCATAGTGGTTAGCACTGTTGCCTCACAGCACCAGGGACCCGGGTTCAAATCCGGCCTCGGGCAACTGTCTGTGTGGAGTTTGCACATTCTCCCCGTGTTTGCGTGGGTTTTCTCCGGGTGCTCCGGTTTCCTCCCACAGTCCAAAAATTGTGTGGGTTAGGTTGATTGGCTATGATAAATTGACCCTTAGTGTTAGGGGGATTAAATACGTGGGGTTACGGGGATATGTGTTGGTGTAGGGGTTACGGGGATCGGGTGGGATATGTGTCAGTGCAGGCTCGATGGGCCGAAATGGCCTCTATCTGCACTGTGGGGTTTCTGTGATTTCTGTGATTTCTGTGATTCCTCCAGCGTCCAGAAGACTCAAGGAAGTTATAGAAACTGTGGTTTCACCAGCTGTCCAAGCTGGTGGCAGGTACTGCGCTAATCCTTCCTGGGCATCAGGCTGGGGCTCCAGCGTCGGGCTCTACAGCTGAGACAGGCAGCGAAATCGGAGGCAAGCAATAACGGACTGGGAGGGTGCACTCGGGAGACGGCCGGCGCGGCAAGCAGGTCAGCGTTTAGACCTCCGTCGGGAACGAGTCTCCAACAGTGAATAAACGGAAACCACAGTAAAACAGCGTTGTTATCGGTAGCAGCGGCGGGAAAGTGCAGGAAGCGCCATATCGTTGCTACAGAAAAAAAAAAAAGCGCGGGAAGCGCCATATCTTTTTTTTGAAATGCCTAAGTCTGGCAATATGGATGCTTTTGATAATGAAACAGAGCCTAACTTTGGCAATATTGATGTTTTTGATAACAAGATAGAGAATTGGACCACATATGTAGAAAGAGTGGAGGTGTTTTGCACCGCAAATGGAATAGAAGATGAAAAAAAAGCTTCAGTGCTTCTGGATCTAATGGGCACAGAAACATACAAGCTGTTACGCAACTTAATCACTCCAGCCGAACCGATGGACAAGAATTTTGAGGAGATTGTTGATACCCTACACTGCCAATTCGAGGCAGATTCTCTGCAAGACAAATTCATCTGCGATCCCCTAAGTGTAGAAACACAAAAAAAGGTATCTTCTGGAAAAGATTTAACACTGGACAAGGCTTTCAGTGCAATAGGAGCGGCAAAGATACAACAAAGGCCACAGGACTTCGGCACCCATGAAATGACACGGGGTTTCAAGAGATGTTATCGCTGCGGCAGATCCAACCATGACCAGAGGGATTGCTGGTTCAAAGAAAAAGCATGCAGGCGATGCGGAAAGATGGGACACATTCCACGTGTATGCCGATCTGGAAATAAAAAATCCACTAACGGGAAAAGAATCAATAAGGAAAAGCACAGAAAGGTACAAATGATGACGGACAGTAGCTCCAAAGACCAGAAGAGCGATAGCGACTCCGGGAACAAGAGACTAAGCTCTCTCAAATTACATAATGTAATTGCCAATGAAGATTACCAGACCATTTGGGTTACCCTCATAATAGCAGGGTCCCCAGTTAAAATGGAGCTAGATACAGGATCAGCTCTAACCGTAATAAATCGACGAGATTACGAGAGGCTATTTTCGCATATACCTCTAAAAGACACATCCATTATCTTAAAAACATATACGGGGCAGAAAGTATACCCCAAAGGAAAAATAAAGGTGCCTGTGGTATACAACGGCAAAGAAATACATAAGTTGTATTTATACATTCTACAAGATGGTGGTCCACCGTTGTTGGGACGTGAATGGATAAGGAAGATACGTTTAGACTGGCACTCCATTCAGGCACTGACGGTGACCAGTAAGGAAAAAAACAAGGATGACATCATACCTGAACGATTAAAAGACATCTTGGCCAACGCCAAAGAAGTGTTTCAAGAGAAACTAGGAACCTTGAAAGGCATCACCGCCTCAATAAAAGTGGAAGATGCAGCAATTCCAAAATTTTTTAAGGCAAGACCGGTGCCATACGCAATACGTCCGGCAGTCGAGGCAGAGCTGGAGAATTTGGAAAAGGCAGGCGTATTATCCAAAATAGATTGGAGCGAATGGGCAACACCCATCGTTCCAGTCATGAAAAAAGCATTGAAAAATAACTCTGAGGAACAGAGAAAAATTCGCATCTGTGGGGACTTTAAGGTGACTGTAAACCCGGTCCTTCACACGGTACAGTATCCTCTTCCGAGGATAGAAGATATTTTCGCCTCACTATCCGGAGGAAAACGTTTCACAAAAATTGACTTGGCACAGGCATATCTACAGATGGAGGTTGAGGAGACCTCTAAAAAGTATCTCACAATAAACACACACAAAGGCCTGTACCAGTACAATCGACTGGTTTTTGGAGTAGCATCAGCTCCAGCTATCTGGCAAAGAGCTATGGAGCAAGTCCTGCAAGGGATTCCGGGGACTCAGTGTTACCTAGACGACATCCTTATAACAGGAGAAAACGACAACGAGCACCTTGCCAATTTGGAGCAGGCGCTCACTAGGCTGAAAGAACGGGGCCTACAAGCAAATCGCCCCAAGTGCGAATTTTTCCAAAATCAGATATCATATTGTGGCCACATAATTAATAAGGAAGGGTTGCATAAGTCACCTGAAAAAATTGAAGCAGTTATAAAAGCCCCAGCACCTGAATTTGTTTCACAATTGAGGTCATTCCTGGGATTAATAAATTACTATCATAAATTTTTACCGAACTTATCAACTATTCTACACCCTCTTAATGATCTTCTACACACAGGAGTGATTTGGAAATGGAACGAAGACTGTAAACGTGCCTTCCATAAATGTAAAGACTTAATCACATCCGAGAAAGTTTTGGCTCATTACAACCCATCACTACCAATCAGACTGGCGTGCGATGCATCCCCTTACGGCATAGGAGCGGTATTGTCCCATAGATTCCCTGATGGCTCGGAACGGCCGATAGCTTTTGCGTCACGCTCATTGAACTCAGCTGAGCGTAACTATTCCCAGATAGACAGGGAAGCACTCAGCCTGGTATGGGGAGTGAAGAAATTCAACCATTACCTACACGGACAAAAATTTACCTTGCTGACTGACCATCAACCCCTCATCTCCATATTCAACCCTAAGAAAGGTGTCCCCATTATGACGGCACAAAGACTACAGAGGTGGTCCCTTTTTCTAGGGGCACACCAATACAACATTGAATACAAAGGGTCAAAACAGCATGGGAATGCTGACGGTTTATCGTGCCTGCCGTTGCCAACGATAGAAGAGGCACCTACAGTAGACCCAGTAGAGATATTCCACTCTACCATAGTGGAATGTCTACCGGTGACAAATTCTGCCATTGAAAGGGAGACCAGAAATGACCCTACTCTCTCACGGGTCTACGATTTAACAATGAAGGGATGGCCAGCACATGGCGAACCACTGTTGCCAGCATTCTCGCAAAGAAGAGAACAGCTGTCAGTGTGCCGAGGAACCTTGATGTGTGGATCCAGAGTGGTGATTCCACCCAAACTCCAGGATAAAGTGCTAAAGGAGCTTCACGAGGGGCATCTGGGTGGAGTGAAAATGAAGAACCTAGCTAGGGCGTTTGTATGGTGGCCAGGTATCGATGGAGACAGCGAAGACATGACCAAGAGCTGCCTAGGATGCCAGAAGGTCCAAAATGCTCCGCCACAGGCCCCTCTACATCCATGGGAGTGGCCCTCATCTCCCTGGCAAAGGGTGCACATCGACTTTGCTGGTCCATTTATGGACTCAATGTTCTTAATCGCAGTTGATGCACACTCCAAGTGGCCGGAGGTAATAAAGATGTCCTCCACCACCACGGAAAAAACCATCACAGTATTAAGGACCATATTTGCCAGGAATGGGCTGCCGGAACAGATATGTTCTGATAATGGACCGCAATTTGTGTCCGAAGAATTCAGAAAGTTCTTAAAGAACAATGGGGTAAAGCACTACACGTCCGCCCCATACCATCCCGCCACCAATGGATTGGCTGAAAGGTTTGTCCAGACCTTTAAGAAGGCCATAAAGGCCATGGGTAATGAAAACATAAAACTTCAGCACAAGGTGGATAACTTCTTATTTGCATATAGGAATGCAACACATATGGTTACAAACCAAACTCCCGCCATGATGTTCTACAATAGAAACCTAAGATGCCGGCTGGATTTGGTCAAGCCCAACATCCGAAGGGACGTGGAGAACCGGCAGTTTCAGGGCATGAATGAAAGGCCAACTAGGGCCTTCCAGATAGGCCAACCGGTTTTGGCCTGGGACTACCGTACCGAGAAATGGCAGCCTGGAACTATCTGCACACGACTAGGACCACTGATGTATACCGTGGAAATCGGAGAAAGCATAATAAGGCGCCATGCTGACCAAATCATCAAGTCATCCGAAAAGGGACAACCTACACCACCACGCTATACATCTAACGATGAAGTAGAGATACCCATATCTACCTCCGATCCGGTGATACTGGAACCCGATGAACCCGACACTGGCCTTCAAGCCGAATCAGCCTTGCCAGAAGAACCTACTACACCACCAGAAACTACTACACCCCCGAGGCGTTATCCGGACCGAGTCAGGAAGCCTCCTGAGAGGCTAACTTATAGTTAATTAATACAGCAATGTATATTATTTTGCATATAACATGTAATTAATAATTACTTAAAATATGATGTACTAGTTAGCTAGAAGGGGAGGAATTGTGGTGTATGTGCCTTTAAGAGCCCCAGGTTTGCATAATGCCGGTAATTGCCACTTGGGCTATATAAGCCTGTGTATTGTGTATATCCTTTAGAAACCCCCCCCCTAGACTTGCTTAGTAAATACCTATGAACCAACTCCTGTCTTCAGTGTCTTTATCTACACACGGACACTACACTCTACCCACAGGGGGCCAGGAGGCTCTCCAGAAAGAAAGATGTGGGAACAGATCGCCGAGGCCATCACTGCTAGCAGTGCCACCCCCAGGACCTGGTTCGAGTGCCCAAAGAAGTTTCATGACCTCAGACGAGTGGACAAGGTCAGTGAATGCATATTTAAAAGCTGTCTCCTACCAATTGTACCACTAGCCTCACACATTGCTCAATGCAAGACCCCCACACAATCACTCCCCTACCAACAATCTCTGCTAACCTCGAGGCACTCCTCACATTCCTAGCTTCATCTCACCCCCTTGGAGGAGATGGTGCTGGCCATTCTTGGCAGGGGCATAGTGGAGCCCTTGGGCAGCGGCGGAGCTGAAAGAATGCAAGATGCCGGTATGCTCATACGTTATCCTCTTTCTCACACCCACTTTCCCCTCATCCCACAATCTCTTCTGATTTACAAGCTGCACATGTTATAAGCATGCACCTCTTGCTTTATCCCCCTCCCCTCACCACAACCCTACCCTTGTGCCTTCCTCTTTTCAGACACCCAAGAAATCCAGCCTGCCCAGTTAGTGTTTGACCAAGAAGAGGGAGAGGAGAATAAAGAAGAAGAAACACCATCACTCGATTTCACACTCCCAGCCACCAGCTCCTCGAGGTCACCCTGCAAGGCCATCTGCAGTCTCCCCCACTGAAAGTCAGCAGCCTTCCACCAGCCATGCTGCAGCCACTGGGGTAGCACTGCGTGACATCACTAGGATAAGCAAAGGCACACACAAGACTGTCACTAAGGGAATGCACAATCGTGATTTGTTGATTTTTTGACGTAATACATGTATATATGGATGCATATATGGATAAGGTTTGATTGGAAAGTTTGCTTTGTGGTGGCTTTTATTTTAGCACTGTGGCCAAGAGGACGCTGTGATGGTCAGTAACAGAGGAAAGGAAAGGTATAGGACAAATGTTGAAAGGGGAATTGGGGTTACATAGATACATAGAAGATAGGAGCAGGAGTAGGCCATTCGGCCCTTCGTGCCTGCTCCGCCATTCAATGAGATCATGGCTGATCCTTTAATTCAGTATCCCGTCCCCGCCTTCTCTCCGTAACCCTTAACCCCTTTTGCCCGTAGAAATATATCTAATTCCCTCTTAAATATATTTAATGAGCTGGTGTACACTGCCCTCTGTGGCAATGAGTTCCACAGGTTCACCACTCTCTGAGTGAAGAAATTCCCCCTCATCTCTGTCCTAAATGGTTTAGCCCTTATCCTTAAATTATGTCCTCTAGTTCTGTTCTCACCCGCCAAGGGAAACATTCCTTCTGCATCCAGTCTGTCTAGACCTGTCAGAATTTTATACACTTCTATGAGGTCCCCTCTCAATCTTCTAAACTCCAGCGTGTACATCCCTAAACTACATAGTCTCTCCTCATAGGTCATTCCCGCCATTCCTGGTATCAGCCTGGTGAATCGCCGCTGCACCCCCTCCATGGCAAGAACATCCTTCCTCAGATGAGGCGACCAAAACTGTACACAGTACTCGAGGTGTGGTCTCACCAGTGCCCTGTACAGCTGCAGCAAGGTATCCCTGTTCCTGTATTCTAACCCTTTTGCTATGAAGGCCAGCATACCGTTTGCCTTCTTGACCGCCTGTTGCACCTGCATGCTCGCCTTCAGTGACTGGTGTACAAGAACACCCAGGTCTCTCTGTACTTCCCCCTCTCCCAATCTATTGCCATTTAAATAATAATTTGCCCTCCCGTTCCTGCACCCAAGGTGGATAACTTCGCACTTGTCCACATTATAGTGCATCTGCCATTTATCCGCCCAATCGCCCAGTCTGTCCAAATCGCTCTGGAGCTTCCTGGTCTCTTCCTCTGAGCCCACCCCCCCTCCTAGTTTAGTGTCGTCTGCAAATTTGGAAATGCTGCATCCGACTCCCTGATCCAGGTCATTAATGTAAATTGTGAACAGCTGGGGGCCCAGGACAGATCCCTGTGGTACCCCACTTGTTACTGCCTGCCATTCAGAAAATGAGCCGTTTATTCCAACTCTCTGTTTTCTATCTGACAGCCAGTTCCCTATCCACGCCAATACTTTCCCCTTTATCCCATGAGCCTCAATTTTCCATGCTAATCTTTTATGTGGGACCTTATCGAAGGCCTTTTGGAAGTCCAGGTACACCACATCTACTGGCTCTCCCCCATCTATTCTACCAGTTACTCCCTCAAAAAATTCCAATAGATTAGTCAAGCACGATTTACCCTTTGTAAATCCATGTTGACTCTGTCCTATCCTGTCCCCATTTGCTAAGTGCTCCGCTATTTCATCCTTAATGATGGACTCCAGCATTTTGCCCACAACTGATGTAAGGCTTACAGGTCTGTAATTACCTGCTTTTTCCCTACCCCCCTTTTTGAATAGTGGGGTAACGTTAGCTACCCTCCAATCCATGGGCACTGTTCCCGAGTCTAATGAATTCTGAAAAATCATCCTTAGTGCATCCGCTATCTCTAGGGCCACCTCCTTCAGTACCCTAGGATGCATGTTATCAGGCCCTGGGGATTTGTCCACCTTCAATCCCTTTAGCTTCCTTAACACCATATCCTTAGAGATATTGATTTGCGTCAGTTCCTCCTTTGCCAATGTCCCTATTTTTCCCGATATCCCAGGGAGGTTTTTTGTGTCTTCCTTCGTAAAGACTGACCCAAAGTATGCATTTAGTTGATCTGCCATTTCCTTATTTCCCATTATATATTCCCCCGTATCTGACTGCAATGGACCAACTTTGGTTTTCACCATTCTTTTCCTTTTGATATACTTATAAAAGCTTTTGGAGTTAGTTTTTATATTTTCCGCCAGCTTGTTTTCGTAAGCTATTTTGCCCCTCTTGATTATGCCCTTTGCCCTCCTTTGCTCTATCTTAAACTGTTCCCAATCTTCCGCTCTGGCGCTTTTTTTGGCTATTTTATACGCCCTATCTTTGGATTTTATGCTGTCTCTAATTTCCCCTGTTATCCACGGTTGAGTCACCTTTTTAGATTTCCTTTTATGCCAGATTGGTATAAACAATTTTTGCAATTTTGTCATTCTATCTTTAAATGTTTGCCATTGTTTATCTACCTCCAGTCCTCCCAGGAACGTTGTCCAATCAGACCTACTCAGTTCCCGTCTCATGGCATCATAATTCCCCTTGTTTAAATTCAGGACCTTAGTCTCTGAGTCAATTTCTTCGCTCTCCATTTCGAGTGAGAAATCGATCATGTTATGATCGCTCTGACCCAAGGGTCCCCGTACAACAAGATTACTGATTAGTCCCTTCTCATTGCACAGTACCCAGTCCAATATAGCCTGTTCCCGAGTTGGTTCCTCGACATATTGATCCAGATAACCATCCCTTAAACACTCAAGGAATTCCTCCTCCTCATTATTTTTACTGATTAGGCTAGTCCAATCTATATGTAAGTTAAAGTCACCTATGATGACAGCTGTGCTCTTATTGCACGCTTCTCTAATTTCCCTCGTGATGCCCTCCCTAACCTCTATTTTACTATTTGGAGGCCTATATACCACTCCTATTAATGTTTTTCGCCCCTCGCTATTTCTTAGCTCCACCCATATAGATTCTGTATTAACTGAGTTAATATCCTTCCTTTCAATTGCACTGGTACTGCAAGCGGATGATTCGATCCCAGATATCACAGCCAGAAAGGGGCTGTCTGGGTTGCCTCCTTCCTTCCACTTCCTCGTCTTCTGCTTTTTCCTCTTCTGCTTCCTCTGCTTCTGCTTCTTCCTCCCTCTGCCAGCAGTTTGTCCCCTTTGCTGCCTCTGCTCCATCTCCATGTGATGCTGCAGCCCAAGGGGGACTGCAACTAGAGCCCCCAGAACTGAATACAAGTGATCTTCTCTGAGGCCTTCCTTTAAGAGCCAAAGCCTTGCAAATGTCCAGCAGCACTCCCTGCACTCCCTTCACACTTTAACAATGATTTAAATGTATTACACCAAGCCACTGCTCCAATAAATTGTAAAGAAACCAGTCCAAAAGCAAAAATCTAAACTTACCTGAAAGTTGTGTGTGCCCCTTTAAGAAGCATTGGCAGCATCTCTGTTGTACTGCTGCATGCACGTTCTTCCGAGTGTGGTTTGGAGAGGGTGTTATTAAGTGCAGCGATGTCCAAAATCACAGATCGTGCGTCAATTCAGGTATTGCACGCCAATTGACCTCATGATCTGGATCATTTAAATATGTGCAGCGAGCTCAGGCGGCAGCACTACCAACCTGCCCAAAATTGTGGCCGCCCCATTCCACGCAAAGCGGCCTTAATGGCCGGTGCTAAAGGTTCCAATTTCGCAGCCAGAGAGTAGGGGTAATAGGCAGGTACACTAATTGGCAGGTTTTGACAAGTGGCGTCCCACAGGGATCTATGTTGGGGCCTCAACTATTCACTGTATTTATTAACAACTTAGGTTATGGGATAGAAAGCCACATATCGAAGTTTGCCGATGACACAAAGATAGAGGGCATTGTAAGCAGTGTAGATGGAAGCATAAAATTACAAACAAATATTAATAGATTGAGTGAATGGGGAAGACTGTGGCAAATGGATTTCAATATAGGCAAGTGTGAGGTTATCCACTTTGGACCTGAAGAGGATAGGTCAGAATACTTTCTAAATGGTGAAAAGCTAGAAGCAATGGAGGCCCAAAGAGATGTAGGGGCCCATGTACATAGATCATTAAAATGTCACAGACAGATACAAAAAAATAATCAAAAAGGCTAATGGAATGCTGGCCTTTATATCTAGAGGACTAGAATACAAGGGGGTCGAAGTTATGCCGCAGCTAATCAAAGCCCTGGTTAGGCCACACCTGGAGTACTTTGAGCAGTTCTGGGCACCACACCTTAGGAAGGATATATTGGCCTTGGGGGGAGTGCGGTGTAAATTTACCAGAATGATACCCGGACTCCAAGGGTTGAATTACGAGGAGAGATTACATAAACTAGGATTGCATTCCCTGGAATTTAGAAAATTAAGGGGTGATTTAATCGAAGTTTTCAAGATATTAAAGGGAACTGAAAAGGTAGATAGAGAGAAACTATTTCCACTGGTTGGGGATTCTAGGACTAGGGGGCATAGTCTAAAAATTAAAGCCAGGCCTTTCAAGAGTGAAATTAGGAAACACTTCTACACACAAAGTGTGGTAGAAGTTTGAAACTCTTCTGCAAATGGCAGATGATGCTGGGTCATTTGTTAATTTTAAATCTAAGATTGATAGATTTCTGTTAACCAAAGGTATTAAGGCATATGGGGCAAATATGGAGTTAGCTCAAAGATCAGCCATGATCTCATTGAATGGCGGAACAGGCTCGAGGGGGTAAATGGCCTACTCCTGTTCCTATGTTCCTAGGATATACTATTTTAGAAGAACAGGAGCAGTATACCCTGCTATACACAATGTATTATTCTGCTGCTAAGGGGGAGCTGTTTGTAACCTGGCCTGTTCATTTGAGGCCAATGGGGTTTAAGCACATTCTGAGGTTAATTGGAGGCTCAGAGGTGAAATTCAACTTTGCCAGGGACGTGAAATGGGCAGCAGTGGTTCAGCTGCCAGTTACACAACTCACCTGATGTTACTTTCCTTCGAAGGCGGAATGAACAACAGGCGGCCGATCCACTACTGCCCATTTTGCGCCCCGTTGAAGTTGACCTTCACTTCCTCGTTGTTCTTAGTTGCATCTTGTGGTCAATTACAGTGTACTGTCTGTTGTGAGGGAATTCACTCTGAAGCAGTAGGAAATGATTGGTTTTCTTTCTCTAATTAAAACTTGGAGTTTTGCATACACTTCCTGTTTCAAAAAGCTTGCTTTCCTGTTGTCACAATTTTTGAGTAATGTTTTCATGTCAACATTCAAATTCAGCATTGATAATAGGAACTCCGTATTGCCCGATGTCAACAGTGGTCTGTCATGATCCAGGTCTTCAGCCGTTAGGTGGGTACTGTGGTATCTCTCTAACCTTACCTTCAATTACCTAAAGTTGCCTATCTGTTCTGTCCTTTGGCAATCTTTCTCTTGCACATCCAGATAAGTATGCTAGTCTTAGAAAATCTTATTACACTTGAACATTTTAACACTGATACTTTCTTTCAGTTTCTAGGCTGGTGTAAGTAACTCACTCCTTTAGTCTGACCTCACTAAAGTGAATTTTCCCTCGGTCCGCTCCAACCAGCTATGCAGTTTCTACCCTACTGTCACCTGATGAAGGAGCAGCGCTCTGAAAGCTTGTGATTTCAAATAAAACTGTTGGACTGTAACCTGGTGTTGTGTGACTTCTTACATTTGTCCACCCCAGTCCAACACCGGCATCTCCACACCATGGCTAAAATAAGAAAAGTCAGGTGTTATGCTGCCCACTGACATGCCGTGTGTTCCACAATATAATGAACATGTTTGGCAAGGTATAGCTAATAGGATGTTGTTGCCTGATTCAAGGTTTCCACTGAGTTAGCTGACTTCAGCCAAAGAGGGAGCAGAAGTGCTACAATTGGTCTCAACACCACTGGGTTAGAGGGGGAAAAGCCAGGGCTCCTGTTCCGGGGCTAGGGAGGGGACATTCACCTAGGATTCACTGCCCTTGCTAGAAGTGACTATAGGTTGAACATGGATGAGGACAGGATTATGGTTGACTTTAATTCCATAGCACTCTAATGATTTGCTGGCACTCATTATATAGGCTGTCAAATGAAAAATGGTTGCTTGAGCGAGGTACTGGAGGATGACCAACCCCCATTGACCCCCCAACTAGGAGTCGACAACTTCAGGAGAGGAGGAGTGCAATGGAGAAAAATGGTGAGGGAGCAAACGGAATTGCTTCACTGCAATTATCACCTCCTAGAGAATTTTTCAGTAGGTTCACTTCCTGAAACAGTCTGCTTGAAAAATCCCACTTGCACACCACCATGTTTATCTACTTCCACCTCTGCAATATCACCCATCTCCTCCCCTGCCTCAGCCCATCTGCTTTGTTACTTTCAGACTTGACTATGCCAATGCTCTGCTGGCTGGCCTCCCAACATTCACCCTCCATAAACTTGAGCTCATCCACAACTTTGCTGCCTGAATCTCCTTCTTGTGTTCAACACCCTCCAAGGCCTTTCCCCTCCCTATTTCTGTACCCTCCTCCAACCCTACAACCCTTCGAGAACTCTGCGTTCCTCCAATTCTTGCCTCTTGTGCATCCCTAATTCTCTTCATCCTTCAATTGGCATCCGTGCCTTCAGCTTTCTGGAGCCTAAGCTCTGGAATTACCTCTCTGCCTCTCTACCTCTCTCTTCTACTTTAAGAGGCTCCTTAAAACCTACCTCTACTTGTCCCAATATCTCCTTATGTGGTTTGGTGTCAAATTTTGTCTGATGATGCCTCGGTGAAATGCCTTGTAACATTTTACTATGTTAAAGGCCCTATATAAATGCAAGTTATTGTTGTTTCATGTACGTCAAATTTCTACTACAGTTGACATATCCGCTTGCAAACTTTTCAAAAGTTTTAAAAAGAAATGTTGGCCAAAGAATTGCTGTCAAAGTAACAGTGTGGTTAATAGCGCTCGCTGTTATTTATGTTCAAATGCCACGGCCACTTTAGGCAAGGACAGATGCACAATTAAAAATGGAAATTGAATAGTTGCTGTTGGAGATGCTTCACTCCGCGGATAGCTTCATGAAAACGGCATCTCATTGTCTGGCTCCCCATTCAAATGCATTGAGCGGCGTGAGGTTCCTGTACTTGCATGGTACAGGAAACTTTCGTTTAACCGGAGGTTAAATGCCCGGAAAGCTCTATCTACCGGCAAAATTCAGGAGCCGTTTCCTATAAGTTTTTTTACTTCTCATTGCTTTTTTTTTCCAGTCAGGCTCTGCAAGGTCTAGCTGAAGCTGTTGCTTAGCTACAGAGACGTTTTTAAGCTGCGGCCGATTGTTTTGAAGCTGTTGCTAAGCAACAGGGTTTGTTGATTCACACGGAGCTCAAAAGCTCCGTATGTTTTAACATTAGCGCTGGTTTCTACGGCAGTTTTGATGGTACGGCACCAGCTCGGTCCCGTCAGTGCCGGATACCAGAAAGTTTCCTGTAGATATGAAATAAACTCACCACAGAAAGTTAAGTTATTTTAATTCTAAGTATCTTTTTAACAGCGTAATAAGTGTTAATTACTGCCAATCAACCTCTCCGGCACTGAAAATTAACTGTTACAAGTGTGGAATCTCATTCCTTCAGGTGTTGATTGTTGATTGAGATTCGTTTTTAATTTAAAATTAAAAATGTTTTTTTACTTTTTTCTTTCTGTCTCTTTTTTCTCTCTCTTAATCCAATCTTTCTTTCCCTCTCTTTATTTCTCTTTCTGATTTGACATTGAATTCACCATTCTAACTTACACTTCCTTGTTCAGACCTTGCACTGTTATTTCACAATCCTTCAATCTGATTGACTATGGAGATACCCAGTTGCTTTCCCTGTTCCCTTTGATTCCAGATGCACTGTAGAGGGTGCAGCACCATTTCCATCTCACAATTTCAGCAACTTGCCACGCAAAATATCATGGTGATTAAACAGGTAAGGGCAAGTCTAACTAACAATGGGCGCCATTTTTTGGCCCGCCACAGCAATTTTTGGGCCATCATCATTTTATATTAAAGCGGAGATAAAAATAATAATTGAGACGTATCTGGTATTATTTTGTAATATATAATACATAGTGGGCTAAAAATTCGGTATCGCCGCGCCAGGTCTTTAGTGCCCGAAATTTTGCGCTCGCCCGGATTCCCGTAGTGCCCGCCTGAAATTCAGTTGCGCCGCCCCAAGACGGAGGCGGGCGCTATTGCAGGGTTTGGCCACCTCGTTTGGGGCGATGAAAGTCAGTTTCAGGCGTCCAGCTGCCGCTGCGGCACCCGATGCGGTGCGGCAGGCTGGGGTACTGCAGGCCTCCTCCTTCTCTTAAGGAGGAGCTGCCTGCAGCCGTGAGATCGGCGCTGGATTCCCCCGGCAAATGAGCCCGGCACCACGGAGAAGTGCCGGGCTCGCGGGAGTCAGACACCAATGCCACGGGGGGGTGGTGCAGGAGTCCGGGGAGGGAGGTGCGGCCAGGCGGCCGCCGGGAAAGCGGCCGGCCGCCCCTCCACCTTTATGCGCCGGCCTCTCAGAGCTGCAAGGCACCATTTTTCAAACGCTGTTTGTGGCCGCTACGGGCGAGGCGGCCGCAACTGAATTTGGCCATCGGCACGGAATAGCATTGGAACCGGGGCGCTGCGCACACCGATGACGTCATCGGTGCCAGCGCAGTGCTACCGGCTAACGCCGATGTTAGGGACCAACTGAATTTCGGGCGCTAAAAAACTTCCGGCGCAAACCACTCTATAGCCAATAAGTGGGCGCAAACGCGACTGAATTTCTAGGCCAGTGAATTTTTCAAATAAAATAGGTGCTTTTTCTGTTCATATTCTCCTTACATCAGCATTGTTTTCATTTGGTGTAATTGTGTCATTGATCAAATCACTGACTGCATAATCATCTCCCTCTTGGTTTGTGTGACATCTTACCTTTACAACCCAAGCCCCATAAAATACAGCATAAAATAGCTTTTCAAAGCTTTCTGAGTGCTTTCCCCTAATCCACACATGCAGTTCTCTTGTTATGTACTATAGAGATCAATAATACAGAGCAATGTTTCCCCTGGCTGGGGGGTCTAGAACCAAGGGTCACAGTCTCAGAATAAGGGGTCGGCCATTTAGGACTGAGATAAGGAGAAATTTCTTCAATCAGAGGGTGGTGAATCTTTGGAATTCTCTACCCTAGAGGGCTGTGGAGGCTCAGTCTTTGAGTATATTCAAGACAGAGATTGATCAATTTTTGAATAATAAGGGAATCAAGGGGTATGGGGATAGTGCAGGAAGGTGGAAATGAGGTAGAAGATCAGTCATGATCTTATTAAATGGCGGAGCAGGCTTGAAGGGCCAAATGGCCTACTCCTGCTCCTATTTCTTATGTTTCTTATGTAAATACCCTCACTAGTCACTACTCTCCCTCCGTGAGCTATACAAAAACTGTATTATAGACGGTTTGCACCTGGGCGGAACAGGGACCAATGTCCTCGGGGGAGTGTTTACTAGTGCTGTTGGGGAGGGTTTAAAGTAAAATGGCAGGGGGTTGGGAACCTGTGCAGGGAGACAGAGGAAAGAGAAGCAAGGATAGAAGCAAAAGACAGGAAGGAGAAAAGCAAAAGTGGCAGTCAGAGAAATCAAGGGTGGAAATCAAACATGGCCACAGTAATTAATAATTCTAAAAGGTCTAAGAGTGTTAAAAGAGCAAGCTTGAAGGCTTTGTATCTTAATGCAAGGAGCATTCGTAATAAGGTGGATGAATTAGCTGCGCAAATAGATGTAAACGGATATGATATAATTGGGATTACGGAGACATGGCTCCAGGGTGACCAAGGCTGGGAATTCAACATCCAGGGGTATTCAATATTCAGGAAAGACAGGCAAAAAGGAAAAGGAGGTGGGGTAGCATTGCTGGCTAAAGAGGAGATTAACACAATTGTAAGGAAGGATATTAGCTCTGATGATGCGGAATCTGTATGGGTAGAGCTGAGAAATACCAATGGGCAGAAAACATTAGTGGGAGTTGTATACAGACCCCCAAACAGTAATGCTGAGGTTGGGGATGGCATTAAATGGGAAATTAGAGATGCGTGCAATAAGGGCACAGCAGTTATCATGGGTGACTTTAATCAACATATAGATTGGGCTAACCAAATTAGTAACAATACTGTGGAGGAGGAATTCCTAGAGTATATACAGGATAGTTTCCTGGACCAATATGTTGAGGAACCAACTAGAGATCAGGCCATCTTATACTGGGTATTATGTAATGAGAAAGGATTAATTAGCAATCTTGTTGTGAGAGGCCCCTTGGGGAGGAGCAATCATAATATGATAGAATTCTTCATTAAGATGGAGAGTGAAGTAGTTGACTCAGAGACTAGGGTCCTGAATTTAAATAAAGGAAACTACGATGGTATGAGGCGCGAGTTGGCTAGGATGGATTGGGGAATGTTACTTAAAGGGTTGACGGATAGGCAATGGCAAACATTTAAAGATCGCATGGATGAACTACAGAAACGGCATAAAAATAAAACAAAAAAGATGACTCAACCGTGGCTAACAAGGGAAATTAGGGATAGCATAAAATCCAAGGAGAGGACATATAAATTGGCCAGAAAAAGCAGCAAATCTGCAGATTGGGAGCAGTTTAGGATTCAGCAAAGGAGGACAAAGAGATTAATTAAGAGGGGGAAAATAGAGTATGAGAGTAAGCTTGCAGGGAACATAAAAACTGACTGTAAAAGCTTCTATAGATATGTGAAGAGAAAAAGATTGGTGAAGTCAAGCATAGGTCCCTTGCAGTCAGAATCAGGAGAATTTATAATGGGGAACAAAGAAATGGCAGACCAATTAAATACATACTTTGTTTCTGTCTTCACAAAGGAGGATACAAATAACCCCCCAGAGATGTCGGGGAACATAAGGTCTACTGAGAGGGAGGAACTGAATGAAATCAGTGTTTGTAGGGAAATGGTGTTAGGGAAATTGACGGGATTGAAGACCAATAAATCCCCAGGGCCTGATAATCTACATCCTAGGGTACTTAAGGGAGTGACCCTAGAAATAGTAGATGCATTGCTGGTCATCTTCCAAAATTCTATAGACTCTGGAACAGTCCCCATGCATTGGAGGGTAGCTAATGTAACCCCACTATTTAAAAAAGGTGGTAGAGTGAAAATGGGGAATTATAGGCCGTTAAGCCTGACATCCGTAGTGGGGAAAATGCTAGAGTCCATTGTAAAAGATGTAATAGCAGAGCACTTGGAAAACAGTGACAGGATCGGACAAAGTCAACATGGATTTACTAAAGGTAAATCATGCTTGACTGATCTACTGGAATTTTTTGAGGCTGTAACTGGTAAAATAGATAAGGGAGAACCAGTGGATGTGGTGTATTTGGACTTTCAGAAGGCTTTCGATAAGGTCCCGCATAAGATTATGGGATTGCAGGTAAGGTACTGACTTGGATAGAGAAGTGGTTGGCAGACAGGAAGCAAAGAGTTGGAATAAACGGGTCTTTTTCCGAGTGGCAGGCAGTGACTAGTGGGGTACCGCAGGGATCGGTGCTAGGACCCCAGTTATTCATAATATAGCGGCGGCAGGTAGCGGGAGCAGCGGACCTGTGGGAGACTCGGCGGCGGCGGTGGCAATAAAAGCGGCAGCGAGGCCAGGAGAGGCCTCAGAGCAGCGGCGGCAGGTAGCAGGAGCAGCGGACCTGTGGGAGACTCGGCGGCGGCGGCGGCAATAAAAGCGGCAGCGAGGCCAGGAGAGGCATACCAAACTCCAGTCTGCGAGCTCGGAAGTTGCAGAGAGGTAAAAAGTAATCGGGGTGTGACGTCACTAGGGAGCAGGTAAGTGATTGGTTGGTGAGTATTTCTCTCTTTTCATTACAAGCTTGAATTCTGTGGAGTTAAATTTCTAGGGGCTCTGTGTTGTAGTGAGGACAGTTGGTAAATAAAGCGCCCTAGAGTATACCTGTAACTGGGGTATTGAATAAATTTTTAGATTAATTAAAGGAGTAAGTCATGGCAGGAGAGCTCAGACCCATGTTCTGCTCCTCCTGCTCTATGTGGGAAGTCAGGGACGCTGCCAGTGTCCCTGGCGACCATGTGTGCGGGAAATGCATCCAGCTGCAGCTACTTGTAGACCGCATTGTGGCGCTCGAGCTGCGGGTGGATGAGTTTTGGAGCATGCGCGATGCTGAGAGGCTCGTGGATAGCACGTTTAGCAAGTTGTTCACGCCTCAGGGTAGGGCTGCACAGGGGGTGACCATCAGGCGGAGCAACAGAGGCAGGCAGGAAGTGCAGGGGCCCCCTGCGGACATCCCCCATTCAAACAAGTATACCAAGTTGGATACTGTTGAGGGGGATGACTCACCAGGGGAAGGCAGCAGCAGCCAGCTTCCTGGCACCAGGGACGCTTCTGCTGCTCAGAAAGGGAGGAAAAAGAGTGGGAGAGCAATAATGGTAGGGGATTCTATCGTAAGGGGAACAGATAGGCGTTTCTGTGGCCGCAAACGTGACTCCAGGATGGTTTGTTGCCTCCCTGGGGCCAGGGTCATGGATGTCACTGAGCGGCTACAGGGCATTCTTAAGGGGGAGGGTAAGCAGGCAGAGGTCGTGGTCCACATTGGGACCAACGACATAGGTAGGAAGGGGGATGAGGTCCTGCATCAAGAATTTAGGGAGCTAGGTAACAGATTAAAGAGCAGTACCTCAAAGGTTGTAATCTCTGGATTACTCCCAGTGCCACGTGCTAGTGAGTATAGGAATAGGAGGATAGAGCAGATGAATGCGTGGCTAATGAGTTGGTGTAGGGGGGAGGGTTTTACTTTCCTGGATCACTGGGCCTGCTTCTGGGGAAGGTGGGACTTGTACAAGTCGGACGGGTTGCACCTGAACCAGAGCGGGACAAATATCCTTGCGGGGAGGTTTGCTAGCACTGTTGGGGGGGGTTTAAACTAACTTGGCAGGGGGATGGGATACAGAGGGGAGCTGAAAGAGGGGGTGATGTGCTGCCAATTATAGAGAAAAAAACAAGTCAGCTTGGTAGACAGGGCAAATATACAAGGGCAAGGCTGGATGGCATCTATTTTAATGCAAGGAGTCTTGCAAATAAGGTGGATGAACTGAAGGTGTTGATAAACACATGGGAGTATGATATTGTTGCTATCACGGAGACATGGTTGAGGGAGGGGCAAGACTGGCAGCTCAATATTCTGGGGTACAGAATCTTCAGGCGAGACAGAGGGGGGGTATAAGAGGAGGGGGTGTAGCAATATTAATTAAGGAGTCAATTACTGCAGTAAGGAGGGATGACATATTAGCAGGTTCCTCTAATGAGGCCATATGGGTGGAGCTTAAAAACAAGAAGGGGGCAAGCACTTTGCTGGGAGTGTACTATAGGCCTCCAAAACAGTCAGAGGGAGATAGAGGAACAGATATGTAGGCAAATCTCAGAGAAATGTGCAAATAATAGGGTAATAATAATGGGGGATTTCAACTTCCCCAATATTAACTGGGATAGTCAGAGTGTGAAAGGCACAGAGGGTGTAGAATTCGTAAAGTGCATCCAGGAGAGCTATTTGAGCCAGCATGTAGAAGGTCCTACAAGAGAGGGGGCGGTACTGGACCTAATTCTAGGGAATGTGGCCGGCCAAGTGGAAGAAGTGCAAGTAGGTGAGCACTTTGGTGACAGTGACCACAATATGGTGAGATTTAAGGTGGTCATGGAAAAGGACAGGGATGGGCCAGAAATAAAGGTTCTAAATTGGGGGAAGGTCGATTTTAATAGGATAAGGCAGGATCTGGCCAAAATGGACTGGGATCAGCTACTGGTAGGAAAATCCGCATCGGAGCAATGGGAGGCTTTCAGAAGGGAGATTGAGATCATACAATGGCAACATGTTCCCGTAAAGGTCAAGGGTGGTTCCAAAAACCACAGGGAACCGTGGATGTCAGGGGATATACGAGAATGGATTAGAAAAAAAAGGAGGGCTTTTGGCAGATACAAAAGGCTAAAGACGGAGGAAGCCCTAGAGGAGTACAAAAAGTGCAGGGGGATACTACAAAAAGAAATTAGGAGATCAAGGAGGGGCCATGAAATAACACTGGCGAGCAAAATAAAGGAAAATCCTAAGATGTTTTATAAGTATATTAAGGGTAAGAGGATAACTAGGGAAAAAATAGGGCCCATTAGGGACAAAAGTGGCAATCTGTGTGTGGAGCCGGAAGATGTAGGAGGGGTTCTAAATGAATTTTTTGCAACTGTTTTCACTATGGAGAGGGACGATGTAGACATAGAAATAGGGCGGGGGGACTGTGATATGCTCGAACACATTAACATCGAGAGGGAGGAGGTATTGGCGGTTTTAGCAGGCCTAAAAATGGATAAATCCCCAGGCCCGGATGAAATGTATCCCAGGCTGCTGTGTGAGGCAAAGGAAGAGATTGCGGGGGCTCTAACACACATATTCAGAACCTCTCTGGCCACAGGGGGTGTGCCAGAGGACTGGAGAACCGCTAATGTAGTTCCATTATTCAAGAAGGGGAGTAGGGAAAAACCGGGGAACTACAGGCCAGTGAGCCTAACATCAGTGGTGGGAAAATTATTGGAAAAAATTCTGAGGGACAAAATCAGTCTCCACTTGGAGAGGCAAGGATTAATCAGGGATAGTCAACATGGCTTTGTCAAGGGAAGATCATGTCTGACTAATTTGATTGAATTTTTTGAGGGGGTGACTAGGTGTGTGGATGAGGGTAACGCAGTGGATGTGGTATACATGGATTTCAGTAAGGCCTTCGATAAAGTCCCGCACAGGAGACTGGTCAAGAAGGTAAGAGCCCATGGAATCCAGGGTGCCTTGACACGTTGGATACAAAACTGGCTTAGTGGCAGAAGGCAGAGGGTGATGGTCGAAGGTTGTTTTTGTGACTGGAAGCCTGTGGCCAGTGGGGTACCACAGGGATCGGTGCTGGGTCCCTTGCTGTTTGTGGTCTATATTAATGACTTGGATATGAATGTAAAAGGCATGATCAGTAAGTTCGCGGATGATACAAAAATTGGTAGGGTGGTAAATAGCGAGGAGGGTAGTCTCAGTCTGCAGGACGATATCGATGGGTTGGTCAGATGGGCGGAACAGTGGCAAATGGAATTTAACCCGGAAAAGTGCGAGGTGATGCACTTTGGGGGGACTAACAAGGCAAGGGAATACACAATGAATGGTAAGACCCTAGGCAAGACGGAGGGTCAGAGGGATCTGGGTGTGCAAGTACACAGATCCCTGAAGGCAGCGGAACAGGTGGATAAGGTGGTAAAAAAGGCATATGGGATACTTGCCTTCATTAGCCGAGGCATAGAATATAAGAGCAAGGAGGTTATGATGGAGCTGTATAAAACACTGGTTAGGCCACAGCTGGAATACTGTGTGCAGTTCTGGTCGCCACACTACAGGAAGGATGTGATAGCTTTGGAGAGGGTGCAGAGGAGATTCACCAGGATGCTACCAGGGCTGGAACGCTTCAGCTATGAAGAGAGACTGGGCAGATTGGGTTTGTTTTCCTTGGAGCAGAGGAGGCTGAGGGGGGACATGATTGAGGTGTACAAAATTATGAGGGGCATAGATAGGATGGATACTAAGGAGCTTTTTCCCTTAGTAGAAGGGTCAATAACTAGGGGGCACAGATTCAAGGTAAAGGGCGGGAGGTTTAGAGGGGATTTGAGAAAGAACTTTTTCACCCAGAGGGTGGTTGGAGTCTGGAACTCACTGCCCGGAAGGGTTGTGGAGGCTGGAACCCTCACAGCATTCAAGACGCATTTGGATGAGCACTTGAAATGCCATAGCATACAAGGCTACGGACCAAATGCTGGAATATGGGATTAGATTAGACAGGGCGTGATGGCCGGCGCGGACACGATGGGCCGAAGGGCCTCTATCCGTGCTGTATAACTCTATGACTCTATGACTCTATATTAATGATCTAGACGAGGGAACTAGATGTAATATCTCCAAGTTTGCAGTCGACACAAAGCTGGGTGGATGTGTGTGCTGTGAGGAGGATGCAGAGAAACTCCAATATGATTTGGACAGGTTGGGTGATTGGGCAGATGCATGGCAGATGCAGTACAATATGGATAAATGCGGAGTTATCCACTTTGGTGGCAAAAACATGAGGGCAGATTATTATTGGAACGGCAATAGATTGGGAAAAGGGGAAGTGAAATGAAACCTCGGTGTCCTTGTGCACCACTCGCTGAAGGTAAGCATGCAGGTGCAGCAGGCGGTTAAAAGGCAAATGGTATATTGGCCTTCATACCGAGAGGATTCGAGTACAGGAGCAAGGATGTCTTGCTGCAGTTGTACAGAGCCTTGGTGAGACCACGCTTTCAGTATTGTGTGCAGTTTTGGTCACCTTTATTATGTCCGTGAATGATTGAAACATGGACAGCAGGAGTTGAACAAAACAAGTCTTTACTGGTGGAAGCCAATAGTGAAACTGAAAACAACAGAGGCTCACTAGCGCCTTTTATACAGGGGTGGTCACTGCCGGTACTGCAGTCTGAGACCAGTTATTCTCTTAAAGGTACATACACAACAATTCCTCCCCTTTTAGATAAACAGTACATACCATTTATTTAACAACTAAATGATAACTAATTACAATCACAATTACGGTTGCTAGATACATTGGTTAAGTTTAAGCAATTATAAGTTCAGTCTTTGAGGAGGCTTCCTGATTCTGTCTGGATAACGCCTCTTTGGGGTACCAGGTTCTTTTGGCAATGTTGAGTCAGGATCAATGTCGTTGTTTGGTTCATCTGCTTCCAATATCATCAGTTCTGCGGTAGCTGCAATTGGTACATCGATTTCATTGCCAGGTGTATCAGATCGTGGTGTGGAGTTGACGTTTTCCAGTGACTGTAGAATCTGGTCAGCATGGCGTCTTAAAATGCTCTCTCCAATGTCTATGGTATACATGAGAGGTCCTTGCTGTGTACAAATCATTCCTGGCTGCCATTTCTCAGTGCGGTAGTCCCGGGCCAAAACTGGTTGACCTATCTTAAAACTCCTGGTCGGCCTTTCATTTATATTCTGAAACTGCCTGTTCTCCACATCTCTTCGGACGTTTGGCTTAACCAAATCCAAGCGGCATCGTAGTCTTCGATTGAAGAACATCATGGCTGGAGTTTGGTTGGTAACCGCATGTGTCGCATTCCGGTAGGCAAACAAGAGGTTGTCCACCTTGTGTTGTAGGGGTATATCTTCATTACACATTGCCTTGATAGCCTTCTTGAATGTTTGAACAAACCTCTCGGCCAATCCATTAGTGGCTGGATGATATGGGGCAGATGTGTAATGCTTAACACCATTGTTCTTTAAGAACCTCCGGAACTCTTCAGACACAAACTGTGGTCCATTGCCAGAGCAAATCTGTTCAGGCAGCCCATTCCTGGCGAATATGGTTCGTAAGACTGTGATAGTTTTCTCCGTGGTGGTTGAGGACATTTTTATTACCTCTGGCCACTTTGAATGTGCATCCACCGCAATTAAAAACATCGAGTCCATGAAGGGACCAGCAAAATCAACGTGCACCCTTTGCCATGGAGATGAGGGCCACTCCCATGGATGCAGAGGAGCTTGTGGTTAAGCGTTTTGGACCTTCTGGCATCCTGCACAACTCTTGGTCATCTCTTCGATTTCTCTATCAATTCCCGGCCACCACACAAACGTTCTGGATAAGTTCTTCATTTTTACCCTACCCAGATGACCCTCATGAAGCTCATTGATCACTCTATCTGTCAACTTAGGTGGAATTACTACTCTGGATCCACACATCAAGGTTCCTCTGCACACTGACAGCTGTTCTCTTCTCGGCGAGAATGCTGGCAGCAGTGGTTCACCATGTGCTGGCCATCCCTTCACCGTTAAATCATAGACCCGTGATAGTGTCGGGTCGTTCCGTGTTTCCTTTTCTATGTTTGCATTCGTCACAGGGAGACATTCGACTATGGTCGAGTGGAACAACTCCATTGGATCCACTGCAAGGTCTTCTTCTTCCACCGTCGGCAACGGTAGGCGTGACAATCCATCAGCATTCCCATGCTGTTTAGTTCCTTTGTACTCGATGTCATATTGGTGTGCCCCTAGGAAAAGGGACCACCTCTGCAGCCGTTGTGCTGTCATTATCGGTACGCCCTTCTGAGGGTTGAAAATGGAGACAAGAGGTTGATGATCGGTTAGTAGAGTAAATTTTTGACCGTGCAGGTAGTGATTGAACTTCTTCACCCCCCACACTAGGCTGAGGGCCTCTCTGTCAATCTGGGCGTAGTTACGCTCGGCAGAAGTTAACGAGCGTGACGCAAAAGCTATCGGCCTCTCTAAGCCATCAAGGAATTTATGTGACAGTACCGCCCCAATGCCGTAGGGAGACGCATCACACGCCAGTCTGATCGGCAGTGCTGGGTTGTAGTGAGCCAATACTTCCCTTGAAGTGATTAAGTCCTTACTCTTCTGAAAGGCCCGCTTACAATCATCGCTCCATTTCCATGCTACCCCCGTTCGTAGCAGGGCGTTCAGTGGGTGCAGAATTGTCGACAAATTTGGCAAAAACTTATGGTAGTAATTCACCAATCCGAGGAATGACCTCAGTTGCGACACATTTTCAGGTGCTGGGGCCTTAACAACCGCTTCAATTTTGTCAGGCGACTTATGTAACCCCTCTTCATCAATCACGTGGCCACAATACGACATCTGTTTCTTAAAAAACTCGCACTTGGGGCGGTTGGCTCGTATCCCATGTCCCCGTAGTCTAGTGAGCACCTGTTCTAGGTTGTTAAGGTGTTCACTGTCATCTTCACCTGTCACAAGGATGTCGTCCAAGTAACACTGAGTCCCCGGAATCCCTTGCAGGATTTGTTCCATCGCTCTTTGCCATATCGCCGGAGCCGATGCTACTCCGAATACCAATCGATGATACTGGTAAAGACCTTTGTGAGTGTTTATCGTGAGATACTTCCTAGAGGACTCTTCAACCTCCATCTGCAAATATGCTTGTGCTAGGTCAATTTTTGTAAAACGCTTCCCTCCAGACAGTGAGGCGAAGATGTCTTCTATCCTTGGAAAAGGATATTGTACTGTGTGAAGGACTGGGTTCACCGTCACCTTGAAATCCCCACAGATGCGAATCTTCCTTGGCTCCCCGGACTTATTGCTTAACGTTTTCTTCATGACAGGAACGATGGGTGTCGCCCACTCGCTCCCGTCGACCTTAGACAACACGCCTGCCTTCTCCAGATTCTCCAGCTCTGCCTCGACGGCTGGACGAATTGCATATGGTACCGGTCTTGCTTTGAAAAACTTGGGAACTGCATTCTCTTCTATTTTTATCGAGGCGGTTACTCCTTTAAGCGTGCCCAGTTCTTGTTGAAATACCTCTTTGGCGTTAGCTAAGATTGTTGACAATCATCCAGGAGTGACGTCTTCATCTTTTTTACCGTCCACCGTCATTGCATGAATGGAGTGCCAATCTAAGTTTATCTTCCTGATCCATTCACGTCCCAATAACGGTGGTCCACCATTTGGCAGTATGTAGAGATACAATTTCCGTATTTTCTTGCCGTTGTATTCGACAGGCACCCTTATTTTTCCTCTGGGGTATACTTTTTGCCCCGTATACGTCGTCAAGACGATGGATGTCTCTCTCAAGGGTATGTGTGAGAATAGCCGCTCGTAGTCTCGTCGATTCATGACGGTTAGCGCTGATCCTGTGTCCAATTCCATTTTAACTTGGGACCCTGCTATCGTGAGGGTGACCCAAATGGTTCGGTGATCCTCTTCTGCGATTACATTATGAAGTTTGAGACAACTTAGTCTCCTGTTCCCGGATTCACTATCGCTCATCTGGTCTTCGGAACTACTGTCCGTCATCTTTTGTACTTTCTTGTACGGTCCCTTAGTAACCTTTTTGTTGTCGCTGGTCTTCTTCCCAGACCTGCAAACTCCTGCAATGTGTCCCATTTTTCCGCATTGCCTGCATATTTTGTCTTTGGACCAGCAGTCCTTCTGGTCATGGTTAGTTCTGCCGCAGCGATAACATTTTGCAAATCCCCGTGTTATTTCGTGGGTGCCGTATTCCTGTGGCTTTTGTTGAATTTCTGCAGCTCCCCTGGCTGCTGTTTCATACGATACTGCCACGCTGAAAGCCTTATCTAGCGTCAGCTCTTTCTCTGATAGTAACTTCTTCTGTGTTCCTTCACTCAGGAGTCCACAGACAAATTTGTCCTGTAGGGTATCTGCCAGTCCTGCTCCGAACTGGCAGTGCTTTGATAGCTTGCGTAGTTCCGTAAGGTACTCAGCATTGCTCTCATCTTTATGCTGAGTTCTCCTGTGGAATTTAAATCTTTCTGCTATCAACAGCGGTGCAGGGTTTAGGTGTTCCTGTAGGACGGCAACAATTTCGTTAAAACTCTTCGCCTTCGGTTTGGCTGGAGTAATCAGGTCCCGCAATAGGCCGTACGTTCTAGCGCCCATTACGTTTAGCAATATTGATGCCTTTTTCTCCTCAGCTATTTCGTTTGCCTCGAAATACACCTCGACTCTTTCCACATACGTGGTCCGGTCCTCTATTGTATTATCAAAAGCAGTGATACAGCCAGTCTTCGGCATCTTGCAAATCTAAAATGGCGCCTCCCGCGCTTTGCCTTCTTCCCGATTTAACAAAATGGCGCCTCCCGCGCTTTGCCTTCTTCCCCGCTGATTAAGATGGCGCCTCCCGCGTTTTGCCTTCTTCCCCGCTGTTGCTAGCGCTGCTTTCCGTGGTTCCCGTTGCAACCGCAGCTCCTCGTGGTTTCTTGCGCGTTTAATATTTCTTTTTTTTATTATCTTCCCGTCGTGGAACAACCCTGTGGAACTCTTGCCTCCCTCTTCTCGGGTCTATACGCAGCCCGGCTTCGTAGCACCGGCCGCGCCCTGTGTGCTCCACCCTCTCTCTCTCTTCTTCCCAACAACGCTGCTCGGCCCTGTTGCAAACCACCCGCTCGAGTTCGCGACCGCCGCAGCCCAGGAAGGATCAGTGCACTACCTGCCACCAGCCCGATTAGCTGAAGCACCATCGACAGGAACCAGGCCCCGCTTCCGACAGCTTCTCCAGCAATCTTCAACTCCGCTAACACAGGGGCGGATGCCCACGGTCGACGCCCGTTTCTACTGCCTCTTACTTTCTTTTCTTTCTGGCCTCGACCTCTGCTCACTTCGCTGTAGGAATGGATCCCAGGAGGTGGTGCAGACTGTAGGTAGGTTCGTATCTGCTCGTCGCCAGTATTATGTCCGTGAATGATTGAAACACGGACAGCAGGAGTTGAACAAAACAAGTCTTTACTGGTGGAAGTCAATAGTGAAACTGAAAACAACAGAGGCTCACTAGCACCTTTATACAGGGGTGGTCACTGCCAGTACTGCAGTCTGAGACCAGTTATTCTCTTAAAGGTACATACACAACAACCTTATCTGAGGAAGGATGTTTTTGCATGAAGGGAGTGCAGCAAAGATTCACCAGACTGATACCTGGGATGGCAGGAATGACGTATGAAGAGAGATTGGGTTGATTGGGCTTGTATTCGCTAGAGTTTAGAAGAATGAGAGGGGATCTCATTGAAACTTCTAAAATCCTAACAGGACTAGACAGACTAGATGCAGGAAGGATGTTCCCGATGGCGGGGGAGTCCAGAACCAGGAGTCAGAGTCTAGTGATAAGGGGTAAGCCATTTAGGACTGAGATGAGGAGGAATTTCTTCACCCAGAGATTGGTGAACCTGTGGAATTCTCTACCACAGAAGGCAGTTGAGGCCAATTCATTAAATATATTCAAGACCGAGTTAGATATATTTCTTAAGGCTAAAGGGATCAAGGGATATGGGGAGAAAGCAGGGACAGGTTACTGAATTTGGATGATCAGCCATGATCTCATTAAATGGCGGAACAGGCTCGAGGGGCCGAATGGCCTACTCCTGCTCCTATCGTCTATGTTTCTATGTTTCTATGTAAAGGGTGTATCATGAAGAAGAAATTTTCAATATTTCCTTCATTCACCAGAGAGGCATAAACAATGGGCATGGGTGTGGTATACCAAAGTGCTATAATATGTTTATTTCAGTTCACTGATGCATCAACATGAATTGTGAGGCAGTATCTAACGACATCTTACACTGATCTTTGTATCCTGGGCAAAAAATATAGATGAATTGTTGCACTCAGTTGTACTTACGAACAAATTCCAGTAATTGAGTCTTTCTCTGCTAACGTGCACCATTTTTCTTTTTCCTCTTTTTGATAATACACAGCAGCTCATACATCTGAAGACTCAAAGATGTAGTAAGACATATATACCTCATACCCAATTTAAAAAAATATATGAAATATATAGTATTAATTTTATAGCATGACAATCTAAAAAAAATTGTAAGCTGTTTGTCATATCAAAACATCAATTAGACATTTTTAAAATGTTACTTAAACCAAGAGGATTGGGGTAGACCAGCACAAAGGCATATTGGTGACAATGTTCTTCGGAATTGCTTATGATATTGATATTGATATCCATCTCTCAGATTCACCTTTTCCCATTGCAAATTCCAAGTGCATAGATTGGAAATCATAGTAATGGATGGAAAGTGTTAATTTGTGTCTAAGAAAGCATAATACAGAACCCCTACAGACAACACCAAAACTTTGCTGCTCTGTAAGTTCTATTAGGTTTATGGATAACAAATTCACAGGGGGAGAGATTGGTCCCCGTCCTGCCTGATTTCTGGGTGAGAAGTAAGAGTGGGGCGGGGGGTGGGGGCACCAATTTTGAGGCATCATTTCCTGCACCCGGGCCCCCCTGGAAGACTTCCGAGAGCTCAGGGCACCTGCCTGAAACAAGCATTAGGTCCCTTGAATGTGCAAATGAAAGTCCTAACGCCTGTTTTAGGACCCCAATGCTAAATTCGGCAGAAACTAAACAGAACAGGTGCTGCAAATGATCACAACATTTTATTTTACCATTTAAGGCCACTTACAATGTTAAGGATTAAGTCAAATACCTGTCATTTTGTATTTAGCTGTACAAGTTAGTTGGATGATGTATGAATATAACAATTTTCAAGTACAGGAGACTCTTGTTACGTCCAGGTTGGACACAAAAATTCCATATAACCAGACTTTAATGTACTGTAACTGGAGTGATTTCTGACTATGTATAAGGAATAGAAATAGGGCTTGGTATCTATTATCAAGGCATTGCTAATACCATAGTAGGAAGGCATAAGTGGATTTAACTGTGTGTGTTTGTCAATTTGATTTCAGTAAGAAGCAAAATTCCAATCTTTTATCTATTATTTTCCAGTCAGTTGAATAAAATTTATACAATCTCTGTTAGTAACCTGACTCGTATTAAACATTAGGAGAGGGAAAGTTCCATCGTTGCTCTGAAACCTAATGAACAATGCAGGTAGGTATAGTTTATTTTCCAAACATTCACCCATTGCACTCACATTTTAAATAATATTTATGATTAATGCAAAAAAAAAGGACTATTCTATTAGTCGAAGGGTCTAATCTCATAAATCCAAGAATAGCATAAAACAAAAAAAGATATTTTGACAGTGATTTCCCACCTCTGGCTTCCTGCACAAAAATCATTCAAACGTCTGCTCTTTCTGACAAAAATATTCATTAAAAACATTTCACTGCACTGCCTTTTAATATACTGCAAGCATTCAACCTGTGCGGGAAGCTTCCTGAAATTGCACAAATACTGTGTAATTATCTACTAGCTCCCTGCTGGCTGCTGCTGATTCCTTGCAAAGAGAACAGCACATTTACAGATCTCGACTCCTGTGTTCATTGTCCCTGCTAGGAATACGATGCAGTACTTCATTATCCTAGGCCTGATCAAACTTGATAGATTTGGCCATTATTCTTGTACATGTCAACAGCCTCCCGCCGCCCCCCACCTGCACCTCCACCACCCCCCCTCCCGACCCCAACCGCACCACACACACACACACACACACATACAAATACACATACACATACATACTTTTTATTTATTTTTTGTCACTAGGGAATGTATCTTATCTCAAGACTGTTTTCTTTAAACTGAAAAGCTTTCATGAACAAGTGCAGCTGACGAATGTCGATGATTTGTCATGTGATAAGAGTGGAATAAGGCAGGCAATTTTTTCATAAATTGTTGTCCTGTTCTTTATTGACCACTTTTGCTCTTTTAAATTTTAAATTGCAGGGAAGTACTGCAAAAAAAAATGAAGGACAATTTTGAAGGCAATCACTGTGATTACCTTATTCAGTCTGTGTGTATCTACTTGGCAGAAGGTAATTACAGTGCCACATCACGGTAAAGACAGAAAGCTTAGGGTGCCACACTGACTCACCCAGACGATAATACATGATTAGAAGTCAGTGACAGATCACAACTGCTGAATGACCCGTCAAGGTCATTATCAAGGACAAATCACATAATTAGTATGCACTTCACTAGCAGAAAGTTCAGTGCCATTGTTCTGGCACAATCAAATTAGCCTAGCCAATAAGGGCTGTGCTCTGTGACCTTAATCATACAGCAGAAAACCATGAAACACCTTACAAACAGGATTAAAATTTACTTCTTTCAACTGTCTGGGCTGTTAATTCCTTCCTTCGGAGACGCTACATTTGTCTGATTTAACGAGATAAGATTTGAGCACTGATGCAGCCCATTGTTAATACGGCAGGCGCATACACAATACAGTGGAGTCCACGCATCAGATGGATGCATAAATCAGGTATTCAAAAAAATTAGATATGCAGCACACCAATTTTATAGTCCCAGCCTTAGAAATTGAAATAGCCCAGATTAATGTATCATATCTTACATACTGTCCGAGTGAATCAACTTTAATATATTGAACAGATTCACAGAACAAGACTTTGTTATCTGAGGAGTGCTGCTATAGAGATTGACCTATGGATTTGATTTGGTTCAGGTAGTTCATGTTATACAGAACCACTCGAGCAGTTTTACTAAGAAATAAAATTTGTATTAGAAATATTTCACATCATTCTGGCTTCATTTTCCACTCCTCGCTGGGGACTTATTAAAGAAACAATGTCCAGCAGCACAAAGCTTAACTTTTGGTTTAAATTCTTTTGCTTTAATACTGCATTTAATACTGCATAATGGGTATCCTTTCTGCAGGGAATGCAAACATACTTGGGACAGGACAGTCTGGGGGTGGGGGGAAGTGGGGATTGGGATGGAGAGAAAAATTGCTTCCCAACCCCTCTTGAACAATGAACTACGTATATGGAGGTACTTGGAATTTTTTTTAATCTTCACCATATCACTGAAAAGATATTCTGTTCTCAAACAATGTGAGAGATACAGCACCTCATCTTGTGGTTTGGCATATTTATAAAAATATATAAACTCACTGAAACTTGAGTTGTTAGACTTTATTGGGAATCAGGTAAAACCTAATAATCTCCATTTTGGTTGGTTAAAATTCGCAAGAATTCACCATTTTAGCCAATGATTCTTTCTTTTATTGCTTAGTGCTTCAATGTTCATTTGTGCTTGAGCTAGAGAAATGGGTTACAGGGTTTAAAGGCAATGAGAACTATTATCATCGATGTAAGAAATCACACAACACCAGGTTATAGTCCAACAGCTTTATTTGAAATCACAAGCTTTCGGAGCGCTGCTCCTTCTTCAGGTGGAGAGATGCATAAAAACACAGCTTATATAGTCAGAGAATAATGTCAGATGTTTACAGGTAATCTTTCTAACTGCCATTTATCACACCTCGGCAGAGAGATAATCACAGCAATCAAAGGTGTAAATGGTGTCCAAACAGGTCAGTCAGGAAAACATTACATCAAAGAGCAATGAGGTGGGGTCACAAGGGGTCAAATGTTGCAGATGCTGGGGTCTGTATGAAAAACAAAAAAACAGACAAAAAACATTTTTTTTGCTGGAAATCACAGCAGGTCCGGCCGCATCTGTGTGGAGAGAACAAGCCAACGACGACTCGAGTCTGGATGACCCTACGTTGGGTGCGGTTACATGTAGCGTGACATGAACCCAAGATCCCGGTTCAGGCCGTCCTCATGGGTGCGGAACTTGGCTATCAGTTTCTGCTCGATGATTTTGCGTTGTCGTGTGTCTTGAAGGCCGCCTTGGAGAATGCTTACCCGAAGATCGGAGGCTAAATGTCCTTGACTGCTGAAGTGTTCCCCGACTGGGAGGGAACACTCCTGCCTGGCGATTGTTGCGCGGTGTCCGTTCATCCGTTGTCGCAGTGTCTGCACGGTCTCGCTGATGTACCATGCTCCGGGGCATCCTTTCCTGCAACGTATGAGGTAGACAATGTTGGCCGAATCACATGAGTATGTACCATGTACCTGGTGGGTGGTGTCCTCACGTGTGATGATGGTATCTGTGTTGATGATCTGGCATGTCTTGCAGAGGTTGCTGTGGCAGGGTTGTGTGGTATCGTGGTCGCTGTTCTTCTGAAAGCTGGGTAATTTGCTGCGAACGATGGTCTGTTTGAGGTTAGGCAGCTGTTTGAAGGCGAGTAGTGGAGGCGTGGGGATGGCCTTAGCGAGGTGTTCGTCGTCATCGATGACATGTTGAAGGCTGCGAAGAACATGGCATAGTTTCTCCGCTCCGGGGAAGTACTGGATGACGAAGGGTACTCTGTTGGTTGTGTCCCGTGTTTGTCTTCTGAGGAGGTCTATGCGATTTTTCACTGTGGCCCATCGGAACTGTCGATCGACGAGTCGAGCATCATATCCCGTTCTTACGAGGGCGTCTTTCAGCGTCTGTAGGTGTCCATCGCGTTCCTCCTCGTCTGAGCAGATCCTGTGTATTCACAGGGCTTGTCCATAGGGGATGGCTTCTTTAACGTGGTTAGGGTGAAAGCTGGAGAAGTAGAGCATCGTGAAGTTGTCCGTGGGCTTGCGGTAGAGTGAAGTGCTGAGGTGTCCATCTTTGATGGAGATTCGTGTGTCCAAGAATGAAACCGATTCTGAGGAGTAGTCCATGGTGAGTTTGATGGTGGGATGGAACTTGTTGATGTTATCGTGTAGTCTTTTCAGTGATTCTTCGCCATGGGTCCATAGGAAGAAAATGTCATCGATGTATCTGGTGTATGGCGTTGGTTGGAGGTCCTGTGCAGCGAAGAAGTCTTGCTCGAACTTGTGCATGAAGATGTTGGCGTATTGGGGTGCGAATTTGGTCCCCATGGCTGTTCCGTGTGTTTTGGTAAAGAACTAGTTGTCGAAGGTGAAGACATTGTGGTCAAGGATGAAGCAGATGAGTTGTAGGATGGCATCTGGAGATTGGCTGTTGTTGGTGTTGAGTACTGAGGCTGTCGCAGCTCACCTGCCCCTCCCACAACAGCGCGGGCTGTCTCAGGGCAAACGAATGTTGAAGCGGGGACCTCAGGCAGGCATTAGGCCCCTGATTTGCATGTGCAAAGGGCCTAACACCTGATTCGGGCATAGCAACAGGAGTAGGCCATTCAACTTCTTGAGCCTGCTCACCGTTCAATTAGATCATTACTGATCTGTACCTGAACTCCATTTACCCACCTTCGTTCCAGATCCCTTGATTCCCTTACCTAACAAAAATCTATCGATCTTAGTCTTGAAAGCTCCAATTGTCCCAGCATCCACAGCCTTTTGGGGTAGGGAATTCTAGATTTGAATACCCTTTGTGTGAAAAAGTGTTTCCTGACTTCCCTCCTAAATGGCTCTGCTCTAATTTTAAGATTAGGTACCCGCGTTCGTGATTCCCCATCAGAGGAAATCGTTTCTCTGTATCTATCCTATTGAATCCTTTTAACATTTTAAACACCTCGATTACATCACCCCTCAATCTTCTATACTCAAGGGAATACACACCAGGTTTATGCAACCTGTCCTCATAATTTAACCCTTTAAGCTCAATTGTCATTCTGATGAATCTGCACTGCACCCACTCCAAGACCAATATATCCTTCCTGAGGTGTGGTGCCTAAAACTGAACACAGCGCTCCAGATGGGGCCTGGCCAAGGCTCTGTACAACTGAAGCATCACTTTCTCATCTTCGCATTCCTGCCCCCTTGAGATAAAGGCAATATTCCATTCGCCTTTTTGGTTGCTTTTTATTGTGTGGGTAATGGACGCCTCTTGTTCGTCCTTACCCAATATAGCGGTCGGTACAATTCCAGACAAAAGTATGCGGGTCCTTAGGGACAGGGAGAAGGGAGCCACAGGAGGAGGGGCACCATTCATCCATGTGCTGTCCCCACTGGAGTTATGGACATTGTGGGCAGGGGACATGTCAGGAGCATGGCATTGGGCAAGGCTGGAGGACAAGTTCCGCATGGCTTTACACCACCTTTCCCTCATTTCCTTCTCACTTAAATCTCACCCTCAAACACAATGCATGACAAATTGCTGCTGCTTTCACAAACCATTCATCTGTCTCTGCTTACCCATGCCATTAAATACTTGAAACAAAAGCAACATTTAAAAAAAAAGTTTGATGCAGAGCTGGGATGAGCAGGCCCCATAGCAATCCTGAGGGCCCCTCCCCAGTTGTTCTCTTCCCCCTCTCTAGGATTTACCTTTGGACCACTGCCAGCAGGGAAACTAACTGAAATTCATCGTCTATAAATGGGCGAGCTGCCTCAGGAAGCGCAAGAGGCACCAATAGCTCACCCAAATGATTAAATGAGGCCTGAGGCACAATTTTGGATGAGCTTCGGGCCTCCTGATTGGAGCGCTTGAAAACGGACCATACCCAATTTCTTTCTCGAAGAAGTCTCAGATATATCTTGCTGCTGAGCAGAACTGAAAAAGTCTTCCGAATATAAAAATCTAAACTCTCAAAGTCCAAGACAAGGCCAATAAGCTAATTTCGCAGGTAAGTATCTTTTTGAGCAAAAGCTGTCAAATTAAATCAAATAGGAGAGGAGGGTATCCACATCGCACAGACTGGCATACTTATGGCAGACTGAAAAATCTAAAGAGGAAGTTTTAAGAATTTGATGGACACCAAGGAAAGACAAAAAGGCAGAAGTCATTGTAGAAACAGACCCAGGGAAAATCTACTTGCCAGGCAGTTGAGAATCAAAAGGGGGCTGTCTAAATTGAAGTTGAGGGACTGAGATGTGGCCTGGTCAACAAATTCCCAGTGGATTCTGTTATATCATTTGCTACTGAATCATTTCCTGGCTGCTAAAATAAGGTCATTAGTCTTCCATGAATTCCTCACTGAGTGAGGAATCACTTGACATATGATCAAGACTGAATCAGCCACTTGAGGATGAGAGGTCTGTGAAAAAGATTTCTTTGATTCCAAGCCATAGAAAATGGAAGAAAATTAAGAGCTGAAACCAAGGTCTTGAGAAACATAAGGAGACAATCAAATTGTTTCTGTGATGGGCATCCTCATAACACTTGGCCAAGACTACCTGAATCATGGAGTATAGTTGAAAGAATTAGAGGTGATATTCTTGGGGGCATGCAATTCTGAAGAGTTCTCAGTGGCAAGCTTACAAGTAAGGTTAGAAAGTCATGTAGAATGGCATATATTGAGCTTTGAAGGAGCTGACAAGGGATACAAAATTAAGGATGGGATCCGCAAGATGTGTATTCCACTGTCAAATGCAATGCCTCAGCCAAAGATTCTTTCTTCAGGTTGGATCAAATGTCAATAAGGTTTTCAACATGGCCATTCCACGAGTGATTTTGTTGCCTTTGGTACACAACTTTGCTTTTGAACATTTTACTGAATCTGCCATCACCTTGAATATCTCCATGGCTATTTATTTTCCCCTCAAATAGAAACATAGAAACATAGAAAAATAGGAGCAGGAGTAAGCCATTCGGCCCTTCGAGCCTGCTCCGCCATTCAATATGATCATGGCTGATCCTCTATCTCATTACCATATTCCTGCTCGCTCCCCATACCCCTTGATACCTTTTGTGTCTAGAAATCTTTCTATCTCCTTCTTAAATATATTCAGTGACTTGGCCTCCACAGCCTTCTCTGGTAGAGAATTCCATAGGTTCACCACCCTCTGAGTGAAGAAATTTCTCCTCATCTCAGTCCTAAATGTCCTACCCCGAATCCTGAGACTGTGACCCCTCGTTCTAGACCTCCCAGCCAGGGGATACATCCTCCCTGCATCCAGTCTGTCCAGCCCTGTCAGAATTTTATACGTTTCAATGAGGTCCCCTCTCATTCTTCTAAACTCCAGTGAATACAGGTCTAGTCGACCCAATCTCTCCTCATACGACAGTCCTGCCATCCCAGGAATCAGTCTGGTTGATATCTCTATGCTTTTGTTCATGGTTGGACTCTTTTTCCACAAATGCATGTATTCCTCAGAACTCTGTCCAGTCTTCCACTCTTTTATTTCTTCACATTAATGTTCTCCACCCAAACCCTATCCACTCTTCATTCCACTCAACATTCATCAACTTCATTCACTTCATGCACAGTGCTCACAATCATTGTCCTCCCTCAGGCAAATGCTGAATGATTACATCTTCATCTCCTCCATGCCCTTCGAGGTGGCAATGGGAATTGTGTTTCTTTTAATTGTTCAAAGGTACTTTCTTCATATTTCTCTCAAAACTAACCAACAGCTACCAATTCATAAATTTGATAGTTCGGTCCATTCTTCCTTCTTTGTCTATCAACATTTGTGCCTTCAATATTTCCTCTTCAAGTGGAACTCCACATCCCCTCCATTGCTAAAACTTCATTCAAGAAGTTTGGTTTCCTCTTTGATGCCAAACTCTTTACTTTTCAACAACTCTTTATTCTCTAAAACTCAAGTTCATCCAAGATTTGATAACTACTTCCGTATTTTTGTATGCTCTCAATAAAAAGCTTGTCATTTGATAGGTGATCTCATTTTCAGCCTTGATGCAGACGACGCTTGCGTCTGCGCTCACTCAGAGGTCGAACACCACAGACACAATTCACGTACGAAACGGGGTCAAGCAAGACTGTGTCATCGCACCAACGCTCTTCTCGATCTTCCTTGCTGCAATGCTCCATCTCACCCTCAGTAAGCTCCCCGCTGGAGTGGAGCTAATTTACAGAACAAACGGGAAACTGTTCAACCTCCGTCGCCTCCAGTCCAGATCCAAGGTCGTCCCATCCTCTGTCATTGAATTACAGTATGCAGACGATGCTTGCGTCTGCGCTCACTCGGAGGTCGAACTCCAAACCATCGTCAACACCTTCACCGAAGTGTACGAGAGCATGAGCCTTACACTAAACGTCTGTAAGAAAAAGGTCCTCTACCAACCTACCCCCACCACACTGTACTGCCCCCCGATTATCAAAATCCACGACAAGGCCTTGGACAACTTGGACCACTTTCCATGCCTCGGGAGCCTACTGTCAACAAGGATAGGCATCGATGACGAAGTCCAACACCGCCTTCAGTGTGCCAGTGCAGCCTTTGGTCACCTGAGGAAGAGAGTGTTTGAAGACCAGGACCTCAAACCCGGCACTAAGCTTATGGTCTACAGAGCAGCAGTGATACCCGCCCTCCTGTATGCCTCAGAGACATGGACCATGTACAGCAGGCACCTCAAAGCACTGGAGAGGTAGCACCAACGCTGCCTCCGCAAGATCCTGCAAATTCATTGGCAGGATAGACACACCAACGTCAGTGTTCTCGCTCAGGCCAACATCCCCAGCATCGAAGCTTTGACCACGCTCGATCAGCTCCAATGGACGGGTCACATCGTCCGCATGCCCGATAGGAGACTCCCAAATAAGCGCTCTACTCGGAGCTCCGGCATGGCAAGAGAGCCCCAGGTGGGCAGAGGAAATGCTTCAAGGACACCCTCAAAGCCTCCTTGAAAAAGTGCAACATCCGCACTGACACCTGGGAACCCCTGGCCCAAGACCGCACAAAGTGGAGAAGAAGCATCCGAGAAGGCGCCGAACATCTCGAGTCTCTTCGCCGGTAGCAAGCAGAAGCCAAGCAGCGCAAGGAGCGCACATCAACCCAAGCACCCCACCCACCCGCCCCTTCAACCACCGTCTGCCCCACCTGTGACAGAGACTGTAGGTCCCGCATTGGACTCATCAGTCACCTGAGAACTCATTTTTAATGTGGAAGCAAGTCATCCTCGGTTCCGAGGGACTGCCTAAGAAGAAGAAGGAGGATCTCATTTTCACCTCTAGCCTCCAACCTCTGTTTCTCTGTGAGGCAAACTTTCTTGTCTTTCGAATTTGATCAATATTATTGTCCTCAGTGCTCTTCTGAGCATTTTCTTTGGTTCCTTCCAAATGTCAAATATGCCATTCTACCTGCTCTTCCTTCTTCCGACATCCCTGTTGCATTGAACTCTAGACTCATAATGCTGTCCTCTACTCTAACTCTTAATTTTAATTCATTCTTTCCCAAGACCTCACAACATGAAAGTACTTATCACCCTCAATCTTCCCATTAGACTTTTAAAGCCCAAGATTGACATCATCTAATCACTCGTTTCTGATGTAGTTCATCTGTTTTATTTTCAACCTTGAAGGGCCTCAATCCTTGCTGGCTGGTTCTCTTTAAATAGTATTTCTTTTATTATTCATTCTCGGGATGTGGGTGTCACTGACAAGGCTGGCATTTTATTGCCCATCCCTAACTGCCCTTGAGAAGGTGGTGGCGGGCAATGTTTACAGTAAGCTGCGCTTTGTTCTGCGTAGCCTCTTTCTTTTAATGTGCGGTCCCTTTACATTTCTGCGCATGCGCGGAACTTACAGTGGAAAAGCCAGTGAGCGGCCTACGCGGGAGGGAACGTTGGTGGTGGGCCTTCTTCTTGAAGCCCTGAAGTCCATGTGGTGAAAGTGCTTCCACAATGCTGTTAGGTAGGGAGTTCCAGGATTTTGACCCAGCGACAATGAAGGAACGGTGGCAATAAATATTCAAATCAGGATGGTGTTTGACTTGGAGGGGAGCTTGAAGTAATGATGTTCCCATGCACCTGCTGCTCTTGACCTTTTAGGTGGTGGAGGTCGTGGGTTTGGGAGGCTCTGCCGAAGAGGCCTTGATGATTTGCTGCAGTGCTTCCTGTAGATGGTACACACTGCAGCCACGGTACGCCAGTGCTGGAGGGAATGGATGTTTAAGCTGGTGGATGGGGTGCCGATCATTCGGATTGCTTTGTCATGGATGATCTTGAGTAGGTGAGAGATTGAGGTTCTATGCTTTATATCCAAGAATTTAGTCTGGCTGGAGGGACATGGAAGCTGCTATATTTCGCCTCTCCAATTGAGATACGCTGTTGCCATTCAGGATCTGCAGGTGAGTACTCTGAGAAGTAGTGCAAGGAAATTAAAGATTAGTGAAAATGACCAGCAACTCTGAATAGTTTATGTGGAGATTTTATTCTTACAAAATTAATGTTCATGGAAAGATAGAGGCCTGAAACATGAAGGTATGAGAGCAGAGTTGACTGAAGTGGACTGGGAAAATAGATTAAAGTGTAAGACGGTACATGAGCAGTGGTGTACATTCAAGGAGATATTTCACAACTTTCAAGAAAAATATATTCCAGTGAGGAAAAAGGGGCGTAAAAGAAAAGACAGCCATCCGTGGCTAAGTAAAGTAATAAAGGATAGTATTCGACTGAAAACAAGGGCATATAAAGTAGCCAAATCTAGTGGGAGGATAGAAGATTGGGAAGCATTTAAAAGCCAGCAAAGAATAATTAAAAGATTAATTAAGAAAGGGAAGATAGATTATGAAAGTAAACTAGCAAAAAATATAAAAACAGATAGCAAGAGTTTCTACAGTTATATAAAAAGAAAAAGGGTGGCTGAAGTGAATGTTGGTCCCTTAGAGGACGAGACCGGGAAATTAGTGGTGGGGAACATGGAGATTGCAGAAACGCTAAACAAATATTTTGTATCAGTCTTTACAGTAGAGGACACTAAAAATATCCCAACACTGGACAAACAGGGGGCTATGGGGGGGGGAGGAGCTAAACACGATTAAAATCACTAAGAAGGTGGTACTCGGTAAGATAATGGGACTAAAGGCGGATAAATCCCCTGGACCTGATGGCTTACATCCTAGGGTCTTGAGAGAAGTAGCAGTAGGGATTGTGGATGCATTGGTGGTAATTTTCCCAAACTCCCTGGATTCAGGAAAGGTCCCAGCAGATTAGAAAACTGCTAATGTAACACCCTTATTTAAAAAGGGAGGCAGACAAAAGGCTGGAAACTATAGACCAGTTAGCCTAACATCTGTGGTTGGTAAAATGTTGGAGTCCATTATTGAGAAAGCAGTAACAGGACATTTGGATAAGCATAATTTAATAGGACAGAGTCAGCATGGTTTTACGAAGGGGAAGTCATGTTTGACAAATTTGCTCGAATTCTTTGAGGACGTAACAAACAGGGTGGATAAAGGGAAACCAGTGGATGTGGTGTATTTGGACTTCCAAAAGGCATTTGACAAGGTTCCACATAAAAGATTACTGCACAAGATAAAAAATCACGGGATTGGGGGCAATATACTGGCATGGGTGGAAGATTGGCTATCTAACAGAAAACAGAGAGTTGGGATAAATGGTTCATTCTCAGGTTGGCAATCAGTAACTAGTGGTGTTCCGCAGGGGTCAGTGCTGGGACCCCAACTCTTTACAATCTATATTAACGATTTGGAGGAAGGGACCGAGTGCACCGTATCCAAGTTTGCCGATGATACAAAGATAGGAGGGAAAGCAGTGAGGAGGACATAAAAAACCTGCAAAAGGACATAGACAGGCTGGGTGAATGGGCAAACATTTGGCAGATGGAATATAATGTTGGAAAGAGCAATTTATTATCTAAATGGAGAGAAATTGCAAAGTGTTACAGTACAAAAGGATCTGGGGGTCCTGGTGCATGAAACACAGAAACACAGTATGCAGATACAGCAGGTGATCAGGAAGGCCAATGGAATCTTGGCTTTTATTGCAAGGGGGATGGAGTATAAAAGCAGGGAAGTCTTGCTGCAGTTATACAGGGTACTGGTGAGGCCACACCCGGAATACTGCGTACAGTTTTGGTTTCCATATTTAAGAAAAGATATACTTGCTCTCGAGGCAGTTCAGAGAAGGTTCACTCAGTTGATTCCGAAGATGAGGGGGTTGACTTATGAGGAAAGGTTGAGTAGGTTGGGCCTCTACTCATTGGAATTCCGAAGAATGAGAGGCGATCTTATCGAAACATATAAGATTGTGAGGGGGCTTGTTCGGGTGGATGCGGTGAGGATGTTTCCACTGATGGGTGAGACTAGAACTAGGGGGCATAATCTTAGAATAAGGGGCTGCCCTTTCAAAACTGAGATGAGGAGAAACTTCTTCACTCAGAGGGTAGTAAATCTATGGAATTTGCTACCTCAGAGAGTTGTGGAAGCTGCGACATTAAATAAATTTAAAACGGAGATAGAAAGTTTCCTAGCTGATAAGGGAATAAGAGGTTACGGGGAGAGGGCAGGGAAGTGGACGTGAGTCTAAGTTCGGATCAGCCATGATCCTATTGAATGGCGGAGCAGGCCCGAGGGGCTGTATGGCCTACTCCTGCTCCTACTTCTTATGTTCTTATGATGCCTCAACCTTTTCAAGAGGAACTATAAGGGGCTAAATTGGCAGTGTAGTGCCTCGTTTTTTGGCACTACGTGGCCACATGAGGAGAAAAAATGGGGTCCAAGTTGCGTGCGCACACTTCCAACCGGAAGTACACCAGACGCCATCTTGCTGAAGGGGTTTGCGCGCGCTGCCTAATGATCACCAGCAATGTGCAGAGCACTGAGATGATGAAGCAAGTCAGTGTGTAACACTGATTTGATGCCAGCGCTGCCATTTTCAAACTCCACATTCCAGGTCAATGCCCTGTCTTAACCTTGCACAGCTGAACACAATGTTAAATGGATTGAAGGACCACCCACCAGCGCTATTAAAAGGGATCATGAACTACTTACAGCTTAGTTGCTGGATTATTTCTTCTGGCTGCTAGTGCAATTGTACGTGTTTTTGGAGCTTTCCTATACTTGGCTAAAGTTTGAATAGTCTACAGGTAGCGGTCTGGCTGGTTTTGAAGTAATTTTTCGGTCATTAAAAATCTTGTGCTGAAAAAAGTTGCTTCCAGACATGGGTAGCTTGGTAGGACTTCCTCTGGGAATTGACCATGACTGGGAGAATGAAGATAGGTCATGCAGAGCAGAACAAACTGCTAGAAGAGGGAGGAATGGGAGAAGGGTGCTCAGCAGGAGGCCATATCCGCTGAGGGTCTTCAGGGAGCAATTCTCTTACCTCAACCTCATCAAGGACCAATGCATGAGATATCTTTACTTTACAAAAGAGGTTGTGACTGAAATCTGCCAACTGCTGCAGCCACAACTGCAACCTCAAAGTAGGGCAAGGACAGCATTGCCTGGCTGTCAAGGTGACCGTGGCTCTTAACTTTTATGCGTCAGGCTCCTTCCAGGCTGCTGCTGGGGATATAAGCAATATCTCACAGTTTGCAGTGCACTGCTGCATAAGGGAGGTCACTGAAGCTCTCTATACACAGAGAGACAGCTTCATCTCATTCTCTCTTGCCAGAAAAAAGTAGGTGGAACGAGCACAAGGTTTTGCACCGATTGGAGGCTTCCCCATGGTGCAGGGTGCCTTTGTCTTCACGCACATTGCCTTGCATGCATCTTATGTGAACTCGGTGATATTCATGAACCAAAAGGGATTCCACTCCCTCAATGTGCAGTTGGTGTGCGACCACAGGCAACGCATAATGCAGGTGAATGCCAATTATCCTGGCAGCAGTCACAATTTGTTTATTCTCTGGTCGTCCTTTGTTCCACCTGTATTTGAATCAGCATGGCAAGTCAAAGGCTGTCCACTGGGTGACAAAGGGTTATCCTCTCATGACATGGCTCATGTCTCCGGTCTGGAACCCATGCACATGTGCACAGCCGGCCTACAATGAGAGCCATGCTGCCATAACAAACATTATAGAGCACACCATCGGCATACTCAAGCAGCACTTCTGCTGCCTGGACCGCTCTGGAGAAGCCCTGCAGTACTCAGCTGAGTGGGTATCAAGATTTCTGGCACTATGCTGCATGCTGCACAACCTGGCCATTTTGAGGGAACTGTAGTGTCCGAGTATAAATAATACATGGACTGCAGGAGAACAATAATAACTGGTATTTACTGAACAGAGGGTACTCTTTTTGTTCGTACCAAAAAAAAAACAAATTGACTGTAAACAAAAGTTCAACTAAAACTTAACAAATCATATTAAAATTCGGTTATCCGGGTTGATGATGCACTCCAGTCCCCGCGGCGCCCACCGGTCGCGGAAATACTCAAGCGCACCAGCGGACACCGCGTGCTCCATCTCCAGGGCCACCCGGGCGCGAACATGGCCGCGGAAGAGAGGCAGGCAATCCGGCTGGACGACCCCCTCGACCGCCCGCTGCCTGGACCAGTTGATGGCTCTTTTAGCCAGGCCCAGGAGCAGGCCCACAAGGAGGTCCTCCAACCTGTCCGCTCCCCTCCGCACCGGGTGACCGTAGATCAAGAGCGTGGGACTGAAGTGCAACCAAAAATCGAGGAGCAGCCCCTTCAAGTAGTGAAAGAGGGGCTGCAACCTCTCACACTCCATATATACGTGAAACACGGACTCCTCCAGGCCGCAAAAAATGCAGGTGGCCTGGGAGTCCGTGAACCTACATAAAACCTTATTGCACGGGACCGCTCCGTGCAACACCCTCCAGGCCAAGTCCCCGATGGAACAAGGGAGGACTCCCGCGTAGAGAGCCCTCCATTGGGGACCTCCGCCACCGCCAGTCGGCAAGACGCCACGCCAAGGCGTGTCCGGACGGTAGACGAAGATGGCAAAGTGGAGAGTGTGCAGGAGCAGCCCGTACAGGAAACCCCTCCGCGCGGAATGAAAAGGCACGGAGGGTATTTCCTTGAGACGGCTCAAGTTGTGAGGTGCCGGTTCCCGAGGGGAGTTTCGGGGCCGGGCGCCGATGAAGAATTCCGTCCGAACGGGGGTAAGCTTGGACGGGATCGCCCCACATGCTTGAGCCGCCTCGATACACCTAGTGGAGTCGGGGCCCAGTGCCGCTTTCACCGATTCGATGGCTTCGACCGCGAGCCGGACGTTGGCCCAGGACAGGCGCCGCGCCAGCTCCTCCGGCGCCATCCAGCCCGCTCCTCCGCCATCGAGCAGGTCCCCGACTCTGGTCACCTTGCCAGGCACAGCCCTGCCCTCCGTCAGCCGCCGGAAACCGCGTTCGTGGAGGTGCGGATTCCTGAGCAGCGACTCCCGAAGGAGAGCCGCCGCTCCTGACGGGGGAGAGCTCCGCCTGGAAGCGGCGTAGTTCCAAACCCATAGCAGTTCCTGGTAGAAGACAGGCAGCTCCCGCAGGCCGGCACGCCTGCTGCCCACCTTCGCAAACAGGAGCTACGTGTCGTAATTGAGGCCGTGCAGCTGGCGGAAAAAAACGTCGCCAGCGCACACCATCTCGGAGGATTCTCGACGTACAGGTATCTCTGCAGCGTCTGAAGACGGAAAGTCGCAGCCTGGTTGCGAAGGCACACCAGCGCCTGACCACCCTCCCTAAGCGGGAGACACAGAACCGCGGCAGAGACCCAGTGCTTGCTTTTGTCCCAGAAGAAGTCGATGAGCTTCTTCTGTATCTTGGCAACAAACGCAGGGGGAGGGATCAAAGTGACCAACCGGTACCACAACATGGCGGCCACCAGCTGGTTTATGACCAGCGCTCGACCCCTGTAGGACAACACTCAGAGCAGTCCTGTCCAGCGTCCCAGGCGAGCGGTGACTTTGGCCTCCAGCTCTTGCCAGTTCGCCGGCCAGGCGTCCTCGGCAGGGCTAAGGTAGACTCCCAAATAGGGTCGGTGCGTGGTGCTCCAGGCGAAAGGCCTGAATTCCTCCGGCAGGGAGTCCACCCGCCACTGACCCACCAGGAGTCCGGAACATTTCTCCCAGTTGATCTTGGCGGAGGATGCGTCCGAGTAAATCTGCTGGCATTCCCGCATCCTCCGCAAGTCAGCGGGATCCGTGACCATGAGGAGCACGTCATCGGCGGAAGCCGAGAGGACCACCTCCACGCCCGGCCCTTGCAGAGCCAGTCCTGTCAACCTCTTCCGCAAGAGGCGCAGGAATGGCTCCACGCAAACGGCGTATAACTAACCGGACATGGGGCATCCCTGACACACCCCCCTCCCGAAGCGAAGGGGCGCTGTCAAGGACCCGTTAACTTTAATCAGACACTCCGGGGCGGCGTACAGAAGTCGGATCCGGGCGACGAAGTGCGTCCCGAACCCGAATGCGCGCAGAGTCCCGAAGAGATACTCGTGATCCACCCTATCGAACACCTTCTCCTGATCCAGGGAAAGGAAGGCGACCGACAGACCAGCCCTCTGGGAGTGGTGGACCAGGTCCCGGATCAGATGGATGTTATCGTGGATGGTCTGGCCCGGGACCGTGTAGGACTGGTCGGGGTGGATCATGTGGGCCAGCACAGTGCCATGGCGAGCAGACATGGCTCTGGCAAAGATTTTATTGTCCGTGCTGAGGAGGGAGACCGGGCGCCAGTTCTTAAGGAGGCGGAGATCGCCCTTCTTGGGCAGCAGGACAATGACCGCCCTGCGCCAAGAGAGGGGCATCTCCCCGGTCGCCAAACTTTCCCCCAGGACCCGCGCATAGTCGCCCCCCAAGACGTCCCAGAACGTCATGTGGAACTCCACGGTCAGCCCATCCAGCCCCGGGGACTTTCCCCTAGAGAGCTGGCAGAGGGCGCCGGTCAGCTCCGCCAGGCTTAGCGGAGCGTCCACTTTTTCGGCGCCCTCCGGGCTGACCTTCGGCAGGTCCTCGCACAAAACTCTGCGCGCATCCTTGCTGGACGGATCCAGAGAGAACAGAGCCCCGTAGTAGGCGTGGGTCTCCGCGCTGATTCCCTCCGGATCCGAGACCAGAGATCCGTCGTCGGCCAGCAGCCCCAAGAGCTGCTTACGGACCCCCTGTCTTTTTTCCAGCGAGTAGAAGAAGGGGGAGCCGCAGTCCAGGTCCCGCAGGAGCTGGATCCGCGACCTCACGTACGCGCCTCGGGACCCGACCAGCTGCAGGTCCTTCAGCGCGCCCTTCTTCTCTTTGTACACCTTCTGCAGGGCCGGGTCCTCGACGACCTGACCGAGACGGGACTCCAGGTCAAGCACCTCCTTCTCCAATCGCCCGACCCGGGCCTCCCGCCTCTTGGTCGACCCCTTCGCGTACTCCTGACAGAAGAGACGGATGTGAGCCTTGCCCACATCCCACCATAGCCTCAAGGAGGGGAAGCCCCCCTGCTTCCTTCTCCAGTCGGCCCAGAACCAAAAAAACGAATCCCAGAACCGCGCGTCCTCCAGCAGCAGGTTGTTAAAATGCCAGTACGCGGACCCCCCCGCGCGCGCAGCGGAGCGAGCTCCGCCCACACCAGGTGGTGGTCCATGCACGGCACCGGCCGCATGGAAGCCGCCGGAATGCAGGAGACGTACGCCCGGGAAATATAAAGGCGGTCGATTCTGGACCTTCCTCCCCCAGACCTCACGCTAGTGAAGGCGCTGGAGTCGGGGTGGAGGTTTCGCCAGACGTCCACCAAGTCGAAGGACCCAACCAGGTCCCTCAACTTCTCCATCGCCGCCGGGCTTCGCGGGGGACCCGAACGGTCCCTCGCCTCGAGGGTGCAGTTAAAATCCCCCCCGAGGATGACGCACTCGCCCACGTCGACAGAGCCCAAAAGAGCGGACACTTCTTCGAAGAAGCGCACTTGCTGCGCACTGGTCTGAGGGGCGTACACGTTCACTAGATGGAGCGGCACGCCCCCCAGGCGAACAGTGACCTGGAGCAAGCGGCCCGGCACGTGCTCCTTGACCCCCAAGATCTCCGGCTGAAAATGCGGGGCCAGCATGATAGCCACCCCGCTGGAATTGTTGGAGAGGTGACTCATGCTGACCCCTCCTTGCCACTCCAGGAGCCACGTGGCTTCGTCTCCCGGAACGGTGTGGGTTTCTTGCAGGAAGCACACCGCATACTTCCCGTCCCGAAGGACCGAGAAGTTATTGAATCTGCGGCATGCCTCCCTGCTGCCGTTGATATTGAGGCTGGCTATGGTTATCTTCATGTCAGAAGCATAGTGCAACCTCTACCTACACCTAACGGGGGGAGGAAGCGCAGCCGCTGGTCAGCCGCCACTTCCTCAGCAGCCCAGTGAGAAACGTTCTGAGCCGATGCAGCTGAAACTGGTTCACACCCTCGTCCGCGCCCATGATCTTAATGGCAGCGCGGACGGGTATGATGAGCAGCGCCAACTCCGACCACCTGTCGAGGGCCAGCTGGACCTTATTGCGCTGACCCAGGCACGTAGCCATAAAATCTCGGAGTTCCCTTACGGGAATGAGGGGAGACTCGGCAAGGGGCACGAGGCCATCCATTGCCTCGTCGGCGCTGGAATCCGAATCATCCTCCGTGCCCATCACCGAGTCCCCATTCTCCTCCAGGGGGTCGTCATCAGCGGCCGAGCTGTCCGCCGCGCAGTGCAAAGTGAACGGCTCGGCCGCACCAGCCAGCCCCGCCTCCACCCGGATCCCACCCCCAGGATCGACGGCAGAGGATTTCTCCCTGGGCTCCTCCAGGGGTGCTGGGCCAGAAGACGGCGGCGGTTCAGAGCTCCCCTCCGCCCCAGACGCCGGAACGACCGGAGAAACCGAGGAGAGAACAATTCCCAGCCCCTCCAGTACGTCCGGCACCAGAGACGCAGCCAGGGGGCCATCCCCCTCCCCGCCACCAACCTCCGACCCAGCAGATGGGGTGTTTTGAATAAAAACCTCTACCAGGTCGAGCAGCCCCTGGGAGATGTCCGGGTCGCATTGGGCGAGCTCATTATCCTCGAGCTCGCCTGACCCAGACACCAGGCCGCCCGACCCGGCGAGGGGTAACGGCACGGATAGAACATCTATTTCCGCCGCGGGTTGTTCCGCGACCCCCACCCACGGGCAGGGTCTCGTCCCCATCCCCGGGAGGCACATGCTGGACAGACACATCTGCCTCAGCCTCCCGAGGGACAGGCGACCCCTGCCGATCGCTGGTGATGGTGACAGCAGGGGGGGTGGGGGGGCGCAGTACCCGCGGCGGGCGACGACCCCCCCTGCTCGGAGGGACCTTCCTCCTGCCGGTCCTCCTCCTCTTCCAGGGGGTCGCGCCTTCTTTTTAGCATGGAGGGAGTGAGGGAGACCTCCATGTCTGCAAAGGCCTCCTCCTCAGCTCCCTCCGGCGGAGCAGGTTTGTCGGGCTCCTCGGGCCCGAGCCCGGCCGCAGGTAATGGCGTTTCCGCTACGGCGGTTGCGGCCACAGGCTCGGGCACGAGGCCCCTCCCGCTCGCGTCTGCCACGACCAACTCCGCGAGGAGCGCGGATGTCAGGGGCTCTAGGTTTAGGGGCTGGCCATCCACGGGGGGACCCGCCCTGAGGTGTTTCGATTTTCATCGCGCCTTCTTTCCGCCCGGACGCGCTCCCTCCCCCCCCGCCGGAGGCCCTGATGGCATCGGCCTCCGACCGCGCATCAGTGGCTCCCGACGCATGGACAGAACCGGGGGGAGGAGCGGTGGCGGCGCCAGCCTCGGCCACGCCAGACGATCTGGCGGCCTTGGAGGCGGGGCAGTTTTTTCTGATGTGCCCCACCTCCTTGCAGGCGTGGCACCGCACACCGTCCGACGTCCAGAAGACGCGATAGGCGGTCCCCTCGTGAAGGATGACGAAAGGCCCGTCTGTGTCCTCCTCCCACGCCAGCTGGGTAAACAGCTGGCGCCGGAAGGAGAAGACGTGGCGAAGGCTGGCTTCCCGGAAGCCGAGCGGGATGGGTGTAATCCCCGACCTCACCTCCCCAAGTTGACGTAAATGGGGAAGGAGGAGCTCACCAGGAACATAGGGCGGGACGTTGGAAAGGACGATCCTCTGCGCGGTGGCCTCGAGAGGATCCACCGGCAGGAAGGTCCCGCCCACGGTGAGCCCCTTGGCGATGGCCAGGGACACCGCCCGCTCCGACCCCAGGAAGAACACAGCCTTCCCATACATTTTTGAGGCCGCGACGATGGCTGAGGGGCCGACAACCCCAGCCATGGCTTTAACGCAGGCCTCAATGGTCATAGTGGGGTGAGTGTAGCTCTTCACCCCAAGCTTTTTTGTTATAGGTTTAAAGGGTGACGGGGCAGCAGAAGCAGCGGGAGCAGCTGTGGCTGTGGCTGCCACTCCCGCATAAGTCCTAGCTGGCCCCGCCACCGGCAAAGATGCAGTCGCCATTATGGGGTGTTTTTATAAGGGCTACACTCACCACAAGTCACAGGCCTGAAGGTGTTAATGGCCTCAGGTATTTTTTGGTCCTCTATTGAGCAGAGGGAGCTGTTTAAAATGAAGACACACCTCTCCCCTTATTGGTTGAAATTGGGAGAGGGGCTTTCTCCCCTCTGCTCAATAGGCAATTAATAATTAAAGATGAAATGAGGTGCCTCAGAGAGAAAGGCAGAGAAAGACAAAGAGAGAGAGAGAGAGAGAAGGGGGGTGGGAAGGAGGGAGGTGGCAAGGACAGTGTTGCCACTCAGGATGGTGGGTGGGTGTTGGCAGGGGTGCACTCTCCGATGGGATTTAAAAGTCTTTGATGGTGGTGGTCTTCTGGCAGGGGGAGAAGATGTCTTCACCTGGGAAAGCTGGAGATGCCCAGGCTCAGTCCTGCACCAGGTCTTAATGATGTAATTAATGGAATTAACCACTTAACCTAGGCAGCTCCAGCTGGCCCAGGTCAGGCAATAGAAGGGCTGCTTAATTAATGGTGTGTGTGGCCAAGTTTTTAACAAGAACCACACACACACACACACAGCCACCCCTTGATGTTCCGGCCTTGTTTTCTTCTTTTCTCCCCCCACCTAAAATACAAAGGCCTAGAAATTGAGTAGCCTTAGCGCCGCATTTGCGGCGCTAGAGGGCCTAGCGCCGGAGTTATGGCCAGTTGGGAAATTGAGTGGGGCCCTTCCGTCGGCGTTAAGCCGGTAGCGCTGCGCCGGCACCGATGACGTCATCGGTGTGCGCAGCGTCCCGGTTGCCATGCCGACGGGCCCCAGCGCCGAAATTCAGTTGCGGCCGCCTCGCCCGTGGCAGCCGCAACTAAGACTCTGGCAACCGAGTCTTCCCCGAGTTAGCGCCGGCGCATTAAGGTCGCGCGGCGGCCGGCCGCTTTCCCGTCGGCTGCCTGCCCGCACCTCCCTCCCCGGACTCCTCCACCCCCCCCCCCCGCGGAACAGATGCGTCTGGCCTGCAAGCCCGGCACTTGTCCGAGGTGCCGGGCTCATTTTTTCAATATTTCAACGGACAGCGGGCGGGTGCAGGCAGCTCCTCCTTAACTGAAGGAGGAGGCCTGCACTTCCCCAGCCTGCCGCACCGCATCGGGTGCCGCAGCGCCGGATTAGCGCCGCAATTCGGCACTCAGCGCCCATTGGGAGGCGCTCACGCCCGCCAGTAGCGCCGGCAGCCGTCTGGGCGCGGCGCTACTGAATTTTTGGCGCGCGCAAGGGAATTAGCGCCGGCGCTAAATTTCCGGCGCTAAAGCCCTGGCGCGGCGTCAACTCAATTTCTAGGCCAAAGTCTTTGGGAGAGTGCCCCAAATAACACCCACCTGTAGATATTTTGAAAGGTGATATTCCTCCCTCCTTCCGAACAGTTGGTGTTGGTTGATACTGGTTTCTCTCCCCTCTCTCCTTCTCCTGAAGTGGAGGCCAATTTGGAGAGGCAGTAATGGGAAAGGCCTCTCCCCTGGTTGGTGTTGTTGCTGGCCTCCCTTCTCCTTCTCCTCCTCTGTCCTCTCCCTCCAGGCGCCTCAGTTGATATGATGATGGTGGAGGTGGAGGTGGTGGTGGTCCAGCGTTCTCCTCCTCTGCCTGGTCAGGGGACCACCACTTTAGACCACTCTCCAAGTCTGGCTGCTCCCTCTGCTTGTGGTTGCAGCTGCACAGCCAGCAATGCTGTGAATGCTGAACAGAGGGTACTCTTTTTGTTCGTACCAAAAAAAAACCAAATTGATTGTAAACAAAAGTTCAACTAAAACTTAACAAATCATATTAAAATTGGGTTATCCGTGTTGATGATGCACTCCAGTTCCCACGGCGCCCACCGGTCGCGGAAATACTCAAGCGCACCGGCGTACACCGCGTGCTCCATCTCCAGGGCCACCCGGGCGCAAACATGGCCGCGAAAGAGAGGCAGGCAATCCGGCTGGATGACCCCCTCGACCGCCCGCTGCCTGGACCAATTGATGGCTCTTTTAGCCAGGCCCAGGAGCAGGCCCACAAGGAGGTCCTCCAACCTGTCCGCTCCCCTCCGCACCGGGTGACCGTAGATCAAGAGCGTGGGACTGAAGTGCAACCAAAAATCGAGGAGCAGCCCATTCAAGTCGTGAAAGAGGGGCTGCAACCTCTCACACTCCATATAAATGTGAAACACGGACTCCTCCAGGCCGCAAAAAATGCAGGCGACCTGGGAGTCCGTGAACCTACTTAAAACCTTATTGCACGGGACCGCTCCGTGTAACACCCTCCAGGCCAAGTCCCCGATGGAACAAGGGAGGACTCCCGTGTAGAGAGCCCTCCATTGGGGACCTCTGCCACCGCCAGTCGGCAAGACGCCACGCCAAGGCGTGTCCGGACGGTAGACGAAGATGGCAAAGTGGAGAGTGTGCAGGAGCAGCCCGTACAGGAAACCCCTCCGCGCGGAATGAAAAGGCACGGAGGGTATTTCCTCAAGACGGCTCAAGTTGTGAGGCGCCGGTTCCCGAGGGGAGTTTCGGGGCCGGGCGCCGATGAGGAATTCCGTCCGAACGGGGGTAAGCTCGGATGGGATCGCCCCACATGCTTGAGCCGCCTCGATACACCTAGTGGAGTCGGGGCCCAGTGCCGCTTTCACCGATTCGATGGCTTCGACCCCGAGCCGGACGTTGGCCCAGGACAGGCGCCGCGCCAGCTCCTCCGGCGCCATCCAGCCCGCTCCTCCGCCATCGAGCAGGCCCCCGACTCTGGTCACCTTGCCAGGCACAGCCCTACCCTCCGCCAGCCGCCCGAACCCGTGTTCGTGGAGGTGCGGATTCCTGAGCAGCGGCTCCCGAAGGAGAGCCGCCGCTGCTGACGGGGGAGAGCTCCGCCTGGAAGCGACGTAGTTCCAAACCCATAGCAGTTCCTGGTAGAAGACAGGCAGCTCCCGCAGGCCGGCACGCCTGCTGCCCACTTTCGCAAACAGGAGCTGCGTGTCGTAATTGAGGCTGTGAAGCTGGCGGAAGAAAAACGTCGCCAGCGCACACCATTTCGGAGGATTCTCGACGTACAGGTATTTCTGCAGCGTCTGAAGACGGAAAGTCGCAGCCTGGGTGCGAAGGCACACCAGCGCCTGACCGCCCTCCCTAAGCGGGAGACACAGAACCGCGGCAGAGACCCCATGCTTCCTTTTGTCCCAGAAGAAGTCGATGAGCTTCTTCTGTATCTTGGCGACAAACGCAGGGGGAGGGATCAAAGTGACCAACCGGTACCACAACATGGCGGCCACCAGCTGGTTTATGACCAGCGCTCGACCCCTGAAGGACAACACTCGGAGCAGTCCTGTCCAGCGTCCCAGGCGAGCGGTGACTTTGGCCTCCAGCTCTTACCAGTTCGCCGGCCAGGCGTCCTCGGCAGGGCTAAGGTAGACTCCCAAATAGAGGAGGTGCGTGGTGCTCCAGGCAAAAGGCCTGAACTCCTCCGGCAGGGAGTCCACCCGCCACTGACCCACCAGGAGTCCGGAACATTTCTCCCAGTTGATCTTGGCGGAGGATGCGTCCGAGGAAATCTGCTGGCATTCCCGCATCCTCCGCAAGTAAGCGGGATCCGTGACCGTGAGGAGCACATCATCAGCGTAAGCCGAGAGGACCACCTCCACGCCCGGCCCTTGCAGAGCCAGTCCCGTCAACCTCTTCCGCAAGAGGCGCAGGAATGGCTCCACGCAAACGGCGTATAACTGACCGGACATGGGGCATCCCTGACGCACCCCCCTCCCGAAGCGAAGGGGCGCCGGCAAGGACCCGTTAACTTTAATCAGACACTCCGCGGCGGCGTACAGAAGTTGGATCCGGGCGACGAAATGCGTCCTGAACCCGAATGCGAGCAGAGTCCCGAAGAGATACTCGTGATCCACCCTGTCGAACGCCTTCTCCTGATCCAGGGAAAGGAAGGCGACCGACAGACCAGCCCTCTGGGAGTGGTGGACCAGGTCCCAGACCAGATGGATGTTATCGTGGATGCTCCGGCCCGGGACCGTGTTGGACTGGTCGGGGTGGATCATGTGGGCCAGCACGGTGCCAAGGCGAGCAGACATGGCCCTGGCAAAGGTTTTATAGTCCGTGCTGAGGAGGGAGACCGGGCGCCAGTTCTTAAGGAGGCGGAGATAGCCCTTCTTGGGCAGCAGGACAATGACCGCCCTGCGCCAAGAGAGGGGCATCTCCCCAGTCGCCAAACTTTCCCCCAGGACCCGCGCGTAGTTGCCCCCCAAGATGTCCCAGAACGTCCTGTGGAACTCCACGGTCAGCCCGTCCAGCCCCGGGGACTTTCCCCTAGAGAGCTGGCGGAGGGCGCCAGTCAGCTCCGCCAGGCTTAGCGGAGCGTCCAATTATTCGGCGCCCTCCGGGCTGACCTTCAGCAGGTCCTCCCACAAAACTCTGCGCGCATCCTCGCTGGACGGATCCGGAGAGAACAGAGCCCCGTAGTAGGCGCGGGTCTCCACACTGATTCCCTCCGGATCCAAGACCAGAGATCCGTCGTCGGCCAGCAGCCCCAAGAGCTGCTTACGGATCCCCCGTCATTTTTCCAGCGAGTAGAAGAAGGGGGAGCCGCGGTCCAGGTCCCGCAGGAGCTGGATCCGCGACCTCATGTACGCGCCTCGGGACCCGATGAGCTGCAGGTCCTTCATCGCGCCCTTCTTCTCTTCGTACACCTTCCGCAGGGCCGGGTCCTCGACGACCTGACCGAGACGGGACTCCAGGTCGAGCACCTCATTCTCCAATCGCCCGACCCGGGCCTCCCGCCTCTTGGTCGACCCCTTCGCGTACTCCTGACAGAAGAGACGGATGTGAGCCTTGCCTACATCCCACCATAGCCTCAAGGAGGGGAAGCCCCCCTGCTTCCTTCTCCAGACGGCCCAGAACTGACAAAACGAATCCCGGAACCGCGCGTCCTCCAGCAGCAGGTTGTTAAAATTCCAGTACGCGGACCACCCCGCACGTGCAGCGGAGCGAGCTCCGCCCACACCAGGTGGTGGTCCGTGCATGGCACCGGCCGCATGGAAGCCGCCGGAATGCAGGAGACGTACGCCCGGGAAATGTAAAGGCGTTCGATTCTGGACCTTCCTCCCCCAGACTTCACGCTAGTGAAGGCGCTGGAGTCGGGGTGGAGATTTCGCCAGACGTCCACCAAGTCGAAGGACCCAAGCAGGTCCCTCAACTTCTCCATCGCCGCCGGGCTTCGCGGGGGACCCAAACGGTCCCTCGCCTCGAGGGTGCAGTTAAAATCCCCCCCGAGGATGACGCACTCGCCCACGTCGACAGAGCCCAAAAGAGCGGACACTTCTTTGAAGAAGCGCACTTACTGCGCACCGGTCTGAGGGGCGTACACGTTCACTAGATGGAGTGGCATGCCCCCCAGGTGAACAGTGACCTGGAGCAAGCGGCCCGGCACGTGCTCCTTGACCCCCAAGATCTCCGGCTGGAAATGCGGGGCCAGCAAGATAGCCACCCCGCTGGAATTGTTGGAGAGGTGACTCATGCTGACCCCTCCTTGCCACTCCAGGAGCCACGTGGCTTCGTCTCCCGGAACGGTGTGGGTTTCTTGCAGGAAGCACACCGCATACTTCCCGTCCCGAAGGACCGAGAAGTTATTGAATCTGCGGCGCGCCTCCCTGCTGCCGTTGATGTTGAGGCTGGCTATGGTTATCTTCATGTCAGAAGCATAGTGCAATCTCTACCTGCACCTAATGGGGGGAGGAAGCGCAGCCGCTGGTCAGCCGCCACTTCCTCAGCAGCCCAGTGAGAAACGTTCTGAGCCGACACAGCTCGAGCGGGTCCACACCCTCGTCCGCGCCCATGATTTTAACGGCGGCGCGGCCGGATACGATGAGCAGCGCCAGCTCCGACCACCTGTCGAGGGCCAGCTGGACCTTATTGCGCTGACCCAGGCACGTGGCCATAAAATCCCGGAGTTCCCTTACGGGAATGAGGGGAGACTCGGCAAGGGGCACGAGGTCATCCATTGCCTCGTCGGCGCTGCAGTCCGAATCGTCCTCCGTGCCCATCACCGAGTCCCCGTCCTCCTCCAGGGGGTCATCACCAGCGGCCAACCAGTCCGCCGCGCAGTGCGAAGCGAACGGCTTGGCCGCACCAGCCAGCCCCGCCTCTGCCCGGATCCAACCCCCAGGATCGGCGGCAGAGGATTTCTCCCTGGGCTCCTCTAGGTGTGCTGGGCCAGAAGACGGCGGCAGTTCAGAGCTCCCTTCCGCCCCAGACGCCGGAATGACCGGAGAAACCGGGGAGAGAACAATTCCCGGCTCCTCCAGTACGTCCGGCACCAGAGACGCAGCCAGGGGGCCATCCTCCTCCCCGCCACCAGCCTCCGACCCAGCGGATGGGGTATTTTGAATTAGACCCTCGACCAGGTCGAGCAGCCCCTGGGAGATGTCTGGGTCGCATTGGGCGAGCTCATTATCCTCGAGCTCGCCCGACCCAGACCCCAGGCCGCCCGACCCGGCGAGGGGTAACGGCACGGATAGAATATCAATTTCCGCCGCGGGTTGCTCCGCGACCCCCCCCATGGGCAGGGTCTCGTCCCCATCCCCGGGAGGTACGCGTCGGACAGACACATCTGCCTCAGCCTCCCGAGGGACAGGCGACCCCTGCCGATCGCTGGTGATGAAGACAGCCGGGGGGGGGCGCAGTACCCGCGGCGGGCGACGACTCCCCCTGCTCGGAGGGACCTTCCTCCTCCCGGTCCTCCTCCTCTTCCAGGGGGTCGCGCCTTCTTTTTAGCACGGAGGGAGCGAGGGAGACCTCCATGACTGCAGAGGCCTCCTCCTGAGCTCCCTCCGGCGGAGCAGGTTTGGTGGGCTCCTAGGGCCCGATCCCGGCCGCAGGTAATGGTGTTTCCGCTACGGCGGTTGCGGCCACAGGCTCGGGCACGAGGCCCCTCCCGCTTGCGTCTGCCGCGAGGAGCGCGGGTGTAAGGGGTTCAAGGGGCAAGGGCTGGCCATCCACGGGGGGACCCGCCCAAAGGTGTTTATTTTTCCGCCGCGCCTTCTTTCCGGCCGGACACGCTCCCTCCCCCCCGCCGGAGGCCTTGGTGGCATCGGCCCCCAACGTCGACCGCGCATCAGACGTTCCCGACGCGCGGGCAGATCCGGGGGGAGGAGTGTCGGCGGCGCCAGCCTCGGCCGCGCGAGATGATCCGGCGGCCTTCGAGGCGGGGCAGTTTTTCCGGATGTGCCCCACCTCCTTGCAGGCGTGGCACCGCACACCATCCGACGTCCAGAAGACGCGATAGGCGGTCCCCTCGTGGTGGACGACGAATGCCCCGTCAGTGTCCTCCTCCCGCGCCAGCTGGATGAACAGCTGGCACCGGAAGGAGAAGACGTGGTGAAGGCTGGCCTCCCGGAAGCCGAGCGGGATGGGTGTGATCCCCGACCTCACCTCCCCAAGTTGACGTAGATGGGGAAGGAGGAGCTCACCAGGAACATAGGGCGGGACTTTCGAAATAACCACCCTCTGCGCGGTGGCCTCGAGGGGGTCCACCGGCAGGAAGGTCCGCCCACGGTGAGCCCCTTGGTGACAGCCAGGGACACCGCCCGCTCCGACCCCAGGAAGAACACAGCCTTCCCATACAGTTCGGGCAGGGAGCAGCAGCGGAGAGCAGCAGAGGCCCGGCTTAAAAACCGGCGCCAAAGCAGAAGCCCGACCAGTTCGGGCAGGGAGCAGCAGCGGAGAGCAGCAGAGGCCCGGCTTAAAAACCGGCGCCAAAGCAGAAGCCCGACCAGTTCGGGCAGGGAGCAGCAGCGGAGAGCAGCAGAGGCCCGGCTTAAAAACCGGCGCCAAAGCAGAAGCCCGACCAGTTCGGGCAGGGAGCAGCAGCGGAGAGCAGCAGAGGCCCGGCTTAAAAACCGGCGCCAAAGCAGAAGCCCGACCAGTTCGGGCAGGGAGCAGCAGCGGAGAGCAGCAGAGGCCCGGCTTAAAAACCGGCGCCAAAGCAGAAGCCCGACCAGTTCGGGCAGGGAGCAGCAGCGGTGAGCAGCAGAGGCCCGGCTTAAAAACCGGCGCCAAAGCAGAAGCCCGACCAGTTCGGGCAGGGAGCAGCAGCGGAGAGCAGCAGAGGCCCGGCTTAAAAACCGGCGCCAAAGCAGAAGCCCGACCAGTTCGGGCAGGGAGCAGCAGCGGAGAGCAGCAGAGGCCCGGCTTAAAAACCGGCGCCAAAGCAGAAGCCCGACCAGTTCGGGCAGGGAGCAGCAGCGGAGAGCAGCAGAGGCCCGGCTTAAAAACCGGCGCCAAAGCAGAAGCCCGACCAGTTCGGGCAGGGAGCAGCAGCGGAGAGCAGCAGAGGCCCGGCTTAAAAACCGGCGCCAAAGCAGAAGCCCGACCAGTTCGGGCAGGGAGCAGCAGCGGAGAGCAGCAGAGGCCCGGCTTAAAAACCGGCGCCAAAGCAGAAGCGTACCAAATCAACATCAGAGGAGAGAGGTAAAAAATAATCAGAGTGTGACGTCACCAGGGAGCACGTAAGTGATTGGTTGGTGAGTATTTCTCTCTTTTCAGTACAAGCTTGAATTCTGTGGTGTTAAATTTCTCGGGATTAAGGTGTAGTGGGGACAGTTGGTAAATAAAGCGCCCTAGAGTATATCTGTAACTGGGGTATTGAATTAATTTTTAAATTAATTAAAGGAGTAAGTCATGGCAGGAGAGCTCAGACCCGTGTTCTGCTCCTCTTGCTCCATGTGGGAAATCAGGGACGCTGCCAGTGTCCCTGACGACCATGTGTGCGGGAAATGCATCCAGCTGCAGCTACTTGTAGACCGCATTGCGGCGCTCGAGCTGCGGGTGGATGGGTTGTGGAGCATGCGCGATGCTGAGAGGCTCGTGGATACCACGTTTAGCGAGTTGTGCACGCCTCAGGGTAGGGCAGCACAGGGAGTGACCATCAGGCGGAGCAACAAAGGCAGGCAGGTAGTGCAGGGAACCCCTACGGACATCCCCCTTTCAAACAGGTATACCGCTTTGGATACTGTTGAGGGGGATGACTCACCAGGGGAAGGCAGCAGCAGCCAACTTCCTGGCACTGGGGGTGCTCCTGCTGCCCAGGAGGGGGGGAAAAAGAGTGGGAGAGCAATAGTGGTAGGGGATTCTATAGTAAGGGGAACAGATAGGCGTTTCTGTGGCCGCAAACGTGACTCCAGGATGGTTTGTTGCCTCCCTGGTGCCAGGGTCAAGGATGTCACTGAGCGGCTGCAGGGCATTCTGGAGGGGGAGGGTGAACAGCCAGTGGTCGTGGTCCACATTGGTACCAACGACATAGGTAAAAAGAGGGATGAGGTCCTGCATCAAGAATTTAGGGAGCTAGGTAACAGATTAAAGGGCAGGACCTCAAAGGGTGTAATCTCTGGATTACTCCCAGTGCCACGTGCTAGTAAGTATAGGAATGGGAGGATAGAGCAGATGAATGCGTGGCTAAAGAGTTGGTGTAGGGGGGAGGGTTTTACTTTCCTGGATCACTGGGCCTGCTTCTGGGAAAGGTGGGACTTGTACAAGTCGGACGGGTTGCACCTGAACCAGAGCGGGACAAATATCCTTGCGGGGAGGTTTGCTAGCACTGTCGGGGGGGGTTTAAACTAGCTTGGCAGGGGGATGGGATACAGAGGGAAGCTGAAATAGGGGGGGATGTGCTGCCAATTATGGAGGAAAAAACAAGTCAGCTTGGTAGACAGGGCAAATATATAAGGGCAAGGCTGGATGGCATCTATTTTAATGCAAGGAGTCTTGCAAATAAGGTGGATGAACTGAAGGTGTTGATAAACACATGGGAGTATGATATTGTTGCTATCACGGAGACATGGTTGAGGGAGGGGCAAGACTGGCAGCTCAATATTCCGGGGTACAGAATCTTCAGGCGAGACAGAGGGGGAGGTATAAGAGGAGGGGGTGTCGCAATATTAATTAAGGAGTCAATTACTGCAGTAAGGAGGGATGATATATTAGCAGGGTCCTCTAATGAGGCCATATGGGTGGAGCTTAAAAACAAAAAGGGGGCAAGCACTTTGCTGGGAGTGTACTATAGGCCTCCAAACAGTCAGGGGGAAATAGAGGAACAGATATGTAGGCAAATCTCAGAGAAATGTGCAAATAATAGGGTAATAATAATGGGGGATTTCAACTTCCCCAATATTAACTGGGATAGTCAAAGTGTGAAAGGCTCAGAGGGTGTAGAATTCTTAAAGTGCATCCAGGAGAGCTTTTTGAGCCAGCATGTAGAAAGTCCTACAAGAGAGGGGGCGGTACTGGACCTAATTCTAGGGAATGTGGCCGGCCAAGTGGAAAAAGTGCTAGTAGGTGAGCACTTTGGTGATAGTGACCATAATATGGTAAGATTTAAGGTGGTCATGGAAAAGGACAGGGATGGGCCGGAAATAAAGGTTCTAAATTGGGGGAAGGCCGATTTTAATAGGATAAGGCAGGATCTGGCCAAAATGGACTGGGATCAGCTACTTGTAGGAAAATCCGCATCGGAGCAATGGGAGGCTTTCAGAAGGGAGATTGAGATCATACAAGGGCAACATGTTCCCATAAATGTCAAGAGTGGTTCCAAAAACCACAGGGAACCGTGGATGTCAGGGGATATACGGGAATGGATTAGGAAAAAAAGGAGGGCTTTTGGTAGATACAAAAGGCTAAAGACGGAGGAAGCCCTAGAGGAGTACCAAAAGTGCAGGGGGATACTTAAAAAAGAAATTAGGAGATCAAGGAGGGGCCATGAAATAACACTGGCGAGCAAAATAAAGGAAAATCCGAAGATGTTTTATAAGTATATTAAGGGTAAAAGGATAACTAGGGAAAAAATAGGGCCCATTAGGGACAAAAGTGGCAATCTGTGTGTGGAGCCGGAAGATGTAGGAGGGGTTCTAAATGAATTTTTTGCATCTGTTTTCACTATGGAGAAGGACGATGTAGACATAGAAATAGGGCGGGGGGACTGTGATATGCTCGAACATATTAACATCGAGAGGGAGGAGGTATTGGCGGTTTTAGCTGGCCTAAAAATGGATAAATCCCCAGGCCCGGATGAAATGTACCCCAGGCTGCTGTGTGAGGCAAAGGAGGAGATTGCGGGGGCTCTAACACATATATTCAGGACCTCTCTGGCCACAGGGGATGTGCCAGAGGACTGGAGAACCGCTAATGTAGTACCATTATTCAAGAAGGGTAGTAGGGAAAAACCGGGGAACTACAGGCCAGTGAGCCTAACATCAGTGGTAGGAAAATTACTGGAAAAAATCCTGAGGGACAAAATTTGTCTCCACTTGGAGAGGCAAGGATTAATCAGGGATAGTCAACATGGCTTTGTCAAGGGAAGATCATGTCTGACTAATTTGATTGAATTTTTTGAGGGGGTGACTAGGTGTGTGGATGAGGGTAACGCAGTGGATGTGGTATACATGGATTTCAGTAAGGCCTTCGATAAAGTCCCGCACAGGAGACTGGTCAAGAAGGTAAGAGCCCATGGAATCCAGGGTGCCTTGGCACATTGGATACAAAACTGGCTTAGTGGCAGAAGGCAGAGGGTGATGGTCGAAGGTTGTTTTTGTGACTGGAAACCTGTGGCCAGTGGGGTACCACAGGGATCGGTGCTGGGTCCCTTGCTGTTTGTGGTCTACATTAATGACTTGGATATGAATGTAAAGGGTATGATCAGTAAATTCGCGGATGATACTAAAATTGGTAGGGTGGTAAATAGCGAGGAGGGTAGCCTCAGTCTGCAGAACGATATAGATGGGTTGGTCAGATGGGCGGAACAGTGGCAAATGGAATTTAACCCGGAAAAGTGCGAGGTGATGCACTTTGGGGGGTCTAACAAGGCAAGGGAATACACAATGAAGGGAAAGACCCTAGGCAAGACGGAGGGTCAGAGGGATCTGGGTGTGCAGGTACACAGATCCCTGAAGGCGGCGGAACAGGTGGATAAGGTGGTAAAAAAGGCATATGGGATACTTGCCTTCATTAGCCGAGGCATAGAATATAAGAGCAAGGAGGTTATGATGGAGCTGTATAAAACACTGGTTAGGCCACAGCTGGAATACTGTGTGCAGTTCTGGTCGCCACACTACAGGAAAGATGTGATCGCGTTAGAGAGGGTGCAGAGGAGGTTCACCAGGATGTTACCAGGGCTGGAGCGCTTCAGCTATGAAGAGAGACTGGGCAGATTGGGTTTGTTTTCCTTGGAGCAGAGGAGGCTGAGGGGGGACATGATTGAGGTGTACAAAATTGTGAGGGGCATAGATAGGATGGATGCTGAGGAGCTTTTCCCCTTAGTAGAGGGGTCAATAACTAGGGGGCATAGATTCAAGGTAAAGGGCGGGAGGTTTAGAGGGGATTTGAGAAAGAACTTTTTCACCCAGAGGGTGGTTGGAGTCTGGAACTCACTGCCTGAAAGGGTTGTGGAGGCAGAAACCCTCACAACATTTAAGAAGCATTTGGATGAGCATTTGAAATGCCACAGCATACAAGGCTACGGACCAAATGCTGGAATATGGGATTAGATTAGACAGGGCTTGATGGCCGGCATGGACACGATGGGCCGAAGGGCCTCTATCCGTGCTGTATTACTCTATGACTCTATGACTCTATTTTTGAGGCCGCGACGATGGCTGAGGGGCCGACAACCCCAGCCATGGCTTTAACGCAGGCCTCAATGGTCATAGTGGGGTGAGTGTAGCTCTTCACCCCAAGCTTTTTTGTTATTAATCTGAATGGTGACGGGGCAGCAGAAGCAGCGGGAGCAGCTGTAGCTGTGGCTGTGGCTGTCACTCCCGCATACGTCTTGGCTGGCCCCCTCACTGGCGAAGATGCAGTCGCCATTCTGGGGTGTTTTCTAAAAAAGGGCTACACTCACCCCAAGTCACAGGCCTGAAGGTGTTAATGTGGCCTCAGGTATTTTTTTGGTCCTCAATTGAGCAGAGGGAGCTGTTTAAATTGAAGGCACACCTCTCCCCCTTATTGATTGAAATTGGGAGAGGGGCCTTCTTCCCTCTGCTCAAAAGGCAATTAATAATTAAAGATGAAATGAGGTGCCTCAGAGAGAAAGGCAGAGAAAGACAAAGAGAGAGAGAGAGGGGGAGGGGGGCGGTGGGAAGGAGGGAGGCCGCAAAGGCAGGGTCGCCACTCAGGATGGTGGGTGGGTGGGTGTCGGCAGGGGTGCACTCTCCGATGAAAAATTAAAGTCTTTGAATGTGGTCTTCTAGCAGGGGGAGAAGATGTCTTCACCTGGGAAAGCTGGAGATGCCCCAGGCTCAGTCCCACACCAGGTCTTAACGATGTACAATTGGGCTGATCACCTAGGCAGCTCCAGCTATCCGAGGTCAGGCAATAGGAAGGGGTGCTTAATTAGTGGTGTGTGTGGCCTAGTGTTTTACAAGAGCCACACACACACACACCCCTTGATGATCCGGCCCTTTTTTCTTCTTTTCTCCCCCCACCTAAAATACAAAGTCTTTGGGAGAGTGCACCAAATAACACCCACCTGAAAGATGCTGTTGTTCTTCCCTCCTTCCAAACAGTTGGTAGTTGTTGGTTGTTTCTCTCCCCTCTCTCCTGGAATGGAGGCCAATTTGGGGAGGCAGTAATGGGAAAGGCCTCTCCCCTGGTTGGTGTTGTTGCTGGCCTCCCTTCTCCTTCTCCTCCTCTGTCCTCTCTCTACAGGCACCTCAGTTGCTGTGATGATGGTGGAGGTGGAGGTGGTGGTGGTCTAACGATATCCTCCTCTTCCTGGTCAGGAGACCACCACTTTACACTCTCCCCTCTCCTGGTTTGTCTGCTCCTTCTCCTCCTGCTGACTGAGGCAGCTGCACAGGCAGGAAATGCTGGAACAGAGGGTAACTTAAGACTGAAGTACAGAAGCCTGCTGTGGCTTTATATACAGGGGTGGTCACTGCCGGTACTGCAGTATAGAATCAGTTCTTCTCTTAAAGGTACATACACAACAATTCCTCCCCTTTTAGATAAACACTACATAACACTCATTTAACAACTAAATAATAACTAATTACATTTACAATTTTCTCTGTACTATATATATCAACTGAAATAATCATTTATAAGTTCAGTCTTTGAGGGGGCTTCCTGATCCTGACTGGATAGCGCCTTTCTCGAGTATCCTGTTCTTGCGGCGGAGTTGATTCTGGCTCATTGTCATTGGTTGGTTCGTCAGCTTCCAATAACACTGCTTCTGAGGTAGATGCAATCTGTACTTCGGGTTGATTACCAGGTGCACCTACTCGTGGTATGGGTTTGGCTTGTTCCTGTGACTCTCGAATCTGGTCAGCATGGCGTCTCACAATGCTCTCTCCAACATCCACTGTGTACATTAGTGGTCCCTGCTGTGTGCATATCGTTCCTGGCTGCCATTTTTCTGTTCGGCAGTCGTGGGCCAAGACTGGTTGCCCTATCTTGAAGCTCTTGGTTGGCTTCTCATTTATGTGCTGGAATTGCTTATCCTCAACATCTCCTCTTATGTTTGGTCTGAGCAAATCCAGGCGACATCTTAGCCTTCGGTTGAAGAACATTATGGCTGGAGCTTGGTTGGTGACTGCATGTGTTGCATTCTGGTAAGCAAACAAGAAATTATCCACCTTGTGTTGTAGTGGTATGTCGTCATTATACATTGCCTTTATTGCCTTTTTAAAGGTCTGAACAAACCTCTCAGCCAATCCATTTGTGGCTGGATGATATGGGGCAGATGTGTAATGTTTCACCCCATTATTCCTCAGAAGCCTCCGGAAATCCTCGGACACAAACTGTGGCCCATTGTCGGAGCAAATCTGTTCTGGCAAGCCATTCCTGGCGAAGATGGTCCGTAGGACTGCAATAGTTTTCTCCGTGGTGGTGGAGGACATTTTGATGACCTCTGGCCATTTCGAATGGGCGTCCACAGCGATTAGGAACATTGAGTCCATAAATGGACCAGCAAAATCAATGTGTACCCATTGCCATGGAGATGAGGGCCACTCCCATGGATGTAACGGGGCCTGTGGTGGAGTGTTTTGGACCGTCTGGCATCCTGTGCATCTCTTGGTCATATCCTCGATTTCTTTATCGATTCCCGGCCACCACACAAACGCCCTGGCTAGGCTCTTCATTTTTACCCCACCCAGATGACCCTCATGAAGCTCATTGAGCACTCTATCTCTCAACTTGGGTGGAATTACCACTCGGGATCCACACATAAAGGTCCCCCGGCACACTGACAGCTGTTCTCTCCTTGCCGAGAATGCTGGCAACAGTGAGTCACCATGTGCTGGCCATCCCTTCACCGTCAAATCATAGACCCGAGAGAGTGTCGGGTCATTTCGGGTTTCCTTTTCTATACTTGAGTTTGTAACAGGTAGACATTCGACTATAGTCGCATGGAATATCTCAACAGGATCCACTGCAGGTGCTTCCTCTACCGTAGGCAATGGTAGGCGCGACAGCCCATCAGCATTTCCATGCTGTTTCGTACCCTTGTACTCTATGTCGTACTGATGTGCCCCTAGAAAAAGTGACCATCTTTGCAGCCGTTGCGCCGTCATCACCGGAACGCCCTTCTTTGGGTTAAAAATGGAGATCAGGGGCTGATGATCAGTCAGTAGGGTGAATTTCTGCCCGTGCAGATAGTGATTGAACTTCTTCACCCCCCACACCAGGCTGAGGGCCTCCCTGTCAATCTGGGCGTAGTTACGCTCGGCTGAGGTTAACGAGCACGACGCACAGACTATTGGCCTCTCTGAATCGTCAAGGAATTTGTGTGACAGCACCGCTCCGATGCCGTAGGGAGACGCATCACATGCTAACCGAATCAGTAGTGTTGGATTGTAGTGGGCCAATACTTCTTTTGAAGTGATTAGGCATTTACATTTCTGAAAGGCACGCTTACGCTCATCACTCCATTTCCATGTTACTCCAGTTTGCAGTAGGGCATTCAGTGGGTGCAGAATTGTAGATAAATTCGGCAAGAACTTATGGTAGTAGTTCACCAACCCGAGGAACGACCTCAGTTGCGACACATTTTCCGGTGCTGGAGCCTTGACTACAGCCTCAATCTTGTCCGGCGACTTATGCAGCCCTTCCTCATCAATCATGTGGCCACAATACGAGATTTGTCTCCTGAAGAACTCGCATTTGGGGCGGTTGGCTCGTAGCCCATATTCCTGTAATCTCGTGAGCACCTGCTCCAGGTTGGCAAGGTGTTCACTGTCATTTTTGCCCGTAACCAGGATGTCGTCCAAATAACACTGGGTCCCCGGGATCCCTTGCAGGACTTGTTCCATCACCCTCTGCCAAATAGCCGGGGCTGATGCTACCCCGAATACCAGTCGATTGTAGTGGTAAAGGCCTTTGTGAGTGTTTATCGTGAGGTATTTCCTCGATGCTTCTTCCACTTCCATTTGTAGATACGCTTGGGCCAGTTCAATCTTTGTAAAGCATTTCCCTCCAGATAGTGAGGCGAAAATATCTTCTACCCATGGAAGTGGATATTGTACTGTGTGCAGGACTGGGTTCACAGTTACCTTGAAGTCCCCACAGATGCGAACCTTCTTCGGTTCCCCAGGCATGCTGCTCAATGATTTCTTCATTACAGGAACGATGGGTGTGGCCCACTCGCTCCAGTCCACCTTGGACAGCACACCCGAACGCTCCAGACTCTCCAGCTCTGCTTCAACGGCTGGGCGGATCGTGTAAGGTACCAGTCTGGCCTTAAAAAAATTTGGGTTTGCGTTATCTTCGATTTTTATCATTGCCGTTACTCCTTTTAGAGTCCCAAGTCCTTGTTGGAACACCTCTTTCGCGTCAGTTAGAATTTTTGACAGTCGTCCAGGTGTGACGTCATCATCCTTTTTATCAGTCACAGTTAGCGCCTGAATGGAATGCCAATCCAATTGTATTTTTCGGATCCATTCACGTCCCAATAATGGTGGTCCTCCATCTGGTAGTATATATAGGTACAGTTTCTGTGTTTCCTTGCCGTTGTATTCAACTGGCACCCTTATTTTTCCTCTGGGGTAGACTTTTTGCCCCATGTATGTCTTCAATACAATGGATGTGTCCTTCAAGGGTATGTGTGGGAATAGCCGCTCATAGTCTCGTCGATTCATGACAGTTAGGGCTGATCCTGTGTCCAATTCCATCTTTACTGGGGACCCTGCTATCATGAGGGTGACACAAATGGTTCGGTGATCCTCCTTTGCGATCACGCTGTGTAACTTTAGACAACTTAGTCTCCTGCTCCCGGAATCCTTATCACTATCCTAATCTTCCGAACTACTGTCTGTCAATTTCTTTACTTTCTTGTACTTATCCTTAGTAGTTCTTGTAGTGTTGGTTTTCTTTCCCGACCTGCAGACTTTTGCTATGTGTCCCATTTTCCCACATTGCCTGCATACTTTGTCCTTAAATCAGCAGTCCTTCTGATCATGGGTTGTTCTGCCGCAGCGATAGCACTTTTCTGCTCCATACGCCATTTCGTTAGCGCTGTATTCTTGTGGTTTCTGTTGTATTTCCGCAGCTCCCCGTGCTGCTGCTTCGTAGGATACTGCCACGCTGAAAGCCTGTTCTAGCGTCAGGTCCTTTTCCGAAAGTAGTTTTTTCTGGGTTCCTTCAGTCTGGAGCCCGCAGACAAACTTATCCCGTAAGGTGTCTGCCAGTCCTGCTCCGAACTGGCAGTGCTTCAATAACTTGTGTAGTTCCGTAAGATAGTCAGCATTGCTCTCATCTTTGTGCTGGTTTCTTTTATGGAACTTGAATCTTTCTGCTATCAGCAGCGGTGTAGGGTTTAGGTGTTCCTGTAAGATATTAACAATCTCTTCAAAATTTTTCTCCATTGGTTTAGCTGGGGTAATTAAATTCCGCAATAGGCCGTACGTTCTCGCGCCCATCAAATTTAATAATACCGACGCCTTCTTTCCATCGGCCACCTCATTTGCCTTGCAGTACACTTCAATTCTTTCCACATACGTGGTCCAGTCTTCTACCTCGTTGTCGAAAGCAGTGATACTGCCACTTTTCGGCATCTTGGGTGATTTAAAATGGCGCCTCCCGCGCTTTTTCTTCTTCACCAATGGATTAAAATGGCGCCTCCTGCGCTTTTCCTTCTTCCCCAATGGAATAAAATGGCGCCTCCCGCACTTTTCCTTCTTCCCCTTGCTGCCACGCTGCTCCTAGCATTCTGCAGGGTAATGGCGGCGACCCGCGGCTTCGGCGCATCTCACTTTTCCTTCCCCTTGTTTTATTTTCGCCACGCTGCCCGGTTCTTGAGCACCTACCGCGCCCTGTTCGCTCCACCCTCTCTCACTCTCTTTTCCTCCCGACGACGCTGCATGGCCCCTTTGCAGAGCCGCTCGATCGAGCTCGAGCCCGCCGCAGTCCGGAAGGGTCAGCGCACTACCTGCTACCAGCACGATTTGCTGGAACACCTTGACTGGGGAGCCAAGCCCAGCTCTCCACAGCCTCTCCTGCAACTCTCCGAACTCCGATGGATCCTTGGGTGGTTGCCCGCGGTCGACGCCTGTTGTTCTGACTTCGACCTCCAAGAAGCTTCTTCTCAGGGAAAGATCCCCGTGAGGTGATGCAGTACTGCAGGTGAGTTCAAACCTGTTCGTCGCCAATGTAGTGTCTGAGTATAAATAATACACGGACTGCAGGAGAACAATAATAACAGGTATTTACTGAACAGAGGGTAACTTAAGACTGAAGTACAGAAGCCTTCTATGGCTTTATATACAGGGGTGGTCACTGCCGGTACTGCAGTATAGAATCAGTTCTTCTCTTAAAGGTACATACACAACAGGAACAGCCCTTCCCACCAACTATCAGGTGAGAAGCTGAGGAGCAGGAGCACAAGGAAGGGGAGGAGGAGGAAGTGGAGGAGGAGTAAGTGCAACAGAACGTGGAGAAACAGGAAGAGGAAAGGAGGTTAGAACATAGACAGCCCCTTTCTGCCCGGGCTCCATGTGATCAAATTATTTATGAGCCATACCAGTAACCAGTATCCAGCTCCAGAATTAGCCATGCCTCTAGCCAAGCTGTTCCAGTACAGCTACAATACTGGCATCTATCTGACAATGTGGAAAACTGCCCAGGTATGTCCTGTCGACAAAAAGCAGGACAAATCCAATCCGGCCAATTACCGCCCCATCAGTCTACTCTCAATTATCAGCAAGATGGAAGGTATCATCGACAGTGCTATTACTCACCAATAACCTGCTCACTGATGCCCAGTTTGGGTTCTGCCAAGACCACTCGGCTCCTGACCTCATTACAGCCTTGGTCCAAACATGGACAAAGGAGCGGAATTTCAGAGGTGAGGTGAGAATGACTGCCCTTGACATCAAGGCAGCATTTGACCAGGTGTGACATCAAGGAGCCCTAGTAAAACTGAGGTCAATGGGAATCGGGGGGGAAAACTCTCCACTCGCTGGAGTCATACCTAGCACAAAGGAAAATGGTTGTGGTTGTTGAAGATCAATCATCACAGCCCCAGGACATCGCTGCAGGAGTTCCTCAGGGCAGTGTCCTAGGCCCAACCATCTTCAGCTGCTTCATCAATGACCTTCCCTCCAACATAAGGTCAGAAATGGGGATGTTCGCTGATGAGTGCACAGTGTTCAGCGCCATTCACAACTCCTCAGATAATGAAGCAGTCCATGCTCGCATGCAACAAGACCTGGACAACGTTTAGGCTTGGGCTGATAAGTGGCAGGTAACGTTCGCGCCACAGAAGTGCCAGGCAATGGCTATCTCCAACAAGCGAGAGTCTAACCACCACCCCTTGACATTCAACAACATTACCATCACCGAATCCCCCACCATCAACATCCTGGGGGGTCACCATTGACCAGAAACTTAACTGGATCAGCCACATAAATACTGTGGCAACAAGAGCAGATCAGGGGCTAGGTATTCTGCGGCGAGTGTCTCACCTCCTGACTCCCCAAAGCCTTTCCACCATCTACAAGGCACAAGTAAGGAGTGTTAAGGAATACTCTTCACTTGCCTGGATGAGTGCAGCTCCAACAACACTCAAGAAGCTTGACACCATCCAGGACAAAGCAGCCCATTTGATTAGCACCCGATCCACCACCTTAAACATTCACTCCCTCCACCACTGGCATACCGTGGCTGCAGTGTGTACCGTCTACAAGATGCACTGCAGCAACTCGCCAAGGCTTCTTTGGCAGCACCTTCCAAACCCGTGACCTCTACCACCTAGAAGGACAAGAGCAGCAGGCGCATGGGAACAGCATCACCTCCAAGTTCCCATCCAAGTCACACACCATCCTGACTTGTAAATATATTGCTGATCCTTCATCGTCGCTGGATCAAAATCCTGCAACACCCTAGCTAACAGCACTGTGGAGTACCTTCACCACACTGACTGCAGCAGTTCAAGAAGGGGGCTCACCACCACCTTCTCAAGGGCAATTAGGGTTGGGCAATAAATGCTGGCATTGCCAGCGACGCCCACATCCCATAAAAATGAATTTTGAAAAACCGCACCATTCACCAACAGTCCCATGCTCCTTACCTTTCCTCTATCACTGACCATCATATTGTTCTCTTTGTAACAACATTAAAATAGAAACCACCAGAAAATACATATTCCAATCCAAATTTATAAATTCACTCATTACATAATTGAAATAAAAAATAGATTTGCCTTTCTAATCTAGGCTTTATTAACTTAAAAATCCGGTAGCACATCTTCAACACCCAGTTCCAACTAAAGGCTGGAAAGAACTGAATTTAAGATGGCCACCACAAATCACATGACATCAACTACCAATGAGATTACAACATATATCCCAAGGCAGGAAACAAACAACCAATCACAATACTTCTTACTAAACATAAAGAATAATCACCACATTCACCCCTCCTTTTAAAATATACTCCAACCTAAATAACCTTTACAATTTATAATTAATTATTTACAACTAAAACTATGCACAGACAAAATAAAACTATTCAACATGACACAATACTAAGTGAGCAACAACAAATAGTAACATTGCACATAAGTATTAAGTATCTCTCAACTAAAACAATATATAATATTTCAACAATTTTAAAACATTACTATCAATTTAAAAGTCCATTTTCAATCGGTCGACCGGATATCTTGTTCGTGTCGACCTTCTTAACCTTGGTGAAATTCCTTGCCCTCCCACACCAGGAGACACAGAAGTATCTTCTGCAGGAAGGCTATCCATATCCCGATTTTCAACGGTTTCCGGATTAGAAATCCCATCAGGAGGTAAACTGGGACGGTCATGAACATCCATCGAGGGCTGACTAATAGAAGTATAATTATCTGCAGTCGGATTGGAAGTATTCGTAGCATCTGTAACAGCATCCACATTATCTGAATCATGACTATTGTTAATATCCTCAGAAGAGGGCTGGCCACCACAAGGAGCCAAAATTAAACTAATTACCTTTGTCTGTCTTCCATCCGCCTTTGTCTATCCTGGTGCTCCTATGAGGTGCTTCCCCACTGGTTGCAGCATGGGTGGTGGAAGGCTGCTGACCTTCAGTTGAGGAGACTGCAGATGGCCTTGTAAGACGACTTCGAGCAGCTCTGGGCCGAGAGGGCCCAGCTTCAGACTGCAGTATCTCGGCCTGGGCTGGCTGGCTGACAGGAAACAGCAAGGGCACCATTGGAGTGGCAGGGTGGGAGCAGGAATGATTTCATCCTGAAAGAGAAAAGCAGGTTTGTGCTCCATGGAGCCACTGCCACTCCCCTGGTGCAGCGCCTCAGCAATCCTACTGATCTTGCAAGGCAACTTTTTGTGCTACAATGGAAGTTGTGCTGCAAGCTGTGATATCGCCCATCAGACACTGGATCATGGTGTGTTCCACAGGTGTGCTGATGGAGATGACCACCCATTCCATGTAGGAAGGGATGGGCTCCAAGCTCTGCACAAAGCCCTGTGCCAAGTTGGAGCAGGACTCTTCCATGCTTCTTGACATTGTGCGCAGGCTTTCTGGCAGGGTATCCAGTGCACCAAGCATTTGGTTGTGTACACCCATCAGCCTTCTTCTGTAGCCTGGCCTGTCAACGTCCTCATCTGACTCTTCCGCAGCAGAACTAGTGTGCGACCTCGCCCTCCGGTGAGCTGGCACCTGTGCTATTCTTTCCACCTGCCCTATCTCCTGCGCCTGGTGTCTCACCATGTGCAGATCCCTCCACTATCCTAACCTCATTCTCTGAGCTGGTGGTTATAAGTGTCAGATCGAGTGATGGTGTCTCTTCATCTTCACTGTCTTCTTCCTCTTTCTCCACTGATTGCGAAGGTTCCAGTTTTTGGGTATCTGAAATGAAAAAGGGACAAGGGTTGGGTTGTGGTGATGGGGAGAGGGGAAAGTAAGAAATGTTTGCTTACATCTTCTGCAGCTTGTGAGTCAGAAGAGATTGTGGGGTGAGGGAGAAGTGGGATGAGAGTAGGAGAATTAGGCATGCAGTTACCCTCATCATCAATCCGTCCACCGCTGCCACTGACCACAGCCTCAGCAATGCTGCTTCCCATGATGCCAGCACTGTCTCCTTCTCAAGGGTTAAAACATGCAGGCATGCTTGTTCTCCTCCAGTTCTTTTCTGCTGCCTCCTGTTATGTGCCACCTTCTCCTGCAAGAAAGAGGGAAGTATGTCATTCAGTGTCCAGCAATATTTTTGCGAGATAGTGCTGTCATGGTTGAACAGCTGTCAGTGTGTGCGAGCTTTGAGTTGTGGGTGTGTGGCTTGCAACAGTGATAAGTGTGTGAGGGTGAGGTAAAGGATTTGAATGTTAGGGTTGAGAACTGATTGATAGAGATTGTTGGTAAATGGGTGATGGGGGTGCAGTGAATTGAGCAGTGGATGAGGCTAGTGGTGCAGTTGGTAAGGTATGGCATTTGAAGATGAACTCACTCACCTTGACAACTCATGTCAGATCGTTAAACATCTTCCTGCACTGCATCCATGTTCTTGGAGCAACACTCCTGGCATTTATCTCTGCCATTACTTGTTCCCACTGCCTCCTGAGCATCTGTCTGGTGGGCCTCCTGCCCCCACCCTGCCATGTGCCCCTACTTGAAGAGCAAACCATCAGCACCTGGGCCTCTTGCAAGGCAACAGGTGAAGAGGACTGCTCGCATGAAGCCATACCCAGCACACAAGAGGTTAAAAATTTGAATGGTTGCAAAAAAGAGCGCGGGGATCATGATGCACGAGTGGGCTGGGCCCATTGAAAGTAGTGCAGGCAGCACGCAACATTCGTGCTGCCTGCTAATTAACATTATTGATTCATGCAGCCCAGCGCGTCTGAGTGACTGAGCGGTCAGCAGGTTGCTGAAGTTCGTGAGAGGCTACCTCTATTTAAAGCTAGCCTCCACTTTTAAAAGCAGTTGACAGCTCATTGAACTGGTTGTCAAGGCAACTGTCATCAGTTATGGCTCAACAGGGCAGAGAAAGGACACCCAGGTTCTCCGACGCAGCACTTTAGGCCTAAGTGCAGGAGGTAGAACAGAGGAGACAGACCCTCTACCTGCAGGAGGCCAGGAGGCCCTCCAAACTTATAGCCAAAAGGCAGTGGGAGCAGTTAGCTGAACTGGTCACCGCCAGCAGTCTTGCCCCGAGGACCTGGATCCAGTGCCGAAAGATGTTTCATGACCCCAAACGAGTGGTCAAGGTCAGTGACTGCATCTTCAAAAGCCGTCTCCCAACAATTGCACCACTAGCCTCACACACTGCTCATTGCACCACACCCAATTTTTCACAATTCACACAATTCAAATCGCTTTATTGGCATGACAAGTTACATCTTATGTTGCCAAAGCATCAAAATACATTTATGGTTTAGCACATAAACGCAGCTCTATTCATACAGTGCACAAACAGGTATATCCCTGAGTGTATAAATATACATTCGCATTGTTTATATATATTCTTTTCTTAGTTTACTGGTTGTCCCTCTGTTCATGGCAAGCTGTAACATAGTGTGCCGCCAGTGTTATACAGCTTCTCTCCTCTCCCAGTAGGAATGGGAGTTTTTGGTTGTCATTCAGATTTCTGAAATCAGGGCATATTTGTGAGAATTTTTGGTAGAAATTCTCCCTGATGCCCTGATAATTTCCACAAGCTGTGAGGAAGTGCATCTCTGTCTCCACTACTCCCTGACTGCAGTGAGAGCATATCCTGTCCTCTCTTGGCAGCCTGGTCTGCCTGTGTCTGCCTTTTTCGATCGCTAGGCTATGTTCGCTAAGTCTGTACCTTGTCAAGGTTCTTCTCAGTTTGTTATCCTTTACCATGGTCAGGTAATCAGCTATGTTGTATTGTCTGTTTAGGGCCAAGTAGCAATTGAGTTTGCTTTGGGTTTTTGTTGTTTCTGCCCAATATGTCAGATATTTTTCCTTTTGCTTAGCGACGATTGTGTTGGGTCGAATTCTTTGTGTTACCCTGTCACTGTCCTGGGGCTGGTTATTGTTAGTATTGTTAGTAGTTACTTCACTGAGTCCCAGGACTAGTTGACTGAGGGTATTCTTCTTTATGGTCAGCTCTTGGCATTTCAGGGCGTCGTAGTGATAGCATTGGGGATTGCTCATTTGTAGGTGATTCCAAAATTTGGTGGCTCTTTTTTGGATAGTGATTATTAATGGATATTGGCCTAGTTCCGCCCTGCATGCATTGTTTACTGTTTTCCTTTGAGTCCGGAGGATACTTTTACAGAATTCTGCATGTAGGATCTCAATTGGGTGTTTGTCCCATTTTGCGAATTCTTGTTGAGTTAGCGGTCCCCATACCTCACTGCCATAGAGTGCAATTGGTTCAATTACTGATTTGAAAATTTTGAGCCAAATGCTAATTGGGATTTCTATTTGGATTGATTTTTTGATGGCATAGAAAGCCCTTCTTGCTTTCTCTTTCAGTTCATTCACAGCCAGTTTGAAGTTTCCCGTAGAACTGATTTTTAAGCCCAAGTATGTGTAGTTAGTGGTTTGTTCAATTTTGGTTGTTCCTACTGTGAAATTTATTTTGGGTCCCTGATGTTTGGATCTTTGCTGGAACACAAGGACTTTGGTTTTTTGGGGATTTATTGTCAGGGCCCAAGTCTGGCAGTACGACTCCAGCAGGTCCAGGTTTTGCTGTAGCCCCTCTTTCGTAGGTGACAGCAGAACCAGGTCGTCTGCATAGAGGAGGAATTTAACCTTGGATTCATATAGGGTGAGGCCGGGTGCTGTAGATTGTTCAAGTAGTTTTGCCAATCCATTTATGTAAATATTAAAGAGTGTCGGTGAGATTGGCGAGCCCTGCGTCACCCCCCGCCCCTGTGGGAAGTATTTTGTTTGTTTGTCTCCAATTTTAACTGCACATTTGTTGTTTGTATACATTGATTTAATTACATCATATGTTTTCCCTCCTACCCCACTTTCGATAAGTTTCAGGAATAAACCGTCATGCCAGATGGAGTCGAAAGCCTTCTGGAAATCTACAAAGCATGCGTAGATTTTGCTTTTGTTATGGTGAACGTGTTTGTCAATTAGGGTCTGTAGGGTGAAGATATGATCGGATGTTCTATAGTTTGGCAGGAATCCAATTTGGCTTTTACTCAAGACATTGTGCTCCTCAAGGAAGTTTATAAGTCTTTTGTTTATGATGCTACACAATACCTTCCCCAGGTTACTGTTTACACAGATGCCTCGATAGTTGTTTGGGTTGATTTTGTCCCCACTTTTGTATATGGGCGTTATGAGTCCTTTGTTCCAGATATCAGGGAAATAACCGACACTCAGAACCAAGTTGAAGAGTTTTAGGATAGCCAGTTTCATTTTGTTGTCTGTGTGTTTAATCATCTCGTTTAGTATGCCGTCTGTCCCGCAGGCTTTTCCTGGTCGCAGGTCCTTGAGTTTTTCAAGAAGTTCTTTTTCTGTTATTATGGCGTCCAGCGGGTTTTGGTTATCTTTTATGGCCATTTCTAGCTTTTCCAGCTTTTTGCATATTTGGTGTTGCTCTGGTTTTAGTGTGTTTTTCTGGTATAATTTTTCAAAGTGGTTTACCCATGTGTCCCCGTTTTGAATGGCCAAATCGTCGTGTTGTTTTTTGTGTAGTGTTTTCAAGTTTTCCCAGAAACAATTGGAATCAATGGATTCCTCCATGGAGCTGAGTGTATTCTTAATATATTGCTCTTTTTTGGTTCTGAGTGTGTTTCTGTATTGTGTTAGTGTCTGACAATAAGTAAGGCGTAGTTCCTCGTTTTCTGGATGTCTGTGTTTTTGGTTTGATATTTTTCTAAGTTTTTTCCTCATGTTATGGCAATCTCGGTCAAACCATTTTTCATAGTTTTTTGTTTTGGGTTTGTTCTTGCGAGCTTTCAAGTTTGCATTTGTTGCCAAATTATCAAAAATATTGTTTAGTTTACTAACTGCCCGGTTTACGCCTTCTTTATTGTGAGTGTATATGTTATCCAGAAAGGTGTCTAAGAGAGCTTGAGTTGATGCATTGCTAATTGTTTTCTGGTATTTTTCCGTGTCGTTTTTGGCCCATCTGTACGATTTTTTGGTGTTGTACAGTTTACTGGGTTGTGTTTCTATGTTGTTTGTTTCTGTCTTTTTGAGGAACATAGTAATTTGACTGTGATCTGACAGTGTTGTTTGTGGTTTGACTGTGAATGCTCTGAAAGAGGATGGGTCTAAGTCTGTAATCATATAGTCTACTGTGCTGCAGCCAAGAGGTGAGCAATAGGTCGATCTTCCTAGGAGGTCTCCTATGAACCTACCATTGACAATGTACAGACCCAGGTTTCGACAGAGCTGTAGTAGCTGTTTTCCGTTGGTATTTGACTGCTTGTCGCAGTTATGCCTGTATGGAAGGGAAGGGATGTCAAAGTGGTTATTCCCGAAAACGTAATTGTTTCCCTGATTATTGGTGAAGTCTGGTTCTTCGCCCGTTCTTGAATTGAGGTCCCCACAGATCAACACGTTCCCCTGGGCCTGGTATTGGATAATTTCCCCCTCCATGTTGGAGAAGGTGTCCTCTTTAAAGTACGGGGAATCGATTGGAGGGATATAAAGTGCGCAAATGTAAACATCTTGGGTGTTTGAGATAATCTCCCTCTCAAGTTTGAGCCACATATGGTTTTCGCCCTTTTTTATAAATTTGATGTAATTCTTAAGTTCTGTTTTAAACCAGATCAGTATGCCTCCGGAGTCTCTGCCTTGGGTTACACTTGGTAATTTATTGGAGGGGACCACCAGCTCAGTGTACCCTTGGGGACAGCCAGTGTGTCCTTTTCCTTTATACCAAGTTTCCTGTAAAATGATAATATCTAGGTCTTTAGTTTCATCTATGAACTCTGGGGTCCTACTTTTCACTTCTCGCAGTGAAGAGCGTAGACCTTGGATATTCCAGGTCGAAATATATAAGGATTTCATGTTAAGTTTGATCTTTTACTATGATAGGTTAAAGAGTGGTACGTGTTTGTCGTGTCTAAGTGTGGGAAAAAAAAAAGATCACATCAGTTGTCTACAAAAGTTAATACAATTTGGTTACAGTTCTTTCTATTAATTAGTCCTTGATCCATAAGGCAGAAGTAGATGCTGCTGCACATCTGCTTATTGTCTCTTAATGGATTGTTTCTGTCTGAGGTATTGCGTACGTCCTGTGCATCTCTCCCTCTGTCTGGCTGGGAGCAGTCCTATTCCCCTGTGGGACAGGAGTGGTGCAGGTCTGATATTGTTGTTTTGCATGGGGATCCTCTCTGGTCTCGGTTGGTGTGTTGGTGGTCCTTGTAGTGTTCCTGATATGTACCCCGCTGATCTCTGGTGGTCGGGGGGGGTCCTCTTGGAGTCTGGGTATGGACCCGGTTAAAAGCGACGTCCTTCAGGGCTTTAGCAAAGATCGATATTCTTTGCCTTTGGATGTGGACGTGGTCGTAAAGACATTCCTCATCGAGGGTGGGGTGTTGGGCCAGGTGTACGTTGTGGTTTGATTCGCAGTCTCTTGCTATGCTGGCATTTATCTCATGAATTGTGTTGTTGTTGAAGTCTGTTCTCGGCAATATTGTGGAAACATCACTCACCTACCAACAATCTCTAGCAATCAAGACTCATACCTTACATTCATACGACACAAACCTATCTCTGCTGTAAGTCTCGCACCCACATCTCACACCTTGCACACACTGCCAGCTATTCAACCATGAAAAGCAAATCACCCAAACACATTGCGCCACACTGACTGACACACTTCACCCAAACACATTAAACCACACTCACTGACACACTTCACCCAAACACATTGCACCACACTCACTGACACAATTCAACCAAACACATTGCACCACACTCACTCACACACTTCACCCAAACACATTGCACCACACTCGCTGACACACTTCACCCAAACACATTGCACCTCACTCACTGACACACTTCACCCAAACACATTGCACCACACTCACTGACACACTTCACCCAAACACACTGCACCACACTCACTGACACACTTCACCCAAACACATTACACCACACTCACTGACACACTTCACCCAAACACATTGCACCACACTCACTGACACACTTCATCCAAATACATTGCACCACACTCACTGACACACTTCACCCAAACACATTGCACCACACTCACTGACACACTTCACCCAAACACATTGCACCACACTCACTGACACACTTCACCCAAACACATTGCACCACACTCACTGACACACTTCACCCAAACACATTGCACCACACTCACTGACACACATCACCCAAACACATTGCACCACACTCACTGACACACTTCACCCAAACACATTGCACCACACTCACTGACACACTTCACGCAAACACATTGCACCACACTCACTGACACACTTCACCCAAACACATTGCACCACACTCACTGACACACACATCACTCAGCACATTGCACCACACTCACTGACACACTTCATACAAACACATTGCACCACACTCACTGACACACTTCACTCAAACACGTTGCAAAACACTCAATGACACACTTCACCCAAACACATTGCACCACACTCACTGACACACTTCACCCAAACACATTGCACCACACTCACTGAAACACTTCCCCCAAACACAATGCACCACACTCACTGACACACTTCACCCAAACACATTGCACCACACTCACTGACACACTTCACCCAGACACATTGCACCACACTCACTGACACACTTCACCCAAACACATTGCTCCACACTCACTGACACGCTTCACCCAAACACATTGCACCACACTCACTGACAAACTTCACCCAAACAAATTGCACCAAACTAACTGACACACTTCACCCAAACACATTGCACCACACTCACTGACACACTTCACCCAAACACACTACACCACACTCACTGACACACTTCACCCAAACACATTGCACCACACTCACTGACACACTTCACCCAAATACATTGCACCACACTCACTGACACACTTCATCCAAACACATTGCACCACACTCACTGACACACTTCACCCAAACACATTGCACCACACTCACTGACACACTTCACCCAAACACATTGCACCACACTCACTGACACACTTCACCCAAACACATTGCACCACACTCACTGACACACTTCAGCAAAACACATTGCACCACACTCACTGACACACATGAGCCAAACACATTGCACCACACTCACTGACGCACTTTTCCCAAACACATTGCACCACACTCACTGACACACTTCACCCAAACACATTGCACCACACTCACTGACACACTTCAGCAAAACACATTGCACCACACTCACTGACACACATGAGCCAAACACATTGCACCACACTCACTGATGCACTTTTCCCAAACACATTGCACCACACTCACTGACACACTTCACCCAGACACATTGCACCACACTCACTGACACACTTCACCCAAACACATTGCACCACACTCACTGACACACTTCACCCAAACACAATGCACCACACTCACTGACACACTTCATCCAAACACATTGCACCACACTCACTGACACACTTCACTCAAACACATTGCACCTCACTCACTGACAAACTTCACCCAAACAAATTGCACCAAACTAACTGACACACTTCACCCAAACACATTGCACCACACTCACTGACACACTTCACCCAAACACATTGCACCACACTCACTGACACACTTCACCCAAACACATTGCACCTCACTCACTGACACACTTCACACAAACACATTGCACCTCACTCACTGACAAACTTCACCCAAACAAATTGCAACAAACTCACTGACACACTTCACCAAAAAACATTGCACCACACTCACTGACACACTTCACACAAACACATTGCACCACACTCACTGACACAGTTCACACAAACACATTTCACCACACTCACTGACACATTTCACCAAAACACATTGCACCACTCACTGACACACTTCACCCAAACACATTGCACCACACTCACTGACACACTTCACCCAAACACAATGCACCACACTCACTGACACACTTCACCCAAACACATTGCACCACACTCACTGACACACTTCACCCAAACACAATGCACCACACTCACTGACAAACTTCACCCAAACAAATTGCAACAAACTCACTGACACACTTCACCAAAAAACATTGCACCACACTCACTGACACACTTCACACACATTGCACCACACTCACTGACACAGTTCACACAAACACATTTCACCACACTCACTGACACATTTCACCAAAACACATTGCACCACACTCACTGACACACTTCACCCAAACACATTGCACCACACTCACTGACACACTTCACCCAAACACAATGCACCACACTCACTGACACACTTCACCCAAACACATTGTACAACACTCACTGACACACTTCAACCAAACACATTGCACCACACTCACTGACACACTTCATCCAAACACATTGCACCACACTCACTGACACACTTCACCCAAACACATTGCACCTCACTCACTGACAAACTTCACCCAAACAAATTGCACCAAACTAACTGACACACTTCACCCAAACACATTGCACCACACTCACTGACACACTTCACCCAAACACATTGCACCACACTCACTGACACACTTCACCCAAACACATTGCACCTCACTCACTGACACACTTCACCCAAACACATTGCACCACACTCACTGACAAACTTCACCCAAACAAATTGCAACAAACTCACTGACACACTTCACCAAAAAACATTGCACCACACTCACTGACACACTTCACACAAACACATTGCACCACACTCACTGACACAGTTCACACAAACACATTTCACCACACTCACTGACACATTTCACCAAAACACATTGCACCACACTCACTGACACGCTTCACCCAAACACATTGCACCACACTCACTGACACACTTCACCCAAACACATTGCACCACACTCACTGACACACTTCAGCAAAACACATTGCAACACACTCACTGACACACATGAGCCAAACACACTGCACCACACTCACTGATGCACTTTTCCCAAACACATTGCACCACACTCACTGACACACTTCACCAAAACACATTGCACCACACTCACTGACACACGAGCCAAACACACTGCACCACACTCACTGACGCACTTTTCCCAAACACATTGCACCACACTCACTGACACACTTCACCCAAACACATTGCTCCACACTCACTGACACACTTCACCCAAACACATTGCACCACACTCACTGACACACTTCAGCAAAACACATTGCACCACACTCACTGACACACATGAGCCAAACACATTGCACCACACTCACTGATGCACTTTTCCCAAACACATTGCACCACACTCACTGACACACTTCACCCAGACACATTGCACCACACTCACTGACACACTTCACCCAAACACATTGCACCACACTCACTGACACACTTCACCCAAACACATTGCACCACACTCACTGACACACTTCACCCACACACATTGCACCACACTCACTGACACACTTCACCAAAACACATTGCACCACACTCACTGACACACATGAGCCAAACACACTGCACCACACTCACTGACGCACTTTTCCCAAAGACATTGCACCACACTCACTGACACACATGAGCCAAACACACTGCACCACACTCACTGACGCACTTTTCCCAAACACATTGCACCACACTCACTGACACACTTCACCCAAACACATTGCACCACACTCACCGACACACTTCACCCAAACATATTGCACCACACTCACTGACACACTTCACCCAAACACATTGCACCACACTCACTGACACACTTCACCCAAACACATTGCACCGAACTCACTGACACACTTCACCCAAACACATTGCACCACTCTCACTGACACACTTGAACGAAACACATTACACCACACTCACTGACACACTTCACCCAAACACATTGCACCACACTCAATGACACACTTCACCCAAACACATTGCACCACACTCACTGACACACTTCACCCAAACACATTGCTCAACAGTCACTGACACATATCACCCAAACACAATGCACCACACTCCCTGACACACTTCACCCAAACACAATGCACCACACTCACTGACACACTTCATCCAAACACATTGCACCACACTCACTGACACACTTCACTCAAACACATTGCACCTCACTCACTGACAAACTTCACCCAAACAAATTGCACCAAACTAACTGACACACTTCACCCAAACACATTGCACCACACTCACTGACACACTTCACCCAAACACATTGCACCACACTCACTGACACACTTCACCCAAACACATTGCACCTCACTCACTAACACACTTCACCCAAACACATTGCACCTCACTCACTGACAAACTTCACCCAAACAAATTGCAACAAACTCACTGACACACTTCACCAAAAAACATTGCACCACACTCACTGACACACTTCACACAAACACATTGCACCACACTCACTGACACAGTTCACACAAACACATTTCACCACACTCACTGACACATTTCACCAAAACACATTGCACCACTCACTGACACACTTCACCCAAACACATTGCACCACACTCACTGACACACTTCACCCAAACACAATGCACCACACTCACTGACAAACTTCACCCAAACAAATTGCAACAAACTCACTGACACACTTCACCAAAAAACATTGCACCACACTCACTGACACACTTCACACACATTGCACCACACTCACTGACACAGTTCACACAAACACATTTCACCACACTCACTGACACATTTCACCAAAACACATTGCACCACACTCACTGACACACTTCACCCAAACACATTGCACCACACTCACTGACACACTTCACCCAAACACAATGCACCACACTCACTGACACACTTCACCCAAACACATTGTACAACACTCACTGACACACTTCAACCAAACACATTGCACCACACTCACTGACACACTTCATCCAAACACATTGCACCACACTCACTGACACACTTCACCCAAACACATTGCACCACACTCACTGACACACTTCACCCAAACACATTGCACCACACTCACTGACAAACTTCACCCAAACAAATTGCACCAAACTAACTGACACACTTCACCCAAACACATTGCACCACACTCACTGACACACTTCACCCAAACACATTGCACCACACTCACTGACACACTTCACCCAAACACATTGCACCTCACTCACTGACACACTTCACCCAAACACATTGCACCACACTCACTGACAAACTTCACCCAAACAAATTGCAACAAACTCACTGACACACTTCACCAAAAAACATTGCACCACACTCACTGACACACTTCACCCAAACACATTGCACCACACTCACTGACAAACTTCACCCAAACAAATTGCAACAAACTCACTGACACACTTCACCAAAAAACATTGCACCACACTCACTGACACACTTCAACCAAACACATTGCACCACACTCACTGACACACTTCACCCAAACACATTGCACCACACTCACTGACAAACTTCACCCAAACAAATTGCACCAAACTAACTGACACACTTCACCCAAACACATTGCACCACACTCACTGACACACTTCACCCAAACACATTGCACCACACTCACTGACACACTTCACCCAAACACATTGCACCTCACTCACTGACACACTTCACCCAAACACATTGCACCACACTCACTGACAAACTTCACCCAAACAAATTGCAACAAACTCACTGACACACTTCACCAAAAAACATTGCACCACACTCACTGACACACTTCACACAAACACATTGCACCACACTCACTGACACAGTTCACACAAACACATTTCACCACACTCACTGACACATTTCACCAAAACACATTGCACCACACTCACTGACACGCTTCACCCAAACACATTGCACCACACTCACTGACACACTTCACCCAAACACATTGCACCACACTCACTGACACACTTCAGCAAAACACATTGCACCACACTCACTGACACACATGAGCCAAACACACTGCACCACACTCACTGATGCACTTTTCCCAAACACATTGCACCACACTCACTGACACACTTCACCAAAACACATTGCACCACACTCACTGACACACGAGCCAAACACACTGCACCACACTCACTGACGCACTTTTCCCAAACACATTGCACCACACTCACTGACACACTTCACCCAAACACATTGCACCACACTCACTGACACACTTCACCCAAACACATTGCACCACACTCACTGACACACTTCACCCAAACATATTGCACCACACTCACTGACACACTTCACCCAAACACATTGCACCACACTCACTGACACACGAGCCAAACACACTGCACCACACTCACTGACGCACTTTTCCCAAACACATTGCACCACACTCACTGACACACTTCACCCAAACACATTGCACCACACTCACTGACACACTTCACCAAAACACATTGCACCACACTCACTGACACACGAGCCAAACACACTGCACCACACTCACTGACGCACTTTTCCCAAACACATTGCACCACACTCACTGACACACTTCACCCAAACACATTGCACCACACTCACTGACACACTTCACCCAAACACATTGCACCACACTCACTGACACACTTCACCCAAACATATTGCACCACACTCACTGACACACTTCACCCAAACACATTGCACCACACTCACTGACACACTTGACCCCAACACATTACACCACACTCACTGACGCACTTTTCCCAAACACATTGCACCACACTCACTGACACACTTGACCCAAACACATTGCACCAAACTCACTGACACACTTCACCCAAACACATTGCACCACTCTCACTGACACACTTGACCCAAACACATTGGGCCAGAAATTCCAGGCCAGAAGTGTGAGTACGGTCGGCTTACTCACGCTTCTGGCCGTTGGAAATGCCGGCGTTCAGCATGAACAGCGCATGCGGGGAACGCCGGCATTTCCAGACCTCGAGCGCGTGCGACTGCACAGGCAGCGCTTGCGCAGTGAACTTCGTGGATTTCATTCATGAAATCCGTGAGGTTAAGTCCTTAGAAGTTACACTTGAAAAAAGCAAGTGTAAAGTTGTTCATTGGCTGCGGAGGAAGATATATTTTATCGTGGAGCTTTTGAAATGCAATATTTTTGTTTGGGAAAGGGAGGGAAGTTATTTTAAGAAATTTTAAGTAAGTTTAAAAGTTTAAATTTTCTTTTTTAAAAGGGTTTTCAGAACGGTAGGTAGAAGGAGCAATTGTGGCTGTGTGAATGGAATGTGAGAATGAGTTATGTATGTATGTCCACATATATTCCTTTACGTATATGTATGTATGTTTTATATTCCTTTACTAATGTGTATGAATGTATGTTTTTAATTATGATTTTCCAATAAGTTACTTTCTCTGAAAGTCATAATTAAATAATACATTCATACACATAAGTAAAGGAATATATACATAACACGCAAAGGAATATATACAGACATACATACTTTCAGAAGCTCCACGATAAGAAATATCTTCCTCCGCAGCCTCTGTAGCAACTGTACCCATGCTTTTTTCATGTGTAAGTTGTAATGACTGGACCTCACTGAAAGCATTAATGAAAGCGGCGAATTATACTGCGCACGCGCTGCCTGTGCAGTCGCACGCGTTCTGCCTCTGAACCCCTTCGTTCAGAGGACAGGAAATGCCGGTTTTCCCCACATGCACTGTGCATGCTGAAAACCGGCATTTCATCCGGCCAGATGCGTAAGTACCCCGACCATACTAGCGCATTTGGAAGGGAATTATTGGGCCAACATTTTACATGTCAATAAAATAAAAAATTTAACAATTGCACGACTTGCCCCCTCGCATCTGCGACTGAGGGTCCAAGGAGGTGCATTGCGCAAGAGGTCATCATCGGACGTATCCTCACACTGTTCCCTTTGGGGAACTGTATGAAGTGGTGGAAGGATTTATGGCCGTGATTAACGCTCATTCCGTGACCGTAACCATCTTTGAACCAGCCATTAGGGTGGTTAGTCCTATGGCGGGAGGGTTTTACGGGCTCCCACAACCCATCTGGGGGGGGGCCACCAACACCCACGGACGCAAGTATCCTGCTGGATGTCCACCCAGACTTTAAAGTTGGAGCTCCGACTCCACTTGCCGGGACTGTCTGGAGTGGGGTTCAAAACCCTACTCCTTCTGGCCCAGCGGCGGGGATGCTTACTGCTACGCAAAAGGCCCACTCCGCACAAAAGGTGACACCCATACGTTTCCTGCGCCTTTTCCCTCCCCGTGACTGGAGCCCTATGCTGCCATTTCACGTTGCTAATCGGATTGGGCCTTTGTCATAGCGGTAGGATCCCCGCCGCTGGGCCAGATCAGGGTAGGGTTTCGAACCCCGCTCCAGACAGTCCCGGCAAGTGGAGTCGGAGCTCCGGCTCTAAATTCTGGGTTGACATCCAGTGGGATATTTGCGTCCGTGGGTGTGGGTGGCCCCCCCTCCTTGTATAGCTTGTGGGAGCCCGTAAAACCCTCCCGCCATAGGACTAACCGCCCTAATGGCTGGTTCAAAGATGGTTACGGTCACGGAATGAGCGTTAATCACGGCCATAAACCCTTCCACCACTTCATATAGTTCCCCAAAGGGAACAGTGTGAAGACACGTATGACGACGACATTGCTAAATAAATAAATGGAATTTAAAAAATTCTTTTAGGGCTTTTAAAAGTCTTTAAATTGCTTTAATTCTCTTTAAAACTACTTCAGATTACTCAAAATAATGTAAACATTTAAAAAAGTTTATAAAAGTTACCAAAATCTTCAAAAAACTTCCAAACACCTATTTAAACTGCTGCTTTGCATGTAAAAAAGCAAAGCAGCTTGACAGAAACATTGGGGGCGTGTCCAGTGAAACTGAGACCTCAAGGGGCGTGTCTCACTTACACTGCACGCTCCTGGCTCCGCGCTGGCTGCACTCCTGGGCGGCGTGACGTCATACGCTGCCCGGGATTTTTCTTTCAGTTTCTGCAAGTGCAGGCGTCCCTGGAGCTGATCGGCAGGAGCGCGGGGTAAGTGCAAATACGGGGCTTGCACGTGCTGCAAGCCCCGTTCTGGAATTTCTGGCCCATTACACCACACTCACTGACACACTTCACCCAAACACATTGCACCACACTCAATGACACACCTCACCCAAACACATTGCATCTCACTCACTCACACACTTCACCCAAACACAGTGCACCACACTCCCTGACAGACTTCACCCAAACACATTGCACCACACTCACTGACACACTTCACCCAAACACATTGCACCACTCTCACTGACACACTTCACCCAAACACATTGCACCACACTCACTGACACACTTCATCCAAACACATTGCACCACACTCACTGACACACTTCACCCAAACGCATTGCACCACACTCACTTTCACACATCACCCAAACACATTGCACCACACTCACTGACACACTTCATCCAAACACATTGCACCACACTCACTGACACACTTCACCCAAACACATTGCACCACACTCACTGACACACTTCACCAAAACGCATTGCACCACACTCACTGACACACATGAGCCAAACACACTGCACCACACTCACTGACACACTTTTCCCAAACACATTGCACCAGACTCACTGACACACTTTACTCAAACACATTGCACCCACTCACTGACACAGTTCACCCAAACACATTGCACCACACTCACTGACACACTTCACCCAAACACATTGCACCACACTCACTGACACACTTGACCCCAACACATTACACCACACTCACTGACACACTTTTCCCAAACACATTGCACCACACTCACTGACACGCTTGACCCAAAAACATTGCACCGAACTCACTGACACGCTTCACCCAAACACATTGCACCACTCTCACTGACACACTTGACCCAAAAACATTGCACCGAACTCACTGACTCACTTCACCCAAACACATTGCACCGCACTCACTGACGCACTTTTGCGAAGCACATTGCTCCACGCTCACTGATACACTTCACCCAAACACATTGCTCAACAGTCACTGACACATATCAGCCAAACACAATGCACCACACTCCCTGACACACTTCACCCAAACACATTGCACCACACTCACTGACACATTTCACCCAAACACATTGCACCACACTCACTGACACACTTCACCCAAACACATATTGCACCACTCTCACTGACACACTTCACCCAAACACATTGCACCACACTCACTGACACACTTCATCCAAACACATTGCACCACACTCACTGACACACTTCACCCAAACACATTGCACCACACTCACTGACACACTTCACCCAAACACATTGCACCACACTCACTGACACACTTCATCCAAACACATTGCACCACACACACTTCATCCAAACTCATTGCACCACGCTCACTGACACACTTCACCCAAACGCATTGCACCACACTCACTGACACACTTCACTCAAACACATTGCACCACACTCACTGACACACTTCACCCAAACACATTGCACCACACTCACTGACACACTTCACCCAAACACATTGCACCACACTCACTGACACACTTCATCCAAACACATTGCACCACACACACTTCATCCAAACTCATTGCACCACACTCACTGACACACTTCACCCAAACGCATTGCACCACACTCACTGACACACTTCACCCAAACACATTGCACCACCCTCACTGACACACTTCACTCAGACACATAGCACCACACTCACTGACACACATCACCCAAACATATTGCACCACACTCACTGACTCACTTCACCCAAACACATTGCGCAGCACTCACTGACACACTTCACCCAAACACATTACACCACACTCACTGACACACTTCACCGAAGCACATTACACCACACTCACTGACACACTTCACCAAAACACATTGCACCACACTCACTGACACAGTTCACCGAAACACATTGCACCACACTCACTGACACAGTTCACCCAAATACATTGCATCAAACTCACTGACACACTTCACCCAAAACCATTACACCACACTCACTAACACACACAACACCCAAACACATTGCACCACACTCACTGACACACTTCTCCCAAACACATTGCACCACACTCACTGACACACTTTACACAAACACATTGCACCACACTCACTGACACACTTCCCTTTCTCTTGCAGTGCAAGGTGGCTCACCACCGGAGGCAGTAGCGGCTAACTGGCAGGTCGGGTAAGCCTGCATATCCTTACCCAGCTGGAGGAGCCTGTGCTTGACATCATTGGAGGGGTCGTCACTGAGGCCATGGCGATCAGCGAGGCTGAAATCATTGGAGGTGACGGTATGCTCATACTTAATCCTCCTTCTCACATCCCACTTCCCCCTCATCCCACAATCTTTTCTCACTCACAAGCTGCTGATGGTGTAGGCATGCTCATCTTGCTTCCACCCATCACCACAACCCTGCCCTTGTGCCTTTCTCCTTTCAGATACCCAAGGATTCCAAGCAGGAAGAGCAAGAGGAAAGTGATGGAGAAGAGACACTGCCACTCAATTTCACACTCGCAGGCACCAGCTCAGAAACTGGCACTGCGCATACTTTAGAGGGTAGTATAGAGGCGGGATCTGCATGTGGTTGGTCATGGGCATGAGTGGCCAGCAGCCAGGGCAGGGGGAAAGGTGCCAGCTCGCTGGAGAGAGAGTTCGCACACGAGTACTGCTGCAGAGGACTCATAGATACATAGATACATAGAAGATAGGAGCAGGAGTAGGCCATTCGGCCCTTCGAGCCTGCTCCGCCATTCAATGAGATCATGGCTGATCATCCAAATTCAGTACCCGGTCCCTGCCTTCTTCCCATATCCCTTGATCCCTTTAGCCTTAAGAAATATATCCAACTCTTTCTTGAATATATTTAATGAACTGGCCTCCACTGCCCTCTGTGGCAGAGAATTCCACAGGTTCACCACTCTCTGGGTGAAGAAATTCCTCCTCATTTCAGTCTTAAATGGCTTACCCCTTATCCTTAGACTATGACCCCTTGTTCTGGACTCCCCGGCCATCAGAAACATCCTTCCTGCATCTAGTCTGTCCAGGTCTGACAGAATTTTATAGGTTTCGATGAGATCCCCTCTCAATCTTCTAAACTCCAGTGAGTATAAGCTCAATCGACACAATCTCTCCTCATACGTCATTCCTGCCATCCCAGGTATCAGCCTAGTGAATCTTCGCTGCACTCCTTCCATGGCAAGAACGTCCTTCCTCAGGTAAGGCGACCAGAACTGCACACAATACTCAAGGTGTGGTCTCACCAAGGCCCTGTACAACTGCAGCAAGACATCCTTGTTCTTGTACTCGAACCCTCTTGCTACGAAGGCCAACATACCATTTGCCTTCTTAACCGCCTGCTGCACCTGCATGCTTACCTTCAGCGACTGGTGTACAAGAACACCCAGGTCTCTTTGCACTTCCCCTTCTCCCAATCTATTACCATTCAAATAATAATCTGCATTCCTGTTTTTGCCACCAAAGTGGATAACCTCACATTTATCCACATTATAGTGCATTTGCCATGTTTCTGCCCAATCACCCAACCTGTCCAAATCGTGCTGGAGTTTCACGACATCCTCCTCACAGCATATCCTCCCCCCCAGCTTTGTGTCGTCTGCAAATTTGGAGATATTACATCCAATTCCCTCGTCCAGATCATTAATATATATTGTGATCAGCTGGGGTCCTAGGACCGATCCTTGCGGTACCCCACTAGTCACTGCCTGCCACTCAGAAAACGACCCGTTTATTCCAACTCTTTGCTTTCTGTCCGCCAACCAGTCCTCTATCCAAGTCAATACCTTGCCCCCAATCCCATGTGCCTTAATTTTGCACGCTAATCTCTTATGCGGGACCTTATCGAAAGCCTTCTGAAAGTCCAAATACACCACATCCACTGGTTCTCCCTTATCTATTTTACCAGTTACATCCTCAAAAAATTCCAGTAGATTAGTCAAGCATGATTTACCTTTTGTAAATCCATGTTGACTTTGTCCGATCCAGTCACTGCTTTCCAAGTGCTCTGCTATTACATCTTTTATAATGGACTCTAGCATTTTCCCCACTACCGATGTCAAGCTTACCGGTCTATAATTCCCTGCCTTTTCTCTACCACCTTTTTTGAATAGTGTGGTAACATTAGCTACCCGCCAATCCATGGGTACCGTTCCAGAGTCTATCGATTTCTGGAAGATGACCAGCAATGCATCTACTATTTCTAGGGCCACTTCCTTAAGTACCCTGGGATGTAGATTATCAGGCCCTGGGGATTTATCGGCCTTCAGTCCCATCAATTTTCCTAACACCATTTCCCTACAAATACTGATTTCTTTCAGTTCCACCCTTTCATCAGACCCTATGTTCCCCGGCATCTCTGGGGGGTTATTTGTGTCCTCCTTTGTGAAGACAGAACCAAAATATGTATTTAGTTGGTCTGCCATTTCTTTGTTCCCCATTATAAATTCCCCCGATTCTGACTGCAAGGGACCTACGCTTGACTTCACCAATCTTTTTCTCTTCACATATCTATAAAAGCTTTTACAGTCAGTTTTTATGTTCTCTGTAAGCTTACTCTCATATTCTATTTTCCCTTTCTTAATTAATCCCTTTGTCCTCCTTTGTTGAATCCTTAACTGCTCCCAATCCTCAGGATTATTGCTTTTTCTGGCCAATTTATATGCCCGCTCCTTGGACCTTATGCTATCCCTAATTTCCCTTGTTAGCCACGGTTGGGTCACCTTTTTTGTTTTATTTTATGCCAAACTGGGATGAACAAATTCTGTAGTTCATCCATTCGGTCTTTGAATGTTTGCCATTGCCTATCCACCGTCAACCCTTTGAGTACCATTCCCCAATCAATCCTACCCAACTCGCTCCTCAGACCATCATAGTTTCCTTTATTTAAATTGAGGACCCTAGTCTCCGAGTCAACTACTTCATTCTCCATCTTAATGAAGAATTCGATCATATTATGATCGCTCCGACCCAAGGGGCCTCTTACAACAAGATTGCTAATTAATCCTTTCTCAGATGAGGACTTCGATGGAGCGGCCTTCAGAAGAAGGTTGATGGGCATTGCACACTGAAATGCTAGGTGCATTGGCAGGCCTGCCAGAGAGCCTGTTGTCATTGTCAAAGAGCATGGAGGAGTCTGGCTCCAATATTGCACAGGGCTTTGCGCAGAGCTTGGAGCCCATGTTTTCCAGGATGGTATTGGTCGGCAGATCCATTAGAGCACTTGTGGACAAAACCATGATGCTGGGTGTGATGGGCAATGTCTCAGCCTCCATTGCAGCACAAGTGGAAGCGACCCAATGTCTGAGTGCTGCAGTGGAAGCTCCGACTGCTCTCATGCAGGCTCAGCTGGAAGCCACGTGGCTGTATTTATGAGAATGGGAAGGGGCTTGCAGGGTGTCACAGCAGTCCAGCAATCTGTCCTCCGACAGATTACTAGGATTGCTGACGGGTCGCCCCGGGGAAGCAGCAGTGGCTCTGTGGAGCCCGAACCTGCTGTTCTCTTTCAGAATGACAGCATTCATAATTCCACCACTGCCTCGCCACCAATGCTCTTGCTGTTGCCTCTCAGCCAGCCAGCCCAGACTGCAGCTGCCCATGCCGAGATAGTGCAGTCTATAGCTGTGCCTTCTAGGCCCAGAGCTGCTCGAGGTCATCCTGCAAAGCCATCTGCAGTGTCCCCCACTGAATGTCATCAGCCTTCCACCAGCCATGCTGCAGTCACTGGGGTCGCACTTTGTAGGAGCACAAGGACAGGCAAAGGCACACGGAAGACAGGCACTAAGGGAATGCACAGGGTGACTAGTTGACTTTGTTATGTAGTATTGAATTGAATAATTTATAAATGTGAGTTGGAATGTTTGTTTTGTGGTGGCTTTCATTTCAGAATTGTGGCCAAGAGGACACTGTGATGCTCCGTAACAGAGGGATGGTAAAGTGGGGAAGTGTTGAGCAATAGGGATCCGGGGTTTCATTCAGGGCAACCGGAGTCTGATGATGCGCTCACCGACAGCCTGTCCGGAACGTGGATGAGCTGGCTGCCTCCTCACTTCCACCTCCTTCTCCTCCTCCTGAGGTGTGGCGCAACTTTTACAAATACACAAATCACTAAAAGTTGCGCCACAAGTTAGCAAGGCCATACAAAAAGCAAACCAAGCACTAGGGTTTAATTTTAGGGGAATAGAATTGAAAAGTAGGGAAGTTATGCTAAACCTGTATTGAACCTTGGTTAGACCACACTTGGAGTACTGCGTACAGTTCTGGTCGCCATATTATAAAAAGGATATAGACACACTGGAGCGGGTGCAGAGAAGATTTACAAGGATGATACCAGAAATACGAAGGTATACATATCAGGAAAGGATGGACAGGCTGGGTCTCTTTTATCTTAAAAAAAGAAGGCTGAGGGGTGACCTAATAGAGGTCTTTAAAATTATGAAAGGTTTTGATAGAGTGGATACAGAGAGAATGTTTCCATTTGTGGGGAAGAGCATAACTAGAGGCCATCAATATAAGATAGTCACCAAGAAATCTAATAGGGAATTTAGAAGAAACTTCTTTACCCAGAGTGATGAGAATGTGGAACTCGCTACCACAGGGAGTGGTTGAAGCGAATAGTATAGATGCATTTAAGGGGAGACTGGACAAGCATACGAGGGAGAAGGTAATAGAGGGTTATGCTGATAGATTTAGATGAGGAAAGATGGGAGGAGGCTTGAGTGGAGCATAAATGCCGGCATGGAGTGGTTGGGTCGAATGGCCTGTTTCTGCGCTGTATATCCTATGTAATCCTATGTAAACACGTGGTAGCAAGGGCCCCGCCCTCATGATGGCCAAGTTGTGGAGGATGCAGCAGGCCACCACTAATTGGGACACCTGCTCGGCCTAGTAGTGGAGAGCTCCTCCCGAGTGGCCAAGGCAGCGGAACCGTTGCTTCAGCACCCCGATGGTCTGCTTGATGATGTTCCTCATGGCAGCATAGCTCTCATTATATGAGTGCTGGCCACAAATGGTGGTGTTGCAGAGAGGAGTCATCAGTCAGGTGTAGAGCAGATAGCCCTTGTCACCGAGCAGCCACCCTCGGGTTCGATGTGGTGGCTGGAAGATTGTTGGCACAGCGGACTGGCGCAGGATGAAGGCATTCTATTGCGTTTGCAAAGATAATCCAGAGACTGTCAGTGAGTTCAGTTCATGCTGCTTTTAATATGGCTGCCACACACACCCACTTCCAGGCACAAGCAATCGAATACCGATACACAATACAATGATAACAGCACTATCAACTCCATGTGCTCAGGCCAAGGCAATCGAGTACCTATCACCAGATGTCAGACATAACATTTCCTCCCCCCTCACAGAATTTCAAACATGAAATGTAGTGACAAAGTCCTGTAGGTGGCCAGGGCGAGAACATGTACGAACAGGCCGAGGTGTGGACTGGTGAGGAGCAGGCTGAGGCACAACATCTGCTTGAGGGTTGACTGGCTGAGCCACATGTGCATCCCACCACTCTGGGGGTAAGGCTTGGGGGTTAGGTCCATATAATCCCGCATCAGGGGGTGCTGGCACCTTCCGAAGGCGGCTGGCATGCCACCGAGAGCCGTCAGTGAGGCAGAAAGTGGCTGGTTCAAGTTGGCGGCTGATTTGGAGAGGGGAGGACCAGAATGACGCCATCTTATTATTGCGGTGAGGCCTGCGGACTCTGACCCAATCGGAGACTGAGATGTTGGGCGCCTTGGCCCTCTTCAACTGGTCGAAGCGGAGTTTCATCTTCTCCTGCTGTCTAGCGACTGTGGCTTGAGCCGGTGGAGCAGGGCTCTGAACTAGCGAGGGGCGGAGCCTGCCAAGGGGCAGCATGAACTCACGGCCTAGCATGAGGGATGCAGGTGAGACCCCTGTAGTGGAATGCTGGGAGGCTCTGTAGTGCAGCAGTGTGTGGAGGAGGGCCTTGTCAAACGCACACCCCTGGGATAGGTGTGCTCTGAGGCCATTTTTCAGAGTCTGGTTAAAACGCTCCACCCCCCATTTGACTCGGGGTGGTAGTACGCTGTGCGAATGTGACGGATGCCCTTGCTCTCAAGGTAAGAGGAGAGTTCCGAAGAGACCATTTGGGGACCATTGTCTGTGGTGATGGCCTTTGGATGCCCCCAGCGGGAGAAGAGGGACTCAAGGATATCAATGATGACCCGAGAGGTGACGGAGCCCACGGCAGTGACCTCTGGCCATTTTGAGTGCAGGTCATAGGTCACCACTAGGAACCGTTGATGGTGGGGGACACCATGGATCTCTCCGCAGACGTCCAGCTGCAGGTGCTCCCAGGGCTGAGAGGGCCAGGCAAGGGGTTGCAGGGGTGGGGGAGCTTGGTGGCCATTCTTGCCACTTACAAGGCAGGCTGCACAGTCCTTGACCAGGGCCTCGATTTCCCTGTCGATACCCGACCACCACACTAGGTCTCGGCATCGTTGTTTGAGCTTCACTATGCCCAAGTGGCCCTCATGCGCCATGGATAAAACACGCGCACGAAGGGCACTTGGGACCACAGTGCAGAGCCCACGTGCAACACAGGAGTCATTCCAGCAGGAGAGCTCCTCTTTAACTCTGGAGTAGGCAGACAGTTCCTCAGGCACCTTGCGAGGCCTGCCATCTCTGATGAAGGTGCACAGCTGGGAGAGGGCTGGATCCTGTTCAGCGGCCTCTTTCAGCTCCTGGAGAGAGACTGTGGTTTGGAGAGGCGTGTGCAGCATCTGGACGATATCCTGTTCCACTTGTTCAGACCCGACGAGTGGGGCTGGGGCAGAGACAGTGCGGGAGAGCAGATCTGCAACAACATTGTCACGTCCTGGTGTGAACTGGAGACTGAAATTGTATTGGCGGAGGTGGTCAGACCAGCGGTGTAGGCGCAGTGGTCTGTGGCCCGTGCCGGATGTCGACAGCAGGGCACTGAGAGTCTGGTGATCGGTTCGCAGGGTGAAGGCACGGCCATACGTGTACAGGTGCCACCGCTCACATGCCCAGACGCATGCCAGCGCCTCACGCTCGCCTACTGAGTACTTCTGTTCGGTGGGGCTAAGGGCTCGGGAGGCAAAGGCGATTGGTTTCTCCACTCCATTCTGTATCTGCAATAACACCGCCCCCACAGCTGCAGCGGACGTGTCGCAGGTGACGAGGGTGGGGCTGGCGATGTCAAAGTGAGCCAACACTGGAGGCGACGTGAGCTGCGATTTGAGGAGGCGAACAGCTTCCATACAGGCTTGTGACCACACCCAGGGCTCATCCTTTCACAGGAGCTGGCGCAGTGGGGCTGTGGTGGCTGAGTACTGGGGCAAAAACTTCAGGTAGTACCCAGTCATGCCAAGGAAGGAGGCAACCTGTGCTGCAGAGCTGGGTTCTGGGATGCTGTGAATGGCATCCACATTTGTCTGGAGTGGGGATATACCGTCAGCTGACAACCGAAACCCCACAAATTTGATCTCTGAAACAGCAAAGACACACTTTTCGCCATTCAATGTGAGCTTGTGTTTTGCTAGAGCTGTGAAAACTCTGTGAAGGCGTTCGTTGTGAGTGGAGGTCGAGGGCCCATGCACGACGATGTCATCCAGGTAGATGGCCACCCCAGGAATGCCCGCGAGCACAGAGGCCATCACCTTTTGGAAGCAGCTGGGTGCAGAGCTAAGTCCAAATGGCATCCTGGTGTACCGAAAGATGCCAGCATGTGTCACAAAAGCAGTGAGGTCCCTGCTGCTGGGGTGGAGGGGAACCTGTAGATAGCCCTGTCGAAGGTCCAGTTTCGAGAACAGGATGGAACCATAGAACTGCGCTGTGAGTTCCTCTGACGTGGGCAGTGGATACTTGTCAGTGATTACGGCCTTATTCACTGCTCGAAGATCGACACAGACATGTAGACCACCTGACTTTTTCGTTGCGACCACCAGGTTGGAGACCCATGGGGAGGCATCAACTGGTTCGATGATGCCAGCTTCCAGTAGCTGCTTTAGTTCAGCTGTGACCCCGTCACGGAGAGCAAGCGGGATGCGGCGCAGTGGCTGAATGACAGGGGTAACGGTGGAGTCAACCATGGGCTGGTGGGTGAAGGCAGTCAGGCAGCCCAGACCCTCGAAGAGTGCTGGCCATGTGTGGCGCCACGGTGAGGCGACATGCAGAATCGCAGACCCGCCGGTGTGCAAGCGAGAAAAACCCAGGTCAGTGAAAAGGTCCAGTCCCACCAGGTTAGCTCCTTGGCGTGCCACATGAAAACAAAAATCTGGCAAAACTTTTGTTCCATAGCGTACTGTGAGGTTGACTGAGCCCACTAGTCCAATTTTCGAATTACCATACCCGCAAAGGGTAGTGGAGGGCGCAGAGAGTGGCAGGGAGCTGAAAAAGCATTTGAATGTGTCCACATTCAGCAGTGAGACGCTGGCACCGGTATCCAACAACAGCGGATGCACACATCATTCAGGTTAATTGTGCATGATTTGAAAGCCACTACTGGCCCAGAGCTCACGTTGTGGATTATAGTGCTTGACGACTGAGAGTGTTCATTTGTAGCAACCGGGGCAGAGCGGCAGACATTGGCAAAGTGATTTTGTTTTCCACAATTTCGACAGGCTTGGCCGCGCGCGGGGCAATTCTGCACTCTGGTAGCATGTGAATGAGATCCGCAGTTTCCACACTGTTGCCGCGGTAGCGCGCGTTGCTGCTGTCGCGCGAGCATTACCGTGTCAGAGCTGTCGGGGCCGAGGGCGCTGTCACTGGGTGTGTGTGCTAGTTTCGCTGCACATTCGGCTGCAGACTCCACTTGAAAGGCAATGTTGACTGCCTGTGACAACGACAGATCGTCGGACTCGAGTAACAGTCTTTCACGCACTCTCACGTTGTTTGTGTGCTCTATTAGTTGATCACGCACCATCTCATCTTGTAATGCACCGAACTTGCATGAGCTAGCTAATACCCTCAAATTAGCCACGTATTGATGCACTGACTCGCCGAGGAGTTGGTGACGCTGTCTAAAAATGAATTGCCGCAGGAGTGCACTTTGTGGGGCAGAGAAGAGTGTGCTTAACAGAGCCACAGCCTCATCATATGTTTGGATTGAGTCTGCTGTGCATAATGTCCCAAGAACACGCTGGCCCTCCGCTCCCAAGCAATGGGATAACAGTGCCTTTTTCCGAGCCGTACTCACAGTTTCTAGTCCAAGAGCAATGAGATAGGTTTCAAAGGACTGTAACCAGCGAACCCATGGGATCGGGGGCTCACCTGGTAGTGCAAGGAAGGGAGGAGGTGGTGGAAGAGAGATTTCAGCCATCCTTGTCGCCAAATATTGCGTTTGCAAAGATAATCCAGAGACCGTCAGTGAGTTCAGTTCATGCTGCTTTTAATATGGCTGCCACACACACCCACTTCCAGGCACAAGCAATCGAATACCTATACACAATACAATGATCACAGCACTATCAACTCCATGTGCTCAGGCCAAGGCAATCGAGTACCTATCACCAGATGTCAGACAACACTTTCACCATCATGATGTGCTGGGTGTGATCGCACACCAGCTGCACATTAAGTGAGTGGTAGCCTTTGCAGTTACAGAACATCTCAGGAATGATATGCAGTGCCTGCAAAGCCACGTGTGTGCAGTCGATGGCGCCCTGCACCATGGGGAAGCCCGATGTCATGGCAAAGCCACGTGCGCACTCCTGTTGCTTCTCTCTGTTTAGACAGAAGACAATGAAGTCCCCTCTTCTTGCATACAGAGCTTTTGTGACCACCCGGATGCTGACTGCCGGTGCACGCATGTAACGTCCATACTATTGCCCTCACCAAGATGGCAAACAGTGCATGCCACGCCAGAAGTGGGCGCAAGCGAGGTGGACATCCTTTTTTTTCAAAAACTGGTCAAAACTCCCAGCGCTAAGGAACCGAATTTTGTGGCCAGGGTTTACAGGAATTATTTAAGGAGCAGTTCAGGAGGAGGCTGCACTGCTCCAGACCGGTTGTCACAGGCCTCTGCAACACTGCCTGCTTCCTCCTGGATCATGCCATGCCAGTGGCCCACAATGTCACCACAGCCCTGAATTTTTATGCCTCTGGCTCCTTTCAGATTGAAGCAGAGGACATCAGCTGAATCTCCCAGGCTGCATTTGACAGCTGCATTAAGCAGGAGTCCTTTTTTGGCAGGGCCGAGCAGTACATCACCTTCCCCACTGACCTCAGCAGTCAACAGGAGAGAGCTTGTGGCTTTGCAACAGTGGCTGGCCTCCCTCGTGTGCACGGAGTGGTTGATTATGCACAGGTGGCCATCAGGGCACTGCAATGTGAGCCAACAACCTTCATCAACATAATAGGATACCACTCTATCAATGTCCAGATAGTGGCCGATGATCGGAACGGCCTGTGCAAGGTACCCAGGGAGCTGGCACGGTACTGTTATTCTCAGATGTTCTAACATTCCCCTGCTACTTGAACCTGGGAGGAATGTGACAGGATGATTGCTGGGGGATAAGGGAAACCCCCTGCAGACCTGGCTGATGACACCACAGTGCAAATCCTTCATGGACGAGCAGTACAGATACAATCGAAGCCAGGGCACAACCAGGATCTTTATCGAGCACACAAGAGGACTGCTCAAGCAGAAGTTCAGAGCTCTGGACTGCTTGGGGACTCCCTGTAATAGAGTGTCACACATAGTTGTGGTCTGTTGCTAATTGAAAAACATTGCAAACAGGGAGGCCTGCATTTGGAGGAGGAAGAGCAGCAGCAACAGTCATCATTGGACGAGGGGGTCCTAGGAAAAGGAAAGGAAGCAGCAGGGGAAGGCGGGCTTCCTTAGCAGCTCACAGCCATAGATGTCAGAGATCAGCTCATAGCTCAGTGATCCGCTGAGCTTCCGACATCCCAACCCTGAGAACTTACAAAGAGCATCTCTGCATAACAGTCCTTGTTACATTCTTCATATTGCATTGAAGAACATTCAAACCATTCAGACAACTTTTATATCAGTAACATTCTGACAATACAGACTCAGAACCTGGTACAAAACCACATTGCAGACCAAAGGCCCAAATGCAATAAAGGTGATTAATTTAATGTCAAACATAATAAATGCCTTCCATTCATTTCTCACCAGGTGATCAACCTGTAGTGCTATTTTTTTTAAAAAGGTTTCCTAACTCTACTAGTTCTACAAGGTGCTCCCCTACTGGCCTGAGGAGAGCTGGTGGAAGGCTGCTGTTGCTCATGTGCGGTCCCTTTAGGTGCTCGCGGTCAATGAGTTCTGGTTGCTTGAGCCAGTGAGGGCCCGGCTGCAGACTGCTTCTGTGTCTCTTTGTCTACCCCAGTGGCTGAAGCATGGCTGGTGGAAGGCTGCTGACTTTCAGTGGAGGACACTGCAAATGTCCTTGCTGGTTGACCTTGAGGAGCTGGTGGCTGGGAGTGTCAAATCAATCTTCTTCCTCTTGTTCTTCACTCTCCTCACCCTCTTCATGGTCACCCACTGGCTGGGCAGGCTGCATTTCTTGTGTGTGTGAAATGAGGAAGGCACAGGGGTGGAGTTGTGCTGAGGGGAGGGCGGGAAAGCAAGAGGTGCATGCCAGAAGGAGGATAATGTATGAGGCTCCCAGCATCTTGTATCCTTTCAGCCCCGCCACTGGCCAAGGGCTCAGCCATGCCTCTGCCAAGAATGGCCAGCACCGTCTCCTCCAGGGGAGTGAGGTGAGGCTAGGAATGGATGATGTGCCTTGTGATTGGTGCAGATTGTTGGTAGGTGTGTGATTGGGGGTGGGGGTTGTGCATTGAGTAGTGTTAGAGGCTAGTGCTGCAGTTGGTAGGAGACGGCTTTTGAAGATGCATTCACTGACCTTGACCAGTGGTCTGAGGTCATGAAGCTTCTTTGGGCACTGGAGCCAGGTGGTGGGGGCGACACTCTGCAGTGATGGCCTCGGTGATGTACTCCCACATCGTTCTATCTGGATGGCCTCCTGGCCCCTGTGGGTAGAGGACCTCTGTTGCAGTGTTGCCCCCTTGCACAAAGCTGGAGTGCCACGTGTGAGACCCTAGGTACCCCTTCCCTGGCTTGCTGAGCCATTTGTGTTTGTGCTGAAGCATTTTTCCAATTTTTTGAGATTAGGAAGGTAATTCAGCTTTAAGAGCTGAATATTCAGAGTTGGGGCTTCTTTTTAATGTTAAATATATTTTTAAAAGACAGGAAGGGCTGAAAACTGCATTGTTTCACTTCATTTTAATTTGTATTGCTTCAGTGTGCATGGCCCCTTTAATTATCAGACCTCTTCATTGCCCACAATTCCTTGTGAGCTCCACAGCTTCGCTTCCAGAGGCTGTGGGAAGCTGCAACACCGCACCTGCACACAAACCTCACCTCGGATGTCTCCAGCAACACCACCAGGATGGCATTTCACGGCAGGTAATCGCTGTACCAACAATCTCCATCCCCCCAGACAAATTTTGCCCCATTAGCATTGCAGCCATTTTCAGCAGCCACTGGCAACTTTACTGGCTATAACGAATTTCTCCCCCTCGGAACTTTGACAGCCACATTGTCATTCTCACTCACTTGTATAAAATGTGCAACCTATACCTATTATTAGGTAAATTATATAACCTGAAATACTTCTTGAATAATTTTTGCTAGTAGATATTACAAACTTTGTGGATGAAGACCACTAAGCAAAGAATGCCTTGAGCACAAGAAGTGGTAGATGTTCCCTGCCAAACCTTGCTTAGCAAATGCAGAGCAGTTTGCCTGAGACACTGGACAAATTAATGGAAAGGACGTGGAGGCAGTTTCTGGTCATAAACAAGTTAGTCTCATGTTGAATATTGCCATGAATGGAAAAAGGAAGATGTCATCAACTGCTTTATATAGAGGAGCAGTTATGTACAGAAAATATATCTTCTATATATATAAATCGGTCGATCTGTCTGTCTGTCATTCTGTCATTCTGTCTGTCATTCTGTCATTCTGTCTGTCATCGCGTGTGCGTCTTGCGGGTATGCGCTCGAAAGTTACAGGGCGTACCTACGCGCGCGTTACCTCCAAAGAAAGCTTACGCTTCCGAGACGGTTTTAAGCGTATTTACGTTTCGGCCGGGCTAAAATTGCGCCCGCGGTATCCCAAAAACCTTCAACATTCCGCTCATTAGCATCTCATTATCCGCTCATTAGCGACAGAGTGACCTCGAGCTCGACCAATCGTACGCCGGGTTGCTGGCGTGTGCCGCCGGGCCAATCGGTGCGCGTGTGGCCGGGCTTTACCGTTCTGAACCGAGGTGAGTCGCCGCCATCTTGATTCCAAACTTTTCCTTTCTTTTTCCCGCTTTCTGCGTCTTAAAAAAAAAAGTTGCTTTTAAAACACATATTGTTTTTTAAAAAAATGATTTAGAAAGTAAATAACTTATCTAATCTCATTAATTTTCCTACCTTTCCCCGTTTTTCCAGGTAGGCCTAGAAGCCTCGGCGTCTCCTCCGCACCCACGCCCGAGCTAGGCACCTCCCGGCCCCACTCGAAGGCTGGAGGGCCGAGCCTCAGCCCAGCGCCGCTAGAGTGCCCACGCAGCAGGAGCTGAGACGTCTCTCCGTGCCTCGGCCAGGGGGCGGGGCTTGCTGAGCGTCCAGCGTTACCCTGGCAACCGGGCCCGCCGGACGTCTCGCACAGCCGCAATCGGCGGTCTTCACCTCGCGGGGCGGGGGGCGCGACCCTCGGTGGGGGGGCCGCGCGCGCAGCAGGAGCAGCTGAGACGCGGCGTCTCTCTCTCTCTGGCTTGGTCAGCGTCACGGTTGCCCTGGCAACCGGGCCCGCCGGCCGAGAGAGACGCCGCGTCTCAGCTCCTGCTGCGCGCGCAATCGGCGGTCTTCACCTCGGGGGGGGCGCCCCCCGCCCTCCATCCCCCCTCCCTTCCCCCCCCCGCCCTCCCTTCCCCCTCCCTCCCTTCCTCCCCCCCACCCTCCCTCCCCCTCCCCCCTCCCTCCCTTCCCCACCCTCCCCCTCCCCCCCGCCCCTCCCCTCGCCCTCCCTTCCCCGCCCTCCCCTTCCCCCCTCCCCTCCCTCCCCCCCTCCCCTCCCTCTCTTCCCCCCAGTCGCTCTCTCTCTTCCCCCCAGTCGCTCTCTCTCTTCCCCCCAGTCGCTTTCTCTCTCTCTTCCAACAACAACATGCCCTCGAAAAAGCCTCGGCACCGCCGGGCACTTCAGCTAGTGGGTTATAAATTCGCTGGTGCCGGCTCAAGTCCGACCCAAAATTGGGCCTCGGGTTACATTAATATTAAATGGGTGAGCTGCCAGTCTCTGTTGTGCCTCCACAAGCAGCTCGGCCATTTAAAGTAATGAATATCGGCTTGCTTGCCTCGGTGACAGTGCCCTGAAGGTAAGTCCCAGTGAGTGGCATGGAGTGGCTATGGGGCATGGAATGGCTTCGGGCAGTGTGCCATCGGCATACTCTAGAGTTTGGGGTGCACTCCTGCTCCTCTTGGCTCCACAACAACGACTTGTTTGTTTTCAAACTTACTTTTGTTGAGCGACCGCTTAAGAATCCCAAGTGGAGTAGGCCCAGCTACCGCTCTGCGATATTGAATTTAGCAGAGGGGTTCTAAAACTGGCATTTAGCCCCTCATTTCCTACATGGCAAAAGCAACTACACTTCTAAAGTATTTCATTGGCTGTAAAGCACTTTGGGACGTCCTGAGGTTGTAAAAGGCATGATATAAATGCAAGTTATTTCTTTCTATTTACATATGTAAGGGGGCTAATGCCTGATTTAGGCAACCATGAGGGACACCTGAAAGATACAAGACCCAATATCGGGTCAGATGTCTTTCAGTTGCCCTTTGGGCGTGAGATGATGGTCCCTGCAATTGGTCCTTGTTACACTCACTTTACGCCCGTAAAACGGGTACAACAAAGTCCAATTTCTACCCCATATATATTTCTTTTTTAGTCAGATTTTTACTGACAATGCTATTGTGAGACAAAAGGGATAATTGTAACTGTCCCTCACCTGGAGGGAATGGTGTGGGCAGGGTTCAAGGTGCTGGGAGCCCCACCACTGTCACACCTGAATTCAGTCATGGGAAGACAGCCCGCCCCTGTGGTGCGGCGGCCTAATTTAAATGGCAGGTTCACGTCCTGATGATGTTAGCAGGATATGCACGCCATTTTAACCCTAGGCTTGACTAAGGCCCACAATCCCCTAGGGAAAGCTGGCGGCAGCAAGGGTCCTGGACACAGGAGGTCCAGGTAAGTGACAAGGTTCCTTGTGGCTCCACAAGGATACCTGGGCCTTCCCTGTCCCAGGCGTCCTCCCCTCCCCCAATCATGAGCTTGCCGCATAGCCCCCTCCCCCCACCTCCACCACCTCCCACCCTCAAATCATTACTTACCTTCCTGGGAACCATTTCCATGGGTCACTAGCAGTGCTCTGAATCTCCCTCGCACCCTGGCTTGGGGCCGGAGTTGGTGTTGGGGGCATGTAAATGGTGGACGGTTCATGCCTGCTTTCGGCTCACACTCCCCTGATTGTCGCCTGAGTTAAAATCGGCCCTTAACACATCCAACAACTATCTTCATGTAGATTCACATTCCAGGCATCAATGCTCCTCACCTATTCTGTTGGGTATCTGTAGAGATAAGACAACCATTAAATTAATTAATCCCATTTTAGAATTGGTGGGGCTCGTCAGAGCTAATAATACCTTAACTAAATTTGGAAAATGAGTCATATTATAGATTTCTACAAGACACATACATTATATAGCTTTACTACTAGACCAAGCTTTACAACTGGACCAGGTATCACTTCTAAGAAGATCTCCATCACATTTTGTTTTATCAGCCTATTTTGGTTTAATTTAGGTTTTAAACATTCCTACAACTATTTTTTAAAGTGTCAAAACTTGCCTTTTTTCTTCCTTTCTTTTGCCGCATTTTTAATATCTTTGACCACCATTTTTTTTCTCCAAAATATTGCTGGTGTATTCTACTGAGGTTATACAATATAAACTTAGCATTACATATAAAATACATTTGTCAGCTATTCTGTCAACCTTCATTTTAATGCAGATCGGTTCTCGGTATACATTGGCATTGATTTGGTTTAAAGGCACTTTATACAAAGAAATCAATGGGGATGAAAATCATTGTTTGAAGAAAACATCCTTTGTGATAAATAATCCCCATTAACATTTTGATTTTTAAAAAGCCGTTCAAATTGAACAGACAAATTACTAGTTATGGAGAGGTAAAGACCTGTTTAAGAGATGAAGGTCACTTAATTATCAAAACTCTAAAATTTTTAATAATGTCATCTGTTGAACCTTTAAGCCCTTTAATTACAGTTTAAAATGTGAACTAAAATCAGCATGCAATTTATAAGTGGAAAACAAGGTCTTTGTCATATTTCATTAATGCTCTACCTATCTGAGTATTTAATTAAGAGCGCAGAATTAATACCATGTGATTGTCTTAGGAAAACTGTAAAGAAAATCAAATGAACCTAATCTGACATGAAACTTTTCGCCTATTCTTCTGCAGCTTTGAGGTAAACTGTATGTATAGCAAAGAAGAGTTGATTTCCATTTTATGTTGTGAGGCATTAACATTATGTTCATACATTTGTAAATGAATTGGCCTCCCACCTGTTCTGTCATTTTAATGCACTATAGATTTTATTTCACATGGTGTAGTGTCACATGCTGAATAATAATAATCAGATGCACTGTTATCCTCCTGCTGAAATCAAATTTCTGCACCGAGTGTTCAAATAATGAAAGAACTCGCTTGGAAAAATAAAAAAAATATAATAACAGAGGTTGATTTTTTTTTATTTGGATGTGTAAGAAAATTACAGAACTAGAGAAAATTCATCTAGCTATCATGCTGTCAGTAGCTTAATAATGTAGCTACTAAAAGTGTCTAACTGGTTCACAGGAATTTTAATTTGCATTTTATTTATGCTTTCAGAAAATAAGAAATATAATTCTCAATGATCTCTTGCCATAGCAAAGACGAAAGGGAGCAGATATATATGGTTAATTTCCAGAGACAAGTGCTCTGTGGGCCATAGTGTAATTTGTTATTGTTTTTTTTGCCTGCCATCTGAGCCCAAGCTGATGAAGGCAGCAGCATGCAATCAGTAAATACAAATACCTGCTTCATACTGGGCTTGTAGCTTCATGTAGATTTTTTGAATTAAGCTCCATAGTGCAAGAAGGTAACAAGGGCTGCCTAAGAGCTTCGTGTACAGTTTAAAACACTTATTTATTTTTATTTAAACTATATGATGCAATTATCTATAGACCAGCCAATGCACAAGCATATGGCCAACAATTGTGTATTGACCAGTATCCAATTACAACATGGGGACTGTTACAAATAACAACTTGGAAGAATCTACTCATCTCCTCCGTACTTTTGTATATAAAAAACATTTTAGAATATTTTCAGTTGGACTGATTGGGAGTGAGGGAGAGGAGGGGATTGAGGCAAAGATCCAAGCCTTTTGTTTCTTCACCGACCCTTTCCTCAAGACTAGTGATCCTTTAACCTGACTTGGCTGATGATCAATATCCTTTCTGATCCATCCTCCCTCATGTTCCCTCTCCTTTACAGAAGTTCTTACGTCCTTATCTTCCCATGAGATGACCCACAAATCATTGGAATGGCCTGTCATTATCCTTCCAAGACTTCACCCTGTCCCCGTTTCTAGATTGAAAATCCAGGTATCCTTTTCACCCTGTGTACATTACATTCCAAGATCATCGGAAGGCCTATCCCTTGAGGTTCTAATTCTTCTCTCTCATTAATAAAAAGTACTTTTAATGCTGAGGTATCCAAACAATGGCCCTTGGACCTTAATTGTCTTACGAATCCCAGATAACTCTGTTTCTAGTTTTTGCTTATGCTTAGTATTTTCTGGTTTATGTGGTATTTTGTGAACCTGGAGGCTTGGTAAGGGCTGTTTTAAGCTCTTCGCCTCATTGGTGGCTAAATCCTACATCAGAATCTGTTAGTAGCCGCAGTTTGAGATATATGCAAATTAATGGGAACATTGATTTAAACTTTCCGCATGCCTCCAGGGCACACACCTAAGCAGCTCACAAAGACAAGAAGCTTGGAGGCTCCTGCTTTATGTATAAAATTGTTCCTGCTACCTCTAGTTTGCTTTCCTTTCTCTTTAATTTGCTTTCTTTTTACTGTGTTCATGTTCTCTTTTTGTTTCCTTAATGCTACTAGCTTTTTGTTAAAATGTTCTCTAATATCTCTAACTCTTTTCAATTAAAAAAAAAAATTTCTCTTATTATTTTACTTTGTTGCTTTTGTCTTGGTCCACTTATATTCTCTCTTTGTCTTTCTTTCTATTTAACTCTTAGTGATCCCATAGCTCAAGCCCCCTTTATTTGAAGTGTCATCCTCATCACTTTGTTCTAACCGTAAAATATCCCAGCTCTGTCTTTATCATTGGAATATAATACTATTGTCCATTGTTGCTACTTCAAAATTTAAAAAGTACAATTTAATTTGGACAAACTTTTTTAATATAGTTGAAATCTAGTGTAATGTTTGCTTCTGTTGTGGGGATACATCCTTGGCCATAAAAATTCTACTTGTGACTTCTGTACTTAATTTGCATTGAAACTATTTATTGTGTCATGCACTCCAACCAAGCGGAAGTCATACTTTAAAAGGATTCATATCATCATTTTTCTCAATTTTTATTCTGGGTAACCATGGGGGCAAGATGAAAAAGTGTGCAATTTTGGGTTGACTTTAACACCTGCCAATCAAAATGGCCGCTAGTCATGACTTTTCTGCAATTGATTTAATAAAAAGGAATTCAGTAGTGGGAATAACAGGAAATCAGGAAATCACAACATATCTGTAATAATGCTATTTTTACACTTTTCAATCGGGTAATGATCCACTTAACCAATACAAATGACAAAACATTATTTCCACCAGCTATAGATAGCACAAGAGTGAGCAAAACATTGTATTATTGGCTGGCCATTCAATTTCTAAAGCGCACTTAACTGACCGGGGCATGGAACTGAAAGTTGGTGTGATCGACAAAAGAAGAAAAGGTGCTGTACAACTGGAGAGAGGAAGTTCAGTCAACTGCATTAAACATTCAAATAGTCATATCCTACAGCATAAGTTCAGGGCCACAGATCATGGCAGACTAGGTGCCTTCAGGGGGGTCAATACAGCAATAGTCTGGAGAGAGGTCCGGAAACAGCTTTGTGACATGAAAAGAGACCATCAAAGTAAAGCTACAATATTTATGTGAAGTGTCATCAAAGCACAAGTCTGTATTTTTTGCTTTGATGAATATTTGAATACTATGGCAAGAGGATGTTATTGCCAAGGACAATATTGAGCAGTCACTTGCCTCCACACAATTAATACCAATGGCAATGGAAAGAGGTATGGGTAAGTTGCCCCATGCAGCCAGGCTGGCTTCAATTGCTTGGAGAATGCATACAGGTATCCGTGAGCAGTGGCGTAGGGAGGATTTTTCTCAGGGGGTGTTAGGATATGAGCTTGCCAGACCATACAAAACTACTTCAAAAGGTCTATTTTCAAATAGGAATTTCACAATAAGTTTCAAATAAAAACATTATTACTTCCATTAATCTAACAATTCGAATAAAGCAAATGAAAAGCAAAGGCATTCTTGTCAGACAAAAACTCTTAAACACGAAGTCCAAATACTGGTTACGTGTTGCTAGTCTATTAATAACTTTACCACGATCCACTGCAATACCCCGGTGAACATTTAGAAGCAAAAGCCCAACTATTCTGTTTCCACTAGTCGAATTGCGGAATTGTCTATTTCTGGAAGAAGATCCATTTATTCTCTATTCTATCAAGTGATCTAAGGCACCTTGTTTCATAGGAAGAAGTGGTCCAATTACAAAATATCATAGAAATTTCAGGGGGAGGAGTGTTTGAACATCCTGAACACCCTCCCTCCTGCCTATGCCCCTGACCTTGAGGAATGAATTCAAATTAACTCCAGGAAGAAAATTTACTCCCTGACGCTGCTTTGCATATTTTTGGCACAGTCCTTATGAGAAATGTAAAATATCTAATTAAAGTTTATTCCAAAAATGCCTTTTGAATGTGGGAGCAGGTTATCTTATACCCTTTGTTAAAATATTATAGAAATAATTTTACTCTTTTGTTAACATATAAATTTACCCCCATGAAGTATTAATTCAGTTGGATGAAATCTTAATATTGTTAATGTCAGAGAATAAAGTAAATGTTATTTGTCTAACTTCATCAAAGTTTTGATGTGACACATGATGTGTGGCATTTGCATAATAAGTAAATAATTGTTTGACAATTAGAATTGCATTTAGAGTTCCTTGATATGACATTTCAGTAATAAATACCAAGGCTCCAGCAAGCATTACCTCATTCAACAGTCAGTCATGGCAACTGGTTTTTGATATCAGAGGAAATAGAACTGAACATTGTAGTTCTTAGCATCAGCAATGTAATTCATCCATCATAAATTGGTATTGTAAACATTAGAATGGTTTCTGTTTTTTTAGCATGAGGAAATTAAAGAGAGGAAAAGATCTATATATTTAGAATTGTGTTCTTTTTCCTTAGTTCACCAACTGTGCAAAAATATTGTGAAGTAATTTGCTGGAATCTTGGCCCACTCTCCACTGTAGTGTTAAAGGCACTATTAAGCATCATCGTGGAATGGAGATGATGCCAAATGTATCTTTAATCATGAGTAAATTAAGTAAGATTTCTGTGCAGTATTAACCTCTACTGATATTGGTAGTATCCGAAAGATTTTCAAATAACGTATAAATGTTGGCCCGTATTTTCTGATCCCTATGGGTGCATACAAGCTGTGTACACACCCGTAGGGACCTCGCAAGTGCCGGTTTCAGGCCTGCGAAGCGCATGCGCTGAAAACCGGCACTTCCGATCTGTCAAGAATTCTCTTGACAGATCGCACGCCTGCCCTGGAGAAGGGCCTCTGCGGGTGGAGAGTTCCGCTTTCTGGAGAACCTCCGCCCGCAGAAAACCTTTAAAAATCTTACGCCTGGTAAAAGCAGGAGTAAGGTCTGCTTTTACCAGCATAAGAGTTTAAAAAAGTAAAAAAAATATTTTTTTTCACTCATTTATAATTTTTAAATACTTTTAAAAAAAGGTAAATTTATTTTTAGCCCCGTAAAAAACTTAAATTTTTTTTTCAGAAGTATACTAAGAATAAAACTGGACGGACCACCCGGCATCAACCTTGGCACTGGACACAACAAAGGCACAGCAAGCCTAGTCGATCCTGCAAACTCATCTTCATTAACATCTGGGGACTTGTGCCAAAACTGGGAGAGCTGTCGCACAGGCTAGTCAAACAATAGCCTGACATAGTCATACTCACAGAATCGTACTTTAGGGCGATTTTCCCAGCCCCGAGGAGATGGATTTGGAGGCGGGACAGTTGGCAAAGTGGCAAAAACTGAGGGCAGGTTCGGAACCCGCCTCCAACCCGCCTCCGCGCAATTTTGCCGGAGGCGGGCTTGATGGGTACGATTCAGTCCCGCCTCCATCAGTCAGCAGAGGTAGTTAAGACCTTTAAATAGTAGTTAAGGGCCTCCAGGGATCATCAGCAGACATCAGTGGCATCTCCCAGTCGGCCGCCCACAGTTGCATCACGCAGGTTACTGATGCCCTTTTCGCAAAGGTGCACAATTACATCTGCTTCTCAAGTGATCAAGCAAGCGTAACCGCACATTCAGTTGGCTTTGCAAATATGGCAGGCTTGCCAATGGTGCAGGGCGTCATAGACTGCACATATGTGGCCCTTAGGGCAACCCATCAAAACCCAGCTATCTTTGTCAACCACAAGGGCTTCCACTCCCTCAACATACAGCTGGTGTGTAACCACAAGAAGGAGATTTTGCATGTTTGTGCCAAGTTCTGTGGTAGTTGCCATGACTCTTTCATCCTGCGGAACTCTAGTGTTCCTCCGCTCTTCAATCCGCCAAACCAACTTAACGGATGGCTCCTTGGTGACAAGGGTTACCCCCTGAAGAAGTGGCTAATGATGCTGATCAGGAGGCCAGCTAACGAGGCTGAGGAGCGCTACATGCCAGCCACATTTCGACCAGGTCCATCATTGAGCAAACCATTGGCTTGCTGAAGATGCGATTCCGATGCCTTGACAGATCAGGTGGAGCCTTGCAGTATTCAGCAGCCAGGGTCTCCAGAATGGTCGTGGTCTGCTATGCTCTGCACAACATGGCACAGCGTCGTGGCTTGCAGCTTCTTGATGAGCAAGTGGCTCAGTTCATAGCCTCCTCAGATGAGGAGGAGGAGGAGGAGGAGGAGAAAGACTGAGTGGTGGCATATCGACCAGCAGCAGCAGCAGCATGCGAGCACATGGCTGTCCATGATGCAAGGGATGCACTCATCCTGGCCAGATTTGCATAGGTTGCCCATTGTGGCACATGTGCTTGGCTCCTTCTTAACACATGATAGATAATGGACATGACTCTCTGGCCTCCTTTCACTCTGACCACCAACCTGACCATGCAAGTGTCATGGAGCCCGCAATGTGGAGCTGCCTAAGCCGAAATAACAGATGCCATCACGCCAACAGTTTGCCATCACCTCATTTTAATTACATTCACACAGGAATGGCATTTCATCAATAAACAGAAGCAATCACCCAATCTGCACACAGATCTGGAGGTTATATTCCTTGCCAGCTGGACCCATACAGGCTTGGTTTCTTTGGGAGGCCTCTTCCTCCCAGATGAGGGGAAGAGCACTTCCCTGCTAGCTCTCGTCTCCTCAACCAGCATACCCAGCGCCTCATCCGAGAACCTCGGGGAGGCCCTTGCCTTGGAGCTGACCATTTTTAAAGGAGATAAAAGTTTGGAGGTGGTGCACCATCAACCAAAAACCAGTGGAAGAGCTAAGGCAACAAGCAGCCCTTAAATGAAGCTGGATAAGTGACGTCAGCAGAGGCGAGTTTCAGTCCCAAAAGGGTAATTGGGCATGGGGAACCCACACCTCTGAAATTAACTGGTCAATTAGGGGAAAATCACAATTTCTTTCCCACCTCACAGTGGAGGCGATTTGGAACCCACCCAAACTGAAACCCGCCTCAATTGGGAAAATCGCGCCCTTAGTGTGACGTTGGCTGAAACAGCAGGACAGACCCACGAAAGGTGGCGGCACAGTAGTATACAGTCGGGAGAAAGTGGCCCTGGGAGTCCTCAACATTGATTCTGGACCCCATGAAGTCTCATGGCTTCAGGTCAAGCCTGGGCAAGGAAACCTCCTGCTGATTACCACCTACTGCTCTCCCTCAGCTGATCAGTACTTCTCCATGTTGAACACCACTTGGAAGAAGCACTGAAGGTACTCTGGGTGGGGGAGTTCAATATCCATCACCAAGAGTGACTCGGTAGCACCACTACTGACCGAGCTGGTCGAGTCCTGAAGGACATAGCTATAAGATTGGGCCTGCGGCAAGTGGTGAGAGAACCAACACGAGGGAAAAACCTACTTGACCTTGTTCTCACCAATCTACCTGTCGCAGATGCATCTGTCTGTGAAAGTATTTGTAGGAATGACCACCGTACAGTCCTTGTGGAGACGAAGTCTCCTCTACACACTAAGGAACACTCCATCAAGTTGTGTGGCATGACCACCGTGCTAAATGGGATAGATTCAGAACAGATCTAACAGCTCAAAACTGGGCATCCATGAGGCACTGTGGGCCATCAGCAGCAGCAGAATTGTATACCACCACAATCTGTAACCTCATGGCTGAACATATCCATCACTCTACCATTACTATCAAGCCAGTGTACCAACCCTGGTTTAATGAGGAGTGTAGAAGAGCATGCCAGGAGCAGCACCAGGTGTACCTAAAAATGAAGTGCCAACTTGGTGAAGCTACAACACAGGATTACATACATGCTTAACAGTGGAAGCAGCATGCTATAGACAGAGCTAAGCGATCTCACCTTCTGAATCCCCAAAACTTTTCCACCATCTACAAGGCACAAGACAGGAGTGTGATGGAACACTCTCCACTTGCTTGGATGAGTGCAGCTCAACACTCAAGAAGCTCGACACAATCCAGGACAAAGCAGCTCAAATTAATTGGCATCCCATCCACCACCTTAAACATTCACTCCCTCCACTGACAGCACACCGTAGCTGCAGTGTGTACCATCTACAAGATGCACTGCTGCAACTCGCCAAGGCTTCTTCGGTAGCACCTCCCAAACCCGCAACCTCTTCCACCTAGAAGGATAAGGGCAGCAGGCGCATGGGAACACCACAACCTGCAAGTTCCCCTCCAAGTTACACACCATCCTGACTTGGAAGTATATCATCGGTCCTTCATAGTCGCTGAGTTAAAATCCTGGAACTCCCTACCTAACAGCACTGTGGGAGTACCTTCACCACATGGACTGCAGCGGTTCAAGAAGGTGGCTCACCACCACCTTCTCAAGGACAATTAGGGATGGGCAATAAATGCTGGCCTTGCCAGCGATGCCCACATCCCATAAACGAATAAAAAAAGACAGGCCAGAGAAAATTTATCCACCAAATACATAGCCATTATTGTTGGCATTCCCTCCACATCATCGATTGCCGTATCAAACAATAAGTAGGCTCTAGGGGGGATAAATTCGGTCACGTCCCCTTTGGGGTGCTAACTTCGCCGGGGTACTACTTTTAGCGCCCCAAAAAAGTTAGCACCCCCCACGCCATAAATTGAGTGATAGCGCTCCAAGCAGGAGGCGGGGTGTTACTGGAAGTGCACCCCCTCCTTCCTCTGGCGCTATCATTCAATATCACGGCGCTACGTGCAACAGTGCCGCGGTATTACAAGCCTCCCCCCCACCCCCCCGATTAAAGGGGAGGGGTCTAGTGCAGCACACACTGGGGCCCTGCTGGACCACCGGGGAGCGGAGTGCTGGGAAAACAGCCCGACATTCAAAAGGAGTGCTAGACTGACCGATCGCGGCCGGCGCCGCTCATCAGGAAGCGAAAGGGGGCAGGTGCTGGCAGGCGACCCAAAAAAAATGGCCACCTGGCACTTGCCCTTTTATTTGCGCAGCCGCGGCTGCAAAAACGCCACCCTGACCCTGTTGGACATATTGTTCAGCAGTAGGTCGGGGGCGTGACTGAAATTTGTGGCCGGGGCACTGCGTACGGCGATGACATCATCACTGGAGGCTATCGGGATGCGCAAAGCAACCCAATATTTCCCCCTAGGAGTTTTCACGTTTATTTTATGGTTGATGTTATTGCCGCCATTGAAATGAGACCCAATGGCTTTTCACCTTCCACTATTCTTCTTCTTTCACATTAAATGGTAACAATTTATTTTGCTGCTGCATCCGTTAGTAAAATAATTATGTTTACAAGGTTCTTCCATGTTAAACTGTTTGAATAGAATGAAACAACTAGAATTTCATAGAGCACAGGGATGCCTTTGTGTGTGTCCATTCTAAAACAGTGATGTTTAGCTTATCCTCCCATCTGATATCCTGTCATTCACTAATTTGGGCAGGTTCTCTTGTTTTAGCTTGGGAATAGATCTCATCTAATCAGTCCTTTTTTCCTGATTAGCTGATCAACATAAGTTTGATTTGGCCCGCTGATCTCTAGCTCTTATAACTCTATCTTTCCATTGCATTTGGGGTTCCTTGCATAACTCCTAAGGCTCATACTGACCAGCTTTGTTGATCTGCTGAAATGGAGTTTTCTTCAAATTATCTGTAGCTCTGAAAAAGCTGAACTTGATTACACAAATTCTGAATTTGCAAAGAAACAGCAGCGATTTTTTTTTTACTGAACTGTAAACCTTTTTGCAAATGGAACAATATACCAAATCCATCTGAAATGTTTTCATCTGCTTTTGATTCATAAGATAGCTATAATATTGTACCTATTGTTTTGACTCTCATCACTTCACCTCTTAGACTTTTTTTTAAATGGTTCCCTCTTCTGCTGTGGAAAGAAAGGACAGGTATGGGCCAACTATAGTGCTGTCAAATTACCATTATCATAGAGCACTAAGCTGGTTTCTAGTTACATCACAGGCCATGCATGTGAGATTAAGTACTGCAAATTTATAATTGCAGATATTAACATTTAAATGTTTTTCTGCCTTACTTATAAAATGTGGTTAGTCTTTGTGGAATGATGTGCATGCCATCATTCCCATTGTTGTTATGAACCAATAGCTTGTTGACCCTTAGAGGCTATCTTTCAACACAAGACCTCAGTTTGTTTTAATGGGCTCTTGGACAAATTAGCCTACCAGTTTCATGCAACTCTGATTAGGGAGAGGGTGGCAAATAAATCAGATTTTGGCTCATTAACCCATAAGTAGGTTATTAGTTGTATGAGGTCCCACCATGGGTTTAAATGGGACCATGATGAACTAATAATCAAAACAAGCCTATGTATTCAATTTGGTCCTGTTCCATTGCATTATTGCTGTAATATTTCATAGTTCATTGGAATCAAACCATGTTCAGTATCAAGAACTCAATTTTACCCTTGATCAGGAGATCATGCTGATGATGCATATCTATATTCACTTTGTGTGACACTTGTACAAACATGTCCAAAGATGTGCGGGTTAGGTTGATTGGCTATGATAAATTGACCCTTAGTGTTAGGGGGATTAAATACGTGGGGTTACGGGGATAGGGTGGGATATGTGTTGGTGTAGGGGTTACGGGGATCAGGTGGGATATGTGTCGGTGCAGGCTCGATGGGCCGAAATGGCCTCTATCTGCACTGTGGGGTTTCTGTGATTCTGTGATTTCTGTGATGTGCATGTGCATGACTACAATGGGTTAAACAGCAGTGTTGTAGGAATGTCTAGTTCCTATCCAAAGACTGAGGACCACTCAGGCGCTCAAGTAAAACGAAGTTTAATGGAAACTAACAGGTTTAAACAAGTAACTGCAGGAGAACATCAAGTGTAGGTCTGTTCAGTTCGCAGGCTCCATGAGGACTGCTCGGGCGGTCCCGTGGTTGACGTCATGACGTCATCACGTTCTTCCTGCCAGTGGGGGATCACGTGATGTACGGCGTGACGTCATCGCGTTTACCCGCGCTGTAGCTAACATGTTGTTAAAGGGAATTATATACAAATGATCTGAGTCCTTTAGTGGCTCCGCCACATGCGCCCCCCCAGAATTGTCTTTAACAGCAAAAGTGAGATGGCGAGGAGGCCTGACAAGCCTGTCCGAGCGACTCCTGTAACCCTGAAGTGGAAGCTGATGGACGGTGGTCGAGCTGGCGGGCGCTTGTGGTGGATCTGGCGTGGCGACTGTGGGCGGTCGGCCCCATTTTGGTGGTTGAGCGATTTCGACTGGGCGGTCCAGGTCTAAGTGTGCCGGCTTCAACCAGTCAACCGAAATGTCTCCCGGCTCTATGACACGGAAAGGACCAGTGTAAGGAGGCTTGAGCGGATCCCGGTGAGCGTCGTGGCGGATAAACACGTACTCGGTGCTTTTCAGCTCAGTTGGGATGTGGGAGCTCTTTAAGCCGTGATGCGACGTAGGCACTGGAGCGAAACATCTGGCCGCTTCCTGGTGGCTGATGAGTTGCTGGGATGCGGACCATGGCTCTGTTGGAGATGGGAGGAAATCCCCTGGTACTCGTAGTGGCTGGCAATATACGAGTTCCGCCGAGGACGATTGCAAATCTTCTTTGGGCGGCGCCGTACAAAGACCCAAAAGGACCCAGGGAAGTCTGTCCACCCAACCCACGCCTTGAAGACTGGCCCGCAGAGCGGCTTTGAGCGACCTGTGGAATCGCTCACACAGGCCGTTCGCCTGTGGATGATAGGCAGTGGTGCGATGTAGTTTGTTGCCGAGCCCCTGAGCCACAGCGTTCCAGAGCTCAGAGGAAAACTGCGGTCCACGATCGGAAGAGATGTCCGCCGGTACCCCGAAACGAGCAACCCAAGAGGAGATGAAAGCTCTGGCCACGTCTGCCGAAGTGGTGGAAACCAAAGGAACTGCCTCTGGCCATCTAGTGGTGTGGTCTACCATTGTGAGGATGTGTGTAAAACCTTGAGAAGGTGGAAGCGGCCCCACGAGGTCCACATTCACGTGGTCGAATTGACACTCTGGAACAGCGAAAGTGGCCAATGGAGCTTTTACATGACGCTGTACCTTGGCCTTTTGGCAGACCACGCAGGTGTTGGCCCAGTCGCGGACATCCATGTGCATACCCCTCCAGATGAATTTTGACGACATCAGCCTTTGCGAGGCCTTCATGCCAGGGTGTGACAACCCGTGTATGGCATCGAACACTTTTCGGCACCAGATGACTGGTACGATAGGGCGGGGAGCTCCCATGGAGACGTCGCAAAGCAGCGTGGTGCCTGCGGCATGGAATTTGACGTCGGCTGCTTGGAAGCTGGAGGGGCTGGTCCTGTATGCTTGGACCTCTGGGTCCGAGGCTTGATCCGCAGCCATGAGGGCATAGTCGATTCCGAGTTGGACTGCGTGCACAGTCGCACGGGAGAGGCAATCCGCCACCAAGTTGTCTTTGCCGGACAAATGCTGAATGTCCGTGGTGAATTCTGAAATGAACGTCAGGTGACGTTGTTGCCGAGCTGACCACGGTTCGGCAGTCTTGGCCATAGCGTACGTTAGTGGCTTGTGGTCCACAAAAGCCGTGAACGGACGTCCCTCTAGTAAGAACCGGAAATGGCAGATGGCTAGAAAAAGGGCCAGCAACTCCCGGTTGAAAGTGCTGTACTTTCTTTCGTTTTGCCGTAATTGACGGCTGAAAAACGCCAGCGGTTGCCACGTCCCATTCACCCACTGTTCCTGCACTGCGCCGATTGCGTAGTCTGACGCATCGGTGGTAAGGACAATGGTGGCACCTGGAAGCGGGTGCACCAGCATGGTGCCAAGGCGCCTTTGGTGTCGATGAACACCCGGTCCATCTCGGCCGTCCAGCTGATCGGATCCTTACCAGACTTGGCCTTGAGGGCCTCGTACAAGGGCTGCATAAGCAGAGCCGCCTTAGGGACGAACCGGTGATAAAAATTGACCATCCCGAGGAACTCTTGTTGGGCCTTGACGGTCTGTGGGCGCGGGAAAGATGTAACCGCCTCGACCTTCGTCTGTAAGGGAATTGCGCCATCTGATGTGATGCGGTGGCCCAAGAAATCAATCTGCTGCAGGCCGAACTGGCACTTGGCTGGGTTGATAATCAAACCGTGTTGACTGAGGCGTGTGAAGAGGGTGCGCAAATGGCAGAAGTGCTCCTCTTTGCTATGGCTGGCGATGAGGATGTCGTCGAGGTAGACGAAGAGGAATTTTAGGTCCCGAAGCATGGAGTCCATCAGGCGCTGGAAAGCCTGTGCAGCGTTCTTCAAGCCAAACGGCATCCGCAGAAATTTAAACAGGCCGAATGGGGTGATGACTGCGGTTTTCGGGATGTTTTGCGGGTGCACGGGGACCTGGTGGTAACCACGGACGAGGTCGACTTTTGAAAAAAAGGTATTTCCCACCAAATGTGCCGAGAAATCTTGAATATGCGGGATCGGGTACCGATCAGGAGTAATGGCGTCATTCAGGCGTCGGTAGTCGCCGCATGGCCGCCATCCGCCGCCGGGTTTCAGAACAATGTGGAGAGGCGAAGACCAGGGACTATTCGACCGGCGAATAATCCCCAGCCGCTCCATCGTGTCGAACTTTGCTTTCGCAGCCGCGAGCTTGCCAGGCTCGAGTCGTCGGGACCTTGCATAAACCGGGGGGCCGGTGGTGGTGATGTGATGTTCAACACCATGTTTAGTGGCCGAGGAGGAAAAAGTGGGCCTGGTCAGATCTGGGAACTCTCCGAGGAGCCGCGTGAAGTCGTCTGGAGGTGGGAACGCACAGAAGACAGTGCGCGGCACGGCGTTACCGCGGTGGCGCGGGATGGAGTGGAACATGGCTGCATTAATCAACCGGCGGTGCCTGACATCAACCAGGAGGCCGTTGGCACACAAAAAATCCGCCCCAAGGATGGCCTGCATGGCTTTGGCCATGATGAATTCCCAGTGGAAGCGCTGGCTGCCGAAACACACCTGGACCCGCCGCCTTCCGAAGGTCCAAACGGCTGCTCCATTAACCACCGCGAGGGCGGGGCCGTGGCCCCCAGCTAGTATATCGAGATTTGACGCAGGTAGGATGCTACACAGCGCCCCGGTGTCGCAAAGGAAATGTCGACCAGATAGGGAGTCGGTGATAAAGAGAAGCTTCCCTGAATTTCCGATGGCCATCGCAGCCGCGGGGCGCTCGTTAGACCCGATCCTCTTTCACCAGGGTGGCTGTAGATGTTTTTTTTTGAGCAAAAAACTGCAGAAAGGGCGGCAGCATCTTGCTTTCGTGCCAAAACGGGCATGGTAGAAGCACAACCCCGCTGATTGAGGAGCTGGAGCAGCGTCTGTGGGGGTGGGCACCTCGTGGCAGCGCAGTGCTGCTGTGTCACCGCGAAAATCTTGTCCGCTTCGGCAGCAAGCTCCGGGCAGTCTGTGACTTCGGACCTGGCTAGGGCAGCCTGAACTTGCTCCGGGAGTAGGCTGAGGAATAGCTCTCTGAAGAGGAAGCATTCCAGCTCAGAACCGAGGAGCGTGAGCATCTGGCTCATGAGCTCGGATGGCTTGGAGTCCCCGAGGCCAGGCATAGCGAGCAGCCGGCGGGCGCACTCCGACTTCGTGAGCCCGAAGACCTGCAGCAACCGCACCTTTAACGTGTCATACTTGCGATCAGTAGGTGGACTACCGAGTAGGCTGACGATCCGCGAGGCTGTGGCGCTGTCGAGGGCGGAGACCACGTAATAATAATGGGTCTGATCCGCAACGATGTCCCTGATGGCGAACTGGGCTTCAGCCTGGATGAACCACGTGGCTGGTTGTTGCTCCCAGAACTGCGGTAGCGTCAAGGTAACGGCGTTCGTTTCCATGTTGATTATCTTCTGCGAAAACCGTTCGCAAAAGTCGGGGTCACCAATGTAGGAATGTCTAGTTCCTATCCAAAGACTGAGGTCCACTCAGGCGCTCAAACAAAACGAAGTTTAATGGAAACTAACAGGTTTAAACAAGTAACTGCAGGAGAACATCGAGTGTAGGTCTGTTCAGTTCGGAGGCTCCACGAGAACTGCTCGGGCGGTCCTGTGGTTGACGTCATGACGTCATCACGTTCTTCCCGCCAATGGGGGATCAAGTGATGTACGGCGTGAAGTCATCACGTTTACCCGCGCTGTTAAAGTAATCACGCTCTGTACAAGTAAACAGTATAAATAAAGATACAGACTCAGGCTGTAGCTAACATGTTGTTAAAGGGAATTATATACAAACAATCTGAGTCCTTTAGTGGCTCCGCCACAGTGTCACAATTACGCATTGGTGACTCTTTAACCCTATGAGGGATCTTTGATTTAAACAATAACATATTTTAATATGAAGTCAAATTCAGGATTTTAAGGGTTAATTCACAGTATTATTTTAATAAAGGGAGAGGCTAGAGCCATTTGAACAACAGCATCCAGGTGTCTCAAAGGAATCTCTCAAATAAAATTAACCAACTGTTGAAACTGTTATTCTTAACGATTGGGGTCAATAGATGAATCATTACCACATTTTCGACATTCTGCTAAGCATTCACATGTAAGATGACGGGAGGGACTGCTTTCATGGATACACATTGGAATTGTAAGGTTGAACTCCTGATTGTAGAGGATGTGAAGTCTGCTTATGGGAGTGACCATTGCTGCTGAACCTGAAAGAATATTTAGAGTAGACCCAAAATCTGTTACAATTGATGACAGCTAACTGGAAAACTGATTTCTGTTGATAATGAATGTGAATAAATTTTGTGTTCAGTGGTACTCCCCTCAAACTCACTAACTAAATCCCCAGGGATGTGTGAACCTATGCGTGTCAGAGTGAGATTGAGTGACATTTGAGGTACATGGCATTTCCAGTGCAGAGGGTTCCAGCTCAATTGCTTCTGTCATACCTGCAGACACAGTACTGTATAAGGAAAACGGGTTGCAATAAATCCTCTTTACAATATGTTGCTAAACAGCCTTCAGCAAAGCACTGGCATGGAACTGCTGATCAATATAAGTTTTGGTAGTAGTGAATGCGAGACTAAATAGGATGGGGACTGAACTGGACAAACTCTGAGCTGGGCCATATCTCCCACTTCCTCATCAGCTGCTTACTTGTCTTAGTGCTGGCCATGGATTTTGAAGGCATTTAGTTTGACCATGCCTTCTGTTGCCTTGGCCCTAAACTCTGGAATTCCTGCCTAAACCTCTCGGCCTCTCTACCTCTCTTTCCTCCTTTAAGATGCTCCTTAAAACCTACCTCTTTGACCAAGCTTTTTGTCATCTGCCCTAATTTCTCCTTGTGTGGCTCGGTGTCAAATTTTTTGTCTTTTAACTATTTTTTACTACTTAAAAGGCGTTATATAAATACAAGTTGTTGTTGTTGTTATTGTTGACCAGGCCACCTCTCATAGTCTTCATTTTGTTACGCGCAGTTTTTTCCTACAAAAGCAGAGGCATGCATTGAGTAGTTGACATTGCCGGCACATCATATTCTGAAGCCCGTGCCAGAGTGCTACCTGTAACTTTTAGGAAGCCACAAATGTGCAATATGCAGGTGCTGCACACCACACGGCAGGAGTTGGCAAAGGCTTGTCTTGTGCAGCCTCGTACTGAAGGCAATAGTGCTTGTCAAAGGAGATGCTAGGAAGCGCACTGTGGGGGACCATGGGAAGCTGGAGACCTGGCCCAGAATTTCCTCAGAGGTGTTCCCACTCCGCTGCCATAGTTCTGCCAGAGGTATATAAATGGGGTTTCTGCAGCATTTCTGGCAAAGCTAGTGGCAGAGCAGGAGCACCTCCGAGGAAATTCTTAGCCACAGTGAAGGAATGCAATGGTAGGAAGGGTGTGTTCACCCCAGTACCCGTCGCTGTAGTGCATAAATAAGAGTTCAAAGTGCAGTCCCCTCACTTGCCACTCCTGGCGAAATCGGTGAAACCCCTTACAGCATTCCACCCATGTCATCTGTACAGTGCTGCTGGCATTGAACGAATCAGCCACCTCCTGCCAACTCTGTACCTTGCTGTTTTGCTGATCCAATGGCCATCGCAAGGAAACAGGAACTTGCTCCTGAGCTGCACTTGCTGCAGTATCTACAGTGTCATCATCAGAATTCCCTGCTTCCATCCAAGACATCTTCAGCTGCTTGGCCTCTTTCTGCAGACACCAGTCCAAAATGGTGATTTCCTCATTAAGCTGCTGCTGTCCTTCTGCGATTGGGCATGTGCCAATTTTGAAGCAGCAGGCCGGCCCAGTGCTCACACTGGACATTATAATGAGCTTAACTCAGGAAAAAAGGGCGGGGTCTGCTGATTTATGCTGGGCTGAGGAGGAGAGGAAAATCAGTCCTAACACTACATATTTTCATTCTATGGCTGCTATTTCATCCTTAACCTAAAAGAGGCCCAATACCCCTATGAATATTCTGACCAACAGGAAATACTCCCTCACTTTTTCCAACGACAGCTACTGCTATCGCATCTTAGTACAGTTGCAGTAGTACTATAATAATGTTACTGATATAACCGCACAAAATGTTACAGAAACCATATAAACATTTTGCTCTTTAAAAAGACAATAAAATGTTTGAGATTATGTAAGAGAGATAGAAAAAAAGACAAGAGAACAGCTAATCTAGGAGTGATTGACAGGAGTGTGGTGGTGACTCATTCTATCCCTATGTTTGTGGTTGAAATAAAGAATAGATTTGCCTTTCTAATCTAGGCTTTATTAACTTAAAAATCCTGTAGCACATCTTCAACACCCAGTCCCAACTAAAGGCTGGAAAGAACTGAATTTAAGATGGCCACCACAAATCACATGACATCAACTACCAATGAGATTACAGCATATATCCCAAGGCAGGAAACAAACAACCAATCACAATACTTCTTACTAAACATAAAGAATAATCACCACATTCACCCCTCCTTTTAAAATATACTCCAACCTAAATAACCTTTACAATTTATAATTAATTATTTACAACTAAAACTATGCACAGACAAAATAAAACTATTCAACATGACACAATACTAAGTGAGCAACAACAAATAGTAACATTGCACATAAGTATTAAGTATCTCTCAACTAAAACAATATAATATAATATTTCAACAATTTTAAAACATTACTATCAATTTAAAAGTCCATTTTCAATCGGTCGACCGGATAGCTTGTTCGTGTCGACCTTCTTAACCTTGGTGAAATTCCTTGCCCTCCCACACCAGGAGACACAGAAGTATCTTCTGCAGGAAGGCTATCCATATCCCGATTTTCAACAGTTTCCGGATTGGAAATCCCATCAGGAGGTAAACTGGGACGGTCATGAACATCCATCGAGGGCTGACTAATAGAAGTATAATTATCTGCAGTCGGATTGGAAATATTTGTAGTATCTGTAACAGCATCCACATTATCTGAATCATGACTATTGTTAATATCCTCAGAAGAGGGCTGGCCACCAGAAGGAGCCAAGTCTTTAATTGAAACGGTACTTTCTTTCCCATCTTGGAATCGAATATGAGCATATTGGGAATTTGCCTCCAACAGCTCCACCTCCTCTACTAAAGGATCATATTTTGACAATCTAACATGGCGTCGAAGCAGCACAGGTCCCTGCATAGTAAGCCATGAAGGTACCAAATATCCTGTAGTAGATCTCCGTGGATAGTTAAAGAGCCTTTCATGGGGGGTCACATTAGTAGCCGTTGAAAGCAATGATCTAATGGAATGCAGGGCATCAGGCAGTACCATTTCCCACTGTGTATTCTTAAGGTTCCGGGATGTCAAAGCCAACATAACTGCCTTCCAGATCACCCCATTGTATCGTTCGCACTGTCCATTACCCTGGGGATTATACGGGGTAGTTCTGCTAGTAGAAATTCCCCGACTCTGAAGGTATTCCTTCAACTGGGAAGACATAAAAGAACGTCCCTGATCCGAATGGATATACGCAGGCATCCCAAAGATGACAAAAAGTTGAGTCAGACATTTGATAACTGTAGCAGCTGATACATCTGCGCAAGGAAAAGCAAAAGGGAACCTTGAAAACTCATCCACAACAGTAAATATATATCGGTTTTGAGTAGTTGAAGGAAGAGGCCCCTTGAAATCGACGCTCAAACGTTCAAAAGGAGAAGTAGCCTTTATAAGATGAGCTCATTGAGGCTTAAAGAAATTCGGTTTACACCGAGCACAGATAGAACATGATGAAGTCATCCGCTTGACGTCTTCAACTGAAAAGGGCAAATTCTTACTGCGTACGAAGTGTATCATCCTCGTAACCCTAGGATGGCATAAGGCATTGTGAAGATTAATAAGCGTATCACCGTGAATCACAGAACAATAAGCCCTCGACAGCGCATCAGCAGCAACATTATCCTTCCCTGGACGATAAACTATATCAAAATGGTAACATGCCAACTCAATCCTCCACCTCATTATTTTATCATTCTTAATCTTTCCAAAATGTTTGCCATCAAACATAAAGGACACAGACTTTTGATCAGTTACCAACGTAAAATGTCGCCCCGATAAATAATGTCTCCATTTACGCAGTGCTTCTACTATTGCATATGCCTCTTTCTCTGTTGAAGAATGCCTTTTTTCACTATTGTTCAAGGTACGTGAGAAAAAGGCCACAGGTCTTCCATTTTGGTTCAGAGTAGCCCCAATTGCAAAATCAGAAGCGTCCGTCTCAATCACAAAAGGAACCTGCTCATCAATAGAATGCACAACTGCACCAAGGATATCCTTTTTAAACTTATCAAAACACGTCCTGGCCTCCCATGATAGAGGATATGTCGTAACCCGAATAAGAGGCCAGATCTTCCGTGAAAAATTTGCAATCCAATTAGAATAGTAAGAAAACAGTCCAACAACTCATTGCAAAGCCTTAGAATTAGTAGGACAAGGTAAATCAATCAATGGTCGCAGACGTTCTGGGTCTGGTTTAATCTTGTTTCCCGAGATAATGTACCCCAGTAGATTTACCTCAGTGGTCGAAAAGGTACACTTCTCTTTATTGAAAGTTAAACCAACTTTTTCCGCAGCTTGAAGGAATCTTTCTAAATTAGAATCATGCTCCACCCTTGATTTGCCACACACCGTGATGTCATCTAAATATGAAAAGGTGTCAGAGAGAGAGTTATCATTTATAAAAGCATCCATTGCCCGTTGAAAACAAGCAACACCATTAGTAACACCAAATGGTATTCGGCAAAACTGATACAGCTTTCCACCAACCTCAAAGGCCGTATATGGTTGATCCTTCTTAACAATAGGAATCTGATGATAAGCACTCTTTAGGTCAATAGTGCTAAAAACCTTATACTGAGATACTTTATTGATAAGCTCATCAATCTTAGGCAAAGGGTACGCATCTAATTGAGTATACCTATTAATAGTTTGGGAATAGTCTATCACCATTCGTTTCTTATGTCTCTCGTTAGTCGTGACAACTACCTGTGCCCGCCAAGGCGAACAACTAGGTTCAATGATTCCTTCCAATAAGAGACGTTGAACTTCAGAATTAATAAATTCTCTATCCTGACTGCTATACCTTCTTGACTTGGTAGCAATTGGCTTACAATCCGGCATCAAATTGGAAAAAAGTGATAATGGAGAAATGGATAAAGAGGTTAATCCACAAATAGATAAAGGTGGCTTAGTCCCTCCAAATGAAAGACTGAGACTCTCGTGTAACTGAAGCACATCATGACCAATCAAAATATCCGCACAGAGATTAGGCAAAACAGATAGGTGTATATCAGTATACGTATTACCTAGAAGAATCAATTTCACAAGGCAACAACCAGCTACTTGTGAAGTGAGAGTCGTCTGAGCCATACACACCTGATAGGAAACAGGCAAAATTTTCAAATGCTTCTCCTTTGCAAACTGAAGACTTATAAAACTCTCGGTACTGCCCGTATCTATAAGGGCCTTCACTTCCAACCCATTAACTTGGGCCGTAACTATAGCTTTGTTTAGGCCATGAGCAAATGCAGCAGAAATTGATGCAATAAACGCCCTATCTAAAGGCTGAATAGTCACAGAGGAGGTAATTGAACCTGATGATTTACACACATGTGCGTAATGACCTCTCTTGCCGCATTTACTACACACAGCCTCCCGAGCAGGACACTTCAGACGAGGGTGCCGGACGTTCCCACAAAAATAACACTTCTGAATCCTAGAGGCAACAGCCGCTGAAGTAGAAACTGTTTCAGAATCTAGTAAACCACTCCTATTAAGTCCACATAATTCCTTTTCATCCAGAACTGCCGAAACCACAGTCACAGGCTGATTAAAAAGAGCATAAGAATCCGAACCTCTCTGAGCCACATCCAATGTAGAAGCTTGCTCAAAAGCACTCTTAAGATCCAAAGTCTTATTTTCTAACAACCGCTGACGAATTGATCTAGACAGTAATCCATTAATAAAAGCATCCCGTACCGATTCTTCCTTATATTCTTCAGCCGTCACGGCCTTATAATTACAGTTAACACTAAGGCACCGAAGTGCTTGTAAATAAGTATCCAAAGATTCTCCCACCTGCTGCCTACGGGCAGATAGAAGATGACGTGCAAATACCTCATTCTTTGGTTTAACAAAAATCTTTTCCAATGTAGAAATAGCCACTTCGTAAGTTTTACAGTCCAAAATATACTTATACACATCCGGAGCAATGTAGTTGATCAGCATATTCAGCTTATTTAGAGACTCTTGATCCAACACGCCCAAAAAGTTTTTAAATGTACAATACCAATGTTTCCATTTATCATCCACTCCTGCAGAATTAGGGTGAGCATTGAATCGTTCTGGTTGAAGATCTCGCTCCATTCTGACATAAAGTTAATAAATTGAAATAAAGAATAGATTTGCCTTTCTAATCTAGGCTTTATTAGCTTAAAAATCCGGTAGCACATCTTCAACACCCAGTCCCAACTAAAGGCTGGAAAGAACTGAATTTAAGATGGCCACCACAAATCACATGACATCAACTACCAATGAGATTACAGCATATATCCCAAGGCAGGAAACAAACAACCAATCACAATACTTCTTACTAAACATAAAGAATAATCACCACAATGGTTAAGAAAGATGGGGGCTAGATTGGGCTGTGTAGTGCCCATCTTTTAGGTGTTACTCGCCCACCTAATGCTCAGAAATGATGTCCGAGTTGCGCGCGCACACTTCTGACGACAGAATGCAGAACAGGCAGATTATGCCGTCGATCAGTGTGTAATGCTGATTTGACACCAGTGCTGCCATCTTCAAATCCCATACTTCAGCCCATGCCCTGTCTTAACCTCGCACAGCAGAACACGACATTAAACGGTATGAAGGAACCCGCACCAGCGCTACTTAAAAGGATTATGAATTACTTACAGGTTAGTTGCTGGATTATTTCTTCTGGTTGCTAGTGCAAATGTATGCATTTTTGGAGGTTTCCTATAGTTGCCTAAAGGGCTGGATTTTGCCAATGAGGAGCTTTTGGAGGCAGGATTCCCACATGTCGGGTTTCAGTCCCGCCTCCATCAACTTCTGGCCAACCCATGCTATTCTCCCTTGATTGGCCTTGTTAAGCCTGCCCAGCGGGCTTAGCAGGCCAATTAAGGGAAAGCCGGTTACAGAGAGCGTCAACGTATGACATTTCATTTCATCTGTCAAAAAGTTTTGACAGCTGAATTGTCATCATTTGACAGCACTGTGAAGCTGTCAAACACTGACATTCTCTGTAGTTTGATAAGTTCTTGAATTCAAGACCTCATCAAACCTCTTTCTTATGCATAAATTAGATGGTTGTTGCATTGGAGAATGCAACGGCCATTTGTGTTCTCTGCCGCGGAGATGCGAGACTCTCCGCATACCCAACTCTTAAAGCCTGCAGGAAGCAACAAAGGTAAGTAAACATTTTCTATCACTTTCCACTTACCTCACATACTCACCTCTCCACACTTGCACCCATCACTTACCGTCACAGTGCACTTTTGCACCCCTCCGACCCCTGCAGACCCACTACTCACCTTGGTGACTCTGGTGGGGTTTGGAGCCTTCGGGAAGCCCACACTTATGAGGGCAAAATGGGGATAATCCTCTTACCTGCCTGTTAACTACCTGATAACATGCAGTTAAGTGGCTGTAATCCCCTTCCCACCTCCTGGGAAGATGGCACGGAGGCGGGTTGGGCACCCGCCCCCCAAATTCTGCCATTTTCCCGACAGTCCCGCCTCCATATCCGCCTCCCCAAGGCTGGCAAGATCATGCCCAAAGTTTTAGTAGTCTATAGAGAGAGGTGTGGCAGGTGCAGAAGTACTTTTTTGTTGATTTAAAATCTTGTGCTGAAACAAGTTGCTGCCAGACATGTTTGGCTTAGTTGGGCTTCCTCTGGGAATTGAACCTGACTGGGAGAATGAAGAGAGGCCACGCAGAGCAGGACAAGCTGCTAGAAGAGGGAGGAGGAGGAGGGTGAGAAGGGATCTGCGTGTCTCACCTCCTGACTCCCCAAAGCCTTTCTACCATCTACAAGGCACAAGTAAGGAGTGTGATGGAATACTCTCCATTTGACTGGATGAGTAAAGCTCTAACAACACTCAAGAAGCTCGACGCCATCCAGGACAAAGCAGCCGCTTGATTGGCACCCCATCGACCACCTTAAACATTCACTCATCCACCATCGGCGCACCGTGGCTGCAGTGTGTACCATCTACAAGATGCACTGCAGCAACTCACCAAGGCTTCTTCAGCAGCCTCTCCCAAACCTGCGGCCTCTTCCACCTAGAAGGACAAGGGCAGCAGACACATGGGAACACCACCACCTCCAAGTCACACATCATCCTGACTTAGAAGTATATCGCCGATCTTTCATTGTCGCTGGGTCAAAATCCTGGAACTCCCTCCCTAACAACACTATGGAAGTACCTTCACCGTACGGACTGCAGTGGTTCAAGATCGCAGCTCACCACCACCTTCTCACGGGCAATTAAGAATGGACAATAAATGCGAGCCTTGCCAGCGCACCCACATCCCATAAAAACAAGTAAAAAAAAAAAGACCATATCTGTCGAGGGTCTTTAAGGAGCAATTCTCTTGCCTCAAATTCAGCGACGACCAATGCTTGAGACATCTTTGCTTCACTAAAGAGGTTGTGATTGAAATCTGCCAACTGCTACAGCCACAACTGTAACCTCAAAGTAGGGCAAGGACAGCATTGCCTGTGGCTGTCAAGATGACTGTGGCTTTTATGCGTTTGGCTCCTTCCAGACTGCTGCTGGAGATATAAGCAATGTCTCGCAATTTGCAGTGTACTGCTGCATAAGGGATGTCACTGAGGTTCTCTACACATGCAGAAACAGTTTAAGGCTTGCGTGAATTACAGGCTTCCACATGGTGCAGAGTGCCATTGACTCCACATACATTGCCTTGCATGTGCCTCGTGAACTCGGCCATTTTCATAAACTGAAAGGGATTTCACTCTCGATGTGCAACTAGTGTGCGACAACAGGCATCACATCATGCAAGTGAATGCCCGTTATCCTGGCTGGAGTCATACCCAGCACAAAACAAGATGGTTGTGGTTGTTGGAGGCCAATCATCTCAGCCCCAAGATATCGCTGCAGGAGTACCTCAGGGCAGTGTCCTAAGCCCAACCATCTTCATCAACAACCTTCCCTCCATCATAAGGTCAGAAGTGGGGATGTTCGCTGATGACTGCACAGTGTTCAGTGCCATTTGCAACTCCTCAGATAATGAAGTAGTCTGTGCCCGCATGCAGGAAGACCTGGACGACATTCAGGCTTGGGCTGATAAGTGGCAAGTAATATTCATGCCACACAAGTGCCAGGCAATGACTATCTCCAACAAGAGAGCGTTTAACCACCACAGTTTGATATTCAACAGCATTACCATCGCCGAATCCCTCACCAGTTTGGCATAAAAATAAAACAAAAAAGGTGACTCAACCGTGGCTAACAAGGGAAATTAGGGATAGCATAAGATCCAAGGAGAGGACATATAAATTGGCCAGAAAAAGCAATAATCCTGAGGATTGGGAGCAATTTAGGATTCAACAAAGGAGGACAAAGGGATTAATTAAGAAGGGGAAAATAGAATATGAGAGCAAGCTTGCAATGGAACATAAAAACTGATTGTAAAAGCTTTTATAGATATGTGAAGAGAAAAAGATTGGTGAAGTCAAGCGTAGGTCCCTTGCAGTCAGAATCAGGGGAATTTATAATGGGGAACAAAGAAAAGGCAGACCAACTAAATACATATTTTGGTTCTGTCTTCACAAAGGAGGACACAAATAACCTCCCAGAGATGCCAGGGAACATAGGGTCTGATGAAAGGGATGAACTGAAAGAAATCAGTATTTGTAGGGAAATGGTGTTAGGGAAATTGATGGGATTGAAGGCCGATAAATCCCCAGGGCCTGATAATCTACATCCTAGGGTACTTAAGGAAGTGGCCCTAGAAATAGTAGATGCATTGCTGATCATCTTCCAATATTCGATGGAATCTGGAACAGTACCCATGGATTGGAGGGTAGTTAATGTTACCCCACTATTCAAAAAAGGTGGCAGAGAAAACGAGGAATTACAGACCGGTAAGCCTGACATCGGTAGTGGGGAAAATGCTAGAGTCCATTATAAAAGATGTAACAGCAGAGCACTTTGAAAACAGTGACAGGATCGGATAAAGTCAACATGGATTCACAAGAGGTAAATCTTGCTTGGCTAATCTACTGGAATTTTTTGAGGAAGTAACTGGTAAAATAGATAAGGGAGAACCAGTGGATGTGGTGTATCTGGACTTTCAGAAGGCCTTCGATAAGGTCCCGCATAAGAGATTAGCGTGTAAAGTTAAGGCACATGGGATTGGGGGCAAGGATAGAGAACTGGTTGGCAGACAGAAAGCAAAGTGTTGGAATAAACTGTTTTTTTTCCAAGTGGCAGGCAGTGACTAGTGGGGTACCGCAGGGATCGGTCCTTGGACCCCAGCTATTCACAATATATATTAATGATCTAGACAAGGGAACTAGATGTAATATCTCCAAATTTGCAGACGACGCAAAGCTGGGTGGGCATGTGTGCTGTGAGGAGGATGTCGCAAAACTCCAGGATGATTTGGACATGTTGGATGATTGGGCAGAAACATGGCAGATGCAATATAACGTGGATAAATGTGAGGTTGTCCACTTTGGTGGCAAAAACAGGAAAGCAGGTTGTTATCTAAATGGCAATAGATTGGGAGAAGGGGAAGTGCAACGAGGCCTGGGTGTCCTTGTGCACCAGTCACTGAAGGTAAGCATGCAGGTGCAGCAGGCGGTTAAGAAGGCAAATGGTATGTTGGCCTTCGTAGCAAGAGGGTTTGAGTACAGGAACAAGAATGTCTTGCTGCAGTTGTACAGGGCCTTGGTGAGACCACATCTTGAGTATTGTGTGCAGTTTTGGTCGCCTTATCTGAGGAAGGATGTTCTTGCCATGGAAGGAGTTCAGCGAAGATTCACCAGGCTGATACCTGGGATGGCAGGAATGACGTATGAGGAGAGATTGGGTCGATTGGGCTTGTACTCGCTGGAGTTTAGAAGAATAAGAGGTGATCTCATTGAAACTTATAAAATTCTGACAGGACTGGACAGACTAGATGCAGGAAGGATGTTCCCAGTGGTCGGGGAGTCCAGAACCAGGGGACACAGCCTAAGGATAAAGGGTAGGCCATTTAGGACAGAAATGAGGAGGAATTTCTTCACCCAGAGAGTGGTGAACCTGTGGAACTCTCTACCACAGAAGGAGGTGGAGGCCAGTTCATTAAATATATTCAAGAAGGAGTTGGATATATTTCTTAAGGCTAAAGGGATCAAGGGGTATGGGGAGAAAGCAGGGACCAGGTACTGAATTTGGATGATCGCATTGAATGGCGGAGCAGGCTCGAGGGATCAAATGGCCTACTCCTGCTCCTATCTTCTATGTTTCTATGTTTCTATCAACATCCTGGGGGGTCGCCATTGACCAGAAACTTAACTGGACCAGCCACATAAATACTGTGACTACAAGAGCAGGTCAGGTGCTGGGTATTCTGCAGCGAGTCTCTCACCTTCTGACTCCTCAAAGCCTTTCCACCATCTACATAGAAACATAGAAGATAGGAGCAGGAGTAGGTCATTCGGCCCCTTGTGCCTGTTCCGCCATTTAATGAGATCATGGCTGATCATCCAAATTCAATACCCTGTCCCTGTTTTCTCCCCATATCCCTTGATTGCTTTAGCCTTAAGAAATATATCTAACACCTTCTTGAATATATTTAACGAATTGGCCTCAACTGCCTTCTGTGGTAGAGAATTCCACAGGTTCACCACTCTCTGGGTGAAGAAATTCCTCTTCATCTCGGTCTACTACAAGGCACAAGTCAGGAGTGTGTTGGAATACTCTCCACTTGCCTGGATGAGTAAAGCTCCAACAACACTCAAAAAGCTCGACACCATCCCGGACAAAGCAACTCGCTTGATTGGCACCCCATCCACCACCTTAAACATTCACTCCCTCCATCACCGGCATACCGTAGCTGCAGTGTGTACCATCTGCAAGATGCACTGCAGCAACTCACCAAGGCTTCTTCGACAGCTCCTCCCAAACCCGCGATCTCTTCCACCTAGAAGGACAAGGGCAGCAGGAACATGGGAACACCACCACCTCCAAGTTCCCCTCCAAATTACAAACCATCCTGACTTGGTAATATATATTGGCGTTCCTTCATCGTCACTGGGTCATAATCCTGGAACTCCCTCCCTAACAACACTATGGGAGTACCTTCACCACACAGACTGCAGTGGTTCAAGATCGCAGCTCACCACCACCTTCTCACGGGCAATTAGAGATGCGCAATAAATGCTGGCCTTACCAGCGACGCCCACATCCCATGAACGAATTTTAAAAAATCCTGGCAGCAGTCACGATTCCTTCATTCTGTGCCAGTCCTCTGTGCCAGATGCATTTGACCCACCATGGCAAGTTAAACACTGACTACTGGGCGACAAGGATTATTCGCTCATGACATGGCTCATGACTCCGGTCTGGATCCCACGCACATGTGCACAGCAGGCCTACAATGAGAACCATGCTGCCACAAGGAAAATTATAGAGCACACCATTGGCACCCTCAAACAATGCTTCCACTGCCTGGACCTCTCTGGAGGAGCCCTGCAGTACTCAGCTAAGCAGGTATCAAGATTTGTAGTAGTATTCTGCATGCTGCACAAACTCGCCATTGTGAGGGAACAGCCCTTGCCAACAACGATCAGGTGAGAAGCTGAGGAGCAGGAGCACAAGGAAGAGGAGGAGGAAGTGGAGGAGTAGGAAGAGGAAGGGAGGCTACAATGTAGACAGCCCCTTTCTGCCTGGCCTCTATGCGATCAAATAATTCCTGAACGATATGTGTAACCTTAACCACACCTCCTCATTCACCAACAGTCCCACGCTCCTTACCTTTCCTCTATCACTGACCATCACATCGAACTCTTTTCAACAACACAAAAATAAATACCACCAGAAAATGCACATTCCAATCCAATTATATAAATTCAATCATTACATAATGCATACAATGATAAACTAATCACCCTTGTGCATTCTTTAGTATCTGTCTTCCATTTACCTTTGCCTACCCGAGTGCACCTACTAGCTGCTGACCTTCATTTGAGGAGACTGCAGATGGCCTTGGAGGGCGATCTCAAGCAGCTCTGGGCCTGGCTTCAGATGATCATCACAGCCTGGGCTGCAGCAGTCTGGGCTGGCTCACTGACTGACAACAGCAAGGGCACTGGCGGATGGCAGGGGTGGGAGCATGAATTCTGTCATCCTGAGAGAGGACAGCAGGTTTGTGTTCCATGGAGCTACCTTCACTTTCCCAGGGCAGTGCCTCAGCAATCCGACTGATTTTTTGGAGAATAGATTGATGGACTGCTGTAACGCCTTGGCAGCCCTGTTGAACAGTGGTATCCAGAGCCACGATGGCAGCAGTCTGAGTTTCCACTGTAGCACTCAAACCTTTGATGGAAGCTATTTATGCTGCAATGGAAGCTGTGACATTGGCCATCAGACACTGCATCATGGTGAGATTCACAGATGTGCTGATGGAGGTGACCACCCGTTCCATGTTGGAAAGGATGGGCTCCAAGCTCTGTGCAAAGCCTTGTGCCAAGTTAGTGCTGGACTCCTCCATGCTCCTTGACTTTTTGCACAGGCTTTCTGGCAGGCTTTCCAGTGCACTAAGCATTGTACACCCATCAGCCTTCTTCTGTAGCCTGGCCCATCAAAGTACGCATCTGACTCCTCTGCAGCAGAACTAGTGTGTGACCTCGTCCTCTGGCGATCTGGCACCTGTGCTATCCTTTCCCAGTCCTGGCTCCTGCACACTTTTGCCCAGTGTATCACCGTGTGCAGATTCCTCTTCTATCCTAGCCTCTAAAATACATGCAGTGTTTGTCTCTGAGTTGGTGGCTGCAAGCGTAAGATCACGTGATGGTGTCTCTTCATTTTCACTGTCTTCTTCCTCTTCCTCCTCTGTCTGGGAAGGTTCCAGTTCTTGGGCATTATGATTGTGGGATGAGGGAGAAGTGGGGAAAAGAGGAGGATTAGGTATGCAGATACCCTCATCAATGATCCCACCAGCGCCCTCCGTGGCCATGGCCTCAGCAATGCCCCTTCCCATGATGGCAGCACAGTCTCCTCCATGGGTGTTAAAACATGCACGCTTGTCCTCTTCCAGTTCTTTCCTGCTGACTCCTGTTATGTGCCAGATTCACATTTACTAACAAGGGAAGTGTGTCAGTGAGTGTCGTCCAATATGTTTGGGTGATATGGCTTTCATGGTTGAATAACTGCCCGTGTATACAAGCTGTGAGTTGTGGGTTCAATGCTTGCAACAGTGTTAAGTGTGTGAGGGTGAGGGAAAGCATATGAATTTTAGCATTGAGTACTGATTAATAGAACTTGTTTGTAGGTGGGTGATGGGGGTGTGGTGAATTGAACAATTGATGAGACTAGTGGTGCAGTTGGTAGGATATGCCATTTGAAAATGAACTCACTCACCTTGACAACTCAGATCGTTAAACTTTTTCCTGCATCCATGTTCTTGGAGCTACACTCCTGGCATTGCCCTCCACCAGTACTTCTTCCAACTGCCTGCTGAGCATTTGTCTGGAAGGCCTCCTGACTTCCAGTGCATTGTCAGAAAGCCTTGGTGCAGGTTCTCTCACATTTTCAGCCATTCCTCAAGGTATCACAGCCCTGATTCATTTAAAAAAAACTCCTACCACTTCTTGCAGCCATAATGCACCTCCCCTTTAGGAGGTGCAGGCTGGCTTTAAGTTGCACTAGCCACTTGCGATATCAGGCCCTCTGCAGATGTGTGCAGCCAATGAACAGTGCGGGCAGTGCTGGCTTCACATAGCAATCATTTAAAAGAGCAGGCAGCACCAATTAAACCTGCTGCCTGCAACGTAATGAATGGGCGCGTGTTAATTGCGTACCGCGATCCCCATGCCTGTTTTCAGGGGTTAGCCAATTTTAACACCTTGATCTCTTTTGACCATTTCTGGGCAGTTCTGTTCACTAACTTGTGATTTATTTGCTGCAAGAGGATATATTTTGAGAAATTAAGGTCTTGTTTTGTTCAAACCAGGTTTAGATTGTAGTGAATCAGCAGTCAAGGATTATAATGCCTTTAATATTTATGAGGTAAAAAACAGAAGCTGTTTCCAGCATTGATTGTCCAAACTAATGCTGTTTAGGTCGGTTTAGATCTCTGGACTGAATTTACATTCAATTCTAAAACATATATTGGTGCAGCAGTACGACTTGCCAACACAAGTCAGAGCACGCAGCTGTAACTTTCAGCAATCAACTTTACGGCTCTGTTTCCCACACAATTTGTTGTTAGGTGTAAGTGACCAGTTTATTTGTAAGAAGTAAAGGTACAGTATTATTTACAGCTTAATGTAGGTTTTCAGTTGACTGCAAGAACTAGCTGGCTTGCAGGTTGTAATTCTGCCCAATTAAAATGTCATTGCCTTGCTCATCTTATTATCTCTTATGATGGAAAATTAATTGACTTAAACTAAAGGTTTACACTGGCAGTATGTCACAGAGAAAGTTTACACAGCGTCTTAGTATGCCTCAGCATGTTTGCTCTTTCCAAATATTCTAGTAGAGATCCTAATGAAAAATCCCAAAATATCCTAGAGATTTTTTTCTACGTATTTAAACATAAGCATATTAATTCATTGTGGGCACATTTCCATGCTGTTTTTATCAGCAGCGTAGAAACAACTTAGGAAATATTTTCTGGCTGGAAAATTGGGCAGAAACGGTTTCTGCCCATTTTCTACCACTAGATCACTTGTTTGCACTTTTTGGCCCTTCTCATGATCTTCCTGCCAAGTCCTGACTACCCAGATATTAATGAGAACTAGAGGCATACAAGCTTCAAGTTTCCTGATTTTACACTGGAAATGTGCTCTGGGTCACTCAGACTGAGCGTTACAAGGCACAGCTGCTGCCAGGATCGGCTGCTACAGGCAGAAGTGAGGAGTTTCTGAGCCTGGAAGCCCCGATTTTAACCTAAGTTACCCAGGGAGGCGAGGGCTGGTGGAAGTCAATGAAGCATGAATTTAGGCAGTGTGTAAATTGAGTATCGGACCCGGACCTGCCCCATTCTCGTCAGGTGGCTTAGGTGAAAATTGGGGCTGAAGTTTTGGCAGCTTTTGAATTCTAATTTCTGCAGCTGAGAAACACTTTTAGAATTTTTTTTAGCACTCTGCTCTTTGTCTTACCATTTTACCAACAAATGCACGAAAGGATTAAAGTGCACATGCATGCACTGTGTGAATGAGTATTTTCAAAGAGCAAGCAGCAGGAGAGTGCTGGAAGAGCTGTAAATTAGAGTGGGACCCAGTGGGACCTGGCCTAGCATCACAATTCCCAAAGGTGTTACTGGAAACAAAACCACTGTTGCAGAAGGGGTGGGCCAGATGATGGGGTCTCCCAGTGCTTGGAATCCCTGCACCACTGGCTTTTAAAGGAACACTGTATATGGTCAGTTCCCCTCAGGACAGGCAGTGCCTGAGATGTGCCTCTGGTGGTACAGGTGCCTGACTGAGGTATTTAAATCAAGGGACAACTTCCCGACAGGCAAACTTTGGCAGGGTCAGCTGCAGATGTCTTGGGTAGGCGCGTCCCAGCACTTATGTTTATTTTTGGCCCGCATAGTTACACCACTCCACCTTCCTTTTTTTGGACATGCTCTGAAGTTTTGGAATTCTCTGCCCCTGAAGGGATAATTACAAGTCTTAGCCCTTCCCGGGCTACCTCAGATCAGGCGTATTCCCCAGATGTTCACCTTCAACTTAATTTAGAGATAGCCGAATTCTATAAGACGCTTAAATGGGTCTAAAGGTTCAGGCTATCTCTCCCTAAAGGAAAGGAACGACTCCAGATAGCACCTTTAATAAATTTAATTAGACTGTAACCTTCCAGATATTATGAGGGTCCGGAATACCCCCCAGAATTCTGCTACTCCTTACAAAAGAGTGTACAGAAATTGGGTTCGCCAGTTTATACAGAAATATTCTTTGAGACAATTCTAAAAATATATAGTTTTATTTAAGAGCCGACATTCATTTAACAGCTGTTGAGTCAGTCACAACATTAACAATTCAAAATACAAATAGCTTACATTTCTTATTTCTTACTTATCTCTAAATCCCGAACATCCACCAAAATCAAATTTCTTGATTAACCAAGACTCAATGTTACAAACTTACAGATGGTGCCTGTGAAGTTGAGAAACGTTTGCCCGTTCAGCGAGTTCTGACTTTCTGTTTGAAAAGCTCTTATTTTTATACCTTTTTGCAGTGGTTTATTCTTTGAAGTTCTCTGCTGATGTAAGCTAATTGTCTTTATTGATACCTCTGTTGAATGCTTTCTATCTTACTGTCAATTCAACTATTGCATGCATAATTATGTCTCTACCTTTAGGTGTTCCAAAAACTATCGTAAAAACAATATGACAGCAATGGTTTCTGTTTGATGCCATTCTTATCGAAGATTTTCCATTCAATTCTTAATATTGGCTTTACTGGTTTTAGCAGATGTTGTGTCTCCTAACTGCTCCAAGTTCAATACAAACACAATGTAATTGCTTGGTGTATCTATTGAAGTCATATCTTCAAAGTGTTCTTGTTGGTATCATATTTACTATGTATAAATTAAAGACACTTTGACTGAGTGTTTACTTGTTTTCTAGCTATCTCAATTGGTTGCATATTTAATCGTGTTTCCTGTCTTCCAAGTTTAACATAAAAACTATTTGACCAGCAGGTGTTTATTTTACTTGATGTCTCTTTTAATGTTTGTGTTTCTGTTCAATGTGTTAGCTTATAACACCTTAAACTGGGTCTTCCATTGTATTATTCCCAAACTCCAGACCATCTGGAATCGCCAAACTGACAATTCAATAGGGTCATTGTTTTAGTATATTTAACTAATTCCCATTTCAAAGCTTGTTTGGTTTTTACAACTTTGATAAACAACTGATCTTTATCTCAGAAGTCTGTATTTCTGTTTGCAGCCTGTGTCTCCAAGGCTTTAGATTTTTAAACCCAGTATATCATGTATTAATAAATATCAGAATTCTGTTCATATTATGGTGTATTTCTTGAAATATGGCTTATTCCGTCACACCCCAAAGTGCTGTGGATACTCAGTCGTTGAGTATATTCAAGGCTGAGATAAATAGATTTTTGGACTCCAGAGGAATTAAGAGATATGGGGATAGGGCAGGAAAGTAGAGTTGAGGTCGAAGATCAGCCATGTTATTGAATGGTGGAGTAGGCTCACGGGGCCATATGGCCTACCCCTGCTCTTAATTCCTATGTTCTTATGAAGTTTGTTTTCTGTGGTGGATGAGATAATGGGGTCGATTTTCAACTGCTGGTAGGTTTGCCAACCCTGCTGGATTGTCCTGGAATTAAAGATTAATCCCCTGACCACTCCTGCAACAACCTGGGATGAAAATCATAGCTGTGATATCTTGAGACAGCATATATATACAACAGCACAACATGGCTTCTGGTAAGAACTGTGCCGCATATGGCTTTATTATTATATACATCAGTAGTCCACCAGGTGACTCTATTACACTTCTCCCTCCTTATTGAAGAAGTTAATTATAGCAAATAATCATTGTACATGACTTGTATGGTATACACAACTCTTGGTATTTCTCAAATGGAACCCATTTTATGTTTCCAAATTCTACTATAGAATTCTGTAACACAAACAAAAGATATTAACTTATTTTCAATATTTACAGATTAAACTTAATCACTGGTTTTCTGTCTCAAAGAGGATACCTTCTTTCTTGAACAGAGCTTTCAGATCTTGTTGTAGGACTTTGACTCATTCTAGGCTGAACCTGCAGAGAATTTTTCTCCAAGGGCTAACCTTGATCTACATTTGGACTCTCTACACTTTCAGACTGTTTGTCTGCCTGACTCGAGCTCAGGCGTAAATTCTGACTTTGTCTTGGATTTGTTTCTGGTACGTCTGATGTAGGATTTGCTACTGTTACTCTACTTGTAACAAGATTATCTGACTCATCAGAATAAATTGAATCATCCCAGCTTTCAACTCCTTCCACGTCTGTAGATAAGATATGATCAATGTGAACAAACCTAAACTTTCCATGATCAAACATCTTGACCAAATATGTGCGAGGGCCACATATCTTCACTACTCTTCCTGGTAACCACTTTAACCATTTATGGTGCTGGTTCTTCACTCTAACCTTCTGGTTCAACTTCACACTTCTCTCTCTAACTCTACCTTTATCATGACTCTCTTTCTGCCTTGATTGTTTCTCTTCTATGGACTGTGCCAAGTTTGGCTTTAACAACAAGAACCTGGTTCATGGTTGTTGTTTGAGAAACAGCTCTGCTGGTTTTCTACCAGTAGTGGTATGAGGAATATTTCAATAAATAATCAGAACATTTGCCAGTTTGTGGTCCAACGACAACTGATGTTTCTTTGGATTTAGATCCAACATTTGCTTGATGAGGGCACGTTTGACAATTTGTACTGTGCGCTCTGCTGCACCATTTGAAGCAGGGTGGTACGGTGGAACTTTGGTATGTTTCATACCATTTCTGCTCATGAACTGTGTGAACACTTCTGAACAAAATTGCGGCCCATTATCAGACATAATTTCTTCTAGGAGGCCGTATGAAGAACACAATCTTCGCAAATTGTCTAGTGTTTTGCTTGTTGTTATTATCCGCATCGGAAAAACCTCCACTCACTTTGAATGACTATCAATCACTATTAACAATTGCTGTCCTTCTAGCTCAGCAAAATCCACATGCAACCTTTGCCACACTCTGGGAGGCCATTTCTGTGGTGTATGTAACCTGTTCCACCTTAAGAGAACTTAAGCCTGTTCCACCTTAAGAGATGCACTACTTTCTCTGGCTGCTGTATACGTAATACCGGTGGTGACCACCGGTATATAAGTACTGTGTAGTGATATTGTATTTAGTATAGTCCTGCCCTCCAACTAGTAAAGACCTGTTGAACTTTATTCTTGTAGTCTGTGTCAGTAATTAATCTTAATACAACTGGAACACACAGACTTAACAGTGGCGACGAGTCCGATTCTTACCCTGCGGCAGTTTATATCCACGGCGGCTTCGTCCACAGAACGGGCGTCGAAGAGAGGCATCCACCCTCATCACCCTGCTGGAAGACACGTCGCGCGGCAGGCATCGAGAACCCGGAGTGCAGAAGACATCCTGAACTCGAAGCCTCCATCAGCAGCAGTCAGCTATCTTCTTTCTACCTCGGTGGTGGGTAAGCCGGTCAGCGACGCGAGCAGAAAGTCGGCCGCGTTGGCTGTACAGACGGGGGGGAGGAAGACGGAGGAATAAGGGCGGTGAGATCGATCGCGACCGGAGATAAGGGCCGGGCCGCATTCGGGCCGAAAGGCGCAGCGCGGGGACATCAATCACGGCTGGTGATAAGGGCCGGGCTGCTTTCGGGCCAAAAAGGCGCAGCGTCTGGGGCGACTGAAGGCGCGAGAGCCGCGGTGAAGGCGAACGCAGCCGGTGCTAATAACCGGGCTGCAAGAAGGGCTGCGAGGCGCGACATCGGGGAAGCGCGAATGCCCGAGGGAGCCGCGGTGAAGCGGAGACAGCGTCGGGGGAGTTACTAACAGCTGGGAAAGGGGAGCAGCAGCGGCATGCCAAACGCCATTGCAGCCAGTGGGTGAAGACCGCCAAGCGCGGGAAAACCGCCATTTTGTAGGCGGAGGACGAAGACAAGAGCGGGCAGCCGCCATCTTGGGATAAAATAAATTGCAACGATGCCTAAACATGGGAACATTAATACCTTTGATAGCGACATCGAAGATTGGGCCATGTATGTAGAACGCATACAAAATTATTGTAAAGCAAATAAAATCCCAGATGCAGAGAAAGCACTAACTTTATTAAACTTAATGGGTGCGAAGACATACGGGCAATTGAAACACCTTTTATCACCAGATGAACCGGCGGATAAGACGTTCGAGGAGATTGTTGCTGTCCTGAAAAATCATCTAAACCCCACGCCGCTGATGCTAGCGGAACAATTTAAATTTTACAGCAGAAGGCAGCTGAAGGATGAAAGCAATGCTGAATATTTAATGGAATTGCGTAAGCTAGCAAAGTACTGTCAGTTTGGAACGGGACTAACAGAAGCGCTAAGAGATAAATTTGTGTGTGGATTATTAAAAGAAGATACACAAAAGCGACTGCTCGAGGAGAATGAGCTGACGCTTGAGAAAGCGGTCACTATGGCAGCAGCACACGAAGCCGCAGTGAGAGGCACGGCAGTAATGCAGCTACGGTCACCGGAACTCAGTACAAATAAATTGGGTTTGAGTACTGTAAAATGTTATCGTTGTGGAAAGACAACACACGATCAGAACCAGTGTTGGTTTAAAAACCAAGAATGCAGAACGTGTGGCAGGCTTGGCCACATAGCTAAAGTATGCCGGTCAGGAAAGAAGGCCAGCAACAAAAAGTCACCGCAAGGAAAATACATAAAGGTGCACAAGGTGACAAAGACCAGTTCGAATGAACAGAAGTCAGATTCAGACGCTAGCAGTAATGAACTGGATAGCTTAAGAGTACACAACGTTGGTAAGGATGCAGATCTCCAGACAATTTGGGTCACTCTCCAGATAGCAGGAGTCCAAGTAAAGATGGAATTGGACACTGGATCGGCATTGACGGTCATGAATAAGAAAGATTACAAAAGGTTATTCCAACATATTCCCCTACGGGGTACGGAGATTATATTGAAAACATACACGGGACAAAGAGTGTACCCCATCGGAAAGGTAGAGGTAAAAGTGGTCCACAAGGGCGAAGAAAGCCAAGTAATGGACTTATATGTGCTACCTGAAGGAGGTCCACCACTACTGGGACGGGAGTGGCTTAGGAAAATGAATATGGACTGGCACTCCTTAAAAGCACTAACGGTAGATTCCGGGGAAACAGATGTCAAACCTAAACGATTGTCTAAAATATTGGATGATGCTAAAGAGGTGTTCCAGCAAGGACTGGGAACACTGAAAGGAATTACGGCAAACATCAAGATTGATGAACATGCACAACCAAAATTTTTCAAAGCCAGACCGGTACCCTATGCAATACGACCTACTGTAGAAGCGGAACTGGAAGCGCTAGAATGTTCAGGTGTACTGTCTAAGGTAGATTGGAGTGAGTGGGCTACGCCCATTGTTCCCGTTATGAAACGTCCTTCGAGCAACAAGCCAGGAGAACCAGGGAAGCTTCGCATCTGTGGAGATTTCAAGATCACCGTTAATCCGGTGCTTCACACGGTGCAGTATCCGCTTCCGCGGATTGAGGATATTTTAGCTTCGTTGTCTGGCGGGTAACACTTCACCAAGATAGACCTGGCGCAGGCGTACTTGCAGATGGAGGTTGAAGAAGAGTCACGCCAGTACCTCACGATCAACACGCATAGAGGTTTGTACCGGTATAATAGGCTGGTTTTTGGAGTGGCATCGGCTCCGGCAATTTGGCAGAGGGCCATGGAGCAGGTATTACAGGGAATTCCAGGCACACAATGTTACCTGGACGATATTCTGATTACAGATGATGGTGATGAAGAACACCTCGCAAACTTGGAACTGGTGCTCAACAGACTGAAAGAGTATGGACTTAGAGTTAATCGGCAGAAATGTGAGTTCTTTCAGAAGCGGATCTCGTACTGTGGTCATGTCATTGACCGGGAGGGGCTTCATAAGTCTCCTGACAAGATAGAGGCAGTTGTAAAGGCTCCCGCTCTGGATAATGTCTCTCAGTTCAGGTCGTTTCTGGGATTGATTAACTATTACCATAAGTTTCTACCAAATCTATCCACGGTACTGCACCCGCTGAATGCTCTTTTACAGAAGGGGGTACCATGGGAATGGAGCGAAAACTGTAAGAAGGCATTTCGCAAAAGCAAAGAATTGATCACCTCAGAGGAAGTGTTGGCTCACTTCAACCCGACACTGCCTATTCGGTTGGCTTGTGATGCTTCTCCATATGGTATTGGGGCAGTACTCTCACACAAGTTGCCAAATGGCACGGAAAGGCCAGTCGTGTTTGCATCCAGATCATTGACCTCCACTGAGCGCAACTATGCGCAGATCGAAAGGGAGGCTCTCAGCCTTGTATGGGGAGTGAAGAAGTTTAATCATTACCTGCAGGGCCAAAAATTCACACTTCTGACAGACCATCAGCCGTTGGTATCCATTTTTAACCCTAAGAAGGGTGTTTTGGTGATGACAGCACAGCGACTCCAGAGATGGTCCCTTTTCCTAGGGGCACATCAATATCAAATAGAATTCAAAGGTACAAAGCAGCATGGCAATGCTGATGGGCTGTCGCGCCTGCCACTACCTGAAGCAGAAGAGACGACGAAAGTTGACCCTGTTGAGTTATTTCATTCGACCATCATCGAGTGTTTACCAGTCACCAATGCAAGTATTGAAAGAGAAACCAGGAACGACCCGACACTGTCCCGAGTTTACGAGGTGACAGTGAAGGGATGGCCAACACATGGTGATCCTCTGTTACCGGCATTCTCGGCAAGGCGAGACCAGCTGTCCATCTGCCATGGTACTTTGATGTACGGGACAAGAGTGATTATTCCTCCCAAGTTACGGGAAAGAGTTCTAAAGGAACTGCATGAAAGTCATCTGGGGGGAGTTAAAATGAAAAGTCTTGCTAGGGCTTATGTATGGTGGCCGGGCATTGACCAACAGATAGAGGAGTTGACAAAAAGCTGCGCTGGGAGCCAAAAAGTGCAAAATGCACCTCCGATCGCACCGCTACACCCATGGGAATGGCCTTCAGCCCCATGGCAACGTGTACATATTGACTTTGCTGGTCCATTCATGGACTCCATGTTCCTAATTGCGGTGGACGCACATTCCAAATGGCCAGAAGTGATCAAGATGAATACCACTACTTCAGAAAAGACAATTGCGGTGTTAAGAACAATATTCGCAAGGAACGGATTGCCAGAACAGATATGTTTGGACAACGGACCACAGTTCGTGTCGGAAGAATTCCAAAAATTCTTAAAGAAGAATGGGGTGAAACATTATACCTCTGCCCCATATCATCCGGCGACAAACGGGTTGGCCGAGAGATTTGTCCAAACATTCAAAAAGGCAATAAAGGCCATGAACGATGATCAGATTCCGTTACAACACAAGGTGGACAATTTCCTAATGGCATATCGAAACGCCGCTCATGCAGTGACTAACCAAAGTCCTGCCATGATGTTTTATAACAGGAGGTTGCGGTCCAGGTTGGACTTGTTAAAACCAAATGTGCGGAGGGAAGTGGAAAACAAACAGTTCCGGCATATTAATAACAAGTCCACTCGAAGTTTCGACGTAGGACAACCAGTGTTGGCAAGGGGCTATGGAAACGAAAAATGGCAGTCCGGAACAATTCGGGCCAGACAAGGACCTCTGATGTACACAGTAGATATTGGTAACAATGTGATAAGGCGTCATGCGGATCAACTGGTAGAATCAAGAGCAAGGGTCGAACCCATGGTTGCGACAGAGACAACTGTGGAAGACGTTAATGAACCTGAAGCATCTACCTTGGCAGGGACTGTACCTGATGATGACGTCCAATACATAGGAAACCAACAAGAAGAGTCACCTCAGCAACAAGAATCAGAGACCACTGAAAGGCGTTATCCAAACCGAATCAGAAGGCCTCCTGAGAGACCGAACCTTTGAACTGTTTATACCTGAAGTTATATATGTATATATGTTATTATGTTATGTTAAATGGGGATATGACTGTTAAGCTAAAAAGGGAGGATTGTGGTGTATGTAACCTGTTCCACCTTAAGAGAACTTAAGCCTGTTCCACCTTAAGAGATGCACTACTTTCTCTGGCTGCTGTATACGTAATACCGGTGGTGACCACCGGTATATAAGTACTGTGTAGTGATATTGTATTTAGTATAGTCCTGCCCTCCAACTAGTAAAGACCTGTTGAACTTTATTCTTGTAGTCTGTGTCAGTAATTAATCTTAATACAACTGGAACACACACACTTAACAATTTCCATGGCTGTAATGGTACTAATGATGGTTTCTTGCTCATCGATTGACATGTTGTACACTGACTTACTATGTACTCTATCCCTTTATCTAAACCTGGCCACCATAAGTAACGGTGTGCACATTCCCAGATGCTGGTCATGAAGATCTCCTAACAATTTAGACCTGAACCTACTTGGGATAACCACTCTTGCTCCCACATTATACAATCTTTATCCACTGACAATTCATTCCTACGAACGAAGTATGGATGGATATCTTCCTCTGATACCTGGTTTGGCCATCCATTTGCTATGTAATCATACACCTTTGACATAATTGGGTCATGTTTGGTTGCCCTACCAATCTCTTCAGCTGTGACCTTCAGCTCATCAATGTATGAGAAATAGAACTCTTCTTCCTTATTGGGTGTAACTTGTGATGGGGATGGCAACCTAGACATACCATCAGCATTACTGTGATCAGCTGATTGTCTACTCAATGTCATACGTATATGCTGACAAAATCAAAGCCCATCTCTGCATTCGGGCTGCAGCTAAGGTTGGAACTGGGGACTTTGGATGGAGGATTGCTGTCAGGGGCTTATGGTCAGTAACTATGGTAAACTTACGACCAAATAAGTACTTGTGAAACTTCTTGACCCTAAAAATCAATGACAAATCTTTCCTTTCGACCTGTGCATAATTCCGCTCACTGGCACTGAGAGTGCGTGAAACAAAAGCAATTGGTCTCTCCTCCCCACTATCTAGTACATCAGTGATCACTGCTCCAACTCCATACGAAGAGGCATCACATGCTAGCTTGATCTCCTTAGATACATCATAGTGAACTAACATGGTACTTTACTAACTAGCTTTTACATGCTTTGAATGCTGTGTCACACTCTTTTGACCACTTCCAAGGGACCCGTTTTCTCAACAGCTCATTTAGTGGGTGTAACAATGTAGCCAAGTTTGGGAGGAACTTTCCGTAATAATTCAAAAGACCCAAAAATGATCGAAGTTCAGACACATTCTTGGGAGTGGGTGCATTTCTGATTGCATCCAGCTTTCCCTTAGTTGGATGTAAACCATCTTTGTCTACTCTGTGCCCTAAGTACTCCACTGAGTTTTGAAACAACTGACACTTGTGAGCTGTCACTCAAACTCCGTGCTTCTCTAGCCGTTTGAGCACTTCATTCAACACCTCATCATGGATTTGCCTGTTTGGTGCTGAAATGAATATGTCACACTATCCCTTCAATCCCTTGCAAAATTTGGTTCATCGCCCCCTGGAATATGTCGGGAGCAGAAGACACTCCAAATGGTAGCCTATTGAACTGATATTGGCCTCGGTGAGTATTTATAGTCAAGCATGACTTGGACTCTTCATCTTACTCAAGTTGTAGGTAGGTGTTTGTTAGATCTAACTTCGAAAAGACCTGACCACCTGTCAGTGTAGTGAACAAATCTTCCACATTTATGTATTGGATAGAACCTGGTTTACAGTTACCTTATAAACACCACACAACCTCACCTTACCATCTGACTTGGGTAAAACAACAATGGGTGTAGCCCAATACTCAGATCTACCTTAGAGATAATGTTCTCAGTTTCTAGTCTTTTGAGTTCTTGCTCAACTTTCTCCTTGAGTGCCGATGGTAGGGACGTAGCTTGCAGTAAACTGGTCTTGCGACTTTCTGCACTCTGACACTCACCTTGAAGTCTTGGATCAGACTGCCCGTTTCACTGAACATCTTTGGATACTGCTTGATGACATAATCTTTCGATGCAAATTTGGCTTCCACATGAAAAATCTCATTCCAATCCAGCTTCAGTGATCCCAACCAATTTCTACCTATCAAGGCAGGCTTGTCTCCTGCCACTACTATGAGAAACAAGCTCTGACACTGATCCTTGTATTTCACTGGTATGGTGACACTTCCTACTATAGGGATTTGCTCTCCTGAGTAGCCACTTGTCACGATACAGTGATTCCGGTACTATGCTCACGGATGCACCAGTGTCGATTTCCATGGGTATCCTGGTTCCTGTGACAACTACTTGGATATACCTTGCGAATCGTTGTTAGATACCTTCGTGCTCCTGATGACGTGAATCTCCAGAAACTCCTCATCCTGCTGCTTCTCAATGGTGTGTAGTGTCTGGCAATTTCTACTTCTAGCATTGCCAGTCGGTTTACTCTTCTGTCAGCACGCCTTCGCAAGATGCCCAGTTTTCTTGCAGTAGAAACACTCTGCCTTTACATATGGACAGCTTTGAGCGATGTGTTGTCCCAGGCACCGATAGCACGACTTCAATGCACTATTACCTTGGCCTTGGAGCCCAACTATCTTTTACTTTTAGCCTGCAGACAATTCACCTCAGTTGTCTGATGACTGGAAATGGCATGGAACTCTCGGGAGTATCGGTCAGCCATATCCATCGACATAGCTGTCTGACAAGCTAATTCAAAAGTTAAATTAGGGGTTGTCGACAATTTACTTCTGATACGTTCATTTTTCAACCCACAAACAAAGTGGTCACGCAAAGCTCAGTCCTGAAAGTTTCCGAAATGACAGTGAATGGATAGCTTTTTTAAAGCTACAATGTACTCACTGATACCCTCATCATTTAGTTGATTGTGTGTACCAAAATGATAACTTTCAGCAATTTCCAGGGGCTCAGGACTGTCGTGCTGTTCTAACTTGGTTAGGATCTCCTTCAGTGGCGTGTCCTTCGGCTTGGCAGGAACAAGGACATTTTTCAGGCTTTCAAACACCTCGGGGCCTGCTTCAGTCAAAAAAATAGCCCGTTTCATTTCTAAAACCGCCCGGTTATGGTTTACATCATCGGGGACTTTGACGATATTATTTGCAGTGAAAAACATTTCTAGCTGCTCCACATATGCTCCGAAAGTCTCTCAGTCGCGATGGAACTCACCCAAGAGCTCTATTTTTCCCATAGGCGTGACCATCTGGACTCTGGCAACGTCGACAGTTCCGCCACATGTGCTCAAAATTTATCTCAGATTTTTAAGTTTATCTGTAAAACAAAGAACCTCTAACAGTCCCTCCGTCGGTTGACAGGATTATTCTCCAACAAAAATTTCAGCTAGGGAATCCACAATCGCATCCTCATTGCCAATTCTCTGATATCTTGAGATACAGCATATATATACAACAGCAGAACATGGCTTCTGGTAAGAACTGTGCTGCATATGGCTTTCTATTATATACATCAGTAGTCCACCAGGTGGCTCTATTACAATAGCAACATTTTCTTCACTCGTTTCACTCTGGCCGCATAAAAACAAACAGCAGGGCCGCAATATACCCAGGATGCAATGCAGCCCTGACGCATGCACGTTCTAACCGATAAAAATAATGTTCTGGAGCACAGTGGATTGTGATTATTGGAGCTGCCATTACTGACTGATAGTCCTGAGGCTTGATGTGGCAGAAGCGTAGGGGTGAGACAGTTGAAGGCCAGATGTCATGTCGTGAATCCTTCTGGAATACAGTCCAACAAGAATTGGCAACCTTATCTGCTGGCCACCCATTTCTCAACTGAAAACCAGGCAGCCATCAATTCGCAATTGCAGGGAGCGGGTACCTTAGCTGCTCCATTAACATCCTTGAAAACTGCCCCCATTTTGTTGAGTTTATTTCTTCCTTATTTTAATGCACTTTATATATGTACTGATACAGCAATGCTTGTTAGTATTTTGAAATCTTTCTAGAAGGTTGTATTTTAGAAGCTCTAACTGCACATTACAGTTATATAATAGATTAGTGTCCCTCTACTGGACTCTGAGGACTTGTTCTAGTGGACAGAATCACAAAATAGATGAGTGTATGTGATAATTATGTAACAGTAGGGTAATGAAGTAGGCTATGCTGTGAGGAATTTCTGAGCATGCATGTAAGGATAGAATTGGGAACACATCATTGTCCCTTGATTTGTCTGAGTTGGCCCCATAAAGGTCAGACTTCCTTTGTGATATACTTCTGTAGATTTCCTAAATGTGACAAAGCACAAATGAAAAAAATAACAGCCTCAACTTGTCACAAAGAAATTCTGTCATTTTCAATATGAATTATATGGAAACTTCATCGTGAGTCACTCCCAGCCACTCACTGGTACAGTGGAAATCTTTACTGCATTTTAGTTTATGTATAAATGTCCCATTATCTGCCAATTGACATAGTCAGAAAAAAGCTCATTCCACCATTCTAATCGAACGTCTAATGGAGCAAATTTTGAGTGAAGGTTCTGAATTATAATTGGTAATCTCTTGTACTCAAATATAATCAAGATTTGTGCCCCCCTCAACTCAGTGGAAAAATGTATTTCAAGGTGTGGTACTGAGCCACAGAGCGCAAGAAATTATAGTTCTCTGAGCTGCTCTGAGTTAGTTGATCTCAGCGGTGGCAGTGAGAGAATCATAGAATCATAAAATGGTTACAGTACAGAAGGAGGCCATGCGGCCTGTGCCGGCTCTCTGCAAGAGCACTTTCAGCTAGTCCCACTCCCCTGCCCTTCCCCATAGCCTTGCAATTTCTTTTCCTTCAGGTACTTATCCAATTCCCTTTTGAAAGCCACGATTGAGTCTGCCTCCCCCACCCTTTCAGGTAGGGCATTTCAGATCCTAACCACTCGTTGCATAAAAAAGTTTTTCCTCATATCACCTTTGGTTCCACTACCAATCACCTTAAATCTGTGTCCTCTGGTTCTCGACCCTGGGAACAGTTTCTCTCTATCTACTTTGTCTGGACCCCTCATGATTTTGAACACCTCTATCAAATCTCCTCTCAACCTTCTCTGCTCTAAGGAGAACAACCCCAGCTTCTCTAATCTATCCATGAAACTGAAGTCCCTCATCACTCTTATGTTCATTAATAAATAGACATTCTTATTATGAACACAGCTAGTTTTTGCTAGTTACTTTATTGAGCACATGTGGACTGGTACAGTATCTGTAGAGGTTTCCATCTTGACTGTTGCCTTGTGGGTAGCCTAGTGCCTCATGGGTAATGTAGTCTTAATATATATATATACAGCTGGGTAGTGTAGTCTTATATACAGCTCTACACAGCTCTACGGCTCCACCTAGTGTCCACTATAGAATGACATGTTATTGATCATTACATCCCCCTTTCTTTGAGGTTTAACAAAATCAATATCCATCAACTTTCAAGAAAGCAATAAAGATAATATCAGTAACACTTTTGTTAGTGCTCTATAAACATAAACATTTTCAAAACAGTCAACACATTTTCAAAGCTTTACATTGTACTCAAAGATTCAGTCTATCAGGCTCTTTTACTTCACGTGTGGATCTTCTCAACACGGGTAAGTCTGATGTGTCTTCATGAGATTGCTCTGGCGGTGAATGACAAGATGCAGTTGCGGCATTGTCATCAATCTGGTCTTGAATAGTCTCTTGTGTTTTTAGGAGGGAACGGCGGTTCCTCCTGAGAATCTGTCCTTCCTCAGTTCTAACAGTGTATGACCTTGGTCCTACTTCCTCAAGAACTGTAGCTTTCCTGTTCCATGCATCTGGATCCTCAATCCTGACAACATCAGCCCTTGTCAATGGTTTTAGAGTTTTGGATGACTTGTCATAGTATGATTTCTGTTTCAGCTTTAACAGTTGAAGTCTCTGTCTCAGTTCCTCACTTTGCTGTTCTTTTGCACAGCAGGGTAGTGTGGTGCACAACTTGCGACCCATTAGTAGTTCAGCAGGTGAAGAACCACAGTCTAAAGGTGAGGCTCGGTAGCTCAGCAGGGCGAGATAAGGATCAGACTTGCTTTCTGTCACTTTCTTCAGTAGCTGCTTGAGAACTTGAACACCTTTCTCTGCCTTACCATTTGACTGAGCATACAAAGGACTGGATGTGATGTGCTGAAAGTCATAATGTGCTGCAAACTGTTGCCACTCCTTACAGTTGAAGCACGGACCATTGTCGCTAACGGCAATCCTGGGAATTCCATGTCTGGCGAAGATGGATTTCACATGCATTGTGACACTGCTTGCTGTGGTGCTTGAGAGCAGTGCCATCTCAGGATAGTTAGAATAGTAGTCAATCACTATTAGATAGTCTTTACCATTTAAATGAAAAAGGTCCATACCAACCTTTTGCCATGCTGCTGTTGGTATGTCAGCTACTATCATTGGTTCCTTTGCTTGTTTGTTTTGGTGTTTCTGACATGTCTCACATTTGCCTATCATGTTCTCAATGTCCTTATTTATGCCAGGCCAATAAATAGTGTCTCTTGCTCTCCTTCTGCATTTTTCAATTCCGACGTGTCCCTCATGAATCCTTTTGAGCATGTCTTGATGTAAAGCCTGTGGAATGACTATTCTGTTCTGTTTTAGTAATAGTCCACTTGCGACACTCAATTCTGACCTTATGTGAAAATATTTTGGACAGGAACCTTTTGGCCAACCATGATGAATGTTCTCTATTACTGTTTGTAATACTGTATCTTTTACTGTTTCTTCTGCTATTTGCTTTGATTTTGTGTCTGACACGGGCAGCGCAGCAGTGACCATACTCACATGAACATCCACGTCTTCTTCAGTAGAGCTCACATGACTCATTGTGGGTGCTTGGGATAGTGCATCTGCTAACACTATGTATTTGCCTGGTGTGTAGATCAGTGCAAAGTCATATCTTTGCAGCTTCATCATGAGTCGTTGAATCCTTGGAGACATCTCATTCAGGTTTTTTTTAATGCTGGCAACCAGAGGGCTGTGGTCTGTCTCAACTATGAAGGTGGGAAGTCCATATATGTAGCCATGAAACTTTTCTAGTCCAGCTACCAAGCCTAAACATTCCTTTTCGATCTGAGCATATCGACACTCAGTATCAGTCATAGACCTGGAGGCATAGGCAACAGGCTTCCAATCTTCACCCTCTGCTTGTAGCAAGACCGCACCTAGGCCATCTTTTGATGCATCCGTTGACACTTTGATTCTTTTTGTTGGGTCAAAGAAGGTGAGTACAGGTGTGGTTGTCAGCACTGTTTTGAGGTTTATCCATTCTTGTTCATGTCTTTCTGTCCATGCGAACTCATTTGTTTTATGTAGCAGGTCTCGCAGACAGGCTGTCTTGGCTGACAAGTTAGGAATGAACGTTCCAATGAAGTTTATCATCCCCATGATGCATAGCACTCCTTTTTTGTCAGTGGGTCGGGGCATTTTGAGTGTGGCGTTTACTTTTTCCATATCTGGCTCTATTCCTTTACCAGATAGATTATCTCCTAGGAAAGTGACTTCCTGGACGCCAAACTGACACTTGCTTTGTTGAGCTTCAGTCCATTCCGGCATATGCTCTGTAGCACTTTAGTCAGTCTCTCATTGTGTTCTTTCAGTGTGGAGCCCCAGATGATGATGTCATCAACATAGACCCAAACTCCTTCCAGACCTTCAATTATGTGTTCCATTGCTCTATGAAAGATTTCAGATGCAGATATTAACCCGAAAGGCATTCTGAGGAAACAATACCTGCCAAATGGTGTGTTGAAGGTACAGTATTAGGTGCTCTCTTCATCCAGTTTTAGTTGCCAAAATCCTTGTGAGGCATCGAGCTTTGTAAAGTATCTGGCACCTGACATTTCACTGGTGATTTCTTCTCGCTTGGGAATCTGGTAGTGTTCACGTTTTATGTTTGCATTTAAGTCCTTTGGATCCATGCATATTCTTAGATCATTGTTCTTTTTCTTTACACATACCATGGAGTTAACCCAGTCTGTTGGCTCTTCGACTTTCCTGATGACTCCTAGTCTGGTCATTCTGTCCAGTTCATTCTTGAGCCGGTCACGCAGGGGTGCTGGAACTCTTCGTGGAGCATGTACCACTGGCTGAGCATCCTGCTTTAGCTGGATCTTGTAAGTGAATGGTAGAACTCCAAATCCTTTGAACACATCCTGGAAATTATTCACTACAGAATCCACCAAGTCATCTGGTCTGCTTATGGCACAGTTTATACGGTAGACTCTTTTGACCAGTTCTAAGTCCTCACAAGCTTTGTCACCCAGTAGTGAATCAAGCCTTTCAGCCACAACAGAAAACATGAGATGATGCACTTTGTCTTTGACTGTCACTTTAAGTCTGCATACACCTAAGCTATCTATTTTTTGTCCATTATAGTCCTTCAGTAGTACTGACTTTTTCTGTATTTTGGGCTTTTCTTTCATATTGTTAATGTCACTCATACTGATTAAGTTTGCTTTTGCCCCAGTGTCTAGTTTCAAGGTAACTAATGCTCCATTTACCTGCAGTGGGATCATCCATTTGTCCTCTTTTACTGCATTAACTTTATGTTCAGCATTGTCCATTTCTGAGGGCTACACATTTTCTGTATCCTTTTTGATATTGTCACATGACACCATTCCTACAAAAAATGTCTCACTTAAATCAGTGTCCTCAATTACATTAACTCGTTGCCCTTTCTTAGTTTGTACTTTTGAAAAGCATTGTTTGGCAAAGTGATTCTTTCCATTACACTTTGTGCACATTTTTCCAAACGCTGGGCATTGTCTTAACTGGTGTTTGTAACCACAGCGTTTACAATTAAAAATTTCATCCTCCGATTGCTTTTCATTTCTGTTCTGCCCATGTTTCTTCCCCTTATAGGACACAGCACCGACAGCAGCATTATCACTCGTTACAATCGCATCATTATTGATTTCACTGAAAGTCTTCGCGTGCTTTCGAGCTAGCTCGCTGGCTTGGCATACTTTCACCGCATTTTCCAAATTTAGTTCGGTTTCTCTCAACAGACGTTCCCTAACTTTTTTATCATGAATACCAAACATAATCTGGTCACAAATCATGGATGCTTTGAGCTCAGAGAAATTACATGTCTGTGCTTTCAGTTTCAGATCAGTTATAAAGCTATCAAAAGTCTTATTTTGCTGCTGTGTCCGAGAACAGAAGATGTATCTTTCATAGGTCTCATTCTTTTTGGGAGAGCAATGTGCATCAAATTTTTTTAGCACATCTTCTAATTTTTCTCTGTTCTCCACTGGATTAAATACAAATGTATTAAATACCTCTATCGCCTGTGGGCCTGCAACCGTGAGCAGCAATGCTATCTTCCTTGCGTCTGGCTTCGTACCAAATCTGATGGCTGCAATGTAGAGTTCGAATTGTTGTTTAAAAGTCTGCCAATTGTAGTCGATGTTTTCTGTGAGATTTCAACGCTCTGGTGGCTTCAAATTCTCCATGTCGCTTTTCACAATTTTCAGCAGATCTTCACCACCCTGGTACCATCTTATGTTCATTAATAAATAGACATTCTTATTATGAACACAGCTAGCTTTTGCTAGTTACTTTTTTGAGCACATGTGGACTGGTACAGTATCTGTAGAGGCTTCCATCTTGGCTGTTGCCTTGTGGGTAGCCTAGTGCCTCATGGGTAATGTAATCTTAATATATATATACAGCTGGGTAGTGTAGTCTTATATACAGCTCTACACAGCTCTACGGCTCCACCTAGTGTCCACTATAGAATGACATGTTATTGATCATTACAATCACTGGAATCATTCTCATAAATCTTTTCTGCACCCTCCCTGAGGCCTTCACATCCTTCCTAAAGTGTGGTGCCCAGAATTGAACACCATACTCCAGTTGAGGCCAAACCAGTGTTTTATAAAGGTTCATCATAATGTCCTTGCTTTTGTACTCTATGGCCTCAATTTTCATTGGGCCGTGAGGCAGGCTGTGAGGTGAGTGGGGGGTTAAAATCACAAAAAATGGTGGGCAGGACACCCCCGGCCTGGTTCCCGACTCTGAACAATTTTAACTCGGGCGTATCTGATGGTCCCGACTCCGTCCCGCATCCAACAGGCGGGACTGGTCTTTAATTACCATTAAATGGCCTCTATAATCCTATTTTAACAGGCCCTTGCAACTTTAACCCTTTTCCCACATAAAACATGCCAGGTGGGAATCACGAATGTGAAACCTGGTGGGAGCACTATTGCATTGGTTACTTTCAACTACAGGTTATCCATTAAAGTTGAGATTTGATCAGCCATGATTTGCAGGTGGCAGGACTTCGTAGTCTCAGGACTGGGGCAACTTTTACAAGGCTTAACCACACCTGTGGAAGGTTGGTGCCTCACACCCATCTCCAGTGTGGCCTCCTGGGAAACCCCTCTTGCCACCTTCACTCAGCGCTTCCTCAACGGAGGCAAATACCAGAAGCATGGGAGCCATTTATTTCCTTCACATCTGGGCATTAGAGGAGCTCGAACACCAGCCGCAGCACCAGCAGAACCAGGAGCAACAGCAGCAACAGCAGCAGCAGCAGGAGCGCTAGGCTGCTGCTAACCCACCTGAAGCTGCACAGGCCAGAAGGGGCCAGCGCCTGGAAGCCAGTCGGCGCAGAAGCTACCCCCCAAACAGGGTCTACAGAAGCAGGGTCAGCTACCGCAACATGTCTGAGCAGCAGTGCCAAAGGCGGCTCCGACTTTCGCGAGAGGTAGTGACTGACATCTGCGCAATGCTATAGCAAGACCGGCTGCCCAGAGGACCAGGTGGACAACCATTACCAGTGGCCATCAAAGTCACCACTGCACTCAACTTTTTTGCCTCAGGCTCATTCCAGGGATCAGCAGCAGACATCAGCGGCATCTCCCAGGCGGCCGCACACACTTGCACCACGCAGGTAACCGATGCCCTCTTTGCCCTCGTGCACAATCACATCCATTTCACTAAGCGTCACGGCGCGAGCGGTTGGATTAGCTCATCTGGCAGGCTTTCCATGGGTGCAGGGCATCGTTGACTGCACACATGTGGCCCTTAGGGCACCCCATCGCAATCCAGGTGTTTTTGTCAACCGCAAGGGCTTCCACTCCCTCAACGTTCAGCTGGTGTGTGACCACAAGAAGGAAATTTTGCATGTTTGTGCCATGTACCCTGGCAATTGCCATGACACCTTCATACTGCGCCAGTCTAGTGTGCCTCCGCTATTCAGTCCGCCAGACCAACTTAACGGATGGCTACTTGGAGACAAGGGCTATCCCCTGAGGACATGGCTAATGACGTCGTTGAGGAGGCCAGCCAACGAAGCTGATGAGCGCTACAACTCCAGCCACATTTCCACCAGATCCATTATCGAGCAAACCGTCGGTTTGCTGAAGATGCGCTTCAGATGCCTGGATAGATCAGGTGGAGCCCTGCAGTACTCAGCAGCCAGGGTCCCCAGAATCGTCGTGGTTTGCTGTGTACTTCACAACATGGCACAGCGTCGTGGCTTGCAGATTCCTGAGGACCAAGTGGCTCCTCACATCTCTTCCTCTTCCTCCTCCTCCTCGGAGGGCGAAAACGAAGATCCTGCAGAGGCCCATCAACCAGCAGCAGCATTACGTGAGAACATTGCTGCCCGAGATGCAAGGAACGCACTCATCCTGGCCAGATTTGCTTAGCCTAGTCAATCAAACACTTTTGCTTCGCAGCTTCTTAACTGAGCATCGACAATGGCCAAGATCCTGCGGATTCCTAGCTATTTGACCACATACTGACAACTGCAAGTAATCCTAAGCCCTCAATGTGAAAGTCCCATTCGCAAAATGACACACGCCACAACTGCAACATTTGCCATCAGAATTTTTATGTACAAGAACCAACTGATGGCATTTTTACAATAAACACATTTCACCTAAGTGACTACCCTTGTGACTACTTGTGCAGAATTTTCCTCTTACGCGTGCTCCTACGTAATGCTTTCCCTGTGGCTTCAGCAGATGTGGAGGCCCCTTGCTCACTTTCCTGCTGTTCCTGTCTCGACACCTTTGGCATGCGTCCTCTGGGGTTGTGAGCCTGTGAGGGCTCCTCAACAGTCTGCTGCTCCTGCGGCTGTGCAGGGGTTGAGACGTCTATCTCACTTGGGTGTGGACTCTGGTGGGGCTCTGACCTAGGGCTCTGCAGTGGCATGGAAGTGTGAGCGCTTGGAGAGGAGCCCCCACTTCATTGTGGTCTGCCACCAACCTCCCTCTCATGGGTCAGGTCCCCCTCAGTGCCTGCAAGTCACTGGAGAGCACCTTGCTGCACATCAGGGGGGCCATGGAGACCCGTATCTGCAATGGCAGTCCTACTCAGAAGGACTTCCATGAAGGTGTGGTTTCTCTGTTCAATAGATGCCTATCGCTCCTCAAGAGATGCCATTCTATTCTGAACAATGACCATGTTTTCCATACTCTGGTGACTAAGCTCCTCCATGGCCGTAGCCCTCCTCTCCTCTACCGTAGCCATCCTCTACTGCACGGTAGCCAGCCTTAACATGGAGGTAGCCATCCTTTCCGTGTTGATGCGTTCATGCACCAATGACTCCACAAAGGCTCTGCTCATGTTCGCTATGGACTCCTCCATTCGCTCCACACTCACAGCGACCCTAGAGACAAAACCTGCCAGAGACTCCTACATCTGTGCCTGGCGTTCCATCACCGCTGATCTCGTGGATGGACCCAGAGGCAGAGGGTCGACATGCTGCTGAGCCGAGCTGGCAGAGTCCTGCGCCCTCCGACTAAGACTCTCCACTGCTGTCCCTGTCTCCACAATCTGCTGATGCTCATTTGTGAGCTGTGATACACCAGGTGACAACACTACTCTATGTCCCTAATGTCCCACCAAGGTGTGAGTGTCTGTGCTGGTGCTGGGTGCGCAGAATTCTGCTGACGTTGCGCCCTCAAAGGTTGCAGCTTCCTCTGAGGAGTCTGGTTGCTCAGCCTCTTCTTCCTGGCTAGGGGGGACAGATGCTTGTGATGGTCCTGTGGGGGAGTAAAGGAAAGAGTTACAGATGTGATGCCAAGGCTACATGCACATAGCTTTTTGCAGATGCTCATAAGTCCATCTGTCACAGCTTGACAATCATTATCAGCGACTCATGCAATGTCAAAGAGAGAGATGGGAAACTTTTCTGTCACCAGCTTGCTGTGTTGCGCCCGTCTGTCCATCCCTCATGCGCGAATCATCCTCAATGCCAACGATTTTCAGGATGGCCTCCTCCCAGGAGGTCAGGTGGGCTATTGAGGGTGGCCCTCCTCCTGTCCTGGCTCGCTCTCTTTTGTTGTGAGCTTTCTTTTCCTGCAGTGAGGGAGACAAGTGGAGGTTGAGTGAGAATGAAGGAGTGAGTGTAGAGATTGCGTAGAATAGATACTTAGAAGGAGACAAAGATGGAGTGAGGTTGCAAGACCAAGGGCCCTCCCTGTGTGTTGTCAGTTGTGTTCAAATCATCAGAGTGAGAGGGAGTGTGAGGGTTGCATGGTGGAATAGTTATGTGAATGTGAGCATAGAGAGAAAGGGAATGGGTAAGGGTGCATGGATGTCAGTGTCAAGTGGGATGTGGAGGAAGAGATTGCTGAAGCTGAGTACTGGTGAGGAAAGGCAATGGGGATCAGATTGAGGGTGATGGGAAATTCATACTCACTTTTCCAGTGCGCTGAAAGTCATGAAACCTTTTCCTGCACTGTATCCAGGTTCTGCGGGTGACTCCCAAGGAATTGACCTCCTCAGCCATCTGCATCCACACAGCCTTGGTCTGAGTGGAAGACCTCTTCCTCCCTGATGAAGGGAACAGGACCTCCCTGTTGGCCCTAGCCCCATCCACCAATGCCTGAAGTGCCGCCTCGTCAATGCGAGGAGCTGCTCTTGCCCTCCTGCTTGTCATCTCTCCTGCAGGTCCCTCTGACACCAAATGGAGGAAGCTTGGAAGCCTGCAGAAGAAGCAAGGCTTGCTGTGGACCTTAAATGCAGCAGCAATGATGATGTCATCAGAGGGGACTTTCAGTCATGAAAGACCCCCTTGCAAAGGCTTCCCACACGTTGGAAATCAATTGGCCAATTGAGTTAACATTGCATCAATCTCCCACATCCATGTAGATTTGTGTGGGAAACACAAAATTTGGATAACACGACAACAGCCCGCATCTGAGCTAAAATCACCCCCAGAGCATCTATTTATGAAGCCCAAGATCCCATATGCTTCTTTAACTGCTTTTTCAACCTGCCCTGCCACCTTCAATGATTTGTGCACATGTACCCTATTCATGCACCCCCTTTAGAATTGTACCCTTTACTGCCTCACCTCGTTCTTCCCACCAAAATGTATCACTTTGCATTTTTCTGCATTAAATTTCATCTGCCACGTGTCCACCCATTCCACCAGCCTGTCTATGCCCTCTTGAAGTCTATCACTATCCTCCTCACTGTTCACTGTATTTCCCAGTTTTGTGTCATCTGCAAATTTTGAAATTGTGCCCTGTACACCCAGGTCCAAATCATTAATATATATTAAGAAAAGCAGTGATCCTAGTACCGACCCCTGGGAAACCACTGTATAACTTCATCCAATCTGAAAAACAACCATTCACCACTATTCTCTCTTTCTTGTCACTTAGCCAATTTCATATCCATGCTGCCACTGTCCCTTTTATTCCATGGGCTTCAACTTTGCTGGCAAGCCTATTATGTGGCACTTTATCAAACGCCTTTTGGAATTCCATGTACACATCAACCGCTTTGCCCTCATCAACCCTCTCTGTTACCTCATCAAAATACTCAATCAAGTTAATTAAACACGATTTGCCTTTAACAAATCCATGCTGGCTTTCCTTAATTAATCTATACTTGTCCAAGTGATTGTTAATTTTGTCCCGGATTATCGTTTCTAAACGCTTCCCCACTACCGAGGTTAAACTGACTGGCCTGTGGTTGCTGGGTTTATCCTTACACCCTTTTTTGAACAAGGGTGTACCAGTTGCAATTCTCCAGTCCTTTGGCACCAGGGAGGATTGGAAGATTATGGCCAGTACCTCCACAATTTCCACCTTTACTTCCCTCAGTATCCTAGGATGCATCCCATCTGGTCCTGGTGACTTACCTATTTTAAGTACAGCCAGCCTTTCTAGTACCTCCTCCTTATTAATTTTTATCCCATCCAGTATCTCCACTAGCTCCTCTTTCACTGACTTTGGCAGTATACCAGAAACGCTGTTTACAGAGGTCACGGTCCATCATCAAAGACCCTACCCGCCCCAGCCACAGTCTGTTCGCCCTCCTGCCATCTGGGAGATGCTACAGATGCATTCGCACCCGTATGACCAGATTTAGGAACAGCTTCTTTCCCAGGGCTGTCATCCTACTGAACTCCACAAATAAACTCTAAAGCCTGCACATCTGCCAATGCACTTTATTGTGGTTATGTTTATGTTAATGTATTACAAGCCAAATGTATGTTGAATGTTTAAATGTCTTAATCTAAATGTACACTCTCGGGAGCCGCAAGCCTACATTTCGTTGTACTGCACTTGTGCACTAACAATGACAATAAAAGTTGATTTGATTTGATTTGATTTGATTTGACAGATACAAAGTACTCATTTAGTACCTCAGCCATGCCCTCTGCCTCCATGTGTAGGTCTCCATTTTGGTCCATAATTGGCCTCACCTTTCCTCTTACTACCCGTTTAATTTTATATGCCTATAGAAGACTTTTGGATTCCCTTTTATGTTAGCTGCCAGTCTATTCTCCTACTCTCTCTTTGCCCCTCTTATTTCCTTTTTCACTTCCACTCTAAACTTTCTATATTCTGCCTGGTTCTCACTTGTATTCGCAACCTGACATCTGTCATATGCTTCCTTTTTCTGCTTCATCTTACTCTCTATCTCTTTCACCATCCAGGGAGCTCTGACTTTGGTTGCCATACCTTTCCCCCCTTGTGGGAATGTACCTCGACTGTACCTGAACCATCTCCTCTTTAAAGGCAGCCCATTGTTCGATTACAGTTTTGCCAGCCAATTATTGATTCCAATTTACATTGGCCAGAACCATTCTCAACTCACTGAAACTGGCCTTCCTCCAATTAAGTATTTTTACTCTAAATTGCTCCCTGTCCTTTTCCATAGCTAATCTAAACCTTATGATACTATGATCACTGTTCCCTAAATGTTCCCCGACTGACACTTGCTCCACTTGACCCACCTCATTCCCCAGAACCAGATCCAGCAATGCCTCCTTCCTCATTGGGCCGGAAAGTTCTCCTGAACACACTTCAGAAATTCTTCCCCTTCGCTGCCCATTACACTATTACTATCCCAGTCTATATTAGGATAGCTTACTACTTTCACCTCTCTGAAATTTCCTTGCAAATTTGCTTCTCTATATCCTTCCCACTAGAATACACCTAGTAGTGTAATGGCACCTCTATTGTTTCTCAACTCTAACCAAATAGACTCTGTCCTTGACCCTTCCAGGACATCCTCTGTCTCCAGCACTGTAATATTTTCTTTAATCAATACCGCCACCCCACCTCCTCTGTTTCCTTTCCTATCTTTCCTGAACACCTTATATCCAGGAATATTTAGTACCCAATCGTGCCCTTTTTTGAGCCAGGTCTCCGTTATCGCCATGATATCATATTCCCATGTGTCTATTTGCGTCTACAGCTCACCAACCTTGTTTACCATGCTTCATGCATTTACACACATGCACTGTAAACCAATCTTAGACCTTGTGTTCTCTTTTAGTCTGACACCCTTAATACCTTACTATTTTTTACTCTAGTGCTATCTGTCTCATCCAATCCTTTGTGCACCTTGTTTCTCCTTTCTAATGCTACATCATGGTGCCCATCCCCCTGCCAAATTAGTTTAACCCTCCCCAACAGCACTAGTACATCTCCCTGTGAGGACATTGGTACCGGCCCTGTTGAGGTGCAACCCATCCAGCCTGTACAGGTCCCACCTCCCCAGAACCAGTCCCAATGCCCCAGGAATCTAAAGCCCTCCCTCCTGCACCATCTCTCAAGCCATGCATTCATCTGCTCTATCCTGCTATTTCTATACTCACTAGCTCGTGGCACCGGGAGTAATCCGGAGATTACTACCTTTGATGTCCTGCTTTTTAATCTCTTTCCTAGCTCCCTAACATTTGCCTGCAGGACCTCATCCCTCTTCCTACCTATGTCTTTGGTACCGATATGGACCATGACCTCTGTCTGTTCACCCTCCCCCTCAGAATGCTCTGCAGCCGCTCGGTGACATTCTTGACCCTGGCACCAGGGAGGCAACATACCATCCTGGAATCACGTCTGCGGCCGCAGAAACGCCTGTCTGTTCCTCTAACTATCGAATCCCCAATCACAATTGCCTTCCCGATCTTCATCCTCCCCCCCACCCCCCTGTATAGCTGAGCTGCCCGTGGTGCCATGGACTTGGCTCTGGCTGTACTCCCCAGAGGAATCATCGCCTTCGCCAGTGGTTGGAGAGCGAGATGCACTCAGGGGACTCCTGCACTACCTGCCTACCTGCCTGGTCCTCCTTGTATGATGATCACCTATTCCCTCTCTGCCTGCACACTCTTAAGCTGTGGGGTGACCATCTCCTGAAACATGCTATCCACGTAGCTCTCAGCCTCCTGGATGCACTACAGTGACACCAGCTGCTGCTCAAGTTCTGAAACCCAGAGCTTGAGCTCCTCCAGCTGATGGCACTTCCTGCATCCTGGAGTTCCTACATGGCACAGGATGTGCATTCCATGGGACTGAAATGCCCTGCCATGCCTCTACTTAATAGGCTATAAAATAAACTTAATACTTTAAAAAAAAACTACTCGCCAATCAGCTCCTTCCCTTGCGCTGACATCACTTACCTCACTCCCTGACACTCACGCTTCCTCAGGGCTCTTGGATCTACCTTTATCTGCAGCCGCTCCTCTCACTCTCCCGCAGGTCCGCTCTCGTGTCTATTACTTTAGAGACCAAGGGTTCTGTGGCTCCACTCCTCCTTTTCAGTAAGACGTCCCAACCGCCTTCCTACTCTCCACCGATTCCTGCGCTCACAAAATTCCTCCACTCTGCTTGCGATCCACTCCGTTTGTGATCTCCAAGCTCTGTGCTCAAGCTCTATAATTGATTACAGCATTCCCAAAACTAGGGATGGGTAAAATCAGCGAGTCTCCTAGCCCCTGATCATTGTCTAAAGTCCCTTACTGGACAGTACATGTGTGTGGCGGTCTGATGAGGACAGGATTGAGGTCAGCTGTGATGCTGCCCATTGTCTAATAACATGCTGTCATTCACCGTCCTGCCATCCAAGTGAAGTACGGCCATCTGATTGGGATGCCAAAGACGCACCAACCATCATGTAATTGTCCCCACAGCATACAACACTAAAAGGAGGGGTAAGGGGAAATAATTGGAAGGAAAAAAAGCTATTGTAACTAATGATCTAGCATTGTGTTGGCTTCTTGTATTATCGCCAACACAATGTGAATCCATAGTCAGATCTATGGGTCTGACTACTGGCATTGTGTGGAGTGCTGATTAGCAATTCAGCAGTGACATATTACAAATCTAGTACTGAATTCACAGCGATAGCAGTGTGAATTTGATGGCAAATTTGTAGTAATCAAAACCATTAGATTTTTAATCCAGGGTAATTTTTAGCCATGTCAGGGATGAAATCTGTAAGAACACTGAGTGAGTAGCTGTGCCTTAAGCCTGTTTCTTTGACAGCTATGTTCTGCATTTGAAGCTGTTCTGAATTAAATGCACTGAATAAATTGTTCAGATATAGTTTACTTTTATATTGCATGTAAAATACAACACACACCTCCTAATGCAGAATTTAAACCAGCTGCAGAAGTGAATTGATTTGAATAAGTCTCCGGTAAACAGCCTGGTTCGACTCTGCACGCATTCTGTCCTGCTCTACAAATAATGCAAGCATCAGGCTGTAATTTGATGCTATTCTGTGTATATATTGGTGTTGGGAGAAGGTGCTGCACTGCAATGTGAAAGCTAGGAGATTGAATTCAATTCAGATCAATATAATCTGAATTGAATTTGATCTCCCTTCTCCCAGTGTAAACCAACTATTACTCAACACGAGTCAGAGCAGCTCTTAATATTCTACACTCTGTATTCCAGTCAACAGAGGTACTCAATGCACTTTAAAGATGGTTCAGAAATATTTCTCCCCCGCATTTCAAATGCATCCATAATTAACTTTGATAGAATTAGACAATACGATTAATTTTACAATATGGTCCTTATTTAGAATTTCCCCATAATACTTGCAAAGCTGCCACTGCAAGCATTAACATCCTGCAGTTCCTTGTTTCATGTACTTGTTTATTTACAATTACTGAGGTGGTTGAGGTATTAATGTAGAAGCAGTGGGGGAACTGTAATTTATACTTAATGACCAAATGGTTTATAACCAGAGACATTGAATGTGCAAGTTAACCGAGTAAGCCACAGAAATGATTTATCTCCTAGGCAAATTAATGGAATGCTTATCAATGACAAGAAGTACATAAAATACTTAATTTAGTAACCAGCACGTCCTCCTGACCCTTTCTGTTTTGTAAAGAGGGTGTGAATAAGAATTTGAAAAAGAACAGATTAAACTGGCAATGTATCACGTGGTGTAAAGTAATGTTGCACCTAATAACTTCTTCAAAAATAGGCCGAAACCACAATCCTCGGCTGGGATTCGAAGGTTTAAGAAACCATTGCAAGAATTTAGAACAACATCGGTATATGTAATATAAAAGATTTTAGTGATTTGAAATAATATAAAAGTAACAGTAACAATTTAGAATGTGTAGCAATGAGCATTTCGATATACATGCAATTTTCAGTAGATGCAGGAATCAATAAATAAACCAATGCAATAACAAACTGGTTCTCTGCTCTGGTATATAATGACAGTGGGAGAGTAGTAAGATTGGGAGGATAGTAATTTGCTGTGACTGTAATCTGTGGCTTGGACAGATTTTTCTACAGTATTGACAGAGGCTACGTCTTTTTGTGTTGTGCAGAGTTGACTTAAGACTTAAAAATCTAACCTGTTAACAGATGAGAAAAAAATACACTGTTGCCAAAGGCTTAAAAAGTGACAATTGAAATAAAGGCAATAGCCTTACAGTTTAACCTCTCATCCTTGATCATTTTAGTTCATTTTATACAGTTTTGATGCCAGAAAAGAAATGCCTTGTACGGATTTTGAGTGTAGCCACATGAACAGAATTGCTTAGCCTCTGATGGTAGATGTGATGTTCTAGTATGAACCTTGTGAGTACTGCCACCAAATCCCCATCCATAAACTTTTCTTTTCTTTTTTTTGAACTTTTTTTTTCCAGTGTGCATGAAGAAATAGCTGTAATGGTCCATGACATTGCAATGCAATGTTACATTTCAGTCCATTCCTCATGTAGAGTAAGGGGATAAATAACATTGTGAAAGTTTCCCATCTAATATAAGTAAGAAGGGTTTCCGCGATGACTCTGTTGGTAAGTGTACACCCTCATATTGAACAGGAAAGTCCTAGGTTCAAACCCTAGTCGGTGCTGACTTGCTGATCTCAGCTATGGTGGCAATAGGGGCAGTGCAAGTGGCCTCCGTGCTACTGGGCTAACAATAGGAATAATAACATCCATGGTGTCCACTCTTAGGACGCGATTTCGCCTACCGAAGTTGGTCCGGTGCGGCTGGGGTCGGTGACGGGGTGCGACCCCGCTACTGACTCCTGCCCGCTCTGTGAAAAGAATCTTACATTGATTGGGCTTGTTAAGCCCGCCCTGTGCGTTTCCCGGCCAATTGAAGGAAGCGGGTCTGATGACATCACTTAATGACACGTCATCAGCTGGTTTCCTTAAAGGGAGCATGTCCACATTGATTTTGACAGTGTGCTGTCAGTGTTCTACAGCATTGAAGTGTTGCAAACACTAACAATGACTGCACAGAGGTGCACGGCTGCACCCAGGCTCTCCCATGACTCCCTCCATATGCTTATGGAGGGAGTCACAGCACACAGGGAGGTCCTCTTCCCTTCCCATGGGCGGAAGAGACCTCCCCAGGAGATCAACGCAGCCTGGTTGCACATTGCACAGGAGGACACAAGCAGGGATGTCGTTAGAAGGACCAGGCTGCAGTGGCACAAACCTTTCAATTATCTCAGTAGATCACAAAACGTGGTGGGATTCCGAGGACCAAGGTGGAATAGATGGCAGGTGAAGTTGAGATGACAGAAGCAATCTGTCACTGGTGAGAGAGGTTTCTCCAAACAATTGCAACCTGCATAAAGCTCAATCTATCTTCCAAATGCAGTAAGCAACAGCTTCTAACCTTGGAAAGTGAACACCTATGAAATGGGAGCTTTTATAGACCATTTGCTGCTGTCAAGTAAAGAAATCATCACATGCTAACACAACACCCGACCGCCTTACCTGACATGATACCCGAGCAGCGGAGAAGCTGTTGGTGAACTCTAAAATCTAAAGGTAAGCTTAAAATACTATTTAATTGCCTCTTAAAAATCTATCTAATGATCTAAATTGCCTCCCCCGCCGCTTGGTGTCGGATCTGTTCAGTGATGACAGCCCCAACATCTGGGAGATTAGCGTGGAGGCGGGTTGACAGTGGGGTCCCGACCCGCTGTCAAAAAATTTTTTCCCAGCCGACTCGCCACCAAACGTGCTCGCTGACCCCCCAAAAAGTTCCTCCCTTAATTGCTAACCACTGACTCCAGCTTGAAAGTGCACAAATATGAACAACAGCTGAAGACAGGATTGAGCTTGGCTGTGATGCTCCTAAATGGTTGAATAGCATTCTTGAAACTGAAGTGAAGGAGAGAAAATTGGATGGGGCAAATAAACCGAGGGATAGCACTATTAGTATCAATTTCAGCTAAAGTTGAGGCACCTAGGGCAAAATAGTGCTGGAGAACATAGAGAACTAATACAGTTAGCAACCCTCCTGCCAGTGGAAACACTTTCTCCCTATTTACCTATCAAAACCCCTCATAGCATTCATTTGAGCATCTGCAAAGCATTACTATCAATGGTAAATAGTGTGAACTGTGCCCATACCTCATTTCCATTGCTATGTATACGATAAATCACAGCTTAAACCTCAGGATTGTTGAAATCCTGCAGAATGCTCACACTCCTATTATATTGGTTACGGTGTCTCAATGTTTCATGACAGAACAGTACGAGATTGTTAACACTTTGCCCACTTCATCAGCTCCGGAGACAGTGTTAAACAGAATTCTGTGATCCTCACAAATATACATTTGAAGAGGGGGCAAAATTGGATCTCACCGCCCATTTTTCGGTCACAAAATGGGTCCTCAATATACCACTTTCTAGTGTAGATCACATGCGACCAAAATACACCTCAAGTGTGTCAATCGCCATATTGGTGTTTGCCTTAAGCGTCCGAGGCACCTGTCTACATTAAGTGCAGAGCCAATTAAAATATTATAATGAGGGTCCTTGCACAGAGTTAGGACCATTTGGGAAATTGTTTTGTGCCAGTGCCTGATTCATCAGTTCTTAAACCCTCCTAGTAAATCATAGTGGGCGACGGGAAGCAGCCTTCAAAAGTGCTATTTAAAGGAATCCTCACCTCCATTAAGCTGTCTCTGGTTAGTCATTTCAGGCTAATTGGGCAGGATTTGGCTCTTTTAGCAATGCTTTCAAATGTTTATAATCAACTTTTTTAGAGGTGGAGCAGCTATATTACTTTTACAATTCTGCACAGTTGCTGCTGTCATGGTTGTTCTGCTGGGTGTACTGTTGGGGCTGCCGGATGAGGAGCAGCAGCACCAGCGAGGCAAGGTCGTCAGGCCTGCAGCTGCTGCAAGAAGAGGGAGAGATGGGGGAAGACCTACACCACACGGCTCTTCAGGAACTGAGTGTCATACCACACCCTCACTGAGCAGCAGTGCATCAGGCATCTTCGCTTCACAAGAGAAGGGGTTGCAGAGCTGTACCACCTGTGGCAGCATGAACTGGAACCCCAACCCAGGGCAATGACAGCACTGGCTGTGGTCATCAAAGCCACTGTGGCTCTGGGTTTCTAGGCTGCAACACTTGACATCACTTGGTATGCTGTGCACTTCTGCATCTCGGATGTCACTGAGGCTCTCTACTCCAACAGAAACAACTTCACCTGCTTCCCTAGCAAGTGAAGCAGGATGAGCAAGCTAGAGGCTTTGCCAGTATGGTAGGCCTGACTCGCCCCCTGCTCACAATGTCAAGGACCTTATACTTGTGGGGACAGGACATGGATGTGGACCCATCCTCCTCCTGTGCATCTGCTCCCTGTATTCTGTGCAAGCTTGTCCTGCAAGAAAGAAAGGTGGTCTAATGAGGTGTTTTGAGGATGTGCATGGTATGATCAAATAATGTGGCTGTTGTATGAAAGATGGCAGAGTTGTGGGGAAGTGAGGAAAGTAGCAGGTGTGGAGTGTGTGAGTAGTAGCAGGAGGAGGTGAAGTGACGTGTGGTGCAGTGATTATAGAAGAGTGAAGGGAAGTGGGGGAGGTAAGGCTTGTGAGTAATAGGACTACAGGTGGTGCAAAGCTGAGGAGAGAGGAATACAGATCTGAGTTAGGAGTCACCTTAGCAACCCTGCTGAGGTCATTGAACTTCTTCTGACATTGCAGCCATGTCCTGGGTGCAATCCTCCTGGTATTACATAGGAACATGTGAACTAACCATTGTCAAACACCGAGGGAACTAAGCTACAGCTGAAATTTTTTGGAGAAGGATGTTTTGCAAACCTAGGGCTGGATTTTAACTCAGGTGCGGGATGGTGTCGTGTTACCTGCATTTCGTGTTATCCACCCGAATCTAAATGGATGTGGGAGATTGATGCAATTTTAACTTAATTGTCCATTTGATTTCCAACGTGTGGGAACTCTTGGCAAATGAATTTTTCCTGACTGAAAGTCCCCTCCGATGACATCATCATTGCTGCTGCATTTAGGGTCTGCAACAAGCCTTGCTTCTTCTGCAGACTGCCAACCTTTTGCCCTTTCATGCTAGAGGGACCTGGAGGCAGAATGGCCAGCGAGAGACCTAGGTCTGCTCCCAAGTTTGATGATGTGGCCCTGCAAGCTTTAGTTGAGGGAGCAAGAGGTCATAAAGAGGTGCTCTTCCCTTCTTCAGGGAGGAAGAAGCCTCCCCAGCAGACCAAGGCTGTGTGGATCCAGGTGGCAGAGGAGGTCAACTCATTATCAGTAACCCGCAGAAACTGGATTCAGTGCAGGAAGAGATTTCATGACCTTCTGCACACTGGAAAAGTGAGTATGAATTTCCCATCACCCTCAATCTGATCCCCATCACCTCTCCTCACCAGCACTCAGCTTTAGCAATCTCTTCCTCCACATCCCACTTGACACTGACATCCATGCACCCTTACCCATTCCCTTTCTCTCTATGGTCACATTCACATAACTATTCGACTATGCAGCCCTCACACTCCCTATCACTGTGATACTATGAAAACAACTGACAACACACAGGGAGGGCCATTGGTCTTGCCACCTCACTCCATCTTTGTCTCTTTCTAAGTATCTATGCTATGGAATCTCTACACTCACTCCTTCATCCTCACTCAACCTCCACTTGTCTCCCTCATTGCAGGAAAAGAGAGCTCACAATAAGCGAGAAAGAGTGAGGACAGGAGGAGGGCCACCCTCACTAGCCCACCTCACCCCCTGGGAGGAGGCGGTCCTGGAGATCGTGGGAGTGGAGGAAGATGCCCAAGTGGGGGACGGACAGACGGGTGCATCACAGCAAGCTGGTGACAGAATAGTTTTCCATCTCTCTCATTGACATTGCATGAGCCGATGATAATGATTCTGAAGCTCTAACAGATTGACTTATGATCATCTGCAATATGCAATGTGCATGTAACCTTGGCATCACATCTCTGACTCTTTCCTTTACTCCCCCACAGGACCATCACAAGCAGCCGTCCCGAGCAAGGAGGAAGAGCCTGAGCATCCAGACTCCTCAGAGGAAGCTGCAACCTCTGAGGGCACAGCGTCAGCAGAATTCAGTGCACCCAGCACCAGCGCAGACACTCAAACCACGGTGGGACCATCGTGAGATAGAGTAGTGTTGTCACCTCGTGTATCACAGCTCACAAGTGAGCATCAGCAGATTGTGGAGACAGGGACAGCAGTGGAGAGTCCTAGTCGGAGGGCGCAGGACTCTGCCAGCTCAGCTCAGCTGCATGTCGACCCTCTGCCTCTGGGTCCATCTATAAGATCAGCGGTGCTGGAAACCAGGAACAGATGCAGGAGTCTCTAGCAGGTTTTGTCTCCAGGGTTGCTGCGAGTGTGGAGTGAATGGAGGAGTCCATAGCGAACATGAGCAGAGCCTTTGTGGAGTCATTGGCGCATCAACGCATCACCATGGAAAGGACGGCAACCTCCATGGAGGTGATAAGTCGCCAGAGTGCAGAAAACATGGTGTGTTCATAATAGAATGACATCTCTGGAGGAGCGATGGTCATCTATTGAACAGAGAAACCAAACCATGGAAGTCCTTCTTCTGAGTAGGACTGCCAGTGCAGATGCGGGTCCCCATGGCCCCCCTGATGTGCAGCAAGGTACTCTCAAGTCACTTCCAAGCCCTGGACCCTTCTGGCCTGTGCAGCTTCAGGTGGGTGAAGCTGTCGCACTCACACCCATCATAATGAAGTGTTTCGAGAGACTGGTCTTAGCTCACATCAAAGCCAGTGTTCCCGCCTCTCTTGACCAACACCAGTTTGCCTATCGTGCAAACAGATCAACGGAGGATGCAATCACAACTGCTCTACACTCGGCACTGAATCACTTAGATGGTAAGGAGACCTACATCAGAATGCTGTTCATAGACTACAGCTCAGCATTCAACACTATTGTCCCCAACAAGCTGGCCACCAAACTCCAAACTCTTGGCCTGAACACTTCCCTCTGCAACTGGACCCTGGACTTCCTAACAAACAGACCCCAGTCTGTCAAATTAGGTAACCACACCTCCCCCCCCTGACCCTGAACACGGGGCCCCACAAGGATGTGTGCTGAGCCCCCTCCTCTACTCCCTCTTCACCCACGACTGTGTGGCTGTTCATGGTTCCAACACCATCATCAAGTTTGCGGATGATACCACGGTAGTAGGCCAGATCACCAACAACGATGAGTCAGCCTACAGGGAGGAGGTCCAGCATCTCGTGAAGTGGTGCGCCGATAACAACCTGGCCCTTAACATCAAGAAAACCAAAGAAATCATTGTGGACTTCAGGAAGTCTAAAGGCGGAAGTTACACCCCCATCCACATCAATGGGGCTGTGGTGGAAAGGGTGGACATCTTTAAGTTCCTCGGAGCCCACATCACGGAAGACCTCTCCTGGTCCCTCAATACCTCCTCTCTGGTGAAGAAGGCCCAGCAGCGCCAATATTTCCTAAGGAGGCTAAAGGGACATAACCTGTCACCCCTGATCCTCTCTAACTTTTACCGCTGCACAATAGAGAGCATCCTGACGAACTGTATCACAGTATGGTATGGCAGCTGTAGCTACTATGACCGGAAAGCCCTGCAGCGGGCAGTCAAAACTGCCCAACGCATTACCGGCACCCGGCTACCGACCATAGAGCACATATACCAGAAACGCTGTTTACGGAGGTCACGGTCCATCATCAAAGACCCTACCCACCCCAGCCACAGTCTGTTCACCCTCCTGCCATCTGGGAGACGCTACAGATGCATTCGCACCCGTATGACCAGATTTAGGAACAGCTTCTTTCCCAGGGCTGTCATCCTACTGAACTCCACAAATAAACTCTAAAGCCTGCACATCTGCCAATGCACTTTATTATGGTTATGTTTATGTTAATGTATTACAAGCCAAATGTATGTTGAATGTTTAAATGTCTTAATCTAAATGTACACTCTCGGGAGCCGCAAGCCTACATTTCGTTGTACTGCACTTGTGCACTAACAATGACAATAAAAAGTTGATTTGATTTGATTTGATTTGATTTGATTTGAGCAGCCTGGCGCTCCTGTTGCTGCTGCTGCTGTTGGTGCTGCTGTTGTTCCTGGTTCTGCTGGTGCCGCGGCTGGTGCTCGAGCTCATCTAATGCCCAGAAGGGAAGGAAATAAATGGCTCCCATGCTTCTGGTATATGCCTCAGTTGAGGAAGCGCCCAGTGAAGGTGGCGAGAGGGGTTTCCCAGGAGGTCACATTGGAGATGGGTGTCAGGCTCCAAACTTCCACAGGTGTGGTTAAGCCTTCTAAAAGTTGCCCCAGACCAGAGACCACTAAGTCCTGCCACCTGCAAATGATGGCTGATCAAATCTCCTCTTTAATGATTGACCTGCAGTTGACAGTCAGCAATCCAATAGTGCTCCCACCAGGTTTCACCGTCGTGTTTCCCACCAGGCGTATTTAACATGGGAAAAGGGTTAAATTCACAAGGGCCTTTCAAAATAGGATTATAGAGGCTATTTAGTGCTTGTTAAGGGCCTTAATGACCTATCGGCAGGTCGGAGTCGGGACCATTCGACACGATTGAGTTAAAGTTGCTCAGAGTTGGGAACCAGGTGGGGGGTCCCTCCCGCCGGTTTTCGCGAATTTAAACCCCCACACGCCTCCAATCACGCCTCCACGGCCCATTGAAAATCGAGCCCCTAATGTCCATATCAAAGTCATGAACTGGCCTGTTTGAGTAGGTGATGGGATCTACACATCACATGATTGACTGGGCCAAAGGTTGCATTTGTGTTTCCTAATTTCACTTCTGTTGACCCCCTCTGCCACCTCCTGCCACTTCCGCCTGACTACTTGCCAGGAGACTCTTAAGCCCCAGAAGGAACAGCATCTCCCTCATCCTGTGGACTGCCTCTACCAGGACTCCCAGTTCAGCATCTGAGAATCTGGGCTGTAGTGTCTGTGCCTTTAAGACAGAACTACTTTTACAGCTCCTGTATACTGTAGTACCGGCAGTGACCACACCTGTATATAAGCCTTGCGCATGCCTCTGTGCCCCCAGTCTTGAGACTACCCTACTCCAGTAAATACCTGTTTATTGTTAAGTTACAGCATCCGTGTGGTTATTGAAAAACAGCATACTCTCAGAATCACGGATCTAACAGTGGCGACGAGTGGCGATTCGAATCTACCTGCAACTCTGCATTTCCCTTCGAGGATTTGCTCTGGGAGGGCGGTGTAACAAAAAAAAAAAAAAGTCGAGGCCAGGAACACGGGCGTCGACCACGAGCAACCGCCCAGTCGTCCGGCAGAGAGTGAACATCGCAGGGGAGGCTGTGGAGAGCCGGGCTTGGTTCCCCAGCCACGACGATCAGCAAGAGACTGACGACAGGTCCAGCGCAGACCCTTCCCGGACAGCGGCGGCTGGAGCCGACCGACGGCGGAGAGAAAGCCGAGCAGCGTCGACGGGGTAAGACAGAGGGTGAAGCGCACAAGGCGCAGCCGGGGGTTGAAAACCGAGCGGCGTCGACAGAAAAAAAAAACAAACAAACCGGAGAGAGAGAGGGTAAAGCAACAGCCGGGTTCAGGACCGAGCGGCGTCGAGAAAAAAAAAAAGAATGCGCAGAGCACAGCCAGGGCTCAAGGGCTGAACGGTGTCCGCGGGGAGAAGAAGGGAGAGCGCGGGAGACGCCATTGAGCTGCGGAGAAGAAGGAAGAGCGCGGGAGATGCCATTTTTAGAAGCCGCAGCGGAGAAGAAGGGCGAGCGCGGGAAGGAAGGAAAGCACGGGAGACGCCATTTTGTACCAGTGGAGAAGAAGGGGAAGCGAGGGAGACGCCATTTTTGACAGTTAAATCACACCCAGGGATGCCGAAGAGTGGCAATATCTCTACGTTCGACAATGAAGTCGAAGATTGGGCGACATATGTGGAACGTATTGAGGTGTACTGCAGGGCGAATGAAGTGCCAGATGCTAGGAAAGCACTGGTTTTGTTAAATTCCATGGGTGCAAAGACATATGGGTTACTGCGAAATCTAATAACCCCAGAGAAGCCGGTGAACAAGAATTTCAAAAGCATAGTAGAAATCTTACAGGACCACTTAAACCCCATGCTGCTGCTGATAGCAGAACGATTTAAGTTCCATAAAAAGAACCAACACAAAGATGAAAGCAATGCTGAGTACCTAACGGAACAGCGCAAGCTATCGAAACACTGCCAGTTTGGAGCGGGACTAGCAGATACGTTAAGGGACAAGTTTGTGTGTGGGCTACAAAGTGAAGGAACCCAGAAACGGCTTCTATCAGAAAAGTATCTTACGTTGGACAAGGCTTTCAGTATGGCAGTATCACATGAAGCAGCCGCAAGGGGAGCTGCAGGGATACAACGGAGACCGCAAGAATATGGCACCAATGAAATGTCCTATGGAACAGGGAAGTGCTATCGCTGCGGCAGAACAACACATGACCAGAAGGATTGTTGGTTCAAGGACCAAGTGTGCAGACAGTGTGGAAAAGCAGGACACATAGCAAGAGTCTGCAGGTCTGGGAAGAAAACCAACAGTAAGAAATCTCCACAGGAGAAGTGCAAAAAGGTACACCAGGTGATGGACAGTGGTTCAGACGAACAGAAAAGTGACACAGACTCCGGAAGCAAGGAGCTGGGTTGTCTGAAACTACATAAGGTAACCAAAATGGAGGATCACCAGACTATCTGGGTTACACTCAAGATAGACGGAGGCCAAGTGAAAATGGAATTGGACACAGGATCAGCCCGAACAGTCATAAACCAAAGGGACTACAAGCGGCTATTTTCACATATACTCTTGAAAGCTACAGAGATTGTCTTGAAGACGTATACTTGGGCAAAAAGTCTACCCGAAAGGAAAAATAAGGGTGAAAGTGATATATAAAGTCCAGGAAATACCTAAAATGGATATATATGTATTGCTAGATGGAGGACCACCACTGCTAGGACGTGAATGGATCCAGAAGATACAATTAGATTGGCATTCCATACAGGCACTGAAGGTTGAGGCCAAAAAGGATGACGACATCACACCTGGACGACTGTCAAAAATGCTAACTGACGCAAAAGAAGTGTTCCAGGAGGGACTAGGAACACTAAAAGGCATAACAGCAACGATTAAAATAGAGGAAAATGCAAGCCCAAAGTTTCTTAAGGCCAGACCAGTGCCTTATGCGGTCAGACCAGCTGTCGAAGCAGAGCTGGAAGGGTTGGAACGTTCAGGAGTACTGTCCAAAGTGGACTGGAGCGAGTGGGCTACACCCATCGGTCCTGTAATGAAGAGGTCGTTGAGTAATACGCCTGGGGAAACAAAGAAGGTCCGCATCTGTGGGGATTTTAAGGTGACAGTGAACCCAGTCCTTCACACGGTACAATATCTGCTTCCACGAATTGAGGATATTTTCGCCTCGCTATCTGGAGGTAAACGCTTCACCAAAGTTGATCTAGCCCAGGTGTACTTGCAAATGGAGGTAGAAGAAGCTTCGAAACAATACCTTACGATTAACACTCATAAAGGTCTCTATCATTACAACCGGCTGGTGTTCGGAGTAGCCTCGGCTCCGGCTATCTGGCAAAGGGCAATGGATCAAGTCCTGCAAGGGATTCCAGGGACCCAGTGTTATTTGGACGACATCTTGGTCACGGGCGAAAATGACAGTGATCACCTCGCCAACTTGGAGAAGGTGCTCACCAGATTAAAGGAGTATGGGCTACGAGCTAATCGCCACAAGTGTGAGTTTTTCCAGAAACAGATCTCGTATTGTGGCCACGTCATCGATGAAGAGGGGTTACATAAGTCCCCTGAAAAGATTGAGGCAGTAGTCAAGGCTCCAGCACCGGAAAATGTGTCACAACTGAGGTCGTTCCTCGGGCTGGTAAACTACTACCACAAGTTCTTACCAAATTTGTCCACGGTATTACACCCACTGAACACCCTACTGCAACAGGGGTACCATGGAAGTGGGATGACGAATGTAGACGAGCTTTCCAGAAGTGTAAAGAATTGATCACATCAAAAGAGGTGTTGGCCCATTTCAACCCAGCGCTACCAATTCGTTTGGCATGTGATGCATCACCCTATGGTATTGGAGTGGTGCTGTCGCACAAATTCCCAGACGGGTTGGAGAGGCTAATAGCCTTTGCATCTCGGTCACTAACCTCAGCCGAGCGCAACTACATCCAGATTGACAGGGAGGCCCTCAGCCTAGTATGGGGAGTAAAAAAATTCAACCACTAGCTGCATGGGCAGAAGTTCACCTTGCTGACTGACCACCAACCACTTGTCTCCATCTTTAATCCTAAGAAGGGCGTTCCAGTGATGACTGTACAACGGTTACAAAGATGGTCCCTGTTTCTAGGGGCGAATCAATATGAAATAGAATACAAAGGCACGAAGCAGCATGGGAACGCTGATGGGCTATCGCGCCTGCCACTGCCTACTGTGGAGGAAGCACCAGCAGTGGACCCTATCGAGATATTTTATTCATCAATAATTGAATGATTGCCAGTAACGAACGCGGATATAGAGAAGGAGACCCGCAATGATCCGACGCTGTCTCGGGTGTATGATTTGACGGTGAGGGGATGACCAACACATGGCGACTCACTGTTGCCAGTATTCTCATCCAGAAGAGAACAGCTGTCAGTGATGTGTGGATCCAGAGTGGTGATTCCACCCAAGTTAAGGGAGAGAGTGCTAAATGAGCTACATGAAGGTCATCTGATGGGAGTTAAAATGAAAAGCCTTGCTAGGGCTTATGTGTCGTGGCCGGGAATCGATCAACAAATCGAAGACCTAACTAAGAGCTGCTTAGGATGCCAGAAGGTCCAAAATGCACCACCACATGCCCCTCTACACCCATGGGAGTGGCCCTCCTCTCCATGGCAACGGGTGCATATTGATTTCGCTGGTCCATTCATGGACTCAATGTTCTTAATAGCAGTGGATGCTCATTCGAAGTGGCCTGAGGTGATAAAAATGTCCTCAACCACTACAGAGAAAACGATTGCAGTCCTACGGACCATATTTGCCAGAAACGGTTTGTCAGAGCAGATTTGCTCTGATAATGGACCACAGTTTGTGTCCGAAGAGTTTCAAAAATTTATCATCCAGCCACAAATGGATTGGCTGAGAGGTTCGTACATACCTTTAAGAAGGCGATAAAGGCCATGTGCGACGATGAAATTCCACTACAGCATAAGATGGACAATTTCTTATTAGCCTAGCGAAACGCGACACATGCAGTTACCAACCAGACCCCGGCCATGATGTTCTTTAACTGAATGTTGAGATCTCATCTGGACTTGCTCAGACGAAATGTGCGAAGAAATGTTGAGGACAAACAATTCCAGCACATCAATGAGAAGCCGACAAGGAGCTTCAATGTAGGACAACCAGTCTTGGCCCATGACTATCGAACAGAGAAATGGCAACCCGGAATGATATGCACAAGCCAGGGGCCATTAATGTACACAGTGGATGTCGGGGAGAACATTGTGAGATGCCACGTCGATCAGATCTTAGCGTCACAGGAATGCGTCAACCCCATGTCTCGAGTACCTGGGGATGAACCCGACATACCGGTACCATCTACCTCAGAACCAGTAGCAGTGGAACCTGATGAACTACCCGATGAAAAGGGGTCAGAATCGCCTCTGCACCAAGAACAAGAACCTCAGGAAAGGCGCTGTCCCGAAAGGGTCAGGAAGCCGCCCCAAAGACTGAATCTATAAATGGACTATTGTTGTTTAATGTACATGTTAAAGTGTTAATTGTTATTTGAATATTAGGGGTACTACTAATCTAAAAGCGGAGGAATTGTAGTGTATGTGCCTTTAAGACAGAACTACTTTTACAGCTCCTATATACTGTAGTACCGGCAGTGACCACACCTGTATATAAGCCTTGCGCATGCCTCTGTACCCCCAGTCTTGAGACTACCCTCCTCCAGTAAATACCTGTTTATTGTTAAGTTACAGCATCCGTGTGGTTATTGAAAAACAGCATACTCAGAATCACGGATCTAAATTGGGGTCCCTCACAGCAGGTGTTGCAGGCTTGTCTGACTTGTCCACGGCAGGTTCCAGTGTTCAGCAGCCAAATTGTATCTCATCCTTAAGAGGGGCAGGCTGCCGATATATAGTGTCATGGGCACATCATTTTCAGGCCCCTGATTAGGTGAGTTGCCAATGAACAGTGCAAGTAGAGCTGGCAGCCTGCCTTTCAATGCTAATGAGGTACGGGGGCCAATTTCTCTACTTAACAGCGCCTGTGTGTTCAGGCGTGGGCTGCGTACACAGTGCTGTTCGGTGCCTGAAAGCAGGTGCGGAACAATTTCTATCCCCAAATTTTTATGGAGTTTGGAGACTTTTGTCTTGTCGCATGTAGTGCCCACAAGTGCATGTAGATACTCATAAAAGCTGCAGGGTATGGACCAAGTTTGAATCTTATGCTAATAGCGAAATGACTGTTGAGACTAAGAAACCACACTGTAGACTCTCCTTCACAAATTTGAGAATCATTAGACTGCTTGACCTCATGGGTCACTTGCTGTCTGACAACCTCCACAAAATGGGGGGGGGGGGCGGTGTCAAATAACTCTTAATAGCTTCATGGCAAACCTAATGTCCATATCAAAGTCATGAACTGGCCTGTCTGAGTATGTGATGGGATCTACACATCACATGATTGGATGGGTCAAAGGTTGCATTTGCCTGATGGTGCCAGAGGATGGATTGCAGGGGCAATGGCTGCTTTAAAAATAACTCCCATCCTTCTGCAAAAAATGTCAGCGGTAGCTCAGTTCCCTCGGTGTTTGACAATGGTTATTTCACATGGCAGTCTTTTAGCAGGTAGCTGAGAATTATTTTCACCCTTTGTAGGTTGTACTGTTTCTAGAAAGTACAGAATGCATGAGCTTCTTTTTCATATTTAAATGGTATTTCGAGAATATAACTGCCTGACCTATCATTGTCAGGCACTTAAGATGTCAAAAACTGCCTGTCACTCGATGCAATGCAGTTTTTCTAAGTGATAGATTTCTGTATTACTTAATTTTCCTGAGTCTTGGGTGGACATTGGCCAGGGCCTTATATCAGGGATACAACTTTTGCTGACATACTGTGTAAAAGTATTGCATTTTCTCTGATCTGGAGAATATATTATTTCCTGTACATTTGTATTGTGCCATTATTATTGAGGATAATGTGCAGCATTTCTGTCACATTGTGATGTTATAACAAGAATATCAGTAAAAATATTAATTATGAAAAAACACTATAACATGATGTGTGTGATGTGATAATGAAATATTCCAGGAACTGTAATGGTTGGCACACAACTGCAAATATTCCTTTTTTTTTAATTCTATTATTTTTAATGTATAAATGTCAGTAAATGTCACTTCTGTGCAGTTTATTAATTATTGTAAATGATTATATTTTGCAGTTGAAATATCTTTTCTGATTAACCTTAAGGTAAAGTTATCTGGGTGTAATTGTAAGAACAATTATTCGGAAAGAGCTTATTACAGTACTAAAGTGTTGCAGTTATTTTTTGTTGTGCTTTACTATAATTACGAATGAAATAAACTCTTATTCATTTTGGAATGATGTCTTATAAATTCTTAATGTATAAGAATTCATATTACAAATAAATCAAATATATAGAAGCAATAAAGAACAATCTTTTTAATATTATTTTGCTTGTGACAGATTCTGCCTTTTTAATTAAATAATGCATGGTACAATAAAAATGTACAGTGTGTGATTATTTCTTTGCGATTGAATAGCTTTGTTCTCAATTATATGCAAGCAATGCATCACAGATCATATGTCTAAGATTAAAATATTGATACAATTACAGACATGCTACAGAACTAATAATAAAAACCAACATGATACCCCACTGTTTATGCAAGGACAGTTGAAACTCCTTGTTACATTTTAATATTCTGATACGTCAGGTGATGCTAATGCTGGTAATGAATAATGTCTCCCTTAACGACAATCCTGTCATATTGTTTTAGCTCCGTAGCAGCCTGTGTACATCTCCCACCACACCGTATGCAATTCACAAGTCCTGTTCAGAGACCTTTCGTTTATTTTTAATTTTCACAGGACTTCCTGGTGGATGGGACCAATGCTGATTTTTGTTTCCATTTTACTGACAGACAATGTGTTTGATGAAACAAAGGTTCAGGCAGGCTGTTCTTTTAGCAACCTATGCCTGACTGTTAGTTTGCAGAACTGAAGCCTCTTTAATGACCTATTTTATTTATGTAGATGCATCTTTCACGGTCTTGCGCTCTCACATCTTGTAAAGATGTGATTTTGTTTATTTTAAATTTTATAAACTATCCTGGGGTTTTCATTAAATTGCATCTGTTTGATGCACACTTCAGTAACAGAATACTGTTTAATGTATTTGATATAAGCAAAGAGATCATATGAACTGATAAACAAAATACCTGGAAATGAAATCTTCGCTTTAATTTCTAAGGGACTACAAAACATGCAAGTCCCACGGGCATGAAGAAGTGAATTGGATTTTTTCTGATTTTTATACACGCCAACTATGTTTTCCTGTTGACAAATAAAAAAAAGTTAAAAAATTGTTCTGATTCATCAATTGGAAAATAAGCTTCGTGATTTCACAATGGTAGTAATTAAGGGTATGATTTATATTTCCTTCATGTGAAAGTTTTCCTATCAGATTGTACACATTGTATCTCACAATTAACATATAGAAGAATAATGAATAGCAGGGAGTGATTGCAAGACTGTAATCTCACCAAAGGGTTCAGATGACATGACAACCTGTGAAATTGAAGTGCAAGTGGTTTGTGAATGTCATCTGAACCTTGAGATATGATTACAGCTTTAAAATAATTCCCTTCTATTTGTTATTTATAGTATAGGCTGGGGATTTTTAAAATGTAAATCTAAGTTTGTTCATTTTGCTGTTCCAATCCATGGAATCTTGGAATCAGTGAGAATCTGTTCAAGGTATGGAATCCATACCAGGAGTGGCTCCTGGGTGAGGCACGTTTCTGCACCAGGAACGGAATCTTGGGATCGGTGTGAGCTAACGAATCTGGTCTAGGTCTGGAACATTTGCAAGGTGAGGAATCTGTGTATTGTATAGATTCTGAATGAGGTATGGGATCTTGGAATTTGTGTGAGGAAATGAACCAATAGAAGGAACAAAATCTGTGACATCTTTCATATCGGCAGTCAGCAACATTTTTGAAGAATTTTTTTTGGAAGAATATTTTTACACTCGTGTAAAATACCAACGGCACATGTTGAGTTCATTTACAAAAAAAATCCGATTGATATTGCAATTTTTATTTAAGTTCCTAGTGGATTTGAGAGGTAAATTGACAGCTGTGCAAGGGCCCTAAAGTTGTTTACTACAGCTTTTTTTTCCCTCTAGTTAATTACAGGTAAATTGTGTGCGCTGCATATATTATAAAAGAGCTAATTATACCTGTACAGTTTACACAGTGTACACTGCTCTGACAGCAAAGGTAAATCTCAGACACAGGACTGAGTGCAGAAGTTCTTAAACGCCATTTACATAGAATTACATAGAATATACAACACAGAAACAGGCCATTCAGCCCAACTAGTCTGGGCTGGTGTCTATACTGCACACATTTAACATAATATCTGGGGGTGCTACTAATGCTCTAAAATTAGGCTCTATGAATAAATACTAACATTTAACATGTTCATATGAAATTATTTTGCTCAATACTTTAACAGAAGTAATGATCTGCTTAAAGTAAACAGATTGGCCCTGAGTTCATGGTCGGTGGCGTAGTTAAGGAGTACGTCGCCGACATCCTAAGGAAATCCGCACTTAGCTCATGCGAGCTCCCCTTCGTGAAGTTGTTTTCAAACGCTGCAGAGTTGTGTGCAGCGTAGTGGCCCGCGGATCCCGGGGCGCACTGTTGTGCGTATACAAACCTGGGATCAGATGGGGTGGCGCTCCTTTCACTTCCTGACTCTTAGCCCATCAGGAAACAGAGGAGAGTGCTAAAACAGGATTGTAAATATATGTTAATAGAAGACAGAAGTCTTCTACTGGCATATATTTACAATCTACATAGTGTTTAATAGCCACCCTTAATGAAAATGTTGGTTGAAGGGATTTAAAAAGGTAGGTATATATATTTTAGTTATGCCAGATATACATTTGATCAAACATATTTTATAACTATATGTAAATAATAATACTGCATTTGTTAGATAGATGGTAGGTAGATTAGGGCAGAGGAATTTCATACAAATTCAGTACGTTAAAATTCAAAGAGCCCAATTATAAGGTGTAAATGACTTTGGTAACATTGTCACCCAGGTAAAATCTAACATTTTGCATAAATATTTTGCAGGACACCATCATTATAGAGTTTTAGTAAGGCAGAAAAGTACAAGTCACTCACATGCCTCTACTGCTGCACAAGTCAGTCTAATTTACAAAAATAGTTTGCACGCACAGGTCAGCTGTTAGAACAGTCGAACATTATTCACGTGAGATTTTTGTAGAAATTAAGCAGATGTCGTATATTACTTTTATTATGTGTCTCACTAGAAATGTGCCTTAGCTGGGCTCTAGTGTGATTATGTATATATTAATGGGGGAGATTTTAACACTACTCCCCTTTCTGGACAACTGACGGGTAGGCGGTTAGAATGCCAATTTCCCGCCTAGATCTTAACAATCCTGATTTTAATCTTCTCTTCTGAGCAGGCAGCGAGATCCTTCTTTAAATATGCAGATTGGGGTCTGATGACAACATCGGCCCTGACTGCGATTTTAACTCGGGCCTGAGTGAGGAAACCACTGAGGCTTTCCTGGCAGGCTAAAGCAACTTGGAAGACGATCGGGACGTGAAAAGTCCCTGTAAGAATTTTTACAAGAGTGCTCCTCTGGGCTGCACAAGGAAAACTTAGGCATTCCCTGCCTTGGATTCCTCCCCCTTTCTCTCCCACGTGTCCCTTCGGAGCCCCTTTTCCCACACTTACCTGCGTGCCACTTACTGGCGGGGAGGCTATCCCGTGGGCTTTACCTCCTCATTATGTCATGGCTTTCTAACGCGTGGTTGGAGCTTCTGCTCACCCCCAGATCCCAGTGGAAAATCTCTTTGGCTGCTCTTCAGGGCAGAGACATGGGGTTGATTTTTGTCCCCATTTTCAGGCAGGAACAGGGCAGTATCCACAAGGAACTTTGGCATGCTGGACATACCACCACATTCCTGCCGACATTCATGTTGCTGCCACCTTGGTTGAGTCCTTGAAATGGGTGGGCCTGGTGTCTACCGAGAAAAAGAAACTCATGCAAATCAAGGTCCTTTGATATCAGTAGCACCTTGATTTTTGGGGAGCATTGTGAGGGATGTTGGTTGGTCCCTGCGAAATTTGAGCCAATCAGAATAATATGACAGATGTTTTATGCCACATTTAACATGTTATACACAGGATGTTTAATTGGTGCACCAGTTAACAAAGAAACAAACCATTAATTATCTAAAAATATTTTAGGCCAGTGAGTCTCCCATGGCATTGCTCCCAATGAGCCAGAGGTTACTGTTTTATAATGGTGTTGTAGCATGTCACACACACTGTATTATTGTACTGCTGAGGGGATCTGTATTTAAACCTGTCACTTTAGGGCCACAAAGTCTAGTTGTTGTAATTAAACACAGTCTGCGGGGATTCATTGTTCTTTGGTGAGGGAAATTTGCAAATTGACAGGTGCTTGTTAATTTCAGGCTTCAGGTCAGATAAAAACAGCATGAAATGACTCACTTGCATTCTCTTAAGCTGTGATACTTTGAAGTGTGACATCTGAGCATTGTGGACATTCTCAAACTTTTATATATAATTGACTTAAATTTCCCAAATTCAGCCCATTATAGTTTCATAAGCACCTGTGCCTTTAACTGAAACGGTGACATCCACAGGGATACAGAATGGTCTCTGTATGTGTGACACCCTTTTCTATGCCCTGTCAACATTGTAGTTATCGGATAAAAGTGTCTCTCTGTGTACTTGTGATCCCATTTTCATTGTGCCACAATGATGTCGTCGACAGTGCTATCAAGCGGCACTTACTCAGCAATAACCTGCTAACTGACGCCCAATTGGGTTCTGCCAGGGCCACTCAGCTCCTGACCTCATTACAGCCTTGGTCCAAACATGGACAAAAGAACTGAACTCAAGAGGTGAGGTGAGAGTGACTGCCCTTGACATCAAGGCAGCATTTGATCGAGTGTGGCATCAAGGAGCCCTAGCAAAACTGAAGTCAATGGGAATCAAGGGGAAAACTCTCCATTGGTTGGAATCATACCTAGCACAAAGGAAGTTGGCTGTGGTTGTTGGAGGTCATTCATCTCAATCACATGACATCACTGCAGGAGTTCCCCAGGGCAGTGTCCTAGGCCCAACCATCTTCAGCTGTTTCCTCAATGACCTTCCCTCCATCATAAGGTCAGAAGTGGGGATGTTCGCTGATGATTGCATACTGTTCAGCACCATTCGAGACTTGTCAGATACTGACGCAATCCGTGTCCATATGCAGCAAGACCGGGACAACATTCAGACTTGGGCTGACAAGTGGCAAGTAACATTCGCACCACACAAGTGCCAGGCAATGACCATCTCCAACAAGCGAGACTCTAACCATCTCCCCTTGACATTCAATGGCATTACCATCGCTGAATCCCCCACTATCAACATCCTGGGGGTTACCATTGATCAGAAACTGAACTGGACCAGCCATATAAATACTGTGGCTACAAGGGCAGGCCAGAGGCTGGGAATTCTGCGGCGAGTGTCTCACCTCCTGACTCCCCAAAGCCTTTCCACCATCTACAAGGCACAAGTCAGGAGTGTGATGGAATACTCTCCACTTGCCTGGATGAGTGCAGCTCCAACAACACTCAAGAAGCTCGACACCATTCAGGATAAAGCAGCCCGTTTGATTGGCACTGCATCCACCATCTTCAACATTCACTCCCTCCACCACCGGCGCGCTGTGGCTGCAGTGTGTACCATCTACAAGATGCACTGCAGCAACTCGCCAAAGCTCCTTCAACAGCACCTTCCAAACCTGCAAACTCTACCACTTAGAAGGACAAGGGCAGCAGACGCATGGGAACATCACCACCTACAAGTTCCCCTCCAAGCCACACACCATCCTGACTTGGACCTGTATCGCCGTTCCTTCACTGTCGCTGGGCCAAAATCCTGGAACTCCCTTCCTAACAGCATTGTGGGTGTACTTACACAATATGGACTGCAGCGGACTCTTCTCAAGGGCAATTAGGGATGGGCACTAAATGCAGGCCTAGCCAGCGACGCCCACATCCCATCAATGAATTTAAAAAAAGGCAAAATAGGGTTTCTAGAATCAGTGGCTTGAACCATAACACTAAAGATAAAATTATTTAAAAAAAAATTAAAACAAAGTATTTGATCTGTGGCATCCCAAGAAAGGGAAGGTGTGTGGGTCCGTCATTAACTTTGTGATGGAAATGGCCCATCTTTTGTGCTGATCTTGCCAATCAAGTGGTGCTTGATCTCTGCTGATCTAGTGAGGGGCATTTAATCCATGACTGACTTGGTGTCACCTATCTGATGGTAGAGCATGTGTCTGTTTCATACAGATTTCCTACTTTACTTACATAAATATGTACTTGTTCCCTGGACATTAATATTGGGATTCACAAACATCCAAATTTCAAGACACTGGAAAATTCCCATATATAATAATATGAAGACTTGAAAAGAAAAATCTAATTTAAATAGTGCCTCCCTCAGGACGTCCAAAAATGCTTTACAGCCAAAGAAACACTTTTGAAATGTAGTCACCGTAATAATGTAGGAATATGTTTCATACACGTGAGTATTTTAAATAGGAAGCCGTAACTCAAGTGTAGTTTGAAACCTTCCTTGATTGAATACAATGTATTGCTCAGACTAGTGCACAGAATTCTTGTGCTCCCACTGGGAGAAATACTTGCTGGTGGGCCCTAAGCAGGCTTATCCTATACATGGGGAATTCTGTTTACACTTATTTATATAAGGCTTGCACCGATAAAAATGCTATAATCCTTTCTGTAAGAAGCAGCCAAAATGAGTGAGATTAAACCCACTAGAGAACAAAGGGAAGTTCTTGGAATCTGCTGGAATTAAAGGGTTAATGAAAGAAGGTAGCATTATCAGGAACTAACTGTGTACTACAGTACTTGGGCTCTATCTCCCATTCAAACTCCATGACAAAATGTTTTGTCAGAATGAAAGGGCTGGAACATTGTAAGAAAGCTGAGGTATGTTAAAAATGTTGTATAAATTTGATTTTTTTTTGATAATGTGTTAAACAGAATCTATGTAGGTCACTGGAAAGGGTTATACTTCCTTTAAATGACTGCCATCTCAGTTGGTAATGTGGTTTGCAATGCACTTTTAAAACACAATGCATGAGAAATGGTTTGCATATTTGCAGAGTGACTGCTCTGCTTCCCATTACTAGCTATAGTGGCTGTCCATCACAGTCATTACATATGCAGGCTGAGTGAGCCCACAGGGGATTCTAGTTATTTACGCTCTTTTTCAGGCTTCGAAGCTGTTATAATCATTCCCTGTCAACTTTGTGCTGACACGGAATTACTTCAATTTTTTTATGCACATTTTACACCAAAAATACTGGGATCTTCCATGTGCTGCACTGTGATTCTGCGGGTGAGCTGACCAGCAATACATTACACTAGAACTGCAGCAAACAGCGAAAGTGTAGAGATCCATCCATTTATTGTTTTAAAAACACTTAATAAAGGCATCAAACTTAGCCACCAGATATAATTTTTTGTAGACAAAAATATATTAAACTGCAATGTGCAATACAGACAGGTCTTTTATGACATCTGTTTTCAGTTAACTGGACATTTTAAAGCATTTATTTTTCAATGCTTAGCTTTGTAACCAGTTACCATTTTAGTGGGACACCTAGCATTTTATTTCTACATGAGGAAAACTATAATGATGGATATATTTTACTTTATAATCTAAAAATTTCACCTGCAGAATAAAGAAATTGGTATGTCTGTAAAAAGAAATATGTGTGACCACAAGGTCATGAAAGATGGGCATGCCTCATCTGGAATTCAGTGCTGGAATGACTGCATTTCTGTCATGTGCTACTTTCCTGGAGAAGGCAGTGTCTTCAGGACTAGAGTTACACTCAGACTACAAAATGGTTCACTTAGTCTGGCCAAAGGTTAAAGTTCATCTTGATGATAAGTTGGTGGTATCTGGAATTAACTTCTGAAGTTGTGGCATTACCCTGAAGAATCTCTCATAACCAGAAGTTATAAATAATTATTACATTTAGCACTTATTTTAATTTGTATTTCTGTTGAGAGTTTGAATACTTTTGTTTAACCAGTGGATGCCAATGACATGACCAGGAACCTTGACTTGGAGGAGTTAGTGAACCTGATAGTGTGTGGGAGCAGAGTTAACATCAGTGGATACAGTCATTAACCCACAAGTTCTTCAGCAATTTTATCATTCAACTGTGCATGTTAATTCAGTTCCCCTGCCTGTGTTGTCAGACTTGGTAACTCCTCCTGGCCAGTACCTCCAATTATGTCAACAGCTTTCACTATTTAAACAGAAATATGCATTCCATTTAAAAAGAAACCGAAGCAGGAAAAAAAACTGTTAAAGTTTGTAGTAATTCTTTGTAACTGTTTTTAGAAATGCTTTCTGATGGTGAGATTTGTCTTTAAATCACGAGGGTGTAGAAATTGGGCTTGGGCACTAGTGCTAAATGGGGTTATCGCATCGGCTGCCTGTTATACGCCCCACTTCCAAATCAGTTGTATTGAAGTCAAAATGATACTGAATATCCAGCGGGGTGTATAACGGGTGACAGATTCAATGCCGCCTGTTTTGCACTACTGTCCAAGACAAATTTCTACTCCAAGGATCTGTCCAGAGATGGTCTGTTTCTTTTGTAACCTATTCACAGGCTCACATTACCAAAGTACCAGAACTATTTCAGCTGTCTTTGGAACAGGGTCCTGTCTGGAATCCAGTTTACTTTACATTGTTGCCTCCGACTTTAACCACACCATCAGAGGTAGCCATATAAAATAAACAAAGTGATAGCACTGCTATCAGAGATACCAAGATTCCCCTTGGGAGGAGACTTCAGCTGATATCTCCAACCTTCAGGTGCTGGCACAAGCAAAATATAAATAGCTGCCACTATTTGCATATAGCTCATATCCACCATTGTGGTTCTGGCTATATAACCCAACATACAGGCCAATAATGTGCTCTTATTATTAATGTACTGGCTTAATCAGGCCTTCATTTGACATTGGGGAAGGTGGTTGACCTTTCTGTCAAAGTTTCCCATGTGAGTGTACACTAACTGCGTGTGTGAGATACGCCAATACCCAGGTGTTTTAAAGTCACCTTTGAGATTTAGCAGCAAGGGAACAGATTATACCACAGACCAACTTCTAATGGAACAAATGGGATATAAGATTTTTAAATATTAAGTTCTTAGACTCAACAAGGGATGTCTGTGATGTTGAATGAAATGTTGTCACATTTTACAAATCGTGTCAACATGAAGTACTAACATAGTTTTTCGAACAAGAGTTAGATGCAGGATAAAGCTTCCTCTACACTGCAAAACTCAGTGGGAGCCCAGTTTTATAAATAGATAACTCCAAATTAGACTAGAAACAGAACAACTATGTAGAGATCAATAGTGGGCAGTAGATGCTCTCCATGGGGGTTCTATTTGGCTCATCTGATGGGACCTCATGCTCTTGATTTCTTCCTGCAGGAAATAGATGGCATCTGAGTTCCACAGAGGAGGCCTTCAAATACAATTTCCTAACAAACCTGAGATAGATTGTTTTTAAAATGACCATGGGAACAGTGAAGGGCAGGTACAAGTACATTACACTCAAACTACTTGTCACTAGAATTTGATTCCCCTTTAGAAGATGTCTGAAAGAGAAAACTTTTATGCTATCAGTCTGTCTTGGATACAAATAAAGTTGAAAGAACAGCCTAAACTTAGAGTGCTTTACAGTCTTCCCACAAATCAAAGATCATTCTTTATTTATTTTACTATATCAAAAACTCTTTTTTTCTCTTATTTAAAGACCCTGCATCATTATCATTGGGGCATGTGCACAACGTCTAGAACAGGCAAGGACATACCCAGAGGTGATGTATCTGAATAGGATCTCCGTAGGGACATTAAACATTTTTCATTCTAAGCACACTAATGGATATGTGTAAAACAGTGCAATGATGCCATGCTCTTTTCTATTGCTCCACTTCTTGAGTGTGGATACTCAAAGAGCTTGCAGTGATTACAATATTATCCCCAGTCATATAGCGTGCACATCATTATCCAAGGACACAAAGAGTACCAGCTATTAGTGTCCATACTAACACCACAACAATTAGATTGAAGACTGGAAAAAAACAACACATTAATTTTATAATATATTCCCAATAACATATCAGATACTCTGGAGATAATTCAATACTGTAGCTTGATCATAAATTCTAATAGTTATAAACCCAAGAAAGAAGATCTTGTGATTTGTGATGCTATCTACACATCTTGATTAGATTACTACCTTATGATCACTCCTAGGTATCTGTAACGTCCGTGTATAATTGAGACACGGACTGCAGGAGTTGGTTATAACAGGTGTTTACTGAACGGAGACAAAACTGGAACTACTATACAAACTTACTGCACAGGCTTATATACAGGGGTGGTCACTACTGGTACTGCAGTATACAGGGGCTGCAGAATATAGTTCCTTCTTCAAAGTACATACACTACAATTCCTCCCCTTTTAGCTAAACAGTACATAACATTCGATTAATAATTAAATAACATGTTTACAATTACAGTTGCCATATACATCAGCTGAAGTTAAGCAATTATAAATTCAGTCTTTGAGGAGGCTTCCTGATTCTGTCCGGATAATGCCTCTTTGGGGTATCAGGTTCTTCTGGCAAAGTTGATTCGGGATCAACGTCGTTGTTTGGTTCTTCTGCTTCCAATATCCCCGATTCTGCAGTAGATGCAATTGGTACTTCGGTTTCATCACCAGGTGTATCGGATCGTGGTGTGGATTTGACGTTTCCCAGTGACTCTAGAATCTGGTCAGCATGGCGTCTTACAATGCTCTCTCCAACGTCCACAGTATATATTAGAGGTCCTTGCCGTGTGCAGATCGTTCCTGGCTGCCATTTCTCTGTGCGGTAGTCCCGGCCCAAAACTGGTTGACCTATCTTAAAACTCCTGGTTGGCCTTTTATTCATATTCTGAAACTGCCTGTTCTCCACATCTCTTCTGATGTTTGGCTTAACCAAATCCAAGCGGCATCTTAGTCTTCGATTGAAGAACATCATGGCTGGAGTTTGGTTGGTAACCGCATGTGTCGCATTCCGGTCGGCAAACAAGAAGTTATCCACCTTGTGTTGTAGGGGTATATCTTCATTACACATTGCCTTGATAGCCTTTTTGAATGTTTGAATGAACCTCTCAGCCAATCCATTGGTGGCTGGATGATATGGGGCGGATGTGTAATGCTTAACACCATTGTTCTTTAAGAACCTCCGGAACTCTTCAGACACAAACTGTGGTCCATTGTCAGAGCAAATCTGTTCAGGGAGCCCATTTCTTGCAAATATGATTCGTAAGACTGTGATAGTTTTTTCTGTGGTGGTTGAGGACATTTTTATTACCTCTGGCCACTTTGAATGTGCATCCACCGCAATTAAAAACATCGAGTCCATAAATGGACCAGCAAAATCAACGCTCCTTTGCCATGGAGATGAGGGCCACTCCCATGGATGTAGAGGGGCTTGTGGTGGGGCGTTTTGGACCTTCTGGCATCCTGTACAGCTCTTGGTCATCTCTTCGATTTCTCTATCGATTCCCGGCCACCACACAAACGCTCTGGCTAAGTTCTTCATTTTTACCCCTCCCAGATGACCCTCATGAAGCTCATTGAGCACTCTATCCTTCAATTTGGGTGGAATTACTACTCTGGATCCACACATGAAGGTTCCTCGGCACACTGACAGCTGTTGTCTTCTCGCCGAGAATGCTGGCAACAGTGATTCGCCAGGTGCTGGCCAGCCCTTCACCGTTAAATCATAGACCCTGGAGAGTGTCGGGTCATTTCGTGGTTCCTTTTCTATGTTTGCATTCGTCACAGGTAGACATTCAACTATGGTCGAGTGGAATATCGCCACAGGATCCACTGCAGGTGCTTCTTCCACCATCGGCAACGGTAGGCGCGACAATCCATCAGCATTCCTATGCTGTTTAGTTCCTTTGTACTCGATGTCATATTGGTGTGCCCCTAGGAAAAGGGACCACCTCTGTAGCCGTTGTGCTGTCATTATCGGGATGCCCTTCTGAGTGTTGAAAATGGAGACAAGACGTTGATGATCAGTTAGTAGAGTAAATTTCTGGCCGTGCAGGTAGTGATTGAACTTCTTCACCCCCCACACCAGGCTGAGGGCCTCTCTGTCAATCTGGGCATAGTTATGCTCGGCTGAAGTTAACGAGCGTGACGCAAAAGCTATCGGCCTCTCTGAACCATCAAGGAATTTATGTGACAGTTCCACTCCAATGCCGTAGGGAGACGCATCACACACCAGTCTTATCGGTAGTGATGGGTTGTAGTGAGCCAATACTTCTCTTGAAGTGATCAGGTCTTTACACTTCTGAAAGGCCCGCTTACATTCATCGCTCCATTTCCATGCTACTCCAGTTTGTAGTAGGGCGTTCAGTGGGTGCAGAATTGTGGACAAATTCGGCAAAAACTTATGATAGTAATTCACCAATCCGAGGAATGACCTCAGTTGCGACACATTTTCAGGCGCTGGAGCCTTAATTACCGCTTCAATTTTGTCAGGGGACTTATGTAACCCCTCTTCATCAATCACGTGGCCACAATACGATATCTGTTTCTTAAAAAACTCGCACTTGGGGTGATTGGCTCATAGCCCATGTTCTCTTAATCTAGTGAGCAACTGCTCTAGGTTGGCAAGGTGTTCACTGTCATTTTCACCTGTCACTAGGATGTCGTCCAAGTAACACTGAGTCCCCAGAATCCCTTGCAGGACTTGTTCCATCGCTCTTTGCCATATCGCCGGAGCTGATGCTACTCCGAATACCAGTCGATTATACCGGTAAAGACCTTTGTGAGTGTTTATCGTGAGATATTTCCTGGAGGATTCTTCAACCTACATCTGCAAATATGCTTGTGCTAGGTTAATTTTTGTAATACGCTTCCCTCCAGATCGTGAGGCGAAATATCTCCTATCCTCGGAAGAGGATACTGTACTGTGTGAAGGACTGGGTTCACAGTCACCTTGAAGGCCCCACAGATGCGAACCTTCCTTGGCTCCTCAGAATTATCGTTTAACGTTTTCTTCATGACAGGAACGATGGGTGTCGCCCACTCGCTCCAGTCTACCTAAGATAACATGCCTGCATTCTCCAGATTCTCCAGCTCTGCCTCGACGGCTGGGCGAATTGCATACGGTACCGGTCTTGCTTTGAAAAACTTGGGAATTGCATTCTCATCTATTTTTATCGAGGCGGTTACGCCTTTAAGAGTTCCCAGTCCTTGTTGAAATACCTCTTTAGCGTTAGCTAAGCTTTTTGACAATCGCCCAGGTGTGACGTCGTCATCCTTTTTACCAGCCACAGTCAGTGCCTGAATGGAGTGCCTGTCTAAACTTATCTTTCTGATCCATTCACGTCCCAATAACGGTGGTCCACCATCTTGCAGTATGTACAGATACAATTTCTGTATTTCCTTGCCGTTGTATTCGACAGGCACCCTTATTTTCCCTCTGGGGTATACTTTCTGCCCCGTATACGTCTTCAAGACAATGGATGTGTCTTTCAAGGGTATGTGTGAGAGTAGCCGCTCGTAGTCTCGTCGATTCATGATGGTCAGGGCTGATCCTGTATCCAATTCCATTTTGACTTGGGACCCTGCTATCGTGAGGGTGACCCAAATGGTTCGGTGATCCTCTTTTGCGATTACGTTGTGTAGTTTGAGACAGCTTAGTCTCTTGTTCCCGGATTCTCTTGTTCCCGGATTCACTATCGCTCTTCTGGTCCTCGGAACTACTGTCCGTCATCTTTTGTACTTTCCTGTACTGTTCCTTAGTAGCCTTTTTGTTGTCATTAGTCTTCTTCCCGGACCTGTGGGAAATCAGGGACGCTGCCAGTGTCCCTGGCGACCATGTGTGCGGGAAATGCATCCAGCTGCAGCTACTTGTAGACCGCATTGTGGCGCTCGAGCTGCGGGTGGATGAATTTTGGAGCATACGCGATGCTGAGAGGCTCGTGGATAGCACGTTTAGCGAGTTGTTCACGCCTCAGGGTAGGGCAGCACAGGGGGTGACCATCAGGCGGAGCAACAAAGGCAGGCAGGTAGTGCAGGGAACCCCTGCGGACATCCCCCTTTCAAACAAGTATACCGCTTTGGATACTGTTGAGGGGGATGACTCACCAGGGGAAGGCAGCAGCAGCCAACTTCCTGGCACTGGCGGTGCTCCTGCTGCCCAGGAAGGGGGGAAAAAGAGTGGGAGAGCAATAGTGGTAGGGGATTCTATAGTAAGGGGAACAGATAGGCGTTTCTGTGGCCGTAGACGTGAATCCAGGATGGTTTGTTGCCTCCCTGGTGCCAGGGTCAAGGATGTCACTGAGCGGCTGCAGGGCATTCTGGAGGGGGAGGGTGAACAGCCAGTGGTCGTGGTCCACATTGGTACCAACGACATAGGTAAAAAGAGGGATGAGGTCCTGCAGCAAGAATTTAGGGAGCTAGGTGAAGGATTAAAGAGCAGGACCTCAAGGGTTGTAATCTCTGGATTACTCCCGGTGCCACGTGCTAGTAAGTATAGAAATAGGAAGATAGAACAGATGAATGCGTGGCTAAAGGGATGGTGCAGGGGGGAGGGCTTTAGTTTCCTGGATCACTGGGTCTGCTTCTGGGAAAGGTGGGACTTGTACAAGTCGGACGGTTTACACCTGAACCAGAGGGGAACCAATATCCTTGCGGGGAGGTTTGCTAGCACTGCTGGGGGGGGTTTAAACTAACTTGGCAGGGGGATGGGGTACAGAGTGGAGCTATAGTAGGGGGTGATTTACAGCCAAATACAGAGGGAAAAACAAGTCAGCTGGGAAGGCAAAGCAAATATGTGAAGGCAAAAGAGAATATGGCAGGGCTGGAAGGCATTTATTTTAATGCAAGGAGTCTTGCAAATAAGGTGGATGAACTGAAGTTGTTGTTGAACACATGGGAGTACGATATTGTTGCTATCACGGAGACATGGTTGAGGGAGGGTCAGGACTGGCAGCTCAATATTCCGGGGTATAGAATCTTCAGGCGAGACAGAGGGGGGTGTAAAAGGGGAGGGGGTGTTGCAATATTAATTAAGGAGTCAATTACTGCTGTAAGGAGGGATGATATATTAGCGGGTTCCTCTAATGAGGCCATATGGGTAGAACTTAAAAACAAAAAGGGGGCAAGCACTTTGCTGGGAGTGTACTATAGGCCCCCAAACAGTCAGGGGGAGATAGAGGAACAGATATGTAGGCAAATCTCAGAAAAGTGCGAAAATAATAGGGTAATAATAGTGGGGGATTTCAACTTCCCCAATATAAATTGGGATAGTCAGAGTGTGAAAGGCTTAGAGGGTGCAGAATTCTTAAAGTGCATCCAGGAGAGCTTTTTGAGCCAACATGTAGAAAGTCCTACAAGAGAGGGGGCGGTACTGGACCTAATTCTGGGGAATGTAGCCGGGCAAGTGGTGGAAGTGTCAGTAGGAGAGCATTTTGGCGACAGTGACCACAATTCGGTGAGATTTAAGGTGGTCATGGAAAAAGACAAAGACGGCCCGGAAATAAGGGTTCTAAATTGGGGGAAGGCCGATTTTAATATGATAAGGCAGGATCTGGCCAAATTGGACTGGGAGCAGCTACTTATAGGAAAATCCGCATCAAAACAGTGGGAGACTTTCAGAAGGGAAATAGAGAGAGTACAACGCCAACATGTTCCTGTAAAGGTCAAGGGTGGGACCAACAAGCAAAGGGAACCTTGGATGACAAGGGATATACAAAAATGCATTAGAAATAAAAGGGGGGCTTTTGGCAGTTACAAAAGACTAAAGACGGAAGAAGCCCTAGAGGAGTATAAAAAATGCAGGGGCATACTTAAAAAAGAAATTAGGAGGGCGAGGAGGGGCCATGAAATAACACTGGCGAGCAAAATAAAGGAAAATCCTAAGATGTTTTATAAGTATATTAAGGGCAAGAGGATAACCAGGGAAAGGGTAGGGCCCATTAGGGACCAAAGTGGCAATCTGTGTGTAGAGCCAGATGATGTAGGCGGGGTTTTAAATGAATTTTTTGCATCTGTGTTCACTATGGAGAAAGACGATGCAGACATAGAAATCGGGCAAGGGGGCTGTGACATACTTGAACATATTAGCATCGAGAGGGAGGAGGTGCTAGCGGTTTTAGCAGGCCAAAAAGTGGATAAATCCCCAGGCCCAGACGAGATGTATCCCAGGCTGCTGTGGGAGGCAAAGGAGGAGATTGCAGGGGCTCTGACACAAATTTTCAGAACCTCTCTGGCCACAGGGGATGTACCAGAGGACTGGAGAACAGCTAACGTAGTACCATTATTCAAGAAGGGTAGCAGGGATAAACCAGGGAATTACAGGCCAGTGAGCCTAACATCGGTGGTAGGGAAATTATTGGAAAAAATTCTGAGGGACAAAATTAGTCTCCACTTGGAGAGGCAAGGATTAATCGGGGATAGTCAGCATGGCTTTGTCAAGGGTAAATCATGTCTGACAAATCTGATTGAATTTTTCGAGGGGGTGACTAGGGGGGTGGATGAGGGAAATGCTGTGGATGTGGTTTACATGGACTTCAGTAAAGCTTTTGACAAAGTCCCGCATAGGAGACTGGTCAAGAAGGTAAGAGCCCATGGGATCCAGGGTGCCTTGGCGCGTTGGATCCTAAACTGGCTGAGTGGCAGGAGGCAGAGGGTGATGGTCGAAGGTTGCTTTTGTGACTGGAAGCCTGTGTCCAGTGGGGTACCTCAGGGATCGGTGCTGGGTCCCTTGTTGTTTGTGATCGACATAAATGATTTGGATGAGAATGTAAAAGGTATGATCAGTAAGTTCGCAGATGACACGAAAATTGGTGGGGTGGTAAATTGTGAGGAGGAAAGCCTCAGGCTACAGGACGATATAAACGGGTTGGTCAGATGGGCGGAAAAGTGGCAAATGGAATTTAACCCTGAAAAGTGCGAGGTGATGCATTTTGGACGGACAAATAAGGCAAGGGAATACACAATGAGTGGTAGGACCCTAGGAAGTACAGAGGGTCAGAGGGACCTTGGTGTACATGTACATAGATCCCTGAAGGCAGTGGAACAGGTAGATAAGGTGGTTAAAAAGGCATATGGGATACTTGCCTTCATTAGCCGAGGCATAGAATATAAGAGCAGGGAGGTTATGATGGAACTGTACAAAGCGCTGGTGAGGCCACAGCTGGAGTACTGTGTGCAGTTCTGGTCGCCTCACTATAGGAAGGATGTGATTGCTTTGGAGAGGGTGCAGAGAAGATTCACCAGGATGTTACCTGGGATGGAGCGCCTCAGCTATGAAGAGAGGCTGGACAGGCTGGGCTTGTTTTCCTTGGAGCAAAGAAGGCTGAGGGGGGACCTGATTGAGGTGTACAAAATGATGAGGGGCATAGATAGGGTAGACAAAGAGGAACTTTTCCCCGTAGTAGGGGTGTCAATAACAAGGGGGCATAGATTCAGGGTAAGGGGCAGGAGATTTAGAGGGGATTTGAGGAGGAACTTTTTCACCCAGAGGGTGGTTGGAATGTGGAACTCAATGCCTGAAAGGGTGGTAGAGGCAGGAACCCTCACAACATTCAAGAAGCATTTGGATGAGCACTTGAAATGCCATTGCATACAAGGCTATGGACCAAATGCTGGAAAATGGGATTAGACTGGACAGGGATGGATGGGCGGCGCAGACACGATGGGCCGAAGGGCCTCTTTCTGTGCTGTAAAACTCTATGACTCTATGACTCTATGACCTGCAAACTCGTGCAATGTGTCCCATCTTTCCGCATTGCCTGCATGTTTTGTCCTTGGACCAGCAGTCCTTCTGGTCATGGGTTGTTCTGCCGCAGCGAGAACTTTTTTCAAATCCCCGTGTCATTTCATGGGTGCCGTATTCCTGTGGCTTTCGCTGTATTTCTGCAGCTCCCTTTGCTGCTGCTTCGTACGATACTGCCATGCTGAAAGCCTTATCTAGCGTCAGCTCTTTCTCTGAGAGTAACCTCTTCTGGGTTCCTTCACTCAGGAGTCCACAGACAAATTTGTCCCGTAGGGTATCTGCCAGTCCTGCTCCGAACTGGCAGTGCTTCGATAGCCCGCGTAGTTCCGTAAGGTAATCAGCATTGCCCTCATCTTTATGCTGATTTCTCTTGTGGAATTTAAGTCTTTCTGCTATCAGCAGCGGTGTAGGATTTAGGTGTTCCTGTAGGATATCAACAATTTTGTTAAAACTCTTCGCCATCAGTTTGACTGGAGTGATCAGGTTCCGCAATAGGCTGTACGTTCTTGCGCCCATTAAGTTTAGTAGTACCGATGCCTTTTTCTCATTGGCTACTTCATTTGCCTCGCAATATACTTTGACTCTTTCCACATACGTGGTCCAGTCTTCTATTGCATTATCGAAGGCAGTGATATTGCCAGTCTTCGGCATCTTGGAGATCTAAGATGGCGCCTCCCGCGCTTTGCCTTCTTCCCGGTTGAACAAAATGGCACCTCCCGCGCTTTGCCTTCTTCCCCGCTGGATTAAGATGGCGCCTCCCGCACTTTCTGCCTTCCCACTGCTGCTAGCGCTGTTGCTGGCATTTTTATGCCTTGATGGCGATGCCCTATGGTCTTCGCGCGCTTCCCCCCGCGCTGCTGCCAATGCCGCTCTCCGCGGTCGCCGTGGCAAACTGCAGCTCCTCGCGGCTTTCTGCGCTTCTAATTTCTTTTATTTTAATTACTGTTCCCGTCGTCAGAGCAGACCCTATGGGACACTTCCCTCCCTCTTCTCGGGTCTGTATGCTGCCCGGCTTCGTAGCACCGGCCGCGCCCTGTGTGCTCCACCCTCTCTCTCTCTCTCCTCTTCCCGACAACGCTGCTTGGCCCCGTTGAAAAGCCACCCGATCGAGCTCTAGCCCGCCGCAGCCCAGGAAGGATCAGTGTACTACCTGCCACCAGCCCGATTAGCTGGAACACCATAGACTGGAGAACCAAGCCCAGCTCTCGACAGCCTCTCCTGCAAATCTTCTAATTCGATGAATCAGAGGGCAGTTGCCCACGGTCGACGCCCGTTTCTGATGTTTGTTTGTTTTTTCTTTTTGGATTTCTTCCTTCTGGCCTCGACCTCCAATAACTTCGCTTCAGGGATGGATCCCCGTGAGGTGGTGCAGAACTGTAGGTAAGTTCGGATCTGTTCGTCGCCAGTGTAACGTCCATGTGTAATTGAGACACGGACTGCAGGAGTTGGTTATAACAGGTGTTTACTGAACAGAGACAAAACTGGATCTACTATACAAAGTTACTACACAGGCTTATATACAGGGGTGGTCACTACTGGTACTGCAGTATACAGGGGCTGCAGAATATAGTTCCTTCTTCAAAGTACATACACTACAGTATCTGTTGTGTTACAGCATTTATAACCTCCTCCTTTAAGGTTCTCCACATTTGCCTCCAACTACAATGCTTTCACTGTGTACATCATTGGTCAATGTTAGTGCTTCTTTTGAGTCTGTGACTCTGCTAATCTCTTTTTTTCTTCACTATTTCTTCTCTATTTCTTTTTGTTGTTTTTCAATATTTGTTGCTCTTTGTCTCCATTTCTCTCTTACTTTTTTCTGGAACCAGGCAGGAGACAGTACATTATAATTGACCAACCAGCCTGTGATGTCATTTAAGAAGCAGTGCAGCATTCAGGAATGCCACAGGCTGTAAATCTACTACCATTTTGATTGTAGCTTTCAGACTAGTGGTGTTCTGACCACTATACTGCTGCATCAAAAATGGGACAGAAACAACAGTGAAAGTCTTGTAGTATATCGAGATTTGCCACTGTTTATCTTCAGGCTAGAAATCCCATTAAATACAGGAAATTCAGTACATCTGGGACCAATGCTTCCCTTTCATTGGATTCCTTTAGCACAATGCATGATTCCTTGATTGACAGGATGCTCGGGAAGCCTGTTCTACCGCTCCCATTCTTGCATTTTATGGGAGCCCCAAATCATGTATAAATGAAGGTGGGAAAGCCCCTTCAATCTGGAGTGTTTCCATTCTTTTAATATTTTTCTTGCCCATTTGATCTCTTGAAGTTTGCTTATTAAACGGTTAGGAAGATTTGAGGGGGGAAAAATTGGGTTGGTTTGTGCCTCTCGCCGACTGCCAGCACCTGCCCCCTTTCACTTTTATATGCGGGATGCCGGCCGCGATCATTCAGGGCAGGTTTTCACAGCACCCCGCTCCCCGGTGGTCCAGCAGGGCCCTGGTGCACGCAGCGCTAGGCCCCTCCCCTTTAATCTTGCGGAGGAGGCGGGCGCTATGTGCGTTGTGCTGTTGCACGTAGCACCGCGAGATTCAGTAATAGCACCCCAAGCAGGAGGTGGAGTGTTTTCCAGCAGTGCCCCACCTCTTGCTTGGGGCGCTACTACTGAATTTACGGTGGGGGGGGGCCGCTAACTTTTTTGGGGTGCTAAAATTAGCACCCCAGCAACGTTAGCACCCCAAAAGGAGCGCCAACCAAATTTTCCCCCCGAGGTTTCTAGAAAAATCCCATCACCATAGAGCAAAAACAAGAAGAATATAATGGCCTGGATTTTGCGGTCAGTGGTGAACGAATGGTGCCAGTCATTCGTTACACTTGCACTTTCCCATGGGCTTTTGCACTGGAAGTTCCTATCAGCCAACTATTGAAAAAGCTCAGCACCCTCTACAGGACATCCAGGACCTGTGCGAACAGGGCAAACAATTGTCAGTGCCAGAGAGGTTGTTTGGCAGTAATTAAGACTTATCATACTGTTACAAGGGTACTTACAGTTTTTCTGGTGAGTTTAATGCATATATATCAGGTGAGTACAGAAACTTCACACCCTGTAATTTAATGGTGAGTCTCTCAATGAAATACCATTGTTCTGCAGCTTTAGGAGGAGCAGGGCATCTCAGACAGCAACTTCCTGATTTACGCATTTAATTGCACATGTGCGGTTGCTGGAAGTTACTGTTCTATTTACGCATTAATAACAGGGAACGCTGTGATCCTCTCTGTTATTTTTGCTGCAAAATCTGAATACAATTCAAATGGGAGCAGAAATTCTCAGTTTTATCTTAATGTAACTGTCCCTTCCTTCCCTGCTGCCCTACCTGCATTCCCATCTCCAAAGATGTTGTAAAATGGCAATTTCATCTGTCAAGCGAATGATTTTCAACAGTATGCGCCCCATGACATCTTCTGCTTCTCCCACTCTACTGGACTGAGCTCTGAAAAGCTGAAGTTGCTGTAGTAGACTCTGTGGGATCTGCCACAATGATAAAAGAAACAGAGCAACAACTGCCAAAACAGGAAACAATTTATTAGGAAAGGTTAAGGAAGTTAGACTTGTACTCTAAAGAAAAGAGGTGACTTTGAGGTTATCTAATTGAAGTTTTCAAGCTTATAAAGGGGAATGACAGGGTTGATTCAAGCAAATTGCTTACCACAGGGAGGGGTTGAAATCCAAATGGGGAGAAGTAAAAAATTAGGAAGCTAAGAATCAGAAGGAAAGCCAGGGATATAGGTCTTGTAGAATAAGTTACCAGTGAAGGCCATTGAAGTAAATAATGGGCCGTAATTTGCGACCTCCATGGGTGCGTATGAGGGGCCACGCAAGTTCTGGGCTTAGGCATGCGAAGCACAAGAGCGAAAACCCAGAACTGGTGATCTGTCAACAATTCTCTTGACAGATGCTCTGCCCAACTTCCGCCCGCTGAATGCCCGTGAAATTCTTCCACTTGGTAAAAGCAGGCATAAGGCATGCTTTTACCAGCATAAGAGTTTTAAAAAATAGAAAAATAATATTTTATCACTCATTTATACTTAAAAAACCCTGTCCAATAAGGTAAGTTTATTTTTAGCCCCATTAAAACATATTTTAAAAATTTCAAAAAATTACATTTTTGTTTAAAATATTTAATTAAATGGCATTTTAATTAATTTTAAATAAGTAATTAAAAAAAAATTATTTCATGTGTTTGTACAGAACTACCATAAGTATGAATGGGGAATGGGGATTCCCTTCTTTTATTGGTTGGGCTGGCCCACGTATTCCTGGGGTGCTTGCGAACCGCCTGCACCCCTGGGATATGTGGGCCTCTACCCACGGGTACCCGGAGAGGCCCAGGATCGCGAGTCTCCGTACCTCCTGGGCCACCAGGTAAATTCGTAGATTTTTTTACAGGTCGGAGGTATCCGCCTATGGGACGCCTCTTACCGCAAATTTTGGGCCATAATAAGTAAGCTCAAGAAGTAACTAGCTGTGTTTCTGGAGAGAGAAACATTTGAGGGATGTGGTGAGAAACAAAGTTTGGATTAAGTCCAAAAGAGACCAGCTTTTTGAACCAAATTATTAAGTATTTTATCCTCTTAAAAGAGTGAGGGCTGGCAATGTGCTTGGCCATTATACTCTGTGAGTTTACTGTCTGCTGCAGCACAATTCTGTACTGGAACAACATTTTAATTTACATATTTATCTAGTGGACTAAACTGTTCTGTGACAGTCTATTTCCCTCAGCATTCATGTTAGTGCTAATGCAGACTGTAAAAATAAAATCAACTCTGATTTGGTTACTGTAATACATTAGAGAGTAGATCATAAATACATGGATGAGAAATGAGCTGAAAACTCTTATATAGACTAGCCTCGTTTCTAGGACATGAAAACTTAGTTTGAACATGACAGAGAGAATGCTTGAGCAAGTGTACTGGTCATGAGGAATACTGCAGTGGAAATTAATCCACACCATCAGTCAGTCTTCCAGAAATAATATTGGGGAACCTGGTTGACTTCACTTATTAAATTAAACAAATAGCCTACAGGTAAAGTAAGCACACTCATCTTAGCACCTAATTGGAATAGAGAATGTGGTAAATCCTGCATCTAGATTTTCTTCTTTATTGTTATGGACCAGATTAAATGAACCAAGCAAAAATCAAATATCAGCATAAAAAGTTCTACATTTTTAAAATAAAATTACGGATAAGGCATACGTCTCATAAATATTTTCTCATGTATAACAAAGGATATGGTCAGCACCTAATTCTTCATTATTAGCCAGGCCAAGTGCATTTAAAATAAAAACAGAAAGCACTGGTCACAGCAGGCCAGTCAGCACCTGAAACTGAAAGACAAACCCAAAATAGTCGACCTTCTGATCCGCTGCACTAGTTGCTCAGGTACAAAACATTTGGAAGATTGGGTGAGCAGGCCTCAGGTATGCTTGCTTACAATCCCTTCTGTTGTGTATGTACCTTTAAGGGAATAACTGGTCTCAGACTGCAGTACCAGCAGTGACCACCCCTGTATAAAAGGCCCTAGCAGGCTTCTGTAGTTTCGGTTTCCAGGTTGTCTCCATTCAGTAAAGACTTGTTATAATCAACTCCTGCAGTCCGTGTCTCAATTATACACGGACATAATACCTTCTGCCTATGAGTTTCTTGCAGGCTGCATTATATGTGCTAGAGCCCTGGCACATATTTTGTGCCATCGTCTCAGTAAGGCCAGAATGCATGCTTAATATGTAAGTGAATATCTGCAGAAATCTCATTGACTTTTGTCAGGATTGTGTTTTTTGGCTTTAAAGCTCATTTTGGATGGGTGCAATGGAGCCTTAAAGTGGAACAGGCTTGCAATTTTTTCAGATGGGAATTTTATAGCACCTTTTTAATTTTGTTGGAGATTTTTTCAATATTTCAAAAATGTTCATTGAAATGTATTTTTAGATTTTTTATTTACACATTCTAGTGTTTGTTGTTAAATTTCCTGAAAAACGTAGTTCATCATTACCTGCACTGGAAAACAAACTGTAACTGAAGTATTTTCAGGAATTCAGGAACAGATGAAAATTGAGGGCGTATGAGTTGTTCCAATACCAATTTTCACAGGAGCTCAGTGAGCCACATCTCAATGCAAACTGCAAGTGCCAAGTGACCATAAAGTCACCAATACGGGTTGGTTTGAATGGGCTCTAAATACTATTTCATTGTTGACCTGGCACAAGATGAAGAAAGGCACAGCAGGGAGGACAGCAGGCACCTGGTCAGCACTGGCCATACTTTACAATATACCACCAACCAATAATTGAAAACTGTGACACACCTACCTTTCCAAAGAGCCATACAACTGCCTCCACCAATGCTAGATGAGCAGGCAGCTAGTTTCAAGGCATTGCAATCTATTGTAAGATAGGCACAGCACTGCCAGCAAAGCCACCACCACCCTCAACATTTATGCCTGTGGCTCACTTATGGCTAGCACTATGGGCTGGATTTTCTCAATGGAGATGTGTTGGAGGCGGGACTGCTCCTTGCCGGGTCTCAGTCCCGCCTGCATCAGCCTCTAGCCAACCAGCGGGATTTTCCCCTGATTGACCTTGTTAAGCCCACCCAGTGGGCTCAGCAGGCCAATTAGGGGGAAGTCACAGACAGAGCACGTCAACGTCTGATGTGCCATCTGTCAAGATTTCTTGAAAGAAGAAATGTCAGTGTTTGACAGCCCTGTGAAGCTGTCAAACACTGACATTTTGTGCAGTTTGGTGAGTCCTTGTGTTCAGGACTCATCAAAACTTTCAACTTTGCAGAAATCACCTGGCTGTTGGTTCGGATGATCCAACAGCCAGTCTGTGAAATCTACAATGAAGATATCAGGACTCTGGATCCACAGCGGCTGAAGGCTGTAGGCAGAAACAAAGGTAAGTGAACATTTTATAACACTTAACACTCACCTTACATACTTACTACTCCACACTTGCACCCATCACTCACCTCTACATCTCACTTTCAGACGCCTCCAACCCCCGCAGACCTGCTTTATGTCTCCTAAACCCCGACGAGGTTCTCCGAGGTCGGGAAGCCTGCACTTGAAAAGGTAAAATGGGACTAATCCTTTTATCTGCCTGTTAACAGGCAGTTAAAAGGATTTAACCCCTTTCCCACCTCGAGGAGACAGGACCCAGGGCAGGAGTGCTTCCCACCTCCTGGCAAAAGGGCACGGAGGTGGGAATGGGGGCAGGTTTGCCAGCCACCCGCACATTCTGCAACTTTACCGGCAGTCCCGTCTCCATACCCGCCTCCTCGGGGCTGACAAAATCCAGCCCATAGTATCAATATGCTCCCCACATATGTACCAAACAGGTGACTGATGCATCAGTCACAATTTTCCCACTAAAGTACAAGAATTGGAAAATAGCTTGTGCTTCCACATGTTTCTGTAGTTGCACATTATAACCCTTAGCACTGGAAAGATCCAGAAACAAACTTGTTGTAACGGCCTTTTACAAGGTACAAAGTAGAGCCAGTACTCAGTGTATTGAATAAATGATATAATTGTCAAATTTTTAATTTTAGCAATTCCACTTACCTTTACTGTGGGTGACCTGTGTAACTTTTTTATTATGGCTGGAGACATGAAACTGCGTTTACACGGAACCCACACTCGCCCTCGCTCAAGGCCAGGTAATCTTTCCCAAATTCCAGGGACAGGGTTATTTGCATAGCTGGGGCAGGCCGCTGGCACCTACAAGGGCGAATCTATGGCAACCATCCTGGCTCCAGCTGATCAGATCCTGTATGGTGGAATGGAGTCTTCCGGAGATCCAACTGTGTCGAAGAAATATATCTTCGGTTATCACTGGAGCCACTCCGACTGGAGAGTTAATTGCCTTAGTGAAGGTTTGGGGCCTTTAGAAAGCCAAAAATGGACTTGCACTATGGGTTGGATTTTCCCTGCGGAGGCAGGATGGCGTCGGGAGAGCTGGTTGGCGGGTTCCGGTCCCGCTCCCATCTGCAGCCGCGCTCTCAGAAAATAATTTTCCACAGATTGGCCTTGTTAAGCCTGCCCTGCAGGGTTCCCGGCCAATTAACAGGAAGCGGGCCTGATGACGTCATTTGATGACACGTCATCAGCCGGTTTCCTTAAAGGGAACATGGCCACATTGATTTTGACAGTTGTGATGTCAGTGTTCTGCAGCATTGAGGTGCTGCAAACACTGACAAGCACTGCACAAAGGTGCACGGCTACACCCAGGCTCTCCTATGACTTCCTCCATATGCTTATGGAGGGAGTCACAGCACGCAGGGAAGTTCTCTTCCCTGCCAATGGGCGGAAGAGATCTCCCCAGGAGATCAACGCAGCCTAGTTGCACAAGCAGGGATGTCGTCAGGAGGACCAGGCTGCAGTGACGCAAATCTTTCAATGATCTCAGTAGATCACAAAATGTTTCTGCAAAGCAACACTCAACCTCATCCTGCTCTGCCACTCATCCCATCCCTATCACTCTGCCTTCCCTACCCTACTCCTGCACACGCCAACTTACCTTGCACCTCCACCTATCCCTCTCTCTATCTACATTATCACTTCCCCATCTCACTAGCCACCCTTCACACTCACCGTCATCCTAGTGCAATCATACCAACTAATAACACACAAGGGTAGGCACTTGGGTGTTTCAGCCAATGTTCGTGTAAACTTTTTGCTTTTGTTTTGTCAAGCATTGAAACCTTTATTGTCACCACTTTGTCTTCTTGGACAGATTTGTGTGCATCTTTGAAAGTGTCTTAGTGAGTTCCAGTGAATGGTGAGACATAATGTCATCCCCCCCCCACCACCCCAATAGTGATGAGTGTGAAAGGAATGGCTTGGACATTGTAAGGATGCTTTATGCTGCTGGTGTGGGGTGATGCCAACCTGGTGCGGGGTGATGCCAACCTGGTGCATCATGTGGCAGCCAGTGTGTTCAGTGTTAAGTGAAGCAAATCTGTACATGGTGAGTCCATCGCTGGCGTCCCGGTCAGCAATGTGCATGGGTGATGATGCCTTGTGTGCAATGCAGCATCAGTTGATTGCGGAGAAGGTTGGTGTTGATGTTGGTGCTGCTGGTGTGCCTGGTGATGCTGGTGTTGGGGCTGATCGTGTTGGGTTTCTGAGGACCAAGCTGAGATTTTTTCAAGGGCATCGGTGCTGATGGAATAGATGGCAGGTGAAGAGAAGTAATCTGTCAATGGTGAGAGAGGTTGTTCTAAGGAGGTGGCAGTGAATAGAGAGATTACTCCAAACATTTCAAAATTGCACATAAAGCTCAAAAGTGGGTTCCAAATCATTAATGCTCCAGCTTCTAAGATTGGGAAGGGAACAGCTGTGAAATGGTAGGTTTTATACCACTTTTGCAGCTTTCACCTATTCACAGCAATCCACAGTCATTGAGAACCCGACATACTTACCTGACGTGATAGCCGCTCTCCGGGAACCTCATTGAAAACCTGGTAAATGGTAAGTACATGGGAAAATCGTTCTTAACTACCTTTTAATAAGCTTTTAACTATCTAAATCGGTTGACCCACCGCTTGGTGTGGGGTCTGTTCAGGGATGACAGACACGACACTTGGGAAACTGACAAGGAGGTGGGTTTACAGAGGGATACCAACCCGCTGTCAATCTTTGTGATTTTGACAGCGGACCCGCCTCCAAACCCGCACTCTGAGCGTCGGTAAAATTCAGCCCTTGGGTTTCCAAACCGAGAGAGTCCTATACTCTAGCATTTTAACTATAGGCCTCCCCTCATGGTACTGCATCTCAGCAGAAACAGCAGCCCTGCATTTCCTCAGATTTTCCACCACTGCACGGCCATAACTTTCTGCCGCACTTCTGATGAAGTTACAGCAGTGCAGGGGGCAGAAAGTCCAAGGAAATTCAGGGCCATACCTACTAAAGAAAGAACAATTGCATAGATATGCCAAATCGATGTTATTTTCACGGTCTGAAATATTGCTGGATTTTCCTTGATGACAGAGGAAATAAAGAAGTGACCTTTTCCCCACAGTAAGCTAAACTATGTTTTGTTATAAAGCTTGATTGCTAATTATGTGGGAGAACTGCAGCAGAACTTGAGAGTGAAAATAGAAATTAAAGCAGCCGTTTACTTCAGAGAATATTAAGAACTGGAAAATAGATTGTGCTTCTGTAGCTGCACATTAGCACTGAAAAGATCCAGAAACAAACTTGTTGTAACAGCCTTTTACAAGGTACAAAGGAGAGCCAGTACTCAGTGTATTGAATAAATGATATAATTGTCAAATTTTAATTTTAACAATTCCACTTACCTTTACTGTGGGTGAACTGTGTAACTTTTTTATTATGGTTGGAGACACATGAAACTGCGTTTACTTCTGGAAATACAATTGAGATTGTTTTCAGCTATTGAAAGCATTATTTGCAAATGGCACTTTGAGGGACTGCAAGGTCAGCAAGCCATTTTGACAGTAATTCATGTGTCACTCTGAAAAGAAAAAAAAAACCCATAGAACATTATGCAGACATTCATAGGTACAGAGAAGGCTATAAACCATAAATGTTCTGTTACAATGGCACTTTGCTGCTTTACATTTATGGCTGTTCTATGAGGCCCGTGAAAACCCATCAGAATCAAGCCTCTGTGAAGTGCACTGCACCATTTTTGAAAGAGTCATCTTCTGTGGTGTTTCATGCACTGAATGTTAAAAAGCCACGGTCTCTAACATCTTTGTTCAATTCTATCTCAACAAAACATGTCTGTGATATTCCAACAATTAGTCACATAACAGCAAACTTTCATTTGGATTAGAATAAACTCTACAGGGGGAATTTTCCAGGCGGTCAGAGAGTGCGATCGGTGGCAGGTCGGGTGGGAAAGTGTTTTTTTTTGACAGCAGGTCGGGACCCCGCTGCCTACCCGCCACCACGCGCCTTTACCAAATGTTGGATCTGTCAGCACTGAGCAGACCCGACACACAGCGGTGGGGGAAGCAATTCAGATCATAGAATCATAGAATGGTTACAGCACGGAAGAAGGCCATTTGGCCCGTCGAGCCCATGCCAGCTCTCTGCAATAGCACTTCAGCTAGTCCCACTCCCCGGCCCTATCCCCGTAGCCCTGCAAATTTCTTTCCTTCAGCTACTTATCCAACTCCCTTTTGAAAGATAAGATTGAGTCTGCCTCCACTACCCTTTCACGCAGTGCATTCCAGATCCTAATTGCTCGCTGTGTAAAAAAGTTTTCTCTTATGTCGCTTTTGGTTCTTTTGCCAATCACCTTAAATCTGTGTACTCTGTTTCTCGACCCTTCTGCCAATGGAAACAGTTTCCCTCTATCTACTCTGTCCGGACCCCTCATGATTTTGAACACCTCTATCAAATCTCCTCTCAATCTTCTCTGCTCCAAGGAGAACAACTCCAGCTTCTCCAGACTATCAATGTAACTGAAGTCCCTCATTCCTGGAATCATTCTCGTAAATTTTTTCTGCACCCTCTCTAAGGCCTTCACATCCTTCCTAAAGTGCGGTGCCCAGAATTGGGCACAATACTCCAGTTGGGGGCCGAACCAGTGTTTTATACAGGTTCATCATAATTGCCACACTTTTGTACTCAATACCACTATTCATGATGCCCAGGATCATGTAAGTCTTTTTAACTGCTTTCTCAACCTGCCCTGCCACCTTCAATGATTTGTGCACACATACCCACAGGTCTCTCTGTTTGTGCACCCCCTTCAGGATTGTATCATTTAGTTTATATATCCTCTCCTCATTCTTTCTACCAAAATGTATCACTTCACATTTTTCTGCATTAAATTTCACATGCCACGTGTCCACCCATTTCACCAGCCTGTCTATGTCTGTCTATCTCCTCCTCACTGTTTACTATACTTCCAAGTTTTGTGTCATCCGCAAATTTTGAAATTGTGCCCTGTACAGCCACGTCCAACTCCTTAATATATACGAAGAAAAGCAGTGGTCCTTGAACTGACCCCTGGGGAACACCACTGTATACCTTCCTCCTGTCTGAAAAACAGTTTACCACTACACTGTTTCCTATCACTTAGCCAATTCTGTATCCATGCTGCCACTGTCCGTTTTATTCAATGGGCTTCAACTTTGCTGGCAAACCCTCCCCAGAAATTCGGGTCTCCACAGGTGAGTACGCATGGGGTACTCACTCGTAAGCCCAATGGAAGTGCCGGTTTCCTGCATGCACGGGAAACCGGCACTTCCATTCCCCTGAAAGAAGGGGTTAAGAGGTGGAACGCGTGCGCAGGGGAGGCAGCGTGTGCGCATCGAACTTATGTTTCTTTTGCAGGTTTTCCCGGGAAGGTAAGTCTCCAGAAGTTAGACATGCAAAAAGCAGTCGCAAGGCCTGCTTTTTACAAGGTAAGTGGTGAATTAATTAAAATTAAAAAAATTTTTCCACAGGTTTATTATTTTTAAATACTTTAAAGAAAGGTAAGTTTATTTTTAGCCCCGTTAGAAAATAAAATTATTTTTTTCAAAAATTTAAATTATTGTTTAAAATAGTTATTTCATGTAATTTATAGTTTATTTTTAAAATGTGATTTAAAAAAAAATTTATTTGAAGATTTAGTGATGTTTTGGGGCTTATAGTATTTATAGGTTTGACAGGTCTTCCTGTCAAACTTATGAATGAAGCATTCCCTGCTACCATTGGCTCTCCATGGCCCACATGATCCCAGGGGACGCATCAAACGAACTGTGCCCCTGGGATACGCAAGCACTGCACGCCGGCAGTTGGAGGAGGCCCAGGATTGCAATTCCACGGGGGCCCCACAGCTCAACGGCCGGCGCGGTAGGTAAGTGCAGGTTGGGGGCCTGCACCCACAGGAAGCCCCCGACCCGAACTTCTGGGCCATTATGTGGCACTTTGTTGAATATCTTTTGAAAATCCATGTTCACTACGTCAACTGCATTACCCTCATCAACACTCTCTGTTACCTCATCAAAGAACTCAATCAAGTTAGTTAACCATGATTCGCCTTTAACATATCCGGGCTGGCTTTCCTTAATTAATCCACACTTATCCATGTGACTGTTAATATTGTCCCTGATTACTGATCATTATGACTTGGCTAACAGAGGATTAACAACAATTTTGAGCTCACCTTTAGAACTTACCAGCTTGCCAACGAGGTCCACGCTGCTTGTGGATCATGTCTGTTACGCTGGGCAGGAGTTGAATGGCCATGGAATCATCTCATTGCTTGACAGCTTGAAATGTGCTATAAAAGCTCCCATCTCACAGCTGTTTACTTTCCAAGCTCAGCAGCTGTTGCTTACTGCATTTGGAAGACAGATTGAGCTTTATGCAGGTTGCAAGTGTTTGGAGCAAGCTCTCTATCCAGTGTCACCTCATTGGAACAACCTCTCCCACCATTGACAGATCGCTTCTGTCATCTCAACTTCACCTGCCATCTATTCCATCAGCATGGGTACGGTTTATACTCTCTCACCTTGGTCCTCAGAATCTGACCATGATCAGCCGCAACACCAGCATCACCAGGCACACCAGCAGCACCAACAATCACACCAACCTTCTCCGCAATCACCTGATGCTTCACAGGACAGAGGGTATCAGCACCTGACCACATTGCTGCCCGGGATGCCAGGGATGGCCTCACCATAGCCAGATTTACTTCACTTGACGCTGCACACCCTGGCTGCCACATGATGCACCAGGTTGGCACCACTTCACACCAACAACATAAAGTACCCTACAATGCACAAGCCATTCCTTTCACACTCATCAGCATTGCAGGGGGTGCCATTATGTCTCACCATTCACTGCAACTCACTAAGCCACTTCCAAAGGTGCACACAGATCTGTCCAAGAAGACAAAATGTTGAAAATAAAGATTTCAATGTTTGACAGTGCATTAACAGAAAATTCACATGAACATTGGCTAAAACACCCAACTGCCTACCCTTGTGTGTTGTTAGTTGGTATGATTGGATGAGGATGAGTGTGAGGGGTGGCTAGTGAGATAGAGAAGTGATAATGTAGATAGGGATGGGTGGAGGTGCAAGGTAAGTTGGTGTGAGTAAGGATGTGCAGGAGTAGGATAGGGAAGGCAGAGTGATGGGGATGTGATGAGTGGCAAAGTCTTATGTTCATTAATAAATAGACATTCTTATTATGAACACAGCTAGCTTTTGCTAGACACTTTTATTGAGCACATGTGGACTAGGTACAGTATCTGTAGAGGCATCCATCTTGACTGCTGCCTTGTGGGTAGCCTAGTGCCTCATGGGTAATGTAGTCTTAATATACATACAGCTGGGTAGTGTAGTCTTATACATACAGCTATATACAACTCTACACAGCTCTACGGCTCCACCTAGTGTCCACTATAGAATGACATGTTATTGATCATTACATCCCGCTTTCTTTGAGGTTTAACAAAATCAATATCAAACAACTTTCAAGAAAACAATAAAGATAATATCAGTAACACTTTTGTTAGTGCTTTATAAACATAAACATTTTCAAAATAGTCAACACATTTTCAAAGCTTTACATTGTACTCAAAGATTAAGTCTATCAGGCTCTTTTACTTCACGTGTGGATCTTCTCAACACGGGTAAGTCTGATGTGTCTTCATGAGATTGTTCTGGCGGTGAATGACAAGATGCAGTTGCGGCATTGTCATCAATCTGCTCTTGTATAGATCAAGGTCTCCTTGCGATCTTTGCTTGGAGAGGGTTTCAGTGTTTCCTTCACTCTTCATGCCATAACTCTCAATGTAGTCAATGCACTCTCGAAAAACTGCTGGCAGCTGGATCCCATCATACAGCATAGTCCTCTCAGCAGCCTCGGCTAATGGAACACCAAAGATTGGCCTGAGGGAAGAAGGAGTATCCACCGGAATTGCTTCCTGCTCTGGTGCAGGCTTCTTCTTTTTCTTTTTCTCTTTCCACTGCTTAACAACATCTGCTGCGGTTATATCTTTGGACTTTTTCTCCTTGTGTTTTTCCTCTTTGTGCTTTTCTTCCTTTGGCTTCTCTTTGACCTTAAAGTCTTTTTCTTTCTTCTTGGAGAAACTAGGCTTTTTGAAGACATGGATGCCCTTTGGCCTTTTCATCCTTGATGGGCTCTCTGCTTCATCACCTGAGTCATCTGGTCTGCTTATGGCACAGTTTATATGGTAGACTCTCTTGACCAGTTCTAAGTCTTCACAAGCTTTGTCACCTAGTATCGAATCAAGTCTTTCAGCCACAACAGAAAACATGAGATGCTGCACTTTGTCTTTGACTGTCACTTTAAGTCTGCATACACCTAAGCTATCTATTTTCTGCCCATTATAGCTCTTCAGTAGTACTGACTTTTTCTGTATTTTGGGTTTTTCTTTCATATTTTTTATGTCACTCATACTGATTAAGTTTGCTTTTGCCCCAGTGTCCAGTTTCAATGTAACTAATGCTCCATTTACCTGCAGTGGGATCATCCATTTGTCCTCTTTTACTGCATTAACTTTATGTTCAGCATTGTCCATTTTTGAGGGCTGCACATTTTCTGTATCTTTTTTGATATCGTCACATGACACCATTCCTACAAAAAATGTCTCACTTAAATCAGTGTCCTCAATCACATTAACTTGTTGCCCTTTCATTGTTTTTACTTTTGAAAAGCATTGTTTGGCAAAGTGATTCTTTCCATTACACTTTGTGCATATTTTTCCAAACGCTGGGCATTGTCTTAACTGGTGTTTGTAACCACAGCGTTTACAATTAAAAATTTCATCCTCCGATTGCTTTTCATTTCTGTTCTGCCCATGTTTCTTCCCCTTGTAGGACACAGCACCGACAGCAGCATTATCACTCATTACAATCGCATCATTATTGATTTCACTGAAAGTCTTCGCGTGCTTTCGAGCTAGCTCGCTGGCTTGGCATATTTTCACTGCATTTTCCAAATTTAGTTCGGTTTCTCTCAACAGACGTTCCCTGACATTTTTATCATGAATACCAAACACAATCTGGTCACGAATCATGGATGATTTCAGCTCAGAGAAATTACATGTCTGTGCTTTCAGTTTCAGATCAGTTATAAAGCTATCAAAAGTCTCATTTTGCTGCTGTGTCCTTGAACAGAACATGTATCTTTCATAGGTCTCATTCTTTTTGGGAGAGCAATGTGCATCAAATTTTTTTAGCACATCTTCTAATTTTTCTCTGTTCTCCTCTGGATTAAATACAAATGTATTAAATACCTCTATCGCCTGTGGGCCTGCAGCCGTAAGCAGCAACGCTATCTTCCTTGCATCTGGCTTCGTACCAAATCCGATGGCTGCAATGTAGAGTTCAAATTGTTGTTTAAGAGTCTGCCAATTGTAGTCGATATTTCCTGTGAGTTTCAAACGCTCTGGTGGCTTCAAATTCTCCATGTCGCTTTTCACAATTTTCAGCAGATCTTCACCATCCTGGTACCATCTTATGTTCATTAATAAATAGACATTCTTATTATGAACACAGCCAGCTTTTGCTAGACACTTTTATTGAGCACATGTGGGCTAGGTACAGTATCTGTAGAGGCATCTATCTTGACTGCTGCCTTGTGGGTAGCCTAGTGCCTCATGGGTAATGTAGTCTTAATATACATACAGCTGGGTAGTGTAGTCTTATACATACAGCTATATACAGCTCTACACAGCTCTACGGCTCCACCTAGTGTCCACTATAGAATGACATGTTATTAATCATTGCAGCAAAGCAGGATAAGGTTCAGTGTGGCTTTGCAGTAACATTTCGTGATCTATTGAGATCATTGAAAGGTTTGCATCACTGCAGCCTAGTCCTCCTGACGACATCCCTGCTTGTGTCCTCCTGTGCAAGGTGCAACCAGGCTGCGTTCGTTTCCTGGGGAGGTCTCTTCCGCCCATTGGAAGTGAAAAGGACCTCCCTGTGTGCTGTGACTCCCTCCATAAGCATATGTGCAGTGCTTGTCAGTGTTTGCAGCACCTCAATGCTGTAGAACACTGACAGCAGAACTGTCAAAGTAAATTTGCGCATGGTCCCTTTAAGGAAACCGGTTGATGACGCAACATCAAATGACGTCATCACACCCGCTTCCTTCAATTGACCAGGAAACGTGCAGGGCGGGCTTAACAAGCCCAATCAGGGGAAATTCATTTGACAGGGTGGGCTGGAGGCAGCAGCGGGGTCTGGACCCGCCACTGACATCGCCTGCCACGGACCTGCCGAGTTAAGTAAAATCACGGCCTACGATTTTTTTCTATTGGTATGTTGCCAAATTATACCTTTTTTAAATTATGTAAATGACGTACTTGAATTTTAGAGCTTTATGTCATATAGCCCTAACATTCCTCAGGCCCCATGTGTGGGTGGAAGTGTGGCAAAGTGGTGTTAGCTATGGCTCAGTTGGTAGCAGCCTTGCCTTCTGAGTCAGAAGGTTGTGGGTTCAAGTCCCACTCCAAGAACTTAAGCACAGAAAACTAGGCGTGCAGTACTGTGGGACTGCTGCACTGTTGGAGGTGCTGTCTTTCAGATGAGATATTAAACCAAGGCTCTGTCTGCTCTTGCAGGTGGGCATAAAAGATCCCATGGCACTAATTTGAGGAAGAGCAGCAGAGTTATCCCTGGTGTCTAAGCCAATATTTATCCCTCACTGAAACAGATTATCTGGTCATTATCACATTGCTGTTTGTGGGACCTTGCTGTGTGCAAATTGACTGCAGCGTTTCCTACATTACAATAGTAACTACACTTCAAAAACTAATTCATTTACTGTAAAGCGCTTTGGGATGTCTTTTGGTCATGAAAGGTGATATATAAAATGCTAGTCTTTTTTCTTTTTATGTCCACTGGCATCCTAAGAGGCTGACCCCATCAGAAATCCAGTTGTTAGCTAATTTCCAGAATCCTGGCTGGTCAAGGACAGGAATCCCTGCACAATATGCCAGATATGCTATGGGGTGGTAGAAAATTCCAGAGCCGGGCAGAGGAAGGGTGCAATTATTATCTTAATATTAGGGACCGCATCAATTTAAAGTGGTGAACTGATTCTGGTAAGAGGGAATGCAATGGCAACTGTAAGAGGAGGAAAAATTCAGGCATTTAACTTTTCTGAGGCTGATCTGAAAGTGCTGTTGTCAGAAATCAGAGAAAGGAAGGACGCTGGATAGAAAGGATCATTGGAATAGCTGGGAAGAAGCCATCGAATGCAACAGCACAGGTCATGTGGACAGAGGTGGCTGTGGCTGTGAGTGGCACCTCAAGGTCTCCCTTACAGTCTTGGAAGAACTTTAGTGACCTCACAAGGTCAGCAAAAGTAAAGTGTTGTCAGTTGAATAACAGGACAGCTTACTGAAACATAAAGAAGGAAATGGGCATCCAAGCAATGCTCTTTGGGCTGTTACATGACACCTTTGTTCCTTGCCCCAGAAGCAATGTAACTTGGTTGATTATGTCAATCATCAGACATCCTGTAGTTCATGCTACCACATTGAAGTCTCACATCCTAGGTCCTTGTCTCCTGCACCTACCACTGTTACCATCCATTGCATGAATCCTGTCATATTCTAACTCCAGGATCTGGAGACTGCAGTAGTAAATAAGAAGAAACTGTTTCCAGTGGCAGAAGGGTCAGTAATCAGAGGACACAGATTTAAGATGATTGGCAAAAGAACCAGAAGCGACATGAGGAAACATCTCGAATGTATTTCATGAAAGGGTGGTAGAAGCAGATTCAATAATAACTTTCAAACGGAGATTGGCTAAATACTTGAAGGGGGAAACGGCTCTCATCGAAGTCTCAAATTACATCTTTTGTGAATGTGAAAAAGGTAAACTACCCTTCCTGGTCCTTCTTGACTTGTCTGCAGCCTTTGACATGGTTAACCACTCCATCCTTCCCCAACGCGTCTCCACCGTCGTCCAGCTGGGTGGGACTGCACTCGCCTGGTTCCATTCTTATCTATCTAATTGTAGCCAGAGAATCACCTGCAATGACTTCTCTTCCTGCTTCCGCATCATTACCTCTGGTGTCCCCCAAGGATCTATCCCTGGCCCCCTTCTATTTCTCATCTACGTACTTCCCCTTGGCGATATCATCTGAAAACAGCGTCAGTTTCCACATGTACGCTGACGACACCCAGTTCTACCTCACCACCACTTCTCTCGACTCCTCTACGGTCTCTAAATTGCTAGACTGCTTGTCCGACATCCAATACTGGATGCACAGAAATTTCCTCCAATTGTATATTGGGAAGACTGGAGCCAATGTTTTCGGTCCGCGCCATAAGCTCCGATCCCTAGCCACCAATTCCATCCCTCTCCCTAACGTCTGTCTGAGGCTGAACCACACTGTTCGCAATCTTGGTGTCATATTTGACCCAGAAATAAGCTTCCGACCACATATCCACGACATAACTAAGACCGCCTATTTCCACCTCTGTAACATCACCCATCTCTGCCCTTGCCTCAGCTCATCAGTGTACCAGTCACTGAAGGTAAGCATGCAGGTGCAGCAGACGTTTCAGAAGGCAAATGGTATGTTGGCCTTCCTAGCGAGAGGATTTGAGTACAGGAGCAAGGATGTCTTGCTGCAGTTGTACAGGGCCTTGGTGAGACCACACCTTGAGTATTGTGTGCAGTTTTGGTCGCCTTATCTGAGGAAGGATGTTCTTGCCATGGAGGAAGTGTAGCGAAGATTCACCAGACTGATACCTGGGATGGCAGGAATGACGTATGAAGAGAGATTGGGCCGATTAGGCTTATATTTGCTAGAGTTTAGAAGAATGAGAGGGGATCTCATTGAAACTTATAAAATTCTAACAGGACTAGACAGACTAGATGCAGGAAGGATGTTCCCGATGGCGGGGGAGTCCAGAACCAGGGATCACAGTCTAAGGATAAGGGGTAAGCCATTTAGGACTGAGATGAGGAGGAATTTCTTCACCCAGAGAGTGGTGAACCTGTGGAATTCTCTACCGCAGAAGGCAGTTGAGGCCAATTCATTAACTATATTCAAGAAGGAGTTAGATATATTTCTTAAGGCTAAAGGGATCAAGGGATATGGGGAGAAATAAGGGACAGGGTACTGAATTTGGATGATCAGCCATGATCTCATTAAATGGCGGAGCAGGCTCGAGCAGCCGAATGGCCTACTCCTGCTCCTATCTTCTATGTTTCTATGTTTCATCCGCTGCTGAAACCCTCATCCGTAACTTTGTTACCTCTAGACTTGACTGTTCCAACACACTCCTGGCTGGCCTCTCACGTTCTACCCTATGTAAACTTGAGGTCATCCAAAACTCGGCTGCTCGTGTCCTAACTCGCACCAATTCCCGTTCACCCATCACCCCTGTGCTCGCTGACTTACATTGGCTCCCAGTTAAGCAACGCTTTGATTTTGTTGGATCCGTGGTTCAGTGGATACGCTATTATTAAATAATCACACGGATGTGGTACATTAACAAATAACAGGTCTTTACTGGAGGAGGGTAATCTCTAGACTGGGGGTACAGAGGCATGTGCAAAGCTTATATACCGGTGTGGTCACTGCCGGTACTTACAGTATACAGGAGCTGCAAAAGTAGTTCTGACTTAAAGGCACATACACTACAATTCCTCCCCTTTTAGATTAGTAATACCCCTAATATTCAAATAACAATTAACATTTCAACATGTACATTAAACAACAAAAGTCCATTTATAGATTCAGCCTTTGGGGCGGCTTCCTGACCCTTTCGGGATAGCGCCTTTCCAGAGGTTCTTGTTCTTGGTGCAGAGGCGATTCTGACCCCTTTTCATCGGGTACTTCATCGGGTTCCACTGCTACTGGGTCTGAAGTAGATGCTACCTGTATGTCGGGTTCATCCCCAGGTACTCGAGACATGGGGTCGACGCGTTCCTGTGATGCTAAGATCTGATCGACGTGGCGTCTCATAATGTTCTCCCCGACATCCACTGTGTACATTAATGGGCCCTGCCTTGTACATATCGATCCGGGTTGCCACTTCTCTGTTCGATAGTCACGGGCCAAGACTGGTTGCCCTACATTGAAGCTCCTTTTCGGCTTCTCATTGATGTGCTGGAATTGTTTGTCCTCAACATTTCTTCGCACATTTGGTCTGAGCAAGTCCAGACGAGATCTCAACCTTCGGTTAAAGAACATCATGGCCGGGGTCTGGTTGGTAACTGCATGTGTCGCGTTTCGGTAGGCTAATAAGAAATTGTCCATCTTATGCTGTAGTGGAATTTCATTGCCGCACATGGCCTTTATCGCCTTCTTAAAGGTTTGTACGAACCTCTCAGCCAATCCATTTGTGGCTGGATGATACGGGGCGGATGTGTAATGCCTTACCCCATTCCTTTTCATGAATTTTTGGAACTCGTCGGACACAAGCTGTGGTCCATTATCAGAGCAAATCTGCTCTGGCAAACCGTTTCCGGCAAATATGGTCCGTAGGACTGCAATCGTTTTCTTGGTAGTGGTTGAAGACATTTTTATCACCTCAGGCCACTTTGAATGAGCATCCACTGCTATTAAGAACATTGAGTCCATAAAGGGACCAGCAAAATCAATATGCGCCTGTTGCCATGGAGAGGAGGGCCACTCCCATGGGTGTAGAGGGGCATGTGGTGGTGCATTTTGGACCTTCTGGCATCCTAAGCAGCTCTTAGTTAGGCCTTCGATTTGTTGATCGATTCCCGGCCACCACACATAAGCCCTAGCAAGGCTTTTCATTTTCACTCCCCCCAGATGACCTTCATGTAGCTCATTTAGCACTCTCTCCCTTAACTTGAGTGGAATCACCACTCTGGATCCACACATCACTGTCCCCTGGCATACTGACAGCTGTTCTCTTCTGGATGAGAATGCTGGCAACAGTGAGTCGCCATGTGTTGGCCATCCCCTCACCGTCAATTCATATACCCGTGACAGCGTCGGATCATTGCGGGTCTCCTTCTCTATATCCGCGTTTGTTACTGGCCATCGTTCAATTATTGACGAATAAAATATCTCGATAGGGTCCACTGCTGGTTCTTCCTCCACAGTAGGCAGTGGCAGGCGCGATAGCCCATCAGCGTTCCCATGCTGTTTCGTGCCTTTATATTCTATTTCATATTGATTCGCCCCTAGAAATAGGGACCATCTTTGTAACCGCTGTGCAGTCATCACTGGAATGCCCTTCTTAGGATTAAAGATGGAGACAAGTGGTTGGTGGTCAGTCAGCAAGGTGAACTTCTGCCCATGCAGATAGTGGTTGAATTTTTTTACTCCCCATACTAGGCTGAGGGCCTCCCTGTCAATCTGGGCGTAGTTGTGCTCGGCTGAGGTTAGTGACCGAGACGCAAAGGCTACTGGCCTCTCCAACCCGTCTGGGAATTTGTGCGACAGCGCCGCTCCAATACCGTAGGGTGATGCATCACATGCCAAATGAATTGGTAGCGCTGGGTTGAAATGGGCCAACACCTCTTTTGATGTGATCAATTCTTTACAATTCTGGAAAGCTCGTCTACGTTCGTCATCCCGCTTCCATGGTACCCCTGTTTGCAGTAGAGTGTTCAGCGGGTGTAATACCGTAGACAAATTTGGTAAGAACTTGTGGTAGTAGTTTACCAGCCCGAGGAACAACCTCAGTTGTGACACATTTTCCGGTGCTGGAGCCTTGACTACTGCCTCAATCTTGTCAGGGGACTTATGTAACCCCTCTTCATCGATGACGTGGCCACAATACAAGATCTGTTTCCGGAAAAACTCGCACTTGTGGCGATTAGCTTGTAGCCCATACTCCTTTAATCTGGTGAGCACCTTCTCCAAGTTGGCGAGGTGATCACCGTCATTTTCGCCCGTGACCAAGATGTCGTCCAAATAACACTGGGTCCCTGGAATCCCTTGCAGGACCTGATCCATCACCCTCTATCAGATAGCCAGAGCCGAGGCTACTCCAAACACCAGCCGGTTGTATTGATAGAGACCTTTATGAGTGTTGATCGTAAGGTAATGTTTGGAAGCTTCTTCTACCTCCATTTGCAAGTACGCCTGGGCGAGATCAATTTTGGTGAAGCATTTACCTCCAGATAGCGAGGCGAAAATATCCTCAATTCGTGGAAGCGGATATTGCACCGTGTGAAGGACTGGGTTCACTGTCTCCTTAAAATCCCCACAGATGCAGCCGTTCTTTGGTTGCCCAGGCGTATTACTCAACGACCTCTTCATTACAGGAACGATGGGTGTAGCCCACTCGCTCCAGTCCACTTTGGACAGTACTCCTGAACGTTCCAACCCTTCCAGCTCTGCTTCAACAGCTGGTCTGATCGCATAAGGCACTGGTCTGACCTTCAGAAACTTTGGGCTTGCATTTTCCTCTATTTTATTCGTTGCTGTTATTGCTTTCAGTGTTCCTAGTCCCTCCTGGAACACTTCTTTTGCGTCAGTTAGCATTTTTGACAGTCGTCCAAGTGTGACGTCGTCATCCTTTTTGGCCTCAACCTTCAGTGCCTGTATGGAATGCCAATCTAATTGTATCTTCCGGATCCATTCACATCCTAGCAGTAGTGGTCCTCCATTTGGCAATACATATATATCCATTTTAGGTATTTCCTGGCCTTTATATGTCACTTTCACCCTTATTTTCCTTTGGGGTGGACTTTTTGCCCCGTATACGTCTTCAAGACAATCTCTGTAGCTTTCAAGGGTATGTGTGAAAATAGCCGCTTGTAGTCTCTTTGATTTATGACTGTTAGAGCTGACCCTGTGTCCAATTCCATTTCCACTTGGACTCCGTCTATCTTGAGTGTAACCCAGATAGTCTGGTGATCCTCCATTTCGGTTACCTTATGTAGTTTCAGACAACCCAGCTCCTAGATTCCAGAGTCTGTGTCACTTTTCTGTTCGTCTGAACCACTGTCCATCACCTGGTGTATCTTTTTGTACTTCTCCTGTGGAGATTTCTTACTGTTGGTTTTCTTCCCAGACCTGCAGACTCTTGCTATGTGTCCTGCTTTCCCACACTGTCTGCACACTTGGTCCTTGAACCAACAATCTTTCTGGTCATGTGTTGTTCTGCCACAGTGATAGCACTTCCCTGTTCCATAGGACATTTCATTGCTTTCAAAATTCTTGTTTACAGGCTTTTCTGGGGTTATTAGATTTCGCAGTAACCCATAAGTTTTTGCACCCATGGAATTTAACAGAACCAGTGCTTTATTAGCATCTGGCACTTCATTCGCCCTGCAGTACACCTCAATATGTTCCACATATGTCGCCCAATCTTCAACTTCATTGTCGAACGTAGAGATACTGCCACTCTTCGGCATCCTTGGGTGTGCGTTAACTATCACCAATGGCGCCTCCTGCGCTTCCCCTTCTTCTCCGCTGGCACAAAATGGTGTCTCCCGCGCTTTCCTTCCTTCCCGCGCTTGCCCTTCTTCTCCGCTGCGGCTTCTAAAAATGGCGTCTCCCACGCTCTTCCTATTTCTCCACGGCTCAATGGCGTCTCCCGCGCTCTCCCTGCTTCTCCGCGGCTCAATGGCGCCTCCTGCGCTCTTCCTTCTTGTCCGCGGCTCAATGGCTTCTCCCCTTTGTTCGCCCCGCAGACCCTGTTCAGCCCGTGAGCAGTGGCTGTGCTCTGTGCGTTCTTCTTTTGATATTTCTCGACGCCGCTCAGTCTAGAACCCGGCTGTTTCTTACCCTCTCTCTCTCCGGTTTGTTTTATTTTCCTCGACGCCGCTCGGTGTTGAACCCCTGGCTGCGGCCTGCGCTCTTCACCCTCTGTCTTACCCCGTCGACGCTGCTCAGCTCTCTCTCCATCGTCGGTCGGCTCCAGCCGCCGCTGCTAGGAAAGTGTCTGCGCTGGACCTGTCGTCGGTCTCTTACTGCTCATTGTGGCTGGGGAACCAAGCCCGGCTCTCCACAGCCTCCCCTGCGAAGTTGGATCTCTGCCTGACTGCTGGGCGGTTGCTCGTGGTCGACGCCCGTGTTCCTGGCCTCGACTATTTTTTAAATTTTTTTTTCAGGTAGATTCGAATCGACACTCGTCGCCACTGTTGGATCCGTGGTTCAGTGGATACGCTATTATTAAATAATCACACGGATGCGGTACATTAACAAATAACAGGTATTTACTGGAGGAGGGTAATCTCTAGACTGGGGGTACAGAGGCATGCGCAAAGCTTATATACCGGTGTGGTCACTGCCGGTACTACAGTATACAGGAGCTGTAAAAGTAGTTCTGACTTAAAGGCACATACACTACAGATTTCAAAATTCTCATGCTTGTTTTCAAATCCCTCCATGGCCTCACCCCTCTCTATCTTTGTAATCCCCTCCATCCCTACAACCCCCCAAGATATCTGCGCTCCTCCAATTCTGGCCACTTGATTTTAATCTTAAATATTATTTTAAATATATGTAAAATAAAGTGGATAACCCTTTTCTTTTACATTTATATATTCAAAACCTCAATAGAGTGTTCTTTTCAAAATGAAGTTGCTATGAGAGGTTCAGTCATCAAACTTTAAGAAAAGCACTTTTATACCGTCTGTACTTTAATTAATTAATGCTGACTGGCCGTTATACATTCAGCATTCCCATGTATTTTTCCATAAGTATGCTGGATTCAGATTGAATTCTTATGACATTCAGTTATTATTAGTATGCAATATAATGGCAGAGCTAAGTAGTTTCTCTATGCAAAAAAATCATTTTTAACAAAATCAGAATTTGCAATTTTTTCAAGATTAGAGGTCAGACGAGGTTTATATCTGCAACGCAGTGGAAGGTGTCTGAAGTGAATGGGACCAAAACACATTAAGGTATGTAAAAATTCAGATATTCCAACAGAAGCATAATTGTGATTCCCTCTACCTGTACTTAAAAAGGAATGAGCTTGTTAAGCCTTTTGACCTTTTCTTGTTCTTATGTACCTAGGTTAGGCAGCTGGCAGTCACTAATGAGAGCTTTCACCCAGTACGTTGCAATACCAGTATCTCACCCTTCCCTTCACCTCTTCAGAAACACACCTTCAATGTATTTATTCCCTGATACAATCAGCATCGGTAGAATTTGTATCAGTGGCATTTTCCTGAAACCTTCTTTCACAGTTAAAAAGTTTTCTTGCAACTTCTTTGAGAAATGTACCTGAAACAATAATGACCACAACAAATCAGGACCTGACTTAATCAGCCTCTCAGTTACAACAGTGTAGTTCTGATACAACACTGTCCAATGCAGAGCAGGACAACTATTTTTTATAGTGTTCCTGTCATAAGTCTTGACAGATAGACCTATCAAAATGTATAAATGCTGAGGCTGTAAAACTGTACTTTACCTTCAAATAAATTTTAAAAAAAATCACACTTTGTAAATAAACTATAAATGACATTAAATAACTATTTTAAACAAAAATTTAAATTTTTGAAAAAAATAATTTAAAAAAAAACAGGGCTAAAAATAAACTTACCTTGCTTTAAAGTATTTAAAAGTAAAAAACCTGTGGAAAAAATGTTTTAATTTTAAATAATTGACCACTTACCTTTGAAAATGAAGTCCTTACGGCTGCTTTTTACATTTCTAAAATGTACAGACTTACCTGCACGTTAAAACCTGTAAAAAAAAGGAAGTTCAACGCGCACGCGCAGACTCACGCACGCACGCGTTCGACCTCTGAACCCCTTGGTTCAGAGGATCAGAAGTGCCGGTTTCCCGCGCATGCGTAGTGCATGCAAGATTCCGGCACTTCCATCGGGTCCACGCGTGAGTACCCCGTCCGTACTCACGCGTTGGGACCCGAATTATATCTGAGTTTCAGGAGCAAGATAGGAGCAGGAGTAGGCCATTCGGCCCCTCGAGCCTGTTCCGCCATTTAATGAGATCATGGCTGATCATTCAAATTCAGTACCCTGTCCCTGCTTTCTCCCCATATCCCTCGATCCCTTTAGCCTTAAGAAACATATCTAACTCCTTCTTGAATATATTTAATAAGTTGGCCTCAACTGCTTTCTGTGGTAGAGAATTCCACAGGTTCAACATTCTCTGGGTGAAGAAAATCTTCCTCATCTCAGTCCTAAATGGCTTACCCCTTATCTTTAGACTGTGACCCCTGGTTCTGGACTCCCCGCCATCGGGAACATCCTTCCTGCATTTATTCTGTCTAGTCCTGTTGGAATTTTATAAGCTTCAATGAGATCCCCTCTCATTCTTCTAAACTCTAGCGAATATAAGCCTAATCGACCCAATCTCTCTTCATACATCATTCCTGCCATCCCAGGTGTCAGTCTGGTGAATCTTTGCTCCACTCCCTCCATGGCAAGAACATCCTTCTTCAGATAAGACGACCAAGACTGCACACAATACTCAAAGTGTGGTCTCACCAAGGCCCTGTACAACTGCAGCAAGACATTCTTGCTCCTGTACTCGAATCCTCTCACTATGAAGGCCAACATAACATTTGCCTTCTTAACCGCCTGCTGCACCTGCATGCTTACCTTCAGCGACTGGTGCACAATGACACCCAGGTCTCGTTGCACTTCCCCTTTTCCCAATCTATGGCCGTTCAGATAATAATCTGACTTCTGTTTTTGCCACCAAAGTGGATAACCTCGCATTTATCCACATTATACTGCATCTGCCATGCATCTGCCCAATCACCCAACCTGTCCAAATCATACTGGAGTTTCTCTGCATCCTCCTCATAGCACACAGGCCCACCCAGCTTTGTGTTGTCTGCAAATTTGGAGATATTACATCTAGTTCCCTTGTCTAGATCATTAAAATATATTGTGAATAGCTGGGGTCCTAGCACTGATCCCTGCGGTACCCCAGTAGTCACTGCCTGCCACTCGGAAAAAGACCCGCTTATTCCAACACTTTGCTTCCTGTCTGCCAACCAGTTCTCTATCCAAGTCAGTACCTTACCCCCAATCCCAAGTGCTTTAACTTTACATGCCAATCTCTTATGTGGGACCTTATTGAAAGCCTTCCGAAAGTCCAAATACACCACATCCACTGGTTACATCCTCAAAAAATTCCAGTAGATTAGTCAAGCCTGATTTACCTTTTGTAAATCCATGTTGACTTTGTCCAATCCTGTCACTGTTTTCCAAGTGCTCTGCTATAACATCTTTTATAATGGACTCTAGCATTTTCCCCACTACCAATGTCAGGCTTACTGGTTTAATTCCCCTTTTTCTCTCTACCACTTTTTTAAAATAGTGGGGTTACATTAGCTACCCTCCAATCCATGGGAACTGTTCCAGAGTCTATAGAATTTTGGAAGATGACCAGCAATGCATCTACTATTTCTAGGGCCACTTCCTTAAGTACCCTAGGATGTAGATTATCAGGCCCTGTGGATTTATCGGCCTTCAATCCTGTCAATTTCCCGAACACCATTTCCCTACAAATACTGATTTCACTCAGTTCCTCCCTCTCATTTGACCCTATGTTCCCTGACATCTCTGGAAGGTTATTTGTGTCCCCCTTTGTGAAGACAGAACAAAAGTATGTATTTAATTGGTCTGCCATGTTTGTTCCCTATTATAAATTCCCCTGAATCTGACTGCAATGGACCTATGCTTGACTTCACCAATCTTTTTCTCTTCACATATCTATAGAAGCTTTTCAGTCAGTTTTTATGTTCCCTGCAAGCTTACACTCATATTCTATTTTACCCCTGTTAATTAATCCCTTTGCCCACCTTTGCTGAATCCTAAACTGCTCCCAATCCTCAGGTTTGCTGCTTTTTCTGGCCAAATTATATGTCCTCTGCTTGGATCTTATGCTATCCCTAATTTCCCTTGTTAGCCACGGTTGAGTCGCCTTTTTTGTGTTATTTTTATGCCAAACAGGGATGAACAAATCCTGTATTTCATCCATGCAATCTTTAAATGTTTGCCATTGCCTATCCACCATCAAATCTTTAATTAACATTCCCCAATCCATCCTAGCCAACTCACACCTCATACCATCGTGGTTTCCTTTATTTAAATTCAGGACCCTAGTCTTGAGTCAACTACTTCACTCTCCATCTTAATGAAGAATTCTATCATTTTATGATCGCTCTTCCTCAAGGGGCCTTGCACAACAACATTGCTAATTAATCCTTTCTCATTACATAATACCCAGGCTAAGATGGCCTGATCTCTAGTTGGTTCCTCGACATATTGGTCCAGGAAACCTTCCCGTATACACTCTAGGAATCCTTCCTCCACAGTATTGTTACTAATTTGGTTAGCCCAATCTATATGTAGATTAATGTCACCCATGATAACTGCTGTGCTCTTATTGCACGCATCTCTAATTTCCCATTTTATGCCATCCCCAACCTCAGCATTACTGTTTGGGGGTCTGTATACAACTCCCACTAACGTTTTCTGCCCCTTCGTATTTCTGAGCTCTACCCATACAGATTCCACATCATCAGAGCGAATATCCGTCCTTACTATTGTGTTAATCTCCTCTTTAACCAGCAATGCTACCCCACCTCCTTTTCCTTTTTGCCTGTCCTTCCTGGATGTTGAATTCCCAGCCTGGGTCACCCTGGAGCCATGTCTCCGTAATCCCAATTATATCATATCCGCTTACATCTATTTGCGCAGCTAATTCATCCACCTTATTACGAATGCTCCTTGCATTAAGACACAAAGGCCTAGAAATTCAGCTGCGTTCGCCAGCCGGTAGCGCCTTAGGAGGAGTAGATCTCGAGCGCTCGGCACTTAGCGGCCGGGCGCAGGACGATCAGCGCCTATGCCCAACTTCAGTAGACATTTAGCGCCGGCGCAAAGTGTTTGCGCGCGCTCAGCTGCGCGCGCAACTTATGACGTCATTTCGTCGTGCAACGCCCTTTGTGCGCCCCAAACCGGAACTTCAGTCGCGCCCGCCCAATGTGGGCGTGGCGGTGTTAAGAACTGTGAAGTGGAACACAGCAGAGGCCCTGCGGGCCTCGGGGAGCGCTAATTAAAGGGCACTTACACTGAACTATAAAGGCCAGCCATTTTGCTGCAATGACTTTTGTGCAACGGATTTCTGGACAGAGACCAAGGAAGAGACCTTACTGATTTGGCCCAACATAGGAGAGGTATTTTTGGCTTCTGGCCAGAGCTTGGAAATTTGCCTCATTGTGATTTCATTGTTTGCAAGTATATTATGGGGGCTGCATGGGGTTCCAACCCTCAGTTCCAGCATTATGTGCGAAGGGCTCGCAGACGCTGTGTGAGAGGGGCAGCCATGCCTAGACGCAGAGGGGGCATCAGGCGTCGGCAACGTAGGCCTTACCCACTCAGGGAATACTGCCAGCAGGTGTCCTATCTCACCATGACTGCCGCGCAGTGTGTTAAGAGGCTGCACTTCAGAAGGGAGGTGGTTGCAGAGATCTGCCAGCTGCTTCACAGAGATCTGCGTCCACAGCTGATGTGCAGGATGTCTCTGTCGGTGGAAGTGAAGGTCACGGTGGCTCTGAACTTTTATGCAAGCGGCTCCTTCCAAGCCGCTGCTGGGGACATAGCTAACATATCCCAGTTCGCCGTGCATCGCTGCATCCGGCAGGTCACCGATGCCCTTTTCACAAGGAGACACCAATTCATCTCCTTCCCCATGACCCTAGAGAGGCAGGAGCAGCGTGCAGTCGGATTTGCGAGGATCGCCGACTTCCCCATGGTGCAGGGCGCTATTGACTGCACGCATGTGGCTTTGCGGGCACCTATCGACAATGCCGAGGATTACCGCAACCGGAAGGGCTACCATTCCCTCAATGTACAGCTGGTGTGTGACCACAGGCAGCGCATCCTAGCTGTCAATGCCCGCTTTCCAGGCAGCAGCCACGATGCATTTATCCTGCGCCAGACTACTGTGGCTGATATGTTCCAGGCACAGCCTCCCCCAAGAGGATGGCTTGTCGGGGACAAAGGCTATCCTTTGTGTACATGGCTCATGACCCCGCTCCGCGCGGCCAGGACCCCTGCTGAGGAGGCATACAATGAAAGCCATCAAGCCACAAGGAACATCATAGAGCAAACGATTGGCGTCCTCAAGCAACGGTTCCGCTGCCTGGATCACTCCGGCGGATCTCTGCAGTATTCGCCGGATAGAGTCTCCCAGTTCGTCATCGTTTGCTGCATGCTGCACAACCTGGCTATCCGCAGGACTCAGGCACTGCCACCTCACGTTGGACCACCACCTCAGGAGGAGGAGCAGGAGGACCATGAGGAGGAGGAGGAGGAGGAGGAGGAGTACCAGCCCAGGAGGGAGCCACAAGGTCCAAGGGCCGTCCATCGCCGGCTTATTGAACGACACTTCTAGGCCCCCTGTCAGGGAATGGCTTGTGGCAATGAAGGGACATGAATGCAGCCGCTCCGCAAGCCCTCAGCCGGTTAAAGCAACAACCACTTCAAACATCACACATGGACAAGCTGAATAAAGAAAAAGCTTTATTGAACAAACTCAGGGCCCTTCCCACATGAAACCCAAAAACAGACAACACCCCCAAAAAACAGTCAAACACATGACTCACTCCCACAACCTGGGGAGGAATAACAAAAGTTTTGCATCCAAATGGCCTTCATCCTCGGCCTTACCAAAACAACCCCCCCCCATAGACAACACAACCACCCCCATATAAAAAAACATTTGGCAACACCCTCTACTTTGTGTGCCGAGAGGGCGAGTCCTTGTCCAGCCTTTTCCGGCCCCTGGCCGACCTGCTGCTCCACCTCAACCTGGGCCCTGTGGGTGCTGCAAGGCTGGGGGAAGGCTCCTGAGGGGCACATTGCGTGACGGCAGATGCCCTTGGGGGTCGGCCTAGATGAGCTCTGGCCCTCGAGGGCCCGGCTGCTGACTGCTGCAGCTGTGGCTGGCCAGCATCAGTCTCTCCAGCAGCTCGTGGCAGCTTCGCTGGGGGAGTGGCAGTGGCGGCTGCAGCAATGGGGGCAAGCTGGCTGATGCCAGGCGCTCGCTGCTCGCCTGAGACACTGGCACTCGGCCGGGCTGGCACTGCAGCAAGCGCAGCAATCTGCTGAAGGCCAGACCGCTGTGCTGCTGCAGCGCGGCGGGTGCCCTGGCGATGCCTGCCTGACACAGCGAGTGTGGCAGCAGTGAGTGCCCGTACTGCCCTGGTCTGTGCCCGCATCAGACCAGCCAGTGACTGCACGGCTCCACTGATCAACTGTCCACTCGCTGCCTGTGCTGCCCTGAATTCGGCCCGACTCGCGTCCTCTGCTGCCCCGAATTGTTCGAGACCCCTGGCCTGTGCTGCCACGAGTTATTTGAAACCCCTGGCCTGTGAGGCCCCGAAATCGGACACACTATGAGCCAGGGACTCGATGGCCTCAGGCAACCGTGCCACAACCCCCATGAGCTCGGTGTGCCGACGATCCGAGTCCGCGGACATTTGATCAAGGAGGCGCACCTCCTGGGCGAGGACCGTCTCCGGACTGGAGGCCGGACTCTCCCTCTGGGGAGAAGGCCGCCGAGCTGCCCGACCCTTCCCGCGTGGCTGGACGCCACTGGACCAAGCAACTACACTCCCCTGCAACACTTCCCCCCTCTGGGGAGAAGGCAGCCGAGCTGCCCGACCCTTCCCGCGTGGCTGGACGCCACTGGGCACAGGAGCTACACCCCCCTGCAACACTTCCCCCTGGCTCTCCTCCAGGGAAGACGTGTCCCCTCCATTGCCATCCCCTGGCGCGGATGAGGGTTCCCCCGATGGGCCGCCTTCCTCTTGCTCCTCGTCCTCCTCTTCCGAGGGACTGTCAGTCGCAGCCTCAGGGACCTCCTCCTCACCAGCTGAAAGCAGGAAGGCACAAGAGTAGCTTTAGAGTGAGGACAGGGCGTCAGCGAGGGAGGCATGAGTGGTGGCATTCTGCGCATTGGTCGGACAGTGAGTGATAGAGTCATAGAGTTTTACAGCACAGAAAGAGGCCCTTCGGCCCATCGTGTCTGCGCCGTCCATCAATCCCTGTCCAGTCTAATCCCATTTTCCAGCATTTGGTCCATAGCCTTGTATGCAATGGCATTTCAAGTGCTCATCCAAATGCTTTTTGAATGTTGTGAGGGTTCCTGCCTCTACCACCCTTTCAGGCAGAGAGTTCCAGATTCCAACCACCCTCTGGGTGAAAAAGATCCTCCTCAAATCCCCTCTAAATCTCCTGCCCCTTACCTTGAATCTATGCCCCCTTGTTATTGACCCCCCTACTAAGGGGAAAAGTTCCTCTTTATCTACCCTATCTATGCCCCTCATCATTTTGTACACCTCAATCAGGTCCCCCCTCAGCCTTCTTTGCTCCAATGAAAACAACCCCAGCCTGTTTAGTCTTTCTTCATAGCTGAGGCGCTCCATCCCAGGTAACATCCTGGTGAATCTTCTCTGCACCCTCTCTAAAGCAATCACATCCTTCCTATAGTGAGGCGACCAGAACTGCACACAGTACTCCAGCTGTGGCCTCACCAGCGTTTTGTACAGCTCCATCATAACCTCCCTGCTCTTATATTCTATGCCTCGGCTAATGAAGGCAAGTATCCCATATGCCTTTTTAACCACCTTATCTACCTGTTCCACTGCCTTCAGGGATCTATGTACATGCACACCAAGGTCCCTCTGACCCTCTGTACTTCCTAGGGCCCTACCACTCATTGTGTACTCCCTTGCTTTATTTGTCCGTCCAAAATGCATCACCTCGCACTTTTCAGGGTTAAATTCCATTTGCCACTTTTCCGCCCATCTGACCAACTCGTTTATATCTTCCTGTAGCCTGAGGCTTTCCTCCTCACAATTTACCACCCCACCAATTTTCGTGTCATCTGCGAACTTACTGATCATACCTTTCACATTCTCATCCAAATCATTTATGTAGATCACAAACAGCAAGGGACCCAGCACCGATCCCTGAGGTACCCCACTAGACACAGGCTTCCAGTCACAAAAGCAACCTTCGACCATCACCCTCTGCCTCCTGCCACTCAGCCAGTTTAGGATCCAACGGCAAAGGATGTGGCAAAGGATGTAGATCTGAAGCGCAAGGGGAACGAGAGAGGTCCAAAAGATCATGTCCTTACCATTGGGGCCCAGCACAGGGTCGGCATCTCCACATGCAATGGGGCCAATCAGGCGGCCACCCATGAGTCGACCCACGCGCTCCTCCAGGTCACTGAGCTGCTGGAACTGGGGACGGCCTCCCCTGGTGACAGTCCGGCTCTTCAGATTCTGGGCCAGCTTGGCCTGCAAGAGAAAGGACGGACTCTCAGTACAGTGTGGTGCCCTGTTGTTATGTGCACTGCCTCCCATGGTCGAATAGCTTGGCCAGTGTGTAAAGTGCAGAAAGTGCAATTGATGTTCATGCCAGTGCCATAGCTGCTGGATGAGGGCTGGCCATTCGGGCTTTGAGGCCCCTTTGCCCATAATGTGAAGTGCACATGCAAGGATGAGGAGGACACTGGAAAGGGTACTCCGGCATTGGACACCAGTCCTGGGGACATCGCAGGTGGCTGTGACCCTCTGGGTGATATCCCTCCAGGCTCTCCTGTACACCCTGGTGGCAGGCTTCTTGCCACTGTCCGGGAACAAGATATGGCGTCTCCTCTCCAAAGCCCTAACCAGCACCTTTAAATCATGGGCAGAGAAGCGCTGCGCTCGCTCACGGGCCCTCTGCATCCTTCCTGGCGCTATTTCTCTCCAGCAGCAGTGTTTAGGCCTAGCTGGAGGGCTGCAGTATCCAGGGCGTGGCAGCAGACCAAGTCGACCCTTCCCCCTTTAAGAGCTGGCCGGCGCCAGGGTGTCTGCTGTCAATCAAAACATGACCGCACCTGTGCTGCGCCCGGCCTCGGCGGTATCAGTCTGCACCGCCGGCTTAGCGCCTAAAGATAGCCGTGCATCGCCAGTTTTAGCGCTCGAGCAAACTCCTTGGCCAAAGCTACTGAATATCGGCGAAGTGGCCTCCACTTGCCGGCGGGCGCAAACTTTAGCGGCCGCCCGACTTTACCGCCCCAAAAGTGGCTATACTGAATTTCTAGGCCAAAGCCTTCAGGCTTGTTTTTTTTAACACTCTTAGTCCTTTCAGAATTATTATTTACTGTAGCCCTGTTTGATTTACACCCTTGATTTCTCACCCTTCCACTTTTGCTTTTCTCCTTCCTGTCTGTTGTTTCTATCCTTACTTCCCTTTTCTGTGTCTCCCTGCACAGCTTCCCAACCCTCTGTCATTTTAGTTTAAGCCCTCCCCAACAGCACTAGCAAACACTCCCCCTAGGACATCAGTCCCGGTCCTGCCCAGGTGCAAACCATCCAGTTTGTACTGGTCCCAGCTCCCCCAGAACCGGTTCCAATGTCCCAGGAATTTGAATCCCTCCCCTTTGCACCATTCCTCTAGCCACGTATTCACCTGAAATATCCTTCTATTTTTACTCTGACTAGCACATGGCACTGGTAGCAATCCTGAGATTACTACCTTTGAGGTCCTATTTTTTAATTTACCTCCTAACTCCCTATATTCAGCTTTTAGGACCTATCCCATTTTTTACCTATATTGTTGGTGCCTATATGCACCACGACAACTGGTTGTTCACCCTCCCCCTCCAGAATGCCCTGCAGCCGCCCCAAGACATCCTTGACCCTTGCACCAGCGAGGCAACATACCATCCTGGAGCGACAGCAATATACTGCGGATGCTGGGAATCCGAAATAACAACAGAAAATGCTGGAAAAACTCAGCAGGCCAGGCAACATCTGCGAGAGTGAGATAGAGTCAACGTTTCAGGTCGAACCCCTTCGTCAAGACTGAAAAGGCACAGGAAATGAAACAGATTAAATGGCCAGTTTGGGGGCTGGCAAATGCGGATGAGAGAACAAAAGAGAAGTGAAGAGACATTAAGAGGTATTCAAAACGAGACAAGATGGTGATAGGACTAGTGGAGAGACAAAAGATGGCTCTAGATTAGGTGTGAAATGCGCTGGCAGAATGTGAGACAGCTGCCATGTAGGAGAGAAAAAGAGGGGGAAGGGCACAAAACAAAGGTGTGGATAAAAATATGTAATAGGGGCCGAGGTTATGATCTGAAACTGTTGAACTCGATATTGAGTCCAGAAGGCTATAAAGTGCCTAATTGGAAGATGAGGTGCTGTTCCTCGAGCTTACGCTGGGTTTCCATGGAACAATGCAAGAGCCCGAGTACAGTGAGGTCCGAGTGGGAATGGGGCGGTGAATTAAAATGACAGGCGACCGGAAGCTCGGGGTCACCCTTACAGACTGAATGGAGGTGTTCCGCAAAGCGGTCACCCAATCTGCATTTGGTCTCCCCAGTTTAGAGGAGACCACATCGTGAGCAGCGAATACAGTATACTAGATTGTAAGAAGTACAAGTAAATCGCTGTTTCACCTGGAAGGGGTGTTTGGGGCCCTGGACAGTGGGAAGGGGGGAGGTATAAGGGCAGGTGTTGCATCTCCTGTGCTTGCACGGGAAGGTGCCGGCCGAAGGGGAAGGGGTGCTGTGGGTGATAGAGGAGTGGACTAGGATGTCTCGGAGGGAGCAGTCCCTACGGAATGCTGGGAGGGGAGAGGAAGATGCGTTTGGTGGTGGGGTCACGTTGGAGGTGGCGGAAATGGCGGAGGATGATCTGTTGAATGTGGAGGCTGGTGGGGTGAAAGGTGAGGACAAGGGGAACCCTATTGTGGCTCCAGGAGGGAGGGGCAGGGGTGAGGGCGGAAGTGCGGGAGCTAGAACGGACACGGTCGAGGGCCGTGTCAACCACGGTAGAGGGGAATCCTCGGTTGAGGAAAAAGGAAGACATGTCGGGAGCACTGGTGTAGAAGGTGGCATCGTCGGAGCAGATACGACGGAGATGGAGAAACTGGGAGAATGGAATAGAGTCCTTACAGGAGGCGGGGTGGGAGGAAGTGTAGTCCAGGTAGCTGTGGGAGTCAGTGGGCTTGTAGTGAATGTTGGTCAATAACCTATCCCCAGAGATGGAGACGGAGAAGTCGAGGAAGGGAAGGGAAGAATCGGAGATGGACCATGTGAAGGTGAGGGAAGGGTGGAAATTGGAGGCAAAGTGAATGAAATTGTCTAGTTCAGGGCGAGAGCAGGAAACGACACCGATACAGTCATCAATGTACTGGAAAAAGAGGTGAGGGAGGGGACCTGAGTAGGACTGGAACAAAGAGTGTTCCACATATCCCACGAAAAGACAGGCATAGCTAGGACCCATGCGGGTACCCATAGCAACACCTTTGATTTGGAGGAAATGAGTGGAGTCAAAGGAGAAGGTGTTCAATGTGAGAACAAGTTCAGCCAGGCGGAGGAGGGTGGTGGTGGATGGGAACTGGTCGGGCCTCTGTTCAAGGAAGAAGTGCAGCGCCCTCAGGCTATCCTGGTGGGGGATGGAGGTGTAGAGGGATTGTACGTCCATGGTGAAAAGGAGGCGGTTGGGGTAGGAAACTGGAAACTGTTAAAGTGGCAGAGGGCGTAAGACGAGTCGCGGATGTCGGTGGGAAGAGACTGGACAAGGGGAGAAAAGATAGAGTCGAGATAGGAAGAGATAAGTTCCGTGGGGCAAGAACAGGCTGAAATGATGGGTCTACCAGGGCAGTCCTGTTTGTGGATCTTGGGAAGGAGGTAGAAGTGGGCTGTGCGGGGTTGGGGAACTATGAGGTTGGTGGCCGCGGGGGGAAGATCTCCAGAGGAGATGAGATCAGTGACAGTCTTGGAAACGGTGGTTTGATGTTCGGTAGTGGGGTCATGGTCCAGGTGGAGGTAGGAGGAGGTGTCGGAGAGTTGGCGTTCAGCTTCCGCTAGGTAGAGGTCGGTTCGCCAAACAACAACAGCACCACCCTTGTCAGCAGATTTAACGACAATGTCGGGACAATGAGAATGGAGTGCTGCAAGTTCAGAGGGAGATAGGTTGGAGTGAGTGAGGGGAGCAGAGAAATGGAGACGGTCGATGTCACGGCGGCAGTTAGCAATGAAAAGATCTAGAGAGGGTAAGAGGCCAAGCGGAGGGGTCCAGGTAGAACGGGAATTCTGAAAGCGGGAGAAAAGGTCAGCAGTGCGGGGGGAAGATTCCTGGCCAAAGAGGTGGGCATGGAGACGAAGGTGGTCTCCGCTACATTGGGGAGACCAAACACAGATTGGGTGACCGCTTTGCAGAACACCTCCATTCAGTCCGTAAGGGTGACCCCGAGCTTCCGGTCGCCTGTCATTTTAATTCACCACCCCAGTCCCACTTAGACCTCGCTGTACTCGGGCTCTTGCATTGTTCCACGGAAATCCAGCATAAGCTCGAAGAACAGCACCTCATCTTCCGATTAGGCACTTTACAGTCTTCCGGACTCAATATCGAGTTCAACAATTTCAGATCATAACCTCAGCCTCTATTATATTTTTACATTTTTTTATCCACACCTTTGTTTTGGCCCTTCCCCCCTCTTTTTCTCTCCCACATGGCAGCTGTCTCTCATTCTGCCAGCGCATTTCACACCTAATCTAGAGCCGTCTTTTGTCTCTCCACTAGTCCTATCACCATCTCGTCTCATTTTGAATACCTCTTAATGCCTCTTCACTTCTCTTTTGTTCTTTCATCCCCATTTCCCAGCCCCCAAACTGGCCTTTTAATCTGTTTCATTTCCTGTGATTTTTCAGTCGTGACAAAGGGTTTCGACCTGAAACGTTGACTCTGTTTCTCTCTCCGTGGATGTTGCCTGGCCTGCTGAGTTTTTCCAGCATTTTCTGTTGTTATTTCGGATTTCCAGCATCCGCAGTATTGGGTTCACTGCCACACCTCTTCTAGGAATGCCTACCTTGAAGAAGTTCTGCTCTTCTCTTCGACGGGATCTCCATTTGGCTCTTCAACCTTGTTCATCTTCATTACTTTCATTTTCCCTTCTCGTGTTTGATCAGGTATCTGCCAAGACTCGGTTTCACAGCCACATCATTTTCCTCAGCAACTGTCTCTGGTTCCGACTTATTCCACGTGGATTCCAACTAAACTTCCACCTGTAATGTATATACCTTTAAGGGGAGGACTACTTTTTACAGCTCATGTATACTGTAGTACTGGCAGTGACCATACCTGTATATAGCACTGAGTAGTAATCTGTACAGTTCAGTTCCAGAGTGAGCCACGTTGAGTAAACACCTGTTGTACCGTTCTCCTGCAGTCTGTGTCTTACTACTGACGGACACAACATTGGCGACGAGGCAAATTCGATCCTACCTGCAACTCTGCATCACCTCCCAGGGATTCGTTCCTGGAGACCAGTAGATTGGAGGTCAAGGCCAGAGACACGGGCGTCGACCACGGGCAACCGCCTATTCATCCAGCAGAGACTCGAGAATTGCGGGGGAGGCTGTTGAGAGCCAGGCTTGGCTTTCCAGTCGCGATGGTCCAGCGAAACGGGCTGGCAACAGGTAGTGCGCAGACCCTTCCTGGACAGCGGCGGGCTAGAGCCCGACTGAGCGGCACAGCAAAGGGCCGAGCAGCGTCGACGGGAGAGAGAGAGAGAGGGCAGAGCGCACAGGGTGCAGCCGGTGTTCAGGGGCCGAGCAGCGTCGAGGAGAGGGAGAGAGATGCGCAGAAACCCGCGAGACGCCGCCATTGCCACGAGGACCGCCGAGAGCAGCGTTGGCAGCAGTGCAGGAGAAGCGCACAAAACCTACAGGGCGCCGCCATTGCCACGAGGACCGCCGAGAGCGGCATTGGCAGCAGCGCAGGAGAAGCGCACAAAACCTACAGGGCGCCACCATTGCCATGAGGACCGCCGAGAGCGGCGTTGGCAGCAGCGCAGGAGAAGCGCGCGAAACCTACAGGGCGCCGCCATTGCCACGAGGACCGCCGAGAGCGGCATTGGCAGCAGCGGGGGAGGAAGGAAAGCGCGGGAGATGCCATTTTAAGCCATTTTAAACCACACCCAAAATGCCGAAGTGTGGCAGTATCACCGCATTTGACAATGAAGTCGAAGATTGGACTACATATGTCGAATGAATAGAGGTATGCTACAAGGCAAATGAGGTGTCAGATGACAAGAAAGCGCTGGTATTGTAAATTTAATGGGTGCAAAGACGTATGGCTTATTACGAAATCTAGTAACCCCAGCGAAGCCAGTGGAAAAGAGTTTTGGAGACATAGTGACGATACTACAGGAACATTTAAACCCCACACCACTGCTGATAGCAGAAAGATTCAAGTTTCACAAACGGAACCAGCATAAGGATGAAAGCAATGCTGAATATTTAACAGAACTGCGCAAACTATCGAAACACTGCCAGTTTGGAACGGGACTGGCAGATACCTTAAGGGACAAGTTTGTGTGTGGGCTTCAAAGTGAAGGAACCCAGAAACGGCTTTTATCTGAAAAGGACCTTACGCTGGACAAGGCTTTCAGCATTGCGGTATCATATGAAGCAGCAGCACGGGGTGCTGCAGAGATACAACAGAGACCGCAAGAATATGGCACAAACGAAATGTCATACAGAACAGAGAAGTGCTATCGCTGCGGCAGAACAACATACGACCACAATGATTGCTGGTTCAAAGACAAAGTGTGCAGACAGTGTGGAAAAGTAGGACACATAGCACGAGTCTGCATGTCGGGAAAGAAAACCAGCAATAAGAAATCTCCAAAAGAAAAGTACAAGAAGGTACATAAGGTGATGGAGAATAGTTCAGATGAACAAAAGAGTGATACCGACTCCGAAGACAGGGAACTGAGTTGTCTGAAACTACATAATGTGATCAAAACGGAGGATCACCGAACCATTTGGGTCACTCTCAAGATAGCAGGAGTCCAGGTAAAAATGGAATTGGACACAGGATCAGCCCTAACACTCATAAACCAACGGGACTATGAGCGGCTATTCTCACACATACCCTTGAGAGACACAAAAATTATTTTGAAGACGTACACGGGGCAAAAAGTCTACCCCGAAGGAAAAATAAGGGTGACCGTTATATATAACGGTAAGGAAACACCAAAACTAGACCTGTATGTATTGCAAGATGGAGGACCACCATGACTGGGACGCGAATGGATCCGGAAAATACAGCTGGATTGGCATTCCATACAAGCACTGACTGTGGCTGCCAAAAAGGATGACGACGTCACACCTGGGCGACTGTCAAAGATCCTAACCGACGCGCAAGAAGTGTTCCAGCAAGGACTCGGAAAACTAAAAGGCATGACAGCAACAATTAAAATCGAAGAAAACTCAAGCCCAAAATTTTTTAATGCCAGACCGGTACCTTATGCGATCCGCCCAGCAGTCGAAGCAGAGCTGGAGAGTTTGGAATGTTCAGGAGTACTGTCCAAGGTAGACTGGAACGAGTGGGCTACACCGATCGTCCCTGTGATGAAAAAGTCGTTGAGCAGCACGCCTGGGGAACCAAGGAAGGTTAGCATCTGTGGGGACTTTAAGGTAACAGTGAACCCAGTCCTTCACACCGTGCATAACCACTTCCACGGATTGAAGATATTTTCGCCTCGCTATCTGGAGGGAAACGCTTCACTAAGATTGATCTAGCCCAGGCGTATCTGCAAATGGAGGTAGAAGAAGCATCAAAAAAATACCTCACAATCAACACCCATAAAGGTCTCTACCAATACAACCGGCTGGTATTCGGGGTAGCATCAGCTCCGGCTATTTGGCAAAGGGCAATGGAACAAGTCCTGCAAGGGATCCCAGGGACCCAGTGTTATTTGGACGACATCCTGGTCACGGGCGAAAATGACAGTGATCACCTCGCCAACCTGGAGCAGGTGCTCACTAGATTGAAAGAATATGGGCTCCGAGCTAACCGCCCCAAATGCGAGTTTTTAAAAAAACAAATCTCGTATTGTGGCCAAGTTATCGATAAAGAGGGGTTACATAAGTCCCCAGAAAAGATTGAGGCAGTAGTCAAGGCTCCAGCACTGGAAAACGTGTCACAACTGAGGTCGTTCCTCGGGCTGGTAAACTACTACCATAAGTTCTTGCCAAATTTGTCTACAATACTACACCCACTGCAAACTGGAGTGCCATGGAAGTGGAGTGACGAATGTAAACGAGCTTTCCAGAAGAGCAAAACACTAATCACATCGAAAGAGGTATTGGCCCATTTCAACCCAGCACTACCAATTCGGTTGGCGTGTGATGCGTCACCCTACGGCATTGGAGCGGTGCTGTCGCACAAATTCTCGGACGGCTCAGAGAGGCCAATAGCCTTTGCGTCACGATCTCTAACCTCAGCCGAGCGTAACTACGCCCAGATTGACAGGGAGGCCCTCAGCCTAGTGTGGGGAGTGAAAAAGTTCAATCACTATCTGCACGGGCAAAAATTCACCTTGCTGACTGACCACCAGCCTCTTGTCTCCATTTTTAATCTGAAGAAGGGCGTCCCGGTGATGACTGTGCAACGACTACAAAGATGGTCACTCTTTCTAGGGGCGAACCACTATGAGATTGAATATAAGGGCACGAAACAGCATGGAAATGCTGATGGGCTATCACGCCTGCCACTGCCTACTGCGGAGGAAGCACCAGCAGTGGATCCTGTCTAAATATTTCATTCGACTATAGTTGAATACCTACCGGTAACTAACGCTCGTATAGAAAAGGAGACCCGAAATGACCCGACACTGTCTCGGGTATATGATTTGACGGTGAAGGGATGGCCAGCACATGGCGACTCACTGTTGCCAGCATTCTCGACAAGAAGAGAACAGCTGTCAGTGTGCCGGGGGACCTTGATGTGTGGATCCCGAGTGGTAATTCCACCCAAGTTAAGGGATAGAGTGCTCAATGAGCTTCATGAGGGTCATCTGGGAGGGGTAAAAATGAAAAGCCTAGCCAGGGCTTATGTGTGGTGGCCGGGAATCGATAAACAAATCGAGGACCTGACCAAGAGCTGCTCAGGATGCCAGAAAGTCCAAAATGCACCACCACATGCCCCTCTACACCCATGGGAGTGGCCCTCATCTCCATGGCAACGGGTGCATATTGATTTTGCTGGTCCATTCATGGACTCAATGTTTTTAATAGCCGTGGATGCGCACTCGAAATGGCCTGAGGTCATCAAAATGTCCTCCACCACCACGGAGAAAACTATTGCAGTCCTACAGACCATTTTTGCCAGGAACGGCTTGCCAGAACAGACTTGCTCCGATAACGGACCACAGTTTGTGTCCGAAGAGTTCCGGAGGTTTATGAAGAAGAATGGGGCATTACACATCCGCCCCGTATCATCCAGCCACAAATGGATTGGCTGAGAGGTTCGTACAAACCTTTAAGAAGGCAATAAAGGCTATGTACAATGACAACATTCCGCTGCAGCATAAGGTGGACAATTTCCTGTTCGCCTACCGGAATGCGACACATGCAGTCACCAACCAGGCCCCGGCCATGATGTTCTTTAACCGAAGGCTAAGATCTCGCCTGGATTTGCTCAGACCAAACGTACGAAGAGATGTTGAGAGTAAGCAATTCCAGCACATCCATGAGAAGCCAACAAGGAGCTTCAATGTAGGGCAACCAGTCTTGGCCCGTGACTACCGAACAGAAAAATGGCAGCCAGGAACGATATGCACATGGCAGGGCCCACTAATGTACACAGTGGACATTGGGGAGAACATCGTGAGACGCCATGCTGACTAGATCCTAGAGTCACAGAAACAAGTCAACCCCATGCCTCGCCCATACGTACCTGGTGAGGAACCCAACGTACAGGTCGCATCTACCCCAGAAACAGTAGCATCGGAAGCTGATGACCCAACCGACGACAGGGTGCCAGAATCGCCTCCGCACCAAGAGCGAGACACTCGGGAAAGGCGCTATCCAGAAAGGATCAGAAAGCCTCCCCAAAGACTGAATATATAAATGGACTATTTTCAGCTAACGTTGTATGTTAAAAGTGTTAATTGTAATTAGTTTGATATTTAATTGTTAAATGAGTGTTATGGTACTGTTAATCTAAAAGGGGAGGAATTGTAATGTATATACCTTTAAGGGGGGAACAACTTTTTACAGCTCATGTATACTGTAGTACCGGCAGTGACCACACCTGTATATAGCACTGAGTAGTAATCTGTACAGTTCAGTTCCAGAGTGAGCCACGTTGAGAAAACACCTGTTGTACCGTTCTCCTGCAGTCTGTGTCTTACTACTGACGGACACAACAGTGGCTGCCATTTTCGGATGGCTGGCGGCACTGCCGATATCCGCGCTTGCTAGGGATATGTAGATTATGCAGAACATGACGTCAGTGAGTGTGCAACGCTCACCTGACTCCCAATCTGCCATTTTGGAGTTCGCCCCTCAACTTGCCGGCATGCCTTAAGTGTGATGAGCTGCGCAAGCGTTGACAAGCAGGAAGTAGGTTCCAGCGGCGGTATTGAAAGGGATCATCAGCAATTACTTGCAACTGACATGTTTCTGCAGTTTGACTGACTCTGTGCAGCTTTTTGCAACTCCAGCAGTTTTATTAACTTCTTTCAAGGTTCTAAGGTAACAGGGAGTGTTGTTGCAAGTGGAGAATGCCTTCATTCTTATTTAAAGGATTCTTCTCACAACACTTGCTCTCAGTCACGGAGGCTGCACTGGCAGTTCTCCTCGCACTTGAGTATCTTATGGAGAGAGGGAGCGGAGGCAGCGAAGCAGAGATGTGCACAAAGGGAGGAGGAGGAGGGCAGGAAGGCTCTCAACAGGGGGCCTTACCCAGCTACGGTCATTAGAGAGCACTTCTCTTATATTCACTTAAGCAAGGAGTGGTGTATTTGAAGGCTCCGATTCACCAAGGAGGTGGTCACAGAACTCTGCAACCAGACCTGCAGCCTGAGAGCACGACGACCACGGCTCTCCCAGTGGCAGGAAGGTTACTCTGGCCCTCAATTTCTCCATCAGCGGATCTTTCCAGTCTGCAGCAGAAGACATAGCTAACATCTCACAGTTCACCATCAATCGCTGCATCCAGGAGATAACTGAGGCTCTCTACACCAGGGGAAGGGACTACGTTGTCTTCTCTCTGAGCAGAGAGTAGCAGGATGAGTGCACATGTAGCTTTGCCAAGATAGCGGGTTTCCCCATGGTGCAGGACACCATCGATTGCACCCACGTGGCTTTGTGGGCCCCATATAACAATATCCTGAGATCTTCCGTAACCGCATAGGCTACAATTCACTTAATGTGCAGTTGGGGTGCGACCATGCCCAGCGTTTCCTGATGGTCAATGCCCACTATCGTGGCAGCAGCCATGATGCTTTCATCCAGCATCAGGCTGGTGTGCCAGCACACTTCCAGGCATCACATCAAATTCGAGGGTGGCTGCTCTGAGATAAGGGCTATCCCCTTTGCACTTGTCTCATGACTCGTCTCCGCAACCCCACTACTCATGCCCAACACTCATATAATGAGAGCCATGCTTCCACCAGGAACATCATCGAGCAGAGCATCAGGCTGTTGAAGCAACGGTTCCGCTGTCTTGTCCGCACGGGAGGAGCCCCCCAGTACACGCCAGAGTGGGTGTCCCATTTTGTGGTGGTCTGCTGCATGCTTCACAACTTGGCCATCACTGTTGGATCCGCGGTTCAGTGGATATGCTGTTATTAAATAATCACACGGATGCTGTACATTAACAATAAACAGGTCTTTACTGGAGGAGGGTAGTCTCAAGACTGGGGGTACAGAGGCATGCGCAAAGCTTATATACAGGTGTGGTCACTGCCGGTACTACAGTATACAGGAGCTGTAAAAGTAGTTCTGACTTAAAGGCACATACACTACAATTCCTCCCCTTTTAGATTAGTAGTACCCCTAATATTCAAATAACAATTAACATTTCAACATGTACATTAAACAACAAAAGTCCATTTATAGATTCAGTCTTTGGGGCGGCTTCCTGACCCTTTCGGGATAGCGCCTTTTCGGAGGTTCTTGTTCTTGGTGCAGAGGCGATTCTGACCCCTTTTCATCGGGTAGTTCATCGGGTTCCACTGCTACTGGGTCTGAGGTAGATGCTACCAGTATTTCAGGTTCATCCCCAGGTACTCGAGACATGGGGTTGACGTGTTCCTGTGACGCTAAGATCTGATCGACGTGGCATCTCACAATGTTCTCCCCGACATCCACTGTGTACATTAATGGCCCCTGCCTTGTACATATCGTTCCGGGTTGCCATTTCTCTGTTCGATAGTCATGGGCCAAGACTGGTTGCCCTACATTGAAGCTCCTTGTCGGCTTCTCATTGATGTGCTGGAATTGTTTGTCCTCAACATTTCTTCGCACATTTGGTCTGAGCAAGTCCAGACGAGATCTCAACCTTCGGTTAAAGAACAACATGGCCGGGGTCTGGTTGGTAACTGCATGTGTCGCGTTTCGGTTTGCTAATAAGAAATTGTCCATCTTATGCTGTAGTGGAATTTCATCGTCGCACATGGCCTTTATTGCCTTCTTAAAGGTTTGTACGAACCTCTCAGCCAATCCATTTGTGGCTGGGTGATACGGGGCGGATGTGTAATGCCTTACCCCATTCCTTCTCATAAATTTTTGGAACTCGTCGGACACAAACTGTGGTCCATTATCAGAGCAAATCTGCTCTGGCAAACCATTTCTGGCAAATATGGTCCGTAGGACTGCAATCGTTTTCTCTGTAGTGGTTGAAGACATTTTTATCACCTCAGGCCACTTTGAATGAGCATCCACTGCTATTAAGAACATTGAGTCCATGAATGGACCAGCGAAATCAATATGCACCCATTGCCATGGAGAGGAGGGCCACTCCCATGGGTGTAGAGGGGCTTGTGGTGGTGCATTTTGGACCTTCTGGCATCCTAAGCAGCTCTTAGTTAGGTCTTCGATTTGTTGATCGATTCCCGGCCACCACACATAAGCCCTAGCAAGGCTTTTCATTTTCACTCCCCCAAGATGACCTTCATGTAGCTCATTTAGCACTCTCTCCCTTAACTTGGGTGGAATCACCACTCTGGATCCACACATCACTGTCCCCTGGCATACTGACAGCTGTTCTCTTCTGGATGAGAATGCTGGCAACAGTGAGTCACCATGAGTTGGCCATCCCCTCACCGTCAATTCATATACCTGAGACAGTGTTGGATCATTGCGGGTCTCCTTCTCTATATCCGCGTTTGTTACTGGCAATCGTTCAATTATTGATGAATAAAATATCTCGATAGGGTCCAATGCTGGTGCTTCCTCCACCGTAGGCAATGGCAGGTGCGATAGCCCATCAGCGTTCCCATGCTGTTTAGTGCCTTTATATTCTATTTCATAATGATTCGCCCCTAGAAACAGGGACCATCTTTGTAACCGCTGTGCAGTCATCACTGGAACGCCCTTCTTAGGATTAAAGACGGGGACAAGTGGTTGGTGGTCAGTCAGCAAGGTGAACTTCTGCCCATGCAGATAGTGGTTGAATTTTTTTGCTCCCCATACTAGGCTGAGGGCCTCCCTGTCAATCTGGGCATAGTTGCGCTCGGCTGAGGTTAGTGACCGAGATGCAAGGGCTACTGGCCTCTCCAACCCGTCTGGGAATTTGTGCAACAGCACCACTGCAATACCATCGGGTGATGCATCACATGCCAAAGGAATTGGTAGTGCTGGGTTGAAATGGGCCAAAGCCTCTTTTGATGTGATCAGTTCTTTACACTTCTGGAAAGCTCATCTACGTTCGTCATCCCACTTCCATGGTACCCCGGTTTGCAGTAGGGTGTTCAGTGGGTGTAATACCGTAGACAAATTTGGTAAGAACTTGTGGTAGTAGTTTACCAGCCCGAGGAACGACCTCAGTTGTGACACATTTTCCGGTGCTGGAGCCTTGACTACTGCCTCAATCTTGTCAGGGGACTTATGTAACCCCTCTTCATCGATGACGTGGCCACAATACGAGATCTGTTTCTGGAAAAACTCGCACTTGTGGCGATTAGCTCGTAGCCCATAGTCCTTTAATCTGGTGAGCACCTTCTCCAAGTTGGCGAGGTGATCACCGTCATTTTCGCCCATGACCAAGATGTCGTGCAAATAACACTGGGTCCCTGGAATCCCTTGCAGGACCTGATCCATCGCCCTTTGCCAGATAGCTGGAGCCGAGGCTAATCCAAACACCAGCCGGTTGTATTGATAGTGACCTTTATGAGTGTTGATTATAAGTTATTGTTTCGAAGCTTCTTCTACCTCCATTTGCAAGTACACCTGGGCTAGATCAATTTTGGTGAAGCGTTTACCTCCAGATAGCGAGGCAAAAATATCCTCAATTCGTGGACGTGGATATTGTACCATGTGAAGGATTGGGTTCACTGTCACCTTAAAATCCCCACAGATGCGGACCTTCTTTGGTTCCCCAGGCGTATTAATCAACGACCTCTTCATTACAGGAATGATGGGTGTAGCCCACTCGCTCCAGTCCACTTTGGACAGTACTCCTGAACATTCCAACACTTCCAGCTCTGCTTCAACAGCTGGTCTGATCGCATAAGGCACTGGTCTGGCCTTCAGAAACTTTGGGCTTGCATTTTCCTCTATTTTAATCGTTGCTGTTATTCCTTTTCGTGTTCCTAGTCCCTCCTGGAACACTTCTTTTGCGTCAGTTAGCATTTTTGACAGTCGTCCAGGTGTGATGTCGTCATCCTTTTTGGCCTCAACCTTCAGTGCCTGTATGGAATGCCAATCTAATTGTATCTTCCGGATCCATTCACGTCCTAGCAGTGGTGGTCCTCCATCTAGCAATACATATATATCCATTTTAGGTATTTTCTGGCCTTTATATGTCACTTTCACCCTTATTTTTCCTTTGGGGTAGACTTTTTGCCCAAGTATACGTCTTCAAGACAATCTCTGTAGCTTTCAAGGGTATGTGTGAAAATAGCCACTTGTAGTCTCTTTGATTTATGACTGTTTGCGTTGACCCTGTGTCCAATTCCATTTTCACTTGGACTCCGTCTATCTTGAGTGTAACCCAGATAGTCTGTTGATCCTCCATTTCTGTTACCTTATGTAGTTTCAGACAACCCAGCTCCTTGATTCCAGAGTCTGTGTCACTTTTCTGTTCATCTGAACCACTGTCCATCACCTGGTGTACCTTTTTGTACTTCCCCTGTGGAGATTTCTTACTGTTGGTTTTCTTCCCAGGCCTGCAGACTCTTGCTATGTGTCCTGCTTTCCCACACTGTCTGCACACTTGGTCCTTGGACCAACAATCTTTCTGGTCATGTGTTGTTCTGCCGCAGCGATAGCACTTCCCTGTTCCATAGGACATTTCATTGGTGCCATATTCTTGCGGTCTCCGTTGTATCTCTGCAGCGCCCCTTGCGGCTGCTTCGTGTGATGCTGCCATACTGAAAGCTTTGTCCAGCGTAAGGTCCTTTTCTGATAGAAGCCGTTTCTGGGTTCCTTCACTTTGTAGCCCACATACAAACTTGTCCCTTAACGTATCTGCTAGTCCCGCTCCAAACTGGCAGTGTTTTGATAGCTTGCGCAGTTCCGTTAGGTACTCAGCATTGCTTTCATCTTTGTGTTAGTTCCTTTTATGGAACTTAAATCGTTCTGCTATCAGCAGCGGTGTGGGGTTTAAGTGGTCCTGTAGGATTTCTACTATGCTTTCGAAATTCTTGTTTACCGGCTTCTCTGGGGTTATTAGATTTCGCAGTAACCCATAAGTTTTTGCACCCAAGGAATTTAACAGAACCAGTGCTTCTGGCACTTCATTCACCCTGCAGTACACCTCAATACGTTTCACATATGTCGCCCAATCTTCGACTTCATTGTCGAACGTAGAGACACTGCCACTCTTCGGCATCCTTGGGTGTGAGTCAACGGTCAAAAATGGCGCCTCCCGCGCTTCCCCTTCTTCTCCGCTGGCACAAAATGGCATCTCCCGCGCTTTCCTTCCTTCCCGCGCTCGCCCTTCTTCTCCGCTGCGGCTTCTAAATATGGCGTCTACCGCGCTCTTTCTTCTTCTCCGCGGCTCAATGGCGTCTCCCGCGCTCCCCTTTCCTCGCTCCGCGGACCCTGTTCAGCCTGTGAGCCCTGGCTGTGCTCTGCGCGTTCTTCTTTTTATATTTTTCGACGCCGCTCAGTCTAGGACCCGGCTGTTTCTCCACCCTCTCTCTCTCCGGTTTGCTTTCTTTTTCTCGATGCCGCTCGGTGTTCAACCCCCGGCTGCGCTCTGCGCTCTTCACCCAAGTCTTACCCCGTCGACGCTGCTCGGCTTTCTCTCTGCCGTCGGTCGGCTCCAGCCGCCGCTGCTCGGGAAGGGTCTGCGCTGGACCTGTCGTCGGTCTCTTGCTGCTCGTCGTGGTTGAGGAACCAAGCCCGGCTCTCCACAGCCTCCCCTGCGAAGTTCAATCTCTGCCTGACTGCTGGGTGGTTGCTCGTGGTCGACGCCCATGTTCCTGGCCTCGACTATTTTTTAAATTTTTTTATGTTGCAGTTAGATTCGAATCGACACTCGTTGCCACTGTTGGATCCGTGGTTCAGTGGATATGCTGTTATTAAATAATCACACGGATGCTGTACATTAACAATAAACAGGTCTTTACTGGAGGAGGGTAGTCTCAAGACTGGGGGTACAGAGGCATGCGCAAAGCTTATATACAGGTGTGGTCACTGCCGGTACTACAGTATACAGGGGCTGTAAAAGTAGTTCTGACTTAAAGTTCTGACATACACTACAATCATGAGGACGCAAACCTTGCCAGCAGGGATTGCAGGACCACCTCAGGAGGAGGGCGAGGGACAGGAGGAGGAAGAGGAGGAGGAAGAGGCAGAGGAGCAAGAAGAAGAGGACAAGGAGGGAGGGAGGGAGGAGACAGGCAGCCAATTCCCCTTCCAGATGGGCTATCCATGAACACCTCATCAGACTCCAATTCCAATGAATGAAACCCCAGATCCCCGTTTTTTACCACATTCCCACCATACCATCCCTCTGTCATGGAATATCACAGCGTCCTCCTGGGCACAAAGCTGAAATGAGAGTGATATACCTATCAATTCAGTCCATGAAAAGTGATGAGTTAAGGTAGTAACTATAGGTTTTTATTGGCTAAATAACAGAGCCCACCCTCGTGGGTGATCGGTTCCATCAAGGAAGAATACTAACCAAGCGGTCACCTTTATACCTGGGCAAGTAGGCGGAGCCATGGGCGGAGTCAGCTGAGGTATGCCTAGATATAACAGCGTGCGTGGCAAGAGGTAACCTTGTGTAGTGATAACAACAGTGTAAACAGTGATAACAACAGTGTAACAATAGTGAACGGTTGTGAACGGTAACAGTGGTTTACCACATTCACCCCTTGTTTAAAATTGAGTCCGGCGGGGTGAAGTGTACTACCAGTTCATGTATGTCAGTCTCTCAGGAGGCCTCGTAAGCCTTTCTGATCGGCGCAGCAGCGGCGGCGGTGGTGCAGTATCCGATGTTAATGCTGGTGTCTGCATGGTCGACGAAGGCTCCTGGGGTTCCGGCATGCCGTCTACAGGAGCTGGATTTGGGGGGTGGTGGGGGGTAACGGTGGTATCTCAGGGGTGCCCGAGGGTGCGAGGTCTCGCAAGGAGACAGTGTCCTCCCGCCCGTCTGGGTATGCCACATAGGCATACTGGGGGTTGGCGTGCAGGAGGTCCACCCTCTCGACCAGGGGGTCCATTTTATGGGTCCTCACATGCTTCCACAGCAGGACGGGCCCCGGAGAAGTCAGCCATGTTGGTAGCGAGGTTCCCATAGTCGACTTCCTGGGGAAAAGAAACATTCGTTCATGGGGGGTGGCGTTAATGGCAGTGCAAAGCAGTGACCGGATGGAGTGGAGCGCTGCCGGGAGGACTTCCTGCCAGCGAGAGGTTGGGAGGCCCTTAGACTTTAGGGCTAAGAGGACGGCCTTCCAAACTGTCGCGTTTTCTCTTTCCACCTGGCCGTTCCCCCGGGGGTTGCAGCTGGTGGTCCTGCTCACAGCAATACCTCTCGCGAGCAGGAACTGGCGAAGTTCCTCGCTCATGAAGGATGCGCCCCGGTCGCTATGTATATAGTTCGGGAACCCGAACAAGGCGAAGAGGTCGTTCAGGCATTTGATGACCGTGGTACTGGTCATGTCTGGGCAGGGGACGGCAAAGGGGAAACGGGAGTACTCGTCAATAATGTTGAGGAAGTACACATTACGGTCAGAGGATGGGAGGGGCCCCTTAAAATCGATGCTCAAGCGCTCGAAGGGGCGGGTGGCCTTGATCAGGCTTGCTCGCCTATAGAAATGCGGTTTGCATTCGGCACAGGTTTGGCAGTTCCTGGTCATGGTCCTGACCTCCTCGATGGAGTAGGGCAGGTTGCGGGCCTTAATGAAGTGGTAAAGTCTGGTGACCCCGGGGTGGCAGAGGTCGTTGTGGAGGGTCCGCAGTCTATCAACTTGCGCGTTGGCGCATGTACTTCGTGATAGAGCATCTGGGGGGTCGTTGAGTTTACCAGGCCGGTACAAGATATCGTAATCGTAGGTGGAGAGCTCAATTCTCCACCTCACGATCTTGTCGTTCTTGATTTTGCCCTTCAGCTTGTTATTAAACATAAAAGCAACCGAACGCTGGTCGGTGAGGAGGGTAAATCGTTTGCCTGCCAGGTAATGCCTCCAGCGTCGTACCGCCTCCACAATCGCCTGGGTCTTCTTCTCGACAGAAGAGTGTCGGATCTCAGGGCCCTGGAGGGCCCTTGAGAAGAAGGCCACAGGTCTCCCCGCCTGGTTAAGGGTTGCCGCTAGGGCGAAGTCGGATGCATCGCTTTCCACTTGGAAAGGGATGGACTCATCCACTGCGTGCATTGTGGCCTTCGCAATGTCTCCTTTTATGAGGGAGAAGGCTGCGCCTGCTTCTGCTGTCAGGGGGAAGGAGGTGGACTTCATGAGAGGTCTGGCTTTGTCCGCATAATTGGGCACCCATTGGGCATAGTAGGCGAAGAGCCCCAGGGTTCTCTTCAGCACCTTTGGACAGTGGGGGAGGGGAAGCTCCATGAGGGGGCGCATTCTTTTGGGGTCGGGGCCGATGACTCCGTTCTCTACTACGCAGCCGAGGATGGCAAGGCGCGAGGTGTTAAACACACATTTCTCCTTATTGTAAGTGAGGTTCAGCCGTTGGGCCGTACAGAGGAATTTCTCCAGATTAACATCGTGGTCCTGCTGGTCGCGGCTGCAGATGGTGACGTTATCTAGGTAAGGGAACGTGGCCTGCAGTGCGTTCTGGTCAACCATCCGGTCCATCTCCCTTTGGAAGACCGAAACCCCGTTGGTGACGCCGAAGGGAACCCTAAGGAAGTGGTAGAGGTGGCCATTCGCCTCAAAGGCGGTATACTGGCGGTCCTCAGGGCGGATAGGGAGTTGGTGATAGGCCGACTTGAGGTCGATGGTGGAGAACACCCGGTACTGTGCAATCTGGTTGACCATATCAGATATGCGGGGAAGGGGGTCTGCGTCCAGCTGGGTGTACCGGTTTATGGTTTGGCTGTAGTCGATGACCAGGCGGTGTTTATCACCGGTCTTAACGACTACGACCTGGGCACGCCAGGGGCTGGTGCTCCCCTCGATGATGCCCTCCTTCAGGAGTCGCTGCACCTCAGAGCTAATAAAAGCTCTGTCCCCGGTGCTGTACCGCCTGCTCTTGGTAGCGGCGGGTTTACAGTCACGGGTGAGGTTAGCGAACAAGGAGGGGGGCGGGACTTTGAGGGTGGAGAGGCCGCAGGTGGTACGCGGCGGGCGGTTTAAATTTTGCTGGTTGCAGACTGTGAGTGGGGGGAGGGATCCCCCGTAAGCCAAAGTGACACTTTGAAGGTGGCTTTGGAAATCCAGCCCTAGTAGGGCGGCAGCGCAGAGCTGGGGCAGGACGAGAAGTTTAAAGTTTTTATATTCCGTGCCCCTAACCGACAGGGTCACCACACAATAGCCGCTGATGTCTGTTGAATGGGACTTCACCGCCATCGAGATCCGATGGCGCGTTGGCCGGACAGTGAGGGAGTAGCAGCTCACCGTGTCTGGGTGAATGAAACTCTCCGTGCTTCCGCTGTCGAACAGGCAGGTCGTGGCGTGGCCGTTTACTTCGATGTCCATCATGGACTTGGACAGATGATGCGGGAGAGCTTGGTCAAGCGTGACGGAGGCCAGTGTATGGCTGAGTGAGCTGCTGTAGTCTGCAGGTGAGGCGGTGGTCGGGTCTGGAGACAAAATGGCGGCCGAGTGCGGTGAACAAAATGGCGGCGCCCATGACGCGGATCCCCACGAAGTTGGACAAAATGGCGGAGAAGATGGCCGCCCCCACAACTCACATGAGGCACTGCTGGCGTCTGTGGCCTTGATCAAAGATGGCCGCCCCCACAACTCACATGAGGCACTGCTGGTGTCTGTGGCTTTCCCCCTGCAGGCGTTTATGAAGTGGCCTTTCTTTTTGCAGCCGGAGCAGGTCGCGTTCCTTGCAGGGCAGCGCGCCCTTTGATGTCTCGCCTGGCCACAGAAGAAGCAGCTGGCGGCCCGATCGCGGAGGTCCGCTGCCGCAACAGGTCCCGGGGGTGGCGGTCCCGATCGATTCCGGGACACCGACGCCGTAGTAGGTCCCAGGGGCGGCGTTGCGAGGGGTATTGCGGCCGGAGTCGGGCCCGAGTCCCAGGGTCGCGCAGCACTGTACCTGGAGTACGCCTCGAGGTCCCAATGGGCCACTTCCAGGGAGCGAGCGAGGGCTGCAGCTGTTTTCAATTCGAGGTCCTTTGATTCGAGCAGTCTTTGCCGTGAGTAGTCGGACCGAAGGCCTTTCACGAAGGCATCGCGGATATTTCCTTCAGTATGTTCTGCAGCCGTTGTGATGAAATATTCCATTCACCACTGCCTGTGACTGAGATCGGTTTCAGTGTCATTTCCCTTCCCCCAGACCTCATTGTATTGTGTACTGGAATGTGCTGTATTGTATACTGGAATGTGCTGGAATGTGCTGTGCGTAGGGCTCCGCCCATACCTGGCCCCGTTTGTAAGCTAGCTTCAGTCTGGCCTCAGTCTCCAGAAGGAAGACATCTCTCTCTCTTACGTGTTACTTTCTAAGTTAATAAAAGCCTTGTTTTTGTTCTGCTAACTTCGAGTCTCGGAATTATTGAGGCACATCAGCCGTTACAGCTTTAAAGTCACAGTCCCTGCCGAGTGTTTGTAGCGCCCGTAAAAATTCATCTACAGACTCTCCTGGCTGTTGCGAGCGGGATCTTAGGAGATGTCTGGCATACATTGAATTTACTGGGCTCTGGTACTGCTCTTTTAGCAGGTTGAGGGCGTCCTAGTATGTAGCAAGGTCCCGGATGAGTGCAAATACTTTAGGGCTCACCTGGGCGGTCAGGACTCTTAGTTTGGATTCCGGAGGCATGCCGGAGGCTCCCAGGTAGGATTCGAAACAGCTCAGCCAGTGTTCGAAATCGAGGGCTGAATTCGCTGCCTGTGGGTTTAGATCCAGGTACGGCGGTCGGAGGACTCGCAGCCAGGTCGGCTGCTGGGGCTGTTGTAGCTGGCCGTTTGGCTGGGGCTGTTGTAGCTGACCGTTTGGCTGGTCGTTTGGCTGCTCCGGACCATACATTTCAAAATTTAGCCAATAAAATTGATATACCTATCAATTCAGTCCATGAAAAGCGACGAGTTAAGGTAGTAACTATAGGTTTTTATTGGCTAAATAACAGAGCCCACCCTCGTGGGTGATCGGTTCCAACAAGGAAGAATACTAGCCAAGCGGTCACCTTTATACCTGGGCAAGCAGGCGGAGCCATGGGCGGAGTCAGCTGAGGTATGCCTAGATATAACAGCGTGCGTGGCAAGAGGTAACCTTGTGTAGTGATAACAACAGTGTAAACAGTGATAACAACAGTGTAACAATAGTGAACGGTTGTGAACGGTAACAGTGCTTTACCACAGAGAGCACCCACAAAAAATTCCATACAAAATTTATAAATTTATCCAAAATCAATTGATACATATTTACACTTACGATACAAACTAATCACCCTTCTGCAATCCCTTCATGCCTGTCGTTCAGGTGTCCTTTCCTGATCTAGTGCTCCTGCGAAAAGCTTTCCCAGTGACTGCAGCATGGCTGGTGGAAGGCTGCTGACATTCAGTGGGGGACACTGCAGATGGCTTTGCAGGATGACCTCGAGCAGCTCTGGCCCTAGAAGGCCCAGCTGTACACTGCACCACCTCGGCATGGGCGGCAGAAGTCTGGGCTGGCTGGCTGACAGGCAGCGACAAGAGTAATGGCGGAGTGGCAGTGGTGGAAATACGAATACAGTCATCCTGAGAGAGAACAGCAGGTTCATGCTCCACTGACCTACTGCCACTCCCCCGGGGCGGCACCTCAGCATTCCTAGCAATCTGATGGAGGACAGATTGCTGGGCTGCTGTGGCACCGTGGAAGCCCTGGTCGACTCTGGTAAACCCAGCCACGATGCCAGCAGTCTGACCTTGGGTGGCAGCAAGCTGAGACTGCATGACAGTGATCTGAGCATGGATGGCATGAAGCTTGCCTGGATGAGTGCAGCTCCAACAACACTCAAGAAGCTCGACACCATCCAGGACAAAGCAGCCCGCTTGATTGGCACCCCATCCACCATCTTAAACATTCACTCCCTCCACCACCGGCGCACCATGGCTGCAGTGCGTACCCATCTACAAGATGCACTGCAGCAACTCGCCAAGGCTTCTTCGGCAACACCCCCCAAACCCATGACCTCTTCCACCTAGAAGGACAAGGGCTGCAGGCGTATGGGAACACCACCACCTCCAAGTTCCCCTCCAAGTCACACATCATCCTGACTTAGAAGTATATCGCTGATCCTTCATCGTCGCTGGGTCAAAATCCTGGAACTCCCTACCTAACAGCACTGTGGGAGTACCTTCACCACACGGACTGCAGCAGTTCAAGAAGGTGGCTCACCACCACCCTCTCAAGGGCAATTAGAGATAGCAATAAATGCTGGCCTTGCCAGTGATGCCCACATCCCATAAACAAAATTTAAAAAAAGCTGAGACTTCATGAGAGCGGTCTGCGCTTCCACTGCTGCACTTAGATGTTGGGTCATTCCACCCGTGCTGCAATGGCAGCCGCGACATTGCCCATCACACGCAGCATCATGTCTGGGTCGACACGGTCTCTTCGGGAGTCGTCCATCTTTTCCAGCCTGGAAATCCTGATCCAAGCACTGTGCAGAGCCCCGTGCAATGTTGGAGATGGACTCCTCCACATTCCTTGACATTGCCAAGAAGCTCTCTGTTGGGCTTGCCATTGCACCTAGCAATTCGGTGTGCATGCCCATCACCCTTCTTCTGAAGGCCACCCCATTGAAGTCCTCTTCTGAGTCTTGTGCAGCAGAACTTGCGCGCAAACTCACCCTCTGGGGAGCTGACCCCTGAGCTACCCTTTCCCCCTGGCCTTACTGCAGCCCACTCGTGCCTGTTGCCTCACCCTGTGCAGATCCCGCTTCTACACTATCCTCTAAAGAACGTGTAGTGCCAGTTTCTGAGCTGGTGCCTGCGAGTGGCAGATGCAGTGATGCTGTGTTTTCCTCTTCTTCTTCTTCACCCACCTCACTCTCGTGGATCGCCTCGGGGACAGGCTGCTCGGGTGTTTGTTCTTGATTATCTGAAAGCAGAAAGGCACAAGAGTCGGGTTATGGTAAGGGGTGGGGGTGGGGCGGCGCGGAAGCAAGATATGCATGCATACAACATCAGCAGCTTGAAAGTGAGAAGGGCAAGTGGGACGTGAGAAGAAGGATTGGGAATGAGCATACCGTTGCCCCCAAGGGGTTCAACCTCATCGGTTGGCACGGCCTTTATTGTCTACTGCCCAATGATCGCCAGCACTCTCTCCTCCAGCTGGTTGAGGTCCTGGATGTCAGCTTGCCCATGCCTGTCTGCTGCTGCTCTCTCCTATTATGAGTGACCTTGGCCTGCAAGAGAAAGAGAAGTGTGTGTGAGTGTGGTGCAATGTGTTTGGGTGATGTGCCTGTCGTGTTTGAATAGTTGTCAGTGTGTGCAAGGTGTGAGATGTGGGTGTGAGTGTTGCAGCAGTGGTAAGGTTGTAAGGATGAAGTGAAGCTCTGATTGTGAGGTCTGAGTGCTAATAGGTAAAGATTGTTGGTAGGTGAGTTCTGGGGGTGCGGTGCGTATTGCAGTGTTTGAGACTTGTGATGCAGATGGTGGGATATGGCATTTGCTGAAGCTTTCACTCACCCTGACCTGCCGTGTGAGATCATTAAACTTCTTTTGGCACTGGATGGCCGATCTTCAGACCACAGTGCTTGCCATCAAATAGGCGACTATCTCCTGCCACAGCCTTCGAGATGTGTGTGACGAGGGCTTCCTGCCAGTGTACGGGAAGAGAACAGCCCGCCTTCTCTCCATGGCTATGACCAGTGCCTCAACAGCCGCGTCGGAGAATCTGCGGGCTCGCTCCCTGTACTGAGGCTCCGCCATGTGTTTCCACTGCTGTCTTCTTCCAGCTGAAGTTTTGAGTGGCTTGACAATGAGGTGCCGTAGCATCAATGCACCTCCACTTTAAGTACTGAATAAAGCATGTGCCAAGCATGACTGGTAATTAGACTTGACCCGATATTGGCCCACCTGTTAAGCGTTAAGCCAATGAGCAGCGGTTTTAGTGCTGAGATCAGCACTACAATCATGTTGCTGAGGTCTGAGCATGAATTTTGCGTGCTACCTAGACCATTTTGACCTGGTGCAGCTTAACACCGTTGGGCCTTAACACTGCCCGTTCCGTGGCCATTTCCAATTTTTAGACCCAGGTTTCTCAATCATGATGGTCTCCTAAATGCAGTATCCACCTCAGGGTACTGTTGTGTTGCTCATACTGCCACATATTTTATGGAAGTGATCTTACAAGTTGAATTTGGTGTGATAACTTTGAGAAATTAGGTGGTTACAAAGAAGGACGATCCAGCCCAAGGACCAAATGTGACAAGGTCCTCACAGCATCCGTCTAATGTCACAAACAGAATCATCTTTTGTAATATTTCATTACACATTCCATTAAATTTACGTTATTGGCAAATGATTTGTGAATTGCAGATGTTGATTGTTTAAAATTAATTTGTAATTTTTCTAGGGAAAGGCATTTTTTTACTAGTTAGGTGATTAAACACAAAAGGTGATGCATTGATATTATTTACCTACATTGAAAATAATTGGGGCATAAATGTGTGTAAAAATCATCCCGTGGGGTCAAGATGAAATTTTCCTGCCCTCTTACACTTCCATTATTATTCAACAGAAGCCTTCCTTCAGGTTTGTGGGTTACATCTTCCTGGTGTCCCCCTGGGAATTATTTTCCATATTCCAGTGCTCCCAATTGGTTACCTGAAACAATTTCTAAAAATAAGTAGCTCATTATTGGTGCAGAGTTTATACAAAGAATATAGTGGACACTGAAATTTCTGACATCAAAACTAATATATTTTTCATTAGATTTTTTGCTTATGATACCACTGTAGGAACGGAGGTTCCTATCCGAATAATGGAGTTTGACTCGGTGAATCAAAATAACAAAGTTTAATAAACGACGAAGTTAGCTAGTAAACTACAGGAGAAGATGTACACAGGTCTGTTCAGGTTGCAAGGCACTCGACGACTGCTGGAAGGTTCTGGAAGCTGATGTCATGACGTCATCGCGTTCTTCGCGCCACTGGCGGTCACGTGATCGGCGTCATGACGTCATCACGCAGAGTGCAGGAGTACATACAGTATAGTTAACAGACAGTTTAAAGGTGCAGTCCACAGCTGCACTAAACTGTAGTTAAAGGGATTATTACTAATTGCCCTGAGTCTCTTGGTGGCTCTGCCACAGGCGCCCCCCCCAGAATTCTCTTTAACAGCCAGCGTCAAACAAGCAGGAGGTTTGATGAGCCTGCCCGAACGACGACGAAACCCAGGCAGCGGAGGTGGAACGTTGGGAAACGAGCTGGTGCTTGGCTGTGTCTGAAGCGGCGCATCAGGCGTGGAGGAAACAATAGCAGGTGGTGTGGGCAAGGATGAGGCAGATGCAGGCGGTTCAATGGCGGGCCGTTGCATAATGGTCAATGGTGGTCGTCCACGGCGAGGTGGCTGGGCAGCCACGACTGGTTCACTCCGATCTAGATGGGCTGGTTTAAGTCGGTCGATAGAGATGGTGTCGGACTTGCAGCCCACTTCGACCGTGAAAATTTTTTCTCCCGATGAGATGACACGAAATGGTCCAGCATAACACGGTCTGAGCGGGTCTCTGTGGCCGTCCTGCCGAATAAAGACGTAATCAGAGCTCATGAGCTCTGCCGGGGCATGAGGCCTTTGTTGGTTGTGATGCGAGGTAGGAATAGGCAGGAAATTCCTGGCCGCCTCGTGATGCTGGAGGAGCTGCTGAGCTGCAGACCACGGTTCAGTGTGCGGAGGGAGAAAGTCACCTGGCACTCGAAGTGTCTGACCGTAGATTAGCTCAGCTGATGAAGACTGGAGATCATCCTTGGGGGCTGTGCGGAGGCCTAGCATCACCCAGGGGAGTCTGTCCACCCAGTTGGGTCCACGCAAGCTGGCACGGAGGGACGCCTTGAGAGATCGATGAAACCTCTCGCACAGGCCATTCGCCTGCGGAAGGTAAGCGGTGGTACGGTGCAGCTTGGTACCCAAGCCCTGTGCAACTGCGTTCCACAACTCCGACGTGAATTGCGGACCTCGGTCAGAGGAGATGTCGGCTGGCACCCCGAACCGAGCCACCCACGACGAAATGAACGCCCTAGAGACGTCTGCTGCCGTGGTAGTGACCAAGGGAATCGCTTCCGGCCACCTGGTGGTACGGTCCACCACCGTCAGGAGATGCATGAAACCCTGCGACACGGGAAGAGGACCCACTAAGTCCACGTGTATGTGATCGAAATGTCGTTCTGGCACCGGGAAGGTGGCCACTGGAGCCTTGACATGACGATGGACCTTCGATTTTTGACACTCGACGCAATGGTTTGTCCAGTCCCGGACGTCCAAATGCATTCCTTTCCAAACAAATTTGCGGGACTTGAGCCGTTGTGAAGCTCGCATCCCTGGGTGCGATAAACTGTGTATAGCCTGGAATATTTTCTTACGCCATTCGACCGGTACAATGGGCCGGGGCACTCCCATGGATGTGTCACACAAGAGCGTGGTGCCTGCTGCTTGAAACTTAACATCGGCTACCTGCCAACTGGAAGGCGTGGACCGAAACGCCTGTACTTTGGGATCTGCCAGTTGATCTTCCGCCAATCCGACGAAATCGATGCCCAGGTGAACTGCCTGGGCTGGAGCGCGGGAGAGGCAATCAGCCACGAGATTATCCTTGCCGGACACGTGCCGTAAATCCGTCGTAAATTCGGATATAAATGAGAGGTGGCACTGCTGCCGAGCTGACCAAAGTTCTGCCGCTTTGGCCATCGCGAAAGTGGGCGGCTTGTGGTCCACGAACGCAGTGAACGGGCGCCCTTCTAGGAGAAAACGGAAATGTCGGATGGCCAAAAACAGGGCCAGCAACTCCCTGTCAAAAGTGCTATACTTTCGCTCGTTCTTGCGCAGTTGGCGGCTGAAAAAGGCTAACGGCTGCCAAGTCCCGTCGACCCATTGTTCCTGGACCGCCCCGATGGCATAGTCGGAGGCATCCGTAGTGAGGGCGACTGTCGCGCCCGGGAGTGGGTGTGCAAGCATAGTTGTGTCTGCCAACGCCGCCTTGGTGTCGAGGAACACCTGGTCCATCTGCGGTGTTCAAGTGATAACGTCCTTGCCCGACTTCCCTTTGAGTGCTTCGTACAGGGGCTGCATTAACTGGGCTGCCTTGGGGACGAAACGATGATAAAAATTCACCATCCCCAGAAACTCCTGAAGGGATTTGACTGTGTGAGGCCACGGGAATGCCGTAACTGCCTCTACCTTGGTGGCCAGTGGAATGGCGCCTTCTGAGGTAATCCTGTGCCCCAGAAAGTCAATACTGGTTACCCCAAACTTTCATTTGGCTGGGTTGATGATAAGGCCATGTTGGCTGAGACGGGCAAAGAGTATGCGTAAATGCACCATGTGTTCCTTCGAATCCTTGCTGGCTATGAGAATGTCATCTAAGTAAATGAAAATAAAAGGCAGATCCCGTAACACAGACTCCATTAGCCGTTGGAAGGCCTGAGCCGCGTTTTTCAAATCGAACGACATTCGGAGGAACTCAAACAGCCCAAACGGAGTGATGACCGCTGTTTTAGGGATGTCTTGAGGGTGCACAGGGACTTGATGATATCCGCGGACGAGATCCACTTTGGAAAATACGGAGTTGCCCGCCAGATGTGCTGAAAAATCTTGTATATGTGGTATTGGATACCTGTCCGGTGTAGTGGCCTCGTTTAGGCATCTGTAATCACCGCAAGGCCGCCATCCGCCGCCTGGTTTAGGTACAATGTGCAGTGGGGAGGACTAAGGACTGTCGGAGCGTCGGATGATCCCGAGGTGCTCCATGGTCTGAAACTCAGCCTTTGCAGCTGCAAGCTTGCCGGGTTCTAATCTTTGCGCCCGAGCGTAAACAGGCGATCCTGTTGTGGTGATGTGATGCGCCACACCGTGCCTCATGACTGCAGCTGAAAAAGCCGGCCTGGTGAGCTCCGGGAATTCGCCGAGCAGGCGCGTAAACCTGTCCTGCAATGGAACCGCACAGGCGACCAACCAGGACACGGTGGTGCTGCGGTGGCAGGGCACCGCGTGGAAAGTGGACGCATTAATGAGTCGGCAGTGTTGGACGTCAACCAAAAAGCCATTGGCACAGAAGAAATCGACCCCCACGATGGCCTGCGAGACCTTAGCTGTAATAAACTCCCACACAAAACGTTGTCCGGCGAAGGTTAAATTGACTGTCCGTTTTCCGAACGTGCGAATAGCCGCGCCATTAGCTGCCACGAGGGAAGGACCGTGCCCACCGGATTGTAGATCCAGCTTTGAAGCTGGCAGAATACTGCACTGGGAACCAGTGTCGCACAGGAATCGTCGCCCCATCATGGAATCTGTAATGTAAAGGAGTTTTCCTGCTGAACCGACCACCATGGCAACCTGAACGTGTTTTTCAGACCCTGCTGTCCGTCTCGAAAAGCGCGGGCTTGCTGAAGTCTTTTTTTTCGGGGAGAAACTGCAGGGAGGATGGCAGCATCGAGCTTTGTCGCCAAAACGTGCGTGGTACGCGCACCAGCCTGCTGGAGGAGGGCTGGGCTTTGCTCGCGTGGGGGAAGGGCACCTCGTGGCTGCACAACACTGCTGTGTAACCATAAATATCTTGTCTGCCTCTGCAGCGAGCTCAGCACAGTCCGTGATGGCAGAATTGGCCAAGGCCGCTTGAACTGGTTCAAGTACCTGGCAGAGGAAGAGTTCGCGGAACAAAAAGCATTGGGGCTCCGAACCCAAAAGCGTGAGCATCTGGCTCATCAGTTCCGATGGTTTTGCGTCCCCGAGGCCGGGCATAGAAATAAGCCTGCGTGCGCGCTCCGACTTATTGAGATCAAACACCTGTAGCAAATGAATTTTTAGTGCTTCATACTTGCCCTCAGCCGGTGGATTGCCAAGGAGGCTGACGACCCGCGAGGCCGTGGCGCTGTCGAGAGCGGAGACCACGTAGTAATAACGGGTCGAATCTGCTGTAACCTCCTGGAGTGCAAACTGGGCTTCTGCCTGGAAAAACCATGCTGCTGGTTGCTGTTCCCAGAACTGCGGCAGTTTGAGGGCGACGGCATTCGTGTTCATTATGGAATCTCAACGAAAGTTGTCCGACGAGATCGGGGTCACCAATGTAGGAATGGAGGTTCCTATCCGAATAATGGAGTTCGACTCAGTGAATCAAAATAACAAAGTTTAATAAACAACGAAGTTAGCTAGTAAACTACAGGAGAAGATGTACACAGGTCTGTTCAGGTTGCAAGGCACTCGACGACTGCTGGAAGGTTCTGGAAGCTGATGTCATGACGTCATCGCGTTCTTCGCGCCACTGGCGGTCACGTGATCGGCGTCATGATGTCATCACGCAGAGTGCAGGAGTACATACAGTATAGTTAACAGACAGTTTAAAGGTGCAGTCCACAGCTGCACTACACTGTAGTTAAAGGGATTATTACTAATTGCCCTGAGTCTCTTGGTGGCTCCGCCACACCACAGTCATATCCTGTTTTGTGTTAGTATCAAACATAAAGAAGATGTCTTCATTGACAGCTACTGCCAACAAAAAGCTGCAGCTACACTGAACCCTGCACCCCCCTCCCCACCCCCTGCCCTCCCTTAGTATGAAAATGGCATTTCAAAAGTAGTCTTTATACCATGGGGGAACGCGGCCAAATTCCTGACTCCACACCAGGAGCATAATTTCATGGAATTACCCGCATATTCTAAACATTCACAGGTACTGGGTGATGCTTTTGAGGTTGCAATCTAATCTCAGGTTTCAGATCAGATATAAAACTGATTTTTACTCTACTGATTTATTGCATTATGCAAACCAACTTGATTGGAATTACTACCTTGTAGTCACTTCAAAAATCCATTATTCGCTACTTTGAAGAAACATCGAACCAATAAAACCTCTCTTTTACTTCCCTCCACCTTGCCCTGAAGTTCAAGTTAAAATGAATACCATCAGAAGTAACCGACAGTTACACTGGGAGAGCAGAAACCCCTTCACATTGTGTTTACCGTAAAGCTCTCAGTGTGATATCCAATAGATGAAACATCTGTTTGAAGTTTGCTTTTGCTTATCATCTGACTGAATTGTTAAAATAACTCTGCCAATACCTTTATTGAACTATATCTATTTCATGTGATTTTTATTGATAGAATCCCACAGATTATAATACAACCATGCTCTAAGGGGACTGATTCTTACAAGTATTTTTTGAGTGCACACGTAATGCCAGAAAATAAACTAGATTGTGGCTGTAATCATGTAGTTCTTAGCTTAGTAGATATGCATTAGTATACATCTTGAGCTTTACTGTGGTTTGCGAGAGAAATCCATCTCTGCAACCTCTTTCAGAATGAGATTACACTCATGATCATTCATGAATAACCATGAAATTCTTTCTTTTCTTGCTTGTGTCCCACAGAATCTTTGCATAAACTAACCAAATAACTCCCTTCCAATGGGATCAGGAAGGCAGAGTGGACCAAGTGCTTCCCAGAATCTGGCCTCAGAAAACCAGAACCACTCTGAATGGGTCCTGACATAAAGTAGGTAAGCCTACCTCTTGGATTGGTTACACACCCAGACTAATACAGAGAAACAACAATATGAACATTTACCAGATTCATTGATGAATTCAACCATCTTCAGCTGCTTCATCAATAACTTCCCTCCATCATGAGGTTAGGAGTGGGGCTGTTTACTAGTGATTCCACAGTGTTCAGCTTCAATCACCACTCCTTCGATAATGCCAGTCTACAGAAGGACCTGGGCAATTTAGGCTTCGGTGGACACGTGGCAGATAATGTTAATGCCCCATATGTGCCAGACAATGACTTCCTCCAACAAGAAAAGATCCAACTACAGCTACGACCTTGAATGTCACCACCATCACCAAGCCGCCCACCATCAACATCCTGGAAGTCACCATCGAGCAGATGCTTAACTGCTCCAGTTATATCAACAATGTGGCTACAAAAGCCGGGCAGAAACTGGGTATTTTGTAATGAGGTGGCTCACGTCCTGACCCATTAGCATCTCCCCACCATCTACAAGGCTCAGGTCAGGAGTGTGATGGAAAACTCACCACTCGCCTGATAGGCGCAGCTGCAACAACACTTAAGAAACTCAACACCGTCCAGGACAGAGCAGTCCGATTGATGTCCCTGCCTCTCGATTCAGTATCCACCCAGTGCCTTACTGGTGGACTGTGGCTGCAGTGTGCATTATCTACTGGTGCACTGCAGCAACTCACAAGCTTACTTTACAGCACCTTCCTTCCCTGAGATCTCTACAGCCAAGAAGGACAAGAGTAGCAATCACAAAGGAACATCATCATCGCCAAGCTCCCTCGAAGTCTTACATTATCCTGACTTGGACATACATCGCTGTTCCTTTACTGTCGCTGGGTCAGATTCCCTATCTAACACCATTGTGGGTGTATCATTGAGGGGGCAGCACACGGACTGAGGTGGTTCAAAGAAGTGGTTGACCAGCGCCATCTCAGGGCACCTGGGGATGGGAATAAAAATGTCACCGGTATCCTGAGAATTTTTTTACATCTCTGTTGCGTTGAATCTCCACACATTTCACCACCATTTTTTCTCCATTCTGATCACTCTATCTACTCCACCTCACTGCTGTTATCATTCTGTTCAGTCTACCTGCTCCTCCTCACTGCTGTCAACATTCTGTTCACTCTATCTGCTTCACTCACTGCTGTCATCATTCTGCTCACTCTATCTGTTCCATCTCAATGCTGTCATCATTCTGTTCATTCTATCTGCTTTACTCACAGCTGTCATCATTCAGTTCAGTCTATTTGCACCACCTTACTGCTCTCATCATTCTGTTCACTCCATCTGCTTTACTCACTGCTGTCATCATTCTGCTCACTCTATCTGTTCCACCTCACTGCTGTCATCATTCTGTTCACTCTATCTGCTTCACTCACTGCTGTCATCATTCTGTTCACTCTATCTGCACCAGCTTACTGCTGTCATCATTCTGTTCACTCTATCTGCTTTATTACTGCTGTCATCATTCTGCTCACTCAATATGCTTTACTCTCTGCTGTCATCATTCGGTTAACTCTATCTGCTCCACCTCACTGCTGTCATGATTCTGTTCACTCTATCTGCTTTACTCACTGCTGTCATCCTTCTGTTAACTCTACCTGCTTTACTCACTGCTGTCATCATTCTGTTCACTATCTGCATTCCTCACTGCTTTCATCATTCTGCTCATTCTATCTGCTCCACCTCACTGCTGTCAACATTCTGTTCACTCTAGCTGTTTTACTCGCTGCTCTCATCATTTTGTTCACTCTACCTGCTTTACTCACTGCTGTCATTATTCTGTTCCCTCTCTCTGCTTTACTCATTGCTGTCAACATTCTGTTCACTCTATCTGTTATACTTGCTGCTGTCAACATTCTGTTCATTCTATCTGCATTATTCGCTGCTGTCATCATTCTATTAACTTTATCTGCTTTACTCGCTGCTGTCATCATTCTGTTCCCACTGCCTGCTTTACTCGCTGCTGTCATTATTCTGTTCACTGTCTGCTTTACACAGTGCTGTCATCATTCTGTTCACTTTATCTGCATTACTCACTGCTGTCATCAATCTGCTCACTCTATCTGCTTTACTCACTGCTGCCATCATTCTGATCACTTTATCTGCTTTACTCACTGCTGTCATCTTTCTGTTCACTCTATCTGCTTCACGCCCTACTGTCATCATTCTGTTCACTCTATCTGCTTTACTCATTGCTGTCAGCATTCTGTTCACTCTATCTGCTTTATTTACTGCTGTCTTCATTCTATTCACTCTATCTTATTTACTCACTGCTGTCATCATTCTGTTCACTCTATCTTGTTAATTCACTGCTGTCATCATTCTGTGCACGCTATCTGCTCCACCTCACTGCGGTCATCTTTCTGTTCACTCTTTCTGCTCCCCCTCACTGCTGCCATCACTCTGTTCACCCTGTCTGCTTTACTCGCTGCTGTCATCATTCTGTTCACTCTGTCTGCTTTACTCACTGCTGTCATCATTCTGTTCATTCTATCTGCTTTACTCACTGCTGTCATCATTCTGTTCACACTATCTGCTTTACTCACTGCTGTCATCATTCTGTTCACTCTATCTGCTTTACTTACTGCTGCCATCACTCTGTTCACTCTATCTTCTTAACTCACTGCTGCCATCACTCTGTTTACTCTAACTGCTCCACCTCACTGCTGTCATCATTCTGTGCACTCTATCTGTTTACTCACTGCTGTCATCATTCTTTTCACTCTATCTGATTTACTCACTGCTGTCATCATTCTGTTCACTCAATCTGCTCCACCTCACAGCTGTCATCATTCTGTGCACTCTCTCTGCTCCACCTCACTGCTGTCATCATTCAGTGCACTCTATCTGCTCCACCTCACTGCGGTCATCATTCTGTTTACTCTATCTGCTCCACCTCACTGCTGTCATCATTCTGTTCAGTCTATCTGCTTTATTCTCTGCTGCCATCATTCTGTTCACTCTATCTGCTTGACTCACTGCTGTCATTATTTTGTTCACTCTATTTGCTTTAATCACTGCTGTCATCATTCTGTTCACCCTAACAGTTCCACCTCACTGCTGTCATCATTCTGTGCACTCTATCTGCTTTACTCACTGCTGTCAACATTCTGTTCAAACTATCTGCTTTACTCACTGCTGTCAACATTCTGTTCACCCTATCTGCTTTACTCACTGCTGTCATCATTCGGTTCACTCTATCGGCTTTACCCAATGCTGTCATCATTCCGCTCACTCTGTCTACTTTACACATTGCTTTCATCATTCTGTTCACCCTATCTGCTTTACTCACTGCTGGCATCATTCTGTACACTGTACCTGTTTTACTCACTGCAGTAATCATTCTGTTCACTCTATCAGCTCCACCTCACTACTGTCATCATTCTGTTCAGTCTATCTGCTTTATTCTCTGCTGCCATCATTCTGTTAATTCTATCTGCTTTACTCACTGCTGTCATTATTTTGTCCACTCTAAATGCTTTAATCACTGCTGTCATCATTCTGTTCACCCTACCTGCTCCACCTCACAGCTGTCATCATTCTATGCACTCTATCTGCTCCACCTCACTGCTGTCATCGTTCGGTTCACTCTATCTGCTTTACTCACTGCTATCATCATTCTGTTCATTCTATCTGCTTTACTCACTGCTGTCATCCTACTGTTCACTCTAGCTGCTTCACTCCCTGCTGTCATCATTCTGTTCAGTCTAGCTGCTTTACTCACTGCAGTCATCATTCTGTTCACTCTATCTGCTTTAATCACTGCTGTCATCATTCAGTTCACTTGATCTGCTCCAGCTCACTGCTTTCATCATTCTGTTCACTCTACCTGCTTTACTCGCTACTGCCACGATTCTGTTCGCTCTATCTGCTCCACCTCACTGCTGTCATCATTTTGTTCACTCTATCTGCTTTACTCCCTGCTGTCATCATTCTGCTCACTCTATCTGCTTTACCCACTACTGTCATCATTCTGTTCACTCTATCTGCTTTACTCAGTGCTCTCATCATTCTGCTCACTCTATCTGCTACAACTCACTGCTGTCATCATTCTGTTCACTCTCTCTGCTATACTCCCTGCTGTCATCATTCTCTTCACTCTATCTGCTTTTCTCGCTGCAGTCATCATTCTGTTCACAGTATCTGCTTACTCACTGCTGTCATCATTCTCTTCACTCTGCCTGCTGTACTCACTGCAGTCATCATAATGTTCACTCTGTGGCCTAGAAATTCAGTTGCTTGCGCCAGCCGGTAGCGCCTTAGGAGGAGTAGATGTTGGGCGCTAGGCGGCTAGCGGCCAGGCGCAGCGCGATCTGCGCCTCTCCCCAACTTCACTCATGATTTAGCGGCGGCGCAAAATCTTTGCGCCTACTCAGCTGCGCACGCAGATCCTGGCGTCATTTCCTCGTGCAACGCCCTCTGTGCGCCCCAAACCGGAAATTCAGTCGCGACGCCCTATTGTGCGCCTGGCGCCCCTAGCGACTGGTAGAGGGGAACGGTTCTCAGTCGATGCGGGGCGCGGTGGGCGCAAATTAAAGGGCACTCCTCCTGCACTAGAAAAGGCTGCCATTTCGCAGCACTCCTTCTTGAGAGACGGATCTTTGCAGAGAGACCAAGTTAGAGAGCTTTCTGCTTTGGCTCAACACTCGGACAGGTACTTGTGGCTTCAGGCCACAGCTTTCCACTTGTCTTTGCCTTCATTGACATTTCATTGTTTGCCAACATATAATGTGGGCTGCAATGGGTGCAAACGCTGGCCTTCTCCATTGCATCCAAAAGGCTCACAGACGCCGTGAGAGAGTGGCAGTCCTGGCTAGACGGAGAGGGGGCAACAGGCGTCGGGAACGGAGGCCTTACCCACCCAGGGTATACCGCCAGCAGTTCTCCTATCTGAACATGCCTGACGAGCAGTGTGTTCGGAGGCTGCGATTCCGAAGGGAGGTGGTCACAGAGATCTGCCACCTGCTTGGCGGTGATCTGCAGCCACATCTGAGGAGCAGTACGTCTCTGTCGGTGGCAGTGAAGGTGACGGTGCCTCTCAACTTCTATGCCACCGGCTCCTTCCATTCCGCTACTGGGGACATTTCCAACATCTCCCAGTTCGCCGTGCATTGCAGCATCCGCCAGGTGACCAATGCCCTTTTCAAAAGGAGACGTCAGTTCATCTCCTTCTCCCTGGCCCTTGCCAAGCAGCAACAGCGTGCAATGGGCTTTGCAGCATTCGCGGGCTTCCCCATGGTGCAGGGCGCCATTGACTGCACGCATGTGGCTTTGCGGGCACCTCTGGAGAATTCCGAGGATTACCGCAACCGGAAGGGCTACCATTCGCTCAACGTCCAGCTGGTGTGTGACCACAGGCAGCTCATCCTAGCTGTCAATGCCGGCTTTCCAGGCAGCAGCCACGATGCCTTCATCCTGCGCCAGACTTCTGTGGCAGACATGTTCCAGGCCCAGCCTCACCCACGAGGATGGCTTCTCGGGGACAAAGGCTATCCTTTGTGTACCTGGCTTTTGACCCCCCTCCGTGCGCCCAGCACCCCTGCTGAAGAGGGATACAACGACAGCCATCAAGCGACCAGGAACATCATTGAGCAAACAATCGGCGTCCTGAAGCAACGGTTCCGCTGTCTGGATCGTTCCGGTGGAGCCCTACAATATTCGCCGGAGCGAGTCTCCCATTTCGTGGTCGTGTGCTGCATGCTGCACAACCTGGCTATCCGCAGGACTCAGCCGCTGCCACCAGAGATTGGAGGACCACCTGAGGAGGAAGAGGAGGAGGAGGAGGAGGAGGACCAGCACAGGAGGGAGGCAGAAAGTGCAAGGGCCGCCCGTCGCCGGCTTATTGAACGTCGGTTCTAGGCCCCCTCTCAGGGAATGGCTTGTGCCAATGTCAGCAGATGAATGTAGCCGCTCCACAAGCCCTCAGCCGAGCAGGACTTGCAAAAAAAACCATGCACAGTGCGATTTAAGAACATTAATTTATTGCAAACCTCTGCCCTTCCCACATTACAACCTCATGTTGAGAAGCCCCCTCCAAAAACACAAAACTAACAGTCTCGGCCTTACAAAAACAAAGAAAGACACCAGTCTCGGCCTTACAAAAACAAAGAAAGACACCAGTCTCGGCCTTACAAAAACACAACTACACCAGTCTCGGCCTTTCAACAAACACAAAGCATTTGTGCAGACCTTCTACTTTTTGCCCTGCGAGTGCGATGCCTTTCGCATCCTTGTCTGGCCCCTGCCCGCCCTGCAGCTCCTCCTCAATGGGAGCCCAGTGGCTGCAGCAAGGCTGGGGGAAGGCTGCTGAGGGTCAGATGGCGAGACGGCACATGCCCTTGGGGGTCGGCCTGCACCAGCTCTGGCCCTGGAGGGGCCGGCTGCTGACTGCTCCAACTCTGCTTGGGTGGCAGCAGTCTGTCCAGCGGCTCGTGGCAGCTGCAATGGCGGAGTGGCAGTGTCGGCTGCAGGAATGGTGCCAACCTGACAGATCGCAGGTGTTCCCTGGTTGCCTGATACATTGGCACTCGCACGGGCCAGCACTGCAGCATGCGCAGCAAACAGCTGAAGAACAGACTGCTGGGCTGCTGCTGCGCGGCGAGTGCCCTGGCGATGCCTGGCTGATCCAGCGAGGATGGCAGCAGTTAGTGCCCGTGTGGCCCTGGTCTGTGTCCGCATGACAACAGCCAGTGAATGGACGGCACGACTGAGCGCTTGGCTCGAAGCCGCCTGTGCTGCCTCGAAGTCCTGTAGACTCCTGGCCTGTGCTGCTCCAAATTGCTGCACACTCCTTGACAGAGACTCAATGGAGTCAGGCATCCTTGCCACTGCAGCCATGAGCTCATTGTGCCTGCGCTCAGCCTGGATGGCCATTTCCTCCAGGAGCCACACCTCCTCTGCGCTCACCATCGCAGGACTGGAGGCCGCACTCACCCTCTGGGGAGAAGTCCGCTGAGCTTCCCCACCCCTCCCGCATTGCTGCAGGCCGCTGGGCCCCAGATCTTCACTCTCCTCCGACCCTTCCCCCCAGCTCCCCTCCAGGGAAGACGTGTCCCCTTCATCGCCATGGGCTGGCGCGGCTGAGGGTGGCACTGATGGGCCGGCTTCCTCTTCCTCCTCCTCGAATTCGGAATCGCTGACAGTGGCAGCTTGAGGGCCCGCCTCCTCACCTGGCGATTCACCATCTGAAAGCAGGAAGGCACAAGAGTAGCTTTAGAGTGAGGACAGGGCGGCAGCGAGGGAGGCATGAGTGCTGCCATGCACTGCATTGGTCGGACAGTGGCAAAGGATGCTGATCTGAGGCGCAAGTGGAAAGAGAGAGGTCAAAAAGGTGATGCCCTTACCATTGGTGCCCAGAACAGGGTCGGCATCTCCACTGGCGACGGGTCCAATCAGCCGGCCTGCCATAATGCGCTCCACACGCTGGTCGAGGTCGGAGAGCTCTTTGACGTCAGGGCGGCCTCCCCCGGTCTCACTTAGTTTCCGCCGGTTGTGCGCCACCTTGGCCTGCAAGAGAAAGGACGGCCTCTAAGTACAGTGTGAAGCCCTGATCTTGTCTGCACTGCCTCCCATGGTTGAATAGCTTGTACAGTGTGTAAAGTGCTGAATGTGCAAGTGATTTTCATGACAGTCCCATAGCTGCTGGATGAGGGCTGGCCATTAGGGCTTTCAGGTCCCTTTGCCCATAAACTGAGGTGCACATGCAGGGATGAGGAGGACACTGGAAAGGGTACTCACCCTGACAACCCGAGTGAGGTCGTTGAACTTTTTCCGGCATTGCACAGGAGTCCTGGCAACCACGCTGTTGGAAGTCACCCTGTTTGAGACCTCCCTCCAGGCTTTCCGGTAGACGCTGGGCAGCGGCCTCCTGCCACCTTCTGGGAACAGAACACGGCACCTGCGCTCCACTCCGCCAACCAGCACCATCAGGTCACCGTCGCTGAAGCGCTGTGCTCTCTCCCTGACCTTCTCCATAGCCCTGGGTGTTGTGCAGATGAAGCAGAAGTGGTCAGGCCTAGGTTGAGGGCTGCAGTGTGCAGGGCGTGGCAGGCAAACAAATCCACCCTCCCCCTTTAAGAGCTGACCGGCGCCAGAGTGTCTGCCGTCAATCAACAACACGCCGCACCTGCGCTGCGCCCGGCCTCGGGGGTATCGCTCAGCACCGCCGGCTTAGCGCCTAAAGATAGTCGTGCATCGCCTGTTTTAGCGCAGCAGCAACCTCTTGGGGCGATGCAACTGAATACCGGCGAAGGTGGCGCGACTTTGCGCCAGGCGCAAACTTTAGCGGCCGGCCGACTTTAGCGCCCCAAACGTGGCTATAATGAATTTCTGGGCCTATCTGCCTTACTCACTGCTGTCATCATTCTGTTCACTCTGCCTGCTTTACTCACTGCTGTCATCATTCTGTTCACTCTATCTGCTTTATTCACTGCTGTCATTATTCTGCTCACTCTATCTGCTTTATTCTCGGCTGCCATCATTCTCTTCACTCTGTCTGCTTTACTCGCTGCTGTCATCATTCTGTCCACTCTGTCTGCTTTACTCACTGCTGTCATCATTCTGTTCACTCTATCTGCTTTACTCATTGCTGTCATCATTCTGTTCACTATCAGATTAATTCACTGCTGTTATCATTCTGCGCACTCTATCTGCTTTACTCACTGCTGTCATTATTTTGTTCACTCTATCTGCTTTACTCACTGCTATCATCATTCTGTTCACTCTATCTTCTTTACTCCATGCTGTCATAATTCTGTTCTCTCTCTCTGCTTTACTCACTGCTGGCATCATTCTGTTCACTCTACCTGTTTTAGTCACTGCTGTCATCATTCTGTTCACTCTATCTGCTTTACTCACTGCTGTCATCATTCTGTTCACACTATCTGCTTTACTCACTGCTGTCAACATTCTGTTCACCCTATCTGCTTTACTCACTGCTGTCATTATTTTGTTCACTCTATCTGCTTTATTCATTGCTATAATAATTCTGCTCACTCTGTCTACTTTACACACTGCTGTCAACAGTCTGCTCACCCTTTCTGCTTTACTCACTGCTGTCATTATTTTGTTCACTCTATCTGCTTTTCACACTGCTCTGATCATTCTGCTCACTCTATCTACTCCACCTCACTGCTGTCATCATTCTGTTCACTCTATCTGCTTTACACCTGCTGTCATCATTCTGTTCAATCTAGCTGCTTTACTCGCTGCTGTCATCATTCTGTTCACTCTATCTGCTTTACTCACTGCTGTCATCATTCTGTTCACTCTATCTGCTTTACTCACTGCTGTCACAATTCTGCTCACTCTGGCTACTTTACACACTGCTCTCATCATTCTGTTCAATCTATCTGATTTACTCACTGCTGTCTTCATTCTGTTCACTCTATCTGCTCCACCTCACTGCTGTCATCATTCTATTCACTCTACCTGTTTTACACACTGCAGTCGTCCTTCTGTTCACCCTATCTGCTTTACTCACTGCTGTCATCATTCTGTTCACTCTATCTGCTTTACTCACTGCTGTCATCATTCTGTTCACTCAATGTGCTTTACTCACTGCGGTCATCATTCTGTTCACTCTATCTGCTCCACCGCACTGCTGTCATTATTCTGTTCTCTCTCTCTGCTTTACTCACTGCTGTCATCATTCTGTTCTCTCTCTCTGCTTTACTCACTGCTGTCATCATTCTGTTCACTCAATGTGCTTTACTCACTGCTGTCATCATTCTGTTCACTCTATCTGCTCCACCTCACAGCTGTCATGATTCTGTTCACTCTATCTGCTTTACTCACTGCTGTCATCCTACTGTTCACTCTAGCTGCTTCACTCCCTGCAGTCATCATTCTGTTCACTCGATCTGCTTTACTCACTGCTGTCATCATTCAGTTCACTCTATCTGCTCCACCTCACTGCTGTCATCATTCTGTTCACTCTATCTGTTTTATTCACTGCTGTCATTATTCTGTTCACTCTATCTGCTTTATTCTCGGCTGCCATCATTCTCTTCACTCTGTCTGCTTTACTCGCTGCTGTCATCATTCTGTCCACTCTGTCTGCTTTACTCACTGCTGTCATCATTCTGTTCACTCTATCTGCTTTACTCATTGCTGTCATCATTCTGTTCACTATCAGATTAAGTCACTGCTGTTATCATTCTGTGCACTCTATCTGCTTTACTCACTGCTGTCATTATTTTGTTCACTCTATCTGCTTTACTCACTGCTATCATCATTCTGTTCACTCTATCTTCTTTACTCACTGCTGTCATCATTCTGTTCTCTCTCTCTGCTTTACTCACTGCTGGCATCATTCTGTTCACTCTACCTGTTTTGCTCACTGCTGTCATCATTCTGCTCACTCTATCTGCTTTACCCTCTGCTGTCATCATTCTGTTCACACTATCTGCTGTACTCACTGCTGTCATTATTTTGTTCTCTCTATCTGCTTTACTCACTGCTATCATAATTCTGCTCACTCTGTCTACTTTACACACTGCTGTCAACATTCTGCTCACCCTATCTGCTTTACTCACTGCTGTCATCATTCTGTTCACTCTATCTGCTTTACTAACTGCTGTCACTATTCTGCTCACTCTGTCTACTTTACACACTGCTCTCATCATTCTGTTCACCCTATCTGCTTTACTCACTGCTGTCATCATTCTGTTCACTCTATCTGATTTACTCACTGCTGTCTTCATTCTGTTCACTCTATCTGCTCCACCTCACTGCTGTCATCATTCTATTCACTCTACCTGCTTTACTCACTGCTGTCATCATTCTGTTCACTCTATCTGCTTTACTCACTGCTCTCATCATTCTGTTCACTCAATGTGCTTTACTCTCTGCTGTCATCATTCTGTTCACTCTATCTGCTTTACACGCTGCTGTCATCATTCTGTTCACTCTATCTGTTTTACTCACTGCTGTCATCATTCTCTTCACTCTGCCTGCTGTACTCACTGCAGTCATCATTCTGTTCACTCAAAGTGCTTTACTCACTGCTGTCATCATTCTGTTCACTCAATCTGCTTTACTCACTGCTGGCACAATTCTGTTCACTCTACCTGTTTTACTCACTGCTGTCATGATTCTGTTCACTCTATCTGCTTTACTCACTGCTGTCATCCTACTGTTCACTCCAGCTGCTTCACCCCCTGCTGTCATTATTCTGTTCACTCTAGGTGCTTTACTCACTGCAGTCATCATTCTGTTCACTCTATCTGCTTTACTCACTGCTGTCATCATTCAGTTCACTCTATCTGCTCCACCTCACTGCTGTCATCATTTTGTTCACTCTAACTGCTTTACTCCCTGCTTTCATCATTCTGCTCACTCTATCTGCTTTACCCACTACTATCATCATTCTGTTCACTCTATCTGCTTTACTCAGTGCTCTCATCATTCTGCTCACTCTATCTGCTACAACTCACTGCTGTCATCATTCTGTTCACTCTCTCTGATTAACTCCCTGCTGTCATCATTCTCTTCACTGTATCTGCTTTTCTCGCTGCAGTCATCATTCTGTTCACTCTATCTGCTTTACGCACTTCAGTCATCATTCTCTTCACTCTGCCTGCTGTACTCACTGCAGTCATCATTCTGTTCACTCTATGGCCTAGAAATTCATTTGCTTGCGCCAGCCGGTAGCGCCTTAGGAGGAGTAGATGTTGGGCGCTAGGCGGCTAGCGGCCGGGCGCAGCGCGATCTGCGCCTCTCCCCAACTTCACTCATGATTTAGCGGCGGCGCAAAATCTTTGTGCCTACTCAGCTGCGCACGCAGATCCTGACGTCATTTCCTCGTGCAACGCCCTCTGTGCGCCCCAAACCGGAAATTCAGTCGCGACGCCCTATTGTGCGCCTGGCGCCCCTAGCGACTGGTAGAGGGGAACGGTTCTCAGTCGATGCAGGGCGCGGGGGGCGCAAATTAAAGGGCACTCCTCCTGCACTAGAAAAGGCTGCCATTTCGCAGCACTCCTTCTTGAGAGACGGATCTTTGCAGAGAGACCAAGTTAGAGAGCTTTCTGCTTTGGCTCAAGACTCGGACAGGTACTTGTGGCTTCAGGCCACAGCTTTCCACTTGTCTTTGCCTTCATTGACATATCATTGTTTGCTAACATATAATGGGGGCTGCAATGGGTGCAAACGCTGGCCTTCTCCATTGCATCCAAAAGGCTCACAGACGCCGTGAGAGAGTGGCAGTCCTGGCTAGACGGAGAGGGGGCAACAGGCGTCGGGAACGGAGGCCTCCCCCACCCAGGGTATACCGCCAGCAGCTCTCCTATCTGAACATGTCTGACGAGCAGTGTGTTCGGAGGCTGCGATTCTGAAGGGAGGTGGTCACAGAGATCTGCCACCTGCTTGGCGGTGATCTGCAGCCACATCTGAGGAGCAGGACGTCTCTGTCGGTGGCAGTGAAGGTGACGGTGCCTCTCAACTTCTATGCCACCGGCTCCTTCCAATCCGCTACTGGGGACATTTCCAACATCTCCCAGTTCGCCGTGCATTGCAGCATCCGCCAGGTGACCATTGCCCTTTTCAAAAGGATACGTCAGTTCACCTCCTTCTCCATGGCCCTTGCCAAGCAGCAACAGCGTGCAATGGGCTTTGCAGCATTCGCGGGCTTCCCCATGGTGCAGGGCGCCATTGACTGCACGCATGTGGCTTTGCGGGCACCTCTGGAGAATTCCGAGGATTACCGCAACCGGAAGGGCTACCATTCGCTCAACGTCCAGCTGGTGTGTGACCACAGGCAGCTCATCCTAGCTGTCAATGCCGGCTTTCCAGGCAGCAGCCACGATGCCTTCATCCTGCGCCAGACTTCTGTGGCAGACATGTTCCAGGCCCAGCCTCACCCACGAGGATGGCTTCTCGGGGACAAAGGCTATCCTTTGTGTACCTGGCTAATGACCCCGCTCCGTGCGCCCAGCACCCCTGCTGAAGAGGGATACAACGACAGCCATCAAGCGACCAGGAACATCATTGAGCAAACAATCGGCGTCCTGAAGCAACGGTTCCGCTGTCTGGATCGTTCCGGTGGAGCCCTACAATATTCGCCGGAGCGAGTCTCCCATTTCGTGGTCGTGTGCTGCATGCTGCACAACCTGGCTATCCGCAGGACTCAGCCACTGCCACCAGAGATTGGAGGACCACCTGAGGAGGAAGAGGAGGAGGAGGAGGTGGAGGACCAGCACAGGAGGGAGGCAGGAAGTGCAAGGGCCGCCCATCGCCGGCTTATTGAACGTCGGTTCTAGGCCCCCTCTCAGGGAATGGCTTGTGCCAATGTCAGCAGATGATTGTAGCCGCTCCACAAGCCCTCAGACGAGCAGGGCAACCAGGACTTGCAAAAAAAACCATGCACAGTGCGATTTAAGAACATTAATTTATTGCAAACCTCTGCCCTTCCCACATTACAACCTCATGTTGAGAAGCCCCCTCCAAAAACACAAAACTAACAGTCTCGGCCTTACAAAAACAAAGAAAGACACCAGTCTCGGCCTTACAAAAACACAACTACACCAGTCTCGGCCTTTCAGCAAACACAAAGCATTTGTGCAGACCTTCTACTTTTTGCCCTGCGAGGGCGATGCCTTTCGCATCCTTGCCTGGCCCCTGCCCGCCCTGCAGCTCCTCCTCATTGGGAGCCCAGTGGCTGCAGCAAGGCTGGGGGAAGGCTGCTGAGGGTCAGATGGCGAGACGGCAGATGCCCTTGGGGGTCGGCCTGCACCAGCTCTGGCCCTGGAGGGGCCGGCTGCTGACTGCTCCAACTCTGCTTGGGTGGCAGCAGTCTGTCCAGCGGCTCGTGGCAGCTGCAATGGCGGAGTGGCTGTGTCGGCTGCAGGAATGGTGCCAACCTGACAGATCGCAGGTGCTCCCTGGTCGCCTGATACATTGGCACTCGCACGGGCCAGCACTGCAGCATGCGCAGCAAACAGCTGAAGAACAGACTGCTGGGCTGCTGCTGCGCGGCGAGTGCCCTGGCGATGCCTGGCTGATCTAGCGAGGGTGGCAGCAGTTAGTGCCCGTGTGGCCCTGGTCTGTGTCCGCATGACAACAGCCAGTGAATGGACGGCACGACTGAGCGCTTGGCTCGAAGCCGCCTGTGCTGCCGCGAAGTCCTGTAGACTCCTGGCCTGTGCTGCTCCGAATTGCTGCACACTCCTTGACAGAGACTCAATGGAGTCAGGCATCCTTGCCACTGCAGCCATGAGCTCATTGTGCCTGCGCTCAGCCTGGATGGCCATTTCCTCCAGGAGCCGCACCTCCTCTGCGCTCACCGTCGCAGGACTGGAGGCCGCACTCACCCTCTGGGGAGAAGTCCGCCGAGCTTCCCCACCCCTCCCGCATTGCTGCAGGCCGCTGGGCCCCGGATCTTCACTCTCCTCCGGCCTCGGGGGTATCGCTCAGCACCGCCGGCTTAGCGCCTAAAGATAGTCGTGCATCGCCTGTTTTAGCGCAGCAGCAACCTTTTGGGGCGATGCGACTGAATATCGGCGAAGGTGGCGCGACTTTGCGCCAGGCGCATACTTCAGCGGCCGCCCGACTTTAGCGCCCCGAACGTGGCTATACTGAATTTCTGGGCCTATCTGCTTTACTCACTGCTGTCATCATTCTGTTCACTCTGCCTGCTTTGCTCACTGCTGTCATCATTCTGTTCACTCTATCTGCTTTATTCTCGGCTGCCATCATTCTCTTCACTCTGTCTGCTTTACTCGCTGCTGTCATCATTCTGTCCACTCTGTCTGCTTTACTCACTGCTGTCATCTTTCTGTTCACTCTATCTGCTTTACTAACTGCTGTCATCATTCTGTTCACTCTATCTGCTTTACTCACTGCTGTCATTATTTTGTTCACTCTATCTGCTTTACTCACTGCTATCATCATTCTGTTCACTCGATCTTCTTTACTCACTGCTGTCATCATTCTGTTCTCTCTCTCTGCTTTACTCACTGCTGGCATCATTCTGTTCACTCTACCTGTTTTAGTCACTGCTGTCATCATTCTGTTCACTCTATCTGCTTTACTCACTGCTGTCATCATTCTGTTCACACTATCTGCTTTACTCACTGCTGTCAACATTCTGTTCACCCTATCTGCTTTACTCACTGCTGTCATTATTTTGTTCACTCTATCTGCTTTACTCACTGCTATAATAATTCTGCTCACTCTGTCTACTTTACACACTGCTGTCAACATTCTGCTCACCCTATCTGCTTTACTCACTGCTGTCATTATTTTACTCACTCTATCTGCTTTTCACACTGCTCTGATCATTCTGCTCACTCTCTCTGCTCCACCTCACTGCTGTCATCATTCTGTTCACTCTATCTGCTATATACCTGCTGTCATCATTCTGTTCAATCCAGCTGCTTTACTCGCTGCTGTCATCATTCTGTTCACTCTATCTGAATTACTCACCCTTCTCATCATTCTGTTCACTCTATCTGCTTTACTCACTGCTGTCATCATTCTGTCCACTCTATCTGATTTACTCACTGCTGTCATCATTCTGTTCACTCCACCTGCTTTACACACTGCAGTCGTCCTTCTGTTCACCCTATCTGCTTTACTCACTGCTGTCATCATTCTGTTCACTCTATCTGCTTTACTCCCTGCTGTCATCATTCTGTTCACTCAATGTGCTTTACTCACTGCGGTCATCATTCTGTTCACTCTATATGCTCCACCGCACTGCTGTCATTATTCTGTTCTCTCTCTCTGCTTTACTCACTGCTGTCATCATTCTGTTCTCTCTCTCTCTGCTTTACTCACTGCTGTCATCATTCTGTTCACTCAATGTGCTTTACTCACTGCTGCCATCATTCTGTTCACTCTATCTGCTCCACCTCACAGCTGTCATGATTCTGTTCACTCTATCTGCTTTACTCACTGCTGTCATCCTACTGTTCACTCTAGCTGCTTCACTCCCTGCAGTCATCATTCTGTTCACTCGATCTGCTTTACTCACTGCTGTCATCATTCAGTTCACTCTATCTGCTCCACCTCACTGCTGTCATCATTCTGCTCACTCTATCTGCTTTACTCACTGCTGTCATCATTCTGTTCACTCTATCTGCTTTACACAGTGCTCTCATCATTCTGCTCACTCCATCTGCTCCAACTCACTGCTGTCACCATTCTGTTCACTCTCTCTGCTTTACTCCCTGCTGTCATCATTCTGTTCACTCTATCTGCTTTACACAGTGCTCTCATCATTCTGCTCACTCCATCTGCTCCAACTCACTGCTGTCATCATTCTGTTCACTCTCTCTGCTTTACTCCCTGCTGTCATCATTCTTTTCACTCTATCTGCTTTACGCACTGCTGTCATCATTCTCTTCACTCTGCCTGCTGTACTCACTGCAGTCATCATTCTGTACACTTTATCTGCTCCCCCTCACTGCTGTCATTATTCGGTTCAGTCTATCTGCTTTATTCTCAGCTGCCATCATTCTCTTCACTCTGTCTGCTTTACTTGCTGCCGTCATCATTCTTTCCACTCTGTCTGCTTTACTCACTGCTGTCATCATTCTGTTCACTCTATCTGCTTCACTCACTGCTGTCAGCATTGTGTTCCCTCTCTCTACTCCTCCTCACTTCTGTCATCATTCTGTTCACTCCATCTTCTTTACTCAACTGTCATCATTCTGCTCACTCTATCTGCTCCAACTCACTGCTGTCATCATTCTGTTCACACTATCTGCTTTACTCACTGCTGTCATTATTTTGTTCACTCTATCTGCTTTACTCACTGCTATCATCATACTGTTCACTCTATCGTCTTTACTCACTGCTGTCATCATTCTGTTCTCTCTCTCTGCTTTACTCACTGCAGTCATCATTCTGTACACTTTATCTGCTCCCCCTCACTGCTGTCATTATTCGGTTCAGTCTATCTGCTTTATTCTCGGCTGCCATCATTCTCTTCACTCTGTCTGCTTTACTTGCTGCCGTCATCATTCTTTCCACTCTGTCTGCTTTACTCACTGCTGTCATCATTCTGTTCACTCTATCTGCTTCACTCACTGCTGTCAGCATTGTGTTCCCTCTCTCTACTCCTCCTCACTTCTGTCATCATTCTGTTCACTCCATCTTCTTTACTCAACTGTCATCATTCTGCTCACTCTATCTGCTCCAACTCACTGCTGTCATCATTCTGTTCACACTATCTGCTTTACTCACTGCTGTCATTATTTTGTTCACTCTATCTGCTTTACTCACTGCTGTCATCATTCTGTTCACTCAATGTGCTTTACTCACTGCGGTCATCATTCTGTTCACTCTATATGCTCCACCGCACTGCTGTCATTATTCTGTTCTCTCTCTCTGCTTTACTCACTGCTGTCATCATTCTGTTCTCTCTCTCTCTGCTTTACTCACTGCTGTCATCATTCTGTTCACTCAATGTGCTTTACTCACTGCTGCCATCATTCTGTTCACTCTATCTGCTCCACCTCACAGCTGTCATGATTCTGTTCACTCTATCTGCTTTACTCACTGCTGTCATCCTACTGTTCACTCTAGCTGCTTCACTCCCTGCAGTCATCATTCTGTTCACTCGATCTGCTTTACTCACTGCTGTCATCATTCAGTTCACTCTATCTGCTCCACCTCACTGCTGTCATCATTCTGCTCACTCTATCTGCTTTACTCACTGCTGTCATCATTCTGTTCACTCTATCTGCTTTACACAGTGCTCTCATCATTCTGCTCACTCCATCTGCTCCAACTCACTGCTGTCACCATTCTGTTCACTCTCTCTGCTTTACTCCCTGCTGTCATCATTCTGTTCACTCTATCTGCTTTACACAGTGCTCTCATCATTCTGCTCACTCCATCTGCTCCAACTCACTGCTGTCATCATTCTGTTCACTCTCTCTGCTTTACTCCCTGCTGTCATCATTCTTTTCACTCTATCTGCTTTACGCACTGCTGTCATCATTCTCTTCACTCTGCCTGCTGTACTCACTGCAGTCATCATTCTGTACACTTTATCTGCTCCCCCTCACTGCTGTCATTATTCGGTTCAGTCTATCTGCTTTATTCTCGGCTGCCATCATTCTCTTCACTCTGTCTGCTTTACTTGCTGCCGTCATCATTCTTTCCACTCTGTCTGCTTTACTCACTGCTGTCATCATTCTGTTCACTCTATCTGCTTCACTCACTGCTGTCAGCATTGTGTTCCCTCTCTCTACTCCTCCTCACTTCTGTCATCATTCTGTTCACTCCATCTTCTTTACTCAACTGTCATCATTCTGCTCACTCTATCTGCTCCAACTCACTGCTGTCATCATTCTGTTCACACTATCTGCTTTACTCACTGCTGTCATTATTTTGTTCACTCTATCTGCTTTACTCACTGCTATCATCATACTGTTCACTCTATCGTCTTTACTCACTGCTGTCATCATTCTGTTCTCTCTCTCTGCTTTACTCACTGCAGTCATCATTCTGTACACTTTATCTGCTCCCCCTCACTGCTGTCATTATTCGGTTCAGTCTATCTGCTTTATTCTCGGCTGCCATCATTCTCTTCACTCTGTCTGCTTTACTTGCTGCCGTCATCATTCTTTCCACTCTGTCTGCTTTACTCACTGCTGTCATCATTCTGTTCACTCTATCTGCTTCACTCACTGCTGTCAGCATTGTGTTCCCTCTCTCTACTCCTCCTCACTTCTGTCATCATTCTGTTCACTCCATCTTCTTTACTCAACTGTCATCATTCTGCTCACTCTATCTGCTCCAACTCACTGCTGTCATCATTCTGTTCACACTATCTGCTTTACTCACTGCTGTCATTATTTTGTTCACTCTATCTGCTTTACTCACTGCTATCATCATACTGTTCACTCTATCGTCTTTACTCACTGCTGTCATCATTCTGTTCTCTCTCTCTGCTTTACTCACTGCTGGCATCATTCTGTTCTCTCTACCTGTTTTACACACTGCTGTCATCATGCTTTTCACTCTATCTGCTTTACTCTCTGCTGACATCATTCTGTTCAACCGATCTGCTCTATTCACTGCTGTCATCATTTTGTTCACTCGATCTGCTTTACTCACTGCTGTCATCATTCTGCTCACTCTATCTATGTTATACACTGCTGTCATCATTCTGTTCACTCTATCTGCTTTACTCACTGCTGTCATCATTCGGTTCACTCTATCTGCTTTACTCACTGCTGTCATCATTCTTTTCACTCTATCTGCTTTTCTCCCTGCTGTCATCATTCTGTTCACTCGACCTGCTTTATACACTGCAGTCATCATTCTGTTCACTCTGTCTGCTTTACTCGCTACTGTCATCATTCTGTTTGCTCTATTTGCTCCACCTCACTGCTGTCATCATTCTGTGCACTCTATCTGCTTTACTCACTGCTGTTATCATTCTGCTGACTCGTTCTGCTTTACTCGCTGCTGTCATCAATCTGTTCACTCTGCCTGCTTTACTCACTGCTATCATCATTCTGCTCACTCTATCTACTTTACTCACTGCTGTCATCATTCTATTCACTCAATGTGCTTTACTCACTGCTGTCATTATTTTGTTCACTCTATCTGCTTTACTCACTGCTGTCATCATTCTGTTCTCTCCCTCTGCTTTACTCACTGCTGGCATCATTCTGTTCTCTCTACCTGTTTTACTCACTGCTGTCATCATGCTGTTCACTCTATCTGCTTTACTCTCTGCTGACATCATTCTGTTCAACGGATCTGCTTTATTCACTGCTGTCATCATTTTGTTCAGTCGAACTGCTTTACTCACTGCTGTTATCATTCTGCTGACTCGTTCTGCTTTACTCGCTGCTGTCATCAATCTGTTCACTCTGCCTGCTTTACTCACTGCTATCATCATTCTGCTCACTCTATCTACTTTACTCACTGCTGTCATCATTCTATTCACTCAATGTGCTTTACTCTCTGCTGTCATCATTCTGTTCACTCTCTCTGATTTACTCTCTGCTGTCATCATTCTGTTCACTCTATCTGCTTTAGTCACTGCTATCATCATTCTGTTCACTCTATCTGCGTTACTCGCTGCTGTCATCATTCTGTTCACTATCTGTTTTACTCACGGCTGTCATCATTCTGTTCACTCTAACTGCTCCACCTCACTGCTGTCATCATTCTGTGCACTCTATCTGTTTACTCACTGCTGTCATCATTCTGTTCACTCTATCTTCTTTACTCACTGCAGTCATCATTCTGTTCACTCAATCTTCTCCACCTCACAGCTGTCATCATTCTGTTCACTCTATCTGCTCCACCTCACTGCTGTCATCATTCGGTTCACTCTATCTTCTTTACTCACTGCTGTCATCAGTCTGTTCACTCTATCTTCTTTACTCACTGGTGTCATCATTCTGCTCACTCTATCTGCTTTACTCACTGCTGGCGTCATTCTGTTCATTCTGTCTACTTTACACACTGATGTCATCATTCTGCTCACTCTATCTGCTTTACTCACTGCTGGCATCTGCCTGTTCACTCTACCTATTTTACTCACTGCAGTCATCATTCTGTTCTGTCTATCTGCTTTATTCTGTGCTGCCATCATTCTGTTAATTCTAACTGCTTAATCACTGCTGTCATCATTCTGTTCACTCTAGCTTCTTTACTCACTGCAATCATCATTCTGTTCACCCTATCTGCTCCACCCCACTGCACTGCTCTCATCATTCAGTTCAGTCTATCTGCTTTACACGCTGCTGTCATCATTCTGTTCACTCAATGTGCTTTACTTTTGGCTGCCATCATTCTCTTCACTCTGTCTGCTTTACTCGCTGCTGTCATCATTCTGTTCACTCTAACTGTTCTACCTCACTACTGTCATCATTCTGTGCACTCTATCTGTTTTACTCACTGCTGTCATCATTCTGTTCACTCTATGTGCTTTACTCATAGCTGTCATTATATTGTTCACTCTATCTGCTTTACTCACTGCTATCATCATTCTGTTCACCCTATCTGCTTTACTCACAGCTGTCATTATTTTGCTCACTCTATCTGCTTTACTCACTGCTGGCATCATTCTGTTCACTCTACCGGTTTTACTCACTGCTGTCTTCATTCTGTTCACACAATCTGCTTTACTCACTGCTGTCAACATTCTGTTCACCCTATCTGCTTTACTCACTGCTGTCATCATTCTGCTCACTCTGTCTAATTTACACACTGCTGTCATAATTCTGTTCACTCTACCTGCTTTACTCACTGCTGTCTTCAGTCTGTTCACTCTATCTGCTCCACGTCACTGTTGTCAAGATTCTGTTCACTCTATCTGCTCCACCTCACTGCTGCCATCCTTCTGTTCACTCTATCTTCTTCACTCCCTGCTGTCATCATTCTGTTCACTCTACCTGCTTTACACACTGCAGTCATCATTCTGTTCACTCTATCTGCTTTACTCACTGCTGTCATTATTCTTTTCACTCTATCTGCTTTTCTCACTGCTGTCATCATTCTGTTAACCCTATTTGCTTTAATCACTACTGTCATCATTCTGTTCGCTCTATCTGCTCCACCACACTGCTGTCATCAATCTGTACACTTTATCTGCTTTACTCACGGCTGTTATCATTCTATTCACTCTGTGTGCTCCACCTCACTGCACTCATCATTCTGTTCACTCTATCTGCTTTACATACTGCTGTCATCATTCTGCTCACTCTATCTACTTTACTCATTGCTGTCATGATTCTGGTCACTCTATCTTCTTTACTCACTGCTGTCATCATTCTGCTCACTCTCTCTGCTTTACTCGCTGCCGTCATCATTCTGTTCACTCAATCTGCTTTACTCACTGCTGTCATCATTCTGTTAACACTATCTGCTTTACTCTCTGCTGTCATCATTCAGTTCACTCCATCTGCTCCACCTCACTGCTGTCATCATTCTGTTCACTCTATCTTCTTTACTCACGGCTGTCATCATTCTGTTCGCTCTAACTGCTCCACCTCACTGCTGTCATCATTCTGTTCACTCTATCTGATTTACTCGCTGCTGTAATCTTTCTATTCACTCTATCTGCTTTACTCACTGCTGTCATCATTCTGTGCACTCTATCTGCTCCACCTCACTGCTGTCATCATCCTTTTCACTCTTTCTGCTTTATTCGCTGCTGTTATCATTCTATTCACTTTATCTGCATTACTCACTGCAGTCATCATTCTGTTCACTCTATCTGCTTCTCCTCACTGCTGTCAACATTCTGTTCACACAGTCTGCATTACTCGCTGCTGTCATCATTCTGTTCACTCTATTTGCTTTACTCACTGCTGCCATCATTCTATTCACTAAATCTCCTTTAATCTCTGCTGTCATCATTCAGTTCACTCTATCTGCTTTACTCACTGCTGTCATCATTCTGCTCACTCTATCTACTTTACTCACCGCTGTCATCATTCTGTTCACTATATCTTCTTTACTCACGGCCGTCATCATTCTGTTAACTCCATTTGCTCCACCTCACTGCAGTCATCATTCTGTTCAGTCCAACTGCTCCACTTCACTGCGCTCATCATTCTGTGACTCTATCTGCTCCAACGCACTGCTGTCATCATTCTGTTCATTCTAGCTGCATTACTCACTGCTGTCATCATTCTGTTCACCCTATTAGCTTTGCTCGCTTCTGTCATCATTCTGTTCGCTCTATCTGCTCCACCACACTGCTGTCATCATTCTGTACACTCTATCTGCTTTACTCACTGCTGTTATCATTTTATTCACTCTGTGTGCTCCACCTCACTGCTGTCATCATTCTGTTCATTCTGTCTGCTTTACTTGCTGTTGTCATCAATCTGTTCACTCTGCCTGCTTTACTCACTGCTATCATCATTCTGCTCACTCTATCTACTTTACTCACTGCTGTCATCATTCTATTCACTCAATGTGCTTTACTCACTGCTGTCATTATTTTGTTCACTCTATCTGCTTTACTCACTGCTATCATCATACTGTTCACTCTATCGTCTTTACTCACTGCTGTCATCATTCTGTTCTCTCTCTCTGCTTTACTCACTGCTGGCATCATTCTGTTCTCTCTACCTGTTTTACTCACTGCTGTCATCATGCTGTTCACTCTATCTGCTTTACTCTCTGCTGACATCATTCTGTTCAACGGATCTGCTTTATTCACTGCTGTCATCATTTTGTTCACTCGATCTGCTTTACTCACTGCTGTCATCATTCTGCTCACTCTATCTATGTTATACACTGCTGTCATCATTCTGTTCACTCTATCTGCTTTACTCACTGCTGTCATCATTCGGTTCACTCTATCTGCTTTACTCACTGCTGTCATCATTCTGTTCACTCTATCTGCTCCACCTCACTGCTGTCAAGATTCTGTTCACTCTATCTGCTCCACCTCACTGCTGTCAAGATTCTGTTCACTCTATCTGCTTTACTCACTGCTGTCATCATTCTTTTCACTCTATCTGCTTTTCTCCCTGCTGTCATCATTCTGTTCACTCGACCTGCTTTATACACTGCAGTCATCATTCTGTTCACTCTATCTGCTTTACTCGCTACTGTCATCATTCTGTTTGCTCTATTTGCTCCACCTCACTGCTGTCATCATTCTGTGCACTCTATCTGCTTTACTCACTGCTGTTATCATTCTGCTGACTCGTTCTGCTTTACTCGCTGCTGTCATCAATCTGTTCACTCTGCCTGCTTTACTCACTGCTATCATCATTCTGCTCACTCTATCTACTTTACTCACTGCTGTCATCATTCTATTCACTCAATGTGCTTTACTCTCTGCTGTCATCATTCTGTTCACTCTCTCTTATTTACTCTCTGCTGTCATCATTCTGTTCACTCTATCTGCTTTAATCACTGCTATCATCATTCTGTTCACTCTATCTGCGTTACTCGCTGCTGTCATCATTCTGTTCACTATCTGTTTTACTCACGGCTGTCATCATTCTGTTCACTCTAACTGCTCCACCTCACTGCTGTCATCATTCTGTGCACTCTATCTGTTTACTCACTGCTGTCATCATTCTGTTCACTCTATCTTCTTTACTCACTGCAGTCATCATTCTGTTCACTCAATCTTCTCCACCTCACAGCTGTCATCATTCTGTTCACTCTATCTGCTCCACCTCACTGCTGTCATCATTCGGTTCACTCTATCTTCTTTACTCACTGCTGTCATCATTCTGCTCACTCTATCTGCTTTACTCACTGCTGGCGTCATTCTGTTCATTCTGTCTACTTTACACACTGATGTCATCATTCTGCTCACTCTATCTGCTTTACTCACTGCTGGCATCTGTCTGTTCACTCTACCTATTTTACTCACTGCAGTCATCATTCTGTTCTGTCTATCTGCTTTATTCTGTGCTGCCATCATTCTGTTAATTCTAACTGCTTTAATCACTGCTGTCATCATTCTGTTCACTCTAGCTTCTTTACTCACTGCAATCATCATTCTGTTCACCCTATCTGCTCCACCCCACTGCACTGCTCTCATCATTCAGTTCAGTCTATCTGCTTTACACGCTGCTGTCATCATTCTGTTCACTCAATGTGCTTTACTTTTGGCTGCCATCATTCTCTTCACTCTGTCTGCTTTACTCGCTGCTGTCATCATTCTGTCCACTCTGTCTGCTTTACTCACTGCTGTCATCATTCTGTTCACTCTAACTGTTCTACCTCACTACTGTCATCATTCTGTGCACTCTATCTGTTTTACTCACTGCTGTCATCATTCTGTTCACTCTATGTGCTTTACTCATAGCTGTCATTATTTTGTTCACTCTATCTGCTTTACTCACTGCTATCATCATTCTGTTCACCCTATCTGCTTTACTCACTGCTGTCATTATTTTGCTCACTCTATCTGCTTTACTCACTGCTGGCATCATTCTGTTCACTCTACCGGTTTTACTCACTGCTGTCATCATTCTGTTCACTCTATCTGCTTTACTCACTGCTGTCATCATTCTGTTCACACAATCTGCTTTGCTCACTGCTGTCAACATTCTGTTCACCCTATCTGCTTTACTCACTGCTGTCATCATTCTGCTCACTCTGTCTAATTTACACACTGCTGTCATAATTCTGTTCACTCTACCTGCTTTACTCACTGCTGTCTTCAGTCTGTTCACTCTATCTGCTCCACGTCACTGTTGTCAAGATTCTGTTCACTCTATCTGCTCCACCTCACTGCTGCCATCCTTCTGTTCACTCTATCTTCTTCACTCCCTGCTGTCGTCATTCTGTTCACTCTACCTGCTTTACACACTGCAGTCATCATTCTGTTCACTCTATCTGCTTTACTCACTGCTGTCATTATTCTTTTCACTCTATCTGCTTTTCTCACTGCTGTCATCATTCTGTTAACCCTATTTGCTTTAATCACTACTGTCATAATTCTGTTCGCTCTATCTGCTCCACCACACTGCTGTCATCAATCTGTACACTTTATCTGCTTTACTCACGGCTGTTATCATTATATTCACTCTGTGTGCTCCACCTCACTGCAGTCATCATTCTGTTCACTCTATCTGCTTTACATACTGCTGTCATCATTCTGCTCACTCTATCTACTTTACTCATTGCTGTCATGATTCTGGTCACTCTATCTTCTTTACTCACTGCTGTCATCATTCTGCTCACTCTCTCTGCTTTACTCGCTGCCGTCATCATTCTGTTCACGCAATCTGCTTTACTCACTGCTGTCATCATTCTGTTAACACTATCTGCTTTACTCTCTGCTGTCATCATTCAGTTCACTCCATCTGCTCCACCTCACTGCTGTCATCATTCTGTTCACTCTATCTTCTTTACTCACGGCTGTCATCATTCTGTTCGCTCTAACTGCTCCACCTCACTGCTGTCATCATTCTGTTCACTCTATCTGATTTACTCGCTGCTGTAATCTTTCTATTCACTCTATCTGCTTTACTCACTGCTGCCATCATTCTATTCACTAAATCTCCTTTAATCTCTGCTGTCATCATTCAGTTCACTCTGTCTGCTTTACTCACTGCTGTCATCATTCTGCTCACTCTATCTACTTTACTCACCGCTGTCATCATTCTGTTCACGATATCTTCTTTACTCACGGCCGTCATCATTCTGTTAACTCCATCTGCTCCACCTCACTGCAGTCATCATTCTGTTCAGTCCAACTTCTCCACTTCACTGCTGTCATCATTCTGTGACTCTATCTGCTCCACCGCACTGCTGTCATCATTCTGTACACTCTATCTGCTTTACTCACTGCTGTTATCATTTTATTCACTCTGTGTGCTCCACCTCACTGCTGTCATCATTCTGTTCATTCTGTCTGCTTTACTTGCTGTTGTCATCATTCTGTTCACTCTGCCTGCTTTATTCACTGCAGTCATCATTCTGTTCAATCTATCTGCTTAACGTGCTGCTTTCATCATTCTCTTCACTCTATCAGCTTAACTCACTGCTATCATCATTCTGCTCACTCTATCTACTTTACTCACTGCTGTCATGATTCTGCTCACTCTATCTGCTTTACTCTCTGCTGTCATCATTCTGTTCACTCTCTCTGCTTTACTCGCTGCTGTCATCACTCTATTCACTCAACCTGCTTTACTCACTGCTGTCATCATTCTGTTCACTCTATCTGCTTTACTCTATGCTGTCATCATTCAGTTCACTCCATCTGCTCCACCTCACCGCTGTCATCATTCTGTTCACTATCTGCTTTACTCACTGCTGTCATCATTCTGTTCACTCTATCTACTCCACCTCACTGGTGTCATCATTCTGTTCACTCTATCTTCTTTACTCATGGCTGTCATCATTCTGTTCACTCTATCTGCTCCCCCTCACTGCTGTCAACATTGTGTTCACTAAATCTCCTTTACTCTCTGCTGTCATCATTCAGTTCACTCTATTTGCTTTACTCACTGCTGTCATCATTCTGTTCACTAAATCTCCTTTACTCTCTGCTGTCATCATTAAGTTCATTCTATCTATTTTACTCACCGCAGTCATCATTCTGTTCACACTATATTCTTTACTAAAGGCAATCATCATTCTGTTAACTCCATCTGCTCCACATCACTGCAGTCATCATTCTGTTGACTCTATCTGCTCCCCCTCACTGCTGTCAACATTCTGTTCACTAAATCTCCTTTACTCTCTGCTGTCATCATTCAGTTCACTCTATTTGCTTTACTCACTGCTGTCATCATTCTGTTCACTAAATCTCCTTTACTCTCTGCTGTCATCGTTCAGTTCACTCTATCTACTTTACTCACTGCAGTCAACATTCTGTTCACACTATCTCCTTTACTAAAGGCAGTCATCATTCTGTTCACACGATCTGCTCCACCTCACTGCTGTCATCATTCTGTTCACTCTAGCTGCATAACTCACTGCTGTCATCATTCTGTTCACTCTATCTGCTCCCCCTCACTGCTGTCATCATTCTGTTCACACTATCTGCTTTACACGCTGCTGTCATCATTCTGTTCACTCTATCTACTTTACTCACTGCTGTCATCATTCTGTTCTCTATCTCTGCTTTACTCACTGCTGTCATCATTCTGTTCACTCTACCTGCTTTACTCTCTGCTGTCATCATTCAGTTCACTCCATCTGCTCCACCTCACTGCTGTCATCATTCTGTTCTCTATCTGCTTTACTCACTGCTGTCATCATTCTGTTCACTCTATCTGCTCCACCTCACTGCTGTCATCATCCTGTTCACTCTTTCTGCTTTACTAGCTGCTGTCATCAATCTATTCACTCTATCTGCATTACTCACAGCAGTCATCATTCTGTTCACTCTATCTGCTCCACCACAATGCTGTCATCAATCTGTTCACTTTATCTGCTTTACTCATGGCTGTTATCATTCTATTCACTCTGTGTGCTCCACCTCACTGCAGTCATCATTCTGTTCACTCTATCTGCTTGACATACTGCTGTCATCATTCTCCTCACACTATCTGCTTTACTCGCTGCTTTCAGCATTCTCTTCAGTCTATCAGCTTTACTCACTGTTATCATCATTCTGCTCACTCTATCTACTTTACTCATTGCTGTCATGATTCTGGTCACTCTATCTTCTTTACTCACTGCTGTCATCATTCTGCTCACTCTCTCTGCTTTACTCGCTGCCGTCATCATTCTGTTCACTCAATCTGCTTTACTCACTGCTGTCATCATTCTGTTAACACTATCTGCTTTACTCTCTGCTGTCATCATTCAGTTCACTCCATCTGCTCCACCTCACTGCTGTCATCATTCTGTTCACTCTATCTTCTTTACTCACGGCTGTCATCATTCTGTTCGCTCTAACTGCTCTACCTCACTGCTGTCATCATTCTGTTCACTCTATCTGATTTACTCGCTGCTGTAATCTTTCTATTCACTCTATCTGCTTTACTCACTGCTGTCATCATTCTGTGCACTCTATCTGCTCCACCTCACTGCTGTCATCATCCTTTTCACTCTTTCTGCTTTATTCGCTGCTGTTATCATTCTATTCACTCTATCTGCATTACTCACTGCAGTCATCATTCTGTTCACTCTATCTGCTTCTCCTCACTGCTGTCAACATTCTGTTCACACAGTCTGCATTACTCGCTGCTGTCATCATTCTGTTCACTCTATTTGCTTTACTCACTGCTGCCATCATTCTATTCACTAAATCTCCTTTAATCTCTGCTGTCATCATTCAGTTCACTCTATCTGCTTTACTCACTGCTGCCATCATTCTGCTCACTCTATCTACTTTACTCACCGCTGTCATCATTCTGTTCACTATATCTTCTTTACTCACGGCCGTCATCATTCTGTTAACTCCATCTGCTCCACCTCACTGCAGTCATCATTCTGTTCAGTCCAACTGCTCCACTTCACTGCTGTCATCATTCTGTGACTCTATCTGCTCCAACGCACTGCTGTCATCATTCTGTTCATTCTAGCTGCATTACTCACTGCTGTCATCATTCTGTTCACCCTATTAGCTTTGCTCGCTTCTGTCATAATTCTGTTCGCTCTATCTGCTCCACCACACTGCTGTCATCATTCTGTACACTCTATCTGCTTTACTCACTGCTGTTATCATTCTATTCACTCTGTGTGCTCCACCTCACTGCTGTCATCATTCTGTTCATTCTGTCTGCTTTACTTGCTGTTGTCATCATTCTGTTCACTCTGCCTGCTTTATTCACTGCAGTCATCATTCTGTTCAATCTATCTGCTTAACGTACTGCTTTCATCATTCTCTTCACTCTATCTGCTTTACTCGCTGCTGTCAGCATTCTGTTCACTCTATCAGCTTAACTCACTGCTATCATCATTCTGCTCACTCTATCTACTTTACTCACTGCTGTCATGATTCTGCTCACTCTATCTGCTTTACTCTCTGCTGTCATCATTCTGTTCACTCTCTCTGCTTTACTCGCTGCTGTCATCACTCTATTCACTCAATCTGCTTTACTCACTGCTGTCATCATTCTGTTCACTCTATCTGCTTTACTCTATGCTGTCATCATTCAGTTCACTCCATCTGCTCCACCTCACCGCTGTCATCATTCTGTTCACTATCTGCTTTACTCACTGCTGTCATCATTCTGTTCACTCTATCTACTCCACCTCACTGGTGTCATCATTCTGTTCACTCTATCTTCTTTACCCATGGCTGTCATCATTCTGTTCACTCTATCTGCTCCCCCTCACCGCTGTCAACATCATGTTCACTAAATCTCCTTTACTCTCTGCTGTCATCATTCAGTTCACTCTATTTGCTTTACTCACTGCTGTCATCATTCTGTTCACTAAATCTCCTTTACTCTCTGCTGTCATCATTAAGTTCATTCTATCTACTTTACTCACCGCAGTCATCATTCTGTTCACACTATATTCTTTAATAAAGGCAATCATCATTCTGTTAACTCCATCTGCTCCACATCACTGCAGTCATCATTCTGTTCACTCTAGCTGCATAACTCACTGCTGTCATCATTCTGTTCACTCTATCTGCTCCCCCTCACTGCTGCCATCATTCTGTTGACACTATCTGCTTTACACGCTGCTGTCATCATTCTGTTCATTCTATCTACTTTACTCGCTGCTGTCATCATTCTGTTCACTCTATCTACTCCACCTCACTGCTGTCATCATTCTGTTCACTCTATCTTCTTTACTCGCTGCTGTCATCATTCTATTCACTCTATCTGCTTTACTCACTGCTGTCATCATTCTATGCACTCTATCTGCTCCACCTCACTGCTGTCATCATCCTGTTCACTCTTTCTGCTTTACTAGCTGCTGTCATCAATCTATTCACTCTATCTGCATTACTCACTGCAGTCATCATTCTGTTCACTCTATCTGCCCCCCCTCACTGCTGTCATCATACTGTTCACTAAATCTCCTTCACTCTCTGCTGTCATCATTCAGTTCAGTCTATCTGCGTTACTCACTGCTGTCTTCATTCTGCTCCCTCTGTCTACTTTACTCACTGCAGTTATTATTCTGTTCACACTATCTACTTTACTCACTGCAGTCATCATTCTGTTCATTCCATCTGCTCCACCTCACTGCAGTCATCATTCTGTTCACTCCATCTGCTCCACCTCACTGCTGTCATCATTCTGTGCACTCTATCTGCGCCAACTCACTGCTGTCATCATTCTGTTCACAATATCTGCTTTGCACACTGCTGTCATCATTCTGTTCACTATATCTGCTTTACTCACAGCTGTCATCATTCTGTTCACTCTATCTTCATTACTCACTGCAATCATCATTCTGTTCACTCTATCTGCTTTACGCACTGCTGTCAACATTCTGTTCACTCTATCTTCTTTACTCACTGCAATCATCATTCTGTTCACTCTATCTGCACCACCTCACTGCTGTCATCATTCTGTTCACTCTATCTGCTTTACTCACTGCTGTTATCATTCTGTTCACTCTATCTTCTTTACTCACTGCTGTCATCATTCTGTTCACTCTAACTGCTCCACCTCACTGCTGTCATCATTCTGTGCAATCTTTCTGATTTACTCGCTGCTGTCATCATTCTATTCACTCTATCTGCAGTACTCGCTGCTGTCATCATTCTGTTCAGTCTATCTGCTTTACTCGCTACTGTCATCATTCTGTTCGCTCTATCTGCTCCACCTCACTGCTGTCATCATTCTGTTCACTGTATCTGCTTTACTCACTGCTGTCATCATTCTGCTCACTCTTTCTGCTGCACTCGCTGCTGTTATCATTCTCTTCACTCCATCTGCTTTACGTACTGCTGTCATCATTCTGTTCTCTCTCTCTCTGCGTTACACACTGCTGTGATCATTCTGTTCACTCAATGTGCTTTACTCACTGCTGTCATCATTCTGGTCATTCGATCTACTTTACACACTGCTGTCATCATTCTGTTCACTCTATCTGCTTTACTCACTGCTGTCATCATTCTGTTCACTCTATCTGCTCCACCGCACTGCTGTCATTATTCTGTTCTCTCTCTCTGCTTTACTCACTGCTGTCATCATTCTGTTCACTCAATGTGCTTTACTCACTGCTGTCATCATTCTGATCACTCTATCTACTTTACACACTGCTGTCATCATTCTGTTCACTCTATCTGCTCCCCCTCACTGCTGTCATCATTCTGTTCACACGATCTGATTTACATACTTCTGTCATCATTCTGTTCACTCTCTCTGCTTTACTGACTGCTGTCATCATTCTGTGCACTCTCTCTGCTCCACCTCACTGCTGTCAACATTCAAATCATTCTACCTGCTTTACTCGCTGCTGTCATCATACTGGTCACTCTATTTGCTTTATTCACTGCTGTCATCAATCTGTTCTCTCTCTCTGCTTTTCTCACTGCTGTCATCATTCTGTTCACTCTATCTGCTTTAGTCACTGCTGTCATCATTCTGTTCACTCTATCTGCTTTACTCGCTGCTGTCATCATTCTGTTCTCTCTCTCTGATTTACTCACTGCTGTCATCATTCTGTTCTCTGTCTCTGCTTTACTCACTGCTGTCATCATTCTGTTCACTCTATCTGCTTTAGTCATTACTGTCATCATTCTGTTCACTCTATCTGCTTTTCTCACTGCTGTCATCATTCTGTTAACCCTAATTGCTTTAATCACTACTGTCATCATTCTGTTCGCTCTATCTGCTCCACCACACTGCTGTCATCAATCTGTACACTTTATCTGCTTTACTCAAGGCTGTTATCATTCTATTCACTCTGTGTGCTCCACCTCACTGCAGTCATCATTCTGTTCACGCTATCTGCTTTACATACTGCTGTCATCATTCTCCTCACACTATCTGCTTTACTCGCTGCTGTCAGCATTCTCTTCAGTCTGTCAGCTTTACTCACTGTTATCATCATTCTGCTCACTCTATCTACTTTACTCATTGCTGTCATGATTCTGGTCACTCTATCTTCTTTACTCACTGCTGTCATCATTCTGCTCACTCTCTCTGCCTTACTCGCTGCCGTCATCATTCTGTTCACTCAATCTGCGTTACTCACTGCTGTCATCATTCTGTTAACACTCTCTGCTTTACTCTCTGCTGTCATCATTCAGTTCACTCCATCTGCTCCACCTCACTGCTGTCATCATTCTGTTCACTCTATCTTCTTTACTCACGGCTGTCATCATTCTGTTCGCTCTAACTGCTCCACCTCACTGCTGTCATCATCCTGTTCACTCTTTCTGCTTTACTAGCTGCTGTCATCAATCTATTCACTCTATCTGCATTACTCACTGCAGTCATCATTCTGTTCACTCTATCTGCCCCCCCTCACTGCTGTCATCATACTGTTCACTAAATCTCCTTCACTCTCTGCTGTCATCATTCAGTTCAGTCTAACTGCGTTACTCACTGCTGTCTTCATTCTGCTCCCTCTGTCTACTTTACTCACTGCAGTTATTATTCTGTTCACACTATCTTCTTTACTCACTGCAGTCATCATTCTGTTCATTCCATCTGCTCCACCTCACTGCTGTCATCATTCTGGTCACTCCATCTGCACCACCTCACTGCTGTCATCATTCTGTGCACTGTATCTGCGCCAACTCACTGCTGTCATAATTCTGTTCACAATATCTGCTTTGCACACTGCTGTCATCATTCTGTTCACTCTATCTGCTTTACTCACAGCTGTCATCATTCTGTTCACTCTATCTTCATTACTCACTGCAATCATCATTCTGTTCACTCTATCTGCTTTACTCACTGCTGACAACATTCTGTTCACTCTATCTTCTTTACTCACTGCAATCATCATTCTGTTCACTCTATCTGCACCACCTCACTGCTGTCATCATTCTGTTCACTCTATCTGCTTTACTCACTGCTGTCATCATTCTGTTCACTCTATCTTCTTTACTCACTGCTGTCATCATTCTGTTCACTCTAACTGCTCCACCTCACTGCTGTCATCATTCTGTGCAATCTTTCTGATTTACTCGCTGCTGTCATCATTCTATTCACTCTATCTGCAGTACTCGCTGCTGTCATCATTCTGTACACTCTATCTGCTTTACTCGCTTCTGTCATCATTCTGTTCGCTCTATCTGCTCCACCTCACTGCTGTCATCATTCTGTTCACTGTATCTGCTTTACTCACCGCTGTCATCATTCTGCTCACTCTTTCTGCTGCACTCGCTGCTGTTATCATTCTCTTCACTCCATCTGCTTTACGTACTGCTGTCATCATTCTGTTCTCTCTCTCTCTGCGTTACACACTGCTGTCACCATTCTGTTCACTCAATGTGCTTTACTCACTGCTGTCATCATTCTGTTCACTCTATCTGCTCCACCGCACTGCTTTCATTATTCTGTTCTCTCTCTCTGCTTTACTCACTGCTGTCATCATTCTGTTCACTCAATGTGCTTTACTCACTGCTGTCATCATTCTGATCACTCTATCTACTTTACACACTGCTGTCATCATTCTGTTCACTCTATCTGCTTTACTCACTGCTGTCATCATTCTGTTCACTTTATCTGCTCCACCGCACTGCTGTCATTATTCTGTTCTCTCTCTCTGCTTTACTCACTGCTGTCATCATTCTGTTCACTCAATGTGCTTTACTCACTGCTGTCATCATTCTGATCACTCTATCTACTTTACACACTGCTGTCATCATTCTGTTCACTCTATCTGCTCCCCCTCACTGCTGTCATCATTCTGTTCACACGATCCGATTTACATGCTTCTGTCATCATTCTGTTCACTCTTTCTGCTTTACACACTGCTGTCATCATTCTGTGCACTCTCTCTGCTCCACCTCACTGCTGTCAACATTCAAATCATTCTATCTGCTTTACTCGCTGCTGTCATCATACTGGTCACTCTATCTGCTTTATTCACTGCTGTCATCATTCTGTTCTCTCTCTCTGCTTTTCTCACTGCTGTCATCATTCTGTTCACTCTATCTGCTTTAGTCACTGCTGTCATCATTCTGTTCACTCTATCTGCTTTACTCGCTGCTGTCATCATTCTGTTCTCTCTCTCTGATTTACTCACTGCTGTCATCATTCTGTTCTCTGTCTCTGCTTTACTCACTGCTGTCATCATTCTGTTCACTCTATCTGCTTTAGTCATTACTGTCATCATTCTGTTCACTCTATCTGCTATTCTCGCTGCTCTCATCATTCTGTTCACACTCTCTGATTTACTCTCTTCTGTCATCATTCCGTTCACTCGATCTGCTTTACTCACTGCTGTCATCATTCTGTTGACTGTACCTGCTTTACTTGCTGCTGTCATCATTCTGTTCACTCAATCTGCTTTACTCACTGCTGTCATCATTCTGTTCACTCTATCTGCTCCACCCCACTGCTGTCATCATTCTGTTCACTCTATCTTCTTTACTCACTGCAATCATCATTCTGTTCACTCTATCTGCACCACCTCACTGCTGTCATCATTCTGTTCACTCTATCTGCTTTACTTGCTACTGTTATCATTCTGTTCACTCTATCTGCTCCCCCTCACTGCTGTCAACATTCTGTTAACACTATCTGCTTTACACGCTGCTGTCATCATTCTGTTCACTCAATCTGCTTTACTCACTGCTGCCATCATTCTGCTCACTCTATCTGCTCCACCTCACTGCTGTCATCATTCTGTTCACTCTATCTTCTTTACTCACTGCAATCATAATTCTGTTCACTCGATCTGCACCACCTCCCTGCTGTCATCATTCTGTTCACTCTATCTGCCTTACTCACTGCTGTCATCATTCTGTTCTCTCTATCTGATTTACTCGCTGCTGTCATCATTCTGTTCACTCTATCTGCTTTAGTCACTGCTGTCATCATTCTGTTCACTCTATCTGCTTTACTCGCTGCTGTCATCATTCTGTTCTCTCTCTCTGATTTACTCACTGCTGCCATCATTCTGCTCACTCTATCTGCTCCACCTCACTGCTGTCATCATTCTGTTCACTCTATCTTCTTTACTCACTGCAATCATAATTCTGTTCACTCGATCTGCACCACCTCCCTGCTGTCATCATTCTGTTCACTCTATCTGCCTTACTCACTGCTGTCATCATTCTGTTCTCTCTATCTGATTTACTCGCTGCTGTCATCATTCTATTCACTCTATCTGCATTACTCCCTGCTGTCATCATTCTGTTCACTCTATCTGCTTTACTTGCTACTGTTATCATTCTGTTCGCTCTATCTGCTCCACCTCACTGCTGTCATCATTCTGTTCACTCTATCTGCTTTACTCCCTGCTGTCATCATTCTGCTCACTCTTTCTGCTTTACACACTGCAGTCATCATTCTGTTCACTCTATCTGCTTTACTCACTGCTGTCATTATTCTTTTCACTCTATCTGCTTTTCTCAGTGCTGTCATCATTCTGTTAACCCTATTTGCTTTAATCACTGCTGTCATCATTCTGTTCGCTCTATCTGCTCCACCACACTGCTGTCATCAATCTGTACACTTTATCTGCTTTACTCAAGGCTGTTATCATTCTATTCACTCTGTGTGCTCCACCTCACTGCAGTCATCATTCTGTTCACGCTATCTGCTTTACATACTGCTGTCATCATTCTCCTCACACTATCTGCTTTACTCGCTGCTGTCAGCATTCTCTTCAGTCTATCAGCTTTACTCACTGTTATCATCATTCTGCTCACTCTATCTACTTTACTCATTGCTGTCATGATTCTGGTCACTCTATCTTCTTTACTCACTGCTGTCATCATTCTGCTCACTCTCTCTGCTTTACTCGCTGCCGTCATCATTCTGTTCACTCAATCTGCTTTACTCACTGCTGTCATCATTCTGTTAACACTATCTGCTTTACTCTCTGCTGTCATCATTCAGTTCACTCCATCTGCTCCACCTCACTGCTGTCATCATTCTGTTCACTCTATCTTCTTTACTCACGGCTGTCATCATTCTGTTCGCTCTAACTGCTCCACCTCACTGCTGTCATCATTCTATTCACTCTATCTGCTTTACTCACTGCTGTCATCATTCTATGCACTCTATCTGCTCCACCTCACTGCTGTCATCATCCTGTTCACTCTTTCTGCTTTACTAGCTGCTGTCATCAATCTATTCACTCTATCTGCCCCCCCTCACTGCTGTCATCATACTGTTCACTCTTTCTGCTTTACTAGCTGCTGTCATCATTCTGTTCACTCTATCTGCCCCCCCTCACTGCTGTCATCATACTGTTCACTAAATCTCCTTCACTCTCTGCTGTCATCATTCAGTTCAGCCTATCTGCGTTACTCACTGCTGTCTTCATTCTGCTCCCTCTGTCTACTTTACTCACTGCAGTTATTATTCTGTTCACACTATCTACTTTACTCACTGCAGTCATCATTCTGTTCATTCCATCTGCTCCACCTCACTGCTGTCATCATTCTGTTCACTCCATCTGCTCCACCTCACTGCTGTCATCATTCTGTGCACTCTATCTGCGCCAACTCACTGCTGTCATCATTCTGTTCACAATATCTGCTTTGCACACTGCTGTCATCATTCTGTTCACTCTATCTGCTTTACTCACAGCTGTCATCATTCTGTTCACTCTATCTTCATTACTCACTGCAATCATCATTCTGTTCACTCTATCTGCTTTACTCACTGCTGTCAACATTCTGTTCACTCTATCTTCTTTACTCACTGCAATCATCATTCTGTTCACTCTATCTGCACCACCTCACTGCTGTCATCATTCTGTGCAATCTATCTGATTTACTCGCTGCTGTCATCATTCTATTCACTCTATCTGCAGTACTCGCTGCTGTCATCATTCTGTTCACTCAATCTACTTTACTCGCTACTGTCATCATTCTGTTCGCTCTATCTGCTCCACCTCACTGCTGTCATCATTCTGTTCACTGTATCAGTTTTGCTCACTGCTGTCATCATTCTGCTCACTCTTTCTGCTGCACTCGCTGCTGTTATCATTCTCTTCACTCCATCTGCTTTACGTACTGCTGTCATCATTCTGTTCTCTCTCTCTCTGCGTTACACACTGCTGTCACCATTCTGTTCACTCAATGTGCTTTACTCACTGCTGTCATCATTCTGTTCACTCTATCTGCTCCACCGCACTGCTGTCATTATTCTGTTCTCTCTCTCTGCTTTACTCACTGCTGTCATCATTCTGTTCACTCAATGTGCTTTACTCACTGCTGTCATCATTCTGATCACTCTATCTGCTTTACACACTGCTGTCATCATTCTGTTCACTCTATCTGCTTTACTCACTGCTGTCATCATTCTGTTCACTCTATCTGCTCCACCGCACTGCTGTCATTATTCTGTTCTCTCTCTCTGCTTTACTCACTGCTGTCATCATTCTGTTCACTCAATGTGCTTTACTCATTGCTGTCATCATTCTGATCACTCTATCTACTTTACACACTGCTGTCATCATTCTGTTCACTCTATCTGCTCCCCTCACTGCTGTCATCATTCTGTTCACACGATCTGATTTACACGCTCCTGTCATCATTCTGTTCACTCTCTCTGCTTTACTCACTGCTGTCATCATTCTGTGCACTGTCTCTGCTCCACCTCACTGCTGTCAACATTCGAATCATTCTATCTGCTTTACTTGCTGCTGTCATCATACTGGTCACTCTATTTGCTTTATTCACTGCTGTCATCATTCTGTTCTTTCTCTCTGCTTTTCTCACTGCTGTCATCATTCTGTTCACTCTATCTGCTTTAGTCACTGCTGTCATCATTCTGTTCTCTCTATCTGCTTTACTCGCTGCTGTCATCATTCTGTTCTCTCTCTCTGATTTACTCACTGCTGTCATCATTCTGTTCTCTGTCTCTGCTTTACTCACTGCTGTCATCATTCTGTTCACTCTATCTGCTTTAGTCACTGCTGTCATCATTCTGTTCACTCTATCTGCTTTACTCGCTGCTGTCATCATTCTGTTCTCTCTCTCTGATTTACTCACTGCTGTCATCATTCTGTTCTCTGTCTCTGCTTTACTCACTGCTGTCATCATTCTGTTCACTCTATCTGCTTTAGTCATTACTGTCATCATTCTGTTCACTCTATCTGCTATTCTCGCTGCTCTCATCATTCTGTTCACACTCTCTGATTTACTCTCTGCTGTCATCATTCCGTTCACTCGATCTGCTTTACTCACTGCTGTCATCATTCTGTTGACTGTACCTGCTTTACTTGCTGCTGTCATCATTCTGTTCACTCAATCTGCTTTACTCACTGCTGTCATCATTCTGTTCACTCTATCTGCTCCACCCCACTGCTGTCATCATTCTGTTCACTCTATCTTCTTTACTCACTGTAATCATCATTCTGTTCACTCTATCTGCACCACCTCACTGCTGTCATCATTCTGTTCACTCTATCTGCTTTACTTGCTACTGTTATCATTCTGTTCACTCTATCTGCTCCCCCTCACTGCTGTCAACATTCTGTTAACACTATCTGCTTTACACGCTGCTGTCATCATTCTGTTCACTCAATCTGCTTTACTCACTGCTGCCATCATTCTGCTCACTCTATCTGCTCCACCTCACTGCTGTCATCATTCTGTTCACTCTATCTTCTTTACTCACTGCAATCATAATTCTGTTCACTCGATCTGCACCACCTCCCTGCTGTCATCATTCTGTTCACTCTATCTGCCTTACTCACTGCTGTCATCATTCTGTTCTCTCTATCTGATTTACTCGCTGCTGTCATCATTCTATTCACTCTATCTGCATTACTCCCTGCTGTCATCATTCTGTTCACTCTATCTGCTTTACTTGCTACTGTTATCATTCTGTTCGCTCTATCTGCTCCACCTCACTGCTGTCATCATTCTGTTCACTCTATCTGCTTTACTCCCTGCTGTCATCATTCTGCTCACTCTTTCTGCTTTACACACTGCAGTCATCATTCTGTTCACTCTATCTGCTTTACTCACTGCTGTCATTATTCTTTTCACTCTATCTGCTTTTCTCACTGCTGTCATCATTCTGTTAACCCTATTTGCTTTAATCACTGCTGTCATCATTCTGTTCGCTCTATCTGCTCCACCACACTGCTGTCATCAATCTGTACACTTTATCTGCTTTACTCAAGGCTGTTATCATTCTATTCACTCTGTGTGCTCCACCTCACTGCAGTCATCATTCTGTTCACGCTATCTGCTTTACATACTGCTGTCATCATTCTCCTCACACTATCTGCTTTACTCGCTGCTGTCAGCATTCTCTTCAGTCTATCAGCTTTACTCACTGTTATCATCATTCTGCTCACTCTATCTACTTTACTCATTGCTGTCATGATTCTGGTCACTCTATCTTCTTTACTCACTGCTGTCATCATTCTGCTCACTCTCTCTGCTTTACTCGCTGCCGTCATCATTCTGTTCACTCAATCTGCTTTACTCACTGCTGTCATCATTCTGTTAACACTATCTGCTTTACTCTCTGCTGTCATCATTCAGTTCACTCCATCTGCTCCACCTCACTGCTGTCATCATTCTGTTCACTCTATCTTCTTTACTCATGGCTGTCATCATTCTGTTCGCTCTAACTGCTCCACCTCACTGCTGTCATCATTCTATTCACTCTATCTGCTTTACTCACTGCTGTCATCATTCTATGCACTCTATCTGCTCCACCTCACTGCTGTCATCATCCTGTTCACTCTTTCTGCTTTACTAGCTGCTGTCATCAATCTATTCACTCTATCTGCCCCCCCTCACTGCTGTCATCATACTGTTCACTCTTTCTGCTTTACTAGCTGCTGTCATCATTCTGTTCACTCTATCTGCCCCCCCTCACTGCTGTCATCATACTGTTCACTAAATCTCCTTCACTCTCTGCTGTCATCATTCAGTTCAGCCTATCTGTGTTACTCACTGCTGTCTTCATTCTGCTCCCTCTGTCTACTTTACTCACTGCAGTTATTATTCTGTTCACACTATCTACTTTACTCACTGCAGTCATCATTCTGTTCATTCCATCTGCTCCACCTCACTGCTGTCATCATTCTGTTCACTCCATCTGCTCCACCTCACTGCTGTCATCATTCTGTGCACTCTATCTGCGCCAACTCACTGCTGTCATCATTCTGTTCACAATATATGCTTTGCACACTGCTGTCATCATTCTGTTCACTCTATCTGCTTTACTCACAGCTGTCATCATTCTGTTCACTCTATCTTCATTACTCACTGCAATCATCATTCTGTTCACTCTATCTGCTTTACTCACTGCTGTCAACATTCTGTTCACTCTATCTTCTTTACTCACTGCAATCATCATTCTGTTCACTCTATCTGCACCACCTCACTGCTGTCATCATTCTGTGCAATCTATCTGATTTACTCGCTGCTGTCATCATTCTATTCACTCTATCTGCAGTACTCGCTGCTGTCATCATTCTGTTCACTCAATCTACTTTACTCGCTACTGTCATCATTCTGTTCGCTCTATCTGCTCCACCTCACTGCTGTCATCATTCTGTTCACTGTATCTGTTTTGCTCACTGCTGTCATCATTCTGCTCACTCTTTCTGCTGCACTCGCTGCTGTTATCATTCTCTTCACTCCATCTGCTTTACGTACTGCTGTCATCATTCTGTTCTCTCTCTCTCTGCGTTACACACTGCTGTCACCATTCTGTTCACTCAATGTGCTTTACTCACTGCTGTCATCATTCTGTTCACTCTATGTGCTCCACCGCACTGCTGTCATTATTCTGTTCTCTCTCTCTGCTTTACTCACTGCTGTCATCATTCTGTTCACTCAATGTGCTTTACTCACTGCTGTCATCATTCTGATCACTCTATCTGCTTTACACACTGCTGTCATCATTCTGTTCACTCTATCTGCTTTACTCACTGCTGTCATCATTCTGTTCACTCTATCTGCTCCACCGCACTGCTGTCATTATTCTGTTCTCTCTCTCTGCTTTACTCACTGCTGTCATCATTCTGTTCACTCAATGTGCTTTACTCATTGCTGTCATCATTCTGATCACTCTATCTACTTTACACACTGCTGTCATCATTCTGTTCACTCTATCTGCTCCCCTCACTGCTGTCATCATTCTGTTCACACGATCTGATTTACACGCTTCTGTCATCATTCTGTTCACTCTCTCTGCTTTACTCACTGCTGTCATCATTCTGTGCACTGTCTCTGCTCCACCTCACTGCTGTCAACATTCGAATCATTCTATCTGCTTTACTTGCTGCTGTCATCATACTGGTCACTCTATTTGCTTTATTCACTGCTGTCATCATTCTGTTCTTTCTCTCTGCTTTTCTCACTGCTGTCATCATTCTGTTCACTCTATCTGCTTTAGTCATTGCTGTCATCATTCTGTTCTCTCTATCTGCTTTACTCGCTGCTGTCATCATTCTGTTCTCTCTCTCTGATTTACTCACTGCTGTCATCATTCTGTTCTCTGTCTCTGCTTTACTCACTGCTGTCATCATTCTGTTCACTCTGTCTGCTTTAGTCATTACTGTCATCATTCTGTTCACTCTATCTGCTATTCTCGCTGCTCTCATCATTCTGTTCACACTCTCTGATTTACTCTCTGCTGTCATCATTCTGTTCACTCTATCTGCTTTACTCACTGCTGTCATCATTCTGTTGACTGTACCTGCTTTACTTGCTGCTGTCATCATTCTGTTCACTCAATCTGCTTTACTCACTGCTGTCATCATTCTGTTCACTCTATCTTCTTTACTCACTGCAATCATCATTCTGTTCACTCTATCTGCACCACCTCACTGCTGTCATCATTCTGTTCACTCTATCTGCTTTACTTGCTACTGTTATCATTCTGTTCACTCTATCTGCTCCCCCTCACTGCTGTCAACATTCTGTTAACACTATCTGCTTTACACGCTGCTGTCATCATTCTGTTCACTCAATCTGCTTTACTCACTGCTGTCATCATTCTGCTCACTCTATCTGCTCCACCTCACTGCTGTCATCATTCTGTTCACTCTATCTTCTTTACTCACTGCAATCATAATTCTGTTCACTCTATCTGCACCACCTCCCTGCTGTCATCATTCTGTTCACGCTATCTGCCTTACTCACTGCTGTCATCATTCTGTTCTCTCTATCTGATTTACTCGCTGCTGTCATCATTCTATTCACTCTATCTGCATTACTCCCTGCTGTCATCATTCTGTTCACTCTATCTGCTTTACTTGCTACTGTTATCATTCTGTTCGCTCTATCTGCTCCACCTCACTGCTGTCATCATTCTGTTCACTCTATCTGCTTTACTCACTGCTGTCATTATTCTTTTCACTCTATCTGCTTTCCTCACAGCTGTCATCATTCTGTTAACCCTATTTGCTTTAATCACTACTGTCATCATTCTGTTCGCTCTATCTGCTCCACCACACTGCTGTCATCAATCTGTACACTTTATCTGCTTTACTCAAGGCTGTTATCATTCTATTCACTCTGTGTGCTCCACCTCACTACAGTAATCATTCTGTTCACGCTATCTGCTTTACATACTGCTGTCATCATTCTCCTCACACTATCTGCTTTACTCGCTGCTGTCAGCATTCTCTTCAGTCTATCAGCTTTACTCACTGTTATCATCATTCTGTTCACTAAATCTCCTTTACTCTCTGCTGTCATCATTCAGTTCACTCTATTTGCTTTACTCACTGCTGTCATCATTCTGTTCACTAAATCTCCTTTACTCTCTGCTGTCATCATTAAGTTCATTCTATCTACTTTACTCACCGCAGTCATCATTCTGTTCACACTATATTCTTTACTAAAGGCAATCATCATTCTGTTAACTCCATCTGCTCCACATCACTGCAGTCATCATTCTGTTGACTCTATCTGCTCCAACTCACTGCTGTCAACATTCTGTTCACTAAATCTCCTTTACTCTCTGCTGTCATCATTCAGTTCACTCTATTTGCTTTACTCACTGCTGTCATCATTCTGTTCACTAAATCTCCTTTACTCTCTGCTGTCATCATTCAGTTCACTCTATCTACTTTACTCACTGCTGTCAACATTCTGTTCTCTATCTCTGCTTTACTCACTGCTGTCATCATTCTGTTCACTCTACCTGCTTTACTCTCTGCTGTCATCATTCTGTTCACTCCATCTTCTTTACTCACTGCAATCATCATTCTGTTCACTCTATCTGCACCACCTCACTGCTGTCATCATTCTGTTCACTCTATCTGCTTTACTTGCTACTGTTATCATTCTGTTCACTCTATCTGCTCCCCCTCACTGCTGTCAACATTCTGTTAACACTGTCTGCTTCACACGCTGCTGTCATCATTCTGTTCACTCATTCTGCTTTACTCACTGCTGTCATCATTCTGCTCACTCTATCTGCTCCACCTCACTGCTGTCATCATTCTGTTCACTCTATCTTCTTTACTCACTGCAATCATAATTCTGTTCACTCTATCTGCACCACTTCCCTGCTGTCATCATTCTGTTCACTCTATCTGCCTTACTCACTGCTGTCATCATTCTGTTCTCTCTATCTGATTTACTCGCTGCTGTCATAATTCTATTCACTCTATCTGCATTACTCCCTGCTGTCATCATTCTGTTCACTCTATCTGCTTTACTTGCTACTGTTATCATTCTGTTCGCTCTATCTGCTCCACCTCACTGCTGTCATCATTCTGTTCACTCTATCTGCTTTACTCCCTGCTGGAATCATTCTGCTCACTCTTTCTGCTGTACTCGCTGCTGTCATCGTTCTGTTCACTCTGCGTGCTTTACTCACTGCAGTCACTCTATCTGCTTTACGTACTGCTATCATCATTCTGCTCACTCTATCTACTTTACTCACTGCTGTCATGATTCTGCTCACTCTAACATCTTTACTCACTGCTGTCATCATTCTGTTCCCTGTATCTGCTTTACTCACTGCTGTCATGAGCCTGTTCACTCTTTCTGCTTTACTCACTGCAGTCATCATTCTGCTCACTCAATCTGCTACCCCTCACTGCTGTCATCATTCTGTTCACTGTGTCTGCATTACTCGCTGCTGTCATCATTCTGTTCACTCTATTTGCTTTACTCACTGCTGTCATCATTCTGTTCACTATATCTCCTTTATTCTCTGCTGTCATCATTCAGTTCACTCTATCTGCTTTACTCACTGCTGTCATCATTCTGCTCTCTTTATCTACTTTACTCACTGCAGTCATAATTCTGTTCACACTATCTTCTTTACTCACTGCAGTCATCATTCTGTTCACTCTATCTGCTCCACCTCACTGCAGTCATCATTCTGTTCACGCCATCTGCTCCACCTCACTGCTGTCAACATTCTGCGCACTCTATCTGCTCCAACTCACTGCTGTCATCATTCTGTTCACTCTAGCTGCATTACTCACTGCTGTCATCATTCTGCTCACTCTATCTGCTTTACTCACTGCTGCCATCATTCTGTTCACTCTATCTGCTTTACTTACTGCCTTCCTCATTCTGCTCACTCTATCTGCTTTACTCACTGCTGTCATCATTCTGTTCACTCTATATGCTTTACTCGCTGCTGTCATCATTCTGTTCACTCTATCTGCTCCACCTCACTGCTGTCATCATTCTGTGCACTTGATCTGCTCCACCTTGCTGCTGTCATCATTCTGTCAACTCTATCTGCTCCACCTCACTGCTATCAACATTCTGTGCACTCTATCTGCTCCAGCTCACTGCTGTCATAATTCTGTTCACACTTGCTGCGTTACTCACTGCAGTCATCATTCTGTTCACTCTATCTGCTCCCCCTCACTGCTGTCATCATTCTGTTCACTCTATCTGCTTTACACGCTGCTGTCATCATTCTGCTCACTCTTTCTGCTTTACTCACTGCTGTCATCATTCTGTTCACTCTGCCTGCTTTACTCACTGCAGTCTTCATTCTGTTCACTCTATATGCTTTACTCGCTGCTGTCATCATTCTGTTCACTCTATCTGCTCCACCTCACTGCTGTCATCATTCTGTGCACTCGATCTGCTCCACCTTGCTGCTGTCATCATTCTGTCAACTCTATCTGCTCCACTTCATTGGTATCAACATTCTGTGCACTCTATCTGCTCCAACTCACTGCTGTCATCATTCTGTTCACACTTGCTGCATTACTCACTGCTGTCATCATTCTGTTCACTCTATCTGTATTACACACTGCCGTCATCATTTTGTTTAGTCTGTCTGCTTTAATCTCTGCTGCTGTCTTTCTGTTCACTCTGTCTGCGTTACTCACTGCTGTCATCATTCTTTTCACTCTGTCTGCTTTACTCACTGCTGTCATTATTCAGTTCACTCTATCTGCTTCACCTCACTGCTGTCATCATTCTGTGCAGTCTATCTGTTTACTCACTGCTTTCTTCATTCTGTTAACCCTATCTGCTTTACTCACTGCTGTCATAATTTTGTTCACTCCATCTGCTTTACTCACTGCTGTCATCATTCTGATCACTCTATCTTCTTTACTCATGAGTGTAATCATTCTGTTCACTCAAACTACTTTGCTCGCTGCTGTCATCATTCGCTTCACTCTATCTGCTTTACTCACTGCTGTCATCATACTGTTCACACTATCTGCCCCACCTCACTGCTGTCATCATTCAATTCACTCTATCTGCTCCCCCTCACTACTGTCATCATTCTTTTCAGTCTATCTGCTTTAATGTCTGCTGCTGTCTTTCTGTTCACTCTGTCTGCGTTACTCACTGCTGTCATCATTCTGTTCACTCTGTCTGCTTTACTCGCTGCTGTCCTCATTCTGTTCACTCTATCTTCTTTACTCAATGCTGTCATCATTCTGTTCCCTCTCTCTGCTCCACCTCACTGCTGTCATCATTCTGTTCACTCTATCTGCTTTACTCACTGCTGCCATCATGCTGTTCACTCTATCTGCTTTAATTGGTGCTATCATCCTTCTGTTCACTCTATCTGCTTTACTCGCTGCTGTCATTATTCTGTTCACTCTAAAGTCTTTTCTCGCTGCTGTCATCATTCTGCTCACTCTATCTGCATTACTCGCTGATGTCATCATTCTGTTCACTCTATCTGCTTTTCTCGCTGCTGTCATCATTCTGTTCACTCTATCTGCTCCACCACACTGCTGTCACCATTCTGTTAACTCTATCTGCTTTACTCACTGCTGTCATTATTCTGTTCATTCTATCTTCTCTACTCGCTGCTGTCATCATTTTGCTGACTCTATCTGCTTTACTCACTGCTGTCATCATTCTGTTCACTCCATCTGCTTTACGCACTGCTTTCATCAATCTGTTCACTCTATCTGCTTTACTCACTGCTGTCATCATTCTGTTCACTCTATTTGCTTTACTCGCTGCTGTCATCATTCTGTTCACTCTATCTGCTCCACCTCACTGCTGTCATCATTCTGTTCACTCTATGTTCTTTATTCGCTGCTGCAATCATTCTGCTGATTCTATCTGCTTTAATAACTGCTGTCATCATTCTGTTCACTCTATCTGCTTTACTCACTGCTGTCATTATTCTGTTCGCTCTATCTGCTTTACGCACTGCTTTCATCATCTGTTCACTCTCTCTGCTTTACTCACTGCAGTCATCATTCTGTTCACTCTATTTGCTTTACTCGCTGCTGTCATCATTCTGTTCACTCTGTCTGCTTTACTCGCTGCTGTCATTATTCTGTTCACTCTATTTGCTTTACTCCATGCTGCCATCATTCTGTTCACTCTAGCTGCATTACTCACTGCTGTCATCATTCTGTTCACTCTATCTGTATTACACACTGCTGTCATCATTTTGTTTAGTCTGTCTGCTTTAATCTCTGCTGCTGTCTTTCTGTTCACTCTGTCTGCGTTACTCACTGCTGTCATCATTCTTTTCACTCTGTCTGCTTTACTCACTGCTGTCATTATTCAGTTCACTCTATCTGCTTCACCTCACTGCTGTCATCATTCTGTGCAGTCTATCTGTTTACTCACTGCTGTCATCAATCTGTTCACTCTATCTGCTTTACTCACTGCTGTCTTCATTCTGTTAACCCTATCTGCTTTACTCACTGCTGTCATAATTTTGTTCACTCTATCTGCTTTACTCACTGCTGTCATCATTCTGATCACTCTATCTTCTTTACTCACGAGTGTAATCATTCTGTTCACTCAAACTACTTTGCTCGCTGCTGTCATCATTCGGTTCACTCTATCTGCTTTACTCACTGCTGTCATCATACTGTTCACACTATCTGCCCCACATCACTGCTGTCATCATTCAATTCACTCTATCTGCTCCCCCTCACTGCTGTCATCATTCTGTTCAATCTATCTGCTTTAATGTCTGCTGCTGTCTTTCTGTTCACTCTGTCTGCATTACTCACTGCTGTCATCATTCTGTTCACTCTATCTGTATTACACACTGCTGTCAACATTTTGTTTAGTCTGTCTGCTTTAATCTCTGCTGCTGTATTTCTGTTCACTCTGTCTGCGTTACTCACTGCTGTCATCATTCTTTTCACTCTGTCTGCTTTACTCACTGCTGTCATTATTCAGTTCACTCTATCTGCTTCACCTCACTGCTGTCATCATTCTGTGCAGTCTATCTGTTTACTCACTGCTGTCGTCAATCTGTTCACTCTATCTGATTTACTCACTGCTGTCTTCATTCTGTTAACCCTATTTGCTTTACTCACTGCTGTCATAATTTTGTTCACTCTATCTGCTTTACTCACTGCTGTCATCATTCTGATCACTCTATCTTCTTTACTCACGAGTGTAATCATTCTGTTCACTCTAACTACTTTGCTCGCTGCTGTCATCATTCGGTTCACTCTATCTGCTTTACTCACTGCTGTCATCATACTGTTCACACTATCTGCCCCACCTCACTGCTGTCATCATTGAATTCACTCTATCTGCTCCCCCTCACTGCTGTCATCATTCTGTTCAGTCTATCTGCTTTAATGTCTGCTGCTGTCTTTCTGTTCACTCTGTCTGCGTTACTCACTGCTGTCATCATTCTGTTCACTCTGTCTGCTTTACTCGCTGCTGTCCTCATTCTGTTCACTCTATCTTCTTTACTCAATGCTGTCATCATTCTGTTCCCTCTCTCTGCTCCACCTCACTGCTGTCATCATTCTGTTCACTCTATCTGCTTTACTCCCTGCTGCCATCATTCTGTTCACTCTACCTGCTTTAATTGGTGCTATCATCCTTCTGTTCACTCTATCTGCTTTACTCGCTGCTGTCATTATTCTGTTCATTCTAAAGTCTTTACTCGCTGCTGTCATCATTCTGCTCACTCTATCTGCATTACTCGCTGATGTCATCATTCTGTTCACTCTATCTGCTTTTCTCGCTGCTGTCATCATTCTGTTCACTATATCTGCTCCACCACACTGCTGTCACCATTCTGTTAACTCTATCTGCTTTACTCACTGCTGTCATTATTCTATTCATTCTATCTGTTTTAATCACTACTGGCATCATTCTGTTGAACCTATCTGCTCCACCTCACTGCTGTCATCATTCTGTTCACTCTATCTGCTTTACTCGCTGCTGTCATCATTCTGTTCAATCTTTCTGCTTTACTCACTGCTGTTATCATTGTGTTCTCTCTATCTGCTTTACTAACTGCTGTCATCATTCTGTTCACTCAACCTGCTTTACTCACTGATGTCATCATTCTGTTCACTCTATCTGCTTTACTCGCTGCTGTCATCATTCTGTTCAATCTTTCTGCTTTACTCACTGCTGTTATCATTGTGTTCTCTCTATCTGCTTTACTAACTGCTGTCATCATTCTGTTCACTCTATCTGCTTTACTCTCTGCTGTTATCATTGTGTTCTCTATTTCTGCTTTACTAACTGCTGTCATCATTCTGTTCACTCAATCTGCTTTACTCGCTGCTGTCATCATTCTGTTCACTCTACCTGCTTTACTCACTGATGTCATCATTCTGTTCACTCAACCTGCTTTACTCGCTGCTGTCATCATTCTGTTCACTCTATCTGCTTTACTCACTGCTGTTATCATTGTGTTCTCTCTATCTGCTTTACTAACTGCTGTCATCATTCTGTTCACTCGATCTGTTTACTCACTGCTGTCTTCATTCTGTTCACTCTATCTGATTTACTCACTGCTGTCATCATTCTCTTCACTCTATCTGATTTACTCGCTGCTGACATCATTCTGTTCACTCTACCTGCTTTACTCACTGCTGTCATCATTCTGTTCACTCTATCTGCTTTACTCTCTGCTGTTATCATTGTGTTCTCTCTGTCTGCTTTACTAACTGCTCTCATCATTCTGTTCACTCAATCTGCTTTACACGCTGCTGTCATCATTCTGTTCACGCTACCTGCTTTACTCACTGATGTCATCATTCTGTTCACTCAATCTGCTTTACTCGCTGCTGTCATCATTCTGTTCACTCTATCTGCTTTACTCACTGCTGTTATCATTGTGTTCTCTCTATCTGCTTTACTAACTGCTGTCACCATTCTGTTCACTCTATCTGTTTACTGACTGCTGTCTTCATTCTGTTCACGCACTCTGATTTACTCACTGCTATCATCATTCTGTTCATTCTATCTGCTATACTCACTGCTGTCATCATTCTGTTCACTCTATCTGCTATACTCGCTGCTGTCATCATTCTGTTCACTCTATCTGCTTTTCTCGCTTCTGTCATCATTCTGTTCAGTCTATCTGCTCCACCACACTGCTGTCAACATTCTGTTAACTCTATCTGCTTTACTCACTGCTGTCATTATTCTATTCATTCTATCTGTTTTAATCACTACTGTCATCATTCTGTTCAATCTATCTGCTCCACCTCACTGCTGTCATCATTCTGTTCACTCTATCTTCTTTACTCGCTGCTGTCATCATTCTGCTGACTCTATCTGCTTTAGTAACTGCTGTCTTCATTCTATTCACTCTATCTGCTTTACTCACTGCTGTCATCATTCTGTTCACTCTATCTGCTATACGCACTGCTTACATCAATCTGTTCACTCTATCTGCTTTACTCACTGCTGTCATCATTCTGTTCACTCTATTTGCTTTACACGCTGCTGTCATCATTCTGTTCACTCTGACTGCTTTACTCGCTGCTGTCATTATTCTGTTCAATCTATCTGCTCCGCCTCACTGCTATCATCATTCTGTTCACTCTATCTACTTTACGTGCAACTGTCATCATTCTGTTTACTCTATCTGCTTTATTCGCTGCTGTCATCATTCTGTCCACTCTATATGCTTTACTCACTGCTCTTTTCATTCTGTTCACTCTACCTGATCCAACTCAATGCTGTCATCATTCTGTTAACTCTATCTGCTTTACTCGCTGCTGACACCATTCTGTTCACTCATACTGCTTTACTCACTGCTGTCATCATTCTGTTCACTCTATCTGCGTTAATCACTGCTGTTATTATTGTGTTCTCTCCATCTGCTTTACTAACTGCTGTCATCATTCTGTTCACTCTTCCTGCTTTACTCATTGCTCTCATCATTCTGTTCACTCAATCTGATTTACTCGCTGCTGTCATCATTCTGCTGACTCTATCTGCTTTAGTAACTGCTGTCATCATTCTGTTCACTCTATCTGCTTTACTCGCTGCTGTCATCATTCTGTTCACTCTATCTGTTTACTCGCAGCTGTTATGATTCTGTTCACTCTATCTGCTTTACTCACTGCTGTTATCATTCTGTTCACTCTATCTGATTTACTCAAGGCTGTCGTCATTCTGTTCACTCTATCTGCTATACTCGCTGCTGTCATCGTTCTGTTCAGTCTATCTGCTTTACTCACTGCTGTCATCATTCTGTTCACTATTTGCTTTACTCACTGCTGCCATCATTCTGTTCACTCTATCTGCTTTACTCACTGCTGTCATCATTCTGTTCACTCTGTCTGCTTTACTCACTGCTGTCATCATTCTGTTCACTCTATCTGGTTTACTCACTGCAGTCATCATTCTGTTCAGTCTATCTGCTTTAATATCTGCTGCTGTCATCATTCTGTTCACTCTATCTGCTCCACCACACTGCTGTCACCATTCAGTTAACTCTATCTGCTTTACTCACTGCTGTCATTATTCTGTTCATTTTATCTGTTTTAATCGCTACTGTCGTCATTCTGTTCAATCTATCTGCTCCTCCTCACTGTTGTCATCATTCTGCTCACTATATCTTCTTTGCTCGCTGCTGTCATCAATCTGCTGACTCTATCTGATATAGTAACTGCTGTCATCATTCTGTTCACTCTATCTGCTTTACTCACTGCTGTCAGCATTCTGTTCACTCTATCTGCTTTACGCACTGCTTTCATCAATCTGTTCACTCTATCTGCTTTACTCACTGCTGTCATCTTTCTGTTCACTCTATTTGATTTACACGCTGCTGTCATCATTCTGTTCACTCTGACTGCTTTACTCGCTGCTGTCATTATTCTGTTCACTCAATCTGCTCCACCTCACTGCGATCATCATTCTATTCACTCTATCTGCTTTACTTGCAGCTGTCATCATTCTGTTTACTCTATCTGCTTTACTCGCTGCTGTCATCATTCTGTTCACTCTATATGCTTTACTCACTGCTCTTTTCGTTCTGTTCACTCTACCTGATCCACCTCACTGCTCTCATCATTCTGTTAACTCTATCTGCTTTACTCGCTGCTGACATCATTCTGTTCACTCTAACTGCTTTACTCACTGCTGTCATCATTCTGTTCACTCTACCTGCTTTACTCACTGCTGTTATGATTGTGTTCTCTCTATCTGCTTTACTAACTGCTGTCATCATTCTGTTCACTCTACTGCTTTACTCACTGCTGTCATCATTCTGTTCACTCAATCTGATTTACTCGCTGCTGTCATCATTCTGTTCACTCTATCTGCTTTACTCATTGCTGTTATCATTGTTTTCTCTTTATCTGCTTTACTAACTGCTGTCATCATTCTGTTCACTCTATCTGTTTACTCGCTGCTGTCATCATTCTGTTCACTCAATCTGCTTTACTCACTGATGTCATCATTCTGTTCACTCTATCTGCTTTACTCACTGCTGTTATCATTCTGTTCACTCTATCTGATTTTCTCACTGCCATCATCCTTCTGTTCACTCTATCTGCTTTACTCACTGCTGTCATCATTCTGTTCACTCTATCTGCTTTACTCACTGCTGTCTTCATTCTGTTCACTCTATCTGATTTACTCACTGCTGTCATCATTCTGTTCACACTCTCTGCTTTACTCCCTGCTATCATCATTCTGTTCACTCTATCTGCATTACTCACTGCTGTCATCATTCTGTTCACTCAATCTGATTTACTCACTGCTGTCATCATTCTGCTGACTCTATATGCTTTAGTAACTGCTGTCATCATTCTGTTCACTCTATCTGCTTTACTCGCTGCTGTCATCATTCTGTTCACTCTATGTGTTTACTCACAGCTGTTATGATTCTGCTCACTCTATCTGCTTTACTCACTGCTGTTATCATTCTGTTCACTCTATCTGATTTACTCAAGGCTGTCATCATTCTGTTCACTCTATCTGCTTTACTCACTGCTGTTATCATTCTGTTCACTCTATCTGATTTACTCAAGGCTGTCATCATTCTGTTTACTCGATCTGCTATACTCGCTGCTGTCATCGTTATGTTCAGTCTATCTGCTTTACTCACTGCTGTCATCATTCTGTTCACTATCTGCTTTACTCACTGCTGCCATCATTCTGTTCACTCTATCTGCTTTACTCACTGCTGTCATCATTCTGTTCACTCTGTCTGCTTTACTCACTGCTGTCATCATTCTGTTCACTCTATCTGGTTTACTCACTGCTGTCATCATTCTGTTCAGTCTATCTGCTATAATCTCTGCTGCTGTCATCATTCTGTTCACTATATCTGCTCCACCACACTGCTGTCACCATTCTGTTAACTCTATCTGCTTTACTCACTGCTGTCATTATTCTGTTCATTCTATCTGTTTTAATCACTACTGTCATCATTCTGTTCAATCTATCTGCTCCACCTCACTGCTGTCATCATTCTGTTCACTCAACTTCTTTACTCGCTGCTGTCATCAATCTGCTGACTCTATCTGCTTTAGCAACTGCTGTCATCATTCTGTTCACTCTATCTGCTTTACTCACTGCTGTCATCATTCTGTTCACTCTATCTGCTTTACGCACTGCTTTCATCAATCTGTTCACTCTATCTGCTTTACTCACTGCTGTCATCATTCTGTTCACTATTTGCTTTACATGCTGCTGTCATCATTCTGTTCACTCTGACTGCTTTACTCGCTGCTGTCATTATTCTGTTCACTCTATCTGCTGCACCTCACTGCGATCATCATTCTGTTCACTCTATCTGCTTTACTTGCAGCTGTCATCATCCTGTTTACTCTATCTGCTCCACTTGCTGCTGTCATCATTCTGTTCACTCTATATGCTTTACTCACTGCTCTTTTCATTCTGTTCACTCTACCTGATCCACCTCACTGCTCTCATCATTCTGTTAACTCTATCTGCTTTACTCGCTGCTGACATGATTCTGTTCACTCTAACTGCTTTACTCACTGCTGTCATCATTCTGTTCACTCTATCTGCTTTACTCACTGCTGTTATGATTGTGTTCTCTCTATCTGCTTTACTAACTGCTGTCATCATTCTGTTCACTCTTCCTGCTTTACTCACTGCTGTCATCATTCTGTTCACTCAATCTGATTTACTCGCTGCTGTCATCATTCTGTTCACTCTATCTGCTTTACTCACTGCTGTTATCATTGAGTTCCCTTTATCTGCTTTACTAACTGCTGTCATCATTCTGTTCACTCTATCTGTTTACTCACTGCTGTCATCATTCTGTTCACTCAATCTGCTTTACTCACTGCTGTCATCATTCTGTTCACTCGATCTGCTTTGCTCACTGCTGTTATCATTCTGTTTACTCTATCTGCTTTACTCACTGCTGTCATCATTCTGTTCACTCAATCTGCTTTACTCACTGCTGTTATTATTGTGTTCCCTTTATCTGCTTTACTAACTGCTGTCATCATTCTGTTCACTCTATCTGTTTACTCACTGCTGTCATCATTCTGTTCACTCAATCTGCTTTACTCACTGCTGTCATCATTCTGTTCACTCTATCTGCTTTACTCGCTGCTGTCATCATTCTGTTCAATCTTTCTGCTTTACTCACTGCTGTTATCATTGTGTTCTCTCTATCTGCTTTACTAACTGCTGTCATCATTCTGTTCACTCAACCTGCTTTACTCACTGCTGTCATCATTCTGTTCACTCTATCTGCTTTACTCGCTGCTGTCATCATTCTGTTCAATCTTTCTGCTTTACTCACTGCTGTTATCATTGTGTTCTCTCTATCTGCTTTACTAACTGCTGTCATCATTCTGTTCACTCTATCTGCTTTACTCGCTGCTGACATCATTCTGTTCACTCTACCTGGTTTACTCACTGCTGTCATCATTCTGTTCACTCTATCTGCTTTACTCACTGCTGTTATGATTGTGTTCTCTCTATCTGCTTTACTAACTGCTGTCATCATTCTGTTCACTCTTCCTGCTTTACTCACTGCTGTCATCATTCTGTTCACTCAATCTGATTTACTCGCTGCTGTCATCATTCTGTTCACTCTATCTGCTTTACTCACTGCTGTTATCATTGAGTTCCCTTTATCTGCTTTACTAACTGCTGTCATCATTCTGTTCACTCTATCTGTTTACTCACTGCTGTCATCATTCTGTTCACTCAATCTGCTTTACTCACTGCTGTCATCATTCTGTTCACTCGATCTGCTTTGCTCACTGCTGTTATCATTCTGTTTACTCTATCTGCTTTACTCACTGCTGTCATCATTCTGTTCACTCAATCTGCTTTACTCACTGCTGTTATTATTGTGTTCCCTTTATCTGCTTTACTAACTGCTGTCATCATTCTGTTCACTCTATCTGTTTACTCACTGCTGTCATCATTCTGTTCACTCAATCTGCTTTACTCACTGCTGTCATCATTCTGTTCACTCTATCTGCTTTACTCGCTGCTGTCATCATTCTGTTCAATCTTTCTGCTTTACTCACTGCTGTTATCATTGTGTTCTCTCTATCTGCTTTACTAACTGCTGTCATCATTCTGTTCACTCAACCTGCTTTACTCACTGCTGTCATCATTCTGTTCACTCTATCTGCTTTACTCGCTGCTGTCATCATTCTGTTCAATCTTTCTGCTTTACTCACTGCTGTTATCATTGTGTTCTCTCTATCTGCTTTACTAACTGCTGTCATCATTCTCTTCACTCTATCTGCTTTACTCGCTGCTGACATCATTCTGTTCACTCTACCTGGTTTACTCACTGCTGTCATCATTCTGTTCTCTCTATCTGCTTTACACTCTGCTGTTATCATTGTGTTCTCTCTATCTGCTTTACTAACTGCTGTCATCATTCTGTTCACTCAATCTGCTTTACGCGCTGCTGTCATCATTCTGTTCACTCTACCTGCTTTACTCACTGATGTCATCATTCTGTTCACTCAATCTGCTTTACTCGCTACTGTCATCATTCTGTTCACTCTATCTGCTTTCCTCACTGCTGTTATCATTGTGTTCTCTCTATCTGCTTTACTAACTGCTGTCATCATTCTGTTCACTCTATCTGTTTACTCACTGCTGTCTTCATTCTGTTCACTCTATCTGATTTACTCGCTGCTGACATCATTCTGTTCACTCTACCTGCTTTACTCACTGCTGTCATCATTCTGTTCACTCTATCTGCTTTACTCTCTGCTGTTATCATTGTGTTCTCTCTGTCTGCTTTACTAACTGCTGTCATCATTCTGTTCACTCAATCTGCTTTACACGCTGCTGTCATCATTCTGTTCACGCTACCTGCTTTACTCACTGATGTCATCATTCTGTTCACTCTATCTGATTTACTCGCTGCTGTCATCATTCTGTTCACTCTATCTGCTTTACTCACTGCTGTTATCATTGTGTTCTCTCTATCTGCTTTACTAACTGCTGTCACCATTCTGTTCACTCTATCTGTTTACTGACTGCTGTCTTCATTCTGTTCACGCTATCTGATTTACTCACTGCTATCATCATTCTGTTCATTCTATCTGCTTTACTCACTGCTGTCATCATTCTGTTCACTCTATCTGCTATACTCGCTGCTGTCATCATTCTGTTCACTCTATCTGCTTTTCTCGCTTCTGTCATCATTCTGTTCACTCTATCTGCTCCACCACACTGCTGTCACCATTCTGTTAACTCTATCTGCTTTACTCACTGCTGTCATTATTCTGTTCATTCTATCTGTTTTAATCACTACTGTCATCATTCTGTTCAATCTATCTGCTCCACCTCACTGCTGTCAGCATTCTGTTCACTCTATCTTCTTTACTCGCTGCTGTCATCATTCTGCTGACTCTATCTGCTTTTGTAACTGCTGTCTTCATTCTATTCACTCTATCTGCTTTACTCACTGCTGTCATCATTCTGTTCACTCCATCTGCTATACGCACTGCTTTCATCAATCTGTTCACTCTATCTGCTTTACTCACTGCTGTCATCATTCTGTTCACTCTATTTGCTTTACACGCTGCTGTCATCATTCTGTTCACTCTGACTGCTTTACTCGCTGCTGTCATTATTCTGTTCAATCTATCTGCTCCGCCTCACTGCTATCATCATTCTGTTCACTCTATCTACTTTACGTGCAACTGTCATCATTCTGTTTACTCTATCTGCTTTATTCGCTGCTGTCATCATTCTGTTCACTCTATATGCTTTACTCACTGCTCTTTTCATTCTGTTCACTCTACCTGATCCACCTCAATGCTGTCATCATTCTGTTAACTCTATTTGCTTTACACGCTGCTGTCATCATTCTGTTCACTCATACTGCTTTACTCGCTGCTGTCATTATTCTGTTCACTCTATCTGCTCCACCTCACTGCGATCATCATTCTGTTCACTCTATCTGCTTTACTTGCAGCTGTCATCATCCTGTTTACTCTATCTGCTTCACTTGCTGCTGTCATCATTCTGTTCACTCTATATGCTTTACTCACTGCTCTTTTCATTCTGTTCACTCTACCTGATCCACCTCACTGCTCTCATCATTCTGTTAACTCTATCTGCTTTACTCGCTGCTGACATGATTCTGTTCACTCTAACTGCTTTACTCACTGCTGTCATCATTCTGTTCACTCTATCTGCTTTACTCACTGCTGTTATGATTGTGTTCTCTCCATCTGCTTTACTAACTGCTGTCATCATTCTGTTCACTCTACCTGCTTTACTCACTGCTGTCATCATTCTGTTCACTCAATCTGATTTACTCGCTGCTGTCATCATTCTGTTCACTCTATCTGCTTTACTCACTGCTGTTATCATTGTGTTCCCTTTATCTGCTTTACTAACTGCTGTCATCATTCTGTTCACTCTATCTGTTTACTCACTGCTGTCATCTTTCTGTTCACTCAATCTGCTTTACTCACTGCTGTCATCTTTCTGTTCAGTCTATCTGCTTTACCCACTGCTGTCATCATTCTGTTCACTGTATCTGATTTACTCACTGCTCTCATCATTGTGTACACTCTAGCTGCTTTACTCACTGCTGTCATCATTCTGCTCACTCTATCTGCTTTACTCACTGCTGTCATCATTCTGCTCACTCTATCTGCTTTACTCACTGCTTTCATCATTCTGCTCACTATATCTGTTTACTCGCTGCTGTCATCATTCTGTTCTCTCTATCTGCTTTACTCACTGCTTTTATCATTGTGTTCTCTCTATCTGCTTTACTCACTGCTGGCATCATTCTGCTCACTCTATCTGCTTTACTCGCTGCTGTCATCATTCTGTTTACTCCATCTGCTTTACTCATTGCTGTCGTCATTCTGTTCACTCTGTCTGCTTTACTCACTGCTGTCATTATTCTGTTCACTCTATATGCTTTGCTCGCTGCTGTCATCGTTCTGTTCAGTCTATCTGCTTTACTCACTGCTGTCATCATTCTGCTCACTGTCTGCTTCACTCACTGCTGCCATCATTCTGTCCACTCTATCTGCTTTACTCACTGCTGTCATCATTCTGTTCACTCTATATGCTTTACTCGCTGCTGTCATCGTTCTGTTCAGTCTATCTGCTTTACTCACTGCTGTCATCATTCTGTTCACTATCTGCTTCACTCACTGCTGCCATCATTCTGTTCACTCTATCTGCTTTACTCACTGCTGTCATCATTCTGTTCTCTCTATCTGATTTACTCAAGGCTGTCATCTTTCTGTTCACTCTATCTGCTTTACTCACTGCTGTCATCATTCTGTTCTGTCTATCTGCTTTAATCTCTGCTGCTGTCTATCTGTTCACTCTGTCTGCGTTACTCACTGCTGTCATCATTCTGTTCACGCTGTCTGCTTTACTCACTGCTGTTATCATTGTGTTCTCTCTATCTGCATTACTAACTGCTGTCATCATTCTGTTCACTCTATCTGATTTACTCACTGCTGTCATCATTCTGTTCACTCTATTTGCTTTACACGCTGCTGTCATCATTCTGTTCACTCTGACTGCTTTATTCGCTGCTGTCATTATTCTGTTCACTCTATCTGCTCCACCTCACTGCGATCATCATTCTGTTCACTCTATCTGCTTTACTTGCAGCTGTCATCATCCTGTTTACTCTATCTGCTTCACTTGCTGCTGTCATCATTCTGTTCACTCTATATGCTTTACTCACTGCTCTTTTCATTCTGTTCACTCTACCTGATCCACCTCACTGCTCTCATCATTCTGTTAACTCTATCTGCTTTACTCGCTGCTGACATGATTCGGTTCATTCTAACTGCTTTACTCACTGCTGTCATCATTCTGTTCACTCTATCTGCTTTACTCACTGCTGTTATGATTGTGTTCTCTCTATCTGCTTTACTAACTGCTGCCATCATTCTGTTCACTCTACCTGCTTTACTCACTGCTGTCATCATTCTGTTCACTCAATCTGATTTACTCGCTGCTGTCATTATTCTGTTCACTCTATCTGCTTTACTCACTGCTGTTATCATTGTGTTCCCTTTATCTGCTTTACTAACTGCTGTCATCATTCTGTTCACTCTATCTGTTTACTCACTGCTGTCATCATTCTGTTCACTCAATCTGCTTTACTCACTGCTGTCATCATTCTGTTCACTCTATCTGCTTTGCTCACTGCTGTTATCATTCTGTTTACTCTATCTGCTTTACTCACTGCTGTTATCATTCTGTTCTCTCTATCTGATTTATTCAATGCTGTCATCATTCTGTTCACTCGATCTAATTTTCTCACTGCTGTCATCCTTCTCTTCACTCTATCTGCTTTACTCACTGCTGTCATCATTCTGTTCACTCTATCTGATTTACTCACTGCTGTAATCATTCTGTTCACTCTCTCTGCTTTACTCCCTGCCATCATCATTCTGTTCACTCTTTCTGCATTACTCACTGCTGTCATCATTCTGTTCACTCTATCTGCTATACTCGCTGCTGTCATCGTTCTGTTCAGTCTATCTGCTTTACCAACTGCTGTCATCATTCTGTTCACTGTATCTGATTTACTCACTGCTCTCATCATTGTGCTCACTCTATCTGCTTTACTCACTGCTGTCATCATTCTGCTCACTCTATCTGCTTTACTCACTGCTTTCATCATTCTGCTCACTATATCTGTTTACTCGCTGCTGTCATCATTCTGTTCACTCTATCTGCTTTACTCACTGCTGTCATCATTCTGTTCACTCAGTCTGCTTTACTCACTGCTGTCATCATTCTGTTCACTCAATATGCTTTACTCGCTGCTGTCATCATTCTGTTCACTCCATCTGCTTTACTCACTGCTGTTATCATTGTGTTCTCTCTATCTGCTTTACTCACTGCTGGCATCATTCTGCTGACTCTATCTGCTTTACTCGCTGCTGTCATCATTCTGTTTACTCTATCTGCTTTACTCATTGCTGTCATCATTCTGTTCACTCTGTCTGCTTTACTCACTGCTGTCATCATTCTGTTCACTCTATATGCTTTGCTCGCTGCTGTCATCGTTCTGTTCAGTCTATCTGCTTTACTCACTGCTGTCATCATTCTGTTCACTATCTGCTTCACTCACTGCTGCCATCATTCTGTTCACTCTATCTGCTTTACTCACTGCTGTCATCATTCTGTTCACTCTATCTGATTTACTCAAGGCTGTCATCTTTCTGTTCACTCTATCTGCTTTACTCACTGCTGTCATCATTCTGTTCTGTCTATCTGCTTTAATCTCTGCTGCTGTCTTTCTGTTCACTCTGTCTGCGTTACTCACTGCTGTCATCATTCTGTTCACGCTGTCTGCTTTACTCACTGCTGTTATCATTGTGTTCTCTCTATCTGCTTTACTCACTGCTGTCATCATTCTGTTCACTCTATCTGATTTACTCACTGCTGTTATCATTCTGTTCACTCTATCTGCTTCTCTCGCTGCTGTCATCATTCTGTTCACTCTATCTGCTCCACCACACTGCTGTCACCATTCTGTTAACTCTATCTGCTTTACTCACTGCTCTCATTATTCTGTTCATTCTATCTGTTTTAATCACTGCTGTCATCATTCTGTTCAATCTATCTGCTCCACCTCACTGCTGTCATCATTCTGTTCACTCTATCTTCTTTACTCGCTGCTGTCATCATTCTGCTGACTCTATCTGCTTTAGTAACTGCTGTCATCATTCTGTTCACACTATCTGCTTCACTCACTGCTGTCATCATTCTGTTCACTCTATCTGCTTTACGCACTGCTGCCATCATTCTGTTCACTCTATTTGCTTTACACGCTGCTGTCATCATTCTGTTCACTCTGACTGCTTTACTCGCTGCTGTCATTATTCTGTTCACTCTATCTGCTCCACCTCACTGCTCTCATCATTCTGTTCAATCAATCTGCTTTACTCGCTGCTGTCATCATTCTGTTCACTCTATCTGCTTTACTCACTGCTGTTATCATTCTGTTCACTCTATCTGCTTTACTCACTGCTGTTATCATTCTGTTCTCTCTATCTGATTTACTCAATGCTGTCATCATTCTGTTCACTCTATCTGATTTTCTCACTGCTGTCATGCTTCTGTTGACTCTATCGGCTTTACTCACTGCTGTCTTCATTCTGTTCACTCTATCTGATTTACTGACTGCTGGCATCATTCTGTTCACTCTCTCTGCTTTACTCCCTGCTATCATCATTCTGTTCACTCTATCTGCTATACTCGCTGCTGTCATCGTTCTGTTCAGTCTATCTGCTTTACTCACTGCTGTCATCATTCTGTTCACTGTATCTGATTTACTCACTGCTGTCATCATTGTGTACACTCTATCTGCTTTACTCACTGCTGTCATCATTCTGCTCACTCTATCTGCTTTACTCACTGCTGTCATCATTCTGCTCACTTTATCTGCTTTACTCACTGCTGTCATCATTCTGCTCACTCTATCTGCTTTACTCGCTGCTGTCATCATTCTCTTCACTCTATCTGCTTTACTCACTGCTGTCATCATTCTGTTCACTCAGTCTGCTTTACTCACTGCTGTCATCATTCTGTTCACTCAATCTGCTTTACTCGCTGCTGTCATCATTCTGTTCACTCTATCTGCTATACTCACTGCTGTTATCATTGTGTTCTCTCTATCTGCTTTACTCACTGCTGGCATCATTCAGCTCACTCTATCTGCTTTACTCGCTGCTGTCATCATTCTGTTCACTCTATCTGCTTTACTCACTGCTGTCATCATTCTGTTCACTCTGTCTGCTTTACTCGCTGCTGTCATCATTCTGTTCACTCTATCTGCTTTACTCACTGCTGTCATCATTCTGTTCACTCTGTCTGCTTTACTCGCTGCTGTCATCATTCTGTTTACTCTATCTGCTTTACTCACTGCTGTTATCATTCTGTTCTCTCTATCTGATTTATTCAATGCTGTCATCATTCTGTTCACTCTATCTGATTTTCTCACTGCTGTCATCCTTCTGTTCACTCTATCTGCTTTACTCACTGCTGTCAACATTCTGTTCACTCTATCTGCTATACTCGCTGCTGTCATCGTTCTGTTCAGTCTGTCTGCTTTACTCACTGCTGTCATCATTCTGTTCACTGTATCTGATTTACTCACTGCTGCCATCATTGTGTACACTCTATCTGCTTTACTCACTGCTGTCATCATTCTGCTCACTCTATCTGCTTTACTCACTGCTGTCATCATTCTGCTCACTTTATCTGCTTTACTCACTGCTGTCATCATTCTGCTCACTCTATCTGCTTTACTCGCTGCTGTCATCATTCTGTTCACTCTATCTGCTCCACCACACTGCTGTCACCATTCTGTTTACTCTATCTGCTTTACTCACTGCTCTCATTATTCTGTTCATTCTATCTGTTTTAATCACTGCTGTCATCATTCTGTTCCATCTATCTGCTGCACCTCACTGCTGTCATCATTCTGTTCACTCTATCTTCTTTACTCGCTGCTGTCATCATTCTGCTGACTCTATCTGCTTTAGTAACTGCTGTCATCATTCTGTTCACACTATCTGCTTTACTCACTGCTGTCATCATTCTGTTCACTCTATCTGCTTTACGCACTGCTTTCATCAATCTGTTCACTCTATCTGCTTTACTCACTGCTGCCATCATTCTGTTCACTCTATTTGCTTTACACGCTGCTGTCATCATTCTGTTCAATCTGACTGCTTTACTCGCTGCTGTCATTATTCTGTTCACTCTATCTGCTCCACCTCACAGCTCTCATCATTCTGTTCAATCAATCTGCTTTACTCGCTGCTGTCATCATTCTGTTCACTCTATCTGCTATACACACTGCTGTTATCATTGTGTTCTCTCCATCTGCTTTACTCACTGCTGGCATCATTCAGCTCACTCTATCTGCTTTACTCGCTGCTGTCATCATTCTGTTCACTCTATCTGCTTTACTCACTGCTGTCATCATTCTGTTCACTCTGTCTGCTTTACTCGCTGCTGTCATCATTCTGTTCACTCTATCTGCTTTACTCACTGATGTCATCATTCTGTTCACTCTATCTGCTTTACTAACTGCTGTCATCATTCTGTTCACTCTATCTGTTTACTCGCTGCTGTCATCATTCTGTTCACTCAATCTGCTTTACTCACTGATGTCATCATTCTGTTCACTCTATCTGCTTTACTCACTGCTGTTATCATTCTGTTCTCTCTATCTGGTTTACTCAATGCTGTCATCATTCTGTTCACTCTATCTGCTTTACTCATTGCTGTTATCATTGTTTTCTCTTTATCTGCTTTACTAACTGCTGTCATCATTCTGTTCACTCTATCTGTTTACTCGCTGCTGTCATCATTCTGTTCACTCAATCTGCTTTACTCACTGATGTCATCATTCTGTTCACTCTATCTGCTTTACTCACTGCTGTTATCATTCTGTTCCCTCTGTCTGATTTACTCAATGCTGTCATCATTCTGTTCACTCTATCTGATTTTCTCACTGCTGTCATCCTTCTGTTGACTCTATCTGCTTTACTCACTGCTGTCTTCATTCTGTTCACTCTATCTGATTTACTGACTGCTGGCATCATTCTGTTCACTCTCTCTGCCTTACTCCCTGCTATCATCATTCTGTTCACTCTATCTGCTTTACTCACTGCTGTCATCATTCTGTTCACTCTATCTGCTATACTCACTGCTGTCATTGTTCTGTTCAGTCTATCTGCTTTACTCACTGCTGTCATCATTCTGTTCACTATCTGATTTACTCACTGCTGTCATCATTGTGTACACTCTATCTGCTTTACTCACTGCTGTCATCATTCTGCTCACTCTATCTGCTTTACTCACTGCTGTCATCATTCTGCTCACTTTATCTGCTTTACTCACTGCTGTCCTCATTCTGCTCACTCTATCTGCTTTACTCGCTGCTGTCATCATTCTGTTCACTCTATCTGCTATACTCACTGCTGTTATCATTGTGTTCTCTCCATCTGCTTTACTCACTGCTGGCATCATTCAGCTCACTCTATCTGCTTTACTCGCTGCTGTCATCATTCTGTTCACTCTATCTGCTTTACTCACTGCTGTCATCATTCTGTTCACTCTGTCTGCTTTACTCGCTGCTGTCATCATTCTGTTCACTCTATCTGCTTTACTCACTGCTGTCATCATTCTGTTCACTCTGTCTGCTTTACTCGCTGCTGTCATCATTCTGTTTACTCTATCTGCTTTACTCACTGCTGTTATCATTCTGTTCTCTCTATCTGATTTATTCAATGCTGTCATCATTCTGTTCACTCTATCTGATTTTCTCACTGCTGTCATCCTTCTGTTCACTCTATCTGCTTTACTCACTGCTGTCAACATTCTGTTCACTCTATCTGCTTTACTCACTGCTGTCTTCATTCTGTTCACTCTATCTGATTTACTCACTGCTGTCATCATTCTGTTCACTCTCTCTGCTTTACTCCCTGCTATCATCATTCTGTTCACTCTATCTGCATTACTCACTGCTGTCATCATTCCGTTCACTCAATCTGATTTACTCGCTGCTGTCATCATTCTGCTGACTCTATCTGCTTTAGTAACTGCTGTCATCATTCTGTTCACTCTATCTGCTTTACTCGCTGCTGTCATCATTCTGTTCACTCTATGTGTTTACTCACAGCTGTTATGATTCTGTTCACTCTATCTGCTTTACTCACTGCTGTTATCATTCTGTTCACTCTATCTGATTTACTCAAGGCTGTCATCATTCTGTTCACTCTATCTGCTTTACTCACTGCCGTTATCATTCTGTTCACTCTGTCTGATTTACTCAAGGCTGTCATCATTCTGTTCACTCGATCTGCTTTACTCACTGCTGTCATCATTCTGTTCACTCTGTCTGCTTTACTCACTGCTGTCATCATTCTGTTCACTCTATCTGCTTTACGCACTGCTTTCATCAATCTGTTCACTCTATCTGCTTTACTCACATCTGCCATCATTCTGTTCACTCTATTTGCTTTACACGCTGCTGTCATCATTCTGTTTAATCTGACTGCTTTACTCGCTGCTGTCATTATTCTGTTCACTCTATCTGCTCCACCTCACAGCTCTCATCATTCTGTTCAATCAATCTGCTTTACTCGCTGCTGTCATCATTCTGTTCACTCTATCTGCTATACTCACTGCTGTTATCATTGTGTTCTCTCCATCTGCTTTACTCACTGCTGGCATCATTCAGCTCACTCTATCTGCTTTACTCGCTGCTGTCATCATTCTGTTCACTCTATCTGCTTTACTCACTGCTGTCATCATTCTGTTCACTCTGTCTGCTTTACTCACTGCTGTCATCATTCTGTTCACTCTATCTGCTTTACTCACTGATGTCATCATTCTGTTCACTCTATCTGCTTTACTAACTGCTGTCATCATTCTGTTCACTCTATCTGTTTACTCGCTGCTGTCATCATTCTGTTCACTCAATCTGCTTTACTCACTGATGTCATCATTCTGTTCACTCTATCTGCTTTACTCACTGCTGTTATCATTCTGTTCTCTCTATCTGGTTTACTCAATGCTGTCATCATTCTGTTCACTCTATCTGCTTTACTCACTGCTGTCATCATTCTGTTCACTCTGTCTGCTTTACTCGCTGCTGTCATCATTCTGTTCACTCTATCTGCTTTACTCACTGCTGTCATCATTCTGTTCACTCTGTCTGCTTTACTCGCTGCTGTCATCATTCTGTTTACTCTATCTGCTTTACTCACTGCTGTTATCATTCTGTTCTCTCTATCTGATTTATTCAATGCTGTCATCATTCTGTTCACTCTATCTGATTTTCTCACTGCTGTCATCCTTCTGTTCACTCTATCTGCTTTACTCACTGCTGTCAACATTCTGTTCACTCTATCTGCTTTACTCACTGCTGTCTTCATTCTGTTCACTCTATCTGATTTACTCACTGCTGTCATCATTCTGTTCACTCTCTCTGCTTTACTCCCTGCTATCATCATTCTGTTCACTCTATCTGCATTACTCACTGCTGTCATCATTCCGTTCACTCAATCTGATTTACTCGCTGCTGTCATCATTCTGCTGACTCTATCTGCTTTAGTAACTGCTGTCATCATTCTGTTCACTCTATCTGCTTTACTCGCTGCTGTCATCATTCTGTTCACTCTATGTGTTTACTCACAGCTGTTATGATTCTGTTCACTCTATCTGCTTTACTCACTGCTGTTATCATTCTGTTCACTCTATCTGATTTACTCAAGGCTGTCATCATTCTGTTCACTCTATCTGCTTTACTCACTGCCGTTATCATTCTGTTCACTCTGTCTGATTTACTCAAGGCTGTCATCATTCTGTTCACTCGATCTGCTTTACTCACTGCTGTCATCATTCTGTTCACTCTGTCTGCTTTACTCACTGCTGTCATCATTCTGTTCACTCTATCTGCTTTACGCACTGCTTTCATCAATCTGTTCACTCTATCTGCTTTACTCACATCTGCCATCATTCTGTTCACTCTATTTGCTTTACACGCTGCTGTCATCATTCTGTTTAATCTGACTGCTTTACTCGCTGCTGTCATTATTCTGTTCACTCTATCTGCTCCACCTCACAGCTCTCATCATTCTGTTCAATCAATCTGCTTTACTCGCTGCTGTCATCATTCTGTTCACTCTATCTGCTATACTCACTGCTGTTATCATTGTGTTCTCTCCATCTGCTTTACTCACTGCTGGCATCATTCAGCTCACTCTATCTGCTTTACTCGCTGCTGTCATCATTCTGTTCACTCTATCTGCTTTACTCACTGCTGTCATCATTCTGTTCACTCTGTCTGCTTTACTCGCTGCTGTCATCATTCTGTTCACTCTATCTGCTTTACTCACTGATGTCATCATTCTGTTCACTCTATCTGCTTTACTAACTGCTGTCATCATTCTGTTCACTCTATCTGTTTACTCGCTGCTGTCATCATTCTGTTCACTCAATCTGCTTTACTCACTGATGTCATCATTCTGTTCACTCTATCTGCTTTACTCACTGCTGTTATCATTCTGTTCTCTCTATCTGGTTTACTCAATGCTGTCATCATTCTGTTCACTCTATCTGCTTTACTCATTGCTGTTATCATTGTTTTCTCTTTATCTGCTTTACTAACTGCTGTCATCATTCTGTTCACTCTATCTGTTTACTCGCTGCTGTCATCATTTTGTTCACTCAATCTGCTTTACTCACTGATGTCATCATTCTGTTCACTCTATCTGCTTTACTCACTGCTGTTATCATTCTGTTCCCTCTGTCTGATTTACTCAATGCTGTCATCATTCTGTTCACTCTATCTGATTTTCTCACTGCTGTCATCCTTCTGTTGACTCTATCTGCTTTACTCACTGCTGTCTTCATTCTGTTCACTCTATCTGATTTACTGACTGCTGGCATCATTCTGTTCACTCTCTCTGCCTTACTCCCTGCTATCATCATTCTGTTCACTCTATCTGCTTTACTCACTGCTGTCATCATTCTGTTCACTCTATCTGCTATACTCACTGCTGTCATTGTTCTGTTCAGTCTATCTGCTTTACTCACTGCTGTCATCATTCTGTTCACTATCTGATTTACTCACTGCTGTCATCATTGTGTACACTCTATCTGCTTTACTCACTGCTGTCATCATTCTGCTCACTCTATCTGCTTTACTCACTGCTGTCATCATTCTGCTCACTTTATCTGCTTTACTCACTGCTGTCCTCATTCTGCTCACTCTATCTGCTTTACTCGCTGCTGTCATCATTCTGTTCACTCTATCTGCTATACTCACTGCTGTTATCATTGTGTTCTCTCCATCTGCTTTACTCACTGCTGGCATCATTCAGCTCACTCTATCTGCTTTACTCGCTGCTGTCATCATTCTGTTCACTCTATCTGCTTTACTCACTGCTGTCATCATTCTGTTCACTCTGTCTGCTTTACTCGCTGCTGTCATCATTCTGTTCACTCTATCTGCTTTACTCACTGCTGTCATCATTCTGTTCACTCTGTCTGCTTTACTCACTGCTGTCATCATTCTGTTTACTCTATCTGCTTTACTCACTGCTGTTATCATTCTGTTCTCTCTATCTGATTTATTCAATGCTGTCATCATTCTGTTCACTCTATCTGATTTTCTCACTGCTGTCATCCTTCTGTTCACTCTATCTGCTTTACTCACTGCTGTCAACATTCTGTTCACTCTATCTGCTTTACTCACTGCTGTCTTCATTCTGTTCACTCTATCTGATTTACTCACTGCTGTCATCATTCTGTTCACTCTCTCTGCTTTACTCCCTGCTATCATCATTCTGTTCACTCTATCTGCATTACTCACTGCTGTCATCATTCCGTTCACTCAATCTGATTTACTCGCTGCTGTCATCATTCTGCTGACTCTATCTGCTTTAGTAACTGCTGTCATCATTCTGTTCACTCTATCTGCTTTACTCGCTGCTGTCATCATTCTGTTCACTCTATGTGTTTACTCACAGCTGTTATGATTCTGTTCACTCTATCTGCTTTACTCACTGCTGTTATCATTCTGTTCACTCTATCTGATTTACTCAAGGCTGTCATCATTCTGTTCACTCTATCTGCTTTACTCACTGCCGTTATCATTCTGTTCACTCTGTCTGATTTACTCAAGGCTGTCATCATTCTGTTCACTCGATCTGCTTTACTCACTGCTGTCATCATTCTGTTCACTCTGTCTGCTTTACTCACTGCTGTCATCATTCTGTTCACTCTATCTGGTTTACTCACTGCTGTCATCATTCTGTTCTGTCTATCTGCTATAATGTCTGCTGCTGTCATCATTCTGTTCACTCTATCTGCTCCACCACACCGCTGTCAACATTCTGTTAACTCTATCTGCTTTACTCACTGTTGTCATTATTCTGTTCATTCTGTCTGTTTTAATCACTACTGTCATCATTCTGTTCAATCTATCTGCTCCACCTCACTGCTGTCATCATTCTGTTCACTCAACTTTTTTACTCGCTGCTGTCATCAATCTGCTGTCTCTATCTGCTTTAGTAACTGCTGTCATCATTCTGTTCACTCTATCTGCTTTACTCACTGCTGTCATCATTCTGTTCACTCTATTTGCTTTACGCACTGCTTTCATCAATCTGTTCACTCTATCTGCTTTACTCACTGCTGTCATCATTCTGTTCACTCTATTTGTTTTACACGCTGCTGTCATCATTCTGTTCACTCTGACTGCTTTACTCGCTGCTGTCATTATTCTGTTCACTCTATCTGCTCCACCTCACTGCGATCATCATTCTGTTCACTCTATCTGCTTTACTTGCAGCTGTCATCATGCTGTTTACTCTATCTGCTTTACTTGCTGCTGTCATCATTCTGTTCACTCTATATGCTTTACTCACTGCTCTTTTCATTCTGTTCACTCAACCAGATCCACCTCACTGCTCTCATCATTCTGTTAACTCTATCTGCTTTACTAGCTGCTGACATGATTCTGTTCACTCTAACTGCTTTACTCACTGCTGTCATCATTCTGTTCACTCTATCTGCTTTACTCACTGCTGTCATCATTCTGTTCACTCTATTTGTTTTACACGCTGCTGTCATCATTCTGTTCACTCTGACTGCTTTACTCGCTGCTTTCATTATTCTGTTCACTCTATCTGCTCCACCTCACTGCGATCATCATTCTGTTCACTCTATCTGCTTTACTTGCAGCTGTCATCATCCTGTTTACTCTATCTGCTTCACTTGCTGCTGTCATCATTCTGTTCACTCTATATGCTTTACTCACTGCTCTTTTCATTCTGTTCACTCTACCTGATCCACCTCACTGCTCTCATCATTCTGTTAACTCTATCTGCTTTACTCGCTGCTGACATGATTCTGTTCATTCTAACTGCTTTACTCACTGCTGTCATCATTCTGTTCACTCTATCTGCTTTACTCACTGCTGTTATGATTGTGTTCTCTCTATCTGCTTTACTAACTGCTGTCATCATTCTGTTCACTCTACCTGCTTTACTCACTGCTGTCATCATTCTGGTCACTCAATCTGATTTACTCGCTGCTGTCATTATTCTGTTCACTCTATCTGCTTTACTCACTGCTGTTATCATTGTGTTCCCTTTATCTGCTTTACTAACTGCTGTCATCATTCTGTTCACTCTATCTGTTTACTCACTGCTGTCATCATTCTGTTCACTCAATCTTCTTTACTCACTGCTGTCATCATTCTGTTCACTCTATCTGCTTTGCTCACTGCTGTTATCATTCTGTTTACTCTATCTGCTTTACTCACTGCTGTTATCATTCTGTTCTCTCTATCTGATTTATTCAATGCTGTCATCATTCTGTTCACTCGATCTAATTTTCTCACTGCTGTCATCCTTCTCTTCACTCTATCTGCTTTACTCACTGCTGTCATCATTCTGTTCACTCTATCTGATTTACTCACTGCTGTAATCATTCTGTTCACTCTCTCTGCTTTACTCCCTGCCATCATCATTCTGTTCACTCTTTCTGCATTACTCACTGCTGTCATCATTCTGTTCACTCTATCTGCTATACTCGCTGCTGTCATCGTTCTGTTCAGTCTATCTGCTTTACCCACTGCTGTCATCATTCTGTTCACTGTATCTGATTTACTCACTGCTCTCATCATTGTGTACACTATATCGGTTTACTCGCTGCTGTCATCATTCTGTTCACTCTATCTGCTTTACTCACTGCTGTCATCATTCTGTTCACTCAGTCTGCTTTACTCACTGCTGTCATCATTCTGTTCACTCAATATGCTTTACTCGCTGCTGTCATCATTCTGTTCACTCCATCTGCTTTACTCACTGCTGTTATCATTGTTTTCTCTCTATCTGCTTTACTCACTGCTGGCATCATTCTGCTCACTCTATCTGCTTTACTCGCTGCTGTCATCATTCTGTTTACTCTATCTGCTTTACTCATTGCTGTCATCATTCTGTTCACTCTGTCTGCTTTACTCACTGCTGTCATCATTCTGTTCACTCTATATGCTTTACTCGCTGCTGTCATCGTTCTGTTCAGTCTATCTGCTTTACTCACTGCTGTCATCATTTTGTTCACTATCTGCTTCACTCACTGCTGCCATCATTCTGTTCACTCTATCTGCTTTACTCACTGCTGTCATCATTCTGTTCACTCTATATGCTTTACTCGCTGCTGTCATCGTTCTGTTCAGACTATCTGCTTTACTCACTGCTGTCATCATTCTGTTCACTATCTGCTTCACTCACTGCTGCCATCATTCTGTTCACTCTATCTGCTTTACTCACTGCTGTCATCATTCTGTTCACTCTATCTGATTTACTCAAGGCTGTCATCTTTCTGTTCACTCTATCTGCTTTACTCACTGCTGGCATCATTCTGCTCACTCTATCTGCTTTACTCGCTGCTGTCATCATTCTGTTTACTCTATCTGCTTTACTCATTGCTGTCATCATTCTGTTCACTCTGTCTGCTTTACTCACTGCTGTCATCATTCTGTTCACTCTATATGCTTTACTCGCTGCTGTCATCGTTCTGTTCAGTCTATCTGCTTTACTCACTGCTGTCATCATTCTGTTCACTATCTGCTTCACTCACTGCTGCCATCATTCTGTTCACTCTATCTGCTTTACTCACTGCTGTCATCATTCTGTTCACTGTATATGCTTTACTCGCTGCTGTCATCGTTCTGTTCAGACTATCTGCTTTACTCACTGCTGTCATCATTCTGTTCACTCTATCTGATTTACTCAAGGCTGTCATCTTTCTGTTCACTCTATCTGCTTTACTCACTGCTGTCATCATTCTGTTCTGTCTATCTGCTTTAATCTCTGTTGCTGTCTGTCTGTTCACTCTGTCTGCGTTACTCACTGCTGTCATCATTCTGTTCACGCTGTCTGCTTTACTCACTGCTGTTATCATTGTGTTCTCTCTATCTGCTTTACTAACTGCTGTCATCATTCTGTTCACTCTATCTGATTTACTCACTGCTGTTATCATTCTGTTCACTCTATCTGCTTCTCTCGCTGCTGTCATCATTCTGTTCACTCTATCTGCTCCACCACACTGCTGTCACCATTCTGTTAACTCTATCTGCTTTACTCACTGCTCTCATTATTCTGTTCATTCTATCTGTTTTAATCACTGCTGTCATCATTCTGTTCAATCTGTCTACTCCACCTCACTGCTGTCATCATTCTGTTCACTCTATCTTCTTTACTCGCTGCTGTCATCATTCTGCTGACTCTATCTGCTTTAGTAACTGCTGTCATCATTCTGTTCACACTATCTGCTTCACTCACTGCTGTCATCATTCTGTTCACTCTATCTGCTTTACGCACTGCTGCCATCATTCTGTTCACTCTATTTGCTTTACACGCTGCTGTCATCATTCTGTTCACTCTGACTGCTTTACTCGCTGCTGTCATTATTCTGTTCACTCTATCTGCTCCACCTCACTGCTCTCATCATTCTGTTCAATCAATCTGCTTTACTCGCTGCTGTCATCATTCTGTTCACTCTATCTGCTTTACTCACTGCTGTTATCATTCTGTTCACTCTATCTGCTTTACTCACTGCTGTTATCATTCTGTTCTCTCTATCTGATTTACTCAATGCTGTCATCATTCTGTTCACTCTATCTGATTTTCTCACTGCTGTCATCCTTCTGTTGACTCTATCTGCTTTACTCACTGCTGTCTTCATTCTGTTCACTCTATCTGATTTACTGACTGCTGGCATCATTCTGTTCACTCTCTCTGCTTTACTCCCTGCTATCATCATTCTGTTCACTCTATCTGCTTTACTCACTGCTGTCATCATTCTGTTCACTCTATCTGCTATACTCGCTGCTGTCATCGTTCTGTTCAGTCTGTCTGCTTTACTCACTGCTGTCATCATTCTGTTCACTGTATCTGATTTACTCACTGCTGTCATCATTGTGTACACTCTATCGGCTTTACTCACTGCTGTCATCATTCTGCTCACTCTATCTACTTTACTCACTACTGTCATCATTCTGCTCACTTTATCTGCTTTACTCACTGCTGTCATCATTCTGCTCACTCTATCTGCTTTACTCACTGCTGTCATCATTCTCTTCACTCTATCTGCTTTACTCACTACTGTCATCATTCTGTTCACTCAGTCTGCTTTACTCACTGCTGTCATCATTCTTTTCACTCAATCTGCTTTACTCGCTGCTGTCATCATTCTGTTCACTCTATCTGCTATACTCACTGCTGTTATCATTGTGTTCTCTCTATCTGCTTTACTCACTGCTGGCATCATTCAGCTCACTCTATCTGCTTTACTCGCTGCTGTCATCATTCTGTTCACTCGATCTGCTTTAATCACTGCTGTCATCATTCTGTTCACTCTGTCTGCTTTACTCGCTGCTGTCATCATTCTGTTCACTCTATCTGCTTTACTCACTGCTGTCATCATTCTGTTCACTCTGTCTGCTTTACTCGCTGCTGTCATCATTCTGTTTACTCTATCTGCTTTACTCACTGCTGTTATCATTCTGTTCTCTCTATCTGATTTATTCAATGCTGTCATCATTCTGTTCACTCTATCTGATTTTCTCACTGCTGTCATCCTTCTGTTCACTCTATCTGCTTTACTCACTGCTGTCAACATTCTGTTCACTCTATCTGCTTTACTCACTGCTGTCTTCATTCTGTTCACTCTATCTGCTAGACTCGCTGCTGTCATCGTTCTGTTCAGTCCATCTGCTTTACTCACTGCTGTCATCATTGTGTTCACTGTATCTGATTTACTCACTGCTGTCATCATTGTGTACACTCTATCTGCTTTACTCACTGCTGTCATCATTCTGCTCACTCTATCTGCTTTACTCACTGCTGTCATCATTCTGCTCACTTTATCTGCTTTACTCACTGCTGTCATCATTCTGCTCACTCTATCTGCTTTACTCGCTGCTGTCATCATTCTGTTCACTCTATCTGCTCCACCACACTGCTGTCACCATTCTGTTTACTCTATCTGCTTTACTCACTGCTCTCATTATTCTGTTCATTCTATCTGTTTTAATCACTGCTGTCATCATTCTGTTCCATCTATCTGCTCCACCTCACTGCTGTCATCATTCTGTTCACTCGATCTTCTTTACTCGCTGCTGTCATCATTCTGCTGACTCTATCTGCTTTAGTAACTGCTGTCATCATTCTGTTCACACTATCTGCTTTACTCACTGCTGTCATCATTCTGTTCACTCTATCTGCTTTGCGCACTGCTTTCATCAATCTGTTCACTCTATCTGCTTTACTCACTGCTGCCATCATTCTGTTCACTCTATTTGCTTTACACGCTGCTGTCATCATTCTGTTCAATCTGACTGCTTTACTCGCTGCTGTCATTATTCTGTTCACTCTATCTGCTCCACCTCACAGCTCTCATCATTCTGTTCAATCAATCTGATTTTCTCACTGCTGTCATCCTTCTGTTGACTCTATCTGCTTTACTCACTGCTGTCTTCATTCTGTTCACTCTGTCTGATTTACTGACTGCTGGCATCATTCTGTTCACTCTCTCTGCCTTACTCCCTGCTATCATCATTCTGTTCACTCTATCTGCTATACTCACTGCTGTCATCATTCTGTTCACTCTATCTGCTATACTCACTGCTGTCATTGTTCTGTTCAGTCTATCTGCTTTACTCACTGCTGTCATCATTCTGTTCACTATCTGATTTACTCACTGCTGTCATCATTGTGTACACTCTATCTGCTTTACTCACTGCTGTCATCATTCTGCTCACTCTATCTGCTTTACTCACTGCTGTCATCATTCTGCTCACTTTATCTGCTTTACTCACTGCTGTCATCATTCTGCTCACTCTATCTGCTTTAATCGCTGCTGTCATCATTCTCTTCACTCTATCTGCTTTACTCACTGCTGTCATCATTCTGTTCACTCAGTCTGCTTTACTCACTGCTGTCATCATTCTGTTCACTCAATCTGCTTTACTCGCTGCTGTCATCATTCTGTTCACTCTATCTGCTGTACTCACTGCTGTTATCATTGTGTTCTCTCCATCTGCTTTACTCACTGCTGGCATCATTCAGCTCACTCTATCTGCTTTACTCGCTGCTGTCATCATTCTGTTCACTCTATCTGCTTTACTCACTGCTGTCATCATTCTGTTCACTCTGTCTGCTTTACTCGCTGCTGTCATCATTCTGTTCACTCTATCTGGTTTACTCACTGCTGTCATCATTCTGTTCACTCTGTCTGCTTTACTCGCTGCTGTCATCATTCTGTTTACTCTATCTGCTTTACTCACTGCTGTTATCATTCTGTTCTCTCTATCTGATTTATTCAATGCTGTCATCATTCTGTTCACTCTATCTGATTTTCTCACTGCTGTCATCCTTCTGTTCACTCTATCTGCTTTACTCACTGCTGTCAACATTCTGTTCACTCGATCTGCTTTACTCACTGCTGTCTTCATTCTGTTCACTCTATCTGATTTACTCACTGCTGTCATCATTCTGCTGACTCTATCTGCTTTAGTAACTGCTGTCATCATTCTGTTCACTCTATCTGCTTTACTCGCTGCTGTCATCATTCTGTTCACTCTATGTTTTTACTCACAGCTGTTATGATTCTGTTCACTCTATCTGCTTTACTCACTGCTGTTATCATTCTGTTCACTCTATCTGATTTACTCAAGGCTGTCATCATTCTGTTCACTCTATCTGCTTTACTCACTGCTGTTATCATTCTGTTCACTCTATCTGATTTACTCAAGGCTGTCATCATTCTGTTCACTCGATCTGCTTTACTCACTGCTGTCATCATTCTGTTCACTCTGTCTGCTTTACTCACTGCTGTCATCATTCTGTTCACTCTATCTGGTTTACTCACTGCTGTCATCATTCTGTTCTGTCTATCTGCTTTAATCTCTGCTGCTGTCATCATTCTGTTCACTCTATCTGCTCCACCACACCGCTGTCACCATTCTGTTAACTCTATCTGCTTTACTCACTGCTGTCATTATTCTGTTCATTCTATCTGTTTTAATCACTACTGTCATCATTCTGTTCAATCTATCTGCTCCACCTCACTGCTGTCATCATTCTGTTCACTCAACTTTTTTACTCGCTGCTGTCATCAATCTGCTGTCTCTATCTGCTTTAGTAACTGCTGTCATCCTTCTGTTCACTCTATCTGCTTTACTCACTGCTGTCATCATTCTGTTCACTCTATCTGCTTTACGCACTGCTTTCATCAATCTGTTCACTCTATCTGCTTTACTCACTGCTGTCATCATTCTGTTCACTCTATTAGTTTTACACGCTGCTGTCATCATTCTGTTCACTCTGATTGCTTTACTCGCTGCTGTCATTATTCTGTTCACTCTATCTGCTCCACCTCACTGCGATCATCATTCTGTTCACTCTATCTGCTTTACTTGCAGCTGTCATCATCCTGTTTACTCTATCTGCTCCACTTGCTGCTGTCATCATTCTGTTCACTCCATATGCTTCACTCACTGCTCTTTTCATTCTGTTCACTCTACCTGATCCACCTCACTGCTCTCATCATTCTGTTAACTCTCTCTGCTTTACTCGCTGCTGACATGATTCTGTTCACTCTCACTGCTTTACTCACTGCTGTCATCATTCTGTTCACTCTATCTGCTTTACTCACTGCTGTTATGATTATGTTCTCTCTATCTGCTTTACTAACTGCTGTCATCATTCTGTTCACTCTACCTGCTTTACTCACTGCTGTCATCATTCTTAACACTCAATCTGATTTACTCGCTGCTGTCATCATTCTGTTCACTCTATCTGCTTTACTCACTGCTGTTATCATAGTGTTCCCTTTATCTGCTTTACTAACTGCTGTCATCATTCTGTTCACTCTATCTGCTTTACTCACTGCTGTCATCATTCTGTTCATTCTATCTGCTTTGCTCACTGCTGTTATCATTCTGTTCACTCTATCTGCTTTACTCACTGCTGTTATCATTCTGTTCTCTCTATCTGATTTCTTCAATGCTGTCATCATTCTGTTCACTCTATCTGATTTTCTCACTGCTGTCATCCTTCTGTTCACTCTATCTGATTTACTCACTGCTGTCATCATTCTGTTCACTCTCTCTGCTTTACTCCCTGCTATCATCATTCTGTTCACTCTATCTGCATTCCTCACTGCTGTCATCATTCTGTTCACTCTATCTGCTATACTCGCTGCTGTCATCGTTCTGTTCAGTCTATCTGCTTTACTCACTGCTGTCATCATTCTGTTCACTGTATCTGATTTACTCACTGCTCTCATCATTTTGTACACTCTATCTGCTTTACTCACTGCTGTCATCATTCTGCTCACTCTATCTGCTTTACTCACTGCTGTCATCATTCTGTTCATTCTATCTGTTTTAATCACTGCTGTCATCATTCTGTTCAATCTATCTGCTCCACCTCACTGCTGTCATCATTCTGTTCACTCTATCTTCTTTACTCGCTGCTGTCATCATTCTGCTGACTCTATCTGCTTTAGTAACTGCTGTCATCATTCTGTTCACACTATCTGCTTTACTCACTGCTGTCATCATTCTGTTCACTCTATCTGCTTTACGCACTGCTTTCATCAATCTGTTCACTCTATCTGCTTTACTGACTGCTGTCATCATTCTGTTCACTCTATTTGTTTTACACGCTGCTGTCATCATTCTGTTCACTCTGACTGCTTTACTCGCTGCTGTCATTATCCTGTTCATTCTATCTGCTCCACCTCACTGCTCTCATCATTCTGTTCAATCAATCTGCTTTACTCGCTGCTGTCATCATTCTGTTCACTCTATCTGCTTTACTCACTGCTGTTATCATTCTGTTCACTCTATCTGCTTTACTCACTGCTGTTATCATTCTGTTCTCTCTATCTGATTTATTCAATGCTGTCATCATTCTGTTCACTCTATCTGATTTTCTCACTGCTGTCATCCTTCTGTTGACTCTATCTGCTTTACTCACTGCTGTCTTCATTCTGTTCACTCTATCTGATTTACTCACTGTTGTCATCATTCTGTTCACTCTCTCTGCTTTACTCCCTGCTATCATCATTCTGTTCACTCTATCTGCTTTACTCACTGCTGTCATCATTCTGTTCTCTCTATCTGCTATACTCGCTGCTGTCATCGTTCTGTTCAGTCTATCTGCTTTACTCACTGCTGTCATCATTCTGTTCACTCTGTCTGCTTTACTCACTGCTGTCATCATTCTGTTCACTCTATCTGGTTTACTCACTGCTGTCATCATTCTGTTCTGTCTATCTGCTTTAATCTCTGCTGCTGTCATCATTCTGTTCACTCTATCTGCTCCACCACACCGCTGTCACCATTCTGTTAACTCTATCTGCTTTACTCACTGCTGTCATTATTCTGTTCATTCTATCTGTTTTAATCACTACTGTCATCATTCTGTTCAATCTATCTGCTCCACCTCACTGCTGTCATCATTCTGTTCACTCAACTTTTTTACTCGCTGCTGTCATCAATCTGCTGTCTCTATCTGCTTTAGTAACTGCTGTCATCCTTCTGTTCACTCTATCTGCTTTACTCACTGCTGTCATCATTCTGTTCACTCTATCTGCTTTACGCACTGCTTTCATCAATCTGTTCACTCTATCTGCTTTACTCACTGCTGTCATCATTCTGTTCACTCTATTAGTTTTACACGCTGCTGTCATCATTCTGTTCACTCTGATTGCTTTACTCGCTGCTGTCATTATTCTGTTCACTCTATCTGCTCCACCTCACTGCGATCATCATTCTGTTCACTCTATCTGCTTTACTTGCAGCTGTCATCATCCTGTTTACTCTATCTGCTCCACTTGCTGCTGTCATCATTCTGTTCACTCCATATGCTTCACTCACTGCTCTTTTCATTCTGTTCACTCTACCTGATCCACCTCACTGCTCTCATCATTCTGTTAACTCTCTCTGCTTTACTCGCTGCTGACATGATTCTGTTCACTCTCACTGCTTTACTCACTGCTGTCATCATTCTGTTCACTCTATCTGCTTTACTCACTGCTGTTATGATTATGTTCTCTCTATCTGCTTTACTAACTGCTGTCATCATTCTGTTCACTCTACCTGCTTTACTCACTGCTGTCATCATTCTGTTCACTCAATCTGATTTACTCGCTGCTGTCATCATTCTGTTCACTCTATCTGCTTTACTCACTGCTGTTATCATAGTGTTCCCTTTATCTGCTTTACTAACTGCTGTCATCATTCTGTTCACTCTATCTGCTTTACTCACTGCTGTCATCATTCTGTTCATTCTATCTGCTTTGCTCACTGCTGTTATCATTCTGTTCACTCTATCTGCTTTACTCACTGCTGTTATCATTCTGTTCTCTCTATCTGATTTCTTCAATGCTGTCATCATTCTGTTCACTCTATCTGATTTTCTCACTGCTGTCATCCTTCTGTTCACTCTATCTGATTTACTCACTGCTGTCATCATTCTGTTCACTCTCTCTGCTTTACTCCCTGCTATCATCATTCTGTTCACTCTATCTGCATTCCTCACTGCTGTCATCATTCTGTTCACTCTATCTGCTATACTCGCTGCTGTCATCGTTCTGTTCAGTCTATCTGCTTTACTCACTGCTGTCATCATTCTGTTCACTGTATCTGATTTACTCACTGCTCTCATCATTTTGTACACTCTATCTGCTTTACTCACTGCTGTCATCATTCTGCTCACTCTATCTGCTTTACTCACTGCTGTCATCATTCTGTTCATTCTATCTGTTTTAATCACTGCTGTCATCATTCTGTTCAATCTATCTGCTCCACCTCACTGCTGTCATCATTCTGTTCACTCTATCTTCTTTACTCGCTGCTGTCATCATTCTGCTGACTCTATCTGCTTTAGTAACTGCTGTCATCATTCTGTTCACACTATCTGCTTTACTCACTGCTGTCATCATTCTGTTCACTCTATCTGCTTTACGCACTGCTTTCATCAATCTGTTCACTCTATCTGCTTTACTGACTGCTGTCATCATTCTGTTCACTCTATTTGTTTTACACGCTGCTGTCATCATTCTGTTCACTCTGACTGCTTTACTCGCTGCTGTCATTATCCTGTTCATTCTATCTGCTCCACCTCACTGCTCTCATCATTCTGTTCAATCAATCTGCTTTACTCGCTGCTGTCATCATTCTGTTCACTCTATCTGCTTTACTCACTGCTGTTATCATTCTGTTCACTCTATCTGCTTTACTCACTGCTGTTATCATTCTGTTCTCTCTATCTGATTTATTCAATGCTGTCATCATTCTGTTCACTCTATCTGATTTTCTCACTGCTGTCATCCTTCTGTTGACTCTATCTGCTTTACTCACTGCTGTCTTCATTCTGTTCACTCTATCTGATTTACTCACTGTTGTCATCATTCTGTTCACTCTCTCTGCTTTACTCCCTGCTATCATCATTCTGTTCACTCTATCTGCTTTACTCACTGCTGTCATCATTCTGTTCTCTCTATCTGCTATACTCGCTGCTGTCATCGTTCTGTTCAGTCTATCTGCTTTACTCACTGCTGTCATCATTCTGTTCACTGTATCTGATTTACTCACTGCTGTCATCATTGTGTACACTCTATCTGCTTTACTCACTGCTGTCATCATTCTGCTCACTCTATCTGCTTTACTCACTGCTGTCATCATTCTGCTCACGTTATCTGCTTTACTCACTGCTGTCATCATTCTGCTCACTCTATCTGCTTTACTCGCTGCTGTCATCATTCTCTTCACTCTATCTGCTTTACTCACTGCTGTCATCATTCTGTTCACTCAGTCTGCTTTACTCACTGCTGTCATCATTCTGTTCACTCAATTTGCTTTACTCGCTGCTGTCATCATTCTGTTCACTCTATCTGCTATACTCACTGCTGTTATCATTGTGTTCTCTCTATCTGCTTTACTCACTGCTGGCATCATTCAGCTCACTCTATCTGCATTACTCGCTGCTGTCATCATTCTGTTCACTCTATCTGCTTTACTCACTGCTGGCATCATTCAGCTCACTCTATCTGCTTTACTCACTGCTGTCATCATTCTGTTCACTCTGTCTGCTTTACTCGCTGCTGTCATCATTCTGTTCACTCTATCTGCTTTACTCACTGCTGTCAACATTCTGTTCACTCTGTCTGCTTTACTCGCTGCTGTCATCATTCTGTTTACTCTATCTGCTTTACTCACTGCTGTTATCATTCTGTTCTCTCTATCTGATTTATTCAATGCTGTCATCATTCTGTTCACTCTATCTGATTTTCTCACTGCTGTCATCCTTCTGTTCACTCTATCTGCTTTACTCACTGCTGTCATCATTCTGTTCACTCTATCTGCTTTACTCACTGCTGTCTTCATTCTGTTCACTCTATCTGATTTACTCACTGCTGTCATCATTCTGTTCACTCTCTCTGCTTTACTCCCTGCAATCATCATTCTGTTCACTCTATCTGCATTACTCACTGCTGTCATCATTCTGTTCACTCAATCTGATTTACTCGCTGCTGTCATCATTCTGCTGAATCTATCTGCTTTAGTAACTGCTGTCATCATTCTGTTCACTCTATTTGCTTTACTCGCTGCTGTCATCATTCTGTTCACTCTATGTGTTTACTCACAGCTGTTATGATTCTGTTCACTCTATCTGCTTTACTCACTGCTGTTATCATTCTGTTCACTCTGTCTGATTTACTCAAGGCTGTCATCATTCTGTTCACTCTATCTGCTTTACTCACTGCTGTCATCATTCTGTTCACTCTGTCTGCTTTACTCACTGCTGTCATCATTCTGTTCACTCTATCTGGTTTACTCACTGCTGTCATCATTCTGTTCAGTCTATCTGCTATAATCTCTGCTGCTGTCATCATTCTGTTCACTCTGTCTGCTCCACCACACTGCTGTCACCATTCTGTTAACTCTATCTGCTTTACTCACTGCTGTCATTATTCTGTTCATTCTATCTGTTTTAATCACTGCTGTCATCATTCTGTTCAATCTATCTGCTCCACCTCACTGCTGTCATCATTCTGTTCACTCAACTTCTTTACTCGCTGCTGTCATCAATCTGCTGTCTCTATCTGCTTTAGTAACTGCTGTCATCATTCTGTTCACTCTATCTGCTTTACTCACTGCTGTCATCATTCTGTTCACTCTATCTGCTTTACGCAATGCTTTCTTCAATCTGTTCACTCTATCTGCTTTACTCACTGCTGTCATCATTCTGTTCACTCTATTTGTTTTACACGCTGCTGTCATCATTCTGTTAACTCTGACTGCTTTACTCGCTGCTTTCATTATTCTGTTCACTCTATCTGCTCCACCTCACTGCGATCATCATTCTGTTCACTCTATCTGCTTTACTTGCAGCTGTCATCATCCTGTTTACTCTATCTGCTTTACTTGCTGCTGTCATCATTCTGTTCACTCTATATGCTTTACTCACTGCTATTTTCATTCTGTTCACTCTACCTGATCCACCTCACTGCTCTCATCATTCTGTTCACTCTATCTGCTATACTCACTGCTGTTATCATTGTGTTCTCTCTATCTGCTTTACTCACTGCTGGCATCATTCTGCTCACTCTATCTGCTTTACTCGCTGCTGTCATCATTCTGTTCACTCTATCTGCTTTACTCACTGCTGGCATCATTCAGCTCACTCTATCTGCTTTACTCACTGCTGTCATCATTCTGTTCACTCTGTCTGCTTTACTCGCTGCTGTCATCATTCTGTTCACTCTATCTGCTTTACTCACTGCTGTCAACATTCTGTTCACTCTGTCTGCTTTACTCGCTGCTGTCATCATTCTGTTTACTCTATCTGCTTTACTCACTGCTGTTATCATTCTGTTCTCTCTATCTGATTTATTCAATGCTGTCATCATTCTGTTCATTCTATCTGATTTTCTCACTGCTGTCATCCTTCTGTTCACTCTATCTGCTTTACTCACTGCTGTCATCATTCTGTTCACTCGATCTGCTTTCCTCACTGCTGTCTTCATTCTGTTCACTCTATCTGATTTACTCACTGCTGTCATCATTCTGTTCACTCTCTCTGCTTTACTCCCTGCAATCATCATTCTGTTCACTCTATCTGCATTACTCACTGCTGTCATCATTCTGTTCACTCAATCTGATTTACTCACTGCTGTCATCCTTCTGTTCACTCTATCTGCTTTACTCACTGCTGTTATCATTCTGTTCACTCTGTCTGATTTACTCAAGGCTGTCATCATTCTGTTCACTCTATCTGCTTTACTCACTGCTGTTATCATTCTGTTCACTCTATCTGATTTACTCAAGGCTGTCATCATTCTGTTCACTCGATCTGCTTTACTCACTGCTGTCATCATTCTGTTCACTCTGTCTGCTTTACTCACTGCTGTCATCATTCTGTTCACTCTATCTGGTTTACTCACTGCTGTCATCATTCTGTTCAGTCTATCTGCTATAATCTCTGCTGCTGTCATCATTCTGTTCACTCTGTCTGCTCCACCACACTGCTGTCACCATTCTGTTAACTCTATCTGCTTTACTCACTGCTGTCATTATTCTGTTCATTCTATCTGTTTTAATCACTGCTGTCATCATTCTGTTCAATCTATCTGCTCCACCTCACTGCTGTCATCATTCTGTTCACTCAACTTCTTTACTCGCTGCTGTCATCAATCTGCTGTCTCTATCTGCTTTAGTAACTGCTGTCATCATTCTGTTCACTCTATCTGCTTTACTCACTGCTGTCATCATTCTGTTCACTCTATCTGCTTTACGCACTGCTTTCATCAATCTGTTCACTCTATCTGCTTTACTCACTGCTGTCATCATTCTGTTCACTCTATTTGTTTTACACGCTGCTGTCATCATTCTGTTAACTCTGACTGCTTTACTCGCTGCTTTCATTATTCTGTTCACTCTATCTGCTCCACCTCACTGCGATCATCATTCTGTTCACTCTATCTGCTTTACTTGCAGCTGTCATCATCCTGTTTACTCTATCTGCTTTACTTGCTGCTGTCATCATTCTGTTCACTCTATATGCTTTACTCACTGCTCTTTTCATTCTGTTCACTCTACCTGATCCACCTCACTGCTCTCATCATTCTATTAACTCTATCTGCTATACTCACTGCTGTTATCATTGTGTTCTCTCTATCTGCTTTACTCACTGCTGGCATCATTCTGCTCACTCTATCTGCTTTACTCGCTGCTGTCATCATTCTGTTCACTCTATCTGCTTTACTCACTGCTGGCATCATTCAGCTCACTCTATCTGCTTTACTCACTGCTGTCATCATTCTGTTCACTCTGTCTGCTTTACTCGCTGCTGTCATCATTCTGTTCACTCTATCTGCTTTACTCACTGCTGTCAACATTCTGTTCACTCTGTCTGCTTTACTCGCTGCTGTCATCATTCTGTTTACTCTATCTGCTTTACTCACTGCTGTTATCATTCTGTTCTCTCTATCTGATTTATTCAATGCTGTCATCATTCTGTTCACTCTATCTGATTTTCTCACTGCTGTCATCCTTCTGTTCACTCTATCTGCTTTACTCACTGCTGTCATCATTCTGTTCACTCGATCTGCTTTCCTCACTGCTGTCTTCATTCTGTTCACTCTATCTGATTTACTCACTGCTGTCATCATTCTGTTCACTCTCTCTGCTTTACTCCCTGCAATCATCATTCTGTTCACTCTATCTGCATTACTCACTGCTGTCATCATTCTGTTCACTCAATCTGATTTACTCACTGCTGTCATCCTTCTGTTCACTCTATCTGCTTTACTCACTGCTGTTATCATTCTGTTCACTCTGTCTGATTTACTCAAGGCTGTCATCATTCTGTTCACTCTATCTGCTTTACTCACTGCTGTTATCATTCTGTTCACTCTATCTGATTTACTCAAGGCTGTCATCATTCTGTTCACTCGATCTGCTTTACTCACTGCTGTCATCATTCTGTTCACTCTGTCTGCTTTACTCACTGCTGTCATCATTCTGTTCACTCTATCTGGTTTACTCACTGCTGTCATCATTCTGTTCAGTCTATCTGCTATAATCTCTGCTGCTGTCATCATTCTGTTCACTCTGTCTGCTCCACCACACTGCTGTCACCATTCTGTTAACTCTATCTGCTTTACTCACTGCTGTCATTATTCTGTTCATTCTATCTGTTTTAATCACTGCTGTCATCATTCTGTTCAATCTATCTGCTCCACCTCACTGCTGTCATCATTCTGTTCACTCAACTTCTTTACTCGCTGCTGTCATCAATCTGCTGTCTCTATCTGCTTTAGTAACTGCTGTCATCATTCTGTTCACTCTATCTGCTTTACTCACTGCTGTCATCATTCTGTTCACTCTATCTGCTTTACGCACTGCTTTCATCAATCTGTTCACTCTATCTGCTTTACTCACTGCTGTCATCATTCTGTTCACTGTATTTGTTTTACACGCTGCTGTCATCATTCTGTTAACTCTGACTGCTTTACTCGCTGCTTTCATTATTCTGTTCACTCTATCTGCTCCACCTCACTGCGATCATCATTCTGTTCACTCTATCTGCTTTACTTGCAGCTGTCATCATCCTGTTTACTCTATCTGCTTTACTTGCTGCTGTCATCATTCTGTTCACTCTATATGCTTTACTCACTGCTCTTTTCATTCTGTTCACTCTACCTGATCCACCTCACTGCTCTCATCATTCTATTAACTCTATCTGCTTTACTCGCTGCTGACATGATTCTGTTCACTCTAACTGCTTTACTCACTGCTGTCATCATTCTGTTCATTCTATCTGCTTTACTCACTGCTGTTATGATTGTGTTCTCTCTATCTGCTTTACTAACTGCTGTCATCATTCTGTTCACTCTACCTGCTTTACTCACTGCTGTCATCATTCTGTTCACTCAATCTGATTTACTCGCTGCTGTCATCATTCTGTTCACTCTATCTGCTTTACTCACTGCTGTTATCATTGTGTTCCCTTTATCTGCTTTACTAACTGCTGTCATCATTCTGTTCACTCTATCTGTTTACTCACTGCTGTCATCATTCTGTTCACTCAATCTGCTTTACTCACTGCTGTCATCATTCTGTTCTCTCTATCTGCTTTGCTCACTGCTGTTATCATTCTGCTTACTCTATCTGCTTTACTGACTGCTGTTATCATTCTGTTCTCTCTATCTGATTTATTCAATGCTGTCATCATTCTGTTCACTCTATCTGATTTTCTCACTGCTGTCATCCTTCTGTTCACTCTATCTGATTTACTCACTGCTGTCATCATTCTGTTCACTCTCTCTGCTTTACTCCCTGCTATCATCATTCTGTTCACTCTATCTGCATTACTCACTGCTGTCATCATTCTGCTCACTCGATCTGCTTTACTCGCTGCTGTCATCATTCTCTTCACTCTATCTGCTTTACTCACTGCTGTCATCATTCTGTTCACTCAGTCTGCTTTACTCACTGCTGTCATCATTCTGTTCACTCAATTTGCTTTACTCGCTGCTGTCATCATTCTGTTCACTCTATCTGCTATACTCACTGCTGTTATCATTGTGTTCTCTCTATCTGCTTTACTCACTGCTGGCATCATTCAGCTCACTCTATCTGCTTTACTCGCTGCTGTCATCATTCTGTTCACTCTATCTGCTTTACTCACTGCTGGCATCATTCAGCTCACTCTATCTGCTTTACTCACTGCTGTCATCATTCTGTTCACTCTGTCTGCTTTACTCGCTGCTGTCATCATTGTGTTTACTCTATCTGCTTTACTCACTGCTGTTATCATTCTGTTCTCTCTATCTGATTTATTCAATGCTGTCATCATTCTGTTCACTCTATCTGATTTTCTCACTGCTGTCATCCTTCTGTTCACTCTATCTGATTTACTCACTGCTGTCATCATTCTGTTCACTCTCTCTGCTTTACTCCCTGCAATCATCATTCTGTTCACTCTATCTGCATTACTCACTGCTGTCATCATTCTGTTCACTCAATCTGATTTACTCGCTGCTGTCATCATTCTGCTGAATCTATCTGCTTTAGTAACTGCTGTCATCATTCTGTTCACTCTATCTGCTTTACTCGCTGCTGTCATCATTCTGTTCACTCTATGTGTTTACTCACAGCTGTTATGATTCTGTTCACTCTATCTGCTTTACTCACTGCTGTTATCATTCTGTTCACTCTGTCTGATTTACTCAAGGCTGTCATCATTCTGTTCACTCTATCTGCTTTACTCACTGCTGTTATCATTCTGTTCACTCTATCTGATTTACTCAAGGCTGTCATCATTCTGTTCACTCGATCTACTTTACTCACTGCTGTCATCATTCTGTTCACTCTGTCTGCTTTACTCACTGCTGTCATCATTCTGTTCACTCTATCTGGTTTACTCACTGCTGTCATCATTCTGTTCAGTCTATCTGCTATAATCTCTGCTGCTGTCATCATTCTGTTCACTCTGTCTGCTCCACCACACTGCTGTCACCATTCTGTTAACTCTATCTGCTTTACTCACTGCTGTCATTATTCTGTTCATTCTATCTGTTTTAATCACTGCTGTCATCATTCTGTTCAATCTATCTGCTCCACCTCACTGCTGTCATCATTCTGTTCACTCAACTTCTTTACTCGCTGCTGTCATCAATCTGCTGTCTCTATCTGCTTTAGTAACTGCTGTCATCATTCTGTTCACTCTATCTGCTTTACTCACTGCTGTCATCATTCTGTTCACTCTATCTGCTTTACGCACTGCTTTCATCAATCTGTTCACTCTATCTGCTTTACTCACTGCTGTCATCATTCTGTTCACTCTATTTGTTTTACACGCTGCTGTCATCATTCTGTTAACTCTGACTGCTTTACTCGCTGCTTTCATTATTCTGTTCACTCTATCTGCTCCACCTCACTGCGATCATTATTCTGTTCACTCTATCTGCTTGACTTGCAGCTGTCATCATCCTGTTTACTCTATCTGCTTTACTTGCTGCTGTCATCATTCTGTTCACTCTATATGCTTTACTCACTGCTCTTTTCATTCTGTTCACTCTACCTGATCCACTTCACTGCTCTCATCATTCTGTTAACTCTATCTGCTTTACTCGCTGCTGACATGATTCTGTTCACTCTAACTGCTTTACTCACTGCTGTCATCATTCTGTTCATTCTATCTGCTTTACTCACTGCTGTTATGATTGTGTTCTCTCTATCTGCTTTACTAACTGCTGTCATCATTCTGTTCACTCTACCTGCTTTACTCACTGCTGTCATCATTCTGTTCACTCAATCTGATTTACTCGCTGCTGTCATCATTCTGTTCACTCTATCTGCTTTACTCACTGCTGTTATCATTGTGTTCCCTTTATCTGCTTTACTAACTGCTGTCATCATTCTGTTCACTCTATCTGTTTACTCACTGCTGTCATCATTCTGTTCACTCAATCTGCTTTACTCACTGCTGTCATCATTCTGTTCTCTCTATCTGCTTTGCTCACTGCTGTTATCATTCTGCTTACTCTATCTGCTTTACTGACTGCTGTTATCATTCTGTTCTCTCTATCTGATTTATTCAATGCTGTCATCATTCTGTTCACTCTATCTGATTTTCTCACTGCTGTCATCCTTCTGTTCACTCTATCTGATTTACTCACTGCTGTCATCATTCTGTTCACTCTCTCTGCTTTACTCCCTGCTATCATCATTCTGTTCCCTCTATCTGCATTACTCACTGCTGTCATCATTCTGCTCACTCGATCTGCTTTACTCGCTGCTGTCATCATTCTCTTCACTCTATCTGCTTTACTCACTGCTGTCATCATTCTGTTCACTCAGTCTGCTTTACTCGCTGCTGTCATCATTCTGTTCACTCTATCTGCTATACTCACTGCTGTTATCATTGTGTTCTCTCTATCTGCTTTACTCACTGCTGTCATCATTCTGCTCACTCGATCTGCTTTACTCGCTGCTGTCATCATTCTCTTCACTCTATCTGCTTTACTCACTGCTGTCATCATTCTGTTCACTCAGTCTGCTTTACTCACTGCTGTCATCATTCTGTTCACTCAATTTGCTTTACTCGCTGCTGTCATCATTCTGTTCACTCTATCTGCTATACTCACTGCTGTTATCATTGTGTTCTCTCTATCTGCTTTACTCACTGCTGGCATCATTCAGCTCACTCTATCTGCTTTACTCGCTGCTGTCATCATTCTGTTCACTCTATCTGCTTTACTCACTGCTGGCATCATTCAGCTCACTCTATCTGCTTTACTCACTGCTGTCATCATTCTGTTCACTCTGTCTGCTTTACTCGCTGCTGTCATCATTCTGTTCACTCTATCTGCTTTACTCACTGCTGTCAACATTCTGTTCACTCTGTCTGCTTTACTCGCTGCTGTCATCATTCTGTTTACTCTATCTGCTTTACTCACTGCTGTTATCATTCTGTTCTCTCTATCTGATTTATTCAATGCTGTCATCATTCTGTTCACTCTATCTGATTTTCTCACTGCTGTCATCCTTCTGTTCACTCTATCTGCTTTACTCACTGCTGTCATCATTCTGTTCACTCTATCTGCTTTACTCACTGCTGTCTTCATTCTGTTCACTCTATCTGATTTACTCACTGCTGTCATCATTCTGTTCACTCTCTCTGCTTTACTCCCTGCAATCATCATTCTGTTCACTCTATCTGCATTACTCACTGCTGTCATCATTCTGTTCACTCAATCTGATTTACTCGCTGCTGTCCTCATTCTGCTGAATCTATCTGCTTTAGTAACTGCTGTCATCATTCTGTTCACTCTATCTGCTTTACTCGCTGCTGTCATCATTCTGTTCACTCTATGTGTTTACTCACAGCTGTTATGATTCTGTTCACTCTATCTGCTTTACTCACTGCTGTTATCATTCTGTTCACTCTATCTGATTTACTCAAGGCTGTCATCATTCTGTTCACTCTATCTGCTTTACTCACTGCTGTTATCATTCTGTTCACTCTATCTGATTTACTCAAGGCTGTCATCATTCTGTTCACTCGATCTGCTTTACTCACTGCTGTCATCATTCTGTTCACTCTGTCTGCTTTACTCACTGCTGTCATCATTCTGTTCACTCTATCTGGTTTACTCACTGCTGTCATCATTCTGTTCAGTCTATCTGCTATAATCTCTGCTGCTGTCATCATTCTGTTCACTCTGTCTGCTCCACCACACTGCTGTCACCATTCTGTTAACTCTATCTGCTTTACTCACTGCTGTCATTATTCTGTTCATTCTATCTGTTTTAATCACTGCTGTCATCATTCTGTTCAATCTATCTGCTCCACCTCACTGCTGTCATCATTCTGTTCACTCAACTTCTTTACTCGCTGCTGTCATCAATCTGCTGTCTCTATCTGCTTTAGTAACTGCTGTCATCATTCTGTTCACTCTATCTGCTTTACTCACTGCTGTCATCATTCTGTTCACTCTATCTGCTTTACGCACTGCTTTCATCAATCTGTTCACTCTATCTGCTTTACTCACTGCTGTCATCATTCTGTTCACTCTATTTGTTTTACACGCTGCTGTCATCATTCTGTTAACTCTGACTGCTTTACTCGCTGCTTTCATTATTCTGTTCACTCTATCTGCTCCACCTCACTGCGATCATCATTCTGTTCACTCTATCTGCTTTGCTTGCAGCTGTCATCATCCTGTTTACTCTATCTGCTTTACTTGCTGCTGTCATCATTCTGTTCACTCTATATGCTTTACTCACTGCTCTTTTCATTCTGTTCACTCTACCTGATCCACCTCACTGCTCTCATCATTCTGTTCACTCTATCTGCTATACTCACTGCTGTTATCATTGTGTTCTCTCTATCTGCTTTACTCACTGCTGGCATCATTCAGCTCACTCTATCTGCTTTACTCGCTGCTGTCATCATTCTGTTCACTCTATCTGCTTTACTCACTGCTGGCATCATTCAGCTCACTCTATCTGCTTTACTCACTGCTGTCATCATTCTGTTCACTCTGTCTGCTTTACTCGCTGCTGTCATCATTCTGTTCACTCTATCTGCTTTACTCACTGCTGTCAACATTCTGTTCACTCTGTCTGCTTTACTCGCTGCTGTCATCATTCTGTTTACTCTATCTGCTTTACTCACTGCTGTTATCATTCTGTTCTCTCTATCTGATTTATTCAATGCTGTCATCATTCTGTTCACTCTATCTGATTTTCTCACTGCTGTCATCCTTCTGTTCACTCTATCTGCTTTACTCACTGCTGTCATCATTCTGTTCACTCTATCTGCTTTACTCACTGCTGTCTTCATTCTGTTCACTCTATCTGATTTACTCACTGCTGTCATCATTCTGTTCACTCTCTCTGCTTTACTCCCTGCAATCATCATTCTGTTCACTCTATCTGCTCCACCTCACTGCGATCATCATTCTGTTCACTCTATCTGCTTTACTTGCAGCTGTCATCATCCTGTTTACTCTATCTGCTTTACTTGCTGCTGTCATCATTCTGTTCACTCTATATGCTTTACTCACTGCTCTTTTCATTCTGTTCACTCTACCTGATCCACCTCACTGCTCTCATCATTCTGTTAACTCTATCTGCTTTACTCGCTGCTGACATGATTCTGTTCACTCTAACTGCTTTACTCACTGCTGTCATCATTCTGTTCATTCTATCTGCTTTACTCACTGCTGTTATGATTGTGTTCTCTCTATCTGCTTTACTAACTGCTGTCATCATTCTGTTCACTCTACCTGCTTTACTCACTGCTGTCATCATTCTGTTCACTCAATCTGATTTACTCGCTGCTGTCATCATTCTGTTCACTCTATCTGCTTTACTCACTGCTGTTATCATTGTGTTCCCTTTATCTGCTTTACTAACTGCTGTCATCATTCTGTTCACTCTATCTGTTTACTCACTGCTGTCATCATTCTGTTCACTCAATCTGCTTTACTCACTGCTGTCATCATTCTGTTCTCTCTATCTGCTTTGCTCACTGCTGTTATCATTCTGCTTACTCTATCTGCTTTACTGACTGCTGTTATCATTCTGTTCTCTCTATCTGATTTATTCAATGCTGTCATCATTCTGTTCACTCTATCTGATTTTCTCACTGCTGTCATCCTTCTGTTCACTCTATCTGATTTACTCACTGCTGTCATCATTCTGTTCACTCTCTCTGCTTTACTCCCTGCTATCATCATTCTGTTCACTCTATCTGCATTACTCACTGCTGTCATCATTCTGTTCACTCTATCTGCTATACTCGCTGCTGTCATCGTTCTGTTCAGTCTATCTGCTTTACTCACTGCTGTCATCATTCTGTTCACTGTATCTGATTTACTCACTGCTCTCATCATTGTGTACACTCTATCTGCTTTACTCACTGCTGTCATCATTCTGCTCACTCTATCTACTTTACTCACTGCTGTCATCATTCTGTTCATTCTATCTGTTTTAATCACTGCTGTCATCATTCTGTTCAATCTATCTGCTCCACATCACTGCTGTCATCATTCTGTTCACTCTATCTTCTTTACTCGCTGCTGTCATCATTCTGCTGACTCTATCTGCTTTAGTAACTGCTGTCATCATTCTGTTCACACTATCTGCTTTACTCACTGCTGTCATCATTCTGTTCACTCTATCTGCTTTACTCACTGCTGTCATCATTCTGTTCACTCTATCTGCTTTACGCACTGCTTTCATCAATCTGTTCACTCTATCTGCTTTACTCACTGCTGCCATCATTCTGTTCACTCTATTTGCTTTACACGCTGCTGTCATCATTCTGTTCACTCTGACTGCTTTACTCGCTGCTGTCATTATTCTGTTCACTCTATCTGCTCCACCTCACTGCTCTCAGCATTCTGTTCAATCAATCTGCTTTACTCGCTGCTGTCATCATTCAGTTCACTCTATCTGCTTTACTCACTGCTGTTATCATTCTGTTCACTCTATCTGCTTTACTCACTGCTGTTATCATTCTGTTCTCTCTATCTGATTTACTCAATGCTGTCATCATTCTGTTCACTCTATCTGATTTTCTCACTGCTGTCTTCCTTCTGTTGACTCTATCTGCTTTACTCACTGCTGTCTTCATTCTGTTCACTCTATCTGATTTACTCACTGCTGTCATCATTCTGTTCACTCTCTCTGCTTTACTCCCTGCTATCATCATTCTGTTCACTCTATCTGCTTTACTCACTGCTGTCATCATTCTGTTCACTCTATCTGCATTACTCGCTGCTGTCATCGTTCTGTTCAGCCTATCTGCTTTACTCACTGCTGTCATCATTCTGTTCACCGAATCTGATTTACTCACTGCTGTCATCATTGTGTACACTCTATCTGCTTTACTCACTGCTGTCATCATTCTGCTCACTCTATCTGCTTTACTCACTGCTGTCATCATTCTGCTCACTCTATCTGCTTTACTCGCTGCTGTCATCATTCTGTTCACTCTATCTGCTCCACCACACTGCTGTCACCATTCTGTTAACTCTATCTGCATTACTCACTGCTCTCATTATTCTGTTCATTCTATCTGTTTTAATCACTGCTGTCATCATTCTGTTCAATCTATCTGCTCCACCTCACTGCTGTCATCATTCTGTTCACTCTATCTTCTTTACTCGCTGCTGTCATCATTCTGCTGACTCTATCTGCTTTAGTAACTGCTGTCATCATTCTGTTCACACTATCTGCTTTACTCACTGCTGTCATCATTCTGTTCACTCTATCTGCTTTACGCACTGCTTTCATCAATCTGTTCACTCTATCTGCTTTACTCACTGCTGCCATCATTCTGTTCACTCTATTTGCTTTACACGCTGCTGTCATCATTCTGTTCAATCTGACTGCTTTACTCGCTGCTGTCATTATTCTGTTCACTCTATCTGCTCCACCTCACTGCTCTCATCATTCTGTTCAATCAATCTCCTTTACTCGCTGCTGTCATCATTCTGTTCACTCTATCTGCTTTACTCACTGCTGTTATCATTCTGTTCACTCTATCTGCTTTACTCACTGCTGTTATCATTCTGTTCTCTCTATCTGATTTACTCAATGCTGTCATCATTCTGTTCACTCTAGCTGATTTTCTCACTGCTGTCATCCTTCTGTTGACTCTATCTGCTTTACTCACTGCTGTCTTCATTCTGTTCACTCTATCTGATTTACTGACTGCTGGCATCATTCTGTTCACTCTCTCTGCTTTACTCCCTGCTATCATCATTCTGTTCACTCTATCTGCTTTACTCACTGCTGTCATCATTCTGTTCACTCTATCTGCTATACTTGCTGCTGTCATCATTCTGTTCAGTCTATCTGCTTTACTCACTGCTGTCATCATTCTGTTCACTGTATCTGATTTACTCACTGCTGTCATCATTGTGTACACTCTATCTGCTTTACTCACTGCTGTCATCATTCTGTTCACTCTATCTGATTTTCTCACTGCTGTCATCCTTCTGTTGACTCTATCTGCTTTACTCACTGCTGTCTTCATTCTGTTCACTCTATCTGATTTACTGACTGCTGGCATCATTCTGTTCACTCTCTCTGCTTTACTCCCTGCTATCATCATTCTGTTCACTCTATCTGCTTTACTCACTGCTAGCATCATCCTGTTTACTCTATCTGCTTTACTTGCTGCTGTCATCATTCTGTTCACTCTATATGCTTTACTCACTGCTCTTTTCATTCTGTTCACTCTACCTGATCCACCTCACTGCTCTCATCATTCTGTTAACTCTATCTGCTTTACTCGCTGCTGACATGATTCTGTTCACTCTAACTGCTTTACTCACTGCTGTCATCATTCTGTTCATTCTATCTGCTTTACTCACTGCTGTTATGATTGTGTTCTCTCTATCTGCTTTACTAACTGCTGTCATCATTCTGTTCACTCTACCTGCTTTACTCACTGCTGTCATCATTCTGTTCACTCAATCTGATTTACTCGCTGCTGTCATCATTCTGTTCACTCTATCTGCTTTACTCACTGCTGTTATCATTGTGTTCCCTTTATCTGCTTTACTAACTGCTGTCATCATTCTGTTCACTCTATCTGTTTACTCACTGCTGTCATCATTCTGTTCACTCAATCTGCTTTACTCACTGCTGTCATCATTCTGTTCTCTCTATCTGCTTTGCTCACTGCTGTTATCATTCTGCTTACTCTATCTGCTTTACTGACTGCTGTTATCATTCTGTTCTCTCTATCTGATTTATTCAATGCTGTCATCATTCTGTTCACTCTATCTGATTTTCTCACTGCTGTCATCCTTCTGTTCACTCTATCTGATTTACTCACTGCTGTCATCATTCTGTTCACTCTCTCTGCTTTACTCCCTGCTATCATCATTCTGTTCACTCTATCTGCATTACTCACTGCTGTCATCATTCTGTTCACTCTATCTGCTATACTCGCTGCTGTCATCGTTCTGTTCAGTCTATCTGCTTTACTCACTGCTGTCATCATTCTGTTCACTGTATCTGATTTACTCACTGCTCTCATCATTGTGTACACTCTATCTGCTTTACTCACTGCTGTCATCATTCTGCTCACTCTATCTACTTTACTCACTGCTGTCATCATTCTGTTCATTCTATCTGTTTTAATCACTGCTGTCATCATTCTGTTCAATCTATCTGCTCCACATCACTGCTGTCATCATTCTGTTCACTCTATCTTCTTTACTCGCTGCTGTCATCATTCTGCTGACTCTATCTGCTTTAGTAACTGCTGTCATCATTCTGTTCACACTATCTGCTTTACTCACTGCTGTCATCATTCTGTTCACTCTATCTGCTTTACTCACTGCTGTCATCATTCTGTTCACTCTATCTGCTTTACGCACTGCTTTCATCAATCTGTTCACTCTATCTGCTTTACTCACTGCTGCCATCATTCTGTTCACTCTATTTGCTTTACACGCTGCTGTCATCATTCTGTTCACTCTGACTGCTTTACTCGCTGCTGTCATTATTCTGTTCACTCTATCTGCTCCACCTCACTGCTCTCAGCATTCTGTTCAATCAATCTGCTTTACTCGCTGCTGTCATCATTCAGTTCACTCTATCTGCTTTACTCACTGCTGTCATCATTCTGTTCACTCTATCTGCATTACTCGCTGCTGTCATCGTTCTGTTCAGCCTATCTGCTTTACTCACTGCTGTCATCATTCTGTTCACCGAATCTGATTTACTCACTGCTGTCATCATTGTGTACACTCTATCTGCTTTACTCACTGCTGTCATCATTCTGCTCACTCTATCTGCTTTACTCACTGCTGTCATCATTCTGCTCACTCTATCTGCTTTACTCGCTGCTGTCATCATTCTGTTCACTCTATCTGCTCCACCACACTGCTGTCACCATTCTGTTAACTCTATCTGCATTACTCACTGCTCTCATTATTCTGTTCATTCTATCTGTTTTAATCACTGCTGTCATCATTCTGTTCAATCTATCTGCTCCACCTCACTGCTGTCATCATTCTGTTCACTCTATCTTCTTTACTCGCTGCTGTCATCATTCTGCTGACTCTATCTGCTTTAGTAACTGCTGTCATCATTCTGTTCACACTATCTGCTTTACTCACTGCTGTCATCATTCTGTTCACTCTATCTGCTTTACGCACTGCTTTCATCAATCTGTTCACTCTATCTGCTTTACTCACTGCTGCCATCATTCTGTTCACTCTATTTGCTTTACACGCTGCTGTCATCATTCTGTTCAATCTGACTGCTTTACTCGCTGCTGTCATTATTCTGTTCACTCTATCTGCTCCACCTCACTGCTCTCATCATTCTGTTCAATCAATCTCCTTTACTCGCTGCTGTCATCATTCTGTTCACTCTATCTGCTTTACTCACTGCTGTTATCATTCTGTTCACTCTATCTGCTTTACTCACTGCTGTTATCATTCTGTTCTCTCTATCTGATTTACTCAATGCTGTCATCATTCTGTTCACTCTATCTGATTTTCTCACTGCTGTCATCCTTCTGTTGACTCTATCTGCTTTACTCACTGCTGTCTTCATTCTGTTCACTCTATCTGATTTACTGACTGCTGGCATCATTCTGTTCACTCTCTCTGCTTTACTCCCTGCTATCATCATTCTGTTCACTCTATCTGCTTTACTCACTGCTGTCATCATTCTGTTCACTCTATCTGCTATACTCGCTGCTGTCATCATTCTGTTCAGTCTATCTGCTTTACTCACTGCTGTCATCATTCTGTTCACTGTATCTGATTTACTCACTGCTGTCATCATTGTGTACACTCTATCTGCTTTACTCACTGCTGTCATCATTCTGCTCACTCTATCTGCTTTACTCATTGCTGTCATCATTCTGCTCACTTTATCTGCTTTACTCACTGCTGTCATCATTCTGCTCACTCTATCTGCTTTACTCGCTGCTGTCATCATTCTCTTCACTCTATCTGCTTTACTCACTGCTGTCATCATTCTGTTCACTCAGTCTGCTTTACTCACTGCTGTCATCATTCTGTTCACTCTATCTGCTATACTCACTGCTGTTATCATTGTGTTCTCTCTATCTGCTTTACTCACTGCTGGCATCATTCAGCTCACTCTATCTGCTTTACTCGCTGCTGTCATCATTCTGTTCACTCTATCTGCTTTACTCACTGCTGTCATCATTCTGTTCACTCTGTCTGCTTTACTCGCTGCTGTCATCATTCTGTTCACTCTATCTGCTTTACTCACTGCTGTCATCATTCTGTTCACTCTGTCTGCTTTACTCGCTGCTGTCATCATTCTGTTTACTCTATCTGCTTTACTCACTGCTGTTATCATTCTGTTCTCTCTATCTGATTTATTCAATGCTGTCATCATTCTGTTCACTCTATCTGATTTTCTCACTGCTGTCATCCTTCTGTTCACTCTATCTGCTTTACTCACTGCTGTCAACATTCTGTTCACTCTATCTGCTTTACTCACTGCTGTCTTCATTCTGTTCACTCTATCTGCTGTACTCGCTGCTGTCATCGTTCTGTTCAGTCTATCTGCTTTACTCACTGCTGTCATCATTCTGTTCACTGTATCTGATTTACTCACTGCTGTCATCATTGTGTACACTCTATCTGCTTTACTCACTGCTGTCATCATTCTGCTCATTCTATCTGCTTTACTCACTGCTGTCATCATTCTGCTCACTTTATCTGCTTTACTCACTGCTGTCATCATTCTGCTCACTCTATCTGCTTTACTCGCTGCTGTCATCATTCTGTTCACTCTATCTGCTCCACCACACTGCTGTCACCATTTTGTTAACTCTATATGCTTTACTCACTGCTCTCATTATTCTGTTCATTCTATCTGTTTTAATCACTGCTGTCATCATTCTGTTCCATCTATCTGCTCCACCTCACTGCTGTCATCATTCTGTTCACTCTATCTTCTTTACTCGCTGCTGTCATCATTCTGCTGACTCTATCTGCTTTAGTAACTGCTGTCATCATTCTGTTCACACTATCTGCTTTACTCACTGCTGTCATCATTCTGTTCACTCTATCTGCTTTACGCACTGCTTTCATCAATCTGTTCACTCTATCTGCTTTACTCACTGCTGCCACCATTCTGTTCACTCTATTTGCTTTACACGCTGCAGTCATCATTCTGTTCAATCTGACTACTTTACTCGCTGCTGTCATTATTCTGTTCACTCTATCTGCTCCACCTCACTGCTCTCATCATTCTGTTCAATCAATCTGCTTTACTCGCTGCTGCCATGATTCTGTTCACTCTATCTGCTTTACTCACTGCTGTTATCATTCTGTTCACTCTATCTGCTTTACTCACTGCTGTTATCATTCTGTTCTCTCTATCTGATTTACTCAATGCTGTCATCATTCTGTTCACTCTATCTGATTTTCTCACTGCTGTCATCCTTCTGTTGACTCTATCTGCTTTACTCCCTGCTATCATCATTCTGTTCACTCTATCTGCTTTACTCACTGCTGTCATCATTCTGTTCACTCTATCTGCTTTACTCGCTGCTGTCATCGTTCTGTTCAGTCTATCTGCTTTACGCACTGCTGTCATCATTCTGTTCACTGTATCTGATTTACTCACTGCTGTCATCATTGTGTACACTCTATCTGCTTTACTCACTGCTGTCATCATTCTGCTCACTCTATCTGCTTTACTCACTGCTGTCATCATTCTGCTCACTTTATCTGCTTTACTCACTGCTGTCATCATTCTGCTCACTCTATCTGCTTTAATCGCTGCTGTCATCATTCTCTTCACTCTATCTGCTTTACTCACTGCTGTCATCATTCTGTTCACTCAGTCTGCTTTACTCACTGCTGTCATCATTCTGTTCACTCAATCTGCTTTACTCGCTGCTGTCATCATTCTGTTCACTCTATCTGCTATACTCACTGCTGTTATCATTGTGTTCTCTCCATCTGCTTTACTCACTGCTGGCATCATTCAGCTCACTCTATCTGCTTTACTCGCTGCTGTCATCATTCTGTTCACTCTATCTGCTTTACTCACTGCTGCCATCATTCTGTTCACTCTGTCTGCTTTACTCGCTGCTGTCAGCATTCTGTTTACTCTATCTGCTTTACTCACTGCTGTCATCATTCTGTTCACTTTTTGTCTGCTTTAGTCACTGCTGTCATCATTCTGTTCACTCTATCTGGTTTACTCACTGCTGTCATCATTCTGTTCTGTCTATCTGCTATAATCTCTGCTGCTGTCATCATTCTGTTCACTCTATCTGCTCCACCACACCGCTGTCACCATTCTGTTAACTCTATCTGCTTTACTCACTGCTGTCATTATTCTGTTCATTCTATCTGTTTTAATCACTACTGTCATCATTCTGTTCAATCTATCTGCTCCACCTCACTGCTGTCATCATTCTGTTCACTCAACTTCTTTACTCGCTGCTGTCATCAATCTGCTGTCTCTATCTGCTTTAGCAACTGCTGTCATCATTCTGTTCACTCTATCTGCTTTACTCACTGCTGTCATCATTCTGTTCACTCTATCTGCTTTACGCACTGCTTTCATCAATCTGTTCACTCTATCTGCTTTACTCACTGCTGTCATCATTCTGTTCACTCTATTTGTTTTACACGCTGCTGTCATCATTCTGTTCACTCTGACTGCTTTACTCGCTGCTGTCATTATTCTGTTCACTCGATCTGCTCCACCTCACTGCGATCATCATTCTGTTCACTCTATCTGCTTTACTTGCAGCTGTCATCATCCTGTTTACTCTATCTGCTTTACTTGCTGCTGTCATCATTCTGTTCACTCTATATGCTTTACTCACTGCTCTTTTCATTCTGTTCACTCAACCTGATCCACCTCACTGCTCTCATCATTCTGTTAACTCTATCTGCTTTACTCGCTGCTGACATGATTCTGTTCACTCTAACTGCTTTACTCACTGCTGTCATCATTCTGTTCACTCTATCTGCTTTACTCACTGCTGTTATGATTGTGTTCTCTCTATCTGCTTTACTAACTGCTGTCATCATTCTGTTCACTCTACCTGCTTTACTCACTGCTGTCATCATTCTGTTCACTCTATCTGCTTTACTCACTGCTGTTATCATTGTGTTCCCTTTATCTGCTTTACTAACTGCTGTCATCATTCTGTTCACTCTATCTGTTTACTCACTGCTGTCATCATTCTGTTCACTCAATCTGCTTTACTCACTGCTGTCATCATTCTGTTCCCTCTATCTGCTTTGCTCACTGCTGTTATCATTCTGTTCACTCTATCTGCTTTACTCACTGCTGTTATCATTCTGTTCTCTCTATCTGATTTATTCAATGCTGTCATCATTCTGTTCACACTATCTGATTTTCTCACTGCTGCCATCCTTCTGTTCATTCTATCTGATTTACTCACTGCTGTCATCATTCTGTTCACTCTCTCTGCTTTACTCCCTGCTATCATCATTCTGTTCACTCTATCTGCATTACTCACTGCTGTCATCATTCTGTTCACTCTATCTGCTATACTCACTGCTGTCATCGTTCTGTTCAGTCTATCTGCTTTACTCACTGCTGTCATCATTCTGTTCACTGTATCTGATTTACTCACTGCTCTCATCATTGTGTACACTCTATCTGCTTTACTCACTGCTGTCATCATTCTGCTCACTCTATCTGCTTTACTCACTGCTGTCACCATTCTGTTCATTCTATCTGTTTTAATCACTGCTGTCATCATTCTGTTCAATCTATCTGCTCCACCTCACTGCTGTCATCGTTCTGTTCACTCTATCTTATTTACTCGCTGCTGTCATCATTCTGCTGACTCTATCTGCTTCAGTAACTGCTGTCATCATTCTGTTCACACTATCTGCTTTACTCACTGCTGTCATCATTCTGTTCACTCTATCTGCTTTACGCACTGCTTTCATCAATCTGTTCACTCTATCTGCTTTACTCACTGCTGTCATCATTCTGTTCACTCTATTTGTTTTACACGCTGCTGTCATCATTCTGTTCACTCTGACTGCTTTACTCGCTGCTGTCATTATTCTGTTCACTCTATCTGCTCCACCTCACTGCTCTCATCATTCTGTTCAATCAATCTGCTTTACTCGCTGCTGTCATCATTCTGTTCACTCTATCTGCTTTACTCACTGCTGTTATCATTCTGTTCACTCTATCTGCTTTACTCACTGCTGTTATCATTCTGTTCTCTCTCTCTGATTTACTCAATGCTGTCATCATTCTGTTCACTCTATCTGATTTTCTCACTGCTGTCATCCTTCTGTTGAATCTATCTGCTTTACTCACTGCTGTCTTCATTCTGTTCACTCTATCTGATTTACTCACTGCTGTCATCATTCTGTTCACTCTCTCTGCTTTACTCACTGCTGTCAACTTTCTGTTCACTCTATCTGCTATACTCACTGCTGTCATCGTTCTGTTCAGTCTATCTGCTTTACTCACTGCTGTCATCATTCTGTTCACTGTATCTGATTTACTCACTGCTGTCATCATTGTGTACACTCTATCTGCTTTACTCACTGCTGTCAGCATTCTGCTCACTCTATCTGCTTTACTCACTGCTGTCATCATTCTGTTCACTCAGTCTGCTTTACTCACTGCTGTCATCATTCTGTTCACTCAATCTGCTTTACTCGCTGCTGTCATCCTTCTGTTCACTCTATCTGCTTTACTCACTGCTGTCATCATTCTGTTGACTCTATCTGCTTTACTCACTGCTGTCGTCATTCTGTTCACTCTATCTGATTTACTCACTGAGTCATAGAGTCATAGAGTCATAGGCCTAGAAATTGAGTTTTGGCTTAGCCAGGGCTTTAGCGCCGGAAGTTAGTGCCGGCGCTAAGTCCCCCTGCGCGCGCCAAAAATTCAGCAGGGCCGCGCCCAAATGGTTGCCGGCGCTACTGAAGGGTCTTTGCGGCGGTAAATCGGCGCTAACTGCCGTTTCGCGCCGCAATTCCGGCGCTGCGGTACCCGATGCGGTGCGGCAGGCTCGGGAAGTGCAGGCCTCCTCCTTCCCTTAAGGAGGAGCTGCCTGCACCCGATCGCGGCCCGCGAAAATCTTTTAAAAAATGAGCCCGGCACCTCGGACAAGTGCCGGGCTTGCTTCTGTTCCGGGGGGGGGGGGGAAGTCCGGGGAGGGAGCTGCGGCCAGGCGGCCGGCCGCCGCGGGGCCTTTAATGCGCCGGCGCAAAGACTCGTAAGACTCTGTTGCCAGAGTCTTAGTTGCGGCTGTCACGGGCGAGGCGGCCGCAACTGAATTTTGGCGCTGGGGCCCGTCGGCATGGCAACCGGGACGCTGCGCACACCGATGACGTCATCGGTGCCGGCGCAGCGCTACCGGTCTACCGCGGCGTAAGGGCCCCAGGCAATTTCGGCGCCGGCGCCAAATGCAGCGCTCGGCCCTCTAGCGCCGCAAAATCGGCGCTAAGGGCACTCAATTTCTGGGCCATAGAGTTTTACAGCACAGAAAGAGGCCCTTCGGCCCATCGTGTCTGCGCCGCCCATCCATCCCTGTCCAGTCTAATCCCATTTTCCAGCATTTGGTCCATAGCCTTGTATGCAATGGCATTTCAAGTGCTCATCCAAATGCTTCTTGAATGTTGTGAGGGTTCCTGCCTCTACCACCCTTTCAGGCATTGAATTCCACATTCCAACCACCCTCTGGGTGAAAAAGTTCCTCCTCAAATCCCCTCTAAATCTCCTGCCCCTTACCCTGAATCTATGCCCCCTTGTTATTGACCCCCCGACTAAGGGGAAAAGTTCCTCTTTATCTACCCTATCTATGCCCCTCATCATTTTGTACACCTCAATCAGGTCCCCCCTCAGCCTTCTCTGCTCCAAGGAAAACAACCCCAGCCTGTCCAGCCTCTCTTCATAGCTGAGGCGCTCCATCCCAGGTAACATCCTGGTGAATCTTCTCTGCACCCTCTCCAAAGCAATCACATCCTTCCTATAGTGAGGTGACCAGAACTGCACACAGTACTCCAGCTGTGGCCTCACCAGCGTTTTGTACAGCTCCATCATAACCTCCCTGCTCTTATATTCTATGCCTCGGCTAATGAAGGCAAGTATCCCATATGCCTTTTTAACCACCTTATCTACCTGCTCCGCTGCCTTCAGGGATCTATGTACATGTACACCAAGGTCCCTCTGACCCTCTGTACTTCCTAGGGTCCTACCACTCATTGTGTATTCCCTTGCCTTATTTGTCCATCCAAAATGCATCACCTCGCACTTTTCAGGGTTAAATTCCATTTGCCACTTTTCCGCCCATCTGACCAACCCGTTTATATCATCCTGTAGCCTGAGGCTTTCCTCCTCGCAATTTACCACCCCACCAATTTTCGTGTCATCTGCGAACTTACTGATCATACCTTTCACATTCTCATCCAAATCATTTATGTAGATCACAAACAACAATGGACCCAGCACCGATCCCTGAGGTACCCCACTGGACACAGGCTTCCAGTCACAAAAGCAACCTTCGACCATCACCCTCTGCCTCCTGCCACTCAGCCAGTTTAGGATCCAACGCGCCAAGGCACCCTGGATCCCATGGGCTCTTACCTTCTTGACCAGTCTCCTATGCGGGACTTTGTCAAAAGCTTTACTGAAGTCCATGTAAACCACATCCACAGCATTTCCCTCATCCACCCCCGTAGTCACACCCTCGAAAAATTCAATCAGATTTGTCAGATATGATTTACCCTTGACAAAGCCATGCTGACTATCCCCGATTAATCCTTGCCTCTCCAAGTGGAGATTAATTTTGTCCCTCAGAATTTTTTCCAATAATTTCCCCACCACAGATGTTAGACTCACTGGCCTGTAATTCCCTGGTTTATCCCTGCTACCCTTCTTGAATAATGGTACTACATTAGCTGTTCTCCAGTCCTCTGGTACATGCCCTGTGGCCAGAGAGGTTCTGAAAATTTGTGTCAGAGCCCCTGCAATCTCCTACTTTGCCTCCCACAGCAGCCTGGGATACATCTCGTCCGGGCCTGGGGATTTATCCACTTTTTGGCCTGCTAAAACCGCTAGCACCTCCTCCCTCTCGATGCTAATATGTTCAAGTATGTCACAGTCCCCTTGCCCGATTTCTATGTCTGCATCGTCTTTCTCCATAGTGAACACAGATGCAAAAAATTCATTTAAAACCCCGCCTACATCCTCTGGCTCTACACACAGATTGCCACTTTGGTCCCTAATGGGCCCTACCCTTTCCCTGGTTATCCTCTTGCCCTTAATATACTTATAAAACATCTTAGGATTTTCCTTTATTTTGCTCGCCAGTGTTATTTCATGGCCCCTCCTCGCCCTCCTAATTTCTTTTTTATGTATGCCCCTGCACTTTTTATACTCCTCTAGGGCTTCTTCCGTCTTTAGTCTTTTGTAACTGCCAAAAGCCCCCCTTTTATTTCTAATGCATTTTTGTATATCCCTTGTCATCCAAGGTTCCCTTTGCTTGTTGGTCCCACCCTTGACCTTTACAGGAACATGTTGGCGTTGTACTCTCTCTATTTCCCTTCTGAAAGTCTCCCACTGTTTTGATGTGGATTTTCCTATAAGCAGCTGCTCCCAGTCCACTTTGGCCAGATCCTGCCTTATCATATTAAAATCGGCCTTCCCCCAATTTAGAACCCTTATTTCCGGGCCGTCTTTGTCTTTTTCCATGACCACCTTAAATCTCACCGAATTATGGTCACTGTCGCCAAAATGCTCTCCTACTGACACTTCCACCACTTGCCCGGCTACATTCCCCAGAATTAGGTCCAGTACCGCCCCCTCTCTTGTAGGACTTGCTACATGTTGGCTCAAAAAGCTCTCCTGGATGCACTTTAAGAATTCTGCACCCTCTAAGCCTTTCACACTCTGACTGTCCCAATTTATATTGGGGAAGTTGAAATCCCCCACTATTATTACCCTCTTATTTTCGCACTTTTCTGAGATTTGCCTACATATCTGTTCCTCTGTCTCCCCCTGACTGTTTGGGGGCCTATAGTACACTCCCAGCAAAGTGCTTGCCCCCTTTTTGTTTTTAAGTTCTACCCATATGGCCTCATTAGAGGAACCCGCTAATGTATCATCCCTCCTTACAGCAGTAATTGACTCCTTAATAAATATTGCAACACCCCCTCCCTTTTTACACCCCCCTCTGTCTCGCCTGAAGATTCTATACCCCGGAATATTGAGCTGCCAGTCCTGACCCTCCCTCAACCATGTCTCCGTGATAGCAACAATATCGTACTCCCATGTGTTCAACAACAACTTCAGTTCATCCACCTTATTTGCAAGACTCCTTGCATTAAAATAAATGCCTTCCAGCCCTGCCATATTCTCTTTTGCCTTCACATATTTGCTCTGCCTTCCCAGCTGACTTGTTTTTCCCTCTGTATTTGGCTGTAAATCACCCCCTACTATAGCTCCACTCTGTACCCCAACCCCCTGCCAAGTTAGTTTAAACCCTCCCCAGCAGTGCTAGCAAACCTCCCCGCAAGGATATTGGTTCCCCTCTGGTTCAGGTGTAAACCGTCCGACTTGTACAAGTCCCACCTTTCCCAGAAGCAGACCCAGTGATCCAGGAAACTAAAGCCCTCCCCCCTGCACCATCCCTTTAGCCACGCATTCATCTGTTCTATCTTCCTATTCCTATACTTACTAGCACGTGGCACCGGGAGTAATCCAGAGATTACAACCTTTGAGGTCCTGCTCTTTAATCCTTCACCTAGCTCCCTAAATTCTTGCTGCAGGACCTCATCCCTCTTTTTACCTATGTCGTTGGTACCAATGTGGACCACGACCAGTGGCTGTTCACCCTCCCCCTCCAGAATGCCCTGCAGCCGCTCAGTGACATCCTTGACCCTGGCACCAGGGAGGCAACAAACCATCCTGGATTCACGTCTACGGCCACAGAAACGCCTATCTGTTCCCCTTACTATAGAATCCCCTACCACTATTGCTCTCCCACTCTTTTTCCCCCCTTCCTGGGCAGCAGGAGCACCCCCAGTGCCAGGAAGTTGGCTGCTGCTGCCTTCCCCTGGTGAGTCATCCCCCTCAACAGTATCCAAAGCAGTATACTTGTTTGAAAGGGGGATGTCCGCAGGGGTTCCCTGCACTACCTGCCTGCCTTTGTTGCTCCGCCTGATGGTCACCCCCTGTGCTGCCCTACCCTGAGGCGTGAACAACTCGCTAAACGTGCTATCCACGAGCCTCTCAGCATCGCGCATGCTCCAAAATTCATCCACCCACAGCTCGAGCGCCACAATGCGGTCTACAAGTAGCTGCAGCTGGATGCATTTCCCGCACACATGGTTGTCAGGGACACTGGCAGCATCCCTGACTTCCCACATAGAGCAGGAGGAGCAGAACACGGGTCTGAACTCTCCTGCCATGACTTACTCCTTTAATTAATTTTTAAAATTTATTCAATACCCCAGTTACAGGTATGCTCTAGGGCGCTTTATTTACCAACTATCCCCACTACACCACAGAATTTTAACACCACAGAATTCAAGCTTGTATTGAAAAAAGAGAAATACTCACCAACCAATCACCTACCTGCTCCCTGGTGACGTCACACACTGATTACTTTTTACCTCTCTCCCCGCTGCTGAGTTGGTGTGCCTCGCCTCTCTCCGGTTTTTATACCGGTCTCACCGCGCTGCTCCCGCTGGTCCCGACTGGTCTCGGGCCTCGCCGCTCTCCGGTTTTTATACCGGTCTCACCACGCTGCTCCCGCTGGTCCCGAATGGTCTCGGGCCTCGCCTCTCTCCGGTTTTTATACCGGTCTCACCATGCTGCTCCCGCTGGTCCCGACTGGTCTCGGGCCTCGCCGCTCTTCGGTTTTTATACCGGTCTCACCACGCTGCTCCCGCTGTCATCATTCTGTTCACTCTCTCTGCTTTACTCCCTGCTATCATCATTCTGGTCACTCTATCTGCTTTACTCACTGCTGTCATCATTCTGTTCACTCTATCTGCTATACTCGCAGCTGTCATCGTTCTGTTCATTCTATCTGCTTTGCTCACTGCTCTCATCATTCAGTTCATTGTATCTGATTTACTCACTGCTGTCATCTTTGTGTACACTCTATCTGCTTTACTCACTGCTGTCATCATTCTGGTCACTCTATCAGCTTTACTCACTGCTGTCATCATTCTGCTCACTTTATCTGCTTTACTCACTGCTGTCATCATTCTGCTCACTCTATCTGCTTTACTCGCTGCTGTCATCATTCTCTTCACTCTATCTGCTTTACTCACTGCTGTCATCATTCTGTTCACTCAGTCTGCTTTACTCACTGCTGTCATCATTCTGTTCACTCAATCTGCTTTACTCGCTGCTGTCATCATTCTGTTCACCCTATCTGCTATACTCACTGCTGTTATCATTGTGTTCTCTCCATCTGCTTTACTCACTGCTGGCATCATTCAGCTCACTCTATCTGCTTTACTCGCTGCTGTCATCATTCTGTTCACTCTATCTGCTTTACTCACTGCTGTCATCATTCTGCTCACTTTATCTGCTTTACTCACTGCTGTCATCATTCTGCTCACTCTATCTGCTTTACTCGCTGCTGTCATCATTCTGCTCACTCTATCTGCTTTACTCACTGCTGTCATCATTCTGTTCACTCAGTCTGCTTTATTCACTGCTGTCATCATTCTGTTCACTCAATCTGCTTTACTCGCTGCTGTCATCATTCTGTTCACTCAGTCTGCTTTACTCACTGCTGTTATCATTGTGTTCTCTCTATCTGCTTCACTCACTGCTGGCATCATTCTGCTCACTCTATCTGCTTTACTCGCTGCTGTCATCATTCTGTTCAATCTATCTGCTTTACTCACTGCTGTCATCAATCTGTTCACTCTGTCTGCTTTACTCGCTTCTGTCATCATTCTGTTCACTCTATCTGCTCCACCTCACTGCTGTCATCATTCTGTGCGCTCTACCTGCTCCACCTCGCTGATGTCATCATTCTTTTCACTCTATCTGCTCCACCTCGCTGCTGCCATCATTCTGTCCACTCTATCTGCTTTACTCACTGCTGTTATCATTGTGTTCTCTCTATCTGCTTTACTAACTGCTGTCATCATTCTGTTCACTCTATCTTTTGTCTCACAGCTGTTATGATTCTGTTCACTCTATCTGCTTTACTCACTGCTGTTATCATTCTGTTCCCGCTATCTGATTTGCTCAAGGCTGTCATCATTCTGTTCATTCTATCTGCAAAACTCGCTGCTGTCATCGTTCTGTTCAGTCTATCTGCTTTACTCACTGCTGTCATCATTCTGTTCACTATCTGCTTTTCTCACTGCTGCCATCATTCTGTTCACTCTATCTGCTTTACTCACTGCTGTCATCATTCTGTTCGCTCTGTCTGCTTTACTCACTGCTGTCATCATTCTGTTCACTCTGCCTGCATTATTCGCTGCTGTCATCATTCTGTTTACTCTATCTTCTTTACTCGCTGCTGTCATCATTCTGCTGACTCTATCTGCTTTAGTAACTGCTGTCATCATTCTGTTCACTCTATCTGCTTTACTCACTGCTGTCATCATTCTGTTCACTCTAAATGCTTTACGCACTGCATTCATCAATCTGTTCACTCTATCTGATTTACACACTGCTGTCATCATTCTGCTCATTCGATCTGCATTACTCGCTGCTTTCATTATTCTGTTCACTCTATCTCCTCCACCTCACAGCTATCATCATTCTGTTTAACTATCTGCTTTACTCGCTGCTGTCAGCATTCTGTTCACTCTATATGCTTTACTCACTGCTCTTTTCATTCTGTTCACTCTACCTGATCCACCTCACTGCTCTCATCATTCTGTTAACTCTATCTGCTTTACTCGCTGCTGACATCATTCTGTTCACTCTAACTGCTTTACTCGCTGCTGTCATAATTCTGTTCACTCTATCTGCTTTACTCACTGCTGTTATCATTGTGTTCTCTCTATCTGCTTTACTAACTGCTGTCATCATTCTGTTCACTCTACCTGCTTTACTCACTGCTGGCAACATTCTGTTCACTCAATCTGAATTACTTGCTGCTGTCATCATTGTGTTCTCTCTATCTGCTTTACTAACTGCTGTCATCATTCTGTTCACTCTATCTGTTTACTCACTGCTGTCATCATTCTGTTCACTCTATCTGCTTTACTCACTGCTGTTATCATTCTGTTCACTCTATCTGCTTTACTCACTGCTGTTATCATCCTGTTCACCCTATCTGCTATACTCACTGCTGTTATCATTGTGTTCTCTCCATCTGCTTTACTCACTGCTGGCATCATTCAGCTCACTCTATCTGCTTTACTCGCTGCTGTCATCATTCTGTTCACTCTATCTGCTTTACTCACTGCTGTCATCATTCTGCTCACTTTATCTGCTTTACTCACTGCTGTCATCATTCTGCTCACTCTATCTGCTTTACTCGCTGCTGTCATCATTCTGCTCACTCTATCTGCTTTACTCACTGCTGTCATCATTCTGTTCACTCAGTCTGCTTTATTCACTGCTGTCATCATTCTGTTCACTCAATCTGCTTTACTCGCTGCTGTCATCATTCTGTTCACTCAGTCTGCTTTACTCACTGCTGTTATCATTGTGTTCTCTCTATCTGCTTCACTCACTGCTGGCATCATTCTGCTCACTCTATCTGCTTTACTCGCTGCTGTCATCATTCTGTTCAATCTATCTGCTTTACTCACTGCTGTCATCATTCTGTTCACTCTGTCTGCTTTACTCGCTTCTGTCATCATTCTGTTCACTCTATCTGCTCCACCTCACTGCTGTCATCATTCTGTGCGCTCTACCTGCTCCACCTCGCTGATGTCATCATTCTTTTCACTCTATCTGCTCCACCTCGCTGCTGCCATCATTCTGTTCACTCTATCTGCTTTACTCACTGCTGTTATCATTGTGTTCTCTCTATCTGCTTTACTAACTGCTGTCATCATTCTGTTCACTCTATCTTTTGTCTCACAGCTGTTATGATTCTGTTCACTCTATCTGCTTTACTCACTGCTGTTATCATTCTGTTCCCGCTATCTGATTTGCTCAAGGCTGTCATCATTCTGTTCATTCTATCTGCAAAACTCGCTGCTGTCATCGTTCTGTTCAGTCTATCTGCTTTACTCACTGCTGTCATCATTCTGTTCACTATCTGCTTTTCTCACTGCTGCCATCATTCTGTTCACTCTATCTGCTTTACTCACTGCTGTCATCATTCTGTTCGCTCTGTCTGCTTTACTCACTGCTGTCATCATTCTGTTCACTCTGTCTGCATTATTCGCTGCTGTCATCATTCTGTTTACTCTATCTTCTTTACTCGCTGCTGTCATCATTCTGCTGACTCTATCTGCTTTAGTAACTGCTGTCATCATTCTGTTCACTCTATCTGCTTTACTCACTGCTGTCATCATTCTGTTCACTCTATCTGCTTTACGCACTGCATTCATCAATCTGTTCACTCTGTCTGACTTACTCACTGCTGTCATCATTCTGCTTTCTCTATTTGCTTTACTCGCTGCTGTCATCATTCTGTTCACTCTGTCTGCTTTACTCGCTGCTGTCATTATTCTGTTCACTCTATCTGCTCCACCTCACTGCTATCATCATTCTGTTCACTCTATCTGCTTTACTCGCAGCTGTCATCATTCTGTTTACTCTATATGCTTTACTCGCTGCTGTCATCATTCTGTTCACTCTATATGCTTTACTGACTGCTCTTTTCATTCTGTTCACTCTACCTGATCCACCTCACTGCTGTCATCAATTCTGTAACTCTATCTGCTTTACTCGCTGCTGACATCAATCTGTTCACTCTAACTGCTTTACTCACTGCTGTCATCATTCTGTTCACTCGATCTGCTTTACTCACTGCTGTTATGATTGTGTTCTCTCTATCTGCTTTACTAACTGCTGTCATCATTCTGTTCATTCTACCTGCTTTACTCACTGCTGTCATCATTCTGTTCACTCAATCTAATTTACTTGCTGCTGTCATCATTCTGTTCACTCTATCTGCTTTAATCACTGCTGTTATCATTGTGTCCTCTTTAACTGCTTTACTAACTGCTGTCATCATTCTGTTCACTCCCTCTGTTTACTCACTGCTGTCATCATTCTGTTCACTCAGTCTGCTTTACTCGCTGCTGTCATCATTCTGTTCACACTATCTGCTTTACTCACTGCTGTTATCATTCTGTTCACTCTATCTGCGTTACTCACTGCTGTTATCATTCTGTTCTCTCTATGTGATTTACTCAATGCTGTCATCATTCTGTTCACTCTATCTGATTTTCTCACTTCTGTCATCCTTCTGTAAACTCTATCTACTTTACTCACTGCTGTCATCATGCTGTTCACTGAATGTGCTTTACTCTCTGCTGTCTTCATTCTCTTCACTCAATCTGCTTTACTCGCTGCTGTCATCATTCTTTTCACTCCATCTGCTTTACTCTCTGCAGTTATCATTCAGTTCACTCTATGCTTTACTCGCTGCTGCCATCATTCTGTTCACTCTATCTGCTTTACTCACTGCTGTCATCATTCTGTTCACTCTGTCTGCTTTACTCACTGCTGTCATCATTCTGTTCACTCTATATGCTTTACTCGCTGCTGTCATCATTCTGTTCACTCTATCTGCTCCACCTCACTGCTGTCATCATTGTGTGCACTCAATCTGCTTTATTCGCTGCTGTCATCATTCTGGTCACTCTATCTGCTTTACTCTCTGCTGTTATCATTGTGTTCTCTCTATCTTCTTTACTAACTGCTGTCATCATTCTGTTCACCCTATCTTTTTACTGACTGCTGTCATCATTCTGTTCACTCTATCTGCTTTACTCACTGCTGTTATCATTCTGTTCACTCTATCTGCTTTACTCACTGCTGTTATCATTCTGTTCACTCTATCGGATTTACTCAATGCTGTCATCATTCTGTTCACTCTGTATGATTTTCTCACTGCTGTCATCATTCTGTTCACGATCTGATTTGCTCTCTGCTGTCATCATTGTGTACACTCTGTCTGCTTTACTCACTGCTGTCATCATTCTGCTCACTCTATCTGCTTTACTCACTGCTGTCATCATTCTGTTCACTCTATATGCTTTACTCACTGCTGTCATCATTCAGTTCACTCTATCTGCTCCACCTCACTGCTGTTATCATTCTGTACACTCTAACTGCTGCACCTCGGTGCTGTCATCATTCTGTCAACTCTATCTACTCCACCTCAATGCTGTAATCATTCTGCTCACTCTATCTGCTTTACTCGCTGCTGTCATCATTCTGTTCACTCTATCTGCTCCACCTCACTGCTGTCATCATTCTGTTCACTCAATCTGCTTTATTCACTGCTGTCATCATTCTGTTCACTCTATCTTTTTACTCACTGCTGTCATCATTCTGTTCACTCAATTTGCTTTACTCGCTGCTGTCATCATTCTGTTCACTCTAACTGCTTTACTCACTGCTGTTAGCATTCTGTTCACTCTATCTGCTTTACTCACTGCCGTTATCATTCTGTTCACTCTATCTGATTTACTCAATGCTGTCATCATTCTGTTCACTCTATCTGATTTACTCACTGCTGTCATCATTCTGTTCACTATCTGATTTACTCACTGCTGTCATCATTGTGTACACTCTGTCTGCTTTACTCGCTGCTGCCATCATTCTGCTCACTCTTTCTGCTTTAATCACTGCTGTCATCATTCTGTTCACTGTATCTGCTCCACCTCACTGCTGTCCTCATTCTGTGCACGCTATCTGCTCCACCTCGCTGCTGTCATCTTCTGTCAACTCTATCTGCTCCTCCTCACTGCTGTCATCATTCTGTTCACTCTATCTGCTTTACTCACTACTGTCATCATTCTGCTCAATCTATCTGCTTTACTCACTGCTGTTATCATTGTGTTCTCTCTATCTGCTTTACTAACTGCTGTCATCATTCTGTTCCCTCTATCTTTTTACTCACTGCTGTCATCATTCTGTTCACTCAATTTGCCTAACTCACTGCTGTCATCATTCTGTTCACTCTATCTGCTTTACTCACTGCTGTTATCATTCTGTTCACTCTATCTGCTTTACTCACTGCTTTTATCATTCTGTTCACTCGATCTGATTTTCTCACTGCTGTCCTCATTCTGTTCACTCTATCTGCTATAATCGCTGCTGTCATCGTTCTGTTCAGTCTATCTGCTTTACTCACTGCAGTCATCATTCTGTTCACTATCCGATTTACTCACTGCTGTCATCACTGTGTACACTCTGTCTGCTTTACTCGCTGCTGTCATCATTCTGCTCACTCTATCTGCTTTAATCAATGCTGTCATCATTCTGTTCACTCTATCTGCTTTCCTCACTGCTGTCATCATTCTGCTCACTCTATCTGCTTTAATCACTGCTGTCATCATTCTGTTCACTCTATCTTCTTTACTCACTGCTGTCATCATTCTGTTCACTCTGTCTGCTTTACTCACTGCTGTCATCATTTTGTTCACTCTATATGCTTTACTCGCTGCTGTCATCATTCTGTTCACTCTATCTGCTCCACCTCACTGCTGTCCTCATTCTGTGCACTCTATCTGCTCAACCTCGCTGCTGTCATCATTCTGTCAACTCTATCTGCTCCACCTCACTGCTGTCATCATTCTGCTCACTGCATCTGCTTTACTCGCTGCTGTCATCATTCTGTTCACTCTATCTGCTCCACCTCACTGCTGTCGTCATTCTGCTCACTCTATCTGCTTCACTCGCTGCTGTCAACATTCTGTTCATTCTATCTGCTTCACTCGCTGCTGTCATCATTCTGTTCACTCTATTTGCTTTACTCACTGCTGTCATCACTCTGTGCACTCTATCTGCTCCACCTCGCTGCTGTCATCATTCTGTCAACTCTATCTGATCCACCTCACTGCTGTCATCATTCTGCTCACACTATCTGCTTTACTCGCTGCTGTCAAAATTCTGTTCATTCTATCTGCTTCACTCGCTGCTGTCATCATTCTGTTCACTCAATTTCCTTTACTCACTGCTGTCATCATTCTGTTCACTCTATCTACTTTACTCACTGCTGTCCTCATTCTGTTGACCCTATCTGCTTTACTCACTGCTGTCATCATTCAGTTCACTCTATGTGCTCCACCTCACTGCTGTCATCATTCTGTTCAATCAATGTGCTTTACTCTCCGCTGTCTTCATTCTCTTCACTCAATCTGCTTTACTCGCTGCTGTCATCATTCTTTTCACTCTATCTTCTTTACACCCTGCTGTTATCATTCTGTTCTCTCTATCTGCTTTACTCACTGCTATCATCATTCTGTTCACACTATCTGCTTTACTCACTGCTGTCATCATTCTGTTCACTCTATCTTTTTTCTCACTGCTCTCATCATTCTGTTCACTCAATCTGCTTTACTTGCTGCTGTCATCATTCTGTTCACTCTATCTGATTTACTCACTGCTGTTATCACTCTGTTCACTCGATCTGCTTTACTCACTGCTGTCATCATTCTGCTCACTCTATCTGCTTTACTCACTGCTATCATCATTCTGTTCACACTATCTGCTTTACTCACTGCTGTCATCATTCTGTTCACTCTATCTGCTATACTCGCTGCTATCATCGTTCTGTTCAGTCTATCTGCTCTACTCACTGCTGTCATCATTCTGTTCACTCTGTCTGATTTACTCACTGCTGTCATCATTCTGCTCACTCTATCTGCTTTACTCACTGCTGTCATCATTCAGCTCACTCTATCTGCTTTACTGACTGCTGTCATCATTCTGTTCACTGTGTCTGATTTACTCACTGCTGTCATCATTGTGTACACTCTATCTGTTTTACTCGCTACTGTCATCATTCTGCTCAATCTATCTGCTTTACTCACTGCTGTCATCATTCTGTTCAGTCTATGTGCTTTACTCGCTGCTGTCATCATTCTGTTCACTCTATCTGCTTTACTCACTGCTGTCATCATTCTGTTCACTCTGTCTGCTTTACTCACTGCTGTCATCATTCTGTTCACTCTATATGCTTTACTCGCTGCTGTCATCATTCTGTTCACTCTATTTGCTTTGCACACTGCTGTCATCATTCTGTGCACTCTATCTGCTCCACCTCGCTGCTGTCATCATTCTGTCAACTCTATCTGCTCCACCTCACTGCTGTCATCATTCTGCTCACACTATCTGCTTTACTCGCTGCTGTCAAGATTCTGTTCACTCTATCTGCTTTACTCGCTGCTGTCCTCATTCTGTTCACCCTATCTGCTTTACTCACTGCTGTCATCATTCAGTTCACTCTATCTGCTCCATCTCACTGCTGTCATCATACTGTTCACTCAATGTGCTTTACTCTCTGCTGTCATCATTCTGCTCACTCTATCTGCTTTAAACACTGCTGTCATCATTCTGTTCACTCTATCTGCTTTACTCACTGCTGTCATCATTCTGCTCACTCTATCTGCTTTACTCACTGCTGTCATCATTCTGTTCACTCTATCTTCTTTACTCACTGCTGTCATCATTCTGTTCACTCTGTCTGCTTTACTCACTGCTGTCATCATTTTGTTCACTCTACATGCTTTACTCGCTGCTGTCATCATTCTGTTCACTCTATCTGCTCCACCTCACTGCTGTCGTCATTCTGCTCATTCTATCTGCTTTACTCGCTGCTGTCAACATTCTGTTCATTCTATCTGCTTCACTCGCTGCTGTCATCATCCTGTTCACTCTATTTGCTTTACTCACTGCTGTCATCATTCTGTGCACTCTATCTGCTCCACCTCGCTGCTGTCATCATTCTGTCAACTCTATCTGATCCACCTCACTGCTGTCATCATTCTGCTCACACTATCTGCTTTACTCGCTGCTGTCAACATTCTGTTCATTCTATCTGCTTCACTCGCTGCTGTCATCATTCTGTTCACTCAATTTCCTTTACTCACTGCTGTCATCATTCTGTTCACTCGATCTACTTTACTCGCTGCTGTCCTCATTCTGTTCACCCTATCTGCTTTACTCACTGCTCTCATCATTCAGTTCACTCTATGTGCTCCACCCAACTGCTGTCATCATTCTGTTCAATCAATGTGCTTTACTCTCTGCTGTCTTCATTCTCTTCACTCAATCTGCTTTACTCGCTGCTGTCATCATTCTTTTCACTCTATCTGCTTTACTCCCTGCTGTTATCATTCTGTTCACTCTATCTGCTTTACTCACTGCTGTTATCATTGTGTTCTCTCTATCTGCTTTACTAACTGCTGTCATCATTCTGTTCACTCTATCTTTTTTCTCACTGCTGTCATCATTCTGTTCACTCAATCTGCTTTACTTGCTGCTGTCATCATTCTGTTCACTCTATCTGATTTACTCACTGCTGTTATCACTCTGTTCACTCTATCTGCTTTACTCACTGCTGTTATCATTCTGTTCACTCTATCTGATTTACTCACTGCTGTTATCATTCTGTTCACTCTATCTGATTTACTCACTGCTGTTATCATTCTGTTCACTCTATCTGATTTACTTGCTGCTGTCATCATTCTGTTCACTCTATCTGATTTACTCACTGCTGTTATCATTCTGTTCACTCTATCTGATTTACTCAATGCTATCATCATTCTGCTCAATCTATCTGCTATACTCGCTGCTGTCATCATTCTGTTCACACAATCTGCCTTACTCACTGCTGTCATCATTCTGTTCACTCTATCTGCTATACTCGCTGCTGTCATCGTTCTGTTCAGTCTATCTGCTTTACTCACTGCTGTCATCATTCTGTTCACTGTTTCTGATTTACTCACTGCTGTCATCATTCTGCTCAATCTATCTGCTTTACTCACTGCTGTCATCATTCTGCTCACTCTATCTGCTTTACTCACTGCTGTCATCATTCTGCTCACTCTATCTGCTTTACTCACTGCTGTCATCATTCTGTTCACTGTGTCTGATTTACTCACTGCTGTCATCATTCTGCTCAATCTATCTGCTTTACTCGCTGCTGTCATCATTCTGTTCACTCTATCTGCTTTACTCACTGCTGTCATCATTCTGTTCACTCTGTCTGCTTTACTCACTGCTGTCATCATTCTGTTCACTCTATATGCTTTACTCGCTGCTGTCATCATTCTGTTCACTCTATTTGCTTTACACACTGCTGTCATCATTCTGTGCACTCTATCTGCTCCACCTTGCTGCTGTCATCATTCTGTCAACTCTATCTGCTCCACCTCACTGCTGTCATCATTCTGCTCACAATATCTGCTTTACTCGCTGCTGTCAAGATTCTGTTCATTCGATCTGCTTCACTCGCTGCTGTCATCATTCTGTTCACTCCATTTCCTTTACTCACTGCTGTCATCATTCTCTTCACTCTATCTGCTTTACTCGCTGCTGTCCTCATTCTGTTCACCCTATCTGCTTTACTCACTGCTGTCATCATTCAGTTCACTCTATCTGCTCCACCTCACTGCTGTCATCATACTGTTCACTCAATGTGCTTTACTCTCTGCTGTCTTCATTCTCTTCACTCAATCTGCTTTACTCGCTGCTGTCATCATTCTTTTCACTCCATCTGCTTTACTCTCTGCAGTTATCATTCTGTTCACTCTATCTGCTTTACTCGCTGCAGTCATCATTCTGTTCACTCTATCTGCTTTACTCACTGCTGTCATCATTCTGTTCACTCTGTCTGCTTTGCTCACTGCTGTCATCTTTCTGTTCACTCTATATGCTTTACTCGCTGCTGTCATCATTCTGTTCACTCTATCTGCTCCACCTCACTGCTGTCATCATTCTGTGCACTTTATCTGCTCCACCTCGCTGCTGTCATCTTTCTGTCAACTCTATCTGCTCCACCTCAATGCTGTCATCATTCTGCTCACTCTATCTGCTTTACTAGCTGCTGTCATCATTCTGTTCACTCTATCTGCTCCACCTCACTGCTGTCATCATTCTGTTCACTCAATCTGCTTTATTTGCTGCTGTCATCATTCTGTTCGCTCTATCTGCTTTACTCACTGCTGTTATCATTGTATTCTCCCTATCTTCTTTACTAACTGCTGTCATCATTCTGTTCACTCTATCTTTTTACTCACTGCTGTCATCATTCAGTTCACTCTATCTGCTTTACTCACTGCTGTTATCATTCTGTTCACTCTATCTGCTTTACTCACTGCTGTTATCATTCTGTTCACTCTATCTGATTTACTCAATGCTGTCATCATTCTGTTCACTCTATATGATTTTCGCACTGCTGTCATCATTCTGTTCACTCTATCTGCTATTCTCGCTGCTGTCATCGTTCTGTTCAGTCTGTCTGCTTTACTCACTGCTGTCATCATTCTGTTCGCTCTCTGATTTACTCACTGGTGTCATCATTGTGTACACTCTGTCTGCTTTACTCACTGCTGTCATCATTCTGCTCACTCTATCTGCTTTACTCACTGCTGTCATCATTCTGTTCACTCTGTCTGCTTCACTCGCTGCAGTTATCATTCTGTACACTCTATTTGCTTTACTCACTGCTGTCATCATTCTGTTCACTCTATCTGCTTTACTCAATGCTTTCATCATTCTGTTCCCTCTCTCTGCTCCACCTCACTGTTGTCATCATTCTGTTCCTTCTATCTGCTTTACTCACTGCTGCCATCATTCTGTTCACTCTATCTGCTTTACTCACTGCTGTTATCATTGTGTTCTCTCTATCTGCTTTACTAACTGCTGTCATCATTCTGTTCACTCAATCTAATTTACTTGCTGCTGTCATCATTCTGTTCACTCTATCTGCTGTAATCACTGCTGTTATCATTGTGTCCTCTCTAACTGCTTTACTAACTGCTGTCATCATTCTGTTCACTCCCTCTGTTTCCTCACTGCTGTCATCATTCTGTTCACTCAATCTGCTTTACTCGCTGCTGTCATCATTCTGTTCACACTATCTGCTTTACTCACTGCTGTTATCATTCTGTTCACTCTGTCTGCGTTACTCACTGCTGTTATCATTCTGTTCTCTCTATGTGATTTACTCAATGCTGTCATCATTCTGTTCACTCTATCTGATTTTCTCACTTCTGTCATCCTTCTGTAAACTCTATCTGCTTTACTCACTGCTGTCATCATTCTGTTCACTCAATGTGCTTTACTCTCTGCTGTCTTCATTCTATTCACTCAATCTGCTTTACTCGCTGCTGTCATCATTCTTTTCACTCCATCTGCTTTACTCTCTGCAGTTATCATTCAGTTCACTCTATGCTTTACTCGCTGCTGCCATCATTCTGTTCACTCTATCTGCTTTACTCACTGCTGTCATCATTCTGTTCACTCTGTCTGCTTTACTCACTGCTGTCATCATTCTGTTCACTCTATATGCTTTACTCGCTGCTGTCATCATTCTGTTCACTCTGTCTGCTCCACCTCACTGCTGTCATCATTCTGTGCACTCTATCTGCTTTACTCAATGCTTTCATCATTCTGTTCCCTCTCTCTGCTCCACCTCACTGTTGTCATCATTCTGTTCCTTCTATCTGCTTTACTCACTGCTGCCATCATTCTGTTCACTCTATCTGCTTTACTCACTGCTGTTATCATTGTGTTCTCTCTATCTGCTTTACTAACTGCTGTCATCATTCTGTTCACTCAATCTAATTTACTTGCTGCTGTCATCATTCTGTTCACTCTATCTGCTGTAATCACTGCTGTTATCATTGTGTCCTCTCTAACTGCTTTACTAACTGCTGTCATCATTCTGTTCACTCCCTCTGTTTCCTCACTGCTGTCATCATTCTGTTCACTCAATCTGCTTTACTCGCTGCTGTCATCATTCTGTTCACACTATCTGCTTTACTCACTGCTGTTATCATTCTGTTCACTCTGTCTGCGTTACTCACTGCTGTTATCATTCTGTTCTCTCTATGTGATTTACTCAATGCTGTCATCATTCTGTTCACTCTATCTGATTTTCTCACTTCTGTCATCCTTCTGTAAACTCTATCTGCTTTACTCACTGCTGTCATCATTCTGTTCACTCAATGTGCTTTACTCTCTGCTGTCTTCATTCTATTCACTCAATCTGCTTTACTCGCTGCTGTCATCATTCTTTTCACTCCATCTGCTTTACTCTCTGCAGTTATCATTCAGTTCACTCTATGCTTTACTCGCTGCTGCCATCATTCTGTTCACTCTATCTGCTTTACTCACTGCTGTCATCATTCTGTTCACTCTGTCTGCTTTACTCACTGCTGTCATCATTCTGTTCACTCTATATGCTTTACTCGCTGCTGTCATCATTCTGTTCACTCTGTCTGCTCCACCTCACTGCTGTCATCATTCTGTGCACTCTCTCTGCTCCACCTCACTGCTGTCATCATCCTTTCAACTCTATCTGCTCCACCTCAATGCTGTTATCATTCTGTTCACTCTATCTGCTCCACCTCACTGCTGTCATCATTCTGTTCACTCAATCTGCTTTATTCGCTGCTGTCATCATTCTGGTCACTCTATCTGCTTTACTCTCTGCTGTTATCATTGTGTTCTCTCTATCTTTTTTACTAACTGCTGTCATCATTCTGTTCACCCTATCTTTTTACTGACTGCTGTCATTATTCTGTTCACTCTATCTGCTTTACTCACTGCTGTTATCATTCTGTTCACTCTATCTGCTTTACTCACTGCTGTTATCATTCTGTTCACTCTATCTGATTTACTCAATGCTGTCATCATTCTGTTCGCTCTATATGATTTTCTCACTGCTGTCATCATTCTGTTCACTCTATCTGCTATACTCACTGCTGTCATCGTTCTGTTCAGTCTATCTGCTTTACTCACTGCTGTCATCATTCTGTTCACTATCTGATTTGCTCTCTGCTGTCATCATTGTGTACACTGTGTCTGCTTTACTCACTGCTGTCATCATTCTGCTCACTCTATCTGCTTTACTCACTGCTGTCATCATTCTGTTCACTCTATATGCTTTACTCACTGCTGTCATCATTCAGTTCACTCTATCTGCTCCACCTCACTGCTGTTATCATTCTGTACACTCTGACTGCTGCACCTCGGTGCTGTCATCATTCTGTCAACTCTATCTGCTCCACCTCAGTGCTGTAATCATTCTGCTCACTCTATCTGCTTTACTCGCTGCTGTCATCATTCTGTTCTCTCTATCTGCTCCACCTCACTTCTGTCATCATTCTGTTCACTCAATCTGCTTTATTCACTGCTGTCATCATTCTGTTCACTCTATCTGCTTTACTCACTGGTGTTATCATTGTGTTCTCTCTATCTGCTTTACTAACTGCTGTCATCATTCTGTTCACTCTATCTGCTTTACTCACTGCTGTTAGCATTCTGCTCACTCTATCTGCTTTACTCACTGCAGTTATCATTCTGTTCACTCTATCTGCTTTACTCGCTGCTGTCATCATTCTGTTCACTCTATCTGATTTTCTCACTGCTGTCATCATTCTGTTCACTCTATCTGCTATACTCGCTGCTCTCATCGTTCTGTTCAGTCTATCTGATTTACTCACTGCTGTCATCATTCTGTTCACTATCTGATTTACTCACTGCTGTCATCATTGTGTACACTCAGTCTGCTTTAATCGCTGCTGCCATCATTCTGCTCACTCTTTCTGCTTTAATCACTGCTGTCATCATTCTGTTCACTCTATATGCTTTACTCGCTGCTGTCATCATTCTGTTCACTGTATCTGCTCCACCTCACTGCTGTCCTCATTCTGTGCAAGCTATCTGCTCCACATCGCTTCTGTCATCTTCTGTCAACTCTATCTGCTCCTCCTCACTGCTGTCATCTTTCTGCTCACTCTATCTGCTTTACTCGCTGCTGTCATCATTCTGTTCACTCTATCTGCTCCACCTCACTGCTGTCATCATTCTGCTCACTCTATCTGCTTTACTCACCGCTGTCATCATTCTGTTCACTCTATATGCTTTACTCACTGCTGTCATCATTCAGTTCACTCTATCTGCTCCACCTCACTGCTGTCATCATTCTGAACACTCTATCTGCTGCACCTTGCTGCTGTCATCATTCTGTCAACTCTATCTGCTCCTCCTCAATGCCGTTATCATTCTGCTCACTCTATCTGCTTTACTCGCTGCTGTTATCATTCTGGTCACTCAATCTGCTTCATTCGCTGCTGTCATCATTCTGTTCACTCTATCTGCTTTACTCACTACTGTCATAATTCTGCTCAATCTATCTGCTTTACTCACTGCTGTTATCATTGTGTTCTCTCTATCTGCTTTACTAACTGCTGTCATCATTCTGTTCACTCTATCTTTTTACTCACTGCTGTCATCATTCTGTTCACTCAATTTGCCTAACTCACTGCTGTCATCATTCTGTTCACTCTATCTGCTTTACTCACTGCTGTTATCATTCTGTTCACTCAATCTGCTTTATTCGCTGCTGTTATCATTCTGTTCACTCTATCTGCTCCTCCTCAATGCCGTTATCATTCTGCTCACTCTATCTGCTTTACTCGCTGCTGTTATCATTCTGTTCACTCAATCTGCTTTATTCGCTGCTGTCAACATTCTGTTCACTCTATCTGCTTTACTCACTACTCTCATCATTCTGCTCAATCTATCTGCTTTACTCACTGCTGTCATCATTTTGTTCACTCTATATGCTTTACTCGCTGCTGTCATCATTCTGTTCACTCTATCTGCTCAACCTCGCTGCTGTCATCATTCTGTCAACTCGATCTGCTCCACCTCACTGCTGTCATCATTCTGCTCACTGTATCTGCTTTACTCGCTGCTGTCATCATTCTGTTCACTCTATCTGCTCCACCTCACTGCTGTCGTCATTCTACTCACTCTATCTGCTTTACTCGCTGCTGTCAACATTCTGTTCATTCTATCTGCTTCACTCGCTGCTGTCATCATTCTGTTCACTCTATTTGCTTTACTCACTGCTGTCATCATTCTGTGCACTCTATCTACTCCACCTCGCTGCTGTCATCATTCTGTCAACTCTATCTGATCCATCTCACTGCTGTCATGATTCTGCTCACACTATCTGCTTTACTCGCTGCTGTCAACATTCTGTTCATTCTATCTGCTTCACTCGCTGCTGTCATCATTCTTTTCACTCAATTTCCTTTACTCACTGCTGTCATCATTCTGGTCACTCTATCTACTTTACTCGCTGCTGTCCTCATTCTATTCACCCTATCTGCTTTACTCACTGCTGTCATCATTCAGTTCACTCCATGTGCTCCACCTCACTGCTGTCATCATTCTGTTCAATCAATGTGCTTTACTCTCCGCTGTCTTCATTCTTTTCACTCTATCTGCTTTACTCGCTGCTGTCATCATTCTTTTCACTCTATCTGCTTTACTCCCTGCTGTTATCATTATGTTCACTCTATCTGCTTTACTCACTGCCATCATCATTCTGTTCACACTATCTGCTTTACTCACTGCTGTCATCATTCTGATCACTCGATCTTTTTTCTCACTGCTGTCATCATTCTGTTCACTCTATCTGCTTTACTTGCTGCTGTCATCATTCTGTTCACTCTATCTGATTTACTCACTGCTGTTATCACTCTGTTCACTCTATCTGCTTTACTCACTGCTGTCATCATTCTGTTCACTCTATCTGCTTTACTCACTGCTGTCATCATTCTGTTCACTGTGTCTGATTTACTCACTGCTGTCATCATTGTGTACACTCTATCTGCTTTACTCGCTACTGTCATCATTCTGTTCACTCTATCTGCTTTACTCACTGCTGTCTTCATTCTGTTCACTGTGTCTGATTTACTCACTGCTGTCATCATTCTGCTCAATCTATCTGCTTTACTCGCTGCTGTCATCATTCTGTTCACTCTATCTGCTTTACTCACTGCTGTCATCATTCTGTTCACTGTGTCTGATTTACTCACTGCTGTCATCATTGTGTACACTCTATCTGCTTTACTCGCTGCTGTCATCATTCTGTTCACTCTATCTGCTTTACTCACTGCTGTCATCATTCTGTTCACTGTGTCTGATTTACTCACTGCTGTCATCATTATGTACACTCTATCTGCTTTACTCGCTACTGTCATCATTCTGCTCAATCTATCTGCTTTACTCACTGCTGTCATCATTCTGTTCAGTCTATCTGCTTTACTCGCTGCTGTCATCATTCTGTTCACTCTATCTGCTTTACTCACTGCTGTCATCATTCTGTTCACTCTGTCTGCTTTACTCACTGCTGTCTTCATTCTGTTCACTCTATATGCTTTACTCGCTGCTGTCATCATTCTGTTCACTCTATTTGCTTTACACACTGCTGTCATCATTCTGTGCACTCTATCTGCTCCACCTCGCTGCTGTCATCATTCTGTCAACTCTATCTGCTCCACCTCACTGCTGTCATCATTCTGCTCACACTATCTGCTTTACTCGCTGCTGTCAAGATTCTGTTCATTCTATCTGCTTCACTCGCTGCTGTCATCGTTCTGTTCACTCCATTTCCTTTACTCACTGCTGTCATCATTCTCTTCACTCTATCTGCTTTACTCGCTGCTGTCCTCATTCTGTTCACCCTATCTGCTTTACTCACTGCTGTCATCATTCAGTTCACTCTATCTGCTCCATCTCACTGCTGTCATCATACTGTTCACTCAATGTGCTTTCCTCTCTGCTGTCATCATTCTGCTCACTCTATCTGCTTTAATCACTGCTGTCATCATTCTGTTCACTCTATCTGCTTTACTCACTGCTGTCATCATTCTGTTCACTCTATCTTCTTTACTCACTGCTGTCATCATTCTGTTCACTCTGACTGCTTTACTCACTGCTGTCATCATTTTGTTCACTCTACATGCTTTACTCGCTGCTGTCATCATTCTGTTCACTCTATCTGCTCCACCTCACTGCTGTCCTCATTCTGTGCACTCTATCTGCTCAACCTCGCTGCTGTCATCATTCTGTCAACTCTACCTGCTCCACCTCACTGCTGTCATCATTCTGCTCACTGTATCTGCTTTACTCGCTGCTGTCATCATTCTGTTCACTCTATCTGCTCCACCTCACTGCTGTCGTCATTCTGCTCATTCTATCTGCTTTACTCGCTTCTGTCAACATTCTGTTCATTCTATCTGCTTCACTCGCTGCTGTCATCATCCTTTTCACTCTATTTGCTTTACTCACTGCTGTCATCATTCTGTGCACTCTATCTGCTCCACCTCGCTGCTGTCATCATTCTGTCAACTCTATCTGATCCACCTCACTGCTGTCATCATTCTGCTCACACTATCTGCTTTACTCGCTGCTGTCAACATTCTGTTCATTCTATCTGCTTCACTCGCTGCTGTCATCATTCTGTTCACTCAATTTCCTTTACTCACTGCTGTCATCATTCTGTTCACTCTATCTACTTTACTCACTGCTGTCCTCATTCTGTTCACCCTATATGCTTTACTCACTGCTCTCATCATTCAGTTCACTCTATGTGCTCCACCCAACTGCTGTCATCATTCTGTTCAATCAATGTGCTTTACTCTCCGCTGTCTTCATTCTCTTCACTCAATCTGCTTTACTCGCTGCTGTCATCATTCTTTTCACTCTATCTGCTTTACTCCCTGCTGTTATCATTCTGTTCACTCTATCTGCTTTACTCACTGCTGTTATCATTGTGTTCTCTCTATCTGCTTTACTTACTGCTGTCATCATTCTGTTCACTCTATCTTTTTTCTCACTGCTGTCATCATTCTGTTCACTCAATCTGCTTTACTTGCTGCTGTCATCATTCTGTTCACTCTATCTGATTTACTCACTGCTGTTATCATTCTGTTCACTCTATCTGATTTACTCAATGCTATCATCATTCTGTTCACTTTATCTGATTAACTCACTGCTGTCATCATTCTGTTCACTATCTGATTTACTCACTGCTGTCATCATTGTGTACACTCTGTCTGCTATACTCGCTGCTGTCATCGTTCTGTTCAGTCTATCTGCGTTACTCTCTGCTGTCATCATTCTGCTCACTCTATCTGATTTACTCACTGCTATCATCATTCTGTTCACACTATCTGCTTTACTCACTGCTGTCATCATTCTGTTCACTCTATCTGCTATACTCGCTGCTGTCATCGTTCTGTTCAGTCTATCTGCTTTACTCACTGCTGTCATCATTCTGTTCACTGTGTCTGATTTACTCACTGCTGTCATCATTCTGCTCAATCTATCTGCTTTACTCACTGCTGTCATCATTCTGCTCACTCTATCTGCTTTACTCACTGCTGTCATCATTCTGCTCACTCTATCTGCTTTACTCACTGCTGTCATCATTCTGTTCACTGTGTCTGATTTACTCACTGCTGTCATCATTGTGTACACTGTATCTGCTTTACTCGCTACTGTCATCATTCTGCTCAATCTATCTGCTTTACTCACTACTGTCATCATTCTGTTCAGTCTATCTGCTTTACTCGCTGCTGTCATCATTCTGTTCACTCTATCTGCTTTACTCACTGCTGTCATCATTCTGTTCACTCTGTCTGCTTTACTCACTGCTGTCATCATTCTGTTCACTCTATATGCTTTACTCGCTGCTGTCATCATTCTGTTCACTCTATTTACTTTACACACTGCTGTCATCATTCTGTGCACTCTATCTGCTCCACCTTGCTGCTGTCATCATTCTGTCAACTCTATCTGCTCCACCTCACTGCTGTCATCATTCTGCTAACAATATCTGCTTTACTCGCTGCTGTCAAGATTCTGTTCATTCTATCTGCTTCACTCGCTGCTGTCATCATTCTGTTCACTCCATTTCCTTTACTCACTGCTGTCATCATTCTCTTCACTTTATCTGCTTTACTCGCTGCTGTCCTCATTCTGTTCACCCTATCTGCTTTACTCACTGCTGTCATCATTCAGTTCACTCTATCTGCTCCACCTCACTGCTGTCATCATACTGTTCACTCAATGTGCTTTACTCTCTGCTGTCTTCATTCTCTTCACTCAATCTGCTTTACTCGCTGCTGTCATCATTCTTTTCACTCCATCTGCTTTACTCTCTGCAGTTATCATTCTGTTCACTCTATCTGCTTTACTCGCTGCAGTCATCATTCTGTTCACTCTATCTGCTTTACTCACTGCTGTCATCATTCTGTTCACTCTATATGCTTTACTCGCTGCTGTCATCATGCTGTTCACTCTATCTGCTCCACCTCACTGCTGTCATCATTCTGTGCACTTTATCTGCTCCACCTCGCTGCTGTCATCTTTCTGTCAACTCTATCTGCTCCACCTCAATGCTGTCATCATTCTGCTCACTCTATCTGCTTTACTAGTTGCTGTCATCATTCTGTTCACTCTATCTGCTCCACCTCACTGCTGTCATCATTCTGTTCACTCAATCTGCTTTATTTGCTGATGTCATCATTCTGTTCGCTCTATCTGCTTTACTCACTGCTGTTATCATTGTGTTCTCCCTATCTTCTTTACTAACTGCTGTCATCATTCTGTTCACTCTCTCTTTTTACTCACTGCTGTCATCATTTTGTTCACTCTTTCTGCTTTACTCACTGCTGTTATCATTCTGTTCACTCTATCTGCTTTACTCACTGCTGTTATCATTCTGTTCACTCTATCTGATTTACTCAATGCTGTCATCATTCTGTTCACTCTATATGATTTTCTCACTGCTGTCATCATTCTGTTCACTCTATCTGCTATACTCGCTGCTGTCATCGTTCTGTTCAGTCTGTCTGCTTTACTCACTGCTGTCATCATTCTGTTCGCTATCTGATTTACTCACTGGTGTCATCATTGTGTACACTCTGTCTGCTTTACTCACTGCTGTCATCATTCTGCTCACTCTATCTGCTTTACTCACTGCTGTCATCATTCTGTTCACTCTGTCTGCTTCACTCGCTGCTGTTATCATTCTGTACACTCTATTTGCTTTACTCACTGCTGTCATCATTCTGTTCACTCCATCAGCTTTACTCGCTGCTGTCCTCATTCTGTTCACCCTATCTGCTTGAATCACTGCTGTCATCATTCAGTTCACTCAATGTGCTTTTCTCTCTGCTGTCTGCATTCTCTTCACTCTATCTGCTTTAATCACTGCTGTCATCATTCTTTTCACTCTGTCTTCTTTACTCACTGCTGTCATCATTCTGTTCACTCTATCTGTACCCCCTCACTGCTGTCATCATTCTGTTCACTCTATCTGCTTTACTCGCTGCCGTCATCACTCTGTTCATTCTATTTGCTTTTCTCGCTGCTGTCATCATTCTGTTCACTCTATCTGCTTTACTCGCTGCTGTCATCAATCTGTTCATTCTATCTGCTTTACTCACTGCTCTCATCATTCTGTTCACTCTGACTGCTTTACATCACTGCTGTTTTCATTCTGTTCACTCTATCTTCTTTACTCCATGCTGTCACCATTCTCTTAACTCTATCTGCTTTACTCATTGCTGTCATTATTCTGTTCACTCTATCTGCTCCACCTCACTGCTATCATCATTCTGTTCATTCTGTCTGCTTTGCTCATCGCGGTCATTATTCTGTTCGCTCTTTCTGATCCACCTCACTGTTGTCATCATTCGGTTCACTCTATCTGCTTTACTCACTACTCTTTTCATTCTGTTCACTCTATCTGATTTACTCAATGCTGTCATCATTCTGTTCACTCTATCTGCTCCACCTCACTGCTGTCATCATTCTGTGCACTTTATCTGCATCACCTCGCTGCTGTCATCTTTCTGTCAACTCTATCTGCTCCACCTCAATGCTGTCATCATTCTGCTCACTCTATCTGCTTTACTAGCTGCTGTCATCATTCTGTCCACTCTATCTGCTCCACCTCACTGCTGTCATCATTCTGTTCACTCAATCTGCTTTATTTGCTGCTGTCATCATTCTGTTCGCTCTATCTGCTTTACTCACTGCTGTTATCATTGTGTTCTCCCTATCTTCTTTACTAACTGCTGTCATCATTCTGTTCACTCTATCTTTTTACTCACTGCTGTCATCATTCTGTTTACTCTATATGCTTTACTCACTGCTGTTATCATTCTGTTCACTCTATCTGATTTACTCAATGCTGTCATCATTCTGTTCACTCTATATGATTTTCTCACTGCTGTCATCATTCTGTTCACTCTATCTGCTATACTCACTGCTGTCATCATTCTGTTCGCTATCTGATTTACTCACTGGTGTCATCATTGTGCACACTCTGTCTGCTTTACTCACTGCTGTCATCATTCTGCTCACTCTATCTGCTTTATTCACTGCTGTCATCATTCTGTTCACTCTGTCTGCTCCACTCGCTGCTGTTATCATTCTGTACACTCTATTTGCTTTACTCACTGCTGTCATCATTCTGTTCACTCTGTCAGCTTTACTCGCTGCTGTCCTCATTCTGTTCACCCTATCTGCTTGAATCACTGCTGTCATCATTCAGTTCACTCAATGTGCTTTATTCTCTGCTGTCTGCATTCTCTTCACTCTATCTGCTTTAATCACTGCTGTCATCATTCTGTTCAGTCTATCTTCTTTACTCACTGCTGTCATCATTCTGTTCACTCTATCTGTACCCCCTCACTGCTGTCATCATTCTGTTCACTCTATCTGCTTTACTCGCTGCCGTCATCACTCTGTTCATTCTATCTGCTTTTCTCGCTGCTGTCATCATTCTGTTCACTCAATCTGCTTTCCTCGCTGCTGTCACCAATCTGTTCATTCTATCTGCTTTACTCACTGCTCTCATCATTCTGTTCACTCTGACTGCTTTACATCACTGCTGTTTTCATTCTGTTCACTCTATCTTCTTTACTCCCTGCTGTCACCATTCTGTTAAATCTATCTGCTTTACTCACTGCTGTCATTATTCTGTTCACTCTATCTGCTCCACCTCATTGCTATCATCATTCTGTTCATTCTGTCTGCTTTGCTCATCGCGGTCATTATTCTGTTCACTCTTTCTGATCCACCTCACTGTTGTCATCATTCTGTTCATTTTACATCCTTTACTCGCAGCTGTCATCATTCTGTTCACTCTATCAGCTCCACCTCACTGCTGTCATCATTCGGTTCACTCGATCTGCTTTACTCACTACTGTTTTCATTCTGTTCACTCTATCTGATTTACTCAATGCTGTCATCATTCTGTTCACTCTATCTGCTCCACCTCACTGCTGTCATCATTCTGTCAACTCTATCTGCTCCACCTCAATGCTGTCATCATTCTGCTCACTCTATCTGCTTTACTAGCTGCTGTCATCATTCTGTTCACTCTATCTGCTCCACCTCACTGCTGTCATCATTCTGTTCACTCAATCTGCTTTATTTGCTGCTGTCATCATTCTGTTCGCTCTATCTGCTTTACTCACTGCTGTTATCATTGTGTTCTCCCTATCTTCTTTACTAACTGCTGTCATCATTCTGTTCACTCTATCTTTTTACTCACTGCTGTCATAATTCTGTTCATTCTATCTGCTTTACTCACTGCTGTTATCATTCTGTTCACTCTATCTGCTTTACTCACTGCTGTTATCATTCTGTTCACTCGATCTGATTTACTCAATGCTGTCATCATTCTGTTCACTCTATATGGTTTTCTCACTGCTGTCATCATTCTGTTCACTCTATCTGCTATACTCGCTGCTGTCATCGTTCTGTTCAGTCTATCTGCTTTACTCACTGCTGTCATCATTCTGTTCGCTATCTGATTTACTCACTGGTGTCATCATTGTGTACACTCTGTCTGCTTTACTCACTGCTTTCATCATTCTGCTCACTCTATCTGCTTTACTCACTGCTGTCATCATTCTGTTCACTCTGTCTGCTTCACTCGCTGCTGTTATCATTCTGTACACTCTATTTGCTTTACTCACTGCTGTCATCATTCTGTTCACTCTATCAGCTTTACTCGCTGCTGTCCTCATTCTGTTCACCCTATCTGCTTGAATCACTGCTGTCATCATTCAGTTCACTCAATGTGCTTTACTCTCTGCTGTCTGCATTCTCTTCACTCGATCTGCTTTAATCACTGCTGTCATCATTCTGTTCACTCTATCTTCTTTACTCACTGCTGTCATCATTCTGTTCACTCTATCTGTACCCCCTCACTGCTGTCATCATTCTGTTCGCTCTATCTGCTTTACTCGCTGCCGTCATCACTCTGTTCATTCCATCTGCTTTTCTCGCTGCTGTCATCATTCTGTTCACTCAATCTGCTTCACTCGCTGCTGTCATCAATCTGTTCATTCTATCTGCTTTACTCACTGCTCTCATCATTCTGTTCACTCTGACTGCTTTACATCACTGCTGTTTTCATTCTGGTCACTCTATCTTCTTTACTCCCTGCTGTCACCATTCTGTTATCTCTATCTGCTTTACTCACTGCTGTCATTATTCTGTTCACTCTATCTGCTCCACCTCACTGCTATCATCATTCTGTTCATTCTGTCTGCTTTGCTCATCGCGGTCATTATTCTGTTCACTCTTTCTGATCCACCTCACTGTTGTCATCATTCTGTTCACTCTATCTCCTTTATTCGCAGCTGTCATCATTCTGTTCACTCTATCAGCTCCACCTCACTGCTGTCATCATTCGGTTCACTCTATCTGCTTTACTCACTACTCTTTTCATTCTGTTCACTCTATCTGATTTACTCCATGCTGTCATCATTCTGTTCACTCTATCTGATCTTCTCACTGCTGGCATCATTCTGTTCACTCTATCTGCTATACTCGCTGCTGTCATCGTTCTGTTCAGTCTACCTGCTTTACTCAATGCTGTCATCATTCTGCTCACTCTATCTGCTTTACTCACTGCTATCATCATTCTGTTCACACTATCTGCTTTACTCACTGCTGTCATCATTCTGTTCACTCTATCTGCTATACTCGCTGCTGTCATCGTTCTGTTCAGTCTATCTGCTTTACTCACTGCTGTCATCATTCTGTTCACTGTGTCTGATTTACTCACTGCTGTCATCATTCTGCTCACTCTATCTGCTTTACTCACTGCTGTCATCATTCTGTTCACTCTATCTGCTTTACTCACTGCTGTCATCATTCTGCTCACTCAATCTGCTTTACTCACTGCTGTCATCATTCTGCTCACTCTATCTGCTTTACTCACTGCTGTCATCATTCTGTTCACTGTGTCTGATTTACTCACTGCTGTCATCATTGTGTACACTCTACCTGCTTTACTCACTACTGTCATCATTCTGCTCAATCTATCTGCTTTACTCACTGCTGTCATCATTCTGTTCAGTCTATCTGCTTTACTCGCTGCTGTCATCATTCTGTTCACTCTATTTGCTTTACCCACTGCTGTCACCATTCTGTGCACTCTATCTGCTCCACCTCGCTGCTGTCATCATTCTGTCAACTCTATCTGCTCCACCTCACTGCTGTCATCATTCTGCTCACAATATCTGCTTTACTCGCTGCTGTCAACATTCTGTTCATTCTATCTGATTCACTCGCTGCTGTCATCATTCTGTTCACTCTATTTCCTTTACTCACTGCTGTCATCATTCTCTTATCTCTATCTGCTTTATTCGCTGCTGTCCTCATTCTGTTCACCCTATCTGCTTTACTCACTGCTGTCATCATTCAGTTCACTCTCTCTGCTCCACCTCACTGCTGTCATCATACTGTTCACTCAATGTGCTTTACTCTCTGCTGTCTTCATTCTCTTCACTCAATCTGCTTTACTCGCTGCTGTCATCATTCTTTTCACTCCATCTGCTTTACTCTCTGCAGTTATCATTCTGTTCACTCTATCTGCTTTACTCGCTGCTGTCATCATTCTGTTCACTCCATCTGCTTTACTCACTGCTGTCATCATTCTGTTCACTCTGTCTGCTTTGCTCACTGCTGTCATCATTCTGTTCACTCTATATGCTTTACTCGCTGCTGTCATCATTCTGTTCACTCTATCTGCTCCACCTCACTGCTATCATCATTCTGTGCACTTTATCTGCTCCACCTCGCTGCTGTCATCATTCTGTCAACTCTATCTGCTCCACCTCAATGCTGTCATCATTCTGCTCACTCTATCTGCTTTACGAGCTGCTGTCATCATTCTGTCCACTCTAACTTTTTACTCACTGCTGTAATCATTCTGTTCACTCTATCTGCTTTACTCACTGCTGTTATCATTCTGTTCACTCTATCTGCTTTACTCACTGCTGTTATCATTCTGTTCACTCTATCTGATTTCCTCAATGCTGTCATCATTCTGTTCAATCTATATGATTTTCTCACTGCTGTCATCATTCAGTTCACTCTATCTGCTATTCTCGCTACTGTCATCGTTCTGTTCAGTCTATCTGCTTTACTCACTGCTGTCATCGTTCTGTTCACTATCTGATTTACTCACTGCTGTCATCATTCTGCTCACTCTATCTGCTTTACTCACTGCTGTCATCATTCTGTTCACTCTATCTGCTTTACTCACTGCTGTTATCATTGTGTTCTCTCTATCTGCTTTACTAACTGCAGTCATCATTCTGTTCACTCTATCTGTTTACTCCCTGCTGTCATCATTCTGCTCACACTATCTGCTTTACTCGCTGCTGTCAACATTCTGTTCATTCTACCTGCTTCACTCGCAGCTGTCATCATTCTGTACACTCTATTTGCTTTACTCACTGCAGTCATCATTCTGTTCACTCTATCAGCTTTACCCGCTGCTGTCCTCATTCTGTTCACCCTATCTGCTTGAATCACTGCTGTCATCATTCAGTTCACTCTATCTGCTCCACGTCACTGCTGTCATCATTCTGTTCACTCAATGTGCTTTACTCTCTGCTGTCTTCATTCTCTTCCCTCTATCTGCTTTAATCACTGCTGTCATCATTCTGTTCACTCTATCTTCTTTACTCACTGCTGTCATCATTATGTTCACTCAATCTGCTTTACTCGCTGTTGTCATCATTCTGTTCACTCTATCTGCTTTACTCACTGCTGTTATCATTCTGTTCACTGTACCTGCTATACTCACTGCTGTTATCATTCTGTTCACTCCATCTGATTTACTCAATGCTGCCATCATTCTGTTCACTCTATCTGATTTTCTCAATGCTGTCATCCTTCTGTTCACTCTATCTGCTTTACTCACTGCTGTCATCATTCTGTTCACTCCATCTGCATTACTCACTGCTGTTTTCATTCTGTTCACTCTATCTGCTTTACTCACTGCTGTCATCATTCTGTTCACTCTATCTGCATTACTCACTGCTATCATCATTCTGTTCACTCTATCTGCTTTACTCACTGCTGTCATCATTCTGTTCACTCTATCTGCTATATTCACTGCTGTCATCGTTCTGTTCAGTCTATCTGCTTTACTCACTGCTGTCATCATTCTGTTCACTGTATATGATTTACTCACTGCTGCCATTATTGTGTACACTTTATCTGCTTTACTCACTGCTGTCATCATTCTGCTCACTCGATCTGCTTTACTCACTGCTGTCATCATACTGCTCAATCTATCTGCTTTACTCACTGCTGTCATCAGTATGCTCACTCTATCTGCTTTACTAGCTGCTCTCATCATTCTGTTCACTCTATCTGCTTTACTCACTGCTGTCATCATTCTGTTCACTCTGTCTGCTTTACTCACTGCTGTCATCATTCTGTTCACTCTATATGCTTTACTCGCTGCTGTCATCATTCTGTTCACTCTATCTGCTCCACCTCACTGCTGTCATCATTCTGTGCACTCTATCTGCTCCACCTCGCTGCTGTCATCATTCTGTCAACTCTATCTGCTCCACCTCCCTGCTCTCATCATTCTGCTCACTCTATCTGCTTTATTCGCTGCTGTCATCATTCTGTTCACTCTATCTGCTCCACCTCTCTGCTGTCATCATTCTGCTCACTCTATCTGCTTAACTCACTGCTGTCATCATTCTTTTCACTCTATCTGCTTTACTCGCTGCTGTCAACATTTGTTTCATTCTATCTGCTTCACTCGCTGCTGTCATCATTCTGTTCACTCTATTTGCTTTACTCACTGCTTTCATCATTCAGTTCACTCTATCTGCTCCACCTCACTGCTGTCATCCTTCTGTTCATTCAATGTGCTTAACTCTTTGCTGTCTTCATTCTCTTCACTCTATGTGCTTTAATCACTGCTGTCATCATTCTGTTCACTCTATCTTCTTTGCTCGCTGCTGTCATCATTCTGTTCACTCTATCTACTACACTTCACTGCTGTCATAATTTTGCTCACTCTATCTGCGTTAATCACTGCTGTCATCATTCTGTTCACTCTATCTTCTTTGCTCGCTGCTGTCATCATTCTGTTCACTCTATCTACTACACTTCACTGCTGTCATAATTTTGCTCACTCTATCTGCGTTAATCACTGCTGTCATCATTCTGTTCACTCTATCTTCTTTGCTCGCTGCTGTCATCATTCTGTTCACTCTATCTACTAAACTTCACTGCTGTCATAATTTTGCTCACTCTATCTGCTTTAACCACTGCTGTCATCATTCTGCTCACTCTATCTGCTTAACTCACTGCTGTCATCATTCTTTTCACTCTATCTGCTTTACTCGCTGCTGTCAACATTCGCTTCATTCTATCTGCTTCACTCGCTCCTGTCCTCATTATGTTCACCCTATCTGCTTTACTCACGGCTATCATCATTGAGTTCACTCTATCTACTCCACCTCACTGCTGTCGTCATTCTGTTCACTCAATGTGCTTTACTCTCTGCTGTCTTCATTCTCTTCACTCTATCTGCTTTAATCACTGCTGTCATCATTCTGTTCACTCTATCTTCTTTACTCACTGCTGTCATCATTATGTTCACTCTATCTGCTCCACCTGACTCCTGCCATCATTGTGTTCACTATCTGCGTTACTCACTGCTGTCATCATTCTGTTCACTCTATCTGTACCCCCTCGCTGCTGTAATCATTCTGTTCACTCGATCTGCTTTACTCGCTGCCGTCATCACTCTGTTCATCCTATCTGCTTTTCTCGCTGCTGTCATCATTCTGTTCACTCAATCTGCTTTACTCGCTGCTGTCATCAATCTGTTCATTATATCTGCTATACTCACTGCTGTCATCATTCTGTTCACTCTAACTGCTTTATGTCACTGCTGTTTTCATTTTGTTCACTCTATATTCTTTACTCCCTGCTGTCACCATTCTGTTAAATCTATCTGCTTTACACGCTGCTGTCATCATTCTGCTCACTCTATCTGCATTAGTCGCTGCTGCTATCATTCTGTTCACTCTATCAGCTTTACTCACTGCTGTCATCATTCTGTTCACTCGATCTGATTTACTCAATGCTGTCATCATTCTGTGCACTCTATCTGATTTACTCACTGCTGTCATCATTCTGTTAACTCTATCTGCTTTACTCACTGCTGTCATCAATCTGTTCACTCTATCTGCTTTACTCACTGCTGTCTTCATTCTGTTCACTCTATCTGATTTACTCACTGCTGTCATCATTCTGTTCACTCTATCTGGTTTATTCACTGCTGTCATCATTCTGTTCACTCTATCTGCTTTACTCACTGCTGTCATCATTCTGTTCACTCTAACTGCTATACTCGCTGCTGTCATCGTTCTGTTCAGTCTATCTGCTTTACTCACTGCTGTCATCATTCTGTTCACTCTATCTTCTTTACTCACTGCTGTCATCATTATGTTCACTCAATCTGCTTTACTCGCTGCTGTCATCATTCTGTTCACTCTATCTGCTTTACTCACTGCTGTTATCATTCTGTTCACTGTACCTGCTATACTCACTGCTGTTATCATTCTGTTCACTCTATCTGATTTACTCAATGCTGTCATCATTCTGTTCACTCTATCTGATTTTCTCACTGCTGTCATCCTTCTGTTCACTCTATCTGCTTTACTCACTGCTGTCATCATTCTGTTCACTCCATCTGCATTACTCACTGCTGTTTTCATTCTGTTCACTCTATCTGCTTTACTCACTGCTGTCATCATTCTGTTCACTCTATCTGCATTACTCACTGCTATCATCATTCTGTTGACTCTAACTGCTTTACTCACTGCTGTCATCATTCTGTTCACTCTATCTGCTATACTCACTGCTGTCATCGTTCTGTTCAGTCTATCTGCTTTACTCACTGCTGTCATTATTGTGTACACTTTATTTGCTTTACTCACTGCTGTCATCATTCTGCTCACTCGATCTGCTTTACTCACTGCTCTCATCATACTGCTCAATCTATCTGCTTTACTCACTGCTGTCATGATTATGCTCACTCTATCTGCTTTACTAGCTGCTCTCATCATTCTGTTCACTTTATCTGCTTTACTCACTGCTGTCATCATTCTGTTCACTCTGTCTGCTTTACTCACTGCTGTCATCATTCTGTTCACTCTATATGCTTTACTCGCTGCTGTCATCATTCTGTTCACTCTATCTGCTCCACCTCATTGCTGTCATCATTCTGTGCACTCTATCTGCTCCACCTCGCTGCTGTCATCATTCTGTCAACTCTATCTGCTCCACCTCCCTGCTATCATCATTCTGCTCACTCTATCTGCTTTATTCGCTGCTGTCATCATTCTGTTCACTCTATCTGCTCCACCTCTCTGCTGTCATCATTCTGCTCACTCTATCTGCTTAACTCACTGCTGTCATCATTCTTTTCACTCTATCTGCTTTACTCGCTGCTGTCAACATTCGCTTCATTCTATCTGCTTCACTCGCTGCTGTCATCATTCTGTTCACTCTATTTGCTTTACTCACTGCTTTCATCATTCAGTTCACCCTATCTGCTCCACCTCACTGCTGTCATCCTTCTGTTCATTCAATGTGCTTAACTCTTTGCTGTCTTCATTCTCTTCACTCTATGCTCTTTAATCACTGCTGTCATCATTCTGTTCACTCTATCTTCTTTGCTCGCTGCTGTCATCATTCTGTTCACTCTATCTACTAAACTTCACTGCTGTCATAATTTTGCTCACTCTATCTGCTTTAATCACTGCTGTCATCATTCTGCTCACTCTATCTGCTAAACTCACTGCTGTCATCATTCTTTTCACTCTATCTGCTTTACTCGCTGCTGTCAACATTCGCTTCATTCTATCTGCTTCACTCGCTGCTGTCCTCATTATGTTCACCCTATCTGCTTTACTCACGGCTATCATCATTGAGTTCACTCTATCTACTCCACCTCACTGCTGTCGTCATTCTGTTCACTCAATGTGCTTTACTCTCTGCTGTCTTCATTCTCTTCACTCTATCTGCTTTAATCACTGCTGTCATCATTCTGTTCACGCTATCTTCTTTACTCACTGCTGTCATCATTATGTTCACTCTATCTGCTCCACCTGACTCCTGCCATCATTCTGTTCACTATCTGCGTTACTCACTGCTGTCATCATTCTGTTCACTCTATCTGTACCCCCTCACTGCTGTCATCATTCTGTTCACTCTATCTGCTTTACTCGCTGCCGTCATCACTCTGTTCATCCTATCTGCTTTTCTCGCTGCTGTCATCATTCTGTTCACTCAATCTGCTTTACTCGCTGCTGTCATCAATCTGTTCATTATATCTGCTATACTCACTGCTGTCATCATTCTGTTCACTCTAACTGCTTTATGTCACTGCTGTTTTCATTCTGTTCACTCTATATTCTTTACTCCCTGCTGTCACCATTCTGTTAAATCTATCTGCTTTACACGCTGCTGTCATCATTCTGCTCACTCTATCTGCATTAGTCGCTGCTGTTATCATTCTGTTCACTCTATCAGCTTTACTCACTGCTGTCATCATTCTGTTCACTCGATCTGATTTACTCAATGCTGTCATCATTCTGTGCACTCTATCTGATTTACTCACTGCTGTCATCATTCTGTTAACTCTATCTGCTTTACTCACTGCTGTCATCAATCTGTTCACTCTATCTGCTTTACTCACTGCTGTCTTCATTCTGTTCACTCTATCTGATTTACTCACTGCTGTCATCATTCTGTTCACTCTATCTGGTTTATTCACTGCTGTCATCATTCTGTTCACTCTATCTGCTTTACTCACTGCTGTCGTCATTCTGTTCACTCTATCTGCTATACTCGCTGCTGTCATCGTTCTGTTCAGTCTATCTGCTTTACTCACTGCTGTCATCATTCTGTTCACTCTATCTGATTCAGTCACTGCTGTCACCATTGTGTTCACTCTATCTGCTTTACTCACTGCTGTCATCATTCTGCTCACTCTATCTGCTTTACTCACTGCTGTCATCATTCTGCTCATTCTATCTTCTTTACTCACTGCTGTCATCATTATGTTCACTCTATCTGCTCCACCTGACTCCTGCCATCATTCTGTTCACTATCTGTGTTACTCACTGCTGTCATCATTCTGTTGACTCTATCTGATCCACCTCACTGCTGTCAACATTCTGTTCACTCTACCTGCTTTACTCGCTGCTGTCAACATTCTGTTCACTCTACCTTCTTTATTCGCTGCTGTCATCATTCTGTTCACTCTATTTGCTTTACTCACTGCTGTCATCATTCTGTTCACTCTATTTGCTTTACTCACTGCTGTCATCATTCCGCTCACTCTATCTGCTTTACTCGCTGCTCTCAACATTCTGTTCATTCTACCTGCTTCACTCGCTGCTGTCATCATTCTGTTCACTCTATTTGCTTTGCTCACTACTGTCATCATTCTGTTCACTCTATCTGCTTTACTCGCTGCTGTCATCATTCTGTTCACTTAATCTGCTCCACCTCCCTGCTGTCATCATTATGCTCACTCTATCTTCTTTATTCGCTGCTGTCATCATTCTGTTCACTCTATCTGCTCCACCTCTCTGCTGTCATCCTTCTGCTCACTCTATCTGCTTAACTCACTGCTGTCATCATTCTTTTCACTCTATCTGCTTTACTCGCTGCTGTCAACATTCGCTTCATTCTATCTGCTTCACTCGCTGCTGTCATCATTCTGTTCACTCTATTTGCTTTACTCACTGCTGTCATCATTCTGTTCACTCGATCTGATTTAGACAATGCTGTCATCATTCTGTGCACTCTATCTGATTTACTCACTGCTGTCATCATTCTGTTAACTCTATCTGCTTTACTCACTGCTGTCATCAATCTGTTCACTCTATCAGCTTTACTCACTGCTGTCTTCATTCTGTTCACTCTATCTGATTTACTCACTGCTGTCATCATTCTGTTCACTCTATCTGGTTTATTCACTGCTGTCATCATTCTGTTCACTCTATCTGCTTTACTCACTGCTGTCATCATTCTGTTCACTCTATCTGCTATGCTCGTTGCTGTCAGCGTTCAGCTCAGTCTATCTGCTTTACTCACTGCTGTCATCATTCTATTCACTCTATCTGATTCAGTCTCTGCTGTCATCATTGTGTTCACTCTATCTGCTTTACTCACTGCTGTCATCATTCTGCTCATTCTATCTGCTTTACTCACTGCTGTCAACATTCTGTTCACTCTACCTGCTTTACTCGCTGCTGTCATCATTCTGTTCACTCTATCTGATCCACCTCACTGCTGTCAACATTCTGTTCACTCTACCTGCTTTACTCGCTGCTGTCAACATTCTGTTCACTCTACCTTCTTTATTCGCTGCTGTCATCATTCTGTTCACTCTATTTGCTTTACTCACTGCTGTCATCATTCTGCGCACTCTATTTGCTTTACTCACTGCTGTCATCATTCTGCTCACTCTATCTGCTTTACTCGCTGCTCTCAACATTCTGTTCATTCTATCTGCTTCACTCGCTGCTGTCATCACTCTGTTCACTCTATTTGCATTACTCACGACTGTCATCATTCTGTTCACTCTATCTGCTTTACTCGCTGCTGTCATCATTCTGTTCACTCTATCTGCTCCACCTCACTGCTGTCATCATTCTGTTCACTCTATCTGTTTTACTCGCTGCTGTCATCGTTCTGTTCACTCTACCTGCTTTACTCGCTGCTGTCATCATTCTATTCTCTCTATCTGCTTTACTCGCTGTTGTCATCATTCTGTTCACTCTATCTGCTTTTCTCACTGTGGTCATCATTCTGTTCACTCTATCTGCTCCACCACACTGCTATCATCATTCTGTTCCCTCCATCTGCTTTATTCGCTGTTGTCATCATTCTGTTCACTCTTTCTGCGTTACTCGCTGCTGTCGTCATTCTGTTCACTCTATCTGCTCCACCTCACAGCTGTCATCATTCTGTTCATTCTATCTGCTTTACTCACTGCTGTCATCATTCTGTTCACTCTATCTGCATTACTCACTTCTGTTATCATTCTGTTCACTCTATCTGCTCCACCTCACAGCTGTCAACATTCAGTTTACCCTACCTGCTTTATTCGCTGCTGTTATCATTCTGTTCACTCTATCAGCTCCGCCTCACTGCTGTCAACATTCTGTTCTCTCTACCTGCTTTCCTCGCTGCTGTCATCATTCTGTTCACTCAATCTGGTCCACCACACTACTGTCAACATTCTGTTCACTCTACCTGCTTTACTTGCTGCTGTCAACATTCTGTTAACTCTACCTTCTTTACTCGCTGCTGTCATCATTCTGTTCACTCTATCTGCATTACTCGCTGCTGTCATCATTCTGTTCACTCTATCTGCATTACTCACTACTGTTATCATTCTGTTCACTCTTTCTGCTTTACTCACTGATTTCATCATTCTGTTCACTCAATCTGCTTTACTCACTGCTGTCATCATTCTGTTCACTCTATTTGCTTTACTCACTGCTGTCCTCATTCTGTATCTCAATCTGCTTTACTCACTGCTTTCATCATTCTGTTCACTCTATCTGCTTTACTCGCTGCTGCCATCATTCTGTTCATTCTATCTGCTTTACTCACTGCACTCATCATTCTGTTCACTCTCTCTGCTTTACTCAATGCTGTCATCATTCTGTTCACTCTATCTGCCCCAACTCACTGCTGTCAACATTCTGTTCACTGTATCAGCTTTACTCGCTGCTGTCATCATTCTGTTCACTTTATCTGCTCCAACTCACTGCTGTCATCATTATGTTCAATCTATCTGCTGCATTCGCTGTTGTCATCAATCTGTTCACTCGATCATCTTTACTCGCTGCTGTCATCATTCTGTTCACTCTATCAGCTTTACACGCTGCTGTCATCATTCTCTTCACTCTATCTACTCCAACTCACTGCTGTCATCATTCTGGACACTCTATCTGCTTTACTCGCTGCTGTCATCATTCTGTTCATTTTGTCTGCTTTACTCACTGCTGTCATCATTCTGTTCACTCGACCTACTTTACTCACTGCTGTCATCATCCCGTTCACTCTGTCTGCTCCACCTCACTGCTGTCATCATTCTGTTCAATCTATCTGTTGCATTCGCTGTTGTCATCAATCTGTTCACTCTATCTGCTTTACTGACTGCTATCATCATTCTGCGCACTCTATCTGCTTTACTCACTGCTGTCATCATTCTGCTCACTCTATCTGCTTTACTCACTGCTGTCATCATTCTGTTCACTGCATATGCATTACTCGCTGCTGTCATCATTCTGTTCACTCTATATGCTCCACCTCACTGCTGTCATCATTGTGTGCACTCTATCTGCTCCACCTCCCTGCTTTCATCATTCTGTCAACTCTATCTGCTTCACCTCACTGCTGTCATCATTCTGTCATTCTACCTGCTTTACTCGCTGCTGTCATCATTCTGTTCACTCTATCTGATCCACCTCACTGCTGTCAACATTCTGTTCACTCTACCTGCTTTACTCGCTGCTGTCAACATTCTGTTCACTCTACCTGCATTACTCAATGCGGTCATCATTCTGTTCACTTTATCTGCATTACTCGCTGCTGTTATCATTCTGTTCACTCTATCTGATTAACTTGCTGTTGTCATCATTCTGTTCACTCTATTTGCTTTACTCACTGCAGTCCACATTCTGTTCACTCAACCTGCTTTACTCACTGCTGTCATCATTCTATTCACTCTCTCTGCTTTACTAGCAGCTGCCATCATTCTGCTCGCTCTATCTGCTTTACTCGCTGCTGTCATCATTCAGTTCACTCTATCTGCTTTACTCACTGCTGTCATCATTCTGTACACTCTATATGCTTTACTCGCTGCTGTCATCATTCTGTGCACTCTATCTGCTCCACCTCACTGCTGGCATCATTCTGTGCACTCTATCTGCTCCACCTCACTGCTGTCATCATTCTGCTCACTCTATCTGCTTTACTCGCTGCTGTCATCATTCTGTGCACTCTATCTGCTCCACCTCACTGCTGTCACCATTCTGTTCCCTCTATCTTCTTTACGCACTGCTGTCATCATTCAGTTCACTCTATTTGCCTTACTCGCTGCTGTCATCATTCTGTTCACTCTATCTGCCTTACTCACTGCTGTCATCATTCTGTTCACTCGATCTGCTTTACTCACTGCTGCAATCATTCTGTTCCCTCTGTCTGCTTTACTCACTGCTGTCAATATTCTGTTCATTCTATCTGCTCCACCTCACTGCTATCATCATTCTGTTCACTCTATCTGCTATACTCGCAGCTGTCATCATTCTGTTCATTCTATCTGCTTCACTCGCTGCTGTCATCATTCTGTTCACTCTATTTGCTTTACTCACTGCTGTCATCATTCTGTTCACTCTATTTGGTTTACTCACTGCTGTCATCGTTCCATTCACTCTATCTGCTTTACTCACTGCTGTCATCATTCTGCTCACTCTATCTGCTTTACTCACAGCTGTCATCATTCTGCTCACTCTATCTGCTTTACTCACTGCTGTCATCATTCTGTTCACTCTATCAGCTTTACTCGCTGCTGTCATCATTCTGTACACTCCAGCTGCTTTACTCACTGCTGTCATCATTCTGTTCACTCTATATGCTTTACTCGCTGCTGCCATCATTCTGTTCACTCTATCTGCTCCACCTCACTGATGTCATCATTCTGTGCACTCTATCTGCTCCACCTCACTGCTGTCGTCATTCTGCTCACTCTATCTGCTTAGCTCACTGCTGCCATCATTCTTTTCACTCTATCTGCTTTACTCGCTGCTGTCAACATTCTGTTCATTCTATCTGCTTCACTCGCTGCTGTCATCATTCTGTTCACTCTATTTGCTTTACTCGCTGGTGTCATCTTTCTATTCTCTCTTTCTGCTTTACTCGCTGTTGTCATCATTCTGTTCACTCTATCTGCGTTACTCGCGGCAGTCGTCATTCTGTTCACTATATTTGCTTTACTCACTGCTGTCATCATTCTTTTCACTCTATCTGCTCCACCTCACAGCTGTCAACATTCAGTTCACCCTACCTGCTTTACTCGCTGTTGTCATCATTCTGTTCACTCCATCTGCTTTACTTGCTGTTGTCATCATTCTGTTCACTCTTTCTGCGTTACTCGCTGCTGTCGTCAATCTGTTCACTCTATCTGCATTACTCGCTGCTGTTATCATTCTGTTCACTCTATCTGCTCCACCTCACAGCTGTCAACATTCAGTTCACCCTAGCTGCTTTACTCGCTGTGGTCATCATTCTGTTCACTCTATCTGCATTACTCGTGGCTGTTATCATTCTGTTCACTCTATCTGATTTACTCACTGATTTCTTCATTCTGTTTACTCTATCTGATTAACTCGCTGTTGTCATCATTCTGTTCACTCTATTTGCTTTTCTCACTGCAGTCCACATTCTGTTCACTCAATCTGCTTTACTCACTGCTGTCATCATTCTGTTCACTCTCTCTGCTTTACTCGCTGCTGCCGTCATTCTGCTAATTCTGTCTGCTTTACTCGCTGCTGTCATCGTTCTGTTCACTCTACCTGCTTTACTCGCTGCTGTCATCATTCTATTCTCTCTATCTGCTTTACTCGCTGTTGTCATCATTCTGTTCACTCTATCTGCTTTTCTCACTGTGGTCATCATTCTGTTCACTCTATCTGCTCCACCACACTGCTATCATCATTCTGTTCCCTCCATCTGCTTTATTCGCTGTTGTCATCATTCTGTTCACTCTTTCTGCGTTACTCGCTGCTGTCGTCATTCTGTTCACTCTATCTGCTCCACCTCACAGCTGTCATCATTCTGTTCACTCTATCTGCTTTACTCACTGCTGTCATCATTCTGTTCACTCTATCTGCATTACTCACTTCTGTTATCATTCTGTTCTCTCTATCTGCTCCACCTCACAGCTGTCAACATTCAGTTTACCCTACCTGCTTTATTCGCTGCTGTTATCATTCTGTTCACTCTATCAGCTCCGCCTCACTGCTGTCAACATTCTGTTCTCTCTACCTGCTTTCCTCGCTGCTGTCATCATTCTGTTCACTCAATCTGGTCCACCACACTACTGTCAACATTCTGTTCACTCTACCTGCTTTACTTGCTGCTGTCAACATTCTGTTAACTCTACCTTCTTTACTCGCTGCTGTCATCATTCTGTTCACTCTATCTGCATTACTCGCTGCTGTCATCATTCTGTTCACTCTATCTGCATTACTCACTACTGTTATCATTCTGTTCACTCTTTCTGCTTTACTCACTGATTTCATCATTCTGTTCACTCAATCTGCTTTACTCACTGCTGTCATCATTCTGTTCACTCTATTTGCTTTACTCACTGCTGTCCTCATTCTGTATCTCAATCTGCTTTACTCACTGCTTTCATCATTCTGTTCACTCTATCTGCTTTACTCGCTGCTGCCATCATTCTGTTCATTCTATCTGCTTTACTCACTGCACTCATCATTCTGTTCACTCTCTCTGCTTTACTCAATGCTGTCATCATTCTGTTCACTCTATCTGCCCCAACTCACTGCTGTCAACATTCTGTTCACTGTATCAGCTTTACTCGCTGCTGTCATCATTCTGTTCACTTTATCTGCTCCAACTCACTGCTGTCATCATTATGTTCAATCTATCTGCTGCATTCGCTGTTGTCATCAATCTGTTCACTCGATCATCTTTACTCGCTGCTGTCATCATTATGTTCACTCTATCAGCTTTACACGCTGCTGTCATCATTCTCTTCACTCTATCTACTCCAACTCACTGCTGTCATCATTCTGGACACTCTATCTGCTTTACTCGCTGCTGTCATCATTCTGTTCATTTTGTCTGCTTTACTCACTGCTGTCATCATTCTGTTCACTCGACCTACTTTACTCACTGCTGTCATCATCCCGTTCACTCTGTCTGCTCCACCTCACTGCTGTCATCATTCTGTTCAATCTATCTGTTGCATTCGCTGTTGTCATCAATCTGTTCACTCTATCTGCTTTACTGACTGCTATCATCATTCTGCTCACTCTATCTGCTTTACTCACTGCTGTCATCATTCTGCTCACTCTATCTGCTTTACTCACTGCTGTCATCATTCTGTTCACTGCATATGCATTACTCGCTGCTGTCATCATTCTGTTCACTCTATATGCTCCACCTCACTGCTGTCATCATTGTGTGCACTCTATCTGCTCCACCTCCCTGCTTTCATCATTCTGTCAACTCTATCTGCTTCACCTCACTGCTGTCATCATTCTGTCATTCTACCTGCTTTACTCGCTGCTGTCATCATTCTGTTCATTCTATCTGATCCACCTCACTGCTGTCAACATTCTGTTCACTCTACCTGCTTTACTCGCTGCTGTCAACATTCTGTTCACTCTACCTGCATTACTCAATGCGGTCATCATTCTGTTCACTTTATCTGCATTACTCGCTGCTGTTATCATTCTGTTCACTCTATCTGATTAACTTGCTGTTGTCATCATTCTGTTCACTCTATTTGCTTTACTCACTGCAGTCCACATTCTGTTCACTCAACCTGCTTTACTCACTGCTGTCATCATTCTATTCACTCTCTCTGCTTTACTAGCAGCTGCCATCATTCTGCTCGCTCTATCTGCTTTACTCGCTGCTGTCATCATTCAGTTCACTCTATCTGCTTTACTCACTGCTGTCATCATTCTGTACACTCTATATGCTTTACTCGCTGCTGTCATCATTCTGTTCACTCTACCTGCTCCACCTCACTGCTGGCATCATTCTGTGCACTCTATCTGCTCCACCTCACTGCTGTCATCATTCTGCTCACTCTATCTGCTTTACTCGCTGCTGTCATCATTCTGTGCACTCTATCTGCTCCACCTCACTGCTGTCACCATTCTGTTCCCTCTATCTTCTTTACGCACTGCTGTCATCATTCTGTTCACTCTATTTGCCTTACTCGCTGCTGTCATCATTCTGTTCACTCTATCTGCCTTACTCACTGCTGTCATCATTCTGTTCACTCGATCTGCTTTACTCACTGCTGCAATCATTCTGTTCCCTCTGTCTGCTTTACTCACTGCTGTCAATATTCTGTTCATTCTATCTGCTCCACCTCACTGCTATCATCATTCTGTTCACTCTATCTGCTATACTCGCAGCTGTCATCATTCTGTTCATTCTATCTGCTTCACTCGCTGCTGTCATCATTCTGTTCACTCTATTTGCTTTACTCACTGCTGTCATCATTCTGTTCACTCTATTTGGTTTACTCACTGCTGTCATCGTTCCATTCACTCTATCTGCTTTACTCACTGCTGTCATCATTCTGCTCACTCTATCTGCTTTACTCACTGCTGTCATCATTCTGCTCACTCTATCTGCTTTACTCACTGCTGTCATCATTCTGTTCACTCTATCAGCTTTACTCGCTGCTGTCATCATTCTGTACACTCCAGCTGCTTTACTCACTGCTGTCATCATTCTGTTCACTCTATATGCTTTACTCGCTGCTGCCATCATTCTGTTCACTCTATCTGCTCCACCTCACTGATGTCATCATTCTGTGCACTCTATCTGCTCCACCTCACTGCTGTCGTCATTCTGCTCACTCTATCTGCTTAGCTCACTGCTGCCATCATTCTTTTCACTCTATCTGCTTTACTCGCTGCTGTCAACATTCTGTTCATTCTATCTGCTTCACTCGCTGCTGTCATCATTCTGTTCACTCTATTTGCTTTACTCACTGGTGTCATCATTCTGTTCAAACTATCTGCTTTACTCGCTGGTGTCATCTTTCTATTCTCTCTTCCTGCTTTACTCGCTGTTGTCATCATTCTGTTCACTCTATCTGCGTTACTCGCGGCAGTCGTCATTCTGTTCACTATATTTGCTTTACTCACTGCTGTCATCATTCTTTTCACTCTATCTGCTCCACCTCACAGCTGTCAACATTCAGTTCACCCTACCTGTTTTACTCGCTGTTGTCATCATTCTGTTCACTCTATCTGCGTTACTCGCTGCTGTCGTCATTCTTTTCACTACATTTGCTTCACTCACTGCTGTCATCATTCTCTTCACTCTATCTGCTCCACCACACTGCTATCATCATTCTGTTCACTCTATGTGATTTACTCGCTGTTGTCATCATTCTGTTCACTCCATCTGCTTTACTTGCTGTTGTCATCATTCTGTTCACTCTTTCTGCGTTACTCGCTGCTGTCGTCAATCTGTTCACTCTATCTGCATTACTCGCTGCTGTTATCATTCTGTTCACTCTATCTGCTCCACCTCACAGCTGTCAACATTCAGTTCACCCTAGCTGCTTTACTCGCTGTGGTCATCATTCTGTTCACTCTATCTGCATTACTCGTGGCTGTTATCATTCTGTTCACTCTATCTGATTTACTCACTGATTTCTTCATTCTGTTTACTCTATCTGATTAACTCGCTGTTGTCATCATTCTGTTCACTCTATTTGCTTTTCTCACTGCAGTCCACATTCTGTTCACTCAATCTGCTTTACTCACTGCTGTCATCATTCTGTTCACTCTCTCTGCTTTACTCGCTGCTGCCGTCATTCTGCTCATTCTGTCTGCTTTACTCGCTGCTGTTATCATTCTGTTCACTCTATCTGATTAACTCACTAATTTCATTATTCTGTTCACTCTATCTGATTAACTCGCTGTTGTCATCATTCTGTTCACTCTATTTGCTTTACGCACTGCAGTCCACATTCTGTTCACTCACTCTGCTTTACTCACTGCTGTCATCATTCTGTTCACTCTCTCTGCTTTACTCGCTGCTGCCATCATTCTGCTCACTCTATCTGCTTTACTCGCTGCTGTCATCATTTTGTTCACTCTATCTGCTTTACTCACTGCTGTCATCATTCTGTACACTCTATATGCTTTACTCGCTGCTGTCATCATTCTGTTCACTCTATCTGCTCCACCTCACTGCTGTCATCATTCTGTGCACTCTATCTTCTCCACCTCACTGCTCTCATCATTCTGCTCACTCTATCTGCTTTACTCGCTGCTGGCATCATTCTGTGCACTCTATCTGCTCCACCTCACTGCTGTCACCATTCTGATCCCTCTATCTGCTTTAGGCACTGCTGTCATCATTCTGTTCAGTCTATTTGCTTTACTCACTGCTGTCATCATTCTGTTCACTTGATCTGCTTTTCTCGCTGCTGCCATCATTCTGCTCACTCTATCTGCTTTACTCACTGCTGTCATCATTCTGTTCACTCTATCTGCTTTACTCACTGCTGTCATCATTCTGTACACTCTATATGCTTTACTCGCTGCTGTCATCATTCTGTTCACTCTATCTGCTCCACCTCACTGCTGTCATCATTCTGTGCACGCTATCTTCTCCACCTCACTGCTGTCATCATTCTGCTCACTCTATCTGCTTTACTCGCTGCTGTCATCATTCTGTGCACTCTATCTGCTCCACCTCACTGATGTCACCATTCTGTTCCCTCTATCAGCTTTACGCACTGCTGTCATCATTCTGTTCACTCTATTTGCTTTGCTCACTGCTGTCATCATTCTGTTCACTCTATCTGCTTTACTCACTGCTGTCATCATTCTGTTCACTTGATCTGCTTTACTCACTGCTGCCATCATTCTGTTCCCTCTATCTGCTTTACTCACTGCTGTCATTATTCTGTTCACTCTATCTGCTCCACCTCACTGCTATCATCATTCTGTTCACTCTATCTGCTATACTCGCAGCTGTCATCATTCTGTTCATTCTATCTGCTTCACTTGCTGCTGTCATCATTCTGTTCACTCTATTTGCTTTACTCACTGCTGTCATCATTCTGTTCACTCTATCTACTTTACTCACTGCTGTCATCATTCTGCTCACTCTATCTGCTTTACTCACTGCTGTCATCATTCTGTTCACTCTATCAGCTTTACTTGCTGCTGTCATCATTCTGTACACTCTATCTGCTTTACTCACTGCTGTCATCATTCTGCTCATTCTATATGCTTTACTCGCTGCTGTCATCATTCTGTTCACTCTATCTGCTCCACCTCACTGCTGTCATCATTCTGTGCACTCTATCTGCTACACCTCACTACTTTCATCAATCTGCTCACTCTATCTGCTTTAATCGCTGCTGCCATCTTTCTGCTCACTCTATCTGCTTTACTCGCTGCTTGTCATCATTCTGTTCACTCTATCTGCTTTACTCACTGCTGTCATCATTCTGTACACTCTATATGCTTTACTCGCAGCTGTCATCATTCTGTTCACTCTATCTGCTCCACCTCACTGCTGGCATCATTCTGTGCACTCTATCTGCTCTACCTCACTGCTGTCACCATTCTGTTCCCTCTATCTTCTTTACGCACTGCTGTCATCATTCTGTTCACTCTATTTGCTTTACTCGCTGCTGTCATCATTCTGTTCACTCTATCTGCTTTACTCACTGCTGTCCTCATTCTGTTCACTCGATTTGCTTTACTCACTGCTGCCATCATTCTGTTCCCTCTATCTGCTTTACTCACTGCAGTCATTATTCTGTTCATTCTATCTGCTCCACCTCAGTGCTATCATCATTCTGTTCACTCTATTTGGTTTACTCACTGCTGTCATCGTTCCATTCACTCTATCTGCTTTACTCACTGCTGTCATCATTCTGCTCACTCTATCTGCTTTACTCACTGCTGTCATCATTCTGCTCACTCTATCTGCTTTACTCACTGCTGTCATCATTCTGTTCACTCTATCAGCTTTACTCGCTGCTGTCATCATTCTGTACACTCCAGCTGCTTTACTCACTGCTGTCATCATTCTGTTCACTCTATATGCTTTACTCGCTGCTGCCATCATTCTGTTCACTCTATCTGCTCCACCTCACTGATGTCATCATTCTGTGCACTCTATCTGCTCCACCTCACTGCTGTCATCATTCTGCTCACTCTATCTGCTTTACTCGCTGCTGTCATCATTCTGTTCAATCTATCTGCTCCAACTCACTGCTATCGTCATTCTGCTCACTCTATCTGCTTAGCTCACTGCTGCCATCATTCTGTGCACTCTATCTGCTCCACCTCACTGATGTCATCATTCTGTGCACTCTATCTGCTTTACTCGCTGCTGTCAACATTCTGTTCATTCTATCTGCTTCACTCGCTGCTGTCATCATTCTGTTCACTCTATTTGCTTTACTCACTGGTGTCATCATTCTGTTCAAACTATTTGCTTTACTCGCTGGTGTCATCTTTCTATTCTCTCTTTCTGCTTTACTCGCTGTTGTCATCATTCTGTTCACTCTATCTGCGTTACTCGCGGCAGTCGTCATTCTGTTCACTATATTTGCTTTACTCACTGCTGTCATCATTCTTTTCACTCTATCTGCTCCACCTCACAGCTGTCAACATTCAGTTCACCCTACCTGCTTTACTCGCTGTTGTCATCATTCTGTTCACTCTATCTGCGTTACTCGCTGCTGTCGTCATTCTTTTCACTATATTTGCTTCACTCACTGCTGTCATCATTCTCTTCACTCTATCTGCTCCACCACACTGCTATCATCATTCTGTTCACTCCATCTGCTTTACTTGCTGTTGTCATCATTCTGTTCACTCTTTCTGCGTTACTCGCTGCTGTCGTCAATCTGTTCACTCTATCTGCTCCACCTCACAGCTGTCAACATTCAGTTCACCCTAGCTGCTTTACTTGCTGTGGTCATCATTCTGTTCACTCTATCTGCATTACTCGTGGCTGTTATCATTCAGTTCACTCTATCTGATTTACTCACTGATTTCTTCATTCTGTTTACTCCATCTGATTAACTCGCTGTTGTCATCATTCTGTTCACTCTATTTGCTTTTCTCACTGCAGTCCACATTCTGTTCACTCAATCTGCTTTACTCACTGCTGTCATCATTCTGTTCACTCTCTCTGCTTTACTCGCTGCTGCCGTCATTCTGCTCATTCTGTCTGCTTTACTCGCTGCTGTTATCATTCTGTTCACTCTATCTGATTAACTCACCAATTTCATTATTCTGTTCACTCTATCTGATTAACTCGCTGTTGTCATCATTCTGTTCACTCTATTTGCTTTACGCACTGCAGTCCACATTCTGTTCTCTCAATCTGCTTTACTCACTGCTGTCATCATTCTGTTCACTCTCTCTGCTTTACTCGCTGCTGCCATCATTCTGCTCACTCTATCTGCTTTACTCGCTGCTGTCATCATTTTGTTCACTCTATCTGCTTTACTCACTGCTGTCATCATTCTGTACACTCTATATGCTTTACTCGCTGCTGTCATCATTCTGTTCACTCTATCTGCTCCACCTCTCTGCTGTCATCATTCTGTGCACTCTATCTTCTCCACCTCACTGCTGTCATCATTCTGCTCACTCTATCTGCTTTACTCGCTGCTGGCATCATTCTGTGCACTCTATCTGCTCCACCTCACTGCTGTCACCATTCTGATCCCTCTATCTGCTTTAGGCACTGCTGTCATCATTCTGTTCAGTCTATTTGCTTTACTCACTGCTGTCATCATTCTGTTCACTTGATCTGCTTTTCTCGCTGCTGCCATCATTCTGCTCACTCTATCTGCTTTACTCACTGCTGTCATCATTCTGTTCACTCTATCTGCTTTACTCACTGCTGTCATCATTCTGTACACTCTATATGCTTTACTCGCTGCTGTCATCATTCTGTTCACTCTATCTGCTCCACCTCACTGCTGTCATCATTCTGTGCACTCTATCTTCTCCACCTCACTGCTGTCATCATTCTGCTCACTCTATCTGCTTTACTCGCTGCTGTCATCATTCTGTGCACTCTATCTGCTCCACCTCACTGCTGTCACCATTCTGTTCCCTCTATCAGCTTTACGCACTGCTGTCATCATTCTGTTCACTCTATTTGCTTTGCTCACTACTGTCATCATTCTGTTCACTCTATCTGCTTTACTCACTGCTGTCATCATTCTGTTCACTTGATCTGCTTTACTCACTGCTGCCATCATTCTGTTCCCTCTATCTGCTTTACTCGCTGCTGTCATTATTCTGTTCACTCTATCTGCTCCACCTCACTGCTATCATCATTCTGTTCACTCTATCTGCAATACTCGCAGCTGTCATCATTCTGTTCATTCTATCTGCTTCACTTGCTGCTGTCATCATTCTGTTCACTCTATTTGCTTTACTCACTGCTGTCATCATTCTGTTCACTATATTTGCTTTACTCACTGCTGTCATCGTTCCATTCACTCTATCTGCTTTACTCACTGCTGTCATCATTCTGCTCACTCTATCTACTTTACTCACTGCTGTCATCATTCTGCTCACTCTATCTGCTTTACTCACTGCTGTCATCATTCTGTTCACTCTATCAGCTTTACTTGCTGCTGTCATCATTCTGTACACTCTATCTGCTTTACTCACTGCTGTCATCATTCTGCTCATTCTATATGCTTTACTCGCTGCTGTCATCATTCTGTTCACTCTATCTGCTCCACCTCACTGCTGTCATCATTCTGTGCACTCTATCTGCTCCACCTCACTACTGTCATCAATCTGCTCACTCTATCTGCTTTAATCGCTGCTGCCATCTTTCTGCTCACTCTATCTGCTTTACTCGCTGCTTGTCATCATTCTCTTCACTCTATCTGCTTTACTCACTGCTGTCATCATTCTGTACACTCTATATGCTTTACTCGCAGCTGTCATCATTCTGTTCACTCTATCTGCTCCATCTCACTGCTGGCATCATTCTGTGCACTCTATCTGCTCTACCTCACTGCTGTCACCATTCTGTTCCCTCTATCTTCTTTACGCACTGCTGTCATCATTCTGTTCACTCTATTTGCTTTACTCGCTGCTGTCAGCATTCTGTTCACTCTATCTTCTTTACGCACTGCTGTCATCATTCTGTTCACTCGATTTGCTTTACTCACTGCTGCCATCATTCTGTTCCCTCTATCTGCTTTACTCACTGCAGTCATTATTCTGTTCATTCTATCTGCTCCACCTCAGTGCTATCATCATTCTGTTCACTCTATCTGCTATACTCGCAGCTGTCATCATTCTGTTCATTCTATCTGCTTCACTCGCTGCTGTCATCATTCTATTCACTCTATTTGCTTTACTCACTGCTGTCATCGTTCTGTTCACTCTATTTGGTTTACTCACTGCTGTCATCGTTCCATTCACTCTATCTGCTTTACTCACTGCTGTCATCATTCTGCTCACTCTATCTGCTTCACTCACTGCTGCCATCATTCTGCTCACTCTATCTGCTTTACTCACTGCTGTCATCATTCTGTTCACTCTATCAGCTTGACTCGCTGCTGTCATCATTCTGTACACTCTATCTGCTTTACTCACTGCTGTTATCATTCTGTTCACTCTACATGCTTTACTCACTGCTGTTATCATTCTGTTCACTCTATCTGCTCCACCTCACTGCTGTCATCATTTTGTGCACTCTATCTGCTCCACCTCACTGCTGTCATCATTCTGCTCATTCTATCTGCTTTACTCGCTGCTGTCAACATTCTGTTCATTCTATCTGCTTCACTCGCTGCTGTCATCATTCTGTTCACTCTATTTGCTTTACTCACTGGTGTCATCATTCTGTTCACACTATCAGCTTTACTCGCTGGTGTCATCTTTCTATTCTCTCTATCTGCTTTACTCGCTGTTGTCATCATTCTGTTCACTCTATCTGCGTTACTCGCGGCAGTCGTCATTCTGTTCACTATATTTGCTTTACTCACTGCTGTCATCATTCTCTTCACTCTATCTGCTCCACCACACAGCTGTCAACATTCAGTTCACCCTACCTGCTTTACTCACTGCAGGCATCATTCTGTTCACTCTCTCTGCTTTACTCGCTGCTGCCATCATTCTGCTCACTCTATCTGCTTTACTCGCTGCTGTTATCATTCTGCTCACTCTATCTGATTAACTCACTAATTTCATCATTCTGTTCACTCTATCTGATTAACTCGCTGTTGTCATCATTCTGTTCACTCTATTTGCTTTACTCACTGCAGTCCACATCCTGTTCACTCAATCTGCTTTACTCACTGCTGTCATCATTCTGTTCACTCTCTCTGCTTTACTCGCTGCTGCCATCATTCTGCTCACTCTATCTGCTTTACTCGCTGCTGTCATCAATCTGTTCATTCTATCTGCTTTACTCACTGCTGTCATCATTCTGTACACTCTATATGCTTTACTCGCTGCTGTCATCATTCTGTTCACTCTATCTGCTCCACCTCACTGCTGGCATCATTCTGTGCACTCTATCTTCTCCACCTCACTGCTGTCATCATTCTGCTCACTCTATCTGCTTTACTCGCTGCTGTCATCATTCTGTGCACTCTATCTGCTCCACCTCACTGCTGTCACCATTCTGTTCCCTCTATCTGCTTTACGCACTGCTGTCATCATTCTGTTCACTTGATCTGCTTTACTCGCTGCTGCCATCATTCTGCTCACTCTATCTGCTTTACTCGCTGCTGTCATCATTCTGTTCACTCTATCTGCTTTACTCACTGCTGTCATCATTCTGTACACTCTATATGCTTTACTCGCTGCTGTCATCATTCTGTTCACTCTATCTGCTCCACCTCACTGCTGTCATCATTCTGTGCACTCTATCTTCGCCACCTCACTGCTCTCATCATTCTGCTCACTCTATCTGCTTTACTCGCTGCTGTCAGCATTCTGTTCACTCTATCTGCTTTACTCACTGCTGTCATCATTCTGTACACTCTATATGCTTTACTCGCTGCTGTCAACATTCTGTTCACTCTATCTGCTCCACCTCACTGCTGTCATCATTCTGTGCACTCTATCTTCTCCACCTCACTGCTGTCATCATTCTGCCCACTCTATCTGCTTTACTCGCTGCTGTCATCATTCTGTGCACTCTATCTGCTCCACCTCACTGCTGTCACCATTCTGTTCCCTCTATCAGCTTTACGCACTGCTGTCATCATTCTGTTCACTCTATTTGCTTTACTCACTGCTGTCATCATTCTGTTCACTCTCTCTGCTTTACTCACTGCTGTCATCATTCTGTTCACTTGATCTGCTTTACTCACTGCTGCCATAATTCTGTTCCCTCTATCTGCTTTACTCACTGCTGTCATTATTCTGTTCACTCTATCTGCTCCACCTCACTGATATCATCATTCTGTTCACTCTATCTGCTTTACGCACTGCAGTCATCATTCTGTTCACTCGATTTGCTTTACTCACTGCTGTCATCATTCTGTTCACTTGATCTGCTTTACTCGCTGCTGCCATCATTCTGCTCACTCTATCTGCTTTACTCGCTACTGTCATCATTCTGTTCACTCTATCTGCTTTACTCACTGCTGTCATCATTCTGTACACTCTATATGCTTTACTCGCTGCTGTCATCATTCTGTTCACTCTATCTGCTCCACCTCACTGCTGTCATCATTCTGTGCACTCTATCTTCGCCACCTCACTGCTGTCATCATTCTGCTCACTCTATCTGCTTTACTCACTGCTGTCATCATTCTGTACACTCTATATGCTTTACTCGCTGCTGTCATCATTCTGTTAACTCTATCTGCTCCACCTCACTGCTGTCATCATTCTGTGCACTCTATCTTCTCCACCTCACTGCTGTCATCATTCTGCCCACTCTATCTGCTTTACTCGCTGCTGTCATCATTCTGTGCACTCTATCTGCTCCACTTCACTGCTGTCACCATTCTGTTCCCTCTATCAGCTTTACGCACTGCTGTCATCATTCTGTTCACTCTATTTGCTTTACTCACTGCTGTCATCATTCTGTTCACTCTATCTGCTTTACTCTCTGCTGTCATCATTCTGTTCACTTGATCTGCTTTACTCACTGCTGCCATAATTCTGTTCCCTCTATCTGCTTTACTCACTGCTGTCATTATTCTGTTCACTCTATCTGCTCCACCTCACTGATATCATCATTCTGTTCACTCTATCTGCTATACTCGCAGCTGTCATCATTCTGTTCATTCTATCTGCTTCACTCGTTGCTGTCATCATTCTGTTCACTCTATTTGCTTTACTCACTGCTGTCATCAATCTGTTCACTCTATTTGCTTTACTCACTGCTGTCATCGTTCCATTCACTCTATCTGCTTTACTCACTGCTGTCATCATTCTGCTCACTCTATCTGCTTTACTCACTGCTGTCATCATTCTGTTCACTCTATCAGCTTTAGTCGCTGCTGTCATCATTCTGTACACTCTATCTGCTTTACTCACTGCTGTCATCATTCTGTTCATTCTATATGCTTTACTCGCTGCTGTCATCATTCTGTTCACTGTATCTGCTCCACCTCACTGCTGTCATCATTCTGTGCAGTCCATCTGCTCCACCTCACTGCTGTCATCAATCTGCTCATTCTATCTGCTTTACTCGCTGCTGTCATCATTCTGTTCACTCTATCTGCTCCACCTCACTGCTGTCATCATTCTGCTCATTCTATCTGCTTTACTCGCTGCTGTCATCATTCTGTTCACTCTATCTGCTCCAACTCACTGCTGTCATCATTCTGCTCACTCTATCTGCTTAGCTCACTGCTGCCATCATTCTTTTCAATCTATCTGCTTTACTCGCTGCTGTCAACATTCTGATCATTCTATCTGCTTCACTCGCTGCTGTCATCATTCTGTTCACTCTATTTGCTTTACTCACTGGTGTCATCATTCTGTTCACACTATCTGCTTTACTCGCTGGTGTCATCTTTCTATTCTCTCTATCTGCTTTACTCGCTGTTGTCATCATTCTCTTCACTCTATCTGCTCCACCTCACAGCTGTCAACATTCAGTTCACCCGACCTGCTTTACTCACTGCAGTCATCATTCTGTTCACTATCTCTGCTTTACTCGCTGCTGCCATCATTCTGCTCACTCTACCAGCTTTACTCGCTGCTGTTATCATTCTGTTCACTCTTTCTGATTAACTCACTAATTTCATCATTCTGTTCACTCTATCTGCTCCACCTCACTGCTGTCATCATTCTGTGCACTCTATCTTCTCCACCTCACTGCTGTCATCATTCTGCTCACTCTATCTACTTTATTCGCTGCTGTCATCATTCTGTTCACTTGATCTGCTTTACTCGCTGCTGCCATCATTCTGCTCACTCTATCTGCTTTACTCGCTGCTGTCATCATTCTGTTCACTCTATATGCTTTACTCGCTGCTGTCATCATTCTGTTCACTCTATCTGCTCCACCTCACTGCTGTCATCATTCTGTGCACTCTATCTTCGCCACCTCACTGCTGTCATCATTCTGCTCACTCTATCTGCTGTACTCACTGCTGTCATCATTCTGTGCATTCTATCTGCTCCACCTCACTGCTGTCACCATTCTGTTCCCTCTATCTGCTTTACGCACTGCTGTCATCATTCTGTTCACTCTATTTGCTTTACTCACTGCTGTCATCATTCTGTTCACTTGATCTGCTTCACTCGCTGCTGCCATCATTCTGCTCACTCTATCTGCTTTACTCGCTGCTGTCATCATTCTGTTCACTCTATCTGCTTTACTCACTGCTGTCATCATTCTGTACACTCTATATGCTTTACTCGCTGCTGTCATCATTCTGTTCACTCTATCTGCTCCACCTCACTGCTGTCATCATTCTGTGCACTCTATCTTCTCCACCTCACTGCTGTCATCATTCTGCTCACTCTATCTGCTTTACTCGCTGCTGTCATCATTCTGTGCACTCCATCTGCTCCACCTCACTGCTGTCACCATTCTGTTCCCTCTATCTGCTTTACGCACTGCTGTCATCATTCTGTTCACTCTATTTGTTTTACTCACTGTTGTCATCATTCTGTTCTCTCTATCTGCTTTGCTCACTGCTGTCATCATTCTGTTCACTTGATCTGCTTTACTCACTGCTGCCATCATTCTGTTCCCTCTATCTGCTTCACTCGCTGCTGTCATTATTCTGTTCACTCTATCTGCTCCACCTCACTGCTATCATCATTCTGTTCACTCTATCTGCTTTACTCACTGCTGTCATCATTCTGTACACTCTATATGCTTTACTCGCTGCTGTCATCATTCTGTTCACTCTATCTGCTCCACCTCACTGCTGTCATCATTCTGTGCACTCTATCTTCGCCACCTCACTGCTGTCATCATTCTGCTCACTCTATCTGCTTTACTCGCTGCTGTCAGCATTCTGTTCACTCTATCTGCTTTACTCACTGCTGTCATCATTCTGTACACTCTATATGCTTTACTCGCTGCTGTCATCATTCTGTTCACTCTATCTGCTCCACCTCACTGCTGTCATCATTCTGTGCACTCTATCTTCTCCACCTCACTGCTGTCATCATTCTGCCCACTCTATCTGCTTTACTCGCTGCTGTCATCATTCTGTGCACTCTATCTGCTCCACTTCACTGCTGTCACCATTCTGTTCCCTCTATCAGCTTTACGCACTGCTGTCATCATTCTGTTCACTCTATTTGCTTTACTCACTGCTGTCATCATTCTGTTCACTCTATCTGCTTTACTCACTGCTGTCATCATTCTGTTCACTTGATCTGCTTTACTCACTGCTGCCATAATTCTGTTCCCTCTATCTGCTTTACTCACTGCTGTCATTATTCTGTTCACTCTATCTGCTCCACCTCACTGATATCATCATTCTGTTCACTCTATCTGCTATACTCGCAGCTGTCATCATTCTGTTCATTCTATCTGCTTCACTCGTTGCTGTCATCATTCTGTTCACTCTATTTGCTTTACTCACTGCTGTCATCAATCTGTTCACTCTATTTGCTTTACTCACTGCTGTCATCGTTCCATTCACTCTATCTGCTTTACTCACTGCTGTCATCATTCTGCTCACTCTATCTGCTTTACTCACTGCTGTCATCATTCTGTTCACTCTATCAGCTTTAGTCGCTGCTGTCATCATTCTGTACACTCTATCTGCTTTACTCACTGCTGTCATCATTCTGTTCATTCTATATGCTTTACTCGCTGCTGTCATCATTCTGTTCACTGTATCTGCTCCACCTCACTGCTGTCATCATTCTGTGCAGTCCATCTGCTCCACCTCACTGCTGTCATCAATCTGCTCACTCTATCTGCTTTACTCGCTGCTGTCATCATTCTGTTCACTCTATCTGCTCCACCTCACTGCTGTCATCATTCTGCTCATTCTATCTGCTTTACTCGCTGCTGTCATCATTCTGTTCACTCTATCTGCTCCAACTCACTGCTGTCATCATTCTGCTCACTCTATCTGCTTAGCTCACTGCTGCCATCATTCTTTTCACTCTATCTGCTTTACTCGCTGCTGTCAACATTCTGATCATTCTATCTGCTTCACTCGCTGCTGTCATCATTCTGTTCACTCTATTTGCTTTACTCACTGGTGTCATCATTCTGTTCACACTATCTGCTTTACTCGCTGGTGTCATCTTTCTATTCTCTCTATCTGCTTTACTCGCTGTTGTCATCATTCTCTTCACTCTATCTGCTCCACCTCACAGCTGTCAACATTCAGTTCACCCGACCGGCTTTACTCACTGCAGTCATCATTCTGTTCACTATCTCTGCTTTACTCGCTGCTGCCATCATTCTGCTCACTCTATCAGCTTTACTCGCTGCTGTTATCATTCTGTTCACTCTTTCTGATTAACTCACTAATTTCATCATTCTGTTCACTCTATCTGCTCCACCTCACTGCTGTCATCATTCTGTGCACTCTATCTTCTCCACCTCACTGCTGTCATCATTCTGCTCACTCTATCTACTTTACTCGCTGCTGTCATCATTCTGTGCACTCTATCTGCTCCACCTCACTGCTGTCACCATTCTGTTCCCGCTATCTGCTTTACGCACTGCTGTCATCATTCTGTTCACTCTGTTTGCTTTACTCACTGCTGTCATCATTCTGTTCACTAGATCTGCTTTACTCGCTGCTGCCATCATTCTGCTCACTCTATCTGCTTTACTCGCTGCTGTCATCATTCTGTTCACTCTATCTGCTTTACTCACTGCTGTCATCATTCTGTACACTCTATATGCTTTACTCGCTGCTGTCATCATTCTGTTCACTCTATCTGCTCCACCTCACTGCTGTCATCATTCTGTGCACTCTATCTTCGCCACCTCACTGCTGTCATCATTCTGCTCACTCTATCTGCTTTACTCACTGCTGTCATCATTCTGTGCATTCTATCTGCTCCACCTCACTGCTGTCACCATTCTGTTCCCTCTATCTGCTTTACGCACTGCTGTCATCATTCTGTTCACTCTATTTGTTTTACTCACTGTTGTCATCATTCTGTTCTCTCTATCTGCTTTGCTCACTGCTGTCATCATTCTGTTCACTTGATCTGCTTTACTCACTGCTGCCATCATTCTGTTCCCTCTATCTGCTTCACTCACTGCTGTCATTATTCTGTTCACTCTATCTGCTCCACCTCACTGCTATCATCATTCTGTTCACTCTATCTGCTATACTCGCAGCTTTCATCATTCTGTTCATTCTATCTGATTCACTCGCCGCTGTCATCATTCTGTTCACTCTATTTGCTTTACTCACTGCTGTCATCAATCTGTTCACTCTATTTGCTTTACTCACTGCTGTCATCGTTCCATTCACTCTATCTGCTTTACTCACTGCTGTCATCATTCTGCTCACTCTATCTGCTTTACTCACTGCTCTCATCATTCTGCTCACTCTATCTGCTTTACTCACTGCTGTCATCATTCTGTTCACTCTATCACCTTTACTCGCTGCTGTCATCATTCTGTACACTCTATCTGCTTTACTCACTGCTGTTATCATTCTGTTCATTCCATATGCTTTTCTCGCTGTTGTCATCATTCTGTTCACTGTATCTGCTCCACCTCACTGCTGTCATCATTCTGTGCACTCTATCTGCTTCACCTCACTGCTGTCATCAATCTGCTCACTCTATCTGCTTTACTCGCTGCTGTCATCATTCTGTTCACTTTATCTGCTCCACCTCACTGCTGTCATCATTCTGCTCACTCTATCTGCTTAGCTCACTGCTGCCATCATTCTTTTCACTCTATCTGCTTTACTCGCTGCTGTCAACATCCTGTTCATTCTATCTGCTTCACTCGCTGCTGTCATCATTCTGTTCACTCTATTTGCTTTACTCACTACTGTCATCACTCTGTTCACTCTATCTGCTTTACTCGCTGCTGTCATCGTTCTGTTCGCTCTATTTGCTTAACTCACTTGTGTCATTATTTTGTTCACACTATCTGCTTTACTCGCTGGTGTCATCTTTCTATTCTCTCTATCTGCTTTACTCGCTGTTGTCATCATTCTGTTCACTCTATCTGCGTTACTCGCTGCAGTCGTCATTCTGTTCACTACATTTGCTTTACTCACTGCTGTCATCATTCTCTTCACTCTATCTGCTCCACCACACAGCTATCATCATTCTGTTCACTCTATGTGCTTTACTCGCTGTTGTCATCATTCTGTTCACTCTATCTGCTTTACTTGCTGTTGTCATCATTCTGTTCACTCTTTCTGCGTTAGTCGCTGCTGTCGTCATTCTGTTCACTCTATCTGCATTACTCACTGCTGTTATCATTCTGTTCACTCTATCTGCTCCACCTCACAGCTGTCAACATTCAGTTCACGCTACCTGCTTTACTCGCTGCTGTTATCATTCTGCTCACTCGATCTGCTCCACCTCACTTCTGTCATCATTCTGTACACTCTATATGCTTTACTCGCTGCTGTCATCATTCTGTTCACTCTGTCTGCTCCACCTCACTGCTGTCATCATTCTGTGCACTCTATCTTCGCCACCTCACTGCTGTCATCATTCTGCTCACTCTTTCTGCTTACCTCGCTGATGTCATCATTCTGTGCACTCTATCTGCTCCACCTCACTGCTGTCACCATTCTGTTCCCTCTATCTGCTTTACGCACTGCTGCCATCATTCTGTACACTCTCTTTGCTTTACTCACTGCTGTCATCATTCTGTTCACTTGAACTGCTTTACTCGCTGCTGCCATCATTCTGCTCACTCTATCTGCTTTACTCGCTGCTGTCATCATTCTGTTCACTCTACCTGCTTTACTCACTGCTGTCATCATTCTGTACACTCTATATGCTTTACTCGCTGCTGTCATCATTCTGTGCACTCTATCTTCTCCACCTCACTGCTGTCATCATTCTGCTCACTCTATCTGCTTTACTCGCTGCTATTCATCGTTCTGTGCACTCTATCTGCTCCACCTCACTGCTGTCACCATTCTGTTCCCTCTATCTGCTTTACGCACTGCTGTCATCATTCTGTTCACTCTATTTGCTTTACTCACTGTTGTCATCATTCTGTTCTCTCTATCTGCTTTGCTCACTGCTGTCATCATTCTGTTCACTTGATCTGCTTTACTCACTGCTGCCATCATTCTGTTCCCTCTATCTGCTTTACTCACTGCTGTCATTATTTTGTTCACTCTATCTGCTCCACCTCACTGCTATCATCATTCTGTTCACTCTATCTGCTATACTCGCAGCTGTCATCATTCTGTTCATTCTATCTGATTCACTCGCTGCTGTCATCATTCTGTTCACTCTATTTGCTTTACTCACTGCTGTCATCAATCTGTTCACTCTATTTGCTTTACTCACTGCTGTCATCGTTCCATTCACTCTATCTGCTTTACTCACTGCTGTCATCATTCTGCTCACTCTATCTGCTTTACTCACTGCTTTCATCATTCTGCTCACTCTATCTGCTTTACTCACTGCTGTCATCATTCTGTTCACTCTATCAGCTTTACTCGCTGCTGTCAGCATTCTGTACACTCTATCTGCTTTACTCACTGCTGTCATCATTCTGTTCATTCTATATGCTTTTCTCGCTGCTGTCATCATTCTGTTCACTGTATCTGCTCCACCTCACTGCTGTCATCATTCTGTGCACTCTATCTGCTTCACGTCACTGCTGTCATCAATCTGCTCACTCTATCTGCTTTACTCGCTGCTGTCATCATTCTGTTCACTTTATCTGCTCCACCTCACTGCTGTCATCATTCTGCTCACTCTATCTGCTTAGCTCGCTGCTGCCATCATTCTTTTCACTCTATCTGCTTTACTCGCTGCTGTCAACATCCTGTTCATTCTATCTGCTTCACTCGCTGCTGTCATCATTCTGTTCACTCTATTTGCTTTACTCACTACTGTCATCATTCTGTTCACTCTATCTGCTTTACTCGCTGCTGTCATCATTCTGTTCAATCTATCTGCTCCACCTCACTGCTGTCATCATTCAGTTCACCCTACCTGCTTTACTCGCTGTTGTCATCATTCTGTTCACTCTATCTGCGTTACTCGCTGCTGTCGTCATTCTTTTCACTATATTTGCTTCACTCACTGCTGTCATCATTCTTTTCACTCTATCTGCTGCACCACACAGCTATCATCATTCTGTTCACTCTATATGCTTTACTCGCTGTTGTCATCATTCTGTTCACTCTATCTGCTTTACTCGCTGGTGTCATCTTTCTATTCTCTCTATCTGCTTTACTCGCTGTTGTCATCATTCTGTTCACTCTATCTGCGTTACTCGCTGCAGTCGTCATTCTGTTCACTATATTTGCTTTACTCACTGCTGTCATCATTCTCTTCACTCTATCTGCTCCACCTCACAGCTGTCAACATTCAGTTCACCCTACCTGCTTTACTCGCTGTTGTCATCATTCTGTTCACTCTATCTGCGTTACTCGCTGCTGTCGTCATTCTTTTCACTATATTTGCTTCACTCACTGCTGTCATCATTCTTTTCACTCTATCTGCTGCACCACACAGCTATCATCATTCTGTTCACTCTATATGCTTTACTCGCTGTTGTCATCATTCTGTTCACTCTATCTGCTTTACTTGCTGTTGTCATCATTCTGTTCACTCTATCTGCGTTACTCGCTGCTGTCGTCATTCTGTTCACTCTATCTGCATTACTCACTGCTGTTATCTTTCTGTTCACTCTATCTGCTCCACCTCACAGCTGTCAACATTCAGTTCACGCTACCTGCTTTACTCGCTGCTGTTATCATTCTGCTCACTCGATCTGCTCCACCTCACTTCTGTCATCATTCTGTTCACTCTATCTGCTTTACTCGCTGTTGTCATCATTCTGTTCACTCTATCTGCATTACTCACTGCTGTTATCATTCTGTTCACTCTATCTGCTCCACCTCACAGCTGTCAACATTCAGTTCACCCTACCTGATTTACTCGCTGCTGTTATCACTCTGTTCACTCTATCTGCTCCACCTCACTGCTGTCAACATTCTGTTCACTCTATCTGCTTTACTCACTGATTTCATCATTCTGTTCACTCAATCTGCTTTACTCACTGTTGTCATCATTCTGTTCACTCTATTTGCTTTACTCACTGCTGTCCTCATTCTGTTTCCTCAATCTGCTTTACTCACTGCTGTCATCATTCTGTTCACTCTAACTACTTTACTCGCTGCTGCCATCATCCTGTTCATTCTAACTGCTTTACTCACTGCACTCATCATTTTGTTCACTCTCTCTGCTTTGCTCAATGCTGTCACCATTCTGTTCACTCTCTCTGCCCAAACTCACTGCTGTCATCATTCTGTTCACTCTATTTGCTTTACTCACTGCTGTCATCATTCTGTTCACTCTATTTGCTTTACTCACTGTTGTCATCATTCTGTTCTCTCTATCTGCTTTGCTCACTGCTGTCATCATTCTGTTCACTTGATCTGCTTTACTCACTGCTGCCATCATTCTGCTCACTCTGTCGGCTTTACTCGCCGCTTACATCATTCTGTTGAATCTATCTGCTTTACTCACTGCTGTCATCATTCTGCTCACTCTGTCTGCTTTACTCGCCGCTGACATCAGTCTGTTGACTCTATCTGCTTTACTCACCTCTGACATTATTCTGTTCACTCTTTCTGCTCTTCCTCACTGCTGTCAGCATTCTGTTTAGCCTATCTGTTCCCCTCACTGCTGTCACCATTCTGTTCACTCCATCTGCCTTACTCACTGCTGTCATCATTCTGTTCCCTCTATCTGCTTTACTCACTACTGTCATCATTCTGTTCACTCTGTCTGCTTTACTCACTGCTGCCATCATTCTGATCACTCAATCTGCTTTACTCACTGCTGTCATCATTCTGTTCACTCTATCTGTTCCACCTCACTGCTGTCATCATTCTGTTCACTCTATCTGCTTTACTCACTGCTGTTATCATTCTGTTCACTCTATCTGCTTTACTTACTGCTGTATTCGTTCTGTTCACTCTATCTGCTTTACTCACTGCTGTCATCATTCTGATCACTCTATCTGCTTTACTCACTGCTGTCCTCATTCTGTTCACTCTATCTGCATTAAACACTGCTGTCATCTTTCTGTTCACTCTATCTGCTCCACCTCACTGCTGTCACCATTCTGTTCACTCTATCTGCTTTACTCACTGCTGTCATCATTCTGTTCACTCTATCTGCTTTACACGCTGCTGTCATCATTCTGTTCACTCTACCTGCCCCACCTCACTGCTGTCACCATTCTGTTCGCTCTACCTGCTTTACACACTTCTTTCATCATTCTGCTCAATCTATCTGCTTTACTCGCTGCTGTCATCATTCTGTTCACTCTATCTGATTTACTCACTGCTGTCATCATTCTGTTCACTCTATTTGCTTTCATCACTGCTGTCATCATTCAGTTCACTTTATCTGCTTTAGTCACTGCTGTCAGCTTTCTGCTCACTCTGTCTGCTTTACTCGCTGTTGTCATCATTCTGTTTACTCTCTCTACTCCACCTCACTGCTGTCATCATTCTGCTCACTCTACCTGCTTTACTCACTGCTGTCATCATTCTGTTCACGCTATCTGCTTTACTTGCTGCTGTCATCATTCTGTTCACATTATCTGCTCCACCTCACTGCTGTCATGATTCTGTTCACTCTATCTGCTTTACTCACTGCTGTCATCATTCTGTTCACTGTGTCTGCTTTACTCACTGCTGTCACCATTCTGTTCACTCTATCTGCTTTACTCACTGCTGTCATCATTCTGTTCATTATATCTGCTTTACTCACTGCTGTCATCATTCTGTTCACTCTATCTGCTTTACTCGCTGCTGTCATCTTTCTGCTCACTCTATCTGCTAAACTCGCTGTTGGCATCATTCTGTTTACTCTATCTACTCCACCTCACTGCTGTCATGATTCTGTTCACTCTATCTGCTTTATTCACTGCTGTCATCATTCTGTTCACTGTGTCTGCTTTACTCACCGCTGTCACCATTCTGTTCACTCTATCTGCTTTACTCACTGCTGTCATCATTCTGTTCATTATATCTGCTTTACTCACTGCTGTCATCATTCTGTTCACTCTATCTGCTTTACTCACTGCTGTCATCATTCTGTTCACTCTATCTGCTTTACTCACTGCTGTCATCATTCTGTTCACTCTATCTGCTTTACTCGCTGCTGTCATCTTTATGCTCACTCTATCTGCTAAACTCGCTGTTGGCATCATTCTGTTTACTCTATCTACTCCACCTCACTGCTGTCATCATTCTGCTCACTCTATCTGCTTTACTCACTGCTGTCATCATTCTGTTCAGGCTATCTGCTTTACTCGCTGCTGTCATCATTCTGTTCACTCTATCTGCTCCACTTCACTGCTGTCATCATTCTGTTCACTCTATCTGCTTTACTCACTGCTGTCATCATTCTGTTCACTGTATCTGCTTTACTCCCTGCTGTCATCATTCTGTTCACTCCATCTATTTTACTCGCTGCTGTCATCATTCTGTTCACTCTATCTGCTCCACCTCACTTCTGTCACCATTCTGTTCACTCTATCTGCTTTACACACTGCTGTCATCATTCTGCTCACTCTATCTGCTTTACTCGCTGCTGTCATCATTCTGTTCACTCTATCTGATTTACTCACTGCTGTCATCATTCTGTTCACTCTATTTGCTTTAATCACTGCTGTCATCATTCAGTTCACTCTATCTGCTTTAGTCACAGCTGTCATCTTTCTGCTCACTCTATCTGCTAAACTCGCTGTTGTCATCATTCTGTTTACTCTATCTACTCCACCTCACTGCTGTCATCATTCTGCTCACTCTATCTGCTTTACTCACTGCTGTCATCATTCTGTTCATGCTATCTGCTTTACTAGCTGCTGTCATCATTCTGTTCACTCTATCTGTTCCACCTCACTGCTCTCATCATTCTGTTCACTCTATCTGCTCGACCACACTGCTGTCATCATTCTGCTCTCTATAGTTGCTTTGCACACTGCTGTCATCATTCTGCTCACTCTATCTGCTTTACTCGCTGCTGTCATCATTCTGTTCACTCTATCTGCTTTAAACTCTGCTGTCATCTTTCTGTTCACTCTGTCTGCTTTACTCACTGCTGTCATCATTCTGTTCACTCTATCTGATTTACTCACTGCTGTCATCATTCTTTTCACTCTATTTGCTTTAATCACTGCTGTCATCATTCAGTTCCCTCTATCAGCTTTAGTCACTGCTGTCACCTATCTGCTCACTCTAGCTGCTTTACTCGCTGTTGCCATCATTCAGCTTACTCTTTCTACTCCACCTCACTGCTGTCATCATTCTGCTCACTCTACCTGCTTTACTCACTGCTGTCATCATTCTGTTCATGTTATCTGCTTTACTCGCTGCTGTCATCATTCTGTTCACTCTATCTGCTCCACATCACTGCTGTCATCATTCTGTTCACTCTGTCTGCTTTACTCACTGCTGTCAACATTCTGTTCATTGTATCTGCTTTACTCACTGCTGTCATCATTCTGTTCACTCTATTTGCTTTACTCACTGTTGTCATCATTCTGTTCATTATATCTGCTTTATTCACTGCTGTCATCATTCTGTTTACTCTATCTGCTTTACTCGCTGCTGTCATCATTCTGTTCAGTCTATCTGTTCCCCTCACTGATGTCATCATTCTGTTCACTCTATCTGCCTTACTCACTGCTGTCAACATTCTGTTCCCTCTATGTGCTTTACTCACTGCTGTCATCATTCTGTTCACTCTATCTGCTATACTCGCAGCTGTCATCATTCTGTTCATTCTATCTGCTTCACTCGCTGCTGTCATCATTCTGTTCACTCTATTTGCTTTACTCACTGCTGTCATCATTCTGTTCACTCTATTTGCTTTACTCATTGCTGTCATCATTCTGTACACTCTATATGCTTTACTCGCTGCTGTCATCATTCTGTTCACTCTATCTGCTCCACCTCACTGCTGGCATCATTCTGTTCACTTTATCTGCTTTACTCACTGCTGTTATCATTCTGTTCACTCTATCTGCTTTACTCACTGCTGTATACGTTCTGTTCACTCTATCTGCTTTACTCACTGCTGTCATCATTCTGATCACTCTATCTGCTTTACTCACTGCTGTCATCATTCTGTTCACTCTATCTGCTTGAAACGCTGCTGTCATCTTTCTGTTCACTCTATCTGCTCCACCTCACTGCTGTCACCATTCTGTTCACTCTATCTGCTTTACTCACTGCTATCATCATTCTGTTCTCTCTATCTGCTTTACACACTGCTGTCATCATTCTGCTCAATTTATCTGCTTTACTCACTGCTGTCATCATTCTGTTCACTGTGTCTGCTTTACTCACTGCTGTCACCATTCTGTTCACTCTATCTGCTTTACTCACTGCTGTCATCATTCTGTTCATTATATCTGCTTTACTCACTGCTGTCATCATTCTGTTCACTCTATCTGCTTTACTCGCTGCTGTCATCTTTCTGCTCACTCTATCTGCTAAACTCGCTGTTGGCATCATTCTGTTTACTCTATCTACTCCACCTCACTGCTGTCATGATTCTGTTCACTCTATCTGCTTTATTCACTGCTGTCATCATTCTGTTCACTGTTTCTGCTTTACTCACTGCTGTCACCATTCTGTTCACTCTATCTGCTTTACTCACTGCTGTCATCATTCTGTTCATTATATCTGCTTTACTCACTGCTGTCATCATTCTGTTCACTCTATCTGCTTTACTCACTGCTGTCATCATTCTGTTCACTCTATCTGCTTTACTCACTGCTGTCATCATTCTGTTCACTCTATCTGCTTTACTCGCTGCTGTCATCTTTCTGCTCACTCTATCTGCTAAACTCGCTGTTGGCATCATTCTGTTTACTCTATCTACTCCACCTCACTGCTGTCATCATTCTGCTCACTCTATCTGCTTTACTCACTGCTGTCATCACTCTGCTCACTCTACCTGCTTTACTCACTGCTGTCATCATTCTGTTCAGGCTATCTGCTTTACTCACTGCTGTCATCATTCTGTTCACTCTATCTGCTCCACCTCACTGCTGTCATCATTCTGTTCACTCTATCTGCTTTACTCACTGCTGTCATCATTCTGTTCACTGTATCTGCTTTACTCCCGGCTGTCATCATTCTGTTCACTCCATCTATTTTACTCGCTGCTGTCATCATTCTGTTCACTCTATCTGCTTTACTCGCTGCTGTCATCATTCTGTTCAGTCTATCTGTTCCCCTCACTGATGTCATCATTCTGTTCACTCTATCTGCCTTACTCACTGCTGTCAACATTCTGTTCCCTCTATGTGCTTTACTCACTGCTGTCATCATTCTGTTCACTCTATCAGCTATACTCGCAGCTGTCATCATTCTGTTCATTCTATCTGCTTCACTCGCTGCTGTCATCATTCTGTTCACTCTATTTGCTTTACTCACTGCTGTCATCATTCTGTTCACTCTATTTGCTTTACTCATTGCTGTCATCATTCTGTACACTCTATATGCTTTACTCGCTGCTGTCATCATTCTGTTCACTCTATCTGCTCCACCTCACTGCTGGCATCATTCTGTTCACTTTATCTGCTTTACTCACTGCTGTTATCATTCTGTTCACTCTATCTGCTTTACTCACTGCTGTATACGTTCTGTTCACTCTATCTGCTTTACTCACTGCTGTCATCATTCTGATCACTCTATCTGCTTTACTCACTGCTGTCATCATTCTGTTCACTCTATCTGCTTGAAACGCTGCTGTCATCTTTCTGTTCACTCTATCTGCTCCACCTCACTGCTGTCACCATTCTGTTCACTCTATCTGCTTTACTCACTGCTATCATCATTCTGTTCTCTCTATCTGCTTTACACACTGCTGTCATCATTCTGCTCAATTTATCTGCTTTACTCACTGCTGTCATCATTCTGTTCACTGTGTCTGCTTTACTCACTGCTGTCACCATTCTGTTCACTCTATCTGCTTTACTCACTGCTGTCATCATTCTGTTCATTATATCTGCTTTACTCACTGCTGTCATCATTCTGTTCACTCTATCTGCTTTACTCGCTGCTGTCATCTTTCTGCTCACTCTATCTGCTAAACTCGCTGTTGGCATCATTCTGTTTACTCTATCTACTCCACCTCACTGCTGTCATGATTCTGTTCACTCTATCTGCTTTACTCACTGCTATCATCATTCTGCTCTCTCTATCTGCTTTACTCGCTGCTGTCATCATTCTGTTCACTCTACCTGCCCCACCTCACTGCTGTCACCATTCTGTTCACTCTATCTGCTTTACACACTGCTGTCATCATTCTGCTCAATTTATCTGCTTTACTCACTGCTGTCATCATTCTGTTCACTGTGTCTGCTTTACTCACTGCTGTCACCATTCTGTTCACTCTATCTGCTTTACTCACTGCTGTCATCATTCTGTTCATTATATCTGCTTTACTCACTGCTGTCATCATTCTGTTCACTCTATCTGCTTTACTCGCTGCTGTCATCTTTCTGCTCACTCTATCTGCTAAACTCGCTGTTGGCATCATTCTGTTTACTCTATCTACTCCACCTCACTGCTGTCATGATTCTGTTCACTCTATCTGCTTTATTCACTGCTGTCATCATTCTGTTCACTGTGTCTGCTTTACTCACTGCTGTCACCATTCTGTTCACTCTATCTGCTTTACTCACTGCTGTCATCATTCTGTTCATTATATCTGCTTTACTCACTGCTGTCATCATTCTGTTCACTCTATCTGCTTTACTCACTGCTGTCATCATTCTGTTCACTCTATCTGCTTTATTCACTGCTGTCATCATTCTGTTCACTCTATCTGCTTTACTCGCTGCTGTCATCTTTCTGCTCACTCTATCTGCTAAACTCGCTGTTGGCATCATTCTGTTTACTCTATCTACTCCACCTCACTGCTGTCATCATTCTGCTCACTCTATCTGCTTTACTCACTGCTGTCATCACTCTGCTCACTCTACCTGCTTTACTCACTGCTGTCATCATTCTGTTCAGGCTATCTGCTTTACTCGCTGCTGTCATCATTCTGTTCACTCTATCTGCTCCACCTCACTGCTGTCATCATTCTGTTCACTCTATCTGCTTTACTCACTGCTGTCATCATTCTGTTCACTGTATCTGCTTTACTCCCTGCTGTCATCATTCTGTTCACTCCATCTATTTTACTCGCTGCTGTCATCATTCTGTTCACTCTATCTGCTCCACCTCACTTCTGTCACCATTCTGTTCACTCTATCTGCTTTACACACTGCTGTCATCATTCTGCTCACTCTATCTGCTTTACTCGCTGCTGTCATCATTCTGTTCACTCTATCTGATTTACTCACTGCTGTCATCATTCTGTTCACTCTATTTGCTTTAATCACTGCTGTCATCATTCAGTTCACTCTATCTGCTTTAGTCACAGCTGTCATCTTTCTGCTCACTCTATCTGCTAAACTCGCTGTTGTCATCATTCTGTTTACTCTATCTACTCCACCTCACTGCTGTCATCATTCTGCTCACTCTATCTGCTTTACTCACTGCTGTCATCATTCTGTTCACGCTATCTGCTTTACTAGCTGCTGTCATCATTCTGTTCACTCTATCTGTTCCACCTCACTGCTCTCATCATTCTGTTCACTCTATCTGCTCGACCACACTGCTGTCATCATTCTGCTCTCTATAGCTGCTTTGCACACTGCTGTCATCATTCTGCTCACACTATCTGCTTTACTCGCTGCTGTCATCATTCTGTTCACTCTATCTGCTTTAAACACTGCTGTCATCTTTCTGTTCACTCTGTCTGCTTTACTCACTGCTGTCATCATTCTGTTCACTCTATCTGATTTACTCACTGCTGTCATCATTCTTTTCACTCTATTTGCTTTAATCACTGCTGTCATCATTCAGTTCCCTCTATCAGCTTTAGTCACTGCTGTCACCTATCTGCTCACTCTAGCTGCTTTACTCGCTGTTGCCATCATTCAGCTTACTCTTTCTACTCCACCTCACTGCTGTCATCATTCTGCTCACTCTACCTGCTTTACTCACTGCTGTCATCATTCTGTTCATGTTATCTGCTTTACTCGCTGCTGTCATCATTCTGTTCACTCTATCTGCTCCACATCACTGCTGTCATCATTCTGTTCACTCTGTCTGCTTTACTCACTGCTGTCAACATTCTGTTCATTGTATCTGCTTTACTCACTGCTGTCATCATTCTGTTCACTCTATTTGCTTTACTCACTGTTGTCATCATTCTGTTCATTATATCTGCTTTATTCACTGCTGTCATCATTCTGTTTACTCTATCTGCTTTACTCGCTGCTGTCATCATTCTGTTCAGTCTATCTGTTCCCCTCACTGATGTCATCATTCTGTTCACTCTATCTGCCTTACTCACTGCTGTCAACATTCTGTTCCCTCTATGTGCTTTACTCACTGCTGTCATCATTCTGTTCACTCGATCTGCTTTACTCACTGCTGCCATCATTCTGTTCCCTCTATCTGCTTTACTCACTGCTGTCATTATTCTGTTCACTCTATCTGCTCCACCTCACTGCTATCATCATTCTGTTCACTCTATCTGCTATACTCGCAGCTGTCATCATTCTGTTCATTCTATCTGCTTCACTCGCTGCTGTCATCATTCTGTTCACTCTATTTGCTTTACTCACTGCTGTCATCATTCTGTTCACTCTATTTGCTTTACTCACTGCTGTCATCATTCTGTACACTCTATATGCTTTACTCGCTGCTGTCATCATTCTGTTCACTCTATCTGCTCCACCTCACTGCTGGCATCATTCTGTTCACTTTATCTGCTTTACTCACTGCTGTTATCATTCTGTTCACTCTATCTGCTTTACTCACTGCTGTATACGTTCTGTTCACTCTATCTGCTTTACTCACTGCTGTCATCATTCTGATCACTCTATCTGCTTTACTCACTGCTGTCATCATTCTGTTCACTCTATCTGCTTGAAACGCTGCTGTCATCTTTCTGTTCACTCTATCTGCTCCACCTCACTGCTGTCACCATTCTGTTCACTCTATCTGCTTTACTCACTGCTATCATCATTCTGTTCACTCTACCTGCCCCACCTCACTGCTGTCACCATTCTGTTCACTCTATCTGCTTTACACACTGCTGTCATCATTCTGCTCAATTTATCTGCTTTACTCACTGCTGTCATCATTCTGTTCACTCTATCTGATTTACTCACTGCTGTCATCATTCTGTTCACTCTATTTGCTTTAATCACTGCTGCCATCATTCAGTTCACTCTATCTGCTTTAGTCACTGCTGTCATCATTCTGCTCACTCTGTCTGCTTTACTCGCTGTTGTCATCATTCTGTTTACTCTATCTACTCCACCTCACTGCTGTCATCATTATGCTCACTCTACCTGCTTTACTCACTGCTGTCATCATTCTGTTCACGCTATCTGCTTTACTTGCTGCTGTCATCATGCTGTTCACTCTATCTGCTCCACCTAACTGCTGTCATGACTTTGTTCACTCTATCTCCTTTACTCACTGCTGTCATCATTCTGTTCACTGTAACTGCTTTACTCACTGCTGTCATCATTCTGTTCACTCTATCTGCTTTACTCACTGCTGACATCATTCTGTTCATTATATCTGTTTTACTCACTGCTGTCAGCATTCTGTTGATTCTTTCTGCTTTACTCGCTGCTGTCATCATTGTGTTCACTCTATCTACTCCACCTCACTGCTGTCATCACTCTGCTCACTCTACCTGCTTTACTCTCTGCTGTCATCATTCTGCTCACGCTATCTGCTTTACTCGCTGCTGTCATCATTCTGTTCACTCTATCTGCTCCACCTCACTGCTGTCATCATTCTGTTCACTCTATCTGCTTTACTCACTGCTGTCATCATTCTGTTCACTGTATCTGCTTTACTCCCTGCTGTCATCATTCTGTTCACTCTATCTGCTTTACTCACTGCTGTCATCATTCTGTTCATTCTATCTGCTTTACTCACTGCGGTCATCATTCTGTTCACTGTATCTGCTTTACTCCCTGCTGTCATCATTCTGTTCACTCTATCTGCTTTACACACTGCTGTCATCATTCTGCTCACTCTATCTGCTTTACTCGCTGCTGTCATCATTCTGTTCACTCTATCTGATTTACTCACAGCTGTCATCATTCTGTTCACTCTATTTGCTTTAATCTCTGCTGCCATCTTTCGGTTCACTCTATCTGCTATACTCGCTGTTGTCATCATTCTGTTTACTCTATCTGCTCCACCTCACTGCTGTCATCATTCTGCTCACTCTATCTGCTTACTCACTGCTGTCATCATTCTGTTCACGCTATCTGCTTTACTCGCTGCTGTCATCATTCTGTTAACTCTATCTGTTCCACCTCACTGCTGTCATCATTCTGCTCTCTATAGCTGCTTTACACACTGCTGTCATCATTCTGCTCACTCTACCTGCTTTTCTCGCTGCTGTCATCATTCTGTTCACTCTATCTGCTTTCCTCACTGCTGTCATCATTCTGTTCAATCTATCTTCTTTACTCGCTGCTGTCATCATTCTGTCTACTGTATCTGCTCCACCACACTGCTGTCATCACTCTGCTCTCTATTGCTGCTTTACACACTGCTGTCATCATTCTGCTCACTCTACCTGCTTTATTCACTGCTGTCATCATTCTGCTCTCTATAGCTGCTTTACACACTGCTGTCATCATTCTGCTCACTCTATCTGCTTTACTCGCTGCTGTCATCATTCTGTTCACTCTATCTGCTTTACTCACTGCTGTCATCATTCTGTTCACTCTATCTGCTCCACCTCACTGCTGTCACCATTCTGTTCACTCTATCTGCTTTACTCACTGCTGTCATCATTCTGTTCACTCTATCTGCTTTACTCCCTGCTGACGTCATTCTGTTAACTCTATCTGCTCCACCACTCTGCTGTCATCATTCTGCTCTCTATAGCTGCTTTACACACTGCTGTCATCATTCTGCTCACTCTACCTGCTTTTCTCGCTGCTGTCATCATTCTGTTCACTCTATCTGCTTTCCTCACTGCTGTCATCATTCTGTTCAATCTATCTTCTTTACTCGCTGCTGTCATCATTCTGTCTACTGTATCTGCTCCACCACACTGCTGTCATCACTCTGCTCTCTATTGCTGCTTTACACACTGCTGTCATCATTCTGCTCACTCTACCTGCTTTATTCACTTCTGTCATCATTCAGTTCACACTATCTGATTTAATCACTGCTGTCATCATTCTGTTCACTCTATTTGCTTTATTCACTGCTGTCATCATTCAGTTCACTCTATCTGCTTTAGTCACTGCTGTCATCATTCTGTTTACTCTATCTACTCCACCTCACTGCTGTCATCATTCTCTTCACTCTATTTGCTTTACTCACTGCTGTCATCATTCGGTTCACACTATCTGCGTTACCCACTGCTGTCATGATTCTGCTCACTCTATCTGCTTTACTCGCTGCTGTCATCATTCTGTTCACTCTATCTGCTTTACTCACTGCTGTCATCATTCTGTTCACTCTATCTGCTTTACTCACTGCTGTCATCATTCTGCTCACTCTCTCTGCTTTACTCACCGCTGACATCATTCTGTTGACTCCATCAGTTCACCTCACTGATGTCATCATTCTGTTCACTCTATCTGCCATACTCACTGCTGTCATCATTCTGTTCACTCTGTATGCTTTACTCACTGCTGTCATCATTCTCTTCACTCTATTTGCTTTACTCACTGCTGTCATCATTCGGTTCACTCTATCTGCATTACTCATTGCTGTCATCATTCTGTTCACTCTATCTGCTATACTCGCTGCTGTTATCATTCTGTTCACTCTATCTGCTGCACCTCACTGCTGTCACCATTCTGTTCACTCGAGCTGCTTTACTCACTGCTGTCATCATTCTGTTCACTCTAGCTGCTCCTCCTCACTGCTGTCATCATTCTGCTCACTCTATCTGCTTTACTCGCTGCTGTTATCATTCTGTTCACTCTATCTCATTGACTCACTGCTGTCATCATTCTGTTCACTCTATTTGCTTTACACACTGCTGTCATCATTCAGTTCACTCGATCTTCTTTAGTCACTGCTGTCATCATTCTGCTCACTCTATCTGCTTTACTCGCTGTTGTCATCATTCTGTTTACTCTATCTACTCAACCTCACTGCTGTCATCATTCTGCTCAATCTATCTGTTTACTCACTGCTGTCATCATTCTGTTCACGCTATCTGATTTACTCGCTGCTGTCATCATTCTGTTCACTCTATCTGCTTTACTCACTGCTGTCATCATTCTGCTCACTCTCTCTGCTTTACTCACCGCTGACATCATTCTGTTGACTCCATCAGTTCACCTTACTGATGTCATCATTCTGTTCACTCTATCTGCCATACTCACTGCTGTCATCATTCTGTTCACTCTGTATGCTTTACTCACTGCTGTCATCATTCTCTTCACTCAATTTGCTTTACTCACTGCTGTCATCATTCGGTTCACTCTATCTGCATTACTCATTGCTGTCATCATTCTGTTCACTCTATCTGCTATACTCGCTGCTGTTATCATTCTGTTCACTCTATCTGCTCCACCTCACTGCTGTCACCATTCTGTTCACTCGATCTGCTTTACTCACTGCTGTCATCATTCTGTTCACTCTAGCTGCTCTTCCTCACTGCTGTCATCATTCTGCTCACTCTATCTGCTTTACTCGCTGCTGTTATCATTCTGTTCACTCTATCTCATTGACTCACTGCTGTCATCATTCTGTTCACTCTATTTGCTTTACACACTGCTGTCATCATTCAGTTCACTCGATCTTCTTTAGTCACTGCTGTCATCATTCTGCTCACTCTATCTGCTTTACTCGCTGTTGTCATCATTCTGTTTACTCTATCTACTCCACCTCACTGCTGTCATCATTCTGCTCAATCTATCTGTTTACTCACTGCTCTCATCATTCTGTTCACGCTATCTGATTTACTCGCTGCTGTCATCATTCTGTTCACTCTATCTGCTTTACTCACTGCTGTCATCATCCTGTTCACTCTATCTGCTCCACCTCCCTGCTGTCATCATTCTGTGCACTCAATCTGCTTTACTCACTGCTGTCATCATTCTGTTCACCCGATTGGATTTTTACTCACTGCTGTAATCATTCTGCTCACTCTATCTGCTTTACTCACTGCTGTCATCACTCTGCTCACTCTACCTACTTTACTCACTGCTGTCATCATTCTGTTGAATCTATCTGCTTTACTCACTGCTGTCATCATTCTGCTCACTCTGTCTGCTTTACTCGCCGCTGACATCAGTTTGTTGACTCTATCTGCTTTACTCACCTCTGACATTATTCTGTTCACTCTTTCTGCTCTTCCTCACTGCTGTCAGCATTCTGTTTAGCCTATCTGTTCCCCTCACTGCTGTCATCATTCTGTTCACTCCATCTGCCTTACTCACTGCTGTCATCATTCTGTTCCCTCTATCTGCTTTACTCACTACTGTCATCATTCTGTTCACTCTGTCTGCTTTACTCACTGCTGCCATCATTCTGATCACTCAATCTGCTTTACTCACTGCTGTCATCATTCTGTTCACTCTATCTGTTCCACCTCACTGCTGTCATCATTCTGTTCACTCTATCTGCTTTACTCACTGCTGTTATCATTCTGTTCACTCTATCTGCTTTACTTACTGCTGTATTCGTTCTCTTCACTCTATCTGCTTTACTCACTGCTGTCATCATTCTGATCACTCTATCTGCTTTACTCACTGCTGTCCTCATTCTGTTCACTCTATCTGCATTAAACACTGCTGTCATCTTTCTGTTCACTCTATCTGCTCCACCTCACTGCTGTCACCATTCTGTTCACTCTATCTGCTTTACTCACTGCTGTCATCATTCTGTTCACTCTATCTGCTTTACACGCTGCTGTCATCATTCTGTTCACTCTACCTGCCCCACCTCACTGCTGTCACCATTCTGTTCGCTCTATCTGCTTTACACACTTCTTTCATCATTCTGCTCAATCTATCTGCTTTACTCGCTGCTGTCGTCATTCTGTTCACTCTATCTGATTTACTCACTGCTGTCATCATTCTGTTCACTCTATTTGCTTTCATCACTGCTGTCATCATTCAGTTCACTTTATCTGCTTTAGTCACTGCTGTCAGCTTTCTGCTCACTCTGTCTGCTTTACTCGCTGTTGTCATCATTCTGTTTACTCTCTCTACTCCACCTCACTGCTGTCATCATTCTGCTCACTCTACCTGCTTTACTCACTGCTGTCATCATTCTGTTCACGCTATCTGCTTTACTTGCTGCTGTCATCATTCTGTTCACATTATCTGCTCCACCTCACTGCTGTCATGATTCTGTTCACTCTATCTGCTTTACTCACTGCTGTCATCATTCTGTTCACTGTGTCTGCTTTACTCACTGCTGTCACCATTCTGTTCACTCTATCTGCTTTACTCACTGCTGTCATCATTCTGTTCATTATATCTGCTTTACTCACTGCTGTCATCATTCTGTTCACTCTATCTGCTTTACTCGCTGCTGTCATCTTTCTGCTCACTCTATCTGCTAAACTCGCTGTTGGCATCATTCTGTTTACTCTATCTACTCCACCTCACTGCTGTCATGATTCTGTTCACTCTACCTGCTGTACTCACTGCTGTCATCATTCTGTTCACTGTGTCTGCTTTACTCACTGCTGTCACCATTCTGTTCACTCTATCTGCTTTACTCACTGCTGTCATCATTCTGTTCATTATATCTGCTTTACTCACTGCTGTCATCATTCTGTTCACTCTATCTGCTTTACTCACTGCTGTCATCATTCTGTTCACTCTATCTGCTTTACTCACTGCTGTCATCATTCTGTTCACTCTATCTGCTTTACTCGCTGCTGTCATCTTTCTGCTCACTCTATCTGCTAAACTCGCTGTTGGCATCATTCTGTTTACTCTATCTACTCCACCTCACTGCTGTCATCATTCTGCTCACTCTATCTGCTTTACTCACTGCTGTCATCACTCTGCTCACTCTACCTACTTTACTCACTGCTGTCATCATTCTGTTCAGGCTATCTGCTTTACTCGCTGCTGTCATCATTCTGTTCACTCTATCTGCTCCACCTCACTTCTGTCACCATTCTGTTCACTCTATCTGCTTTACACACTGCTGTCATCATTCTGCTCACTCTATCTGCTTTACTCGCTGCTGTCATCATTCTGTTCACTCTATCTGATTTACTCACTGCTGTCATCATTCTGTTCACTCCATTTGCTTTAATCACTGCTGTCATCATTCAGTTCACTCTATCTGCTTTAGTCACAGCTGTCATCTTTCTGCGCACTCTATCTGCTAAACTCGCTGTTGGCATCATTCTGTTTACTCTATCTACTCCACCTCACTGCTGTCATCATTCTGCTCACTCTATCTGCTTTACTCACTGCTGTCATCATTCTGTTCATGCTATCTGCTTTACTAGCTGCTGTCATCATTCTGTTCACTCTATCTGTTCCACCTCACTGCTCTCATCATTCTGTTCACTCTATCTGCTCGACCACACTGCTGTCATCATTCTGCTCTCTATAGCTGCTTTGCACACTGCTGTCATCATTCTGCTCACTCTATCTGCTTTACTCGCTGCTGTCATCATTCTGTTCACTCTATCTGCTTTAAACTCTGCTGTCATCTTTCTGTTCACTCTATCTGCTCCACCTCACTGCTGTCACCACTCTGTTCACTTTATCTGCTTTACTCACAGCTGTCATCATTCTGTTCACTCTATCTGCTTTACTCGCTGCTGTCATCATTTTGTTCACTCTATCTGCTCCACCTCACTGCTGTCACCATTCTGTTCACTCTATCTGCTTTACACACTGCTGTCATCATTCTGCTCACTCTATCTGCTTTAGTCGCTGCTGTCATCATTCTGTTCACTCTATCTGCTTTACTCGCTGCTGTCATCATTATGTGCACCCTTTCTGCTTTACTCACTGCTGTCATCATTCTGTTCACTCTATCTGCTTTAGTCACAGCTGTCATCTTTCTGCTCACTCTATCTGCTAAACTCGCTGTTGGCATCATTCTGTTTACTCTATCTACTCCACCTCACTGCTGTCATCATTCTGCTCACTCTATCTGCTTTACTCACTGCTGTCATCACTCTGCTCACTCTATCTGCTCCATCTCACTGCTGCCGTCATTCTGTTCCACTTCCTGTAAATAACTAATAATTAAGTTACGTGAAAGAGGATAAAAATGGCTACACAGCATAAGTTAGAAATACACATCTGATCACCACATATTTTCAGCTGTGTCCATGTGAGTTCCTAATGCAAGCACCGCAAACCCCAAAAGTGACTTGGGGCTTTAGAAGTGATTCAATGAGAGTCACCATTTATCACATTCTTGCTTCTGTTATCTATAATATGAAATTTAATTTGTTAGTATGAAGCACGATTTGGGGCCACCAATAAACAGATGTGTATTGGTTACAATCTCAGAGATACACAGTTGGGTTACAACCTTATTATTTACGGTGTAGGAATGGAGGTTCCTATCAAAAATACTGAGTTCGACTCAGGCAATTAAAATAATGAACTTTAATTAAACCAAACGAGTTTAAACTGGAAACTGCTAGAACACATCAATAACAGGTCTACTCTCCTTGAGGGCTCCACGAGGACTGATCCTCTGGTCAGACGACTGACGTCATGACATCATCACGTTCTTCCCGCCATTGGGGCATCACGTGACTAACGGCATGATGTCATCACGTTGAAACCATGCTGTAAAGGTAACTAGACATTGTACAGTCAAACAGTGTAATTAAAGGCACAGGCACATGTTGTGCATGTAATATGTATGTTACTTTAAACCTATGGCCAGGGCGGCACTACTTTGTAGGGCATTGTGATACCATAGTACCACTCCTGGCCATAGGGGTATAAATAGTACTGTGGGTACTGATCTCCCCTCAGTTCCCGCCTGTTGGTATTAAGTAAAGACCTACGTTGAATCTTCCAAGCTGTCTCTTCATTATTGGATTAAGTATAGACACATACTTTACACTGGCGACGAGTAAGGTTCGAACTCACCAGTACACGGTGCAACAAAGGAACGGCAGCAGTACGGAGAGAGAAGGAGAGAGGCTTCTTACCAGCCGGCCTGCAGAGTCCTGCGTCGACCAAAGGAAACTGCCCAGCACTCCAGGTTCGGGAGGAGCAGCAGCAACAGAGAGAGAGAGAGAGGGTTCCAACAGAAGCTGCAGCAGCTGAGAGAAGAGGCTGAACGGGCGCTCCAGCCATGGGGCAAAAGTCCACCCAGGGCCAGGTAAACTGAAATCCTTCCCGGGTAACGGGAGCGGCAAGGGCCAGAACGGGCAGGCGATCTGGGGAACAAACAGAGCCACGAGGACTAGCAAGCCACGAGAGGGGAAGGTCGTTGTTAATAGCGGCGGTGGCAATAACGGGAGCTGCAAGGGCCAAAAATAACGACGCTGGAGAGAGGTCATTAGCAGCAGCAGGAGAAAAGGCGGGAAAACACCATCTAGTGGACAAAGGGGAAAAGTTTTTTCTCTTCAGCAGTTTACGATAAAAACATTTAAAAAACGCCATCTAGTGGACAAAGGCGGGAAAAGCTCTTCAGCAGTTTAAAATGTCTAAAGCAGGTTGGTTGTCAGAATTTGTTGAGGACACAGAAGAGTGGGATGCCTATGTCGAAAGGCATGAACTTTATTGCATAGTACACAAGGTGAAAGATGACGAAAATGCAGCAACCTTATTAAATTTTATGGGGGCAAAAACATACGGTCTGCTGAGGAATCTTCTTACTCCAGGAAAGCCAGCAGACAAAATGTATGCCCAAATTGTTGATACGTTAAGGGAACATTTAAACCCTAAGCCACCATTTATAGCGGAAAGGTACCGCTTCTACAGACGCGACCAAAGGAATGATGAGTCGCAGGCAGCCTATTTGGCTGAGCTCAGAAGGTTGTCCAAACATTGCCAGTTTGGAGCCTTTTTGGCGGATGCGATCAGAGACAGATTTGTCTGTGGCATGTTAAATGAGAGTACACGAAAATGGTTGCTAGCCAAGAAACAGCTCAGCCTAGATCCGGTGATTGAAATAGCATCGGACCATGAAGCAGCAGCACAGGGTGCTGCTCAAATGCGACAAAACACAACCTGCTATGACACCCATGCGGTGACATTTCACAAAGGTAAATGCTACCGTTGTGGCAAAACCACCCACGACCAAAGTAATTGTTGGTTTCATGATAAAATATGCCAGCAGTGTGGGAAAAAGGGGCATATAGCGAAAGTTTGTCGGTCGGGTATGAAACCCAATAGTGGGGGCAGTCCGAGCAGTACCAAGGCAAGGACAAAAATACATAAGATGTCTGACAGTAGCTCAGACGAGTCACAGGAAGGCACAAAAGCAGAGCCTAAAAGTCTGGGATGTCTCAAGTTATATGGTGTAGACAAAACGGAGGACCACAGCACAATGTGGGTTAAAATGAAGGTAGCAGGCATCAAAGTTAATATGGAGCTGGACACGGGTTCAGCCCTATCATTAATTAATGAACAAGATTATAACAGGCTGTTCAAATGCATTCCCTTAAAGGATACGGAAATTAAATTTAAAACATATACGGGACAAAAAGTTTACCCGAAGGGAAAAATGCAAGTAACAGTTAAATACAACGGCAGAAAAGTGCCAGGACTTTATTTATACGTCCTACCAAATGGTGGACCACCACTTTTGGGTAGGGAATGGATAAGAAAAATCAATTTCGACTGGAAGTCGATACACGAGTTAAAAGTAGAGACCACCAAGGATGATACAACCATTACAAGCAGGCTGTCGAAAATATTGGCAAAAATGCCAGAGGTGTTCCAACAAGGGCTGGGGACCTTAAAGGACATTAGAGCAGAAATAACTATTGCTCAAGACGCAAACCCCAAGTTTTGTAAGGCCAGACCGGTGCCTTACGCCATTCGGCCAGCTGTGGAAGCAGAACTGGATGCCTTAGAGAGTGCAGGTGTCCTTACAAAGATTGAGTGGAGTGAGTGGGCCACGCCCATCGTCCCAGTTATAAAGAAATCTGCAAATAACACACTGGGGGAACCAAAGAAGGTTCGCATTTGCGGGGATTTTAAGATAACTATTAACCCAGTCCTGCACACGGTACAGTATCCGCTGCCGCGGATAGAGGACATATTCGCATCGTTAGCTGGGGGTAGACACTTTACGAAGATTGACCTTTGTCAAGCTTATTTACAGATGGAGGTGGAACAGGACTCAAAAAAGCTCCTAACGATTAACACACACAAGGGATTGTACCAGTACAATCGCCTGGTATTTGGTGTGGCGTCCGCCCCGGCAATATGGCAGAGGACCATGGAACAGGTCTTACAGGGCATTCCAGGAACGCAATGCTACCTGGATGACATCCTGGTGACAGGACAAACGGATAACGACCACCTCGCTAACCTGGAGCGAGTACTTCTGCGGTTACAACAATACGGACTCAGGGCGAACAAGCAGAAATGTGAGTTTTTCCAGGAACGTATCTCATACTGTGGTCACATTATAGACAAGGAAGGCCTGCATAAGTCCCCGGAAAAGATCGAGGCAGTAGTGAAGGCCCCGCCCCCTGAGAATGTATCTCAGTCACGATCATTCTTAGGCCTTATAAACGATTACCATAAGTTCCTCCTGAACTTATCGTCCATTTTACATCCACTAAATTCATTGCTGCAAAGGGGAGTCTCCTGGAATTGGGACGAAGCGTGTGAGGCTGCTTTTAAAAAGGGTAAACAACTCATTACATCAAAGGAAGTGCTCGCACACTTTGACCCAAAAATGCCAATGAGGTTGGCATGTGACGCCTCCCCGTATGGTATAGGGGCAGTGTTGTCACACAAATTTCCCAATGGGACGGAGAGGCCAATAGCATTTGCCTCAAGGTCGTTAACTACAGCCGAAAGAAACTATGCGCAAATCGACAGGGAGGCCCTCAGTCTGGTGTGGGGTGTAAAAATATTCCGCCACTACCTACATGGGCAATGTTTCACACTACTGACGGATCATCAACCGTTGGTGTCGATATTTAATCCAACAAAAGGGGTGCCCCTGATGACGGCCCAAAGGCTACAGAGATGGTCACTGTTCTTAGGCGCACACCAGTACCTTATCGAATATAAGGGTATCAAACAGCATGGCAATGCGGATGGCCTGTCGCGGCTACCATTGCCTGCCGAGATCAAAGAGATAGTACAGGACCCTGTGGAAATATATCATACGGCTGTTATGGAACACTTGCCCATCACCAGCCAATGTATTGAGCGGGAAACACAGAACGACCCGACACTGGCAAGGGTTTATGAATTGAACGTGAAAGGCTGGCCGGCGCAGGGTGACGCATCATTGCCGGCGTTTTCGGCAAGGAAGGACCAGTTGTCCGTCTGCCGGGGCACATTGATGTGCGGAGCCAGGGTGGTGGTCCCTCAAAAATTACAACATAAAGTGTTGCGGGACTTACACGAAGGTCATCTGGGGGGTGTCAAAATGAAAAGCCTCGCCAGAGCCTACGTCTGGTGGCCCGGCATTGACAGGGACATCGAGGAAGTAGCAAAAGCGTGCCAAGAGTGCCAGATGGTACAGAACGTACCACCCCAAGCCCCACTACATCCATGGGAGTGGCCCTCAACGCCGTGGCAAAGGATCCACATGGACTTCGCTGGGCCCTTCCTGGATGCGATGTTCCTTATTGTAGTGGACGCCCACTCAAAATGGCCGGAGGTCATAAAGATGTCATCAACGACAGCCGAAAAGACGGTCGCAGTCTTAAGGACCATTTTTGCCCGAAACGGGGTGCCCGAGCAAGTCTGTTCAGACAATGGGCCACAATTTGTGGCAGAAGAATTTCAAGCATTCCTAAAAAGGAATGGAGTGCGACATTATACGTCCGCACCATATCATCTGTCTACAAATGGGCTGGCAGAGCGCTTTGTACAGACTTTTAAAAAGGCCATCAGGGTGATGGGGGAGGAAAGGTTGCCACTACAACACAAGGTGGACAATTTCCTATTCGCGTACCGTAATGCTGCACATACGGTGACCAACCAGGCCCCCGCCATCATGTTCTTTAATAGAAGGTTAAGGTCTCGACTTGAATTGCTCAGACCAAACATCCGGAGCGATGTGGAAAACCAAGTATTTCGTAGGGCTCCTGACAGACAGACACGGAGCTTCGAGGTGGGGCAGCAAGTGTTGGCCTGTGATTATAGAAATGAAAAGTGGTGGTCTGGTACGATAAAGGCCCGCCAGGGACCTTTGATGTACACAGTGGATACAGGGGACGGCATAATCAGACGACATGCTGATCAACTTGTGGAGTCCAGAAACCCAACTGATTCACTACCTCAAACGTCTCAGCACATTGCTACAGCGGAATCACGGCCCAGCTCGTCGTTACATAGGTCTCAGGATTGCGAGGAGTTCAGCACTCCAGTGATCTCCACGGCACAGGATGTGCCATCAGACACCGACGACTCCAGCGATGAAGTGGTGACGGAAGTACCGCCGCCTACACCAAGACCGACTAGAGAAAGACGTTATCCTAGTCGAGACAGGAGGCCTCCTCAGAGACTGAATCTATAACATGTTTCTTTTTATATATATATATAGGTAGACAACTCTGATGTAAATATGTTATGTATATTGTGTTACCAAATGTTATTAGCCCTAGTTATGGTGCATCTGTTGATTTAATTGCACGGGTACGTTTTAATTAAAAGGGGAGGAATGTTGTGTATGTAATATGTATGTTACTTTAAACCTATGGCCAGGGCGGCACTACTTTGTAGGGCGTAGTGATACCATAGTACCACTCCTGGCCATAGGGGTATAAATAGTTCCCGCCTGTTGGTATTAAGTAAAGACCTACGTTGAATCTTCCAAGCTGTCTCTTCATTATTGGATTAAGTATAGACACATACTTTACAGCACAGACAGTAACTACATTGCTGTTAAAGGAATTATGTACAACCGCTCTGAGTCCTTTGGTGGCTCTGCCACAACAGTCTATTTCTTATAAAAAAGTTTCAATAACATAAAGGAAAAAGGAACACACACAGAAGGGTTTGAGAATACCATTCTGGCCAGGCATTGTGATGCATTGGTCAATGGCCTGCACTTACATTTCTGGTGCTGGCACCAAGGTTTGATAAAACATGCGCAGTGATGCAGTAAAAGACACTGCCACCAATTTGCGGTCACTATCGTCAGAACTATAAGAGCTGTACAAAAAGAATATTACAGCTCTTGAAAGGGCAACCAAAATGATTGAGGGGATGGAGGGAATTGGATTGTGACGAACAATTACGTGAATTGGACATGTTCTCACTGGAAAAGAGAAGGTTGAGAGGTGATATGATTACTGTTCAACCAGAGGAATCGCCTGTGTTTGAAGGAGAGTAAATTCAAATTTGTTTTTTTATTCTTTCCTGGGATGTGGGCGTCGCTGGCACGACCAGTATTTATTACCCATCCCTAGTTGCCCTTGAGAAGGTGGTGGTGAGCCGCCTTCTTGAACCGCTGCAGTCCGTGTGGTGAAGGTACTCCCACAGTGCTGTTAGGGAGGGATTTCCAGGATTCTGACCCAGCGACAATGAAGGATCGGCGATATGCTTCTAAGTCAGGATGGTGTGTGACTTGAGGGGAACTTGGAGGTCGTGGTGTTCCCATGGGCCTGCTGCCCTTGTCCTTCTAGGTGGTAGAGGTTGCGGGTTTGGGGGGTGCTGCCGAAGAAGCCTTGGTGAGATGATACAAAAGTGCATCTTGTAGATGGTACACACTGCAGCCAAGTTGCACTGGTGGTGGAGGGAGTGAATGTTTAAGGTGGTGGATGGGGTACCAATCAAGTGGGCTGCTTTGTCCTGGACAATATCGAGCTTCTTGAGGAATTATTTCAGTTAACGAGTGGTCAATCTATGGAACAGGCTCCCTAGAGAGAAAGCAGATAGTGTTGATTCATTCAAATGCAAATTAGATACATTTTATTGAAATATAATATTTTGGGATATAGTATAGGAGCAATTTGAGACATGTCATATAGTAGGTGTAGCATGATTGGAGAAACAGGTAACTTTGGACGTTTGGGGGTTTTCCTTGCCTTATGTCTGGGTCTATTGTAGACTAACTGATTGCCAAGATTAGTCAACAACTCCATTATTGTATCATGCGTCTACCAGGATGGTAAAAGGTGAACTAGATGGACCTTGTGCTTTCTTTGGCAATTCTTATGTTCCTAAATTGCTACATTGGTGCATCTCTTAGTTCCCTCATACACTGGACGGAATTTGGTTGGGGAATCAGAATCCACTTTTGCAATGCTGTAGAGTTGTGGATTTGATCCTCATTACCAGTAGTTTTGACATTTATCAGGTCACATCAAAAATTTCTCATCGCCTTGCATGCCCCACTAGATATAGGTAAGAGTCTGTAAAAAGTAAGATTGCGGGTAGAAATTAATCTGGCCTGTTTTAGGGCATGCCCCAACAGAGAGGCCCGAGGCCGGCCCGAAATTTTCCAGACAAACTGCCTGTCGTGTCCCTCTCCAAGATTGAATTTTGGGCCTCTTCCCTCACCGGCCCTCAGATGAGTCGCAGGAGAGAGGTTGGAGCGGGCGCTAGAACTGTGGCATCAGCGGAGTACTCCTGCTCTTCCTGGATCCATAGAAAGTTTGTTCAAAAACTTAAAAATAAACCTATGTATAGTTGGCAGCCATGGGGGCCGCTGAAGAATCCTGAGCGGGACAGGCCCAACACCAATCCCACGCATCCGCGCCCAGGATGCCTAAAAATGGGTTGCACAAATTTAGCAGTAGGAACGATACCTGCACATATTGGGTGCAGGTCATCCTGCTGCCAAATTAACAAGCTTTGCGCCGGTTTACTGCCCAAAAAAACAGGTGCAACACTTACCAATTTCTACCCCTGCAAATCTTACATTGTTAACTACAGGTAGCTTGCATTTGGGTTTGTGGGGATTGAAATTGGAAATTAAAAGTGCAACATTCAAAAAGCCAAGAATGGCTGAAGATTACAGCAGGAGGCGAGAGACTAGCTGATGAGTAGGAAAGTGTCTGGCTCAGTAAGTTGACTGTCAGGTAGCCATACTGGATGGCTTATGAGTGATTTGTGGTACTTTTATAGAATGTTTTCAAGTGGAGGACCTCACAGAGGCAGCCAAATAAGGGAGCAGGGCATTGTAAGGGAGGCAGAAAAGCAATGATGCTGACCTACAAAAGCTCCTGGATGGGATGCAGCAGGGGGCAGAAAGACAGTTGGGTTTTCATGGGAGGAAGCTGCAAAATATGTGCCTTGCATATCATCTGGAGTGTGGTGGCAGTGATGCTGAGTGACATCTCCCTCACCATCAGAACTACAGACCGGTGCTGGAAAAACTTCAATGACCTGATAAGGGCAGGCAAGAAAGCCCTGGTTCTGTCTCTTTTGGGAATGCACTGGGAATTGCTATTTGCATTGGGCTGCCTGCCTGTGAGCTTGCACCCAGTGGCTGACAGCATGGAGAAGTCGTGCTTCAACTTGTGTCAGGGCTTCACGCAGAGGATGGAGACTATGGAGATGACAGTCTGCTCAATAAGATTACTGGTGGCTTCATGGCTCTCATTTTAGGCCTGCTCTGTCTCTGTGCCTGGGTTCCTGACAGAAGTCAAGAACCAGTTCTGGAGAGGACATCCCTTGTCACCAAGCAGCCAGCCTGTGACCTGATGGCTGGAATAGAAGTGAGACATCGGGACAATCCAATTTCTAGGCCCTGATATCGACTAATGCTGTCATGAAAAGTGTGATGAAATATTCATCATCATCACTGCCTGTGACTGAGATCGGTTTCAGTGCCATTTCCCTTCCCCCAGACCTCATTGTATTGTGTACTGGAATGTGCTGTATTGTATACTGGAATGTGCTGGAATGTGCTGTGTGTAGGGCTCCGCCCATACCTGGCCCCATTTGTAGGCTGGCTCAGTCTGGCCTCAGCCTCCAGAAGGAAGACATCTCTCTCGCTTACGTGTTACATTCTAAGTTAATAAAAGCCTTGTTTTGTTCTGCTAACTTCGAGTCTCGGAATTATTGAGGCACATCAATTTTATTAACCTATTTTTCAACACTATGGATCAACTCCTGAAACCCGAACGTTTGGATTTGGATCAACATGCTCCGGACGCATCAGCATGCTTCGGACACTGGTTTGAGTGTATGGAATTCTTCCTGGACAATTCCGCAGCCGTCAAAGACGCTACGGACGCTGCGAGGATGAGACTCGGAATTCTGCGGAATTGGGTAAGCCACCGGGTTTACCCCCTCATCCAAGATGCCGAGACATACCTGGCCGCCTGCGACATCTTAAAGGCGCATTACCAGCAGCCTACGAATGAGGTGTATGCTAGGCACCTGCTCGCTACCCGCGCACAGCGACCTGGGGAATCGGTGGAGGAGTTCCTAAGCACCCTGAAAATGCTTGGCAAAGACTGCAAGTGCCGAGATGTAAAAGACGCAGTGTACACTGATGAGCTTGTTCGCGATGCCTTCATCACAGGCCTCAGCTCCACTTACATCCGGCAAAGACTGCTGGAAAAAACGGGGTTGGACCTGAAACAGGCTGCGGACACCGCGCGATCCCTGGATGTGGCCCAGAGAAACTCGGACGCCTACTCTTCAGCCCGCGCCGTCCACGCCGCCACGTGTGCACCGAGGGCGCCGCCATCTTGGAAGGCATCTTCCCCGCCCGACAGCCCGACACCGGCTGGGCCCCGCTCTCCCCCCAGAAGCCCTACGACAGCCGCGACGTGTCAGGGACCCAACTGCTACTTCTGCGGGCAGCCAAAGCACACCAGAAACCTGTGCCCGGCGAAAGGCACCACCTGCTTTAAGTGCGGTAAGAAGGGGCACTTCGGGAAGGTGTGCAGAGGGAACCCCGCCGGAAAACCAACCGCCGGAAAACCCGCCACCGCCGCGTGTGCGCCGTGGGAGCGGCCATCTTGGACGCCATCTTGCCCGACCTCGTGGGGTCCGCCATCTTGTGAGCAGACAGCGTGGACGCCATCTTGTATCGATCAGGGCCCTACAGTGGCATCGGTCACAGTGGACCAGACCAGGCCGCACCCGCTATCCAGATCAATGGTGGACATCGAGGTAAACGGGTGCCGGGTTAAATGCTTAATTGACAGTGGAAGCACGGAGAGCTTTATCCACCCAGAACTGGCACAACAACTCTCCCTAAAGGTGGTCCCTACTCAGGGTACCATCTCTATGGCTGACAAAACCCAGACATCGACCATTCTGGGTTACTGCACGGTACAATTGTGCGTTAACGGAACTGTATATGATAATTTTAAAGTATTAATCATGACGAACCTATGTGCGAGCGTCATCTTGGGCCTGGATTTCCAGTGCAACCACCAAAGCATCACGCTCAAGTACGGTGGGTCCCAGCCGCCCCTCACAGTGTGTGGTCTGGCTACCCTGAAGGTAAAGCCGCCTTCGCTATTCGCGAACCTTACCCCTAACTGCCGACCAATAGCGACCAAAAGCAGGAGGTACAGCTGGGAGGACAGGCGGTTTATCGCGACCGAGGTAGACAGGCTCCTGAAAGAGCGCATTATTGAATGCAGCAATAGCCCGTGGCGCGCCCAAGTGGTAGTGGTAAGGGGTAGCGAGAAGAAACGTATGGTGATCGACTATAGTCAAACGATCAACAGGTACACCCTACTAGACGCCTACCCGCTACCCCGCATATCAGAAATGGTGAACCAAATCGCCCAATACCGGGTGTTCTCCACCATCGACCTCAAGTCAGCGTACCACCAGCTCCCTATCAGACCAGAGGACCGCCCGTACACCGCCTTCGAGGCGAACGGACGCCTCTACCAATTCCTCAGAGTCCCCTTTGGGGTGACGAATGGGGTCTCGGTCTTCCAGAGGGAGATGGACCGCATGGTCGATGACCACCACTTGCAGGCAACCTTCCCCTACCTCGACAACGTCACCATCTGCGGCCACAATCAGCAGGATCACGACTCGAACCTCGAGAGGTTCCTGGAAACCGCACAAAAACTCAACCTCACCTACAACGAGGACAAGTGCGTTTACAACACCACGCGCCTCTGCGTACTAGGCAGCGTGGTGGAGAATGGGGAAATCGGGCCAGACCCCGACCGATTGCGCCCCCTACGGGAGCTGCCCCTGCCCAACACTCCCAAAGCCCTGAAAAGGTGCCTGGGGTTATTTTCTTATTATTCCCAATGGGTCCCCAACTACTCCGACAAAGCCCGCCCCCTCTTGAAAGCATCCTCTTTTCCGCTCTCTGCTGAGGCCCACGCCGCCTTCAAAAGCATTAAGCAGGATATTGAGCGGGCCACGCTACAGGCAGTGGACTAGAACACTCCATTTCAAGTGGAAAGTGATGCGTCTGACTTCGCCTTGGCGGCCACCCTCAACCAGGCGGGACGGCCCGTAGCTTTCTTCTCGAGGACCCTCCAAGGGCCCGAGATCAGACACTCCTCCGTGGAAAAGGAGGCCCAAGCCATCGTGGAGGCAGTGCGCCACTGGCGCCACTACCTAGCCGGCAAACGCTTCACCCTACTTACCGACCAGCGGTCGGTAGCGTTTATGTTCAATAATAAACAGAGGGGGAAGATTAAAAATGATAAGATTCTTAGGTGGCGGATCGAGCTCTCCACCTTCGAGTACGACATCATTTACCGGCCAGGGGCCCTTAACGAATCCCCTGACGCCCTCTCACGAGGGATGTGTGCCAGCGCCACCGGGGATCAGCTACAGACCCTCCACAACGACCTCTGCCACCCAGGGGTCACGCGGCTGTTCCACTTCATAAAGTCCCGTAACTTACCCTACTCGATTGAGGAAGTTCGGTCCCTGACCAGGAACTGCCGCATTTGCACTGAGTGCAAGCCTCGGTTCTACCGCCCAGATAGAGCCCACTTAATCAAAGCTACACGGCCCTTTGAGCGGCTCAGCTTAGATTTCAAGGGCCCCCTCCCATCCGTCGACCGCAATGTTTACTTCCTGAACATTGTGGACGAATACTCCCGGTTCCCATTCGCCTTCCCCTGCCCAGACATGACAAGCGCCACGGTCATTAAATGCCTCAACAGCCTGTTCTGCCTGTTCGGTATGCCGAGCTACATCCATGCGGATAGGGGGGGTGTCCTTCATGACTGAAGAGCTACGCCAGTACATGCTGTCCAGGGGGATCGCCACGAGCCGTACCACCAGCTACAACCCCCGGGGTAACGGCCAAGTGGAGCGAGAGAACGGGACAGTATGGAAAGCAGTCACTCTAGCTCTAAGGACCAAGGGCCTCCCTATCTCCCGCTGGCAGGAAGTCCTCTCGGATGTGCTCCATTCGATACGGTCGCTATTGTGTACGGCCACTAATGCCACGCCTCATGAACGAATGTTTGTCTTTCCCCGGAAATCCACCTCAGGCGTATCCATGCCGTCATGGCTCTCCACCCCAGGTCTGGTACTCGTGCGAAGGCATGTGAGGGGCCACAAGACGGACCCTCTCGTGGAGCCAGTACACCTACTCCACGCCAACCCCCAATACACATATGTCCGGCATGCCGACGGAAGGGAGGACACCGTGTCCATAAAAGACGTCGCCCCAGCCGGCATCGACAACAACCACGGCAATAGCGGCAACGACGATCACAGCAACTCTTACCCACCCACTACTCTTTCATCACCCCCGGAAGAACACCGACCAATGGCACCCCCACCAACTACCCCTTCAACAACCCTGGCGGCACCCCCGGCAGAGACCCAGGAGGCTACCGGGGACACCCAGCCGACACCCGCGGCACTGCAACAGCCACGTCGGTCGCAGAGGACTATCAAACCCCCGAACAGACTAAATCTATAGAAGGGGTGAATGTGATGAAATATTCATCATCATCACTGCCTGTGACTGAGATCGGTTTCAGTGCCATTTCCCTTCCCCCAGACCTCATTGTATTGTGTACTGGAATGTGCTGTATTGTATACTGGAATGTGCTGGAATGTGCTGTGTGTAGGGCTCCGCCCATACCTGGCCCCGTTTGTAGGCTGGCTCAGTCTGGCCTCAGCCTCCAGAAGGAAGACACCTCTCTCGCTTACGTGTTACGTTCTAAGTTAATAAAAGCCTTGTTTTGTTCTGCTAACTTCGAGTCTCGGAATTATTGAGGCACATCAAAAAGGGTGCATTAGAAAGCGGTCTCATCAGAGAGCAAAAGTTGTGATAATGTAGGAATTAACGAATTCCTACGAATAACGGAGACCAACACAAGAGAACAATTAAACAGGTCTTTACTCAACGGAGATGTCACGAGGACTGCCTGGGCAGCCCCGTGGTTTGCGACGTGACATCATTGCATTTACCCGCATTTTCCCGCGCTCTTAAAGGGGCCACGCCCCTTACATGCAAACTCTATATGCAAAACACAGTAATGCCTAACACAATGGTACAGGTTTAGGCTGGTGTTAGAACATCATTAAAGAGAATTATATACAGTTAGCCAGAGTCATTCAGTGGTTCTGCCACATGCGCCCCCCTCAGAATTCGCTTTAACAGACAAAGTCAAACGGTGAGGGGGCCTGACGAGCCTGTCAGAACGACTCCTGTACTCTCGAGGCAGAGGCTGCTGGTCGGCTGGCGGTCTGGCGGGCGGTCGCACTCGGTCTGCCATAACGACGATGGGTGGCCGACCCCATCTCGGCGGTTGTGCTGTCTCGACAGGGCGGTCGAGGTCTAAATGTGCTGGCTTTAAGCGGTCGACCGAAATGTGGTCCGGTTTACCACCAACATCTACCGTGAAGGTTTTGTCCCCTGCTTCCAACACGCGGAAGGGACCGGTATATGGGGCCTTGAGCAGATCCCTATGTGCATCATGGCGAATAAAAACGTATTCAGCCTTGTGAAGCTCCGTGGGAACGTGTGACCGCTGCAGCCCGTGGTACGAAGTGGGCACCGGTGCGAAACATCTGGCCGCCTCTTGGTGACTAGCAAGCTGGGCAGACGCGGACCATGGCTCCATCGATGTTGGTAGGAAGTCCCCCGGGACTCGCAGCGGCTGACCATACACAAGCTCCGTTGATGAAGAGTGATGGTCTTCTTTGGGGGCCGTGAGAAGGCCCAGCAGGACCCACGGTAGCTTGTCTGCCCATCCAGCAGCCTGGAGGCTGGCCCTCAGGGCGGCTTTCATTGACCGGTGGAAGCGTTCGCAGAGGCCATTCGCCTGTGGGTGGTAGGCTGTGGTGCGGTGTAATTTGACACTGAGTCCTTGGGCCACTGCATTCCAGAGTTCGGAGGAAAACTGCGGTCCCCTGTCTGATGAAATATCAGCAGGCACTCCGAAACGGGCGATCCAGGAGGAAATGAGCGCCCTGGCCATGTCCGCCGAAGTAGTGGATGACAGGGGGACCGCCTCCAGCCATCTGGTGGTGCGGTCAACCATGGTCAGGATATGTGAAAAACCATGGGAGGGTGGGAGTGGTCCTACCAGGTCCACGTTGACATGGTCAAAACGTCGCTCCGGAACTGTGAAGGTAGCCAACGGAGCTTTGATGTGGCGCTGTACCTTGGCCTTTTGGCAGACCACACAGGTGTTGGCCCAGTCGCGGACATCTTTATGCATGCCACGCCATACAAATTTCGCTGACATCAGTTTCTGAGAGGCCTTCATTCCTGGGTGTGACAACCCATGTACAGCGTCGAACACTTTGCGGCGCCAGACGACCGGCACGACAGGACGAGGATCCTGTACGGAGACGTCACACAACAGCGTGGTACCTGTCGAATGGAACTTGACGTCGGCCAACTGGAGGCCAGTGATGGCCGTTCTGTAAGCTTGGACTTCCGGGTCTGAGGCTTGGTCCGCTGCCATGAGGGCGTAGTCGATGCCCAAATGAACCGTATTGATGATCGCGCGGGAGAGGCAGTCTGCCACCAGGTTGTCCTTACCGGCCACGTGCTGTATATTCGTGGTGAATTCAGATATGTAGGTCAGTTGACGCTGCTGTCGGGCGGACCACGGTTCGGCGGTCTTGGCCATTGCAAAGGTTAGCAGCTTATGGTCCACAAAGACGGTGAAAGGACGTCCTTCCAGTAGGAACCGAAAATGGCGGATGGCCATAAACAGGGCGAGCAACTCCCGGTCGAACGTGCTGTATGCTCTCTCGTTCTGCCATAGTTGATGGCTGAAGAATGCCAACGGCTGCCACGTCCCATTCACCCACTGCTGTTGCACGGCACCGACTGCGTAGTCCAACGCGTCGGTAGTGAGGGCGATGGTGGCTCCTGGCAGCGGGTGCGCCAGCATAGTCGCGTTGGCTAAGGCGCTTTTGGTGTCGGCGAACGCTCGAGCCATGTCATCCGTCCAGTCTACCGGGTTCTTGCCAGTCTTGCCCTTGAGGGCCTCATACAGGGGCTGCATGAGGCACGAAACGGTGGGAAAGTTTACCATGCCTAGGAATTCTTGCAGGGCCTTTACATTCTGCGGGCATGGAAAGGATGTCACCGCCTCTACTTTCGAAGGTAAAGGAACCGCTCCCTCTGAGGTGATGCGATGCCCCAGGAAGTCAATTTGGTGCAGGCCAAACTGACACTTGGCCGGGTTGATAATCAGGCCGTGTTGGCTGAGGCGTCGAAAAAGGGTGCATAAGTGACAGGTATGTTCTTCCTTAGTAGGACTGGCAATTAGAATATCATCTAGGTAGAAGAAGAGGAACTTGAGGTCCCGCAGCACGGAGGCCATCAGGCGTTGGAAAGCCTGGGCGGCGTTCTTTAACCCAAACGGCATTCATAAAAATGCGAAGAGGCCGAATGGGGTGATGACTGCGGTCTTCTGGACGTCTTGTGGATGAACTGGGACCTGGTGGTAGCCCCAGACGAGGTCGACTTTTGAAAACACGGTGTTCCCTGCCAAATGGGCAGAGAAATCCTGAATGTGGGGGATCGGGTACCGATCAGGAGTGGTGGCGTTGTTTAGGCGTCGATAGTCGCTGCATGGCCGCCATCCGCCGCCAGGCTTTGGGACGATATGGAGGGGTGAAGACCAGGGACTATTTGACCGGCGAAAAATCCCTAACCGTTCCATGGTTGTGAACTCCGCCTTTGCGACCGCCAGCTTGCCAGGTTCCAGGCGCCGGGCCCACGCATAGACCGGGGGGCTGTTGGTGGTGATGTGATGTTCCACACCATGTTTCGTGGCTGTGGAGGAGAATGTGGGTCTTGTCAGGTCGGGGAATTCGCCGAGCAGGCGAGCAAACTCATCAGGAGTCGGGAACGCACAGGAGACGGTGCGCGACATAGTGTTACTGCGGTAACACGGAAGAGAATTAAAAGTTGCTGCGTTCATCAGCTGCCGGTTCCTAATGTTATGTCCGTGTAATAATAAGAAAAGGACTGCAGAGAACGATCAACAGGTGTTAACTCAACGTGGTTCAAACAGCAACTGACTGTACAGATCACTACTCAGGGTTTATATACAGGTGTGGTCACTGCCGGTACTACAGGATACAGGAGCTGCAAAAAGTAGTTCTCCCCCTTAAAGGTACATACATTACAATTCCTCCCCTTTTAGATTAACAGTACCATAACACTCATTTAACAATTAAATATCAAACTAATTACAATTAACACTTTTAACATGCTACATTAACTGAAAATAGTCTATTTATAAATTCAGTCTTGGGGAGGCTTCCTGATTCTTTCTGGATAACGCCTTTCCCGAGTGTCTCACTCTTGGTGCGGAGGCGATTCTAGCACCCTGTCGTCAGTTGATTCATCAGCTTCCAATGCTATTGTTTCTGAGGTAGATGCGACCTGTACGTCGGGTTCCTCACCAGGTACGTATGGCCGAGACATGGGGTTGACTCGTTCCTGTGACTCTAGGATCTGGTCAGCATGGCGTCTCACAATGTTCTCCCCAACATCCACTGTGTACATTAATGGCCCCTGCTGTGTGCATATCGTTCCTGGTTGCCATATTTCTGTTCGGTAGTCGCGGGCCAAGACTGGTTGCCTTACATTGAAGCTCCTTGTCGGCTTCTCATTGATGTGTTGGAATTGCTTACTCTCAACATCTCTTCGTACATTTGGTCTGAGCAAATCACAGAATCACAGAATCACAGAAACCCCACAGTGCAGATAGAGGCCATTTCAGCCCATCGAGCCTGCACCGACACATATCCCGCCTGATCCCCATAACCCCTACACCAACACACATCCCACCCCCGTAACCCCACGTATTTAATCCCCCTAACACTAAGGGTCAATTTATCATAGCCAATCAACCTAACCCGCACATCTTTGGACTGTGGGAGGAAACCGGAGCACCCGGAGAAAACCCACGCAAACACGGGGAGAATGTGCAAACTCCACACAGACAGTCGCCCGAGGCCAGATTCGAACCCGGGTCCCTGGCGCTGTGAGGCAACAGTGCTAACCACTATGCCACCGTGCAAATCCAGACAAGATCTCAACCTTCGGTTAAAGAACATCATGGCCGGGGCCTGGTTGGTGACTGCATGTGTCGCATTTCTGTAGGCTAACAGGAAATTGTCCACCTTATGCTGCAGTGGAATGTCGTCATCGCACATGGCCTTTACTGCTTTTTTAAAGGTTTGTACGAACCTCTCAGCCAATCCATTTGTGGCTGGATGATACGGGGCGGATGTGTAATGCCTTACCCCATTCCTTCTCATAAATTTTTGAAACTCTTCGGACACAAACTGTGGTCCGTTATCAGAGCAAGTCTGCTCTGGCAAGCCGTTCCTGGCAAAAATGGTCCGTAGGACTGCAATAGTTTTCTCTGTGGTGGTGGAGGACATATTGATCACTTCAGGCCATTTCGAGTGCGCATCCATGGCTATTAAAAACATTGGCCTAGAAATTCAGTCGCGTTTGCGCCCACTTATTGGCTAAAGAGTGGTTTGCGCCGGAAGTTTTTTAGTGCCCGAAATTCAGTTGGTCCCTAAAATCGGCATTAGCCGGTAGCGCTGCGCCGGCACCGATGACGTCATCGGTGTGCGCAGTGCCCCGGTTCCAACGCGATTCCGTGCCGGCGGCCAAATTCAGTTGCGGCCGCCTCGCCTGTAGCGGCCGCAAACAGCGTTTGAAAAACGGGGCCTTGCAGCTCCGAGAGGCCGGCGCATAAAGGTGGAGGGGCGGCCGGCCGCTTTCCCGGCGGCCGCCTGGCCGCACCTCCCTCCCCGGACTCCTGCACCACCCCCCCGCGGCATTGGTGTCTGACTCCCGCGAGCCCAGCACTTCTCCGTGGTGCCGGGCTCATTTGCCGGGGGAATCCAGCGGCGATCTCACGGCTGCAGGCAGCTCCTCCTTAAGAGAAGGAGGAGGCCTGCAGTACCCCAGCCTGCCGCACCGCATCGGGTGCCGCAGCGGCAGCTGGACGCCTGAAATTGACTTTCATCGCCCCAAGCGAGGCGGCCAAACCCTGCAATAGCGCCCGCCTCCGTCTTGGGGCGTCGCAACTGAATTTCAGGCGGGCACTACGGGAATCCGGGCGAGCGCTAAATTTCGGGCGCTAAAGACCTGGCGCGGAGATAGCGAATTTCTAGGCCATTGAGTCCATGAATGGACCAGCAAAATCACTATGCACCCGTTGCCATGGAGATGAGGGCCACTCCCATGGGTGTAGAGGGGCATGTGGTTGTGCATTTTGGACCTTCTGGCATCCTGAGCAGCTCTTTGTCAGGTCCTCAATTTGCTGATCGATCCCCGGCCACCACACATAAGCCCTAGCAAGTCTTTTCATTTTCACCCCTCCCAGATGACCTTCGTGAAGCTCATTGAGCACTCTCTCCCTTAACTTGGGTGGAATTACCACTCGGGATCCACACATCAAGGTCCCCTGGCATACTGAAAGCTGTTCTCTTCTGGATGAGAATGCTGGCAACAGTGAGTCGCCATGTGCTGGCCATCCCTTCACCGTAAAATCATATACCCGAGACAGTGTCGGGTCATTTCGGGTCTCCTTCTCTTTACCAGCGTGAGTTACTGGCAAGCATTCAATTATAGTCGAATGAAATATTTAGACAGGATCCACTGCTGGTGCTTCCTCCGCAGTAGGCAGTGGCAGGCGTGATAGCCCATCAGCGTTTCCATGCTGTTTTGTGCCCTTATACTCGATTTCATATTGGTGCGCCCCTAGAAAAAGGGACCATCTTTGTAGCCATTGTGCAGTCATCACCGGAACGCCCTTCTTTGGATTAAAGATGGAGACAAGTGGTTGGTGGTCAGTCAGCAAGGTGAACTTCTGCCCGTGCAGATAGTGATTGAACTTTTTCACTCCCCACACTAGGCTGAGGGCCTCCCTGTCAATCTGGGCGTAGTTGCACTCGGCTGAGGTTAGTGACCGAGACGCAAAGGCTACTGGCCTCTCCGAGCCGTCCGGGAATTTGTGCGACAGCACCGCTCCAATGCCATAGGGTGATGCATCACACGCCAACCGAATTGATAGTGCTGGGTTGAAATGAGCCAACACCTCTTTTGATCTGATCAATGCTTTGCACTTCTGGAAAGCTTGTTTACATTCGCCACTCCACTTCCATGGTACCCCCGTTTGCAGTGGGGTGTTCAGTGGGTTTAGTACGGTAGACAAATTCAGCAAGAACTTATGTAGTAGTTCACCAGCCCGAGGAACGACCTCAGTTGTGACACATTTTCTGGTGCTGGAGCCTTGACTACTGCCTCAATCTTTTCAGGGGACTTATGTAAACCCTCTTTATCAATAACGTGGCCACAATACGAGACTTGCTTCTGCAAAAACTCGCATTTGTGGCGATTAGCTTGGAGCCCATATTCCTTCAATCTAGTGAGCACCTGCTCCAGGTTGGCGAGGTGATCACTGTCATTTTCACCCGTGACCAGGATGTCGTCCAAATAACACTGGGTCCCTGGAATCCCTTGCAGGATTTGTTCCATTGCCCTTTGCCAAATAGCCGGAGCTGATGCTACCCCGAACACCAGCCGCTTGTATTGGTCGAGACGTTTATGAGTGTTGATCGTGAGGTACTGTTTCGAGGCTTCTTCTACCTCCATTTGCAGGTACGCCTGGGCCAGATCAATCTTAGTGAAACGTTTCCCTCCAGATAGCGAGGCGAAAATATCTTCAATCCGCGGAAGCGGATATTGTACAGTGTGAAGGACTGGGTTCACTGTCACCTTAAAGTCCCCACAGATGCGAACATTCTTTGGTTCCCCAGGCGTATTACTCAACGACCTCTTCATTACAGGAACGATGGGTGTAGCCCACTCGCTCCAGTCCGCTTTGGACAGTACTCCTGAATGTTCCAAACCTTCCAGCTCTGCTTCGACGGCTGGGCGGATCGCATAAGGTACCGGTCTGGCCTTAAAAAACTTTGGGCTTGTATTTTCCTCTCTTTTGATCATCACTGTTATGCCTTTTAGTGTTCTGAGTCCCTGCTGGAACACTTCTTGTGCGTCAGTTGCCATTTTTGACAGTCGTCCAGGTGTGACGTCGTCATCCTTTTTGGCATCTACAGTCAGTGCTTGTATGGAATGCCAATCTAGCTGTATCTTCCGGATCCATTCACGTCCTAGTAGTGGTGGTCCTCCATCTGGCAATACATATAGGTCCATTTTTGGTGTTTCCTTGCCGTTATATATAACGTTCACCCTTATTTTTCCTTTGGGGTAGACTTTTTGCCCCGTGTACGTCTTCAAGACAATCTTTGTATCTCTCAAGGGTATATGTGAGAATAGCCGCTTGTAGTCCCTTCGGTTTATGACTGTTAGGGCTGATCCTGTGTCCAATTCCATTTTCACTTGGACTCCTGCTATCTTGAGCGTGACCCAGATAGTTTGGTGATCCTCCGTTTTGATCACATTATGTAGTTTCAGACAACCCAGCTCCTTGCTTCTGGAGTCTGTATCACTCTTCTGTTCGTCTGAACTACTCTCCGTCACCTTATGTACCTTCTTGTACTTCTCCTATGGAGATTTCTTGCTGCTGGTTTTCTTTCCCGACCTGCAGACTCTTGCTATGTGTCCTACTTTTCCACACTGTCTGCACACTTTGTCCTTGAACCAGCAATCCTTATGGTCGTGTGTTGTTCTGCCGCAGCGATAGCACTTCACTGTTCCGTATGACATTTCATTTGTGCCATATTCTTGCGGTCTCCGTTGTATCTCTGCAGCGCCCCGTGCTGCTGCTTCGTGTGATACTGCAATGCTGAAAGCCTTGTCCAGCGTAAGATCCTTTTCTGATAGAAGCCGTTTCTGGGTTCCTTCACTTTGAAGCCCACACACAAACTTGTCCCTTAAAGTATCTGCTAGTCCCGTTCCAAACTGGCAGTGTTTCGATAGCTTGCGCAGTTCTGTTAAATACTCAGCATTACTTTCATCTTTATGCTGGTTCCTTTTGTGAAACTTAAATCTTTCTGCTATCAGCAGCGGGGTGGGGTTTAAGTGGTGCTGTAGGATGGACACTATGTTTTCAAAATCCTTTTCTACTGGCTTCTCTGGGGTTACTAGGTTTCGTAGTAAGCCATAAGTTTCTGCGTCCATTGAATTCAACAATACCAGCACTTTCTTGTCATCTGGCACTTCAGTCGCCTTGCTGTATACTTCTATGCATTCGACATATGTCGTCCAATCTTCGACTTCATTGTCAAACGCTGTGCTCCTGCCACTCTTCGGCATTTTTGGGTGTGGTTAGACTGGCTTAAAATGGCGTCTCCCACGCTTTCCTTTCTTCCCCGCTGCGGCTTAAAATGGCGTCTCCTGCGCTGCTGCCAATGCCGCTCTCGGCGGTCCTCGTGGCAAATGGCCACGCCCTGTGGGTTTTGTGCGCTGCTCCTGCGCTGCTGCCAATGCCGCTCTCTTCGGTCCTCGTGGCAATAGCAGTGCCTCGTGTTTTCCTGCGTGCCTCTCTCCCCCGTTGACGCTGCTCGGCCCTTGAACATCGGCTGTGCTCTGCTCTCTCTCGTCTCTCTCCCCGTTGACGCCGCTCGGTCCTGAACACCAGCTGCGCCCTGTGCGCTCTGCCCTCTCTCTCTCCCCCGTCGACGCTACTCGGCCTTTTTCTGTGCCGCTCGGTCGGCTCTAGCCGCCACTGTCCGGGAAGGGTCTGCGCAGTACCTGTTGCCAGCCCGTTTTGCTGGACCACCGTGACTTGAAAGCCAAGCCTGGCTCTCGACAGCCTCCCCTGCGATGCTCAAATCTCCGCTGGATGACTGGGCGGTTGCCCGTGGTCGACACCCGTGCTTCTGGACTCGACCTCCTTCCACTGTTCTCCAGGAGCGAATCCCTGGGAGGTGATGCAGAGTTGCACGTAGGTTCGAATCTGCTCATCGCCAATGTTACGTCCATGTAATAATAAGAAAAGGACTGCAGAGAACGATCAACAGGTGTTTACTCAACGTGGTTCAAACTGCAACTGACTGTACAGATCACTACTCAGGGTTTATATACAGGTGTGGTCACTGCCGGTACTACAGGATACAGGAGCTGTAAAAAGTAGTTCTCCCCCTTAAAGGTACATACATTACACCAGGAGGCTGTTGGCGCACAGGAAATCCGCGCTGAGGAGGGGCTGGGAAACTTTGGCCGTAACAAACTCCCAGTGAAAACGTTGCCCCCCGAGGCACACCTCCACTCGCCGCCTGCCGAAGGTCCGAATTGTACCGCCATTGGCCGCTTCAAGGGCGGGGCCGTGATTCCCCGTCTGCACATCGAGGGCGGACGTGGGTAAAATGCTGCACTGCGCCCCGTTGTCGCACAGAGAACGACGACCGGAGAGAGTATCAGTGATGAACAGCAATTTTCCCGCATTGCCGATCGCCATCGTGCTCCGATTTTGTGAGCCCGAAAACCTGCAGTAACCGCGCTTTGAGGGTTTCATACTTGTGCTCCGTTGGGGGGTTTTCGAGGAGGCTGACGATCCGAGAGGCGGTAGAGCTGTCGAGTGCGGAGACCACTTAAAGGTACTTGGTCTGATCCGCATCGATGTTCCTCAGGGCGAACTGGGCCTCGACCTGAATAAACCACGAGGGCGCTTGCTGCTCCCAGGACTGCGGTAGCTTTAGCGAAATGGCATTCGCTTCCATGCTGTGCTCTTCTTTTGTGAAAACGTTCACAAAAACGGGGTCACCAATGTAGGAATTAACGAATTCCTACGAATAACGGAGATCGACACAAGAGAACAATTAAACAGGTCTTTACTCAATGGAGATGCCACGAGGACTGCCTGGGCAGCCCTGTGGTTTGCGACGTGACGTCATCGCGTTTACCCGCGTTTTCCCACGCTCTTAAAGGGGCCACGCCCCGTACATGCAAACTCTATATACAAAACACAGTAATGCCTAACACAATGGTACTGGTGTTAGAACATCGTTAAAGAGAATTATATACAGTTAGCCAGAGTCATTCAGTGGTTCTGCCACAATAAAATTTATACCTAATTAATTATTCTTCGTTATTTCTTGTGCCTTAATATATTTGTGCATCATGGTGGGCGGGAAGGCATATTGCTGATAAATTGAAATGCAGGGCACACTAGGGTCCTTGTGATTCAGCTTCCTCGTCCCTGACTGTCACTGTGTATATAATCTAAAACTACAGAGATGTATGTATAAGCATCAAAGTTTACACCCTTTTCAAAGCAGTAAATCCCATTGCATAGTTCTTTGGGGGAAAAATTAGGTATCGCCCATTTTTGGGCACTAATATCGGCTGGGCGTAAATTTTAGCGCCCGGCAGTAATTATCGCCGCCAACCGCAAAATTTGTCTCCAGCACCACTGGAGGTGATTGGAGCGCTAAATCAGGCACTACACACCTCTCTTAGGGTGCTAACGTTGGGGAGCGAGGCACTACCTCAGAGCGCTACTCAAGCTCAGGCGATGTCAATTACCTTGTACTCAGACTGGTGCCTTCCAGTTCTTAAAGGGCACCGGTGGGCAGTGCTGTTTCCAGACACTGGCAGGAGGCCATTGCCCCGGGAGTTTACAAGGGTGTGGGGGCCCAGTATGTTTCATCCAGGAGCCTGGTCCAAAGGATGTTTCATCCAGGAGCCTGGTCCAAAGGACTCATACGCAGTGCCGCAAGAAGTTCAACAACCTCACTCGGGTGGTCAGTGTGAGTGCCTGCTTTTCAAAACCTCTACATGCCACCATCTCAACCTCACTCTGTGCATAAACGGTGTAAGTAACCAATTGCCCAACACTCATCCAACAACTTTGGCCATCTCATAAAAGTCCCATGCACATCCCACACAATAATGGCTATTCAACTACGGTAGGCACATCTGCCAAACACATAGCTGCACACTTACTCAGATGCTGTCCTCTTTCTTGCAGGCCAAGCTTTCACATAATCGCAGGGAGCAACAGCGGATGAGAGGAGGACAGGCGGAGCTGCACCCCCTCACAAAATTGGAGGAGAGAGTCCACAGACTCATTGCCAGTCATGTAGTCGGCGCTGTGGCCGTTGGAGAGGTCAAGCCCCTTCGGGACAGCAACGGAATGTTCATCATCTCTCTCTTCTCTCTCATACCACTTCCCCCTCACAACACCAGCCCTTTACACTTGCAATCTAATTATACTGTCTCCAGTCCTTGCTCCCTTCCTGCCCCCCTGCCCTCACATTAAAGCTACTCTTGTACCTTCCTGTTTTCAGATAGTGAGCCACCATCTGACCAGCCTGTCCCTCAGCCTCCCAGTGGCAGCGAAGCGGCAGAGGAGGAGGAACACGAAGCCAGAGCCTCACCGCCTGCGTCTCCCGAGGGCGAGACATCCGATACTGGGGCCACGCAGTCACTGGAGGGGAGCAGGGGATTTGCATCTGATTTGGGTGAAGCTCTGGGACTCAGCGGGCTACAGCAACGCCATGGGGGAACGGAAGCTCAGGAGCCATCTCCCTGGAGGGTGAGTGCGCGCAAAAGTTCTGCTGCACAGGACTCGGATGAGTACCTCGATATCGCGGCCATGAATACTCAAGCTATGAGCATGCATACGGAGCTGTAAGCGGTTTTGATCCTAGCCCAATTGCGAGACGGACGGTTTGAATCGCCCCCGCCTTACGAAAGTTCTATACCCGGGAATTATTATTCAGAGTGTAAATGGAATAAGTCACGGACAGGAATGCTTCGGTGAAAAATCAAACTTATATTTATTTGGTCTAGCATACACTGGTTAAAACATGCACTACTGAACAAAATCACTGTCTCTGTGGAGAATAAGATCCAGGTTACAAACAACATACATACAGTACACAACTGGGGAGTATAACGTGCAGTAATTCCCTTGTTGCTATGGTGGACTGTAACTCCACACCTACCAACGAATTGCCCAGTCGCATAAGCCCCTTCGCCTGGCTGAACCAAACGAAGCTTCCACCCCGGAATAGCCCAAAAACTTCACTTCTGAGAAAAACTCTGAGCCCTTACAGCTCACCCAGCTCGCCTGGGATATCGGGTTACCGGCTTGGGACACTCGAGACCATGCTTGCCACCACCACACAGTCGGTCTCGATCGCTCCGCTCAGCGGCTTTTTCCTCTGGTACTTCTTGTTAGGTCGATCTTGGTGGAGCGGGAGTGAGAGAGAGAGAGAGAGAATGGTGGAAAAAGATCTATCTTTATAAGAGTCTGGCTACCCCTATCTTTCCCGCCAATCTTTAAAATCCTTTTGTTTCTAAGCACTCCGGTGCTTAATCAGTGATAGGTCTGTGATGAAATATTCCATTCATCACTCATCAGTATTTCTCTGCCTGTGACTGTGCTTGGTTTCAGTTTCATTTCCATTGTATTGTACTGTGTGTAGGGCTCCGCCCATACCTGGCTCCTATGTAAGCTGGCCCAGTCTGCAGCACATCCAGTACGGCAGACCTCTGGATGGAAGATACATTCTCCTCTGTGTGTTACCTTCTAAGTCAATAAAAGCCTTGTTTTGTTTCGCTAACATCGAGTCTCGGATTTATTGAGGCACATCAAGGTCATCATCGGACACATGAGTATTCCGTGATTGGACTAATGGGAGATATCTTCGGTCTTTGTGTTGGGAAAAACTGCCTCCTCTTCAGCTGGCTAGGCTAGTGGGTTCATTGTTCTGCTTCTCTTCTGAGATGGAGGTGAGAAGTGCTTTTGCATATTAGAGTGGTTTTCTAGTAGGTTAAAGTTCAACGGATGCCTCAGGTTCCTCAGCCCCTTCGTCAATGGCCCCCTTCCTTTTCCCAGGACTGTCGGGCGAACCCATACATTCCGGGTGACTGACAGTTCTTTTGTCACAGCCAACTGCCATGCGTTCTCTGGAGTTTTAATGAACCAGTTTTTTTCATGTAATTGCACAGGGTGATCCCATCACAGGGAAAATGCCCTCAGAAAAATCCCATAAAGTCCACAAAATATTCTCGACTGAGTCCATTCTTCAAACAGACTTTGCGATCTCTTCAGTCCCCCGTTTGATGCTTTTCTTTCCACAAAGCATCACTCGGCGAGAGAGCAAAAGCCAAATTTTCCCACAAGTGAAGCTGTTTCTGTAGTATATGTGCTTTAAGTCAGAACTACTTTTTACAGCTCCTGTATACTGTAGTACCGGCAGTAACAAAGCTGTGCACATGCCTCTGCACTCCAGTCTAGAGATTGCCCTCCTCCAGTAAAGACCTGTTATTTGTTTATGTACAGCATCCGTGTAATTATTTATCCACTGAACCACGGATCTAACAGTGGCGACGAGTGTTGATGTGAATCTACCTGCAACATTAAACAAAAACAAAAATAGTCGAGTCCAGGAACACGGGCGTCGACCGCGAGCAACCGCCCAGCAGTCAGGCAGAGATCCAACTTCACCGGGGAGGCTGTGGAGAGCCGGGCTTGGTTCCCCAGCCACAACGAGCAGTAAGAGACCGATGACAGGTCCAGAGCAGACCCTTCCCGAGCAGCGGCGGCTGGAGCCGGCCAACGGCAGAGAGAGAGAGCCGGGCAGCGTCGACGGGGTAAGAAAAAGGGTGAAGAGAGCAGGGCGCAGCCGGGGGTTGATCACCGAGCGGTGTCGAGGAATAATACTGCAAAACCGGAGAGAGAGAGGGTAAGAAACAGCCGGGTTCTAGACTGAGTGGCGTCGACAAATATCAAGAGAAGAACGCGCAGAGCACAGCCAGGAATCACGGGCTGATCAGGGTCCGCGGGGCGAAGCAAGGGGAGACGCCATTGAGCCGCGGAGAAGCATGGAGAGCGTGGGAGACGCCATTGAGCCACGGAGAAGCAGGGAGAGCGCGGGAGGCGCCATTGAGCCGCGGAGAAGAAGGTAGAGCGCAGGAGACGCCATTTTGCGAAACCGCAGCGGAGAAGACGGGCGAGCGCGGGAAGGAAGGAAAGCGCGGGAGACGCCATTTTGTGCCAGCGGAGAAGAAGGAGAAGTGCGGGAGGTGCCATTGGTGATAGTTAACGCACAACCAAGGATGCCGAAGAGTGGCAGTATCTCTACGTTCAACAATGAAGTCGAAGATTGGGCGACATATGTGGAACGTATTGAGGTGTACTGCAGGGCGAATGAAGTGCCAGATGCTAATAAAGCACTGGTTCTGTTAAATTCCATGGGTGCAAAAACTGATGGGTTACTGCGAAATCTAATAACCCCAGAGAAGCCGGTAAACAAGAATTTTGAAAGCATAGTAGAAATCCTACAGGACCACTTAAACCCCACACCGCTGCTGATAGCAGAACGATTTAAGTTCCATAAAAGGAACCAACACAAAGATGAAAGCAATGCTGAGTACCAAACGGAACTGCGCGAGCTATCGAAATACTACCAGTTTGGAGCGGGACTAGCAGACACGTTAAGGGACAAGTTTGTGTGTGGGCTACAAAGTGAAGGAACCCAGAAACGGCTTCTATCAGAAAAGGACCTTACGCTGGACAAAGCTTTCAGTATGGCAGTATCACACAAAGCAGCCGCAAGGGGCGCTGCAGAGATACAACGGAGACCGCAAGAATATGGCACCAACGAAATTACCTATGGAACAGGGAAGTGCTATCGCTGCGGCAGAACAACACATGACCAGAAAGATTGTTGGTTCAAGGACCAAGTGTGCAGACAGTGTGGGAAAGCAGGACACATAGCAAGAGTCTGCATGTCTGGGAAGAAAACCAACAGTAAGAAATCTCCACAGGAAAAGTACAAAAAGGTACACCAGGTGATGGACAGTGGTTCAGATGAACAGAAAAGTGACACAGACTCCGGAAGCAAGGAGCTGGGTTATCTGAAACTACATAATGTAACCGAAATAGAGGATCACCAGACTATCTGGGTTACACTCAAGATAGACGGAGTCCAAGTGGAAATGGAATTGGACACAGGGTCAGCTCTAACAGTCATAAATCAAAGAGACTACAAGCGGCTATTTTCACACATACCCTTGAAAGCTACAGAGATTGTCTTGAAGACGTATACGGGGCAAAAAGTCTACCCCAAAGGAAAAATAAGGGTGAAAGTGACATATAAAGTCAGGAAATACCTAAAATGGATATATATGTATTGCCAAATGGAGGACCACCACTGCTAGGATGTGAATGGATCCGGAAGATACATTTAGATTGGCATTCCATACAGGCACTGAAGGTGGAGGCCAAAAAGGATGACGACGTCACACCTGGACGACTGTCAAAAATGCTAACTGACGCAAAAGAAGTGTTCCAGGAGGGACTAGGAACACTAAAAGGAATAACAGCAACAATTAAAATAGAGGATAATGCAAGCACAAAGTTTCTGAAGGTCAGACCAGTGCCTTATGCGATCAGACCAGCGGTTGAAGCAGAGCTGGAAGGGTTGGAACATTCAGGAGTACTGTCCAAAGTGGACTGGAGCGAGTGGGCTACACCCATCGTTCCTGTAATGAAGAGGTCGTTGAGTAATACGCCTGGGGAACCAAAGAAGGTCCACATCTGTGGGGATTTTAAGGTGACAGTGAACCCAGTCCTTCACACGGTGCAATATCTGCTTCCACGAATTGAGGATATTTTCACCTCGCTATCTGGTGGTAAATGCTTCACAAAAATTGATCTAGCCCAGGCGTACTTGCAAATGGAGGTAGAAGAAGCTTCGAAACGTTACCTTACGATCAACACCCATAAAGGTCTCTATCAATACAACCGGCTGGTGTTTGGAGTAGCCTCGGCTCCGGCTATCTGGCAAAGGGCAATGGATCAGGTCCTGCAAGGGATTCCAGGGACCCAGTGTTATTTGGACGACATCTTGGTCACGGGCGAAAATGACGGTGATCACCTCGCTAACTTGGAGAAGGTGCTCGCCAGATTAAAGGAATATGGGCTACGAGCTATTCGCCACATGTGCGAGTTTTTCCAGAAACAGATCTCATATTGCGGCCACGTCATCGATGAAGAGGGGTTACATAAGTCCCCTGACAAGATAGAGGCAGTAGTCAAGGCTCCAGCACCGGAAAATGTGTCACAGCTGAGGTCGTTCCTCGGGCTGGTAAACTATTACCACAAGTTCTTACCAAATTTGTCTACGGTATTACACCCGCTGAACACCCTACTGCAAACAGGGGTACCATGGAAGTGGGATGACGAATGTAGACGAGCTTTCCAGAAGTGTAAAGAATTGATCACATCAAAAGAGGTGTTGGCCCATTTCAACCCAGCACTACCAATTCGTTTGGCATGTGATGCATCACCCTACGGCATTGGAGCGGTGCTGTCGCACAAATTCCCGGACGGTTTGGAGAGGCCAGTAGCCTTTGCGTCTCGGTCACTAACCTCAGCCAAGTGCAACTATGCCCAGATTGACAGGGAGGCCCTCAGCCTGGTACGGGGAGTAAAAAAATTCAACCACTATCTGCATGGACAGAAGTTCACCTTGCTGACTGACCACCAACCACTTCTCTCCATCTTTAATCCTAAGAAGGGCGTGCCAGTAATGACTGCGCAGCGGTTACAAAGATGGTCCCTGTTTCTAGGGGCGAATCAATATGAAATAGAATATAAAGGCACGAGACAGCATGGGAACGCTGATGGGCTATCGCGCCTGCCACTGCCTACTGTGGAGGAAGCACCAGCAGTGGACCCTATCGAGATATTTTATTCGTCGATAATTGAATGATTGCCAGCAACAAACGCGAATATAGAGAAGGAGACCCGCAATGATCCGACGCTGTCACGGGTATATGAATTAACGGTGAGGGGATGGCCAACACATGGTGACTCACTGTTGCCAGCATTCTCATCCAGAAGAGAACAGCTGTCAGTATGCCAGGGGACAGTGATGTGTGGATCCAGAGTGGTGATTCCAACCAAGTTAAGGGAGAGAGTGCTAAATGAGCTACATGAAGGTCATCTGGGGGGAGTGAAAATGAAAAGCCTAGCTAGGGCTTATGTGTGGTGGCCGGGAATCGATCAACAAATCGAAGACCTAACTAAGAGCTGCTTAGGATGCCAGGAGGTCCAAAATGCACCACCACATGCCCCTCTACACCCATGGGAGTGGCCCTCCTCTCCATGGCAACGGGTGCACATTGATTTCGCTGGTCCATTCATGGACTCAATGTTTTTAATAGCAGTGGATGCTCATTCAAAGTGGCCTGAGGTGATAAAGATGTCTTCAACCACTACAGAGAAAACGATTGCAGTCCTACGGACCATATTTGCCAGAAACGGGTTGCCAGAGCAGATCTGCTCTGATAATGGACCACAGTTTGTGTCCGATGAGTTCCAAAAATTAATGAAAAGGAATGGGGTAAGGCATTACACATCCGGCCCGCATCATCCAGCCACCAATGGATTGGCTGAGAGGTTCGTACAAACCTTTAAGAAGGCGATAAAGGCCATGTGCGACGAGGAAATTCCACTACAGCATAAGATGGACAATTTCTTATTAGCCTACCGAAACGCGACACATGCAGTTACCAACCAGACCCCGGCCATGATGTTCTTTAACCGAAGGTTGAGATCTCATCTGGACTTGTTCAGACCAAATGTGCGAAGAAATGTTGAGGACAAACAATTCCAGTACATCAACGAGAAGCCAACAAGGAGCTTCAATGTAAGGCAACCAGTCTTGGCCCGGGACTATCGAACAGAGAAGTGGCAACCCGAAACAATATGTACAAGGCAGGGGCCATTAATGTACACAGTGGATGTCGGGGAGAACATTGTGAGACGCCACGTCGATCAGATCTTAGCATCACAGGAATGCGTCAACCCCATGTCTCGAGTACCTGGGGATGAACCCGACATACCGGTACTATCTACTTCAGACCCAGTAGCAGTGGAACCCGATCAACTACCCGATGAAAGCGGGTCAGAATCGCCTCTGCACCAAGAACACGAACCTCTGGAAAGGCGCTATCCCGAAAGGGTCAGGAAGCCGCCCCAAAGACTGAATCTATAAATGGACTTTTGTTATTGAATGTACATGTAAAAATGTAATTGTTATTTGAATATTAAGGGGGTATTATTAATCTAAAAAGGGAGGAATTGTAGTGTATGTGCTTTAAGTCAGAACTACTTTTTACAGCTCCTATATACTGTAGTACCGGCAGTAACCACACCGGTATGTAAGCTGTGCGCATGCCTCTGTACTCCAGTCTAGAGATTGCCCTCCTCCAGTAAAGACCTGTTATTTGTTTATGTACAGCATCCGTGTAATTATTTATCCACTGAACCACGGATCTAACAGTTTCCCTGATTTAATGTTTTAAACCCCAGAACTGTACCCCTTACTGCGTGTCGTAGTTCCCTTCTACCGAGTCAAAACATCAGCAAAACGGCTTCTTAACACATTTAAACGGCTGGGTTCCAATTCCCACCAACAAACTTCAAGTCAAAATACAGAAAATTAATAAGATCCACAGGACGTTACCAAAAGTCACCGTGCACATCACACAGTACAGCATTGACAGATGGTAACACATTACAAAAATGCAACTGCGCACACCGCACAATACAGAGTGTCTTACAGAACTTTGGTACATTACATTTTTGGCAGGGAGAAACCATCATCAACATAAAACAATTACACCTTTCCGGATCGATCTAACACCCTTTGCCACCACTCTCAAAACATCTGGCTCCGTCGCCTGCAGCTGGTGTAAAACAAGTAGCTTACAAGCAACAATTGTGTGATAACTAATGCCTGGGAACAGATGCAGATCCAGGGAGGAATCTCTATACTCAGACCGATGTCCCACCATGGTGGCGAGACAATCCCCTTGATCTCCTCCTCCACTTCTACTGTCTTTTGCTCTAAAGTTTAAAAATGTTTCTGGGAGAGCTCCACGGTCTTTATTAACTCGGTGAGGTGTTCCGGCAGAAAAGGAATCAAGTACCTGAAATGTTCCACATAGTCCTGGAGATGCGTGAAGGTGTTGTTCACAGTGAGGTGAATGGTCGAGGGTTCGGGGATGGGAGTAATTCGCTCTTGTGTCACTTGAACCTCAACCTTGGGTTTGAAGCAAAAACTGCTCTCGCTCACCGGACACCAGCGGGAGCAGCAAGGAGGAGCTCGGGAGAAAACCCGGCGACCAGCGAGGCCCGAGACCAGTCGGGAGCAGCGTGGTGAGGCCGGTATAAAAACCGGAGAGAGGCGAGGCCCGAGACCAGTCGGGACCAGTGGGAGCAGCGAGGAGGAGCTCGGGAGAAAACCCGGCGACCAGCGAGGCCCGAGACCAGTCGGGAGCAGCGTGGTGAGACCGGTATAAAAACCGGAGAGAGGCGAGGCCCGAGACCAGTCGGGACCAGCGGGAGCAGCGAGGAGGAGCTCGGGAGAAAACCCGGCGACCAGCGAGGCCCGAGACCAGTCGGGAGCAGCGTGGTGAGACCGGTATAAAAACCGGAGAGAGGCGAGGCCCGAGACCAGTCGGGAGCAGCGTGGTGAGACCGGTATAAAAACCGGAGAGAGGCGAGGCACACCAACTCAGCAGCGGGGAGAGAGGTAAAAAGTAATCAGTGTGTGACGTCACCAGGGAGCAGGTAGGTGATTGGTTGGTGAGTATTTCTCTTTTTGCAATACAAGCTTGAATTCTGTGGTGTTAAATTTCTGTGGTGTAGTGGGGATAGTTGGTAAATAAAGCGCCCTAGAGCATACCTGTAACTGGGGTATTGAATAAATTTTTTAAAGTAATTAAAGGAGTAAGTCATGGCAGGAGAGTTCAGACCCATGTTCTGCTCCTCCTGCTCTATGTGGGAAGTCAGGGATGCTGCCAGTGTCCCTGGCGACCATGTGTGCGGGAAATGCATCCAGCTGCAGCTATTTGTAGACCGCATTGTGGCGCTCGAGCTGCGGGTGGATGAATTTTGGAGCGTGCGCGATGCTGAAAGGCTCATGGATAACACGTTTAGCGAGTTGTGCACGCCTCAGGGTAGGGCAGCACAGGGGGTGACCATCAGGCGGAGCAACAAAGGCAGGCAGGTAGTGCAGGGAACCCCTGCGGACATCCCCCTTTCAAACAAGTATACCGCTTTGGATACTGTTGAGGGGGATGACTCACCAGGGGAAGGCAGCAGCAGCCAACTTCCTGGCACTGGGGGTCCTCCTGCTGCCCAGGAAGGGGGGAAAAAGAGTGGGAGAGCAATAGTGGTAGGGGATTCTATAGTAAGGGGAACAGATAGGCGTTTCTGTGGCCGTAGACGTGAATCCAGGATGGTTTGTTGCCTCCCTGGTGCCAGGGTCAAGGATGTCACTGAGCGGCTGCAGGGCATTCTGGAGGGGGAGGGTGAACAGCCAGTGGTCGTGGTCCACATTGGTACCAACGACATAGGTAAAAAGAGGGATGAGGTCCTGCAGCAAGAATTTAGGGAGCTAGGTGAAGGATTAAGGAGCAGGACCTCAAAGGTTGTAATCTCTGGATTACTCCCGGTGCCACGTGCAAGTAAGTATAGGAATAGGAAGATAGAACAGATGAATGCATGGCTAAAGGGATGGTGCAGGGGGGAGGGCTTTAGTTTCCTGGATCACTGGGTCTGCTTCTGGGAAAGGTGGGACTTGTACAAGTCGGACGGTTTACACCTGAACCAGAGGGGAACCAATATCCTTGCGGGGAGGTTTGCTAGCACTGCTGGGGAGGGTTTAAACTAACTTGGCAGGGGGTTGGGGTACAGAGTGGAGCTATAGTAGGGGGTGATTTATGGCCAAATACAGAGGGAAAAACAAGTCAGCTGGGAAGGCAGAGCAAATATGTGAAGGCAAAAGAGAATATGGCAGGGCTGGAAGGCATTTATTTTAATGCAAGGAGTCTTGCAAATAAGGTGGATGAACTGAAGTTGTTGTTGAACACATGGGAGTACGATATTGTTGCTATCACGGAGACATGGTTGAGGGAGGGTCAGGACTGGCAGCTCAATATTCCGGGGTATAGAATCTTCAGGCGAGACAGAGGGGGGTGTAAAAGGGGAGGGGGTGTTGCAATATTAATTAAGGAGTCAATTACTGCTGTAAGGAGGGATGATATATTAGCGGGTTCCTCTAATGAGGCCATATGGGTAGAACTTAAAAACAAAAAGGGGGCAAGCACTTTGCTGGGAGTGTACTATAGGCCCCCAAACAGTCAGGGGGAGATAGAGGAACAGATATGTAGGCAAATCTCAGAAAAGTGCGAAAATAATAGGGTAATAATAGTGGGGGATTTCAACTTCCCCAATATAAATTGGGACAGTCAGAGTGTGAAAGGCTTAGAGGGTGCAGAATTCTTAAAGTGCATCCAGGAGAGCTTTTTGAGCCAACATGTAGAAAGTCCTACAAGAGAGGGGGTGGTACTGGACCTAATTCTGGGGAATGTAGCCGGGCAAGTGGTGGAAGTGTCAGTAGGGGAGCATTTTGGCGACAGTGACCATAATTCGGTGAGATTTAAGGTGGTCATGGAAAAAGACAAAGACGGCCCGGAAATAAGGGTTCTAAATTGGGGGAAGGCCAATTTTAATATGATAAAGCAGGATCTGGCCAAAGTGGACTGGGAGCAGCTGCTTATAGGAAAATCCACATCAAAACAATGGGAGACTTTCAGAAGGGAAATTGAGAGAGTACAACGCCAACATGTTCCTGTAAAGGTCAAGGGTGGGACCAACAAGCAAAGGGAACCTTGGATGACAAGGGATATACAAAAATGCATTAGAAATAAAAGGGGGGCTTTTGGCAGTTACAAAAGAATAAAGACGGAAGAAGCCCTAGAGGAGTATAAAAAGTGCAGGGGCATACTTAAAAAAGAAATTAGGAGGGCGAGGAGGGGCCATGAAATAACACTGGCGAGCAAAATAAAGGAAAATCCTAAGATGTTTTATAAGTATATTAAGGGCAAGAGGATAACCAGGGAAAGGGTAGGGCCCATTAGGGACCAAAGTGGCAATCTGTGTGTAGAGCCAGAGGATGTAGGCGGGGTTTTAAATGAATTTTTTGCATCTGTGTTCACTATGGAGAAAGACGATGCAGACATAGAAATCGGGCAAGGGGACTGTGACATACTTGAACATATTAGCATCGAGAGGGAGGAGGTGCTAGCGGTTTTAGCAGGCCAAAAAGTGGATAAATCCCCAGGCCCGGATGAGATGTATCCCAGGCTGCTGTGGGAGGCAAAGGAGGAGATTGCAGGGGCTCTGACACTAATTTTCAGAACCTCTCTGGCCACAGGGGATGTACCAGAGGACTGGAGAACAGCTAATGTAGTACCATTATTCAAGAAGGGTAGCAGGGATAAACCAGGGAATTACAGGCCAGTGAGTCTAACATCTGTGGTGGGGGAATTATTGGAAAAAATTCTGAGGGACAAAATTAATCTCCACTTGGAGAGGCAAGGATTAATCGGGGATAGTCAGCATGGCTTTGTCAAGGGTAAATCATGTCTGACAAATCTGATCGAATTTTTCGAGGGGGTGACTAGTGGGGTGGATGAGGGAAATGCTGTGGATGTGGTTTACATGGACTTCAGTAAAGCTTTTGACAAAGTCCCGCATAAGAGCCCATGGGATCCAGGGTGCCTTGGCGCGTTGGATCCTAAACTGGCTGAGTGGCAGGAGGCAGAGGGTGATGGTTGAAGGTTGCTTTTGTGACTGGAAGCCTGTGTCCAGTGGGGTACCTCAGGGATCGGTGCTGGGTCCCTTGTTGTTCGTGATCTACATAAATGATTTGGATGAGAATGTAAAAGGTATGATCAGTAAGTTCGCAGATGACACGAAAATTGGTGGGGTGGTAAATTGCGAGGAGGAAAGCCTCCGGCTACAGGACGATATAAACGGGTTGGTCAGATGGGCGGAAAAGTGGCAAATGGAATTTAACCCTGAAAAGTGCGAGGTGATGCATTTTGGACAGACAAATAAGGCAAGGGAATACACAATGAGTGGTAGGACCCTAGGAAGTACAGAGGGTCAGAGGGACCTTGGTGTACATGTACATAGATCCCTGAAGGCAGCGGAGCAGGTAGATAAGGTGGTTAAAAAGGCATATGGGATACTTGCCTTCATTAGCCGAGGCATAGAATATAAGAGCAGGGAGGTTATGATGGAGCTGTACAAAACGTTGGTGAGGCCACAGCTGGAGTACTGTGTGCAGTTCTGGTCGCCTCACTATAGGAAGGATGTGATTGCTTTGGAGAGGGTGCAGAGAAGATTCATCAGGATGTTACCTGGGATGGAGCGCCTCAGCTATGAAGAGAGGCTGGACAGGCTGGGGTTGTTTTCCTTGGAGCAGAGAAGGCTGAGGGGGGACCTGATTGAGGTGTACAAAATGATGAGGGGCATAGATAGGGTAGATAAAGAGGAACTTTTCCCCTTAGTGGGGGGGTCAATAACAAGGGGGCATAGATTCAGGGTAAGGAGCAGGAGATTTAGAGGGGATTTGAGGAGGAACTTTTTCACCCAGAGGGTGGTTGGAATGTGGAACTCAATGCCTGAAAGGGTGGTAGAGGCAGGAACCCTCACAACATTCAAGAAGCATTTGGATGAGCACTTGAAATGCCATTGCATACAAGGCTATGGACCAAATGCTGGAAAATGGGATTAGACTGGACAGGGATGGATGGGCGGCGCAGACACGATGGGCCGAAGGGCCTCTTTCTGTGCTGTAAAACTCTATGACTCTATGACTCTATGACCACATGTCCTGGCTGTACCGGTAGCGGCGCTCACTTGTGGTGACACAATATGTCCCACTCCCTACATATGCTACCTGTGGAGGTACGTGATCTGGTGCCATCACTTCCATGGTGCAATTGATAGGTTCCGCGCCTGCAGAAGCAAACCCATAATCTGGTCGCGCAAAAGCATTCAAGTGCTGGGGGCACAGTATTACGTGTGCACCCCAGCTTTGGCATCTGGAGAGGTCAGTGCCTGTCACTAGCATGCTCCCACTTTATGACATACGGCAGGACTGCTTTAAAACGAACATGTACTCCTCCACGAATGACCCCGATATTCTCAACCCTGTATACCGGTGCCGGCCGGGATGACCCGCCCATTACCGGCATCCTCACTACAATTCCCATCACTGTATGGTTGGACCGCCCGCAATCTACAGGGACAGGGTAGGCTTCAGAGGCTAAACGAAGCTGGCACGGGCTCAACGAATTGCTATACGGGTGCAGCGCGGCGAGATGCTTGTTGCTTAATCATGAAGGGACACAACCTTGCCTCAGGTCCTCCAGTTTACTGCGGCCCTCGCCCAGCAACCATACTCCATACGACACACACACCTCATTCCGTGCAGCCTGCTCCGATGTGTTCCTGTCCTCCTGTATCAAATTATTAACAGTTTTTGTGTGCCTCTCCAGCTCCGCAATGACCTCGTTTAAATGAACAGTCGTTGCCTGGTCCTCATGAAGCTCTGAACCCACCACTGTATTCTCTTCCCCTAGAATCTTACGCAGTTGGTTCTTTAACCCAGTGACCTGCATCTGGAGTTGTGGATCATCCATACTATTAACAATACCCGTTCCTGTACTGAACGCTGAGGCTACATCATTCCAGGTCCCTCTTCTCTACCTCCCGGACCCCACACTATCCCCAACATTCAGATTATAAAGCTGTTCTTTCTCTACATTTCCATAGTCCAGTTCATAAAATTCCTGAAACATCGCTTTTAACAGAGCTTCATAAAGCTTCTCCGTCTTCCTTGGACACTGTTGAGTCTGTGTTTTCCAAATGTAGTTATGCTGAATAACTGGACACAGACAACAGAATACTTAAACAGGTCTTTAGTAATTGAGGGTCAGGGCTGAACTGAAATACAAACTGCTCCACAGGGTTTATATACCGGTGTGGTCACCACCGGTACTACAATATACAGGAGCCATCAGAAAGTAGTTCATCACCTTAAGATAGTCTCTTAAGGTGGTACAGGTTACATACACTACAATTCCTCCCCTTTTAGCTTAACAGTTTACACCCCAATTTAAACATAACATGGATAACATATATACAACTTTCATACAAAACTGTTCAAAGATTCAGTCTCTGAGGAGGCCTCCTGATCCGGGCCGGATAACGCCTTTCAGGGGTCTCTGGTTCTTGTTGCTGGGGTGACTCATGCATTTGATCTCTTATGGATTGAACATCATCATGTACGTTCGAGTCTGAGGTAGATGCTACAGGCTCAATAACTTCTTCAACTGGTGTCTCTGCCGTAAACATGGGGTCGACCCTTGTTCTCGATTCCACAAGTTGGTCAGCATGACATCGTATTACGTTCTCACCAACGTCTACCGTGTACATCAAGGGTCCTTGTCGGGCACGAATTGTTCCGGATTGCCATTTATCATTCCTATAGTCCCTGGCCAACACTGGTTGTCCTATTTCGAAACTCCGAGTGCCCTTGTTATTTACGTGCTGGAATTGTTTGTTTTCGACTTCCCTACGCACATTGGGTTTTAACAAATCCAATCGGGACCGCAACCTCCTGTTATAGAACATTATGGCAGGGCTTTGATTTGTCACTGCATGCGTGGCGTTTCGATATGCCATCAGGAAATTGTCCACCTTGTGTTGTAGTGGAATATGGTCTTCGCTCATGGCCTTTATCGCCTTTTTGAATGTTTGTACAAATCTCTCGGCCAACCCATTTGTAGCCGGATGATATGGGGCAGATGTATAGTGTTTCACCCCATTCTTCTTCATGAATTTCTGGAATTCTTCTGACACGAACTGTGGTCCGTTGTCTGAACATATTTGTTCCGGCAGCCCATTCCTTGCAAATATGGTTCTTAGAACTGCGATCGTCTTTTCAGAGGTAGTGGTCGACATCTTAATCACTTCTGGCCATTTAGAATGTGCGTCTACCGCTATCAAAAACATGGAATCCATGAATGGACCTGCAAAGTCGATATGCACACGTTGCCATGGGGTTGAAGGCCATTCCCACGGATGCAGCGGTGCAATTGGAGGTGCATTTTGAACTTTTTGGCACCCTGAGCAGCTTTTAGTCAGATCCTCTATTTGTTTGTCGATACCTGGCCACCACACATAAGCCCTAGCAAGGCCTTTCATCTTGACTCCCCCCAGATGACCTTCATGCAGTTCCTTCAGAACTCTCTCCCTTAATTTAGGAGGAATAATCACCCTTGTTCCATACATCAATGTTCCTTGACAGACAGACAGCTGCTCTCGTCTGGCTGAGAATGCCGGTAACAGTGGTTCGCCATGTGTTGGCCAGCCCTTCACTGTCAAATCGTAGACCCAAGACAGTGTCGGGTCGTTTCTGGTCTCTCTCTCAATACTCGCATTGGTGACTGGTAAGCATTCGATGATGGTCGAGTGAAATATCTCGACAGGGTCAACTGCCGGTGCCTCTTCTGCTGTAGGTAGTGGCAGGCGCGACAGCCCATCAGCATTACCATGTTGCTTTGTACCTTTGAATTCGATATCATATTGATGTGCCCCTAGGGAAAGGGACCATCTCTGAAGCCTCTGCGCCGTCATAACTGGAACACCCTTCTTAGGGTTAAAGATGGAAACCAACGGCTGGTGATCTGTCAGCAGCGTAAACCTTTGGCCTTGCAGGTAATGGTTAAATTTCTTAACTCCCCACACGAGGCTGAGAGCCTCCCTATCTATCTGAGCATAGTTGCGCTCAGCGGAGGTCAATGATCTGGATGCGAATGCGACTGGCCTTTCCAAGCCATTTGGCAACTTATGTGAGAGCACTGCCCTGATACCATATGGAGAAGCATCACAAGCTAAACGAATAGGCAGCATTGGGTTAAAGTGAGCCAACACTTCCTTAGAGGTGATCAGTGCCTTGCTTTTTTGAAAAGCCCGCTTACAGTCCTCGCTCCACTTCCATGGTACTCCCATTTGCAAAAGAGTGTTCAGCGGGTGTAACACCGTGGATAAATTTGGAAGAAACTTGTGGTAATAGTTAATCAACCCAAGGAACGACCTCAACTGGGATACATTTTCCGGAGCGGGAGCATTCACAACAGCTTCGATCTTATCAGGTGACTTATGAAGCCCCTCCTGGTCAATGACGTGACCACAATACGAGATACGCTTCTGAAAGAACTCACGTTTCTGGCGATTAACTCTGAGTCCATATTCTTTCAATCTGGTGAGCACCTGCTCCAAATTCGCGAGGTGTTCCTTATCATCATCTCCTGTAATCAGAATGTCGTCCAGGTAGCATTGCGTGCCTGGAATTCCCTGTAATACCTGCTCCATGGCCCTTTGCCAAATCGCTGGAGCCGATGCCACTCCAAAAACCAGTCTATTATACCGATATAAGCCCTTATGTGTGTTGATCGTGAGATACTGGCGTGACGCTTCATCAACTTCCATCTGTAAGTACGCCTGCGCCAGGTCTATCTTGGTGAAGTGTTTCCCGCCAGGCAGCGAAGCGAAGATATCCTCAATCCGCGGAAGCGGATATTGCACCGTGTGAAGAACCGGATTAACAGTGATCTTGAAATCGCCACAGATGCGAACCTTCCCAGGTTCCCCCGGCTTGTTGCTCAACGAACGCTTCATGACGGGAACAATGGGCGTGGCCCATTCGCTCCAGTCCACCTTTGACAGTACTCCTGAACGTTCTAGCCCTTCCAGCTCTGCTTCCACAGCAGGTCGTATCGCATAAGGTACCGGTCTGGCTTTGAAAAATTTTGGGTTTGCATGTTCTTCAACCTTGATGTTTGCCGTAATTCCTTTCAGTGTTCCCAGTCCCTGTTGGAACACCTCCTTAGCATCGTCCAATATTTTGGACAGTTGTTTAGGTTTGACATCGTCCTCTTTACAGGAATCTACAGTTAGTGCTTGTAAGGAATGCCAGTCCATATTTATTCTCCGGATCCATTCCCGTCCCAGTAGTGGTAGACCTCCCTCAGGTAACACATACAAGTCCATTCCCTGACTTTCTTCACCATTGTAGACCACCTTTACCTTTATCTTTCCGATGGGGTATACTCTTTGCCCCGTGTATGTTTTCAATACAATCTCCGTATCCCTCAGGGGAATGTGTGAGAATAACCTTTTGTACTCTTGCTTATTCATGACCGTCAATGCCGATCCAGTGTCCAATTCCATCTTCACTTGGACTCCTGCTATCCGGAGCATGACCCAGATAGTTTGGTGGTCTGCTGTGTTACCCACATTATGTATTTTTAGACAACCCAGTTCCTTACTGCTGGAGTCCGAATCCGTCTTTTGTTCATCCGAACTGTTCTCTGTCACCTTGTGTACTTTCTTGTATTTCTCCTGCGGCGACTTTTTGTTGCTGGTCTTCTTTCCTGACCGGCATACTTTCGCTATGTGACCAAGTCTGCCACATTTCCTGCATTCTTTATCTTTGAACCAGCACTGGTTCTGATCATGCGTTGTCCTTCCGCAACGATAACACTTTGCTGCACCCAATGCCATTTCATTGGTGCTGAATTCCGATGGCCTTTGCTGCATTTCCACAGTGCCTCGTGCTGCTGCCTCGTGCGATGCTGCAATGCTGAAAACTTTGTCCAGCGTAAGATCCTTTTCCTCTAGCAGTCGCTTCTGGGTTCCTTCCTTTAGTAGCCCACACACAAACTTATCTCTCAGAGTGTCTGCTAGTCCTGTATCGAACTGACAGTACTTTGATAACTTGCGCAGTTCGATTAAGAATTCAGCGTTGCTTTCCTCTTTAAGCTGAATTCTTTTGTAAAATTTAAATCGATCCGCTATCAGCAGCGGCGTGGGGTTTAAATGCTCTTGCAGTATAGTAACAATCTCAGCGAAACTCTTTCCTACCGGTTTATCTGGTGTTACAAGGTGCCTTAATAACCCGTACGTCTTCGCACCCATCGAGTTTAATATGGTTAGTGCTTTCTTATCCACCGGTACCTCATTCGCTATACAATAAACTTCAACGCGTTCCACATAAGTGGCCCAATCTTCTACATCGCTATCAAAAGCAGTGATGTTACCCGTTTTTGGCATCTTGTTGAGTTTCCTTTATTTTATTTATTTTTCCAAAATGGCGGCTTCCCGCGCTTGGCGGCTTTTCCCGCGCTTATCTTCTTCCCCCGCCGACTAAAATGGCGATTACCGCGCTGTTGCCATTCTCGCCTCCCAGTGGTCCTTATTTCCCCCGACGCTGCTGCTCTTGTTCCCCGCCGCTCCTGCGGTCCTCGTGGACATTAACGCTTTTCTGTCTGCTGCGCTTCTCTGCCCGATTGCAGTCCGGCCCTTTTCACCGGCTGCGGTCGTGTTCTCCTCCCTTTTCTTCGGTTTCCCTCCCCTTCTCCCACTGACAACTCGGCTGACTTTCTCTCCGTGTCGCTAGATCGGGCTTACCCGCCGCTGTCGTAGAAGGGATGATCACTGCCTGTTGCTGATGGTGGACTTCGTGGCCAGCAAATCCAAACCGGGTTCTCGATGCCTCCCGTGCGATGCGGTGCTCAGCAGGATGATGAGGGTGGATGCCCCTTTTCGACGCCCGTTCTGAGGACGAAGCTTCCTTGGATGCAAAACTGCCGTTAGGTATGATCAGACTCGTCGCCACTGTTGAGTCTGTGTTTTCCACATGTAGTTATGCTGAATAACTGGACACAGACAACAGAATACTTAAACAGGTCTTTAGTAATTGAGGGTCAGGGCTGAACTGAAATACAAACTGCTCCACAGGGTTTATATACCGGTGTGGTCACCACCGGTACTACAATATACAGGAGCCATCAGAAAGTAGTTCATCACCTTAAGGTAGTCTCTTAAGGTGGTACAGGTTACATACACTACAGACACCACACAGGCAGATGGACCACAGGCAGATGGACTTCAGTCAGGTTCAGGGTCACGGATGCCACAGCGTAGTGCACGTTCTGAAACAACATTTTGTCAGTAAGGATTAACACCAACCCATTCCCTGGACCCCTGGTGGCGGTGGGACACCCATCTACAGTCATCTGTACCATTGGGGCTCTAGGCGGGGGCTTCCTGGTGTATGAGATGAGCTCTGTGGCGTTGATGGTGTTCGGGGGTTTTGGGATTACACAGGAGTCCACACTCCGATCACAACCGATCCCACCCCCGGTGATTGACACACCCATGGGGCAGATCTTTTCTGACCCCGCATACACACATAAATCCCTTCCTCGGATTCCCACCACTTATCTCAACACACATTCACTCCTCCCTGAGAACCTGTGATCATCCGGTAGGTATCATTATTTAGTCTTTCCCAGTCAGCTGTCTGGTCCCCTGTATCCACGCTCAGTTTCCTGAGCCACCACCACCTTCTACAGCTAAGGCACACCCATTTACCCTCAGTTACCCTAAGCCAGGAGGTGGTAACCCCTATTCTCTGGCATGGGATGGACGCTTCACCATAGGTGAACTTGTCATGGCTGGAATACCGGGTGGAATTCAACCCCAGCCATCCAGGCCATCTTCCCCCATGGAGATAGATGCTCACCCCATCCTTCACGGTCGGTCCATCTCTGCCGGTGCAGCCGAAGACAACCGATTCCTTGGTGTTGCCCGTGTGACTCGTGCTGGCTTCAATCATAATGATCAGGACTACGATGGCTGACTTCATCTTGTTCTTAGGCATTCCCTGAAAACACACAGAATGCAGCGTTGTCCTTGGGTGATGCCTCACCTTTCCAGATGCAGCTACATGTGATTACATTTGGCATCCACAGCATACATGTAAATCCAAACCATACAGACAAGCTAAGGCAACAGACCGGAGAGAAAGAAGTTATGTACAGCGCCACCCGTCTCCGGGTGGCCACACTAGGTCTCTTCGATCCTGGGCTTCTTATGACTCCGGCTTCCTTCGTTCACCGGTGTGTAAGGAGGCGTCAACGGTACCCTCGGCCGTGGGATCCTGGCACTCCTTCTCACTCAGGCCATTTTATGACTGGGTATTATGTAATGAGAAAGGATTACTTAGCAATCTAGTTGTGTGAGGCCCCTTGGGGAGGAGCGATCATAATATGACAGAATTCTTCGTTAAAATGGAGAGCGAAGTAGTTGACTCAGAGACTAGGGTCCTGAATTTAATTAAAGGAAACTATGATGGTATGAGGCGCGAGTTGGCTAGCATGGATTGGGGAACGTTACTTAAAGGGTTGACGGTGGATAGGCAATGGCAAACATTTAAAGATTGCATGGATGAACTACAGAATTTGATCATCCCTGTTTAGCATAAAAATAAAACAAAAAAGGTGACTCAACCATGGCTAACAAGGGAAATTAGGGATAGCATAAGATCCAAGGAGAGGACATATAATTTGGCCAAACAAAGCAGCAAACCTGAGGATTGGGAGCAGTTTAGGATTCAGCAAAGGAGGACAAAGGGATTAATTAAGAGGGGGGAAATAGATTATGAGAGAAAGCTTTCAGGGAACATAAAAACTGACTGTAAAAGCTTTTATAGATATGTGAAGAGAAAAAGATTGGTGAAGTCAAGCGTAGGTCCCTTGCAGTCAGAATCAGGGGAATTTATAATGGGGACAAAGAAATGGCAGACCAATTAAATACATACTTTGGTTCTGTCTTCACAAAGGAGGACACTAATAACCTCCCAGAGATGTCGGGGAACATAGGGTCTAATGAGAGGGAGGAATTGAATGAAATCAGTATTTGTAGGGAAATGGTATTAGGGAAATTGATGGGATTGAAGGCCAATAAATCCCCAGGGTCTGATAATCTACATCCTAGTGTACTTAAGGAAGTGGCCCTAGAAATAGTAGATGCATTGCTGGTCATCTTCCAAAATTCTATAGACTCTGGAACAGTTCCCATGGATTGGAGGATAGCTAATGTAATCCCACTATTTAAAAAGGTTGGTAGAGAGAAAACAGGGAATTATAGACTGGTAAGCCTGACATCGGTAGTGGGGAAAATGCTAGAGTCCATTATTATAAAAGATGTAATAGCAGAGCACTTGGAAAACAGTGACAGGATCGGACAAAGTCAACATGGATTTACAAAAGGTAAATCATGCTTGACTAATCTACTGGAATTATTTGAGGATGTAGCTGGTAGAATAGATAAGGGAGAACCAGTGGATGTGGTGTATTTGGACTTTCAGAAGGCTTTTGATAAGGTCCTGCATAAGAGATTAGCATGTATAGTTAAAGCACATGGGATTGGGGGTAAGGTACTGTCTTGGATAGAGAACTGGTTGGCAGACAGGAAGCAAAGTGTTGGAATAAACGGGTCTTTTTCCAAGTGGCAGGCGGTGACTAGTGGGGTACTGCAGGGATCGGTGCTAGGACCCCAGCTATTCACAATATATATAAATGATCTAGATGAGGGAACTAGATGTAATATCTCCAAGTTTGCAGATGACACAAAGCTGGGTGGGCGTGTGTGCTGTAAAGAGGATGCAGAGAAACTCCAGTACGATTTGGACAGGTTGGGTGATTGGGCAGATGCATGGCAAATGCAGTATAATGTGGATAAATGCGAGGTTATCCACTTCGGTGGCAAAAACAGGAAAACAGATTATTATCTGAACGGCAGTAGATTAGGAAAAGGGGAAGTGCAACGAGCAGGGGGTTAAGAAGGCAAATGGTATGTTGGCCTTCATAGCGAGAGGATTTGAGTACAGGAGCAAGGATATCTTGCTGCAGTTGTACAGGGCCTTGGTGAGACAACACCTTGAGTATTGTGTGCAGTTTTGGTCGCCTTATCTGAGGAAGGATGTTCTTGCCATGGAGGGAGTGCAGCGAAGATTCACCAGACTGATACCTGGGATGGCAGGAATGACGTACGAGGAGAGATTGGGTCGATTAGGCTTATATTTGCTAGAGTTTAGAAGAATGAGAGGGGATCTCATTGAAACTTTTAAAATTCTAACAGGACTAGACAGACTAGATACAGGAAGGATGTTCCCGATGGCGGGGGAGTCCAGAACCAGGGGTCACAGTCTAAGGATAAGCGGTAAGCCATTTAGGACTGAGATGAGGAGGAATTTCTTCACCCAGAGAGTGGTGAACCTGTGGAATTCTCTCACAAGAAGTACCAGAGAAGCCGCCGAGCGGAGCGATCGAAACCAACCGCGTGTGGTGGTAAGCACAGTCTTGAGTGTCCCAAGCCGGTAACCCGTGAGCTGTAAGGGCTCAGAGTTTACTTAGAAGTGAAGTTTTTGGGCTATTCCGAGGGTGGGAGCTTCGTTTGGTTCAGCCAGGCGAAGGGGTTTATGCAACTGGGTAATTTGTTGGTAGGGGTGGAATTAGAGTCCAGCATAGCAACAAGGGAATTACTGCTTGTTACAGTCCCCAGTTGTGTACTGTCTGTATGTTGTTTGTAACCTGGATCTTATTCTCCACAGGGATAGTGATTTTGTTTTGTAGTGCATGTTTTAGCCAGTGTATGTTAGAACAAATAAATATAAGTTTGATTTTTCACCGAAGCATTCCTGTCCATGACTTATTTCATTTACACTCTGAATAATAATTGCCGGGTATAGAACTTTCGTAAGGTGGGGGCGATTCGAACCATCCGTCTAGCAATTGGGCTAGGATCAAAAACCGCTTACACAGGATCTATTGCAGCACAGGCCGATGCAACGCAATGGCTTAGTGCTGGAATCGAGTCATCGGTTGGTGCCATCCAATCTCAGACTGCTCTCATGCAGTCTCAGATTGATGCCACACAAGCGCTGACTGCTACCATCGTAGCTGGGTCGCCCACTGGCCACTGGGGATCACACGGTGCCGCAGCAGGCCAGCAATCTGTGTTCGAGCAGGTTGCTCCGGATGCTGAGGTTCTGCCCCGGGGGAGTGGCACTGTGTTGGTCGAGTAGGAAGGTGCTGTCCTCTCTCATGATGACAGCTTTCCTGCTGCCACCACTGCCACTCCGCCATTGCACTTGTCACCCTGTAACCCAGCCAGCCCAGACTGCTGCCGCCCATGCAGAGTTGGTGCAGTCTGCAGCCGGGCCCTCCAGGCCCAGAGCTGATCGAGGGCGTCCTGCAAAGCCATCTGCAGTCTCTGGATCTGACATTCAGCAGCCTTCCGCCAGCCTTGCTGCAGCCACTGGGGCCACATTACGGAGGGGCAGTAGGGTGGGAAGGGGGGAAGTGCGCAGGGCATGGAGATCACTTCGAAGGGTGAAAAGTAAAAATTCTCCAATAAATGGGGGGAATGTTTGTGCCAAAGTTTGATGTTCATGTTAATATATTGTTCACTTTGTTTACGCATATCTCAATGTGGTGAGAACCAGTTTTGTTAGTTAATGAATTGTTGTGTTTGTTTGTTATTGGTTGCGCTGAGTAACTAAGACACAGTTTGTCAGATGAATAAAAAATTTTACTGCAACTTTACAACTTTGCTCATTTTACTCATTGGAGCTTTGCCCAGAAATCGGGACTATGGGATTCTTGCGATGATGTGCTTGTTCATCCCAGAAGCCATCTACTCTGTCATTCGTCAGAAGCAGTGTCTTACCAGGCGTTCAAGGGCAGCCTGTGCAGAAGCAACATTGAGCACCTCCCTCCCACAATGGTGCTGCTCATTGTCCTCTTCATCCTCCTCCTCCGCCTCCTCCTCCTCTTCCTCTTCCTCCTCCTGAGGTGGTCCACCAATCCCTGGTGGCAATGGCTGTGTCCTCATAATTGCAAGGTTGTGAAGCATGCAGCACACAACAATGAAAACCGATACTCGATCGGGGGAGTACTGCAGGGCTCCTCCAGAGTGGTCAAGACACCGGAACTGTTGCTTCAAGACACCAATAGTCTGTTCAATCAGGTTCCTAGTGGCGCTATGGCTCTCATTGTATGCGAGCTCTGCAGGAGTGTTGGGGTTACGGAGCAGTGTCATCAGCCAAGTGCAGAGTGGATAATCCTTGTCCCCGAGGAGCCAGCCACGAGGTTGATGCGGTGGTTGGAACAGGTCTGGGACACCAGTCTGGCACAGGATGAAAGCATTATGGCTGCTGCCGAGATAGTGGGCATTGACGGCGAGGATGTGCTGTCTGTGGTCACACACCAACTGCACGTTCAGAGAGTGGAAGCCTTTGCGGTTGCGGAACACCTCTGCATTTTCATGAGGTGCCCGCAATGCCACGTGGGTGCAGTCAATGGCGCCCTGAACTGCGGGGAAGCCCGTTATCCTAGCAAAGCCACATGTGCATTCACGCTAGTACGATAGCAAAATACTGCAGATGTTGGAAATCCGAAATAACAACAGAAAATGCTGGAAAAACTCAGCAGGTCAGGCAACATCCGTGGAGAGAAATTTGAGTTGACGTTTCGGGTTTGACCCTTCTTCAAAACTGGAGAGAAAAGGAACTAGATCGAAGGCAGGGCTGCGATCGGACAAAAGAATAAAAGAACCAAAAGAAGTAAAAGAGATTAGAAGCTAGACGAGATGGTAATAGGCTGGGATTAGGTGTAAAGTGTACTGGCAGGGCAAAAGATAGCTGCCAGGTGTGAGAGAGAAACAAAAGGAAAGGGGGGGGGGAGGAAAGGAGTGGAAAAATATAAGTAAAAATGAAATAGGGGCCGAGGTTATGATCTGAAATTGTTGAACTCGATATTGAGACCGGAAGGCTGCAGAGTGCCTAATCGGAAGATGAGGTGCTGTTCCTCGAGTTTACGTTGAGCTTCCATGGAACAGTACAGGAGGCCAAGGACGGTGAGGTCCGAGTGGGAATGGAGCGGTGAATTGAAATGACAGGCGACCGGAAGCTCGGGTTCCCCTTTTGTACAGTGCAGTTGTGACCTCCCGGATACAGCAATAGACAGCGAACTGGGAGATACCCGCTATGTCACCAGTTGAAGACTGGAAGGAGCCATTGGCATAGAAATTCAGAGCCACCTTCACTGCCACCGACAGACGTCCTTGCTCCTGAGCTGAGGCTGCAGGTCTGGCTGCAGGAGGTGGCAGAGCTCAGTGACCACCTCTTTGCTGAAGCGCAGCCTTCTAAAACACTGCTCCTCAGACAAATGAATGTAGGAGAATTGCTCCCGGAATACCCTGGGAGGGTAAGGTGTCCTGTGCAGAGGCCTGTTGGCCCTCCTCCCTCTGACCACATTTTCTACTCTCTCTCTCTGAACCTCTGCTGCCTCTGAAGGTAAAGCTGGAGGATGATGCCCCGAGTTAGTACAGCCCCCATTTAATCTTGTAAATGTGGTAAATATGAAGCTCAGAGAAATAGCAATCTGAAAAGTGTTGCTCAGGAACAAAACTCCTTGTAGGACAGCGTTAAATGTCTCCAGACGCCTCTTTCCCTCTCTCAACCTGCATATGCAGAATTTTTTGCCGACAGGAAAAAGCAGGAAGCACCGCCTTTAAATAGCACTCTCCCAGCTCCCAGCCGACTGCAAACCTTCCCCCTCTACCTGTTGTTCCTAGCGGCAGGCACTGAGGCAGGGGGCGAGAATCAACTTCCGGTCCAGGGCGCTACCAGGGCATTGCACGCTTGGATGATGTCACGATCTCCGGGAGCAGGAGATTGTGGCGGTAGTCTTTAGCGCTACCGCAAACCGCCAGGTCAATTTCGTGGGCGGCGCTAAAATCGCTGCGCTCAGGTGATAAGTCATTAGCGCCCCCCGGAGGTGCTAACGAGAGGCGCTAACCTACCCAATTTTTCCCCCTTTAAGTAGTAATTGAAGGTGGTGAAGGACTCTGCTGGTGTTGCCATTTTAAATCATTTAACCAACAGTGTGCTAACTTTAAGTGTAAAAATAATCGGGTTTCCTAATGTCACCACTTAGCTGAACTGCAGTTGGCAATTTCATAGAATCATAGAATGGTTATAGCATAGAAGGAGGCCATTCAGCCCATCGAGCCCTGCACTTTTAAGAAGTGAATTGAATTCCCATCTAACTGGAAATTATTTCCTTCATTTTATCTATTGCTGCTTTATTGAGGGGAAAAAATGTTTAACTATGAGGGCCTGACAATAATTAGCACAAGCTAGACATTAACAAACAAAGATTATAACAAAGCTACAAATGGCACGTAGCCATGAGCAGAATGGTTATCGGGTGCTTTTATTCCTCATGAATGTGAACATTAGATTAATAACATTGTTTAACAAAGTGCTGCATGCATTCTCTTATGGCATTCATTATCAAATTTTAAATCTGTGCAGATTTCTAAAAATGACTTTTAAATGTTAGAATATCGCAGGAAAGGAGGCTTGATTTGCTGGTTGGGGGATCCTGCTGTGAGGTTTTAATGAAAGATCATAGTGGCCCTACAAAGATCTTCAAGAAGCTATGGTCCCGGAAAGGACTGAAATAATCTGTTTTACTTTTAATGGCAAGCATTTTATATTCATTAGGATCAAAATGCCGTTTTGCAAGCAAATTGCAAAGCTATTCTACTCACAGCTTGAGAACCTAGAGGCCCTACAGCTTTTTTCATCCTGTTCATAAATGAACATGCTGCTAATATCCTAAATATGCTTTATTGCTCACTGCCTTACACGCACTGTGTGCTGTTATATGACATGTTTACAAGTTGCAAGGGGTAACATTATGTTTAAAAAAAAGCTAAGACTCCCATGAAATACACGAGTGCCTTTTTTTTGTCTGGCAAAGATGAAGGAATTTGATAACCTTCTTTCTTTGGGTCTTAGGGTGAACTGAATATGTCTGGTCTGCCACGACACAATTTAATGGGCTTCTGAAAACACTCAAAAGGCAGACACAAATGTGTGGATGGGCAGCAAGCCAGGGTGGCCTGGGGGATGGGTCCAGTCTGGAGGGGTAAGGTTCTGATGGAATGCTGAGGACAAAGCTTGTCAGGATCGTGCTTTCACTGCTTGTGAGCTAAATGCTTGGCGCTTGCTTCTACCAGACTTTTCTGCCATAAATACAACTGTTCTGTTTGGCAGTCAAACCAGCTTAGACTTGCCATAACCATATCACTGATCCACCTTTTATTGTCTGTCGTGGTACTTCACAACAGTTTGATGTGAACTCTGTACACACACAATAAAAAATATTTGCACTTTTCTACCTTATCAGAAAATTCTATTATTACCCTGCTGTGACTTGCCTTTCCTATTCAAGGGAATTTAATTTCTTTTAAATCCATTTACCAGCGTTAATGAGCTAAAACTCCATTAGAAGTATGATTTTTAAAAAGTATTGCTATCCTCCTGTTTTTTTACATTAAATAATTCCCCCCCCCCATTCCTCCCCATTCCTGAATGTGCTGATACTCGCTGTGGTTTGGTTTACAATTGCTGATTGCTTCTGATATACTTTGACTAAGTGGCTAGTCTTCATACATGAGCCTGGGCAGTAAGTGTCAACAGGCTATTCTGTCATGGAAGGCATCACAGCTAAGCCTGATCCTATTCTCAGCTGAAGACTACACAGGCACTTTTCACTGGATAACAACAAAGAGGAAGCCCGAGCTGATTTTTACCATTCTTAGCTGAGGGGTTGTAGCAGGCCCACTGCTACCTTGGCTGAGATCAGTTATCTCAGAGCAGACCTGGCATTGAATCTGAGATCTCCCTGATCTACATGGTGCAGTACCACACAGAGCAATGCATTTATCCATAGTGCAGTCAGAGAGCTCGTGTTTGTTTTTTAATGGTGGCTTAGTTCCTAAGTTGGCACTATGATCAATGAATTGATAGCCACTGGAAAATAATTCAACCTTTAGCACATTTACCCTGTAATGTGGAGAATATCTCTTTCCCTAAATTGCACTTAGTTTAATGACAGCTTTTTTTGTCTTACAAATTTATGAACTGCACATGGTCATTATACAAGTGTTGTGATATGCGCATTCCCCCTTCCATATGTTTGAAGTAGTTTGGAAGACACTTTATCCAGATAATATGCCTCTTTAAAGACAACAATTAATGCAATTTCTCTCTGTACAGAAAACAAAATTAATTTCCACCTATTTTACATAAACTGTATTTTTAATTTTTTTAAATACATTTTCTCTCTGTTGCAACTGAATAGCATTGGAGAATGGATATCACAACTGATATCGACATTGGACATGATGGTACAGCAGTCTGTGACAGTGAAGCATTAAAACTAGTCTTATTTCTCTGTGGTGCTTTGCTGGATTATGCATAGGATAGTGGACACTTGGGAGTGTGATACAAGGCTGCAATTGGTTGTGATTTATTGTTATTTTGTTGAGGTGTTGGCGATCAGAGGAATTTGTCCTCGGAGCTAAGTGGTGAGCAGGTGCTCACCAGAGAATCGGCAGCAGCCCGAATGTTGCAGCCTGGCCGTGATTGGCATGTTACTGGATGGTGATGTTCTAAATCACTCTATTGTATTACACATTTTATTCTGTGGCCTGATGCTGAGGTATGCTATATTGTGTATATATTATATGTAGTTTAGCACTTTTTATCTTACAGCATATTAAAATGTTATTCTATCTGGATCGCAGATAATATTACTTTGCATTTCTTTGACAATTCAATTAAATTTCATTGCCTCTCCCTGTCATAAATAGAGACCCTTGTACTTGTTCAGGATACTACCGTGTATAATTAGAACCTATTACCAAGAGCTTGGTGAGAAAACTGAGATTATATCAAACAGGGTGTTCTGTTTTATCTTGTTGTTCATTGTGAATTACAGCCCCCACACACGCCAAACAAGCACGATTCATACCCTTCCCTTCTTCTGTCGAGCTAATGCTGCCACATTCTGTTTTAACCATCTCTATTGGGCGGAAGAAAAGATGGCAGTAACATGTGTAAAGGATATTTCAGTGTGTTTTGACAATAGTGTAATCTAGAGAAAGCGTTAGCCCCCTTGCGGAGGTCATCATTCTTAATACAGTGCATGTCATCAATTCTCAGGACAACAGGAAAAATGATCTAGTCAATACATATGAAATAGAAATCATGCATAAACATGCTGTCTTGCTATAAACAGGGTGACACCGATGAGAATTGGATATCAGTCTGGGATGCAATTTTCCATAACTTTTTATTATTCATAAGATCTTGTGATCTAATAAGCCACACCTCAAATTACTGTCCATTGAAGGCACTGCCGAGTGATGGATTCTGACAGTGCAGACTGAGAATATATTATGATTAAGATCAGATGCCAACGTCGCTGGACCCTAGGCTGCTGCCTATTTTCAGTTGTCTTCCATCAAATTTTTTTATATGTATTTTTTTTAATCTTCAAAACCTTGAAAAGGCATGAATCCGTGCACAGCAAATTGACAAAGGAATGATTTTATTCACTGATGTTGCTAGAGGCTCTCCTTTTTAATTCATCAAATGTAGAAAAACAGGCGTAGCCAGTATCTACAAGCCACATTCCAAAGGGAGATGTTTTCAATTCAGTCATTATAAAAAGGTCAGACTGGTTCAAGTTCAATGCCATGGAAAAGAAGTACTCTCTATAAGGAGTACCACCCACGCATGAAAGTGGAGGGAGAGAATTAGATGAACTATGTAACCTAATTTTTTGGGCAAATACAAGAAAATTAGCCTTCTGTGCTATTTGAATTTAAAACCACACATTAACAATTCGACTCTGAAAGGTGACAGAAACCACAACAAAGTAAACATGCTCCCTAAACCATTCTGCTGTAATGATGTTATTAGTATGCATGTTGCTGAGCCCAGATGCAGCCTTTAACAGTTTGAGTCCTTTTTTTTGTGCGCATGACTTTAGACTACATTCAAAGCAGGACACTCAAAAGACCAAAGTGCCAAAGGACGGATTCAGAGATAATTCACATCTGCAAATAGAACATGACCACCATGTCCATCTTCACAGCAGCCCATTGTCTGCAGTGATATTAGATGATATCTCTTTGCAGACAACAAAAGTGCTAACATAACAGCTTATGCATATTAATGTGTCTGAGTCAATTCTGCAGCTGACCAATACAGGAAGAAAATATTGAATACTGTTCACCATTAAACACAGCATAAAATATTTTATATCAGAGAATAGGTGTTAAAAACCCAGTAAATCGTAAAGACACAGCATAGTATTCTGCATAATGATATTCAGAGTGCTCTGTTTGAAGCAACGCAGGACGGGCTAGCATTCCCAAAGAATGAATAGGTTGCAAATGAAGAAATGCATCTTCCACTGATTTCTAAAACATTAAAATGTATTTATCATAAAGGGCACATTTATCAAACTGCTTTAGAAAGAAAAATTATATATTACCAAAGGGCACAGTGATCAAATAAAGATGGCAGGCAATGAACAACGGGACAATAGGACTGTCCAAGGCATTAAAACCAAACTGTAAGTGACCCAAATTTGCATTGCTTTAATTGTTTTTATTGAAAACACATGTAGGTCAAGAGACTGCACTACTGCTGACAGAATCTGACTAAATTAGAGTTGGTTCAGATCCTAGAGGAAAAATCAATTCAGTTTAAAGGTGTGCAGTTGCCTTTGTTGGAAGTGTGAGGAATTTAAGCAATTTTAATAACAATTTAAAAGAACTTAAGCTTAGTAAAGTCACACTATCACCAGTGGCAATGTACCTGTTCAACAATATTGAAGATGTTGTTGGACTATATGTCTGCTGAATTTTTGTTTCAGTAATGCCATTTTGAAGCGCTTAAACACTGAGGTCTGTTTAGTGATTGCAGTGTAAAAGCTTCAAAGTCACTTATTGAAGAGATTACATCAGATATTCAGTCAGCCCTCGGCATAGGTGCTACAAAGTAGTACAAGTGATTGGTTAACAGCAACAATGTTTGCTCGCAATGAATACATTTTTTAAAACACAATTGTGTCCCAGTGTAAGAATCGTAATGGCTATTAATATGTTGCAGATATGATTAATAGGAATATAAGAACAAATTCAAATGATTCTAAATAAAATCAAAATTGGATATTTGGAATATTTAAATCTGTTTGCTGTTACAACTGCTCCATCTTGAATTTTCCTTCATGAAAATTAATGCACAGTAGGACACTTAATGAATTAAAGTTGCATTGATTAATCAATCAATACCATATTTTCCAAGAGCTAAAAGGAAAAAATGACTAAAACAAGTGGCTTTAGAAATTAAAAAAAAACAACATAACATGCTTTTTAGTTTTCTGCTCATGGCAAAATTTTCATAGTGGCCTAATGGTGGTGGATCCATTTACTGTGATAGTCTAATGACTGTGGATCCATTTACTGTGATAGCCTAATGACTGTGGATCCATTTACTGTGATAGTCTAATGACTGTGGATCCATTTACTGTGATAGCCTAATGAATGTGGATCCATTTACTGTGATAGTCTAATGAATGTGGATCCATTTACTGTGATAGTCTAATGACTGTGGATCCATTTACTGTGATAGTCTAATGACTGTGGATCCACTTATTGTGATAGTCTAATGACTGTGGATCCATTTACTGTGATAGCCTAATGACTGTGGATCCATTTACTGTGATAGTCTAATGAATGTGGATCCATTTACTGTGATAGTCTAATGACTGTGGATCCATTTGCTGTGATAGTCTAATGACTGTGGATCCATTTACTGTGATAGTCTAATGACTGTGGATCCATTTACTGTGATAGCCTAATGACTGTGGATCCATTTACTGTGATAGTCTAATGACTGTGGGTCCATTTACTGTGATAGCCTAATGACTGTGGATCCATTTACTGTGATAGTCTAATGACTGTGGATCCATTTACTGTGATAGCCTAATGACTGTGGATCCATTTACTGTGATAGTCTAATGACTGTGGATCCATTTACTGTGATAGTCTAATGACTGTGGATCCATTTACTGTGATAGTCTAATGACTGTGGATCCATTTACTGTGATAGGCTAAAGACTGTGGATCCATTTACTGTGATAGCCTAATGACTGTGGATCCATTTACTGTGATAGTCTAATGACTGTGGATCCATTTACTGTGATAGGCTAAAGACTGTGGATCCATTTACTGTGATAGTCTAAGGACTGTGGATCCATTTACTGTGATAGGCTAAAGACTGTGGATCAATTTACTGTGATAGTCTAATGACTGTGGATCCATTTATTGTGATAGTCTAATGAATGTGGATCCATTTACTGTGATAGTCTAATGACTGTGGATCCATTTAATATGATAGTCTAATGAATGTGGATCCATTTACTGTGATAGTCTAATGGTTGTGGATCCATTTACTGTGATAGTCTAATGACTGTGGATCCATTTACTGTGATAGCCTAATGAATGTGGATCCAATTACTGTGATAGTCTAATGACTGTGGATCCATTTACTGTGATAGTCTAATGACTGTGGATCCATTTACTGTGATAGCCTAATGAATGTGGATCCATTTACTATGATAGTCTAATGGTTGTGGATCCATTTACTGTGATAGTCTAATGGTTGTCGATCCATTTACTGCGATAGTCTAATGGTTGTCGATCCATTTACTGTGATAGTCTAATGGTTGTGCATCCATTTACTGTGATAGTCTAATGGTTGTGGATCCATTTACTGTGATAGTCTAATGGTTGTGGATCCATTTATTGTGATAGTCTAATGAATGTTGATCCATTTACTGTGATAGTCTAATGACTGCGGATCCATTTACTGTGATAGTCTAATGACTGTGGATCCATTTACTGTGATAGCCTAATGACTGTGGATCCATTTAATGTGATAGTCTAATGACTGTGGATCCAATTACTGTGATAGTCTAATGACTGTGGATCCATTTACTGTGATAGTCTAATGGTTGTGGATCCATTTACTGTGATAGTCTAATGACTGTGGATCAATTTAATGTGATAGTCTAATGACTGTGGATCCATTTACTGTGATAGTCTAATGACTGTGGATCCATTTACTTTGATAGTCTAATGACTGTGGATCCATTTACTGTGATAGTCTAATGACTGTGGATCGATTTACTGTGATAGCCTAATGAATGTGGATCCATTTACTGTGATAGTCTAATGGTTGTGGATCCATTTACTGTGATAGTCTAATGAATGTGGATCCATTTACTGTGATAGCCTAATGACTGTGGATCTATTTACTGTGATAGCCTAATGACTGTGGATCCATTTACTGTGATAGACGAATGACTGTGGATCCATTTACTGTGATAGTCTAATGGTTGTGGATCAATTTACTGTGATAGTCTAATGGTTGTGGATCCATTTACTGTGATAGCCTAATGGTTGTGGATCCATTTACTGTGATAGTCTAATGACTGTGACTCCATTTACTGCGATAGCCTAATGACTGTGGATCCATTTAATGTGATAGTCTAATGACTGTGGATCCAATTACTGTGATAGTCTAATGACTGTGGATCCATTTACTGTGATAGTCTAATGACTGTGGGTCCATTTACTGTGATAGCCTAATGACTGTGGATCCATTTACTGTGATAGTCTAATGACTGTGGATCCATTTACTGTGATAGCCTAATGACTGTGGCTCCATTTACTGTGATAGTCTAATGACTGTGGATCCATTTACTGTGATAGTCTAATGACTGTGGATCCATTTACTGTGATAGTCTAATGACTGTGGATCCATTTACTGTGATAGGCTAAAGACTGTGGATCCATTTACTGTGATAGCCTAATGACTGTGGATCCATTTACTGTGATAGTCTAATGACTGTGGATCCATTTACTGTGATAGGCTAAAGACTGTGGATCCATTTACTGTGATAGTCTAAGGACTGTGGATCCATTTACTGTGATAGGCTAAAGACTGTGGATCAATTTACTGTGATAGTCTAATGACTGTGGATCCATTTATTGTGATAGTCTAATGAATGTGGATCCATTTACTGTGATAGTCTAATGACTGTGGATCCATTTAATATGATAGTCTAATGAATGTGGATCCATTTACTGTGATAGTCTAATGGTTGTGGATCCATTTACTGTGATAGTCTAATGACTGTGGATCCATTTACTGTGATAGCCTAATGAATGTGGATCCAATTACTGTGATAGTCTAATGACTGTGGATCCATTTACTGTGATAGTCTAATGACTGTGGATCCATTTACTGTGATAGCCTAATGAATGTGGATCCATTTACTATGATAGTCTAATGGTTGTGGATCCATTTACTGTGATAGTCTAATGGTTGTCGATCCATTTACTGCGATAGTCTAATGGTTGTCGATCCATTTACTGTGATAGTCTAATGGTTGTGGATCCATTTACTGTGATAGTCTAATGGTTGTCGATCCATTTACTGTGATAGTCTAATGGTTGTGGATCCATTTATTGTGATAGTCTAATGAATGTTGATCCATTTACTGTGATAGTCTAATGACTGCGGATCCATTTACTGTGATAGTCTAATGACTGTGGATCGATTTACTGTGATAGCCTAATGACTGTGGATCCATTTAATGTGATAGTCTAATGACTGTGGATCCAATTACTGTGATAGTCTAATGACTGTGGATCCATTTACTGTGATAGTCTAATGGTTGTGGATCCATTTACTGTGATAGTCTAATGACTGTGGATCCATTTAATGTGATAGTCTAATGACTGTGGATCCATTTACTGTGATAGTCTAATGACTGTGGATCCATTTACTTTGATAGTCTAATGACTGTGGATCCATTTACTGTGATAGTCTAATGACTGTGGATCGATTTACTGTGATAGCCTAATGACTGTGGATCCATTTACTGTGATAGACGAATGACTGTGGATCCATTTACTGTGATAGTCTAATGGTTGTGGATCCATTTACTGTGATAGTCTAATGGTTGTGGATCCATTTACTGTGATAGCCTAATGGTTGTGGATCCATTTACTGTGATAGTCTAATGACTGTGACTCCATTTACTGCGATAGCCTAATGACTGTGGATCCATTTAATGTGATAGTCTAATGACTGTGGATCCAATTACTGTGATAGTCTAATGACTGTGGATCCATTTACTGTGATAGTCTAATGGTTGTGGATCCATTTACTGTGATAGTCTAATGACTGTGGATCCATTTAATGTGATAGTCTAATGACTGTGGATCTATTTACTGTGATAGTCTAATGACTGTGGATCCATTTACTTTGATAGTCTAATGACTGTGGATCCATTTACTGTGATAGTCTAATGACTGTGGATCGATTTACTGTGATAGCCTAATGAATGTGGATCCATTTACTGTGATAGTCTAATGGTTGTGGATCCATTTACTGTGATAGTCTAATGAATGTGGATCCATTTACTGTGATAGCCTAATGACTGTGGATCCATTTACTGTGATAGTCTAATGGTTGTGGATCCATTTACTGTGATAGCCTAATGACTGTGGATTTATTTACTGTGATAGCCTAATGACTGTGGATCCATTTACTGTGATAGACGAATGACTGTGGATCCATTTACTGTGATAGCCTAATGGTTGTGGATCCATTTACTGTGATAGTCTAATGGTTGTGGATCCATTTACTGTGATAGCCTAATGGTTGTGGATCCATTTACTGTGATAGTCTAATGACTGTGACTCCATTTACTGCGATAGCCTAATGACTGTGGATCCATTTACTGTGATAGCCTAATGACTGTGGATCCATTTACTGTGATATCCTAATGACTGTGACTCCATTTACTGTGATAGTCTAATGGTTGTGGATCCATTTACTGTGATAGCCTAATGGTTGTGGATCCATTTACTGTGATAGTCTAATGACTGTGACTCCATTTACTGCGATAGCCTAATGACTGTGACTCCATTTACTGTGATAGTCTAATGACTGTGGATCCATTTACTGTGATAGTCTAATGAATGTGGATCCATTTACTGTGATAGTCTAATGACTGTGGATCCATTTAATTTGATAGCCTAATGACTGTGGATCCATTTAATGTGATAGCCTAATGACTGTCGATCCATTTACTGTGATAGTCTAATGAATGTGGATCCATTTACTGTGATAGTCTAATGACTGAGGATACATTTAATGTGATAGTCTAATGACTGAAGATACATTTAATATGATAGTCTAATGACTGTGGATCCATTTAATGTGATAGTCTAATGACTGAGGATACATTTAATGTGATAGTCTAATGACTGTGGATCCATTTACTGTGATAGTCTAATGACTGTGGATCCATTTAATATGATAGCCTAATGACTGTGGATCCATTTACTGTGATAGCCTAATGACTGAGGATACATTTAATGTGATAGTCTAATGACTGTGGATACATTTAATGTGATAGCCTAATGACTGTGGGTCCATTTACTGTGATAGTCTAATGATTGTGGATCCATTTAATGTGATAGTCTGATGACTGAGGATACATTTAGTGTGATAGTCTAATGACTGTGGGTCCATTTAATGTGATAGTCTAATGACTTTGGATCCATTTAATGTGATAGTCTAATGACTGAGGATACATTGAATGTGATAGTCTAATGACTGTGGATCCATTTAATGTGATAGTCTAATGACTGTGGATCCATTTAATGTGATAGTCTAATGGTTGTGGATCCATTTAATGTGATAGTCTAATGACTGTGGATCCATTTAATGTGATAGTCTAATGACTGAGGATACATTTAATGTGATAGTCTAATGGTTGTGGATCCATTTAATGTGATAGTCTAATGACTGAGGATACATTTAATGTGATAGGCTAATGACTGAGGATACATTTCATGTGATAGTCTAATGACTGAGGATACATTTAATGTGATAGGCTAATGACTGTGGACCCATTTAATGTGATAGTCTAATGACTGTGGACCCATTTAATGTGATAGTCTAATGACTGTCGATCCATTTAATGTGATAGTCTAATGGCTGAGGGTACATTTAATGTGATAGGCTAATGACTGAGGTTACAGTTAATGTGATAGTCTAAATACTGAGGATACATTTAATGTGATAGGCTAATGACTGTGGATCCATTTAATGTGATAGTCTAATGTCTGTGTGTCCATTAACTGTGATAGTCAAATGGTGGTGGATCCACTTACTGTGATAGTCTGATGGAGGTGGATCCATTTACTGTGATAGTCTAATGAATGTGGATCCATTTAATGTGATAGACTAATGACTGTGGATCCATTTACTCTGATAATCTAATGACTGTGGATCCATTTACTGTGATAGTCTAATGACTATGAAACATAGAAACATAGAAGATAGGAGCTGGAGTAGGCCATTCGGCCGCTCAAGCCTGCTCTGCCATTCAATGAGATCATGGCTGATCATCCAAGTTCATTACCCTGTCCCTTCCTTCTCCCCATATCCCTTGATCCCTTTAGCCCTAAGAAATATATCTAACTCTTTCTTGAATAAATTTAATGAATTGGCCTCAACTGCCTTCTGTGGTAGAGAATTCCATAGGTTCACCACTCTCTGGGTGAAGAAATTCCTCCTCATCTCAGTCCTAAATGGCTTACCATTTATCCTTACACTGTGACCCCTGGTTCTGGACTCCCCGGCCATTGGGAACATCCTTCCTGCATCTAGTCTGCCTAGTCCTGTTAGAATTTTACAAGTTTCAATGAAATCCCCTCACATTCTTCTAAACTCCAGTGATTATAAGCCCAATCAACCCAACCTCTCCTCATATGTCATTCCTGCCCTACCAGGTGTCAGTCTGGTGAATCTTCGCTGCACTCCCTCCATGGCAAGAACATCCTTCCTCAGATAAGGCGACCAAAACTGCACACAATACTAAAGATGTGGTCTCACCAAGGCCCTGAACAACTGCAGCAAGACATCCTTGTTCCTGTACTCGAACCCTATCGCTACGAAGGCCAACATACCATTTGCCTTCTTAACCACCTGCTGCACCTGCATGCTTACCTTCAGCGACTGGTGCACAAGGACATCCAGGTCTCATTGCGCTTCACCTTCTCCCAATCTATTGCCGTTCAGATAATAATATGCCTTCCTGTTTTTGCCACCCAAGTGGATAACCTCGCATTTATCCACATTATACTGCATCTGCCATGCATCTGCCCAATCACGCAACCTGTCCAAATCATACTGGAGTTTATCGGCATACTCATCACAGCACACACGCCCACCCAGCTTTGTGTCGTCTGCAAACTTGGATCTGTTGACTGTGATAGTCTAATGACTGTGGATCCATTTACTGTGATAGGCTAATGACTGTGGATCCATTTACTTTGATAGGCTAATGACTGTGGATCCATTTACTGTGATAGGCTAATGACTGTGGATCCATTTACTGTGATAGGCTAATGACTGTGGATCCATTTACTTTGATAGGCTAATGACTGTGGATCCATTTACTGTGATAGGCTAATGACTGTGGATCCATTTACTTTGATAGGCTAATGACTGTGGATCCATTTACTTTGATATTTTAACAAATGCGGATCCACTTACTGTGATAGTCTAATGACTGTGAATCCATTAACAGTGATAGCCTAATGACTGTAAATCCATTTACACTCATAGGCTAATGAATGTGGATCAATTTACTGTGATAGTCTAATGGTGGTGGATTCATTTACTATGGGAGTCTAATGACTGTGGATCCATTTACTTTGATAATATAACGATTGTGGATCCATTTACTTTGATGCTCTAATGAACGTTGATCCATTTACAGTGATAGTCTAATGGTGGTGGATCCATTTACTGTCATAGTCTAATGAATGTGGATCTATTAACTTTGATGGTCTAATGAATGTGGATTCATTTACTGTGATAGTCAATAAAAGTGGATCCATTTACTGTGATAGTCTAATGTTGGTGGATCCATTTACTGTGATAGTCTAATGACCGTGGATCCAGTTACTGTGATAGTCTAATGGTTGTGGATCCATTTACTGTGATAGTCTAATGACTGTGGATCCATTTACTGTGATAGACTAATGGCCGTGGATCCATTTACTGTGATAGTCTAATGGTTGTAGATCCATTAACTGTGTTAGTCTAATGACCGTGTATCCATTTACTGTGATATTCTAATGGATTTGGGTCGATTTACTGTGATAGTCTAATGACTGTGGATCGATTTACTGTGATAGTCTAAAGACTGTGGATACGTTTACTGTGATAGTCTAATGATTGTGGATCAATTTACTGTGATAGTCTAATGACTGTGGATCGATTTACTGTGATAATCTAATGACAGTGGATCCATTTACTGTCATAGTCTAATGGATTTGGGTCCATTTACTGTGATAATCTTATGACAGTGGATCCATTTACTGTGATAATCTAATGGATGTGGGTCCATTTACTGTGATAGTCTAATGAGTGTGGACACATTAACTGTGACATTCTAATGGTGGTGCATCCATTTACTGTCATAGTCTAATGACAGTGGAAACATTTACTGTTATAGTCTAATGATTGTGGATGCATTTAATTGATAATCTATTGAATGTGGATACATTTACTGTGGTAGTCTAAAGATAGTGGGTCCATTTACTGTGATAGTCGAATGACCGTGGATCCATTAACTGTGATAGTTTAATTGTGCTGGATCCATTTACTCTGATAGTCTAATGATGATGGATCCATTTATTGTGATAGTCTAATTACTTTGGATCGATTTACTGTGATAGTCTAATGGAGGTGGATCCATTTACTGTGACAGTCTAATGACTGTGGATCCATTTACTGTGATAATCTAATGGAGGTGGATCCATTTACTGTGATAGTCAAATGATTGTGGATGCATTTAATTGATAATCTAATGATTATGCATCCTTTTACTGTGATAGTCTAATGGTGGTGGATCTATTTACTGTGATAGTCTAATAAATGTGGATCCATTTACTGTGATAGTCGAATGACTCTGGAACCATTTACTGTGATAGTCTAATGGTGGTGGATCTATTTACTGTGATAGTCTAATGATTGTGGATTCATTTACTGTGATAGTCTAATGGAGGCAGACCAGTTTACTGTGATAGTCTAATGGTGGTGGATCCATTTACTGTGATAGCCTAATGACTGTGGACCAATTTACAGTGATGGTCTAATGACTGTGGATCCATTTACTGTGAATGGCTAATGGTGGTGGATCCATGTACTGTGATAGTCTAATGACTGTGGATCCATGTACTGTGATAGTCTAGTGAATGTGGGTCCATTTAATATGATAGTCTAATGAATGTGGGTCCATTTAATGTGATAGTCTAATGAATGTAGATTCATTTACACTGATAGCCTAATGACTATGGATCCATTTACTGTGATAGTCCAATGCTTGTCGATCCATTTACTGTGATAGTCTAATGAATGTGGATCCATTTAATATGATAGTCTAATGACTGTGGATCTATTTAATGTGATAGTCTAATGACTGTGGATACATTTACTGTGATAGTCTAGTGGTGGTGAATCCATTTACTGTGATAGTCTAATGGTGGTGGATCCATTTATTGCGATAGTCTAATGACCATGGATCCATTTACTGTGATAGTCTAATGAATGTGGATCCATTTAATGTGATAGTCTAATGGCTGTGGATCCATTTACTGTGATAGGCAAATGACTGTGGATACAGTTACTGTGATAGTCTAATGACTGTTGATCCATTTACTGTGATAACCTAATGACTGTGGGTCCATTTACTGTGATAGTCTAATGACTGTGCATCCATTTTCTGTGATAGTCTAATGATTGTGGATCCATTTAATGTGATAGTCTAATGATTGTGGATTCATTTTCTCTGATAGTCTAACGAAAGTGGAACCATTTACTATGATAATCTAATGACTGTGGATCCATTTAACATGATAGTCTAATGACTGTGGTTCCATTTCCTGTGATAGTTTAATGATTGTGGATCTATTTAGTGTGATTGTCTAATGGTGGTGGATCCATTTACTGTGGTAATCTAATGGTGGTGGATACATTTACACTGAAAGTCTAATGAATGTGGATCCATTTGCTGTGATAATCTAATGGGGATGGATCCATTTATTGTGATAGTATAATGAATATGGATCCATTTACTCTGATAGTCAAATGAATGTGGATCCATTTACTGTGATGCATTAACGACTGTGGATCCATCTACTGTGATAGTCTAATGACTGTGGATCCACTTACTGTGATAGTCCATTATCTGTGGATCCATTTACTGTGATAGACTAATGGTGGAGGAGTCACTTACTGTGATGATCTAATGGAAGTGGATCCATTTACTGTTATAAGCTAATGACTGCGGATCCATTTTCTGTGAGAGTCTAATGACTGTGGATCCATTTACTGTGAGAGTCTAATGACTGTGGATTCATTTACTGTGATATACTCATGGAGTTGGTTCCATTTACAGTGATGATCTAATGGAAGTGGATCCATTTACTGTGATAGTCTAATGGAGGCTGGTCCATTTACTGTGATAGTCCAATGTTTGTGGATCCATTTACTGTGATAGTCTAGCAAAAGTGGAACCATTTACTATGATAATCAAATGACTGTGGATCCATTTACTATGATAGTCTATTGACTGTGGATCCATTTACTGTGATAGTCTAATTGTGGTGTATGTGCCTTTAAGAGCCCCTGTGTACTGTAATGCCGGTAGTGGCCACTCGGGCTATATAAGCCTGTATAGTGTCTTGTATCTTTTAGTTCACCTCCAGACTTTGTTCAGTAAACACCTGTTAAACCATCTCCTGCATTCCGTGTCTCCATTAACACACGGATACAACAGTGGCGACGAATTGGAAACGGACTTACCTGCAATTCGGCAGCACCTCAAGGAGATCGATTCCTCAGACAAAGGTCGAAGAAAAAAAAAAGAAAAAACTCTGCTTTCACCAGCTAGCCGGGCTGGTAGCAGGTACTGCAATAATCCTTCCTGGGCGGCGGGCTGGGGCTCGATCGGCTGGCTCTGCAGCGGGGCCGAGCAGCGAAGGCGGAGGCAAACAGAGACAGAGGGTGGAGCACTCGGGAGACGGCCAGCGCTGCAAAGCAGGTCGGCGTTCGGACCAAGCAGAGGGAGGGAAAAGTCCCAGAGAGTCCGGCGGGATCGAGTCTCCAACTATTAAAAATATCTGTGTAAATAAAAACCACGGAGAACAGCGTTGTCAGCAGCGGCAGCAGCGGGAAAGCACGGGAGGCGCCATTTTTTCTCGGCAGGGAAGAAAGGAAAGCGCGGGAGGCGCCATTTTTTTCAGGATTCTCCCCGTGTTTGCGTGGGTTTTTTCTCCGGGTGCTCCGGTTTCCTCCCACAGTCCAAAGATGTGCGGGTTAGGTTGATTGGCTATGATAAAAATTGACCCTTAGTGTTAGGGGGATTAAATACGTGGGGTTACGGGGATAGGGTGGGATATGTGTTGGTGTAGGGGTTACGGGGATCGGGTGGGATATGTGTCGGTGCAGGCTCGATGGGCTGAAATGGCCTCTATCTGTACTGTGAGGTTTCTGTGATTCTGTGATTCTGACTGGCAATATTACTGCTTTCGATAGTGATGTAGAGGATTGGACCACATATGTGGAAAGAGTGGAGGTATATTACACAGTGAATGAAATAGAGGATGATAAAAAGGCATCGGTACTTCTAAATCTAATGGGCGCAAGGACATACGGGCTGTTACGAAACTTAATCACTCCAGCCAAACAGATGGACAAGAATTTTAAAGAAATTGTTGATACCCTACAGGAGCACTTAAACCCAACATCGCAGCTGATAGCGGAACGATTCAAATTCTTCGGGAGGAATCAGCACAAGAATTAAAGTAACTCTGATTACCTCACCGAATTAAGAAAGCTGTCAAAGCACTGCCAATTCGGGACAGGACTGGCAGATTCTCTTCGAGACAAATTCGTCTGCGGTCTCCTAAGTGAAGGAACACAGAAAAGGTTACTTTCTGAGAAAGATTTAACACTGGACAAGGCTTTCAGTGTAGCTGTATCATACGAAGCAGCAGCAAGAGGAGCTGCAGAGATACAGCAAAAGCCACAGGACTTCGGTACCCATGAAATGACACAGGGTTTTGAGAGATGTTATCGCTGCGGCAGATCCACCCATGACCAGAGGGACTGCTGGTTCAAGGACAAAGCATGCAGGCAATGCGGAAAGATGTGACACATTGCACGTGTATACCGATCTGGAAACAAAAAATCCACTGACAAAAAAAAAATCTATAAGGAAAAGTACAGAAAGGTACAAATGATGACGGACAGTAGCTCCGAAGACCAGAAGAGCGATAGTGACTCCGGAAACAAGAGACTAAGCTGTCTCAAATTACATAATGTAATTGCCAAAGAAGATTACCAGACCATTTGGGTTACCCTCACGATAGCGGGGTCCCCAGTTAAAATGGAGCTAGATACAGGATCAGCTCTGACCGTCATAAGTCGACGGGATTACGAGCGGCTATTTCCGCATATACCTTTGAAAGACACATCCATTATCTTGAAAACATATACGGGGCAGAAAGTATACCCCAGAGGGAAAATAAGGGTGCCTGTTGTATACAATGACAAGGAAATACAGAAGTTGTATTTATACGTTCTACAAGATGGTGGTCCACCGCTGTTGGGACGTGAATGGATCAGGAAGATACGTTTAGACTGGCACTCCATTCAGGCACTGACGGTGACCAGTAAGAAAAAAAATGATGATGACGTCATACCTGAACGATTAAAAGACATCTTGGCCAACGCCAAAGAAGTGTTTCAACAGGAACTAGGAAACTTGAAAGGCGTCACCGCCTCAATAAAAGTGGAAGATGCGGCAATTCCCAAGTTTTTTAAGGCAAGGCCGGTGCCATACGCAATTCGTCCAGCAGTCGAGGCAGAGCTGGAGAATTTGGAAAAGGCAGGCGTGTTATCCAAGATAGATTGGAGCGAGTGGGCAATACCCATCATCCCGGTCATGAAGAAAACGTTGAATAATGATAAAGCTGAAGAACAGAGAAAAATTCGCATCTGTGGGGACTTCAAGGTGACTGTAAACCCGGTCCTTCACACGGTACAGTATCCTCTTCCGAGGATAGAAGATATTTTCGCCTCACTATCCGGAGGGAAACGTTTCACCAAAATTGACTTGGCACAGGCATATCTACAGATGGAGGTTGAGGAGGCCTCTAAAAAGTATCTCACGATAAACACACACAAAGGCCTGTACCAGTACAATCGACTGGTTTTCGGATTAGCATCAGCTCCAGCTATCTGGCAAAGAGCTATGGAGCAAGTCCTGCAAGGGATTCCGGGGACTCAATGCTACCTAGACGACATCCTTGTAACAGGAGAAAACAACAACGAGCACCTTGCCAATTTGGAGCAGGTGCTCACTAGGCTGAGAGAACGGAGCCTACGAGCAAATCGCCCCAAGTGCGAATTTTTCCAGAAACAAATATCATATTGTGGCCACATAATAACGAAGAAGGGTTGCATAAGTCACCTGAAAAAATTGAAGTGGTCATAAAAGCCCCAGCACCTGAAAATGTGCACAATTAAGGTCGTGCCTGGGATTGATAAATTACCATCATAAATTTTTACCGAACTTGTCAACTGTTCTGCACCCTCTTAACGAACTGCTACAAACGGGAGTAATTTGGAAATGGAGCGAAGACTGTAAACGTGCCTTCCATAAATGCAAAGGCTTGATCACATCCAAGGAAGTGTTGGCTCATTACAACCCATCACTGCCAATCAGACTGGCGTGCAATGAATCCCCTTATGGCGTAGGAGCGGTATTATCGCATAGATTCCCTGATGGCTCGGAGCGGCCGATAGCTTTTGCGTCACGCTCATTGAACTCAGCTGAGCGTAACTATGCCCAGATCGACAGGGAAGCACTCAGCCTGGTATGGGGAGTGAAGAAATTCAACCATTACCTACACGGACAAAAATTTACCTTGTTGACTGACCATCAACCCCTCGTCTCCATATTCAACCCTAAAAAGGGCGTTCCCATTATGGCAGCGCAAAGGCGACAGAGGTGGTCCCTTTTCCTAGGGGCACACCGATATGACATAGAATACAAAGGATCAAAACAGCTTGGAAATGCTGACGGTTTATCGCGTCTACCGTTGCCAACGGTAGAAGAGGCACCTACAGTGCACCCAGTGGAGATGTTCCACTCAACCATAGTGGAATGTCTACCAGTAACAAATTCTACCATTGAAAAGGAAACAAGAAATGACCCGACTCTCTCATGAGTCTACGATTTAACGGTGAAGGGATGGCCAGCACATGGCGAACCACTGTTGCCAGCATTCTCGCAAAGAAGAGAACAGCTGTCAGTGTGCCGAGGAACCTTGATGTGTGGATCCAGTGTGGTGATTTCACCCAAACTCCAGGATAAAGTGCTAAAGGAGCTTCACGAGGGGCATCTGGGTGGAGTGAAAATGAGGAACCTAGCCAGAGCATTTGTGTGGTGGCCAGGTATCGATGGAGACATCGAAGAAATGACCAAGGGCTGTCTAGGATGCCAGAAGGTCCAAAACGCCCCACCACAAGCCCCTCTACATCCATGGGAGTGGCCCTCATCTCCATGGCAAAGGGTACACATCGACTTTGCTGGTCCATTTATGGACTCAATGTTCTTAATCGCAGTTGATGCACACTCCAAGTGGCCGGAGATAATAATGATGTCCTCCACCACCACGGAAAAAACCATCACAGTATTAAGGACCATATTTGCCAGGAATGGGCTGCCTGAACAGATCTGTTCTGATAATGGACCGCAATTTGTGTCCGAAGAATTCAGGAAGTTCTTAAAAAACAATGGGGTTAAGCACTACACGTCTGCCCCATACCATCCCGCCACCAATGCATTGGCTGAAAGGTTTGTCCAGACCTTCAAGAAGGCCATAAAGGCCATGGGTAATGAAGACATAAATCTACAGCATAAGGTAGATAACTTCTTGTTTGCATACAGGAATGCAATACATGTGGTTACAAACCAAACTCCAGCCATGATGTTTTTCAATAGAAGACTAAGATGCCGGCTGGATTTGATCAAGCCAAACATCAGAAGGGACGTAGAGAACCGACAATTTCAAGGCATGAATGAAAGGCCAACTAGAACCTTCCAGATAGGTCAACAAGTTTTGGCCCGGGACTACCGTACCGAGAAATGACAGCCTGGAATTATTTGCACACGACTGGGACTGCTGATGTATACCGTGGACATTGGAGAAAGCATAATAAGGCGCCATGCTGACCAGATCATAGAGTCATCCGAAAAGGGACAACCTACACCACAACTCTATACGCCTAATGATGAAGCAGAGATACCCATAGTATCTACCTCCGATCCGGTGATACTGGAACCAGATGAACCCGATACTGGCATTCAAGCCGAATCGACCTTGCCAAAAGAACCTACTACACCACCGAAAACTACTACACCACCGAGGCGTTATCCGGACCGAGTCAGGAAGCCTCCAGAGAGACTGACTTATAATTGATTAACTGCAGCAAATGTGTAGATTATTGTTCTTGTAAACATGTTAATTAATGATTACTTAAAATATTATGTACTGGTTGTCTAAAAGGGGAGGAATTGTGGTGTATGTGCGTTTAAGAGCCCTTGTGTACTGTAATGCCGGTAGTGGCCACTCGGGCTATATAAGCCTGTATAGTGTCTTGTATCTTTTAGTTCACCTCCAGAATTTGTTCAGTAAACACCTGTTAAACCAGCTCCTGCATTCCGTGTCTCCATTAACACACGGATACAACACTAATGGTGTTAGATCCATTTACTGTGATAATCTAATGACAGTGGATTCATTTACGGCGATAGTCTAATGACTGTGGCTCCATTTAATATGATGGTCTAATGATTGTGCATCCATTTATTGTGATAGTCTAGTGGAGGTGGTTCCATTTACTATGATAATCTAATGGAAGTGGATGCATTTACTGTGCTAGTCTAATGGAGGGGGATCCATTTACAGTGATAGTCTAATGAATGTGGATCCATTTACTGTGATATTCTAATGAATGTGGATGCATTTAATTGACAATCTAATGACTATGCATCCTTTTACTGTGATAATCTAATGGTGGTGGATCTATTTACTGTGATAGTCTAATAAATGTGGATCCATTTACTGTGATAGTCGAATGACTCTGGACCCATTTACTGTGATAGTCTAATGGTGGTGGATCTATTTACTGTGATAGTCTAATGACAGTGGATCCATTTACTGTGAGAGTCAATTATCTGTGGATCCATTTACTTTGATAGTCTAATGACTGTGTATTGATTTACTGTGAGAGTCTAATCACTGTGGATCCATTTACTGTGATAATCTAATGGAGGTGGATCCATTTACTGTGACAGTCTAATGTTGGTGGATCCATTTACTGTGATAGGCTAATGACTGTGGATCCACTTACTGTGAAAGTCTGATGGTATTGGATCCATTTACTGTGATAGTCTAATGATGTTGAACCATTTACTGTGATAGTCTAATGAATATGGACCATTGACTCTGATAGCCTAATGACTGTGGATCCATTTACTTTGATATTTTAATGAATGTGGATTCATATACTGTGATAGTCTAATGGTGGTGGGTCCATTTACTGTGATATTCTAATGATTGTGGATCCATTTACTGTGATAGTCTAATGGTGGTGGATCCATTTACTGTGATAGCCTAATGACTGTGGGTCCTTGTACTGTGATAGTCTAATGACCATGGATCGATTTACTGTGATAGTCTAATGAATGTGGACCCATTTAATGTGATAGTCTAATGGCTGTGGGTCCATTTAATGTGATAGTCTAATGAATGTAGATCCATTTACACTGATAGTCTAATGACTGTGGATCCATTTACTGTGATAACCTAATGACTGTGGGTCCATTTACTGTGGTAGTCTAATGACTATGCATCCATTTACTGTGATTGTCAAATGATTGTGGATCCATTTAACGTGATAGTCTAATGATTGTGGATCCATTTACTCTGATAGTCTAACGAAAGTGGAACCAATTACTATGATAATCTAATGAATGTGGATCCATTTAACATGATAGTCTAATGACTGTGGTTCCATTTCCTGTGATAGTCTAATGATTGTGGATCTATTTAGTGTGATAATCTAATGGGGATGGATCCATTTATTGTGATAGTACAGTATAATGAATATGGATCCATTTACTCTGATAGTCTAATGACTGTGGGTCCACTTACTGTGATAGTCCATTATCTGTGGATCCATTTACTGTGATAGACTAATGGTGGTGGAGTCACTTACTGTGATGATCTAATGGAAGTGGATCCATTTACTGTGATAGTCTAATGGAGGCGGGTCCATTTACTGTGATAGTCTAATGATTGTGGATCCATTTACTGTGATAGGCTAGCGAAAGTGGAACCATTTACTACGATAATCTAATGACTGTGGATCCATTTACTATGATAGTCTAATGACTGTGAATCCATTTACTGTGATAGTCTAATGGTGCTGGATCCATTTACTGTGATAATCTAATGACAGTGGATCCATTTACTGCGATAGTCTAATAACTGTGGCTCCATTTAATATGATGGTCTAATGATTGTGGATCCATTTACTGTGATATTCTAATGAATGTGGATCCAATTACATTGATAATCTAATGATTGTGGATCCTTTTACTGTGATAGTCTAATGATTGTGGATCCATTTACTGTGATAGTCTAATTACGGTGGGTCCATTAACCGTGATAGTCTAATGGTGTTGGATCCATTTACTGTGATAGTCTAATGATTGTGGATCCACTTACTGTGATAGTCTATTATCTGTGGATCCATTTACTGTGATAGTCTAATGACTGTGGATCCATATATTGTGATAAACTAATGGAGGTGCATCCAGTTAACGTGATAGTCTAATGACTGTGGATCAATTTACTGTGATAGTCAATTATCTGTGGACCCATTTACTGTGATAGTCTAATGAATGTGGATTCATATACTGTGATAGTCTAAGGCTGGTGAATCCATTTACTGTGATACCCTAATGACTGTGGATCCATTTACTGCAATTGTCTAATGACTGTGGATCCATTTACTGTGATTGCCTAATGACTGTGGATCCATTTACTATGATAGTCTAATGACTGTGGATCCATTTACTGTGATAGTCTAATGATTGTGGATCCACTTAGTGTGATAGTCAATTATCTGTGGATCCATTTACTGTGATAGTCTAATGAATGTGCAAGCATATATTGTGATAGACTAATGAATGTTGTTCCATTTACTGTGATAGTCTAATGGAGGTACATCCATTTACGGTGATAGTCTAATGACTGTGGATCCCATGTACTGTGATAGTCGAATGACTGTGGATCCATTTACTGTGATTGCCTAATGACTGTGGGTCCATTTACTATGATAGTCTAATGACTGTGGATCCATTTACTGTGATAGCCAATGATTGTGAATCCATTTAATGTGATAGTCTAATGATTGTGGATCCATTTACTCTGATAGTTTAACGAAAGTGGAACCATTTACTATGATAATCTAATGACTGTGGATCCATTTAATATGATAGTCTAATGACTGTGGATCCATTTCCTGTGATAGTATAATTATTGTGGATCTATTTAGTGTGATTGTCTAATGGTGGTGGATCCATTTACTGTGATAATCTAATGACTGTGGATTCACTTACTGTGATAGTCTATTATCTGTGGATCCATTTACAGTGATAGCCTAATTACTGTGGATCCATTTACTGTAATAGACTAATGGTGGTGGAGCCACTTACTGTGATGAACTAATGGAAGTGGGTCCATTTACTGTGATAATATAATGACTGAGGATCCATTTTCTGTGAGAGTCTAATGACTGTGGATCCATTTACTGTGAGAGTCTAATGACTGTGCATTCATGTACTGTCATATACTCATGGAGTTGGTTCCATTTACAGTGATGATCTAATGGAAGTGGATCCATTTACTGTGATAGTCTAATGGAGGCGGGTCCACTTACTGTGATAGTCTAATGACTGTGGATCCATTTACTGTGATAGTCTAGCGAAAGTGGATCCATTTACTATGATAGTCTAATGACTGTGGATCCATTTACTGTGGTAGTCTAATTATGGTGGCTCCATTAACCGTGATAGTCTAATGGTGTTGGATCCATTTACTGTGATAGCCTAATGACTGTGGATCCAATGTACTGTGAGAGCCTAATGACTGTGGATCCATTTACTGTGATAGTCTAATGGAGGTGCATCCATTTACGGTGATAGTCTTATGACTGTGGATCCATTTACTGCGATTGCCTAATGACTGTGTGTCCATTTACTATGATAGTCTAATGATTATGGATCCATTTAATGTTATAGTCTAATGATTGTGGATCCATTTACACTGATAGGCTAACGAAAGTGGAACCATTTACTATGATAATCTAATGACTGTAGATCCATTTAATATGATAGTCTAATGACTGTGGATCCATTTAATATGATAGTCTAATGACTGTGGATCCATTTCCTGTGATAGTCTAATGATTGTGGATCTATTTAGTGTGATTGTCTAATGGTGGTGGATCCATTTACTGTGATCATTTAATGGTGGTGGATCCATTTACACTGAAAGTCTAATGACTGTGGATCCATTTACTGTGATACATTAATGACTGTGGATCCATTTACTGTGATAGTCTAATGACTGTGGCTCCATGTACTGTGATAGACTAATGGTGGTGGAGTCACTCACTGTGATGATCTAATGGAAGTGGATCCATTTACTGTGATAATGTAATGACTGAGTATCCATTTTCTGTGAGAGTCTAATGACTGTGGATCCATTTACAGTGAGAGTTTAATGACTGTGGATTCATTTACTCTGATATACTCATGGAGTTGGTTCCATTTACAGTGATGATCTAATGGAAGTGGATCCATTTACTGTGATAGTCTAATGACAGTGGATCCATTTACTGTGATATTCTAATGAATGTGGATTCATTTATTGTGATAGACAAATGGTGGTGGATCCATTTATTGGAATATTCTAATGACTGTGGTTCCAGTTACTGTGATAGTCTAATGGAGCTGGATCCATTTATTGTGATAGTCCAATGATTGTGGATCCATTTACTGTGAGACTCTAATGCAGCTGGATCTATTTACTGTTGTAGTCCAGTGAATGTGGATCCATTTACTGTGATAGTCTAATGGCGGTGGATCTGTTTACTATGATAGTTTAATGATTCTGGATCCATTTACTGTGATAGTCTAATGATTGTGGATCCATTTACTGAGATAGTCTAATGAATGTGGATCCATTTACTGTGATATTCTAATATCTGTGGATCGAATTACTGTGATAGTCTAATGCAGGTGGATCCATTTACTGTGACAGTCCAGTGAATGTGGATCCATTTACTGTGATAGTCTAAAGGCGGTGGGTCCATTTACTGTGATAGTTTAATGATTGTGGATCCATTTACTGTGGTAGTCTAATGATTGTGGATCCATTTACTATGTTAATCTGAAGAATGTGGATCCATTTACTGTGATAAATTAATGACTGCGGAGCCATCTACTGCGACAGTCTAATGGTGGCGGATCCATTCACTGTGATAGTCAAATGGAGGAGGATCCATTTACTATGATAGTCTAATGACTGTGGATCCATTTACTGTGATAGTCTAATGGTGTTGGATTCATGTACTGTGATAATCTAGTGACAGTGGATCCATTTACTGTGATAGTCTAATGCGTGTGGATCCACTTACTGTGATAGACTATTGGTGGTGTATCCACTTACTGTGATAGTCTAATGACTGTGGATCCATTTACTGTGATAGTCTAACGACTGTGGATCCATTTACTGTGAGAGTCTAATGACTGTGGATTCATTTACTGCGATAGTCTAACAACTGTGGATCCATTTACTGTGAGAGTCTAATGACTGTGGATTCATTTACTGTGAGAGTCTAATGACTGTGGATTCATTTACTGCGATAGTCTAATGATTGTGGATAACCCCACTATTTAAAAAAGGTGGTAGAGAAGAAACGGGGAATTATAGACCGGCAAGCCTGACATCAGTAGTGGAGAAAATGCTAGAGTCCATTATAAAAGATGTAATAGCAGAGCACTTGGAAAACAGTAACAGGATCGGGCAAAGTCAGCATGGATTTACAAAAGGTAAATCATGCTTGACTAATCTACTGGAATTTTTTGAGGGTGTAACTGGTAGAATAAGTAAGGGAGAACCAGTGGATGTGGTGTATTTGGACTTTTAGAAGGCTTTCCATAAGGTCCCGCATAAGAGATTAGTGTTCAAAGTTAAAGCACATGGGATTAAGGGTAAGGTACTGACTTGGATAGCAGACAGCAAACAAAGAGTTGGAATAAACGGGTCTTTTTCCGAGTGGCAGGCAGTGACTAGTGGGGTACCGCAGGGATCGATGCTAGGACCCCAGCTACTCACAATATATATTAATGATCTAGATGAGGGAACTAGATGTAATATCTCCAAGTTTGCAGATGACACAAAGATGGGTGGGCATGTGCGCTGTGAGGAGAATGCCGAGAAACTCCAGTATGATTTGGATAGGTTGGGTGATTGGGCAGATGCAGTATATTGTGGATAAATGCGAGGTTATCCACTTTGGTGGCAAAAACAGGAAGGCAGATTATTATCTGAACGGCAATAGATTGGGAAAAGGGGAAGTGCAACGAGACCTGGGTGTCCTTGTGCGCCAGTCACTGAAGGTAAGCATGCAGGTGCAGCAGTCGTTTAAGAAGGCAAATGATATGTTGGCCTTCATAGCGAGAGGATTGGAGTACAGGAGCAAGGATGTCTTGCTGCAGTTGTACAGGGCCTTGGTGAGACCACAGCTTGAGACACACAGTATTGTGTGCAGTTTTAGTCGCCTTATCTGAGGAAGTGTGTTCTTGCCATGGAGGGAGTGCAGCAAAGATTCACCAGACTGATACCTGGGATGGCAGGAATAACGTATGAAGAGAGATTGGGTCAATTAGGCTTATATTCGCTAGAGTTTAGAAGAATGAGAGGGGATCTCATTGAAACTTCTACAATTTTAACAGGACTATACAGATTAGATGCAGGAAGGATGTTCCTGATGGTGGGGGAGTGCAGGACCAGGGGTCACAGTCTAATGATAAGAGGTAAGCCATTTAGGACTGAGATGAGGGGGAATTTCTTCACTCAGAGAGTGGGAACCTGTGGAATTCTCTACCACAGAAGTCAGTTGAGACCAATTCATTAAATATATTGAAGAAGGAGTTAGATATATTTCTTAAGGCTAAAGGGATCAAGGGATATGGGGAGAAAGCAGGGACAGGGTACTGAATTTGGATGACCAGCCATGATCTCATTAAATGGCGGAGCAGGCTTGAAATGCCGAATGGCCTACTCCTGCTCCTATCTTCAATGATTCTATGTTTCTATGATACACTAATGACTGTGGACCCATTTACTCTGATAGTCTAATGAATGTGGATCCATTTACTGTGATAGTCAAACGGTTGTGGATCCATTTACTGTGATAGTCTAATGGTGATGGTTCCACTTCCTTTGGCAGTCTAATAGTCCAATGACTGTGGATCCATTTCATATGATAGTAAAATGTTGGTGGATCCATTTACTGTGATACACTAATGACTGTGGATCCATTTACTCTGATAGTCTAATGGTGGTGGATCCACTTACTTTGATAGTCTAATGGCGGTGGATCCATTTACTGTTATAGTCTAATGGAGATGCATCCATCTTCTGTGATAGTCTAATGATTGTGGATCTATTTACTGTGATAGTCTAATGGAGGTGGACCCATTTACTGTGATACACTAATGACTGTGGGTCCATTTACTGTGATAGTCTAATGATTGTGGATCCATTTACTGTGATAGTCTAATGATTGTGGATCCATTTACAGTGATAGTCTAATGGCTGTGGGTCCATTTAATGTGATAGTCTAATGAATGTAGATCCATTTACACTGATAGTCTAATGACTGTGGATCCATTTACTGTGATAACCTAATGACTGTGGGTCCATTTACTGTGGTAGTCTAATGACTATGCATCCATTTACTGTGATTGTCAAATGATTGTGGATCCATTTAACGTGATAGTCTAATGATTGTGGATCCATTTACTCTGATAGTCTAACGAAAGTGGAACCAATTACTATGATAATCTAATGAATGTGGATCCATTTAACATGATAGTCTAATGACTGTGGTTCCATTTCCTGTGATAGTCTAATGATTGTGGATCTATTTAGTGTGATAATCTAATGGGGATGGATCCATTTATTGTGATAGTACAGTATAATGAATATGGATCCATTTACTCTGATAGTCTAATGACTGTGGGTCCACTTACTGTGATAGTCCATTATCTGTGGATCCATTTACTGTGATAGACTAATGGTGGTGGAGTCACTTACTGTGATGATCTAATGGAAGTGGATCCATTTACTGTGATAGTCTAATGGAGGCGGGTCCATTTACTGTGATAGTCTAATGATTGTGGATCCATTTACTGTGATAGGCTAGCGAAAGTGGAACCATTTACTACGATAATCTAATGACTGTGGATCCATTTACTATGATAGTCTAATGACTGTGAATCCATTTACTGTGATAGTCTAATGGTGCTGGATCCATTTACTGTGATAATCTAATGACAGTGGATCCATTTACTGCGATAGTCTAATAACTGTGGCTCCATTTAATATGATGGTCTAATGATTGTGGATCCATTTACTGTGATATTCTAATGAATGTGGATCCAATTACATTGATAATCTAATGATTGTGGATCCTTTTACTGTGATAGTCTAATGATTGTGGATCCATTTACTGTGATAGTCTAATTACGGTGGGTCCATTAACCGTGATAGTCTAATGGTGTTGGATCCATTTACTGTGATAGTCTAATGATTGTGGATCCACTTACTGTGATAGTCTATTATCTGTGGATCCATTTACTGTGATAGTCTAATGACTGTGGATCCATATATTGTGATAAACTAATGGAGGTGCATCCAGTTAACGTGATAGTCTAATGACTGTGGATCAATTTACTGTGATAGTCAATTATCTGTGGACCCATTTACTGTGATAGTCTAATGAATGTGGATTCATATACTGTGATAGTCTAAGGCTGGTGAATCCATTTACTGTGATACCCTAATGACTGTGGATCCATTTACTGCAATTGTCTAATGACTGTGGATCCATTTACTGTGATTGCCTAATGACTGTGGATCCATTTACTATGATAGTCTAATGACTGTGGATCCATTTACTGTGATAGTCTAATGATTGTGGATCCACTTAGTGTGATAGTCAATTATCTGTGGATCCATTTACTGTGATAGTCTAATGAATGTGCAAGCATATATTGTGATAGACTAATGAATGTTGTTCCATTTACTGTGATAGTCTAATGGAGGTACATCCATTTACGGTGATAGTCTAATGACTGTGGATCCCATGTACTGTGATAGTCGAATGACTGTGGATCCATTTACTGTGATTGCCTAATGACTGTGGGTCCATTTACTATGATAGTCTAATGACTGTGGATCCATTTACTGTGATAGCCAATGATTGTGAATCCATTTAATGTGATAGTCTAATGATTGTGGATCCATTTACTCTGATAGTTTAACGAAAGTGGAACCATTTACTATGATAATCTAATGACTGTGGATCCATTTAATATGATAGTCTAATGACTGTGGATCCATTTCCTGTGATAGTATAATTATTGTGGATCTATTTAGTGTGATTGTCTAATGGTGGTGGATCCATTTACTGTGATAATCTAATGACTGTGGATTCACTTACTGTGATAGTCTATTATCTGTGGATCCATTTACAGTGATAGCCTAATTACTGTGGATCCATTTACTGTAATAGACTAATGGTGGTGGAGCCACTTACTGTGATGAACTAATGGAAGTGGGTCCATTTACTGTGATAATATAATGACTGAGGATCCATTTTCTGTGAGAGTCTAATGACTGTGGATCCATTTACTGTGAGAGTCTAATGACTGTGCATTCATGTACTGTCATATACTCATGGAGTTGGTTCCATTTACAGTGATGATCTAATGGAAGTGGATCCATTTACTGTGATAGTCTAATGGAGGCGGGTCCACTTACTGTGATAGTCTAATGACTGTGGATCCATTTACTGTGATAGTCTAGCGAAAGTGGATCCATTTACTATGATAGTCTAATGACTGTGGATCCATTTACTGTGGTAGTCTAATTATGGTGGCTCCATTAACCGTGATAGTCTAATGGTGTTGGATCCATTTACTGTGATAGCCTAATGACTGTGGATCCAATGTACTGTGAGAGCCTAATGACTGTGGATCCATTTACTGTGATAGTCTAATGGAGGTGCATCCATTTACGGTGATAGTCTTATGACTGTGGATCCATTTACTGCGATTGCCTAATGACTGTGTGTCCATTTACTATGATAGTCTAATGATTATGGATCCATTTAATGTTATAGTCTAATGATTGTGGATCCATTTACACTGATAGGCTAACGAAAGTGGAACCATTTACTATGATAATCTAATGACTGTAGATCCATTTAATATGATAGTCTAATGACTGTGGATCCATTTAATATGATAGTCTAATGACTGTGGATCCATTTCCTGTGATAGTCTAATGATTGTGGATCTATTTAGTGTGATTGTCTAATGGTGGTGGATCCATTTACTGTGATCATTTAATGGTGGTGGATCCATTTACACTGAAAGTCTAATGACTGTGGATCCATTTACTGTGATACATTAATGACTGTGGATCCATTTACTGTGATAGTCTAATGACTGTGGCTCCATGTACTGTGATAGACTAATGGTGGTGGAGTCACTCACTGTGATGATCTAATGGAAGTGGATCCATTTACTGTGATAATGTAATGACTGAGTATCCATTTTCTGTGAGAGTCTAATGACTGTGGATCCATTTACAGTGAGAGTTTAATGACTGTGGATTCATTTACTCTGATATACTCATGGAGTTGGTTCCATTTACAGTGATGATCTAATGGAAGTGGATCCATTTACTGTGATAGTCTAATGACAGTGGATCCATTTACTGTGATATTCTAATGAATGTGGATTCATTTATTGTGATAGACAAATGGTGGTGGATCCATTTATTGGAATATTCTAATGACTGTGGTTCCAGTTACTGTGATAGTCTAATGGAGCTGGATCCATTTATTGTGATAGTCCAATGATTGTGGATCCATTTACTGTGAGACTCTAATGCAGCTGGATCTATTTACTGTTGTAGTCCAGTGAATGTGGATCCATTTACTGTGATAGTCTAATGGCGGTGGATCTGTTTACTATGATAGTTTAATGATTCTGGATCCATTTACTGTGATAGTCTAATGATTGTGGATCCATTTACTGAGATAGTCTAATGAATGTGGATCCATTTACTGTGATATTCTAATATCTGTGGATCGAATTACTGTGATAGTCTAATGCAGGTGGATCCATTTACTGTGACAGTCCAGTGAATGTGGATCCATTTACTGTGATAGTCTAAAGGCGGTGGGTCCATTTACTGTGATAGTTTAATGATTGTGGATCCATTTACTGTGGTAGTCTAATGATTGTGGATCCATTTACTATGTTAATCTGAAGAATGTGGATCCATTTACTGTGATAAATTAATGACTGCGGAGCCATCTACTGCGACAGTCTAATGGTGGCGGATCCATTCACTGTGATAGTCAAATGGAGGAGGATCCATTTACTATGATAGTCTAATGACTGTGGATCCATTTACTGTGATAGTCTAATGGTGTTGGATTCATGTACTGTGATAATCTAGTGACAGTGGATCCATTTACTGTGATAGTCTAATGCGTGTGGATCCACTTACTGTGATAGACTATTGGTGGTGTATCCACTTACTGTGATAGTCTAATGACTGTGGATCCATTTACTGTGATAGTCTAACGACTGTGGATCCATTTACTGTGAGAGTCTAATGACTGTGGATTCATTTACTGCGATAGTCTAACAACTGTGGATCCATTTACTGTGAGAGTCTAATGACTGTGGATTCATTTACTGTGAGAGTCTAATGACTGTGGATTCATTTACTGCGATAGTCTAATGATTGTGGATAACCCCACTATTTAAAAAAGGTGGTAGAGAAGAAACGGGGAATTATAGACCGGCAAGCCTGACATCAGTAGTGGAGAAAATGCTAGAGTCCATTATAAAAGATGTAATAGCAGAGCACTTGGAAAACAGTAACAGGATCGGGCAAAGTCAGCATGGATTTACAAAAGGTAAATCATGCTTGACTAATCTACTGGAATTTTTTGAGGGTGTAACTGGTAGAATAAGTAAGGGAGAACCAGTGGATGTGGTGTATTTGGACTTTTAGAAGGCTTTCCATAAGGTCCCGCATAAGAGATTAGTGTTCAAAGTTAAAGCACATGGGATTAAGGGTAAGGTACTGACTTGGATAGCAGACAGCAAACAAAGAGTTGGAATAAACGGGTCTTTTTCCGAGTGGCAGGCAGTGACTAGTGGGGTACCGCAGGGATCGATGCTAGGACCCCAGCTACTCACAATATATATTAATGATCTAGATGAGGGAACTAGATGTAATATCTCCAAGTTTGCAGATGACACAAAGATGGGTGGGCATGTGTGCTGTGAGGAGAATGCCGAGAAACTCCAGTATGATTTGGATAGGTTGGGTGATTGGGCAGATGCAGTATATTGTGGATAAATGCGAGGTTATCCACTTTGGTGGCAAAAACAGGAAGGCAGATTATTATCTGAACGGCAATAGATTGGGAAAAGGGGAAGTGCAACGAGACCTGGGTGTCCTTGTGCGCCAGTCACTGAAGGTAAGCATGCAGGTGCAGCAGTCGTTTAAGAAGGCAAATGATATGTTGGCCTTCATAGCGAGAGGATTGGAGTACAGGAGCAAGGATGTCTTGCTGCAGTTGTACAGGGCCTTGGTGAGACCACAGCTTGAGACACACAGTATTGTGTGCAGTTTTAGTCGCCTTATCTGAGGAAGTGTGTTCTTGCCATGGAGGGAGTGCAGCAAAGATTCACCAGACTGATACCTGGGATGGCAGGAATAACGTATGAAGAGAGATTGGGTCAATTAGGCTTATATTCGCTAGAGTTTAGAAGAATGAGAGGGGATCTCATTGAAACTTCTACAATTTTAACAGGACTATACAGATTAGATGCAGGAAGGATGTTCCTGATGGTGGGGGAGTGCAGGACCAGGGGTCACAGTCTAATGATAAGAGGTAAGCCATTTAGGACTGAGATGAGGGGGAATTTCTTCACTCAGAGAGTGGGAACCTGTGGAATTCTCTACCACAGAAGTCAGTTGAGACCAATTCATTAAATATATTGAAGAAGGAGTTAGATATATTTCTTAAGGCTAAAGGGATCAAGGGATATGGGGAGAAAGCAGGGACAGGGTACTGAATTTGGATGACCAGCCATGATCTCATTAAATGGCGGAGCAGGCTTGAAATGCCGAATGGCCTACTCCTGCTCCTATCTTCAATGATTCTATGTTTCTATGATACACTAATGACTGTGGACCCATTTACTCTGATAGTCTAATGAATGTGGATCCATTTACTGTGATAGTCAAACGGTTGTGGATCCATTTACTGTGATAGTCTAATGGTGATGGTTCCACTTCCTTTGGCAGTCTAATAGTCCAATGACTGTGGATCCATTTCATATGATAGTAAAATGTTGGTGGATCCATTTACTGTGATACACTAATGACTGTGGATCCATTTACTCTGATAGTCTAATGGTGGTGGATCCACTTACTTTGATAGTCTAATGGCGGTGGATCCATTTACTGTTATAGTCTAATGGAGATGCATCCATCTTCTGTGATAGTCTAATGATTGTGGATCTATTTACTGTGATAGTCTAATGGAGGTGGACCCATTTACTGTGATACACTAATGACTGTGGGTCCATTTACTGTGATAGTCTAATGATTGTGGATCCATTTACTGTGATAGTCTAATGATTGTGGATCCATTTACAGTGATAGTCAAATGACTGTGGATCCATTTACTGTGATAGTCTAATGACTGTGTATCCGCTTACTGCGATAGTCTAATGACTGTTATTCCATCTACTGTGATAATCTAATATCTGTGGAACTATAAACTGTGATAGTCTAATGAATGTGGATCCATTTAATGTGATAGTCTAATGAATGTGGACCAATTACTGTGATATCCTAATGAATTTGGGTCCATTTACTGTGGTAGTCTAATGAATGTGGATCCAATTACTGTGATATCCTAATGAATTTGGGTCCATTTACTGTGGTAGTCTAATGAATGTGGATCCATTTACATTGTTAGTCTAATGGAGGTGGATCCATTTAATGTGATGGACTGATGAAGCTGGATCGGTTTACTTTGATAGTCAAATGACTGTGGATCCATTTACTATGATAGGCTAAAGACTGTGGATCCATTTACTGTGATAGGCTAAAGACTGTGGATCCATTTACTGTGATAGGCTAAAGACTGTGGATCCATTTACTGTGATAGCCTAATGGAGGTGGATCCATTTACTGTGATAGTCTAATGACTGTGGATCCATTTATTGTGATAATCTAATGACTGTGGATCCATTTACTGTGATAGTCTAATGACTGTGAATCCATTTACTGTGATAGTCTATGACTGTGGATCAATTTACTGTGATAGTCTAATGACTGTGGATCCATTTACTGTGATAGTCTAATGACTGTGGATCCATTTACTGTGATAGTCTAATGACTGTGGATCCATTTATTGTGATAATCTAATGACTGTGGATCGATTTACTGTGATAGCCTAATGACTGTGGATCCATTTACTGTGATAGTCTAATGACTGTGGATCAATTTACTGTGATAGTCTAATGACTGTGGATCCATTTACTGTGATAGTCTAATGACTGTGGATCCATTTACTGTGATAGTCTAATGACTGTGGATCAATTTACTGTGATAGTCTAATGACTGTGGATCCATTTACTGTGATAGCCTAATGACTGTGGATCCATTTACTGTGAGAGTCTAATGACTGTGGATTCATTTACTGCGATAGTCTAACAACTGTGGATCCATTTACTGTGAGAGTCTAATGAATGTGGATTCATTTACTGCGATAGTCTAATGATTGTGGATATATTTACTGCGATAGTCGAATGACTGTGGATCCATTTACTGTGAGAGTCTAATGGCTGTGGATTCATCTACTATGATATACTAATGGAGGTGTTTCCATTTACAGTGATGATCTAATAGAATTGGATCCATTTACTGTGATAGTCTAATTACTGTGGATCCACTTACTGTGATAGTCTAATGACTGTGGATCCATTTACTGTAAGAGTCAAATGACTGTGGATTCATTTACTGCGATAGTCTAATGAATGTGGATATATTTACTGTGATAGTCTAATGACTGTGGATCCATTTACTGTGAGAGTCTAATGACTGTGGATTCATTTACTGTGATATACTAATGGAAGTGTTTCCATTTACAGTGATGATCTAATGGAATTGGATCCATTTACTGTGATAGTCTAATGGAGGAGGGTCCATTTACTGTGATAGTTTAATGACTGTGGATCCATTTACTATGATAGTCTAATGACAGTGGATCCATTTACTGTGATTGTCTAATGGTGTTGGATCCATTTAATATGATGGCCTAATGACTGTGGATCCATTTACTGTGATAGTCTAATGACTGTTGATCCATTCACTATGATACTCTAATGAGAGTTGATCCATTTACGGTGTTAGTCTAATGGTGGAGGATGCATTTGCTGTGAAAGTCTAATGACTGTGAATCCAGTTACTGTGAATATCTAATGGTGGTGGATCCAATTACCGTGATAGTCCAATGCTGGTGGATCCATGTGCTGTGATAGTTTAATGAATCTGCATCCATTTGCTATGTTCGTCTAATGGAGGTGGATCCATTTACTGTTATAGTTAATGGAGGTAGATCACTCTACTGTGATAGACTAATGGAGGTGGATCCATTTACTGTGATAGTCTAATGACTGTGGATGCATTGACTATCATAGCTTAATGACTGTGGATCCATTTACTGTGATAGTCTAATGAATGTGGATACATTTACTGTGATAGTCTAATGGAGGTGGATCCATTTACTGTGCTAGTCTAATGGTGGTGGATTTTTTACTGTTATAGTGTAATTACTGTAGATTCATTTAACGTGATAGTCTATTGAATGTGGATCAATTTACTGTGATAGTCTAACAAATGTGGATCTATTGGTGGTGGATCCAATTACTGTGATAGTCTAATGATTGTGGATCCATTTCCTGTGATAGTCAAATGACTGTGGATCCATTTACTGTGATAGACTAATGACTGTGGATCCATTTACTGTGATTGTCTAATGGTTGTGCATCCATTTACTGTGATAGTCTAATATCTGTGGATCCATTTAATGTGAAAGTCTAATGAATTTGGATCCATTTACTGTGATAGTCTAATGGCGGTGGATCCATTTACTGTACTGTGATTGCTTAATAATTGTGGACCCATTTACTGTGGTAGTCTATTGATTTTGGATCCATTTACTGTGATAGTCCAAAGAATGTGGATCCATTTACTGTGATAATCTAATTACAGGGGATCCTTTAACTTTGATAGTCTAATGGTGCTGGATCCATTTACTGTGATAGCCTAATGGCGGTGGATCCATTTACTGTGATAGTCTAATGACTGTGGATCCATTTACTGTGATAGTCCAATGCTGGTGGATCCATTTACTGTGATACACTAATGACTGTGGATCCATTTAACGTGATAGTCTAATGACTGTGGATCCATTTACTGTGATAGCCTAATGGCGGTGGATCCATTTACTGTGATAGTTTAATGACTGTGGATCCATTTAACGTGATAGTCTAATGACTGTGGATCCATTTACTGTGATGGTCCAATGCTGGTGGATCCATTTACTGTGATACACTAATGACTGTGGATCCATTTACTGTGATAGTCTAATGTTGGTGGATCCATTTACTGTGATACACTAATGACTGTGGATCCATCTACTGTGATAGTCTAATGGTGGTGGATCCATTTACTTTGATAGTCCAATGGTGGTTAATCCATTTATGGTGATAGTCTAATGGTGGTGAATCCATTTACTGTGATAGTCTAATGTTGGTGGATCCATTTAATGAGATACCAAAATTCTTCCAAAATTCTATAGATCTTCCAAAATTCTATAGATCTTCCAAAATTCTATAGACTCTGGAATAGTTCCCATGGATTTGAGGATAGCTAATGTAACCCCACTATTTAAAAAAGGTGGTAGAGAGGAAACGGGAAATTATAGACCGGTAAGCCTGACATCAGTCGTGGAGAAAATGCTAGAGTCCATTATAAAAGATGTAATAGCAGAGCACTTGGAAAACAGTAACAGGATCGGGCAAAGTCAGCATGGATTTACAAAAGGTAAATCATGCTTGACTAATCTACTGGAATTTTTTGAGGGTGTAACTGGTAGAATAAGTAAGGGAGAACCAGTGGATGTGGTGTATTTGGACTTTTAGAAGGCTTTCCATAAGGTCCCGCATAAGAGATTAGTGTTCAAAGTTAAAGCACATGGGATTAAGGGTAAGGTACTGACTTGGATAGCAGACAGCAAACAAAGAGTTGGAATAAATGGGTCTTTTTCCGAGTGGCAGGCAGTGACTAGTGGGGTACCGCAGGGATCGGTGCTAGGACCCCAGCTACTCACAATATATATTAATGATCTAGATGAGGGAACTAGATGTAATATCTCCAAGTTTGCAGATGACACAAAGATGGGTGTGCATGTGTGCTGTGAGGAGAATGCCGAGAAACTCCAGTATGATTTGGATAGGTTGGGTGATTGGGCAGATGCAGTGTATTGTGGATAAATGCGAGGTTATCCACTTTGGTGGCAAAAACAGGAAGGCAGATTATTATCTGAACGGCAATAGATTGGGAAAAGGGGAAGTGCAACGAGACCTGGGTGTCCTTGTGCACCAGTCACTGAAGGTAAGCATGCAGGTGCAGCAGTCGTTTAAGAAGGCAAATGATATGTTGGCCTTCATAGCGAGAGGATTCGAGTACAGGAGCAAGGATGTCTTGCTGCAGTTGTACAGGGCCTTGGTGAGACCACAGCTTGAGACACACAGTATTGTGTGCAGTTTTAGTCACCTTATCTGAGGAAGGGTGTTCTTGCCATGGAGGGAGTGCAGCAAAGATTCACCAGACTGATACCTAGGATGGCAGGAATAATGTATGAAGAGAGATTGGGTCAATTAGGCTTATATTCGCTAGAGTTTAGAAGAATGAGAGGGGATCTCATTGAAACTTCTACAATTTTAACAGGACTATACAGATTAGATGCAGGAAGGATGTTCCTGATGGTGGGGGAGTCCAGGACCAGGGGTCACAGTCTAAGGATAAGGGGTAAGCCATTTAGGACTGAGATGAGGAGGAATTTCTTCACTCAGAGAGTGGGAACCTGTGGAATTCTCTACCACAGAAGGCAGTTGAGACCAATTCATTAAATATATTGAAGAAGGAGTTAGATATATTTCTTAAGGCTAAAGGGATCAAGGGATATGGGGAGAAAGCAGGGACAGGGTACTGAATTTGGATGACCAGCCATGATCTCATTAAATGGCGGAGCAGGCTTGAAAGGCCGAATGGCCTACTCCTGCTCCTATCTTCAATGATTCTATGTTTCTATGATACACTAATGGCTGTGGACCCATTTACTCTGATAGTCTAATGAATGCGGATTCATTTACTGTGATAGTCTAATGATTGTGGATAATTTTACAGTGATAGTCTAATGACTGTGGATCCATTTACTGTGATAGTCTGATGACATTGGATCCATTTACTGTGATAGTCAAATGATTGTGGATCCATTTACTGTGATAGTCTAATGGTGATGGATCCACTTCCTTTGGTAGTCTAATAGTCCAATGACTGTGGATCCATTTCATATGATAGTAAAATGTTGGTGGATCCATTTACTGTGATACACTAATGACTGTGGATCCATTTACTCTGATAGTCTAATGGTGGTGGATCCACTTACTTTGATAGTCTAATGGCGGTGGATCCATTTACTGTTATAGTCTAATGGAGATGCATCCATTTTCTGTGATAGTCTAATGATTGTGGATCTATTTACTGTGATAGCCTAATGGAGGTGGACCCATTTACTGTGATACACTATTGACTGTGGGTCCATTTACTGTGATAGTCTAATGATTGTGGATCCATTTACTGTGACAGTCTAATGATTGTGGATCCATTTACAGTGATAGTCTAATGACTGTGGATCCATTTACTGTGATAGTCAAATGACTGTGGATCCATTTACTGTGATAGTCTAATGACTGTGTATCCGCTTACTGCGATAGTCTAATGACTGTGATTCCATCTACTGTGATAATCTAATATCTGTGGAACTATAAACTGTGATAGTCTAATGAATGTGGATCCATTTAATGTGATAGTCTAATGAATGTGGATCCAATTACTGTGATATCCTAATGAATTTGGGTCCATTTACTGTGGTAGTCTAATGAATGTGGATCCAATTACTGTGATATCCTAATGAATTTGGGTCCATTTACTGTGGTAGTCTAATGAATGTGGATCCATTTACATTGTTAGTCTAATGGAGGTGGATCCATTTAATGTGATGGACTGATGAAGCTGGATAGGTTTACTTTGATAGTCAAATGACTGTGGATCCATTTACTATGATAGGCTAAAGACTGTGGATCCATTTACTGTGATAGGCTAAAGACTGTGGATCCATTTACTGTGATAGGCTAAAGACTGTGGATCCATTTACTGTGATAGCCTAATGGAGGTGGATCCATTTACTGTGATAGTCTAATGACTGTGGATCCATTTATTGTGATAATCTAATGACTGTGGATCCATTTACTGTGATAGTCTAATGACTGTGGATCCATTTACTGTGATAGTCTAATGACTGTGGATCAATTTACTGTGATAGCCTAATGACTGTGGATCCATTTACTGTGATAGTCTAATGACTGTGGATCAATTTACTGTGATAGTCTAATGACTGTGGATCCATTTACTGTGATAGCCTAATGACTGTGGATCCATTTACTGTGATAGTCTAATGACTGTGGATCAATTTACTGTGATAGTCTGATGATTGTGAATCAATTTACTGTGATAATCTAATGGTGGTGGATCCATTTATTGGGATATAGTCTAATATCTGTGGATCAAATTACTGTGATAGCCTAATGCAGGTGGATCCATTTACTGTGATAAATGTGGGTCCATTTACAGGAAACTCTCTTTTAAACAGCACCTAAATTATCCGGAATTCTCTATTAACCAGCAAAATTCATACTCCGAAAAGAACACCTCAATAACCGGAAATGTTGCCGTGTCCGCGTCGCCTGCGGTGGCCGAGTTAGTCAGTGGGGGTAGTTCTCCAAACTGCCACTACTCGGCTTCTTGGTGCTGTCGGAAGTCATTAAAGAGTTACGGATTACCCTCAACTGGCAGTACTGTACTTAATCAAGCATCTTCCACCATCCATTTAACACAACGTTCTGTAGGTGAGTACCCAATTACTGCACATTTCTTGATTTTTTTATTTTTGTTTGTTAAAATTAGCCTCGGTAGATAACTCTCTCCGTCATCGGGAATTTTTAATCAACCGGCACCATCCTGGTCCCGTCGGTGCCGGATACCATAGAGTTTCCTGTAATGTGATTTTCTAATGAACGTGGGTCCATTTACTGTGATAGTCTAATGGTTGTGGATCCATTTACTCTGATAGTCTAATGAAAGTGGAACCATTTACTATGATAATCTAATGACTGTGGATCCATTTAATATGACAGTCTAATGACTGTGGATCCATTTCCTGTGATAGCCTAATGGTGTTGGATCCAGTTACTGTGATAGTTTAGTGACTGTGGATTCATTTAATGTGATAGTCTAATGACTGTGGATCCATTTACTGTGATAGTCTAATGATTGTAGATCTATTTAGTGTGATTGTCTAATGGTGGTGGATCCATTTACTGTGGTAATCTAATGTCTGTGGATCCATTTACTGAAATAATCTAATGGGGATGGATCCATTTATTGAGATAGTATAATGAATATGGATCCATTTACTCTGATAGTCAAATGAATGTGGATCCATTTACTGTGATACACTTCCTGTGATAGTCTAATGAATGTGGATCCATTTACCACGAGCGTCTAATGACTGTTGTAGGGGGTGGTGTGGGGTGGTGCGTACGCCCAGTCAGTTATGCCTCTGACTGTTTATGAGCGGCTCGAATCGCTCCCACGCCCCTGGGTTCTAGACACCAGACTTAGGTACAAGGCGGCGATACAGAAAAGACTCGAGTAGACAGGTGGTTGGATGTAAGCAAAACCAAGATTATATTGAAAAAAAAATTAACACAATCTTTTGAAAAAAATTACTAGTATAAACTTTTACAGGCAAAATACGAAATAACTATATACTTATACAGGGAATGGGGAACACACGGCACATCGAGGGAAAACAAACTATCTTAACAATCCCCTTATCCTTATCCCACCCCCTATGCCTAACTAGATTAAGCTATGAGGGGTCAGAATTCATGTCTCCAATCAAAAGTAAAAGCCAACTGTTCGAGTTTTGAAGTCTGGTCTCTGGTCCTTCTAGGTATTCCGTCGCCACGTGGTCTTCAAGGGCGCGGTGCTGGGTCTGCAACTGCGACACACCTTTTCCCCTCCGCTACCGCCGTCGTCTCGTCTCGATGGATTCTCCTCTTCTTCTCCCTCGGGCAGTCATCAGCGGTAACATTATATTTATCGAACAGTCATCAGTCGTTACCGTTTAGATTTTACTAGCTATGCATCAAACGCCGGTATATTCGTTGCGGCGTAGACACCTGTGTTCTCGCAGTGTTTAACAAGGTGTTTGTCTTCACCGTCCACAAGGACTTTCTTCCCTAAGTGTCAGCTTATAACTAGGCACTTGGTTTACTCATCGATATGTTTTTCGCTGCCCTGCTCTGCCCTTATTGAGTTATTATCGTCTTCTTCGTCTCCACTCGTCTCGTCTTGTCGGACCAGTATACAAGTCCTGGGCTACCTGCTCAACTTCGTCTCGCCCTTTCTGCGGCCTGGGCGTCCTGGATGACTACAGACTTGGGCTTCGCTCCCCTTCCTAGCAGTTTGTATGGTGTCCTTAGCTACTGAATATCTGCTCTGGGGAGAGAACCCGCCACGAGGCCAGGGCATGAGTACGAGCGGCAGCCCAAGAGGCCGGAGCCACGAGAACGGAGTCAAGAGAATGAGCGAGCGGCAAGCGAGAGCCCAGATTGCTACCCGGGGCCTGCAGTTATATTCCTTTCAATAGCCCCTTATCTGCGCACCAAATCAGGTTGGTTCATTGTCCCAATCTTGGCGGGCTAGTTTAAATAATTGTAGCAATTTACTCTGACTGTTTTTAGATGGCCGGTAATCGCATCTACTGGCCTGATAATTGAATTGTTTTGTTATTAATACATCTTAATGGGCATGTCCAGTCTCGATGCCTTACTTAAGCTGTTCCCGATTCTTTATGCAAACTGCTTGATGGCCTTAACTATAGGCCTAACTGGGTTTGATCTGTCTCCGATTTGGTCTAATACATAATTCAAAGTCTTGTCGGGTTTTCAAAATGCAAAGTCTCTCTTCACAGAAAATGTAGCTTTGGTTTCGATTTCTCCATGAGCTGCCTGTGCCGCAGAGCCCAAGATTTAAAAATCTCACAGGCTTTCTGCCACGAGGCTCGGCCGCCATCTTGGGTACCCTTTTTCATTAAAATGTCTATGCAGGGTCCCTTTTCTTATTAATAACCTTTGGGGAAATGTAGAAATTTTGCAAATCTTACACTCCCCCCGTCATATTAAAACTTGCTTGAAGTATCATACTTTTACAAAGGGAGCAAAAATTTCTGACCCTCCACAATCAACCTTCCCCTGTAATTACCTATCTAATATACCCACGACATATGCACTTCCCATTCCACGAAAATGTAGTGTACATCAGCATAGAGAGAGTAAATTACAGACTTTACACACATCCAAGCATGGAGGGGTCCAACACCCCTGCACCACTTGGTATACATACATCTTTATTAACCACATTGCAAAAAAACAAACAGAAAAAACCTTTATTAAAAATAACAAACACAAAGAAAACAACAACCTTTAATCAAAATACAAGGAAAAAGATTTAAACAGGCGTATCTCCCTCCACCTTTACATGATGTTCCTTCCAGGTCTTCTGGTTACGGAATTCTAACAACTGACCTTTTCCCTTACATTGAATGCAAACTAGATACAATACTATCCCTAACTGGCAAACCACGAGAATGTGGGAAGCCAGTCTGATCCACGAAGGGACCTCTATGTTATTGAAAATGTCCCACCATGGTGGAATCACAATATCCAATATCTTAGTCCCTATCTCTACTGTTTTTTGCTCTAGAGTGTAAAAATGTTTCTGCGAAACTATGACGGCTTTGAGTATTTTGGTAAGGGGGAATTTCATAGCCAATGTGCGCTACGTACTTCTGCAAATTCGTAAAATTCTCCTTCACAGTGAGGTGAACAGTGGAGGGTTCAGGAATGGGGACAATTCGCTCCTGGGCCACTGGAACATCTCCCTCAGGTTTAAAACAGAAGCTGCTTTCACTGACCGGACGCCAGCTATGCTGTCCATACTGGTAGTGGGACGCGCCGGTGGTGACACAATATGTCCCACCTCCTATATATGCTACCTGCGGGGGAACATGGCCTTGTGCCATTGCCTCCATGGTACAATTTATAGGTTTCGCGCCAGCTCTAAACCCACAATGCGGTTTTGAATAGGCATTCAAGTGCTGGGTGTAATAATCAATAACATGTCATTCTATAGTGGACACTAGGTGGAGCCGTAGAGCTGTGTAGAGCTGTATATAGCTGTATGTATATTAAGACTACATGACCCATGAGGCACTAGGCTACCCACAAGGCATCAGTCAAGATGGAAGCCTCTACAGATACTGTACCTAGTCCACATGTGCTCAATAAAAGTGTCTAGCAAAAGCTAGCTGTGTTCATAATAAGAATGTCTATTTATTAATGAACATAAGACTGGGGACACAGGATTATGTGTGCTCCCCGGCTCCGGCAACCTGAGAGGTCAGTACCTGTCATAGCGTGCTCTCACTTAATGACGTAAGGGGGGACTGCTGTGAAACGAATGTGTGCACCCCCTTGAATGACTCCAATGTTCTCAACCCTGTATACCGGCGCGGGTCGGGCTGTCCTACCCATGACCGGCATCCTAACTACTACTCCCATGATTGTGTGGTTGGACCGCCCACAATCCACGGGGACTGGATAGGCTTCGGAGGCTAGCCGGAGTTGGCACAGGCTTAATGCATTCTCAAAAGGGTGGAGGGCTGCGAGGTGCTTGTTGCTAATCCAGGAGGGGACCAAACCCTGTTTTAAATCCTCCAGTTTACTGCGGCCTTCGCCCAGTAACCACGCCCCGTATAACACGCACACCTCATTCTGCGCAGCCTGGTCAGAAGCATTTCTGTCCTCCCTTATGAGGGCATTTACCGTCTTTGCGTGCTTTTCCAACTCCGCTATGATTTCCTTTAAATGGGTCGTCATGGCCTGGTCCTCATGCAACTCCGAGCCCACTACCTTGTTCTCATCCAGTAATATCTTCTTTAACTGTGTTTTTAAACCGTTTATCTGGGTCTGCAGCTCAATGTCATCTAAACTGTTGATGACAGAGGACCCAGTATTAAACGAGTAAAATCATCATTCCATACTCACCTTCTTTGCCTCCCTGCATTACCCAAAAACTCTCGGTGTGTGGTGTACAGTTTTGTTTTGTCCACGTGGGCAAAATCGAACTCATAAAACTTCTTGAACATGTCCTTTAATAGGGCCTGGTATAGCTGCTCTGTTTCTTTGGGACACCACTCCGACAAATGTACCTCGGTGAGATTAAAAATCACGGAGGCTACCGCGTAGTGTACTCCCTGGTACGGCATCTGATCGGTGGGGACTAGTACCAACCCATTCCCTGGTCCCTTGGTGGTGGTGGGGCAACCTTCCCTGGGTAACCTCGCCGCCTGCGCCGTGGGCGGGGGCTTACAGGGGTGGGTTACCAGCTCAGTGTAGTTGACTGGGATCGGGGAGTATGGGACCGCACACGCCTTCAGGCTGGTATCCCACTTCATTGCCTCCCCGGCGTCTTGCCACTGCCGGTGGAATAAGATGGATATGCCTGCAGGGCAGACCTCCTCTGACCCCCATATACAGATATAAATCCCTTGATCCGGTTCCCACCACTTGTCCCAACACACACTTAATCCTCCATGAGTCCCTGTGATCGTCCGGTGGGTGTTGTTCCCCAACCGTTCCCACTCAACTTCAGGGTTCCTCATGTCCTTGCTCAGCTTCCTGAGCCACCACCATCTATCCAGTGGAATGTGTCCTTTACACGTCAAACATATTCGCTTTCCAATGGTGACGCTGACCCTCGTGGTAACGACCCGTACCCTGGGGCACAGGAGGGAGGTCTCCCCGTACGAGAATCCCGTTTGGCTGGAGTACTGAGATGAATTGGACCCCAGCCATCCTGGCCACCTTCCCTCATGGAAGTAGACGGCGGTCTCCTCCGCATCCCGTTCACCGCTCCCATCGATCGCCGTGGGCGCCTTGTCTCCCGAGCACCCGTAGAAGTGGGAGTCCTGGACGTCGCCCCGTCTTTCGACGCTCATCCCAATCAGGGCGAATAGGATCACGATCCCCTTCATCCTGAAAATCTTTCTGCAAAAGATACAAAAACAGGTCCCCAAGAGATTCTCTGGCTTCGTGAAGCATGGTCGGGTCGCGCGACCTCGACCTCAAATATGCACTCTCTTAGCAGATTGCTTACTTAAAACTACCCATCACCTTATTTAGCTTAAACTAAAACACCCAAGCTTAAGCTAAATAAATACTGAATGATAAACACGAACCAAAACTTAAACTAAACTATATACATCCGCCGCCCGTCTCCGGGCGGCCAGGCTAATCCTTGGTTGGACTGCGGCTCGCCGCTACCCCCGGCGTGACCACACCATCCTTCCCTGTTGGTCCCTCGCAGCCCGTGGCTGCTGGCTGAGAACCTCTGTCCTTGGACCCTTCCCTGGCTCGAGGGGCGGCCCTTGGTAACTGGAGGGCTGGTGACCATGGCTTTCTCGGCTGGAGCGTCCGTGGGGACCTTCTGGGGGCCTTGACGGGTGGGGCTTTCTTGGCCGCTGGGCCTTTAACCTGAACCGCTGCTCCCTCAGGCTTGACCCCTCCCGAACCTGGGCTGGGGGCAGGTAACTTTTCGCAGCCTGCTGCTGCGAGCTGAGAGTCTCCGCCCCCAAGTCCCATGGCTGGGTCCGGGGCGGGGTTTTCGACCTCAGCTCCCTCCCTCTCTATAACTGGGTTAGGGGTGGGGTTTTCGCCCTCGGGTCCCTCCCCCTCATCTGGATCCCAGAAGAATGGGGGAGTGTCCCAATCGCTGGGCGGGATGGCCCCTCCCTTTAAGCAAGCCACAGCGCCTGCCCGTGCAGTCTGTGAACCCGTTCCTGCTGCAGGCTGAGGATCTTTATCCTCAGACCTTTTCCCAACTGGCTGTTTTCCCCTTTCAGGTGTAAACAGCTTACACTGGTTGATATGAAACCATTTTGTACGCCGGGGCATCTTCACGGCGTATACCATGGGGCTGGCTTTACCTACAATGCTGTAGGGCCCCATGTACAATGGCTCCAAACTCCTGACTCGGGCATAGTTTCTTACCATGACCTGATCTCCTACCTCCCACTCATGGTGCTTTCTGGGTTCGAGCAGCAATCGGTTACCCTGATGCTGCCTTCCCATGTTCCCAGCCGCCTGCTCATGGACCTGCTTCAGGTGCTCAAAGAGGTTTCGGGCGAACCTGTCCCGGTTGACCTCTCTGAGCTGACCGTCCGCGAGCACCGGGGCTAATACATGGGTGGGGGTCCGCATAACCCTGCCAGTCATTAGCTCGTATGGGGAATATCCTGTGCTTTTAGACTGGCTGGCCCGGATCCTCATCAAAACCAGCGGTAGGACCTCGGCCCATTTACAGGGCGAGTCTACCGTCTCCTTCCTTAACCTTTCCTTGAGGGTCCGATTCATAAGTGCCACAATCCCGGATGACTGCGGGCTGTGGGCTACGTGCCATTTCCCCTCGATGCCTAACAGCATAAGGGTGTTCTGCATAACCTGTCCGGTGAAGTGACTCCCTTGGTCGGACTCCACAAACTGTGGTAGTCCCCACCGCGAGAATACTTCCCGGACCAGGATCTTGGCAGTACCCAGAGCTGTGGCTGCTCTGCAGGGAAAGGCCTCTACCCATTTGGTAAACACGTCATCCAGGACTAGGCAGTACTTATAGCCTCCCAAGTCGACTTGTATCGACTACCATGGTCCCTCTACCCTCCTGATGTGTCCCATAGTTACCTTTCTTTTGTGGGGGTCAGGGTTATTCACAGCGCACACAAGACAGCCTGCACAGAACTCGCGGACATCGTCCCTGAGTCCCGGCCACCATCCCGCCTGTTCCACCCGCTGCCAGGTGGTCTCAGGCCCGGGGTGTCCCGCTCCTGGACCCTCATGGGCCAGTTGAAAGAATTCCCTCCAGTGCTGCTGCGGCACAACGCACTGTTCCCCCGGAACAGCATGCCCTATAACGGAGAGAGTCGCCGTGCCGCATGGACCTTCTATTCCCTTTCCCTCAGCGACTGCGCTAAGGATTGCTTTTAGGACGGGGTCTTAGGCTTGGACCGTCTTAAGGTCCGGGGCTAACGCTAACACTACACTCCCTTGGGTCCCATCCCTCTGACCGCCGCCATGGGTCTGAACCCAAATGGGTCCCAGAAAGTGCCTGTGCAGGCACCCTCCTTGGCGAGCAAGTCAGCCTGCTGGTTACCTTGGCCATGGGGTTCTGTGGAGGAATGGGCCTTCACCTTGTGAATGAAAACCACCCCTTCCTCCCCCACTGCTGCCAGGATCTTTTCCAGCAGGGGTTTTACTTAACATAGAAATATAGAAACATAGTAGATAGGAGCAGGAGTCGGCCATTCGGCCCCTCGAGCCTGCTCCGCCATTCAACGAAATCATGGCTGATCATCCAAACTCAGTACCCCGTTCCTGCCTTCTCCCCATATCCCTTGATTCCCTTTAGCCTTAAGAAATATATCCAACCCCTTCTTGAATATATTTAATGAATTGGCCTCCACTGCCTTCTGTGGTACAGAATGCCACAGGTTCACCACTCTCTAGGTGAAGAAATTCCTCCTCATCTCAGTCCTAAATGGCTTACCCCATATCCTTAGACTATGACCCCTAGTTCTGGACTCCCCGGCCATCGGTAACATCCTTCCTGCATCTAGTCTGTCCAGGCCTGACAGAATTTTATAGGTTTCGATGAGATCCCCTCTCAATCTTCTAAACTCCAGTGAGTACAAGCCCAATCGACACAATCTCTCCTCATTCCATCCCAGGTATTAGCCTGGTGAATCTACGCTGCACTCCTTCCATGGCAAGAATGTCCTTCCTCAGATAAGGCGACCAAAGCTGCACACAATACTCAAGGTGCGGTCTCACCAAGGCCCTGTACAACTGCAGCAAGACATCCTTGTTCCTGTACTCGAACCCTCTTGCTACGAAGGCCAACATACCATTTGCCTTCTTAAACGCCTGCTGCACCTGCATGCTTACCTTCAGCGACTGATGCACAAGAACACCCAGGTCTCTTTGCACTTCCCCTTCTCCCAATCTATTGCCATTCAAATAATAATCTGCCTTCCTGTTTTTGCCACCAAAGTGGATAACATCACATTTATCCACATTATCGTGCATTTGCCATGTTTCTGCCCAATCACCCAACCTGTCCAAATCATACTGGAGTTTCACAACATCCGCCTCACAGCATACCCTCCCACCCAGCTTTGCGTCGTCTGCAAATTTGGAGATACTACATCCAATTCCCTCATCCAGGTCATTAATATATATTGTAAACAGTTGGGGTCCTAGGACCGATCCTTGCGGTACCCCACTAGTCACTGCCTGCCACTCGGAAAATGACCCGTTTATTCCAACTCTTTGCTTTCTATCTGCCAACCAGTTCTCTATCCAAGTCAATACCTTGCCCCCAATCCCATGTGCCTTAATTTTACAAGCTAATCTCTTATGCGGGACCTTATCGAAAGCCTTCTGAAAGTCCAAATACACCACATCCACTGGTTCTCCCTTATCTATTTTACCAGTTACATCTTCAAAACATTCCAGTAGATTAGTCAAGCACGATTTACCTTTTGTAAATCCATGTTGACTTTGTCCGATCCTGTCACTGCTTTCCAAGTGCTCTGCTATTACATCTTTTATAATGGACTCTAGCATTTTCCCCACTACCGATGTCAGGCTTACCGGTCTATAGTTCCCCGCTTTTTCTCTACCACCTATTTTGAATAGTGGTGTAACATTAGCTACCCTCCAATCCATGGGTACTGTTCCAGAGTCTACCGAGTTCTGGAAGATGACCAGCAATGCATCTACTATCTCCAGGGCCACTTCCTTAAGTACTCTAGGATGTAGATTATCAGGCCCTGGGGATTTATCGGCCTTCAATCCCGTCAACTTCCCCAACACCATTTCCCTACAAATACTGATTTCTTTCAGTTCCCCCCGCCTCATTAGTCCCTATGTTCCCCGACATCTCTGGGAGGTTATTTGTGTCCTCATTTGTGAAGACAGAACCAAAATATGTATTTAATTGGTCTGCCATTTCTTTGTTCCCCATTATAAATTCCCCTGATTCTGACTGCAAGGGACCTATGCTTGACTTCACCAATCTTTTTCTCTTCACATATCTATAAAAGCTTTTACAGTCAGTTTTTATGTTCCCTGCAAGCTTACTCTCATATTCTATTTTCCCCCTCTTAATTAATCCCTTTGTCCTCCTTTGCTGAATCCTAAACTGCTCCCAATCCTCAGGTTTGCTGCTTTTTTTGGCCAATTTCTATGCCCTCTCTTTGGATCTTATGTTATCCCTAATTTCCCTTGTTAGCCACGGTTGAGTCACCTTTTTTGATTTATTTTTATGCCAAACTAGGATAAACAAATTCTGTAGTTCATCCATGTGATCTTTGAATGTTTGCCATTGCCTATCCACCATCAACCCTTTGAGTGACATTGCCCAATCAATCCTACCCAACTCGCGTCTCATACCATCATAGTTCCCTTTATTTAAATTCAGGACCTTAGTCTCTGAGTCAACTACTTCCCTCTCTATCTTAATGAAGAATTCGATCATATTATGATCGCTCTGACCTAGGGGGCCTTGCACAACAAGATTGCTAATTAATCCTTTCTCATTGCATAATACCTAGTCTAAGATGGCCTGATCCCTAGTTGGTTCCTTGACATATTGGTCCAGGAAACCATCCCGTATACACTCCAGGAATTCCTCCTCCACAGTATTGTTACTAATTTGGTTAGCTCAATCTATATGTAAAGTAAAGTCACCCATGATGACTGCTGTGCCCTTATTGCACGCTTCTCTAATTTCCCTTTTAATGCCATCCCCAACCTCTGCATTACTGTTTGGGGGTCTATACACCACTCTCACTAATGTTTTCTGCCCTTTGGTATTTCTCAGTTCTACCCATACAGATTCCACATCATCAGAGCTAATATCTTTCCTTACAATTGTGTTAATCCCCACTTTTACCAGCAATGCTACCCCACCTCCTTTTCCTTTTTGCCTATCTTTCCTGAATATTGAATACCCCTGGATGTTGAGTTCCCAGCCTTGGTCCCCCTGGAGCCATGTTTCCGTAATTCCAATCATATCACATTCATTTACCTCTATTTGCGCTGCTAATTCATCCACCTTATTACAAATGCTCCTTGCATTAAGACACAAAGCCTTCAGGCTTGTTTTTTTTAATGCTCTTCGACCTTTTAGAATTATTATTTACTGTGACCATGTTTGTTTTAAACCCTTGATTTCTCTGATTACCACCTTTGTTGTTCTCCTTCCTGTCTTTTGCTTCTATCCTTGTTTCCCTTTCCTTTGTCTCCCTGCTCAGGTTCCCAACCCCCTGCCATTTTTGTTTAAACCCTCCCCCATCAGCGGAGGTGTATTCGCGGTGGTACCAGATGGCCAGGTACTCTGTACACGAATTGCACATGAACATGCTGTCCGAGCAAATCGTGTAGGGGGTGGGGAAGATTTTGGGGTGTGTAACAACGTACACCACCACGGACAGTTCAGCCTGCTGGGCGCTCATCGTGCTAGGGAGCTTAATCGCCAGGGCAATGTTTGCCACTGGGTCGCAAACTCCACACCCCGTGAGACGCTCACCAGCAGATACCATGCTGGAACCGTCTACATAGATCTCGTGGCCTGTGGGATGTATCCCCGCCCGTAAACCTATGTTTACTTCCCAAACCCCTTCAATGGAACACCGGTGGGCTGTTCCAGGATATACCAGGTTGGCTGCGAGCTTTGGCTTACAGAGACCCTTCACCTTCAGATCCATCTGTGAGAGGAGCAAGGTCCAGCGGGCAATGTGGGCACTGCTCACTGTTCCATCCTTGATCGTCCCATCCAGAAGCATCTGGGTGGGTGTGTGATGGGTGGGGAGGGTGATGGGAGAGGTGCCTGTGAAGATCAGTGATCTTTTCACAGCCCAATGTGTGGCCAAAAGGTGCCGCTCACAGTTGGAATAACTCCTTTCCACATCTGTGAGTATCCTAGAGGAGTAGACCACCGGCCGCAGCCAGCCGTGCCGATCTTGGAGCAGCACAGCACTCAGGCTGTCCCCGCTGGCTGCTACCTCCAGGAAAAACTCTTTCCCCCATCTATGGCCCCTAGAGCTGGCGCGGTCTGCAAACCTTCCTTGAGCCTGACAAATGCTGCCTGGCAACTCTCATCCCAAAGCCACTCCACCCCCTTGTGTAGGAGTCGGAGCAGAGGGGCTGCGGTGGCTGCATAGTCCTCAATGAAATCTCTACAGTACCCGGTCAGCCCTAGAAATGACCTCACACCCGTTACTGTGTTAGGGACCGGTAGTTCTTGTACCGCTTCCCTCCTAGCCTTATCTATGGCCCTTTCTCCAGCGCGCACGGTCAGACCGAGGAATTTCACCTCCTGCTGGCCGATCTGCGCTTTCTTGGGGTTTACTTTGAAACTCTTCTGCCCTAACAGCTCCAGCAATTCGGCCAATAGTGGGCCATGCTCCTCTTTCGAATCAGTGAACAGGAGCAGGGCATCCACATATTGGACCAATTGTCTGGGTTGGCTGGAATCCTTCAAACTGTTGGGGCTGTTGTGGAAGCCCTGAGGCAAACAGTTCCACCTGTCCTGTTGCCCTTTAAACGTAAAGGCAAACTTGTACTGATCCTCCCTCCTTACAGGGATGGACCAAAACCCATTTGAAATATCCAGCACCGTGAAAGTGGTCGCGGATGCTGGAATACTCCCGATGAGGTCGGCAACTGTTGCTACTGTGGGTGCGCAGGCTGGGATGTTACTATTGAGCACTCGATAGTCCACCGTGGCCCTCCAGGAATTGTCCGGCTTTCTGACCGGCCATAATGGAGAATTCACGTGGGTAGCTATCGGTCTCAGAACTCCCTGCTGCACTAACAAGGACATGGCTGCTTCCATATCCGGTTCTGCTTCCCTGGGGAAGTTATACTGTTTCTGTGGTCGGGCCATGGGGTCCCTGTCTACGCTGACGTCAAACCCTGTGACCCTCCCGCAGTCGTGCTTGTGAGTGGCAAATGTGACCAGGTGGGCCTGCACAAATGCCTGGAACTCTGGTGGGGTGTTGCTGACCATGAGCCCGAGGTTATAATCCTCTTTGGGCTTCATGGTGCAGAGGGTCCCCTTCCCTTCCTTTCCCGGGATTACTACAATCTCTCCGTTCTTTACTTTACCTGCCCCCCAAAGGCAGTGATTCCTCAAATCCACTAGGATCCCGTGGCCTACGATAAAGTCGGCTCTCAGGACCCCTCTTCCACCCTCCATGTCCCATTTCATTAGGACACAGGTCCACTTGGAGCGGAGCGGTCCTAACCGAATGGTGAGCGGGATGGAAAACGAGCCGGCTTGTTCCCTACCCGTGAACCCCGATAGACTGTATGGGACCCCGCTGGAGAGAGGTGAGGTGGTGGGGTTAGCTGAGTAGACCATGGTGCATGATGCCCCCATGTCTAACAGATAGGTCCTCATCACCTTCTCCACCTCCATCTCCAAGAGGGGTCTTTTCCACTCATCGTATCGGAGGGAACACAGATAAACAGGCTGCGCTGGCTCTAGTCACGGCTGTGGGTTGGATGGGGCGGATGGGGTGAGAGCACCGGTGGCGACTGCTACTCTCCCCTGGCCAGTCAGTAAGGACCTCATGGCGTCCAAAAGTGACTCAACCTCTGTGGAAGGGGTCCCTGCCCCCGCCTTTTGGGCTGGGGCTGTGGTATGCTTTCCCTTGTTATCTTTCCAAGGGGTTTTGCACTCCTTCCGCCAGTGACCATCCTTCCCACACCCATAACAATTGGTCTTGGTGTTGGGGGGGTTACTCCCTTCCTGGTGCCACTCTTTCCTACCCGGTCTGGGTTTTACCTCATGCACGTTTCCCTTGGGTGGCCGTGCATCGGCTCCCCTACCGTTTTTGTAAGCTAGAGTGAGCTGCCTAATTATGGTAAGTTCAGTGGTCTGTGGATTTTTGGGATCGAACCAGGCTTTTGCCTTGGCCCGGACCTGTGGCAAGCTGTTCGCCACCAGGCAACGGAGCCAATGGGCCAGGAGATCCCCGTTCAGGAACGCCCGGTCTGGCGTCCCCAGACAGGCCCTCCGGTACACCGGCCGCAGCCGGTCCGCATAAGCCTGCGGGGTTTCCCCTGAGAGCGGGATCATCTTCTCCACATGGGAGAAAGGACTTCCCTCATCCATCCCCATGGCCTCCAGAACCACATCTCTAAGCTCCTCATATCCGCACTGCCCCCTTTTACACTCGTCAGAGAGGGATTGGAGGAGACTACTCTCCAGGGAGAATAGCAGCATTTTGGCCTGCTCAGCGCCATCGCAGTCGTTGACGCTGGCGGTTTGCTCTACTTCCCTGAAGTGGATCGAGGGGTCTCCCTTTTCGGAGAGCCTTGGGAGATGGTTGACCATGGCCCTAAGCTGTTGGGTGTTAAAGGGTAATACGAACTAGTTTTGGAAGGGTCCCTCAATGTCGCCATTGGCGGGTGTGCCGAACCTCCGATGCCGTGCTGGGCACACCAGTCCCGGCTCCGACCTCTCTGGTGGGGGCTGCTCTACCTCTGCCTCCACCTCTGGCTCCACTCTGGGCTCCACCCCGGGTTCCACCCCCCCTTGCTGCCAAACCTCGCTGAAACCTGGTGCTACGGGTGGCGGTCGTGAGGTTTCCTCTCTCTCAACCGGGTCGTCCCTAGACACTACCGGTGACATTGGAACTGTCCTCCCCTCGTTCCCCATAAAATCTGCCTGGCCTGCCTTTGGGCTTATGAGGCACACCATGCCTTTTGCCTTCCGGAGGGCCCGGCTCAGATTTTCTATCCTCTCTTTACAAGAGCCGTGGGCGGCCTCCTCAAACCCCGGTTCGCTCGCTAGCTTATACGCTGCCTTTACCTCCTGTACTTTCTCTTCCTGTTCCCTAATCTGCCTTGCCAAGCAGGCGTTCTTCTCCCACAAACTTAACTCATTTCCCTTGGCCTCGGTGACTTGGCACCGTAGGTATTCCAACTGGGCCTTGTGTTCTTCCACTAAATGCACTCTCTCCTGATTCAGAGCCTGCAAAGCTACTAATAACTTTTCCCCTGCAAGAGCCTTATCCTGGATCTCCAGGGCAGACTCCCTTAACTCGACTGCCTGTGCTGCAATGAGCCTGTCCAAAAGCTGGACCTGCTTTTTAAAACACATCAGCCAAACTGCCTTCTTGTGTTCCTTTCCCTCTGTCCACTTAGCTGCTACATCTACCGGACGCCCAGCCTTTAACAGAGTGGTGATCCACTTCTTAGTGATATTCACCTGCTAAACACATAATCAGAAATCCTTTCCTCCATCATGGTTCACTCATCTGAACCACTGTCTACTGCATCGCAACCTTATTGCTGGTATCCTGCCGCGGTCACCATTTCTGTAGGGGGTGGTGTGAGGTGGCGCGTACGCCCGGTCAGTTATGCCTCTGACTGTTTATGAGTGGTTTGAATCGCTCCTACACCCCTGGGTTCTAGACACCAGACTTGGGTACAAGGCGGCGATACAGAAAAGACTCGAGTAGACAGGTGGTTGGATGTAAGCAAAACCAAGATTTTATTGAAGAAGAAATTAACACAATCTTATGAAAAAAATTACTAGTATAAACTTTTATAGGCAAAATACAAAATAACTATACTTATACAGGGAATGGGGAACACACGGCACATCGAGGGAAAACAAACTATCTTAACAATCCCCTTATCCTTATCCCACCCCCTATACCTAACTAGATTAAGCTATGAGGGGTCAGAATTCATGCTCACCAATCAAAAGTAAAAGCCAACTGTTCGAGTTTTGAAGTCTGGTCTCTGGTCCTTCTAGGTACCCCATCGCCACGTGGTCTTCAAGGGCGCGGTGCTAGGTCTGTCACTGCGACACACCTTTTCCCCTCCGCTACTGTCGTCATCTCGTCTCGATGGGTTCTCCTCTTCTTCTCCCTCGGGCGGTCGTCGGCGGTAACGTTATATTTATCGAACAGTCATCAGTCGTTACCGTTTAGATTTTACTAGCCATGCCTGTATATTCGTTGCGGCGTAGACACCTGCATTCTCGCAGTGTTTAACAAGGTGTTTGTCTTCACCGTCCACAAGGACTTTCTTCCCCAAGCGTCAGCTTATAACTAGGCACTTGGTTTATTCATCGATACATATTTCGCTGCCCTGCTCTGCCCTTATTGAGTTATTATCGTCTTCTTCGTCTCCGCTCGTCTCGTCTCGTCGGACTACTATACAAGTAGAATCGGCGGGAATCGCGGGCTGAGCGGCTGTATAAAGGCTCCAGAGACCAGGTAAGGCCTCAGTGCGAGAATCAGCAGGAATCGCGGGCTGAGCGGCTGTATAAAGGCTCCAGAGACCCAGGTAAGGCCTCAGTGCGAGAATCGGCGGGAATCGCGGGCTGAGCGGCTGTATAAAGGCTCCAGAGCCCAGGTAAGGCCTCAGTGCGAGAATCGGCGGGAATCACGGGCTGAGCGGCTGTATAAAGGCTCCAGAGACCAGGTAAGGCCTCAGTGCGAGAATCGGCAGGAATCGCAGGCTGAGTGGCTGTATAAAGGCTCCAGAGACCAGGTAAGGCCTCAGTGCGAGAATCGGCGGGAATCGCGGGCTAAGCGGCTGTGTAAAGGCTCCAGAGACCAGGTAAGGCCTCAGTGCAAGAATCGGCGGGAATCGCGGGCTAAGCGGCTGTATAAAGGCTCCAGAGACCAGGTAAGGCCTCAGTGTGAGAATCGGCAGGAATCGCAGGCTGAGCGGCTGTGTAAAGGCTCCAGAGACCAGGTAAGGCCTCAGTGCGAGAATCGGCAGGAATTGCAGGCTGAGCGGCTGTGTAAAGGCTCCAGAGACCAGGTAAGGCTCTCCAATCTCCAGTCTTGGAACTCGGAGGGAAGGAGAGAGTTAAAAAGTAATCCAAGTGTGACGTCACCAGAAAGCGGGTAAGTGATTGGTTGTTAAGTATTTCTCCCTTTTTAAGCTTAAATCTCTTTGGTTTATAGTTTCTAAGGTGTGATATTCACCATCTAGAATCGGGGCAGAGGGTATTTAAGAATAATATTAATAAATGTAATTAATTACATAGAATGAGAGATCAGGTGATGTGTTGCTGCTGCAATATGTGGGAGCTGGTGGACACCATTGATGCTCACGGTGATCACATTTGCAGTAAGTGTTGGCTGCTCGAGGAATTCCAGCTCCGTGTTGAAGAGCTGGAGTCCGAGCTTCAAACACTGAGACACATCAGGGAGGGGGAGAGTTACCTGGACTCTGTGTATCACGAGGTATTCACACCAATTAGATTAATTAATTCAGATGTAGTCCGTGGCCAGGGTCAGGATGGTGTGACTAGAAGTGAGGCAGGTACGGGGATCCAGGAGGTAGTGTTGGAGGAGCCGCAGCCCTTGCACTTGTCCAACAAGTTCGAGGCTCTTACTCCCTGTGAGGATGGGAACAGGGACTGCGGGGAGGATGAGCAACCTGGCCACAGCACCGTGGAGCGGGGAGCCATTCAAGTGGGGGGAGTTAAAAGAAATGTTGTACTGGTAGGGGATAGTATCGTTAGGGGGATAGATAGAGTTCTTTGCAGCCGAGAGCGAGAGTCCCGAAGGCTGTGTTGCCTGCCCGGTGCCAGGGTTAAGGACATCTCCTCTGGACTGGAGAGAAACTTGGAGTGGGAGGGGGAGGATCCAGTTGTCGTGGTCCATGTTGGTACCAACGACATAGATAGGGCAAGGAAGGAGGTTCTGCTGAGGGAGTTTGAGCAGCTAGGGGCCAAATTAAAAAGCAGAACCACAAGGGTAATAATCTCTGGATTATTACCTGAGCCACGAGCGAATTTGGCTAGGACAAATAAAATTAGAGAGTTAAATGCGTGGCTCAAAGACTGGTGTGGGAGAAATGGGTTTTGCTTCCTGGGACACTGGCACCAGTACTGGGGCAGGAGGGAGCTGTTCCGTTGGGACGGGCTTCACTTGGCCAGTGCTGGGACTAGAGTCCTGGCGGATCATATAACTAGGGCTGTAGAGAGGGCTTTAAACTAACTGGTGGGGGGGAGGTTCTTAGAGAGCAAATAATAAAAATGACAACAGAGAAGGTCATAGACTTTGGTAGCAGTGGGGAAATTAAAAACCAGAGCATGTCAGGAAGGGGCAGAAGGTATGGAGTAAAAGGTAAAGTAATAAAAAGGGCAAAAGCAGGAACTAAGTGTCACAAAACATCTTTGAAAGTTCTCTATCTGAATGCACGTAGCATTTGTAATAAAATAGGCGAGTTAATGGCACAAATAACTACATATGGGTATGATCTTGTGGCCATTACAGAAACATGGCTGCAGGGTGACAATGCCTGGGAATTAAACATACCAGGTTATTTAACGATCAGGAAGGAAGGGGAGGTGGGGTGGCTATGTTAATAAAGGAAGGAATCACTGTAATACAGAGAAATTATTTTGGGTCAAAAGATTAGGATAATGAAACAGTTTGGGTGGAGGTAAGGAATAATAAGGGGAAAAAAGCACTAGTGGGCGTAGTCTATAGGCCTCCAAACAGTGGCAACTCTGTTGGACGGAGTATCAATCAGGAAATAGTTGAGGCTTGTAATAAGGGAACATCTATAATTATGGGGGATTTTAATTTTCATATTAATTGGACAAATCAAATTGGGCAGGGCTGCCTTGAGGATGAGTTCATTGAGTGTATTAGGGATGGGTTTCTTGAGCAGTATGTAACTGAACCGACCAGGGGGCAAGCAACCTTGGATCTGATCCTGTGTAACGAGACAGGATTAATTAAAAATGTCCTAGTAAAGGATCCCCTTGGAATGAGTGACCATAACATGGTGGAATTCCATATTCAATTAGAGGGTGAGAAGGTTGGATCTCAAACAAGCGTGCTAAGCTTGAATAAAGGAGACTATGAAGGTATGAGAGCGGAATTGAGTAGAGTGGATTGGGAAAATAGATTAAAGGGTAAGACGATACATGATCAGTGGTGTACATTTAAGGAGTTATTTTACAACTTCCAAAAAATATATATTCCACTGAGAAGAAAAGGGTGTAAAAGAAAAGACAGCCATCCGTGGCTAAGTAAAGAAATTAAGGATAGTATTTGACTAAAAACAAGGGCATATAAGGTAGCCAAATCTAGTGGGAGGATAGAGGATTGGGAAAACTTTAAAAGACAGCAAAAAATAACAAAAAAATTGATTAAGAAAGGGAAGATAGATTATGAAAGTAAATTAGCAAAAAATATAAAAACAGATAGTAAGAGTTTTTATAGTTATATAAAAAGAAAAAGGGTGGCTAAAGTAAATGTTGGTCCCTTAGAGGATGAGACCGGGAAATTAATGGTGGGAAATATGGAGATGGCAAAAACACTGAATGAATATTTTATATCAGTCTTTACAGTAGAAAACACTAAGAATATCCCAACACTGGACAAACAGGGGGCTAAAGGGGGGGGGAGTAGCTAAACATGATCAAAATCACTAAGGAAGTGGTACTCGGTAAAATAATGGGACTCAAGGCGGATAAATCACCTGGACCTGATGGCTTACATCCTAGGGTCTTGAGGGAAGTGGCGGTAGGGATTGTGGATGCATTGGTAATAATTTTCCAAAACTCCCTGGACTCGGCAAAGGTCCCGGCAGCCTGGAAAACTGCTAATGTAACACCTTTATTTAAAAAGGGCAGTAGACAGAAGGCTGGAAACTATAGACCGGTTAGCCTAACATCTGTGGTAGGTAAAATTTTGGAGTCCATTATTAAGGAGACAGTAACAGGACATTTGCATAATCATAATTTAATAGGACAAAGTCAGCATGGTTTTATGAAGGGGAAGTCATGTTTGACAAATTTGCTGGAGTTCTTTGAGGAAGTAACATATAGGGTGGATAAAGGGGAAACAGTGGACGTAGTGTATTTAGACTTCCAAAAGGCATTTGACAAGGAGCCACACAAAAGATTATTGCTTAAGATAAAAAATCACGGGATTGGGGGTAATATTCTGGCATGGATAGAGGATTGGCTATCTAACAGAAGGCAGAGAGTTGGGATAAATGGTTCATTCTCAGACTGGCAATCAGTGACTAGTGGTGTTCCGCAGGGGTCAGTGCTGGGTCCCCAACTCTTTACAATCTATATTAACGATTTGGAGGAGGGGACCGAGTGTAACATATCAAAGTTTGCAGATGATATTAAGATGGGAGGGAAAGTAGTGAGTGAGGAAGACATAAAAAACCTGCACAGGGACATAGACAGTCTAAGTAAGTGGGCAGAGATTTGGCAGATGGAATACAATACTGGAAAGTGTGAGGTTATGCACTTTGGCAGGAAAAATTGTAGAGCAAGTTATTATCTTAATGGCAAGAAACTGGAAAGTACTGAAGTACAAAGGGATCTGGGGGTCCTGGTGCACGAAACTCAAAAGGTTAGTATGCAGGCGCAGCAAGTGATTAAGAAGGCCAATGGAATGTTGGCTTTCATTGCTAGGGGGATAGAATATATAAATAGGGAGGTATTGCTTCAGTTGTACAAGGTATTGGTGAGACCGCACCTGGAATACTGCGTACAGTTTTGGTGTCCATACTTAAGAAAGGACATACTTGCTCTCGAGTCAGTACAAAGAAGGTTCACTCGGTTAATCCCGGGGATGAGGGGATGGACATATGAGGAGAGGTTGAGTAGATTGGGACTCTACTCATTGGAGTTCAGAAGAATGAGAGGCGATCTTATTGAAACATATAAGATTGTGAAGGGGTTGGATCGGGTGGATGCGGGGAAGATGTTCCCGATGATGGGTGAAACTAGAACTAGGGGGCATAGTCTTAGAATAAGGGGCTGCTCTTTCAAAACTGAGATGAGGAGGAACTACTTCACTCAGAGGGTGGTAGGTCCTTGGAATATGCTGCCCCAATAAGCTGTAGAAGCTACATCATTACATAAATTTAAAACAGAAATAGACAATTTCCTAGAAGTAAAGGGAATTAAGGGTTACGGGGAGCGGGCAGGAATTTGGACATGAGTCTAGGTTCGGATCGGTCATGGCCCTGTGGGTAGCGGAGCGGGCCCAGGGGCCGTGTAGCCTGATCCTGCTCCTATTTCGTGTGTCTAATTCTGTTAGATTCAGGAGATGGTTCTGTGATAGTGGATTGGCGGTTAGGATCAGATCAGCCATGATCTTATTGAATGGCGGAGCAGGCTCGAGGGGCCAATTGGCCTACTCCTGCTCCTATTTCTTATGTAAGTCCTGGGCTACCTGCTCAACTTCGTCTCGCCCCTTTCTGCGGCCTGGGCGTCCTGGATGGCTATGGACTTGGGCCTCGCTCTCCTTCCTAGCAATTGGTATGGTGTCCTTAGCTACTGAAAATCTGCTCCAGGGAGAGAACCCACCATGAGGCCAGGGCACGAGTACGAGCGGCAGCCTAAGAGGCTGGAACCACGAGAGCGGAGTCAAGAGAGCGAGCAAGCGGCAAGCGAGAGCCCAGATTGCTACCCGGGGCCTGCAGTTATACTCCTTTCGATAGCCCCTTATCTGCGTGCCAAATCAGGTTGGTTCATTGTCCCAATCTTAGCGGGCTAGTTTAAATAATTGTAGCAATTTACTCTGACTGTTTTTAGATGGCCGGTAATCGCATCTACTGGCCTGATAATTGACTTGTTTTGTTATTAATACATTTTAATTAGCCTGTCCAGCCTCGATGGCTTCCTTAAGCTGTTCCCGATTACTTATGCAAACTGCTTGATGGCCTTAACTATAGGCCTAACTGGGTTTGATCTGTCTCCAATTTGGTCTAATACATAATTCAAAGTCCTGTCGGATTTTCAAAATGCAAAGTCTCTCTTCACAGAAACTGCAGCTTTGGTTTCGTTTTCTCCACGAGCTGCCTGTGCCACAGAGCCCAAGTTTAAAAAATCTCACAGGCTTTCTGCCACGAGGCGCGGACGCCATCTTAGGTACCCTTTTTCATTAAAATGTCCACGCAGGGTCCCTTTTCTTCTTAATAACCTTTGGGGAAATGTAGAAATTTTGCGAGTCTTACACTGTGGATCCATTTACTATCCTTCTTAGGCAGTCCCTTGTAACTGAGGATGATTTGCTTCCACATTAACTGTGATAAACTAATGCAGGTGAATCCAATTACTGTGATAGTCTAATGGAGCTGGATCCATTTGCTGTGATAGTCTAATCACTGTGATTCCATCTAATGTGATAGTCTAATGGTGGTGGATCCATTTACTGTCCTTCTTCGTAGGCAGTCCCTCGGAACCGAGGATGACTTGCTTCCACATTAATGGTGATAAACTAATGACTGTGGATACATTTACTGTGATAGTCTAATGGTGGTGGCTCCATTTACTGTGATAGTCCAATGACTGTGGCTCCATTTACTGTGATAGTCCAATGACTGTGGATCCAATTACTGTGATAGTCTAATGCAGGTGAATCCATTTACTGTGATAGTCTAATGAATGTGGATCCATTTACTGTAATAGTCTAATGAATGTGGCTCCATTTACTGTGATAGTCCAATGACTGTGGATCCAATTACTGTGATAGTCTAATGCAGGTGAATCCATTTACTGTGATAGTCTAATGAATGTGGATCCATTTACTGTGATAGTCTAATGAATGTGGGTCCATTTACTGTGATATTCTAATTGATTTGGATCTATTTATTTTGTTAGTCTAATAGAGTTGGACTCATTTACTGTGATAATCTAATGGAGGTGGATCCATTTACTGTGATAGTCTAATGGAGGAGGATCCATTAAATTTGTTAGTCTAATGACTGTGGATCCATTTACTGTTATAGTCTAATGACTGTGGATCCATTTACTGTGATAGTCTAATGACTGTGGATCCATTTACTGTGATAGTCTAATGACTGGATCCATTAAATTTGTTAGTCTAATGACTGTAGATCCATTTAATTTGATAGTCTAATGAATGTGGAACCATTTTCTGTGATAATCATGAAGGGGTTGAAAGTTAAATTAGCGGCTTAACGGACTAGCTGGCTGATGTAATAAAGGATAAGTCTGGCAGAACAAAAACTGTTGGAAATAGCATATTACATGATGATTGGGGGACTAAAAGAATCAAGGAGGCCATACATTGAACAATGGGCCACCAAGATGTGATTTGTGAAGATGATGTTAAGCGTAAGTAAATTGGATAGAACAATGGCAGATGTGGAAGCAGGGCAAATGAGATAAACAAAATGTGTTTTGCGGCGATGTTATTAAGTGTACATGACTTGGACAATTTATTGGCCAATTCCCGAAGATGTGAAGGAAACAAGACATAAGATTGTATATAAGTCAACTGCTCGAGTGTAAAAAGTAGACTCCTGTCTCAGCTCAGACTGTGGGGGCCTCTCCCTGCACGTGTTTGAATAAAGATCGCTTGGAACCAGTACACGCTCATCTCTGTCTGCTTTGGGGCAGAGAGAAATCCCACAACAACTTGGTGTAGTCAGCAGGATTCCTAGGACGCAGTCGAACGACCAACCATAATGGGACTGCAAGTCGGGTGAGTACTTTATATTACCACCCATAGTTAGGCACAAAACCCCAGAAGGCTGGACGTGAGACTGTAGGGAATCCAAACAGGACACTTGCGGGTACTGGAGTGATCTCTGCGCAGTAGAACTGTGAGCCGCTTTAGGTAACCAGAACCACGTTGTAGCAGGAAGGTCCAAGTTACTGTTTGCGCAGGCCAGATGAATTAAAAAAAATGGCCATAGGTGGGGAAGATTGGGGACCAGAAGGGTCCTTAACCAAATTTATAGCAGGAAAAAATAAGAAACTAATCGAGAAAATGAAAAAGAAAGGCTGCAGTCCGAACAACAGTCCAGACAGGCAAAAGGAATGGTGGGACACCCAGTGTAAAGGTAAGGAAGAGAAGGGAATTATTAGTAGCTACTTAGGACTCAATAAACATGTACAAATTTATATAGAAAAGGAAAAGCTTAAGGTCAGTGCGGAGCGGGCACCGGGACCAAGGTTTAGAGCGACAGACAATAATGACGACGTTGACTGGGGAGAATTAGAGAAGGAAGCCGCAGATTATGACAGAGAGAACAATGACAGGGTTTGGGAGCCCCCACCTAAATATGACGCAAAGGGACCATCGGCCCCACCACTGCCCGAAACCCAGACAAAGGGCATAATGGCCATGGCCCCTATTACGATAGAGATTAGACAAGTGGGAAATGGGCAGGCACAGACTACAGTACAATAAGTCCCGTTCACCCCAGCCGAGAAACAGATGATGACAAGGGACCTCCCGACCCCGAAAACAAACCATGCAACTGACTTTTGGAATAAGTTAGAGGAGATGATAGATGTACACTCACTTCACCCGGAAGATATACACGTCCTCGTAAAGTCCAAGGTACCCCGGCAAACATGGCTAGGGATGCCCAACTTAATCCTTAGTGGAAATTGGAAGGATGCACAGGGATTGAATCAGCTAGGAAGATACAACCGTTTTAAGCGATTGGTAAAGGGAGGACTTGGGGAGGCCTCCGAACAGTTGCAACTCTGTTGGACGGAGTATTAATCAGGAAATAATTGAGGCTTGTAATAAGGGAACAACTATAATTATGGGGGATTTTAATTATCATATTAACTGGACAAATCAAATTGGGCAGAGCAGCCTTGAGGATGAGTTCATTGAGTGTATTAGGGATGGGTTTCTTGAGCAGTAGGTAACTGAACCGACCAGGGGGCAAGCAACCTTAGATTTGGTCCTGTGTAATGAGACAGGATTAATTAAAAATGTCCTAGTAAAGGATCCCCTTGGAATGAGTGACCATAATATGGTTGAGTTCCATATTCAATTAGAGGGTGAGAAGGTTGGATCTCAAACAAGCATGCTGAGCTTGAATAAAGGAGACTATGAAGGTATGAGAGCGGAATTAATTAGAGTGGACTGGGAAAATAGATTAAAGGGTAAGACAGTACATGATCAGTGGTGTACATTTAAGGAGTTATTTTACAACTTCCAAAAAATATATATTCCACTGAGGAAAAAAGGGTGTAAAAGAAAAGATAGCCATCCGTGGCTAAGTAAAGTAATTAAGGATAGTATCCGACTAAAAACAAGGGCATATAAGGTAGCCAAATCTAGTGGGAGGATGGATGATTGGGATGTCTTTAAAAGACAGCAAAAAATAACTAAAAGATTGATTAAGAAAGAGAAGATAGATTATGAAAGTAAATTAGCAAAAAATATAAAAACAGACAGTAAAAGTTTCTATAGTTATATAAAAAGAAAAAGGGTGGCTAAAGTAAATGTTGGTCCCTTAGAGGATGAAACCGGGAAATTAATGGTGGGAAACATGGAGATGGCAAAAACACTGAACAATTATTTTGTATCAGTCTTTACAGTAGAGGACACTAAGAATATCCCAACACTGGACAAACAGGGGGCTCTAGGGGGGGAGGAAATAAATACGATTAAAATCACTAAGGAAGTGGTACTTGGAAAAATAATGGGACTCAAGGCGGATAAATCCCCTGGACCTGATGGCTTGCATCCTAGGGTCTTGATGGAAGCAACGGTAGGGATTGTGGATACATAGGTACATAGAGATAGGAACAGGAGTAGGCCATTCGGCCCTTCGAGCCTGCTCCGCCATTCAATGAGATCATGGCTGATCTTCGTCTGAGATCATAGCTGATCTTACCAGTTCAGTACCCCGTCCCCGCCTTTTCTCCGTAACCCTTAATCCCCTTAGCCTTCAGAAATATATCCAATTCTCTCTTGAAAATATTTATTGAATTAGCCTTCACAGCCCTCTGTGGCAGGGAATTCCACAGGCTCACCACTCTTTGAGTGAAGAAACTCTTCCTCATCTCTGTTTTAAATGATTTGCCCGCTATTTTTAGACTGTGGCCCCTGGTTCTGTGCTCCCCGGCCATTGGAAACATTCTCTCTGAATTCAGCCTGTCCAGGCCTGCCATAATTTTATATGTTTCGATGAGATCCCCTCTCAATCTTCTAAACTCCAGTGAGTACAAGCCCAAACTATTTAATCTCTCTTCGTAGGTCATTCCCGCCATTCCAGGTATCAGCCTGGTGAATCGCCGCTGCACTCTTTCCATGGCAAGAACATCCTTCCGCAGATGGGGCGACCAAAACTGTACACAATACTCCAGATGCGGTCTCACCAGCACCTTGTACAGCTGTAGTAAGGTATCCCTATTCCTATACTCGAACCCCCTTGATATGAAGGCCAACATACCATTTGCCTTCTTAATCGCCTGTTGCACCTGCATGCTCTCCTTCAGTGACTGGTGCACAAGAACACCCAGGTCCCTCTGCACTTCCCCATCTCCCAATCTATTGCCATTTAGATAATAATCTACCCTCCTGTTTTTACCCCCAAAGTGGATAACCTCGCATTTATCCACATTATAGTGCATCTGCCACGTATCCGCCCATTCCCCCAACCTGTCCAAATCGCACTGTAGCCTCCTGACATCCTCATCAGAGCCCACCCCTCCTCCTAGTTTAGTGTCGTCAGCGAATTTGGAAATATTGCATCCAATTCCCTGATCCAGATCATTTATATATATTGTGAACAGCTGGGGTCCCAGGACAGATCCTTGCGGCACCCCGCTGGTCACTGCCTGCCACTCCGAAAACGAGCCGTTTATTCCAACTCTCTGTTTTCTATCCGCCAGCCAGTTCTCTATCCACGTTAATACTTTGCCCCCAATCCCATGAGCCTTAATTTTGCATGATAATCTTTTGTGTGGAACCTTATCGAAGGCTTTCTGGAAGTCAAGGTACACCACATCCACTGGCTCTCCCCCATCTATTTTACCAGTTACTTCCTCAAAAAATTCCAGCAGATTAGTCAAACACGATTTACCCTTTGTAAATCCATGTTGACTCTGTCCGATCCTTTCCCCATTTGTCAAGTGCTCCGCTATTTTATCCTTAATAATGGACTCTAGCATTTTGCCCACAACCGATGTAAGGCTTACTGGTCTATAATTCCCTGCTTTCTCTCTACCCCCCTTTTTAAATATTGGGGTAACATTAGCTACCCTCCAATCCACGGGTACTGTTCCCGAGTCAATGGAGTTCCGGAAGATGATCCTTAGAGCATCTGCTATCTCCAGGGCCACCTCCTTAAGTACCCTAGGATGTAGTTTATCAGGCCCCGGGGATTTGTCGGCCTTCAGTCCCCTCAACTTACCCAACACCATATCCCTAGAGATACTAATTTCTGTCAGCTCCTCCCTCTCATTAGTCCCTATGTTTGCCGATATTCCTGGGAGGTTATTTGTGTCCTCCTTTGTGAATACAGAACCAAAGTATGAGTTTAATTGGTCTGCCATTTCCTTATTCTCCATTATATATTCTCCCGAATCGGACTGCAAGGGACCGACTTGGGATTTTACCAGTCTTTTCCTCCTGATATACCGATAAAAGCTTTTGCAGTCTGTCTTTATGTTTGCTGCAAGTTTACTTTCGTATTCTATTTTCCCCTTCCTGATTAATCCCTTTGTCCTCTTTTGCTGTATCCTGTACTGCCCCCAATCTTCCGGTCTGGTGCTTTTTTTTGCCAGTTGATATGCCCTTTTTTTTGATTTTATGCTGTCCCTAATTTCCCTCGTTATCCACGGTTGAGTCACCTTTTTAGGTTTATTTTTATGCCAAACCGGTATAAACATGTTCTGGAATTCTTCCATTCTATCTTTGAATGCTTGCCATTGTCTATCCACTGTCAATCCCCCCAGAAACACCACCCAATCAATCTTACCCAATTCCCGTCTCATACCCTCGTAATTCCCTTTATTTAAGTTCTGGACCTTAGTCTCTGATTCAATTTCCTCACTCTCCATCTCGACTGAGAGCTCGATCATATTATGATCGCTCTGACCCAAGGGGCCTCGTACAAGAAGATTGCTGATAAGTCCCTTCTCATTGCACAATACCCAGTCTAAAATGGCCTGATCTCGAGTCGGCTCCTCCACATATTGGTCCAGATAACCGTCCCGGAAACATTCCAGGAATTCCTCCTCCTCAGAATTTTTACTAATTTGGGTAGTCCAATCAATATGTAAATTAAAGTCACCCATGATGACAGCTGTGCTCTTATCGCACGCTTCTCTAATTTCCCTTTTTATGCCTTCCCTCACCTCCATATTACTATTTGGAGGCCTATATATCACACCCACTAACGTTTTCCTCCCCTTGCTATTTCTCATTTCTACCCATACAGATTCCGTTTCATCCGAGTTAATATCCTTCCTTTCCATTGCATTAATCCCCTCCTTTACCAGCAATGCTACCCCACCTCCCCTACCTTTTTGCCGATCCTTCCTAAATATTGTATATCCCTGGATGTTAAGTTCCCAGCCTTGCCCACCCTGCAGCCACGTTTCTGTAATCCCAATCAAATCATACTTGTTTACCTCTATTTCCACAACTAATTCATCCACCTTGTTCCTAATGCTTCTAGCATTAAGATACAAAGCCTTCAGGCTTGCTTTTTTCACACTCTCATTATGAATTAGTTTGGCCCTTTGTGTTTCTCTCCTTTGCTTATTGCTTCTCACCTTTCTACCATCTATTTCTGACTTCATATGACTTCCCTCTTTTCCACTACCTAGGTTCCCATCCCCCTGCCAAATTAGTTTAAATCCTCCCGAACCGTCCTAGAAAATATTACCCCGAGGACATCGGCTCCCTCACAGTTCAGGTGTAGACCGTCCCCTTGGTACAGGTCACTCCTCCCCAAGAACTGGTTCCAATGCCTCAAGAATTTAAATTCCTCTCCCTTGCACCACTGCTCAAGCCATGTATTTAGCTTATCTATCTTACTCTCTCTAAACTTATTAGCTCGTGGCACTGGTAGCAATCCAGAGATTACTACCTTTGAGGTCCTACTTTTCAATTTAGCTCCTAACTCCCTAAATTCAGCTTGTAGGACCTCCTCCCTCTTTTTACCTACATCGTTGGTACCTACATGTACCACGACAACTGGCTGATCCCCCTCCCCCTTCAGAATGCTCTGCACCCGCTCCGAGACAACCTTGACCCTTGCACCAGGGAGGCAACATACCATCTTGGAGTCTCGGTCTCGGCCACAGAAACTCCTATCTATCCCCCTTACAATTGAATCCCCTATCACTATAGCCCTATCCCTCTTTTTCCCGCCCTTCTGTGCAGCAGAGCCAGTCATGGTGCCCTGAACCTGGCTGCTGGTGCCTTCCCCTGATAAGTCATCTCCCCCAACAGTACCCAAAACGGTAAACCTGTTTTGGAGGGAGATGACCGCAGGTGACTCCTGCACTACCTTCCTGCCTTTACCCTGCCTTTTGGTCACCCATTTACTGTCTGAGCTAGCCTTTACCTGCGGTGTGACCAACTCACTGAATGTGCTATCCACAACATCCTCAGCATCGCGTATGCTCCAGAGTGAGTCCATTTGCAGCTCCAGCGCCGCCATGCGGTCCGCTAGGAGCTGCAGCTGGACACACTTCCTGCACACATAGTTGTCAGGGACAGTGTCCCTGATTTCCCACATGGCACAGGAGGAGCATGACATGGGTCCGAGCTGCCCTTCCATGACTTAACCCTTACAATACCCTTTTATTTACTACGATTTAGCTTAATTATTGAATTCTACTTAGAATAATTTTGTGAAAGTACTCACCAACCAGTCACCTACCTGTTTTCTGGTGTTGTATTTTCACTGCCGCCTCCTGTCCTGGAACCTTTTCCACCTAGGTTAGGCTCCTGAAATAAAATAAATTGAACCTAACTTTTCAACTTCCCCTAACCCCTAAAAGGTTAGAGGAGGTGGAAGGGTGGGAGACACTACACTGTAGTGTTTCGGGTTTAGCAACAGCTCCACCTATATAAGAGTTACTGGCCTCCTGCTCTCCCGACTGCACCAGCTGTGAAAGAAAAAGCCCGCGAAAGGTGAGCTTTTAAACTCACCAGTTACTGGCCTCCTGCTCTCCCGACTGCCCCAGCAGTTACTGGCCTCCTGCTCTCCCGACTGCCCCAGCTGTGGTCTCGGGCCTCGCCTCTCTCCGGTTTTTATACCGGGCTCCGACTCACTGCTCCCGACTGGTCTCGGGCCTCGCTGGTCGCCGGGTTTTCTCCCGAGCTCCTCCTCGCTGCTCCCGCTGGTCCCGACTGGGTAATAATTTTCCAAAACTCACTGGACTCAGCAAAGGTCCCGGCAGATTGGAAAACTGCTAATGTAACACCCTTATTTAAAAAGGGTAGTAGGCAGAAGGCTGGAAACTATAGACCTGTTAGCCTAACATCTGTGGTTGGTAAAATGTTAGAGTCCATTATTAAGGAGACAGTAATGGGACATTTGGATAAACATAATTTAATTGGACAAACTCAGCATGGTTTCATGAAGGGGAAGTCATGTTTGACAAACTTGCTTGAGTTTTTTGAGGAAGTAACATACAGGGTGGATAAAGGGGAACCAGTGGACGTAGTGTATTTAAACTTCCAAAAGGTATTTGACAAGTTGCCACACAAAAGATTATTGCTCAAGATAAAAAATCACGGGATTGGGGGTAATATTCTGACGTGGGTGGAGAATTGGCTCTCTAACAGAAAGCAGAGAGTTGGGATAAATGGTTCGTTCTCAGATTGGCAACCAGTAACTAGTGGTGTTCCGCAGGGGTCAGTGCTGGGTCCCCAACTCTTTACAATCTATATTAACGATTTGGAGGAGGGGACTGAGTGTAACATATCAAAGTTTGCAGATGATACAAAGATGGGACGGAAAGTAGTGAGTGAGGAGGACACAAAAAACCTGCAAAGGGACATAGACAGGCTAAGTAAGTGGGCAGAGATTTGGCAGATGGAATACAATACTGGAAAGTGTGAGGTTATGCACTTTGGCAGGAAAAATCATAGAGCAAGTTATTATCTTAATGGCAAGAAACTGGAAAGTACTGTAGTACAAAGGGATCTGGGGGTCCTGGAGCACGAAACTCAAAAAGTTAGTATGCAGGTGCAGCAAGTGATGAAGAAGGCCAATGGAATGTTGGCTTTTATTGCTAGGGGGATGGAATATAAAAACAGGGAGGTATTGCTGCAGTTGTACAAGGTATTGGTGAGACCGCACGTGGAATACTGCATACAGTTTTGGTGTCCATACTTAAGAAAAGACATACTTGCTCTCGAGTCAGTACAAAGAAGGTTCACTCGGTTAATCCCGGGGATGAGGGGGTGGTCATATGAGGAGAGGTTGAGTAGATTGGGACTCTACTCATTGGAGTTCAGAAGAATGAGAGGCGATCTTATTGAAACATATAAGATTGTGAAGGGGCTTGATCGGGTGGATGCGGTGAGGATGTTCCCAATGATGGGTGAAACTAGAACTAGGGGGCATAATCTTAGAATAAGGGGCTGCTCTTTCAAAACTGAGATGAGGAGAAACTTCTTCACTCAGAGGGTGGTAGGTTTGTGGAATTTGCTGCCCCAGAAAGCTGTGGAAGCTACATCATTAAATAAATTTAAAACAGAAATAGATAGTTTCCTAGAAGTAAAGGGAATTAAGGGTTACGGGGAGCGGGCAGGAAATTGGACATGAGTCTAGGTTCGGAATGGTCATGGCCCTGTGGGTAGTGGAGTGGGCCCAGGGGCCGTGTTGCCTTGTTCTGCTCCTACTGTGTTCTAATTCTGTGTTAGATTTCAGGAGATGGTTTTATTCCTGTTCCTGGCTGGGGTGGAGATCGCCTTTACAGAAGGTAAGTACTGTAGAAAATATAGGGACAGAGTGATCTCCTGGAAGAATTTCGATCGCCTAGATGGGTCGGAGAGGAATTTCCCAGATTTTTTTCTCCCAAATTGGCCATTGGGTCTTTATCTGTTTTTTTGCCTCTCCCGGGAGATCACATGGGTTCGGGTGGATGCAGAGTGATAGAAGATTTGAGGTTAGGATCAGATCAGCCATGATCTTATTGAATGGTGGAGCAGGCTCGAGGGGCCGATTGGCCTACTCCTGCTCCTATTTCTTATGTTCTAATCTAACTGGTCAGTGGTGGTGGGACTAACCCAGAATAAATGTCAAGGCACACCAGAAAGTCCAGGATGATATCCAAAGGTGAAATCAGTGGGCAGACGAAGCAGCAAAGGGGGCTGTGGAGATGGAGACCCTGGAGCCGGCGACAGCTTGTGCCATCGGTCCAGAGGAAGTAAATGTGCAAAAATTACATGAGGAAATGAGTGAAACAGAGAAGGAAGGGTGGAAAAGGAAAGGGGCAGTCAAGGATGAGCATGGGATTTGGAAAAAGGAGGGATGAGTAGTAGCCCCTGAATGCATATGGCAGAACCTGCTCAAAATCTATCATGGGTATCAACACTCTGGAAGAAATGCTATGCACTGGAGTGCTGTGCATTGAGTGCTGCTGGAGTTTGGTAAGAGGGAGAAGTGTCATTTAAGTGTATTTTGTGAATTTTAGCGTGTTAAAAATTAAACACACTTCAAATAATTAACTTCTTAACACACTAAAATTCACAAAATACACTTAAATGACTTTTCTCCCTCTTACCAAACTCTAGCAGCACTCAATGCACAGCGCTCCGTGCAAGCACTAGTCCCGCCCCTTTTATACCCGGATTCTACTTCCGGGTTAAACTCCCCAACAGTTTAATATACACTTAAAAAGTTAATTATTTGAAGTGTGTTTAATTTTTAAGTGTATATTAAACTGTTGGGGAGTTTGAACCGGAAGTAGAATCCAGGTATAAAAGGGGCGGGACTAGTGCTTGTGCACGGAGTGCTGTGCATTGAGTGCTGCTAGAGTTTGGTAAGAGGGAGAGTTCGGGCAAGTGGGAGGTGAGGGTGTGTTTTTGCTCTGTTTTGTTCCCCACTCCCAGGCTTAGACAGCACTGTGGAAGCGGAGCAGCGAGACGCGTCAACCAAACAGGCCCCACGGACAGTATTCAAGGAGGAGGTTGGTGATCAGCTGGTTGGTTGGTTTTCTTCCTTCTCTTTTATTCCTTTAATTTGGTAAGTCCTATTGAATAGTGGTGTAATAGTATCATCTATATCGGGGCAGAGGGTCTTCATAACTAATAATAATAAATTTAATTAATTACATAGATATGGGTGAACAGGTGATGTGTCACTGTTGCAAAATGTGGGAGCTGGTGGACCCCATTGAGGCTCACGGAGATTACATTTGCGATAAGTGTTTGCTGCTAGAGGAACTCAACCTCCATGTTAAAGAGCTTGAGACCGAGCTTCAGACACTGCGACACATCAGGGAGGGGGAGAAGTTCCTGGACTCTGTTTCAGGAGATGGTCACACCTATGAAATTAATTACTGTAGATGTAGTCCGTGGTCAGGGACAGGACGGTGTGACTACGAGTGAGGAAGGTACAGGGATCCAGGATGTAGTGTTGAAGGAGCTGCAGCCCTTGCTCTTGTCAAGCAGGATCAAGGTTCTTACTCCCTGTGAGGGCGGGAGTGGGGACTGCAGGGAGGATGAGCAACCTGGCCACAGCACCATGGTACAGGGGGCCATTCAAGTGGAGGGAGTAAAAAGAAATGTTGTAGTGGTAGGGGATAGTATCATTAGGGGGATAGATACGGTTCTCTGCAGTCAAGAGTGGGAGTCCCGAAAGCTGTGTTGCCTGCCCGCTGCCAGGGTTAAGGACATCTCTTCTGGGCTGGAAAGAAACTTGGAGTGGGAGGGGGTGGATCCAGTTGTCGTGGTCCATGTTGGTACAAACGACGTAGATAGGACAAGGAAGATGGTTCTGTTAAAGGAGTATGAGCAGCTAGGGGTCAAATTAAATAACAGAACCTCAAGGGTAATAATCTTTGGGTTATTACCTGAGCCACGAGCGAATTTGGCTAGGATAAATAAAATTAAAGAGTTAAATGCGTGGCTCAAAGACTGGTGTGGGAGAAATGGGTTTTGCTTCTTGGGACACTGGCACCAGTACTGGGACAGGAGGGAGCTGTTCCATTGGGACGGACTCCACTTGGCCAGTGCTGGGACTAGAGTCCTGGCGAATCATATAACTAGGGCTGTAGAGAGGGCTTTAAACTAATTAGTGGGGGGGAGGTTTCTAGAGAGCAAATAATAGAAATGACAACGGAGAAGGTCATAGACTTAGGTAGCAGTGGGGGAATTAAAAAACAGAATGTGACAGGAAGGGACAGAAGGTATGGAGTAAAAAGTAAAGTACTAAAAAGGGGAAAAAACAGGAACTAAGTGTTACAAAACATATTTGAAAGTTCTTCATCTGAATGCACGTAGCATTCGTAACAAAATGAATGAGTTAACGGCACAAATAACGACATATGGGTATGATCTTGTGGCCATTACAGAAATATGGCTGCAGGGTGACCATGACTGGGAATTAAACATACCAGGTTATTTAACAATCAGGAAGGACAGGCAGGAAGGGAGGGGAGGTGCGGTGGCTATGTTAATAAAGGAAGGAATCACTATAATACAGAGAAATGATATTGGGTCAAAGGAGCAGGATAGTGAAACAGTTTGGGTGGAGATAAGGAATAATAAGGGGGAAGAAACACTAGTGGGTGTAGTCTTTTGGCCTCCGAACAGTTGCAACTCTGTTGGACGGAGTATTAATCAGGAAATAATTGAGGCTTGTAATAAGGGAACAGCTATAATTATGGGGGATTTTAATTTTCATATTAACTGGATAAATCAATTTGGGCAGAACAGCCTTGAGGATGAGTTCATTGAGTGTATTAGGGATGGGTTTCTTCAGCAGTATGTAACTGAACCGACCAGGGGGCAAGCAACCTTAGATTTGGTCCTGTGTAATGAGACAGGATTAATTAAAAATGTCCTAGTAAAGGATCCCCTTGGAATGAGTGACCATAACATGGTTGAATTCCATATTCAATTAGAGGGTGAGAAGGTTGGATCTCAAACAAGCGTGCTGAGCATGAATAAAGGAGACTATGAAGGTATGAGAGCGGAATTAATTAGAGTGGACTGGGAAAATAGATTAAAGGGTAAGACGGTACATGATCAGTGGTGTACATTTAAGGAGTTATTTTACAACTTCCAAAAAATATATATTCCACTGAGGAAAAAAGGGTGTAAAAGAAAAGATAGCCATCCGTGGCTAAGTAAAGTAATTAAGGATAGTATCCGACTAAAAACAAGGGCATATAAGGTAGCCAAATCTAGTGGGAGGATGGAAGATTGGGAAGTCTTTAAAAGACAGCAAAAAATAACAAAAAGATTGATTAAGAAAGGGAAGATAGATTATGAAAGTAAATTAGCAAAAAATATAAAAGCAGACAGTAAAAGTTTCTATAGTTATATAAAAAGAAAAAGGGTGGCTAAAGTAAATGTTGGTCCCTTAGAGGATGAGACCGGGAAATTAATGGTGGGAAACATGGAGATGGCAAAAATGCTGAACAATTATTTTGTATCAGTCTTTACGGTAGAGGACACTAAGAATATCCCAACACTGGACAAACAGGGGGCCCTGGGGGGAGGAGCTAAATACGATTAAAATCACTAAGGATGCGGTACTTGGTAAAATAATGGGACTCAAGGCGGATAAATCCCCTGGACCTGATGGCTTGCATCCTAGGGTCTTGAGGGAATTGACGGTAGGGATTGTGGATGCATTGGTAATAATTTTCCAAAACTCACTGGACTCAGCAAAGGTCCCGGCAGATTGGAAAACTGCTAATGTAACACCCTTATTTAAAAAGGGTAGTAGGCAAAAGGCTGGAAACTATAGACCTGTTAGCCAAACATCTGTGGTTGGTAAAATGTTAGAGTCCATTATTAAGGAGACAGTAACGGGACATTTGGATAAACATAACTAATAGGACAAACTCAGCATGGTTTCATGAAGGGGAAGTCATGTTTGACAAATTTGCTTGAGTTTTTTGAGGAAGTAACATGCAGGGTGGATAAAGGGGAACCAGTGGACGTAGTGTATTTAGGCTTCCAAAAGGCATTTGACAAGGTGCCACACAAAAGATTATTGCTCAAGATAAAAAATCACGGGATTGGGGGTAATATTCTGGCGTGGGTGGAGGATTGGCTCTCTAACAGAAAGCAAAGAGTTGGGATAAATGTTTCGCTCTCAGACTGGCAACCAGTAACTAGTGGTGTTCCGCAGGGGTCAGTGCTGGGTCCCCAACTCTTTACAATCTATATTAACGATTTGGAGGAGGGGACTGAGTGTAACATATCAAAGTTTGCAGATGATACAAAGATGGGACGGAAAGTAGTGAGTGAGGAGGACACAAAAAACCTGCAAAGGGACATAGACAGGCTAAGTAAGTGGGCAGAGATTTGGCAGATGGAATACAATACTGGAAAGTGTGAGGTTATGCACTTTGGCAGGAAAAATCATAGAGCAAGTTATTATCTTAATGGCAAGAAACTGGAAAGTACTGTAGTACAAAGGGATCTGGGGGTCCTGGTGCACGAAACTCAAAAAGTTAGTATGCAGGTGCAGCAAGTGATGAAGAAGGCCAATGGAATGTTGGCTTTTATTGCTAGGGGGATAGAATATAAAAATAGGGCAGTATTGCTGCAGTTGTACAAGGTATTGGTGAGACCGCACCTGGAATACTGCATACAGTTTTGGTGTCCATACTTAAGAAAAGACATACTTGCTCTCAAGTCAGTACAAAGAAGTTTCACTCGGTTAATCCCGGGGATGAGGGGGTGGTCATATGAGGAGAGGTTGAGTAGATTGGGACTCTACTCATTGGAGTTCAGAAGAATGAGAGGCGATCTTAATGAAGCATATAAGATTGTGAAGGGGCTTGATCGGGTGGATGCGGTGAGGATGTTCCCAATGATGGGTGAAACTAGAACTAGGGGGCATAATCTTAGAATAAGGGGCTGCTCTTTCAAAACTGAGATGAGGAGAAACTTCTTCACTCAGAGGGTGGTAGGTTTGTGGAATTTGCTGCCCCAGAAAGCTGTGGAAGCTACATCATTAAATAAATTTAAAACAGAAATAGATAGTTTCCTAGAAGTAAAGGGAATTAAGGGTTACGGGGAGCGGGCAGGAAATTGGACATGAGTCTAGGTTCGGAATGGTCATGGCCCTGTGGGTAGTGGAGTGGGCCCAGGGGCCGTGTTGCCTGGTTCTGCTCCTACTGTGTTCTAATTCTGTGTTAGATTTCAGGAGATGGTTTTATTCCTGTTCCTGGCTGGGGTGGAGATCGCCTTTACAGAAGGTAAGTACTGTAGAAAATATAGGGACAGAGTGATCTCCTGGACGATTTTCGATCGCCTAGATGGGTCGGAGAGGAATTTCCCAGATTTTTTTCTCCCAAATTGGCCATTGGGTCTTTTATCTGGTTTTTCGCCTCTCCCGGGAGATCACATGGGCTCGGGTGGATGGAGAGTGATAGAAGATTTGAGGTTGGGATCAGATCAGCCATGATCTTGTTGGATGGTGGAGCGGGCTCGAGGGGCCGATTGGCCTACTCCTGCTCCTATTTCTTATGTTCTTATGTATAGAATGGTGCTGGTGGTGGCCGGTGATGGGCAGGGACATAGCAAAATAGCACGACAGATGTATTACCTGTGCCCAGTACAATACCGGCAAAGCCGTAAAGATCAGATTGTCCCACCAGCCTCGGCCTAAGGGGCCTTGGGAGCAGGTCCAGATAGACTTCACCAGACCTCTGCCCCCTAGCCAAGGTAAAACATATTGCCTAGTGGGGATAAACCAGTTCACACAATGGGTAGAAGCATTCGCCACAAGGGATTGCTCTGCTACCACCGTCGCAAAGATTTTCACCAAGGAAATAGTACCCCGATGGGGGGTGCCACTGTAAATAGACTCAGATCAGGGAACACACTTCACTGGCAAGTCATCAAGCAGGCATGCGCACTATTAGGAGTAAAACAGAGGTTTCACATACAACTGCATGATCTGAAACAGGAAGTCAGGGACCAACAAACAGTTAGGGATATGGAATTGGAGGAAGCGGAGGAAGAACAAAATTTACCAATAGTAGGGGACAGGGTGATGGTAAGAGTCTTACCCGCCAGACCAGGATGGGCACCTCGCTAGCAGGGACCCTACGAGGTCCTAATGACCAGCAACACTTGCGCATGCGTAAATATGAAAGGAAAAGGTCGGTGGAAACACTGGACGCAACTTAAGAAATTCGAAAGCAAAGTAAATAATAAGGACTAAACCGGTGACGACCAGCGTCCACTGTTTATCTCCCTCTACAGGACTCAGATACGGATGACCTTACTGATATTCCTGGCCACGGCGATCACAGAAGGAGCCACATCGGTCGACCGAAGGGAGCAACGAGGCCTGTATTACAAGAACTTGAGCGACCTCAGTTGCGATTGGGAACGTGGGGCATTAACTGTCACGGCTGATAAAACAGTGTATTTAAAATTGTAACTCCGGGTTAACGGGCGTAAGCATATTTGACAACAAGCCAGGCGATACAGGGGATAGGGGTTGACATGAATCAGCCATTCATGAAAGAAAGACTTATGAAATAATACTGAGCAGCCTACGGGTGGCGCTGTCCAGGGTGAGTATAAATACCCGGGCACGGGCCCAGCTTGCGCAGGACATTCTTCACAGGAACTAGTGAAGGACACAACTAGACCTCCATGTTGTAAAACAGTTGATTAAAGCTTTGTTTAACGCTTAGACCAAGTGCCTAGTAGTTTTCTTACGTCAGGGGTATCACGGGGATGGCTGTTAAATGGACAAACATGAGCACGGTATGCTTCGGGAAGAAGAGTGATGATACATTAACATGCGTACAGGGAGAAACTATGCAAGTAAGATGTGGGAGGGATTTCACTCAGATGTCCAGGGTACCCCAGCAGGAAGAAGGAGGGTGGGAACTATGCCCAACCTCCAAGTGCACCAACTCTGATGATTGGTGTTGGAAGCTGAACCCCCGGGACACTCCCACCACCACAACCACACCGACCAACCCAGTAACAGGAGCCCCGAAGCCCACCACTTTGGCTACGGAGGAACCCTTGAGGTGCCCGAAGACTAGCTCAGGACCCAAAGGGGGGCTCGTGAGCCGGGATTCTGATAGGCATTTATTTGAGAATGTACACCATGCGATTGTTTCGGTTGTCCTCAATATTAGCCAGATGGGGTTACCCAAATGATGCGAGTGGCGTACAAGATCATTTTACCATCGGCTCCTCGACATGACAGTTACTGATGCCCTCCGGGTCTCTGGGGGACGCATGCGGTCGAGCCTATCTCGCCGCAAGAGGAACCTGGTAAATGACATAGCCACTGCAGGGACATCCACAGTTAATTCCCTGGATATAGCGGAAATCTATAGCAAGGTGAATCATCTAACATCCAAACTAAGAGACTTCATGTTAAAGGCAAATAAGTTGGAGGGACAACAGGGACAGACCGGAGAAGACTTGGCTAAAACCCTATTAGAGTCCGTGCAAGTTTTGGAAAACCATGCCCATACAGTTAACCACGTCACCGCCACCCTGCATAACATAACCAATCCGGCCTCTAGGGGGTGAATGTACGTGGCCTACAGTGCATGGCTAGTAGGGAGGTGTGACATAATCCAGCTCAGCTCCACAATGGAGAAGTGCCGGATTGGATTACGGATAGTGCACTGCAAGACTGGGCGCCAGAGAGCAACAATTGCTCTTCGTGCACCCTACGAGGAGTAATAAGGGTCTACCCGACAACTAAATATTGTGTTACCACTCACCTGAGGCCGATAGGAATGGTATTAGCTGTACCCAGTCTGCAGGAATGTGAATCCAAGCCCCTCTATAAGGTAGAGAATGTCGGGATCATAAGAGATGGCAATTGGCTCAGATACCACCACACACCCAGTTATGCAACCAAGAAAGGTTCCTTCTTGACGGGGATCTCGCTAGAGGGATGCAGAGAAAGGGGGAGTAATGTAGTCTGCCCACATCCCGTGGGGACGGGGTCAGGAGCCATGTGCAGCTTCAAAACCACCCTAAACTGTACCCTTGAAATTTCCAGCGCCCGCCATGAGCCAACGCGAGCAGCACACCGGGGAAAAGAAGAATACTGTGTGACCACCAGTGAATCTCAATACCAATATGGTTAGAACCAGTGCCCAGCTCAAGTTTCTGCTTCCACCCCCGGGCCCCAACAACGATCAGACATGCAACCATAACCTACCTACGGTCGCCCCGCGAGGAACTGGTGAGTCCAACTGAGGACCTAAAGGAAAGCATGCCCCAATATGTACTCCCTGAGGGGAAGGACATCCCAAAACTACCAGAATACCTACTGGAACTGAGGAAACAGGCCGGGGCGATAATTAAGCAGCATCACCGAATTGAGCAGGAGGTCAAACAACTGGGAAAGGATGTGGAGGCCAAGCTGGAAAATGCCTCATGGTGGCAGACACTTTGGGACTGGGGTATTAGGGTGGACATCCACCACTGGATCAGAATTGCATCTCATCTATTGGTGGTGGTGCAGTTGCTAATTGTCATCATACTTCTGTTTGAGTATTGTACTCAATGTAAACAATGCCATGACCGAGCCATTGCTAAAGCCATTGTTAAAACACAGTATAGATTGGGAGAGAAGCAGGGAATGTTAGAGGTAGTTTAAATAGCCACACCCATGTGAATCCAACCACCTGCCTGGCCAGCAGTGATGGGGCGGGAAGGTGAAGTTAGGTGGCCATCTTGGGCTATCACCAAGGGCCAAAAGGGGGGACTGAAGGGGTTAAAAGTTAGATTAGCAGCTTAACTGACTAGCTGGCTGATGTAATAAAGGAGAAATCTGGCAGAACAAAGACAGTTGGAAAAAGCATAGTACATGATGATTGGGGGAGTAAAAGAATCAAGGAGGCCATACATTGAACAATGGACCAACAAGATGTGATTTGTGAAGATGAGGTTAAGCGTACGTAGATTGGATAGAACAATGGCAGAAGTAGAAACAGGACAATTGAGATAAACAAGATGTGTTTTGTGGAGATGTTATTAAGTGTACATGACTTGGACAATTATTTAGCCAAGTCACAAAGATGTGAAGGAAACAAGATGTAAGTTGTATATAAGCCAACTGCTCGAATGTAAAAAGTAGACTTCCGTCTCAGCTCAGACTGAGAGGGCCTCTCCCTGCACGTGCTTGAATAAAGATCGCTTGGAACCAGTACACGCTCATCTCCATCTGCTTTGGGGCAGATAGAAATCCCACAACAGTCTAATCATGGTGGATCCATTTACTGAGATAGTCTAATGGTGGTGGATCCATTTACTGAGATAGTCTAATGGTGGTGGATCCATTTACTGTGATTCTCTAATGACTGTGGATCCATTTACTGTGATAGTCTAATGACTGTGGATCCATTTATTGTTGTGCTCTAATATTTATATTGTAGGAATGGAGGTTCCTAGCTGAAGAATTGAGATCGACGCAGAGAATCAAAAACAATAAAATTTAATGAACAAACGAAGTTAAACAGTAAACTGCTGGATACAATGCAAATAGGTCTGGTCTGGTTGAAAGCCTCTCTAGAACTGCTAGAAGGTTCCGAGCACTGACGTCATCACGTTCTTCCCGCCGTTGGGGGATCACGTGACGGGCGGCATTATGTCATCACGCAGAGTGAAGGAAAGAAGCCATAGTACAGTTAACAGATACATTAAAGGTGCAGCCCCCGGTTGCACTACATTGCTGTTAAAGGAATTATAAACAATTGTCCTGAATCCCCTGGTGGCTCCGCCACATACGCCCCCCCAGAATTGTCTTTAACAGAAAAGGTAAGACGAGAAGGGGGTCTGACGAGTCTGTCCGACCGACTGCGATACTCTGGCAACTGGAACGGAGCGCTAGAAGACGAACTGGCAGTTGGTCGTGGTTGGGATGGTGCCGCAGGCGTAGGAGAAGAAGTGGCTGGCTGTGGCTGTACTGGACCGACGGTCGACGGTGGATGCCCACGACGAGGCAGTTGAGCGGTGACGACTGGCTCGCTCAGATCCAGATGAGCCGGTTTTAACCGGTCGATGGAGATGTGGTCAGGCTTACCGCCGACGTCGACTGTGAAAGACTTGTCACCTGACGAGATGACACAGAACGGACCAGTGTAAGGCGGTTTGAGCGGGTCTCTGTGAGCATCTTGACGAATGAAAACTTATTCGGCGCTCTTAAGCTCCACCGGGACATGGGAGCGCTGCAGGTCGTGATGAGATGTAGGCACTGGGATGAAATTCTTAGCCGCTTCTTGGTGGCTGACGAGCTGCTGAGCTGCAGACCAGGGTTCCGTGTGAGGAGGAAGAAAATCGCCAGGAACTCTGAGTGGTTGGCCGTAAACCAGTTCTGCAGAAGATGATTGCAGGTCATCCATACGAGCTGTGCGAAGACCCAGCAGCACCCAAGGGAGCCTGTCCACCCAACCAGCCCCACAAAGACTAGCACACAGTGCAGCTTTAGGGGACCTGTGAAATCTCTCGCACAGACCGTTTGCCTGTGGATGATAGGCAGTGGTACGATGAAGCTTGGTACCCAAACCCTGAGCCACGGCATTCCAAAGTTCCGAGGTAAATTGAGGTCCTTGGTCGGAGGAGATGTCGGCCGGTACCCCGAACCGAGCACCCATGACGAGATGAAGGCTCTGGAAACGTCCGCCGCTGTGGTGGCAACCAAAGGAATTGCCTCTGGCCACCGGGTGGTGCGGTCTACCACGGTGAGGAGATGCGTGAAACCACGAGGAGAAGGGAGAGGACCAAACAGGTCCACGTGAACATGGTCGAAGCGACATTCTGGAACTGGAAAAGTGGCCACTGGGCCTTAACATGGCATTGGATTTTGGACTTCTGGCAACTCACGCAGGTATTGGTCCAGTCACGGACGTCGAGATGCATGCCTTTCCAGATGAACTTCTTTGCCATGAGTCGTTGTGAAGCCCTCATACCAGGGTGCGACAAACCGTGGATTGCGTTGAAAACTCTCCTGCGCCATTCGACTGGTACAATTGGTCGGGGGACTCCCATCGAGATGTCGCAAAGGAGTGTGGTCCCTGCGGTCTGAAAACTGACATCAGCCACTTGTAAGCTGGAAGGTGTGGTCCGGTATGCCTGCACTTCAGGGTCTGCCATCTGTTCTTCTGCCAAACCAACATTGTCGATTCCCAGGTGGACTGCGTGGACCGGGGCGCGGGAGAGACAATCCGCCACCAGGTTGTCCTTGCCAGACACATGTTGTATGTCTGTTGTAAATTCTGATATGAACGTAAGATGAAGTTGTTGCCGAGCCGACCATGGTTCCGCGGTCTTGGCCATGGCAAACGTGAGTGGCTTGTGGTCTACGAAAGCCGTGAATGGGCGTCCATTACAGTAAGAAGTGAAAATGGCGGATGGCCAGGAAAAGTGCCAACAACTCCCTATCAAAGGTACTGTATTTGCGTTCATTTTTTCGCAATTGGTGGCTGAAGAAAGCCAGTGGTTGCCACGTGCCGTTGACCAATTGCTCCTGCACTGCCCCGATGGCATAGTCAGATGCATCTGTGGTAAGGGCGATGGTTGCACCTGGAAGAGGATGTGCTAACATGGTCGCATCAGCCAAAGCGTCCTTAGTGTTGAGGAACGCCTGGTCCATCTGGGGTGTCCAGCCGATGGGGTCTTTACCCGATTTACCTTTTAGAGCCTCGTACAACGGTTGCATTAACAGGGCCGCCTTGGGGATGAAACGATGATAAAAATTGACCATTCCCAGAAATTTCTGGAGGGCCCCGACGGTCTGAGGACGCGGGAACGAGGTAACTGCCTCCACCTTCGTAGCCAGTGGAACGGCGCCTTCTGAGGTGATTCTGTGTCCCAGAAAATCAATGCGTTGTAAGCCAAACTGGCCCTTGGCCAGGTTGATAATAAGGCCATGCTGGCTGAGACGAGAAAAAAGGGTATGCAAGTGCATAATGTGCTCTTTCTTGCTGGTACTGGCGATGAGGATGTCATCGAGGTAGATGAAGATGAACGGCAGATCGCGCAACGCAGAATCCATGAAACGCTGGAAGGCTTGCGCTGCGTTCTTCAACCCAAACGGCATACGAAGGAACTCAAAGAGCCCGAAAGGCGTGATGACAGCAGTTTTGGGGATGTCCTGAGGATGAACGGGCACTTAATGATACCCCCGGACAAGGTCTACTTTGGAAAAGATGGAATTTCCTGCCAGGTGGGCCGAAAAATCCATGTGAGGAATCGGGTACTGATCTGGAGTAGTAGCTTCATTTAGGCATCTGTAGTCGCCACATGGTCACCATCCGCCGCCTGGTTTAGGAACGATGTGTAATGGTGAAGACCAAGGACTATTCGATCGTCGAATAATTCCCAGGCGCTCCATGGTATGGAACTCCGCCTTTGCAGCTGTGAGTTTACTGGGTTCCAACCTTCGAGCCCGTGCATAAACTGGGGATCATGTCATGGTAATGTGGTGCGCCACACCGTGCCTCGCGACTGAAGAAGAAAAAGTGGGCCTGGTGAGCTCCGGAAACTCACCGAGAAGATGAGAACTCATCTGGAGATGGGACTGCACAGGCAACTGACCAAGACACAGCGGTGCTGCGGTGGCAGGGGACCGAATGAAAGCTGGCCGCATTGATTAACCGGCAGTGCCGGACGTCGACGAGAAAACCATTGGCACAAAAAAAATCTGCCCCCAGGATGGCCTGTGAGACTTTTGCCGTGATGAACTCCCAAATGAAATGCTAGCCGCCAAAACGCAGCTGGACCCTATGCTTTCCAAACGTGCGGATGGCCGCACCATTGGCTGCCTCGAGTAAGGGACCGTGACCGCCAGATTGAAGATCGAGCTTCGACGCTGGTAGGATACTGCACTGGGAGCCAGTATCACAGAGAAAATGTCGACCTGACAGGGAGTCTGTGATATAAAGCAGTTTCCCTGCGGAACCGACGGCGATCGCAACTCCAGCGTGTCCCTCAGGCCCTGTCGCCCTTCTCAGAAACCGCTGGTTTGAGGTAGGTTTTTTTTGGGGGGAAAAACTGCGGGGAGGATGGCTGCATCGGGCTTTCGCGCCAAAACGAGCGTGGTATGCACACCAGCCTGCTGGCGGAGGAGTCGGCTTCGCTCTTGTGGGGGATGGGCGCCTCGTGGCCGCACAATATTGTTGTGTGACGGTGAAAATTTTATCCGCTTCTGCAGCGAGTTCAGCACAGTCCGTGATCGCGGAATTGGCCAAGGCTGCCTGTACTGGCTCTGGCAACTGGCAGAGAAACAACTCCCAGAACAGAAAACATTCCGATTCCGAGCCCAAGCGCGTGAGCATCTGGCTCATGAGCTCTGATGGCTTTGAGTCCCTGTGGCCGGGCATGGAGATAAGTCTGCGAGTGCGCTCCAACTTGGACAGACCGAAAACCTGCAGTAACCGTGTTTTTAAAGCTTCGTACTTGTCATCGTCCAGCGGACTCCCAAGGAGGCTGATGACCCGCGAGGCCGTGGCGCTGTCGAGGGCGGAGACCACATAATAATAACGGGTCGAATCCGCTACTACTCCCCGGATTGCAAATTGGGCTTTCGCCTGGAAAAACCACGCGGCTGGTTGTTGCTCCCAAAATTGTGGCAGTTTGAGGGTGACGGCGTTCGTGTCCATGATGTAACTTCAACGAAAATTGTTCGAAGAAATCGGGGTCACCAATGTAGGAACGGAGGTTCCTAGCTGAAGAATTGAGATCGACGCAGAGAATCAAAAACAATAAAATTTAATGAACAATCGAAGTTAAACAGTAAACTGCTGGATACAATGCAAATAGGTCTGGTCTGGTTGAAAGCCTCTCTAGAACTGCTAGAAGGTTCCGAGCACTGACGTCATGACGTCATTACGTTCCTCCCGTCGTTGGGGATCACGTGACGGGCGGCATGACGTCATCACGCAGAGTAAAGGAAAGAAGCCATAGTACAGTTAACAGATACATTAAAAGGTGCAGCCCCCGGTTGCACTACATTGCTGTTAAAGGAATTATAAACAATTGTCCTGAATCCCCTGGTGGCTCCGCCTCAATATTCTATTTTCTTTGCATTCTATTTCCCAATGTCTGTGGTAATCATTCATTTTATGCTGCAACTGGCTAGTGGTGCATGGTGTGTATCTATTTCTCTTTGGTGGAATGTTTTCAGTACTAGTGACTGACTGGTTCTCTGGAGGTGTTAGTGGCTTAGCAATTCCATGAGAATCTCGTGGGGCTATGTAATTAGTTTTATGAGTTCCCAAAAGGCCTGGTTTCTGTCTATCTCTCTTGAGTTCTAGCGGTGGTAAGTGTCTAGTTCAATAGAGGTACAGAGATAATAACTGACTCCGACGGTCTCTTGGAAATATATATGATTAGTTACCTAGAGATCTAGTAGAACTATTTTCCAGGCTCTCTGGGGCAGTACTGGGAGTACGTATCTGCTTCTCTTGTGGGGGTTGGTTAATATATTGTTGACGCCTGGTGAGTTCTCTGAAGGACTAAATGGAGGATACACCTTGTTCTCGGTGGGGGGAGGGGAGGGGAGCAATGGGTATATTGATCCAATTATAGTGGTGGCAACTATCCAGTTCTCAGGTGTTCAGTTTAGTTGGTTTTAAGCAGGATTATGTGTCCAATCTTACCATGGAAAGGCCAGAGGCTGGAGATGTAACTTATGCGTCCACTTCACTGATAGTCCAGAGGTAGCAGAGCCAATTTTCAAAAAGGGTCATTGACTTCCTTATTTATTTTCTATAACTTGTTCTTTTTGTTGCTTTGTGAAGTGCACAATTGTGAGTCTGATAGATACACAGACAACTGTATAGGTAATGCATTTAATAGATCCTTATAAATGAGGATGTTCATTTATACCTCCAGCTATCCATTTCTATTACAGAACTGATTCTGTTGGAAATGATTCTGTAATGTAACCCAGTTCCCTCCCTGCAGACTATGTCCCATTTATACTGTGGACAGATTCAGCAACAGCGGATAATTCCTTATGAGTGAGTTCAACCATATGCCGTTGCTCTTATGGTGTGAACACAATTTGAATTCATGATTCTGCCATCCTGGCCATTACCTTTCCTGATGTCTGGGATAGGCCTGTACAGGCCTGCAATATCAAAATGAGTGGGCCGAGAGGTCAGATAGAACCCAATTATCGGATGTAATCTAACTGCTGCCACCAGCTACTGTTGATATTTGTTGCAAGCAGCACCCAACAGAGGCACTCTCTCCCAAGGGGAGTATTGGTGCCTCCTGTTGCACTAATATTGCTTTACTTACTTTACAGGGGTGCCTCCAACTGCATCTTGATATCTGAAGCAAACCTGTAAATTAATTGAGGTATTAAGAGGGTTTTTTAAAAATGTATTGTAATGAAAAACTGCTCATTTCAGGCTGAAATTGATACTTTATAGGCATGATACTTAGAAGTACTGCAATCAATTCATGATTGCCATTATCATCATTATGCTACCATTTGAACAGATTTTGCATAACCTCCTGCTACTAACATACAATAGACTCAGTCCTACAGAGTTCAATGGGGCATTTTTATATTCTCTTATCAACTAATCATGCAAACCCAGTGTTAGAGACATGTTAATAATGGTTCTTGGAAACTTACAGGACAGTTCATCATCCATAGGTTAGATTGCAAAGCTAAAAATAAACTAAATTAGTACCATCTTCAGCCTGAAGAAACAAGAGGGCTCCTTCACTCCAGTGGGACTTTTCAAAATATGGTGGAACTGCATATTTGCACTTTTGGGATAGAAAAGATTTAATTTCTGGAATAGATTTCTTTCAGTTATATAGTAACATTTTTGTTCAGTATTTCACAAGATACATGCTGTTTTGCTGCACCACCATTCTATGGACTGTTTTTTCTTTCCCCCACCATAATTTGCTAAAGAACATTTATTTTGTGGTGCACCATAAAGGAATCGATATTGATGCCTGACGTGCCCCCATTGTTGTCTAATTAATTTTTATGAGGCGTGTCTGCCACAAACAGCATGCTGCACAATAATCCACAGAGGAGTGAAGTACATATGGAGCATAACTTTTAAACTAAAACTTAGTCATACAGAATAAGGAGGTCCCAGAGTTGGTCCCTGGGTGGGCTGATTTAGTTGCTCGCCTGGGCAGTAGTACAACATTGGCCCAGAAATTCGGGTCTCCACGGGTGAGTACGCACAGGGTACTCACCCGTAAGCCCAACGGAAGTGCCGGTTTCCTGCATGCACGGGAAACCAGCACTTCCGTTCCCCTGAAAGCAGGGGTTCAGAGGTCGAATGCGTGTGCGGGAGAGGCTGCGCGTGCGCATCGAACTTCGTTTTTTTTTACAGTTTTCCCGGGAGGGTAAGTCTCCAGAAGTTAGACATGTAAAAAGCAGTCGTAAGGCCTGCTTTTTACAAGGTAAGTGGTGAATTAATTGAAATTAAAACATTTTTTCCACAGGTTTATTATTTTTAAATACTTTAAAGAAAGGTAAGTTTATTTTTAGCCCCGTTAGAAAATAAAATTATTTTTTTCAAAAATTTAAATTATTGTTTAAAAGTTATTTCATGTAATTTATAGTTTATTTAAATAATGATTTAAAAAAAAATTATTTGAAGATTTAGTGATGTTATGGGGCACGTAGTATTTCTAAGTTTTGACAGGTCTTCCTGTCAGACTTATGAATGGAGCATTCCCTGCTCCGATTGGCTCCCCATGGCCCACGTGATCCCAGGGGACGCATCGAACTAACTGTGCCCCTGGGATACGCAAGCACTGCGCGCCGGCAGCTGGACCAGGCCCCGGATCGGAATTCCACGGGGGCCCACAGCTCGCCGGCCGGCGCGCAAGGTAAGTGCAGGTTGGGGGCTTGCACCCGCGGTGAGCCCCCGACCTGAATTTCTGGGCCATTATAACTGGTCCCAGTATCCCCAGGTTAGGGAGGAGTCCTGGGGATGTTAGCCGTGCCTCTAGCCAAGCTCAACAGTGCTATCAAGCGGCACTTACTCATCAATAACCTGCTCACTGGTGCCCAGTTCGGGTTCGGCCAAGACCACTTGGCTCCAGACCTCATTACGGCCTTGGTCCAAACATGGACAAAGGAGCTGAATTCCAGAGGTGAGGTGAGAGTGACTGCCCTTGACATCAAGGCAGCATTTGACCGAGTGTGGCATCAAGGAGCCCTAGTAAAACTGAAGTCAATGGGAATCGGGGGAAAATGCTCCATTGGCTGGAGTCATACCTAATACAAAGGAAGATGGTTGTGGTGATTGAAGGTCAATCATCACAGCTCCAGGACATCACTAAAGGAGTTCCTCAGGACAGTGTCCGAGGCCCAACCATCTTCAGCTGCTTCATCAATGACCTTCCCTCCAACATAAGGTCAGAAATGGGGATGTTGGCTGATGACTGCACAGTGTTCAGCGCCATTCACAACTCCTCAGATAATGAAGCAGTCCATGCCCGCATACAAGAAGACCTGGATGACATTCAGGCTTGGGCTGATAAGTGGGAGGTAGCATTCGCACAACAGAAGTGCCAGGCAATGACTATCTCCAACAAGCAAGAGTCTAACCACTGTCCCTTGGCATTCAACGGCATTATCATCGCCGAACCCCCACCATCAACATCCTGGGGGTCACCATTGACCAGAAACTTAACTGGACCAGCCACATAAATACTGTGGCAACGGCAACAAGAGCAGGTCAGAGGTTAGGTATTCTGTGGCGAGTGTCTCACTTCCTGACTCCCCAAAGCCTTTCCACCATCTGCAAGGCACAAGTAAGGAGTGTGATGGAATACTCTCCACATGCCTGGATGAGTGCAGCTCCAACAACTTTCAAGAAGCTCGATACCATCCAAGACAAAGCAGCCCGCTTGATTGGCACCCCATCTACCACCTTAAAAATTCACTCCCTCCACCACCGGCATACCGTGGCTGCAGTGTGTACCATCTACAAGATGCACTGCAGCAACTCGCCAAGGCTTCTTCGGCAGCAACTCCCAAACCCGTGACCTCTTCCACCTAGAAGGACAAGGGCAGCAGGCGCATGGGAACACCACCACCTCCAAGTTCCCCTCCAAGTCATACACCATCCTGACTTAGAAGTTTACCGCGAATCCTTCATCATCGCTGGGTCAAAATCCTGAAACTCCCTCCCTAACAGCACTGTGGGTGTACCTTCACCACACGGACTGCAGCGGTTCAAGAAGGTGGCTCACCACCACCTTCTCAAGGGCAAATAGGAATGGGCAATAAATGCTGGCCTTGCCAGCAACACTCACATCCCATGAACAAATAAAAAAGTCCCAGTGCTGATTATTATCTCGTGACCTCTGCTAGAACTGCATGAGCAGATAAAGGAAAGGAAATGACTTGCATTTATATAGCGCCTTTCGCGACCTCAGGACGTCCCAAAGTACTTTGCAGCCAATTAAGTATTTTTGAAATATAGTCAGTTATAATGTAGAAATAACAGCAGCCAATTTGCGCACAGCAAGCTCCCACAAACAGCAATGAGATACATGACCAGATAATCTAGAATTTAGTGATGGTGGTTTAAGATAAATATAGGCCAGGGCACCAGGGCTAGATGTGGCTGAGAGCTCCAAAAGCTCATCCAGATATAACTGCAAAATTAGTAGTCTGCTCAGTTGTTTTTTAAATTTCATAACCAGTTAAATAGCAGTTGCAGCATTATATTCCTAAACTCCAGCTTTACACAAACTAATCACACTGGATGTTTCTAAATATTTTTTCCTGCAGAGAACAGTAATGTGGAGCTCTATAGTGCCTTAAGTGCAACATAATGCATTCATAAAATAACAGAAAATGCTGGAAATACTCAGCAGGCCAGACAGCATCGATGGAGAGAGAAACAGAGTTAACATTTCAGATCTGGGGCCCTTCATCAGAACTGGAAAAAGCTGGAGATGTAACAGATATTAAGCAGCTGCAGAGATGGGGGGGGGGGGTTAGGAGGGGAGGAAGGAATTGAAAGAATATACTGTGCTTATGTAAGAGGCAGGAAAGGTAAAGGCCTAGAAATTGGGTATAGCCCCGCTTGAGGCGTTAGAACTGGCGATGCGCAAAGTTTATAGCCAGACGAAACTTATCGCCGCCTGGCGCGATATTGGGTTGCATCATCCCCAAAGGGGATTGAGGCGCTAAATCAGCCGTTGCACATTGCTCTTAAGGCACAAAAGGTCAGGCGCTACTCAATATCGACGCGGACGGGCGCAGCGCAGGTGAACTCAATTACGGGAAAGCACGAGACCTCCAGGCGCCGGCCGGCTCTTAAAGGGGTGCGTCAGTCAGCCTGAGCTTCAACACCCAACGCCCTGTAGGCCTCAGATTCAGCGCTCGCCCTTGTCTGGCGGTACAAACTTGTTCATCATGGAGAAGATTAGGCAGAGAGCAGAGCGCTTCAGCACTGAGGCTCTGGACCACTTGGTGGCTGCAGTTGAACACCGTCGAGAGGTCCTGTATCCGGATAATGACAAGAGGCCGAATCAGAAGGCTTATTGACGATCTTGGAGGGAGGTTGCTGTGAGGGTGAACTCCAGCAGCATGGCGACCAGGACCCCTGTTCAGTGCAGGAAGAAATTCAACGACCTCACACGGATCATTAGGGTGAGTGATGGTTTACCAAACTTGTGCTTCCCTCCATCTGCAGATGACTTCGGGCACCCTGCAGCAATGATGCCCCAATGGCCATCTGTCAGTATGCACCCATGGCCCTTTCTGGGCACACACATGGACAGATGTCTCAAGGCCTCATGTAAGGGCTCTTGCACCATGGGGGGCATGCGATGAGGTCTCAAGGCCTCATGTAAGGGCTCTTGCACCATGGGGGGCATGCGATGAGGTCTCAAGGCCTCATGTAAGGGCTCTTACACCATGGGGGGCATGCGATGAGGTCTCAAGGCATCGTGTAACAGAACCTTCCCTTCTTTCCCCTGCAGTCCAAGCTGACGCTGATTCGAAAGGAGCAGCGTCGAACCGGTGGCGGACCTGCACAAGTGGTCACTCTGACGGATCTGGAGGAGAGAGTGCACCAGATACTTGGAGGACGTCTGTCTGGTCCTGTGACCACTGCATCTGCCGACCCCATTAACGACAGCGAGGGTAAGACTCTCACCTTTTTCACCCGTTGCCTTCCACTTGGTCCCCCCGCCAGCATGCATCCTCAGTGTGCAGCCATGTCAGAGCCTTGCCGCAATCTGGCATGCCTTTCAGCAAAGCTGTCCTTTTGCTAAAGCCACTCTTCCACCTCCCACTTTCAGATGAAGCAGCACCAACTCGGGCTCAACGCGCTGAAGCTGCCAGTGCCAGTGCCACTGGAGGCGAGGACCAGGAGGAATCCGGACCAGCTGCTGCAGAACCCGGGGAGCTGAGACATCTGCAGACTGGGGATAGTAGTCCCCTGGAGGGGAGGGGGGGTGGCTCTGAGGATGAACCAGTTGCCGGACCAAGCGGCATGCAGCAACGCACGGGGGATAGGCAAGTTCGGCCACCGTCTCCCCGCAGGGCAAGGCAGGTCGTCATGACTACTGCACAGAGTGCAGATGAGGTCCGTCGCCTGGCAGAGATGAGCAAACAGGCCCGGGTCAGACACACGGAGCTGATGGCTGCAGTGGAGAAGATGCCTGAGTCAATAGATTCATTGGCTAGGAGTATGTTGGACTTCGGGGCAACAATGGAGAGGACTCTGTAGGGCTTTGGGGCAACAATGGAGAGGACTCTCCAGGTGTTCGGGGAAACAATGGACAGGTCTATCCAGGGCTTTGGGGCCACAATGGACAGGACTATCCAGGGCTTTGGCCCAACAATGGAGAGGACTGTCCACGGCTTTGAGTCGGCAATGGAAAGGACTGTTCAGGGCTTCGGACAATCCCTGGAAAGGTCTGTGCAGGGCTTGTCCGAGGCAGTGGAGCGGTCGGCACCTGCTTTGTCCGAAGCCATGGGAAGAACTGTCCAGGCCTTCTCCGAAGCACTGGCACCTGGCACACAGGTCCTCACTGTTGCCACGCAGTCACTTGCTGGGCTCCTCCACAGCCAGATTGACGCAACGCGATCTCTCACTGCAGCCACCCTCTCTGCATCAGATAGGATCACCCCGGGCCCTTCCACCCCTGTACAAGGCCAGGAATCAGTGGAGCATGCGATTGTGGCGGATGAGCCGAGCCGCTCCCCTCAGATAGCCAGTGTGTCGTCCGACCATGGTGCAGGTGTCCTCTCTCGGCAGGAGAGCATTACAAATGCCAGCGCTGGGACGCCTGCATTGTAGCTGCCACCACCTGCAGGCCACACTGCTTCCAGCCATGGTCACAGCAAGCATCCTGCGTCCGCACCCTCCAAGCCCAGAGGTCGGCCAGGCCGTCCCTCAGGGGCTTCTGCGCTTCCAGACAGTCAGCAAGCATCCCCCAGCCTTGAGCCCGCCACTGGGGTCCAATTACGTAGGAGCAGCAGGGAGGGAAGGGGCCGGGCGCAGAAGAGAAGTCGTTCTCCCTCAAGGGGCCAGTTGTAGAGGGAGGTGCTGAAACGTTTGTTTGTCCAAATTCAAGGACACCCTCACCTGCTGTTATATTTGCAGAAGGTTTGTTGAGTTTTGTGGCTTTTGAAAGTTATGGTTTCTGCTCACATTACGTTGTTTAGCTGTAATGAAAGACTTTTGTGTCAATAAACAGAAGTTTCAATGTTGCATGGTGCATGTGACTACTTTCAGTGATGCTGGCATTCAGAGGCCCTCAAACATCCAAAGTGCGCATGAGTTAAGACTCTCATCATTCCGCCACAGGGGTGTCGACACGGGTCCAGAGGAGCCTCTGATGTATGGACCTTCCAGTTTCAGCAGCCCTTCCATCTTCCTCCTCCTCCTCCTCCTCCTTTTACTCCTCCTCCTCCGCCTGCTTGTGCAGGGTCCGAGGGAAGGTAATGAATTGACGCGTTCGCCTATAAAGGGCATCTGTCACTTGCCGGATGCAACAGCGGACTGCAGCCTGAGCGACAGTCGCATTGTCCCCAATGGCTGACTGAAAGGATCCGTTGGCATAAAAATGGAGGCCATCAGTCAGTTTAGCCATCACGGACAGAGAGATTCTGCAGCGTTCACGCGGCTGCAGATCCTGACCAAGCAGGTGGCACAGATCAGTAACAATGTCCCTCCAGATTCGGAGCCTTCGCAAACACTGCTCCTCCGACATGTCAAGGCTTGTCACCTGCTGCCTAAAGACCCTCGCAGCATCCCGTCGGATTGGCCGACCTCCATTGCCCCTCCTCATTCTGGCCAATCCTGGCCCTCTCTCCCGCCGTCTCTCTGCCCCTTCACAATGTTGGGTGATGAGGCCCTCGCCCTCCAAACAAGCTCCCATTCCGATGCCAGTTGGTCAAAAGGCTTTTAGGTGTAGTGCTGCAAGTGCTTCGGACAGGTTTGAAGGTCCCAAGTACTGTAAAGCTAAATTCCCAGAACTCCGCTCCACATTAGCTCGCCAACTCTCTCTAGCAGCGATCGCAATGAGCAGGCCAAGTGGCAGAAGATTCTGCACTAGAGCTGCCCCCTTTAAATAGCGCCGCCCTACTCCGAGAACGGCCTGTTAGCCCTCCCTCGAACTGTCACTAATAGCGCTGGGCGCTAAGGCTCCGGGCGCCACCCAATATGCGCTCAGGCGCTCCTAAAAGGCGTTGCACACTGAAATGACATCATGAGCTGCTTGCGCTCGCGGGCGCACACAAACACTTAGCGCAGGCGCTAAATGTATAGTCAATATCCGAGTTGGCGCTATCTTCATAGCGTTCGCCCCAACATAGGGCTTCGCCCCAATTCTAGGTCTCTGTAGGCGCTCAGCGCCGGCGCTACCAACCCAATTTCTAGGCCAAAATGTTGCAAATGGGAATGGTAAAATCATACAGCATGAACCTCCCAGAACCACGATAGGGTTCCCCTTGCCCTCACCTTTCACCCCACCAGCCTCCACATTCAATGGATCATCCTCCGCCATTTCCGCCACCTCCAACGTGATCGCACCACCAAACACATCTTCCCCTCACCTCCCCTTTCAGCATTCCGAAGGGACCGCTCCCTCCGCGACACCCTGGTCCACTCCTCAATCACCCCTAACAGCCCTTCTCCTTTGCCTGGCACCTTCCCGTGCAAGCGCAGGAGATGCAACACCTGCCCTTTTACCTCCTCCCTTCCCACTGTCCAGGGCCCCAAACACTCCTTCCAGGTGAAACAGTGATTTACTTGTACTTCTTGCAATTTAGTATACTGTATTCGCTGCTCATGATGTGGTCTCCTCTACAAACCAAACGCAGATTGGGTGACCACTTTGCGGAACGCCTCCGTTCAGTCCGTAAGGGTGACCCTGAACTTCCGGTCGCCTGTCACTTTAATTCTCTGCTTCACTCCCACTCTGATCTCTCTGTCCTCGGCCTATTACATTGTTCCAATGAAGCTCAACGTAAGCTCAAAGAACAGCACCTCATCTTTCGATTGGGCACTTTACCATCTGCCGGACTCAACATCGAGTTCAACAATTTCAGGTAATAACACCAGCCCCCATTTTTCATGCTGTATGATTTTGCCATTCCCATTTGCAACATTTTATCTTTCCTGCCTCTTACATAAACACAGTATATTCTTTCAATACCTTCCTCCCCTCCTAACCCCACCACCCCCATCTTTGCACCTGCTTAATATCTGTTACATCTCCAGCTTTTTACAGTTCTGATGAAGGGTCCCAGACCTGAAACATTAACTTTTTCTCTCTCCATGGATGCTGCCTGGCCTGCTGAGTATTTACAGCATTTTCTGCTGTTATTTCAGATTTCCAGCATCTGCAGTATTTTGCTATTGGAGTAATGCATTCATAAACCTAGTTATAAAATATAAAATAACACCCTCTGTGTGAAAGCATAACCAATTAGAAAAGTTAGCCTTGAAACTTTGCTTGTGTTTCATAAAATCGAAAGTAGTACCTATTAATGACAACAATCACAATACCCAACTGGGCTTCATGACATTTCCCCCACAACGACCAATTGATGTGAGCTGGTGTTTCATGGGGACATATCAAGCTTAGCAATGCATCATAGCAACACTGCATATCTCATTGCATCGCAGAAATGTGCCTGGTGGCTCTATCGCTGCAAAATTAAACATTTCTTTGTCAAACCCTGCTGTTAGTCACCATGACAATGCTGCCATTTCTCAGCATTTCCACGGTATACATTTTAGCCAATGGGATATAATTGTTTCCTCAACTGGTAGCCAGTGGTGTTTCTGTGTTAGCTGATTTGAGTCATAGGGAGTGAAGAATGGTATCACATAAATATTATTTCTGATACTCGGAAGGCTGTTTTACCTGGCAGAAAAATAGGCAGTCAATACGATTGACAGCAACAATATAGGACAATCTCAGTCATTGCACAGCATTGGCATATGGCATCCTGTGTGCCCATGGCAGGTGCCTCAGTAAACTCAGAGACCAGTGGGAAATGTAGGCCTTGCCAGAATTTTCTTTACAGCAAACAGGCTTCTCCGTCAGCAGTCAGCAACATCACAGCATCCGACATGTGCGACTAGGTATCGTGGGTTAAGAGAGTGTGTGTAACTTAAATAGTGGAAGTGTTCTGAGAGCATGGCTGCGTGAGAGAAAGTGAATTAACACATCTTATTTCTGAGGTTAAGAGAATTGACATGGCTAAAATTCTCTCAATGCACAAGTTCCAAAATGCAGTTGTTTGAAATATCAATTGCAGTATTTAGGACTATATTACATCAAGAACTAGGCTCTCTCTTGGGCTACTTATGTAGCCAGCTGAGGAAGCCTGGTTCTGAAGGTAATGTTATTTATTTGATAAGTTCTTGGCTGAGATGTAGAGAATTAACAAATTAGATAGTGTGTTGCTAATGAAGTAATACAGTGATCTTGATGAAAAGGATCAGTTCTCTTCAATTTTATTCAAATCCAGTTTCACACACACACCAATACACAGCTTTAAAAGAAACAGACAGAAAGGGAGCTCACATGAGGGACTGAGACTCATGACACATCCACTGAAGTGCTTCATTAGTATTTTCTAATTGCACTATCCCAGAATTAAAAAGTACAAATTCATTGATCATTTACTCTTCTAACAGCAGGGAGACAATCATGGCATATCAACCATGGAGAAGTTTCTCTCTCTCTCTTTCTCGCTCTGTCCTCTGGAATTGTCTTTACGATGATCTACACAGCTGTCCTAGTGCCTTAGTATGCTTCAAATTGCAGAAATTGGTACATAAAACAAATAGGTAGCCGAGTGGCCCTGCTGGGCTTTATCAGTCAGTTGTAGTGCATAGGTCTTCTTGTAAAAGTAATTCGCACTTAGGCACAGCATCGCTCCTTTAATTACCACCAGATACCATTTACGCTGCTCAGACAAGCCCGGGATAATGGACAAGAGTGAAGTCAGACTCACAGTTGCAGGGGCCTGCAAGTAAATTCCAGCTTCTTCAGTACATAATACTGTATTGCTCTTGCTTGAGTGCTGTTCCATTACTGCTCTGGGTCACAATGAAGTTTGGGGACATTATTATTAAGAGATTCCATATATTATAAAATAAGTAATTGAAATAAATTGGTATATGAGCTGCCCTCTCCCCATTTCCACCCTACTTACAATTTAGAAATGCGCATGATGGGCAAAGCAGAACTGATCCAAACTACAGTACACTCTGAGTAAAAGGTAACAATACAGCCACACCTAGTGCTCCATGGCTCAAGTATATTTCAGTGGTAGCTCCTATGCACAGTGGATAAAAGTTAATAATTTGTTTTGGAGTACTACTAGAAGGCTAGTGCATACCTCTAACTTATGGCTGCAGATCATTTTGGCCACAGCGATTACCCCCACTGACCTCGCTGCCTTCCAGGTTGCAATTTTAACTTGCTCTTTTCAGCAGGCGAGTGAGACACCTGCCTAGCGGGGTCCTACTTTAAATGTGCAGACCAGGCCCTGATGATATCATTGAGGCCCAACGGCAATTTTAAACTGAGGCCTGCATGGGGAAGTTGCCGTGACCTATCCGCTAAACCACCTGGTGGCAAGAGGGTCCAAAGGCCAGAAGAGGCACAGAAAGGTGAATAAATTTGACTTTTTTGTTTCCTTGCAGGCCAGGAGGAGCAGCAGTACTCCTCCAGGCCCCACAAGGGAACGTTGGGCCTGCATTGCTCCAGGCTTCCCTCCCCCTCCCCAGATGGCTTTCCAACTCCCCCTAACTTACCCAAGTGCCGGGGACCGTTCTTTCAGGTCTCCGGCAGCAGCTTCCTGCTGACCAAAGGCAGCCGAGGAACAGCAAGCAGGTAGGGAGGGAGGGAGCGATCGCGGGGAGGCGTGGATTGCGTTTGGGGGGGTGGGGGAAGAAATTTTGATTGCGGGAACGCAGGTCGTGGTCGAGGGGAGAGAGATCGTGATGTGGGAGGGCAAGAGATCATGGGGAGAAGGAAGAACATGGAGGTGGAGAGAGATCTCACGTGGTGGGGTGGGGAATCACCGATCGTGGAGAGGGAAGCAGGTAAACCTGTTGGCCCTGGGGGAAACACTCCTGCTCCTCCTGGCCCACAAGCAGTGCTGTAAATGCACTCACCTTATGGATCTAGCCCTTCTCGGTTCCTTTTGCCTGCCAGGTTTCCCGGGCCTGCGAGAGAAGAGGCAGGAGAGGCTGATTTAAACCAAGCTCCGAGAGCGGGAGAGGCGGACCTGCAAGAGGAGAGGTGGGAGCGGCTGATTTAAACTGAGCTCCGAGAGCGGGAGAGGCAGAGCTGCGAGAGGAGAGGCAGGAGAGGCTGATTTAAACCGAGCTCCGAGAGCGGGAGAGGCGGACCTGCGAGAGGAGAGGCGGGAGAGGCTGATTTAAACCGAGCTCCGAGAGCGGGAGAGGCGGACCTGTGAGAGGAGAGGTGGGAGAAGCTGATTTAAACTGAGCTCCGAGAGCGGGAGAGGCGGACCTGTGAGAGGAGAGGCGGGAGAGGCTGATTTAAACCTGCGAGAGGAGAGAGAGAAGTAAAAAGTAATCGAAGTCTGACGTTACCAGAAAGCAGGCAAGTGATTGGTTGGTGAGTATTTCTCTCTTTCTCGCTTTTTTCCAAATTTAAATTTTGTGATTTATAGTTTCTAAGATCTCTGTTGTGTAGCGGGGACTGCTGGTAAACAAGGGCCCTTGAGTATATCATGTAATTATAGTGTAATTGGCGAGATTGATTTGATTTAATTTAATTTGAATTAATTAAAGGGTAAGTCATGGCAGTACAGCTTGGCACCGTGGTATGCTCCTCCTGCACTATGTGGGAAATCAGGGACAATTCCTGTGTCCCTGACAACCAAGTGTATCCAGCTGCAGCTACTGGCAGACCGCATTGCAGCGCTGGAACTGCGAATGGATACATACTGGAGCATTTGCGATGCTGAGGATATCATGGAAAGCACGTTTAATGAGTTGGTCACACCGCAGGTAAAGGCTGCACAGGCAGGAAGGGAATGGGTGACCGCCAGGCAGAGTAGTAGGCACAGGCAGGTAGTGCAGGGGTCCCCTGTGACTATCCCTCTCTCAAACAGATATACCACTTTGGATATTGTTGGGGAGGATGGTTTATCGGGGGAAGACGGCAGCAGCCAACTTCCTGGCACCATGGGTGGTTCTGCTGCACAGGACGGGAGGAAAAAGAGGGGTAGAGCTATAGTAATAGGGGATTCTGTTGTAAGGGGAATAGATAGGCATTTCTGCGGCCGCAAACGAGACTCCAGGATGGTATGTTGCCTCCCTGGTGCAAGGATCAAGGATGTCTCAGAGTGGCTGCAGAGCATTTTGGAAGGGGAGGGTGAACAGCCAGTTGTCATGGTACATATAGGTACCAACGATATGGGTAAAAAATGGGATGAGGTCCTAAAAGCTGAATATAGGGAGTTAGGAGGTAAATTAAAAAATAGGACCTCAAAGGTAGTAATCTCAGGATTGCTACCAGTGCCACGTGCTAGTCAGAGTAGAAGTAGAAGGATATTTCAGATGAATACGTGGCTAGAGGAATGGTGCAAGGGGGAGGGATTCAAATTCCTGGGACATTGGAACTGGTTCTGGGGGAGGTGGGACCAGTACAAACTGGACGGTTTGCACCTGGGCAGGACTGGGACCGATGTCCTAGGGAGAGTGTTTGTTAGTGTTCTGGGGAGGGTTTAAAATAAAATGGCAGGGGGTTGGGAACCTGAGCAGGGAGACAGAGGAAAGGGAAACAAGGATCGAAGCAAAAGACAGGAAGGAGAAAAGCAAAGGTGGCAGTCAGAGAAATCAAGGGTTTAAATCAAACATGGCCCCAGTAAATAATAATTCTAAAAGGTCTAAGAGTGTTAAAAAAACAAGCCTGAAGGCTTTGTGTCTTAATGCGAGGAGCATTCGTAATGAGGTGGATGAATTAGCTGTGCAAATAGAAGTAAACGGATATGATATGATTGGGATTACGGAAACATGGCTCCAGGGTGACCAAGGCTAGGAACTAAACATCCAGGGGTATTCAATATTCAGGAAACACAAGCAAAAAGGAAAAGGAGTTGGGGTAGCATTGCTGGTTAAAGAGGGGATTAACACAATTGTAAGGAAAGATATTAGCTCTGATGATGTGGAATCTGTATGGGTAGAACTAAGAAATACCAAGGGGCAGAAAACATTAGTGGGAGTGGTATACAGATCCCCAAACAGTAATGCGGAGGTTGGGGATGGCATTAAACAGGAAATTAGAGACGCGTCCAATAAGGGCACAACAGTTATCATGGGTGACTTCAATCTACATATAGATTGGGCTAACCAAATTAGTAACAATACCATGGAGGAGGAAGTCCTGGAATGTATACGGGATAGTTTCCTGGACCAATATGTCGAGGAACCAACTAGAGACCAGGCCATCTTGGACTGGCTATTATGTAATGAGAGGATTAATTAGCAATCTTTTTGTGCGAGGCCCCTTGGGGCGGAGCGATCATAATATGTTCGAATTCTTCATTAAGATGGAAAGTGAAGTAGTTGACTCAGAGACTAGGGTCCTGAATTTAAATAAAGGAAACTACGATGGTATGAGGCGCGAGTTGGGTAGGATTGATTGGGGAATGTTACTTAAAGGGTTGATGGTGGATAGGCAATGGCAAACATTTAAAGATCGCATAGATGAACTACAGAAATTGTTCATCCCTGTTTGGCATAAAAATAAAACAAAAAAGGTTAGCCACGGTTGAGTCACAAGGGAAATTAGGGATAGCATAAGATTCAAGGAGAGGACATATAAATTGGCCAGAAAAAGCAGTAAACCTGAGCAGTTTAGGATTCAGCAAAGGAGGACAAAGGGATTAATTAAGAGGGGGAAAATAGAGTATGAGAGTAAGCTTGGAGGGAACATAAAAACTGACTGTAAAAGCTTCTATAGATATGTGCAGAGAAAAAGATTGGTGAAGTCAAGTGTAGGTCCCTTGCAGTCAGAATCAGGGGAATTTATAATGTGGAACAAAGAAATGGCAGACCAATTAAATACATACTTTGGTTCTGTCTTCACAAAGGAGGACAAAAATAACCTCCCAGAGATGTCGGGGAACATAGGGTCTAATGAGAGGGAGGAACTGAATGAAATCAGTATTTGTAGGGAAATGGTGTTAGTGAAATTGACGGGATTGAAGGCTGATAAACCCCCAGGGCCTGATAATCTACATCCTAGGATACTTAAGGAAGTGGCGCTAGAAATAGTAGATGCTTTGCTGGTCATCTTCCAAAATTCTATAGACTCTGGAACAGTTCCCATGGATTGGAGGGTAGCTAATGTTACACCACTGTTTAAAAAAGGTGGTAGAGAGAAAATGGGGAATTATAGACCGGTAGGCCTGACATCGATAGTGGGGAATATGCTAGAGTCCATTATAAAAGATGTAATAGCAGAGCACTTGGAAAACAGTGACAGGATCGGACAAAGTCAACATGGATTTACAAAAGATAAATCATGCTCGACTAATCTACTGGAATTTTTTGAGGATGTAACTGGTAGAATAGATACGGGAGAACCAGTGGATGTGGTGTATTTGGACTTTCAGAAGGCTTTCGATGAGGTCCCACATAAGAGATTAGCGTCTAAAGTTAAGGCACATTGGATTGGGGGAAAGGTACTGACTTGGATAGAGAACTGGTTGGCAGACAGGAAGCAAAGAGTTGGAATAAACGGGTCTTTTTCCGAGTGGCAGGCAGTGACTAGTGGGGTGCAGCAGGGATCGGTCCTAGGACCCCAGCTATTCACAATATATATTAATGATCTAGACGAGGAAACTAGATGTAATATCTCCAAGTTTGCAGATGACACAAAGCTGGGTGGGCGTGTGTGCTGTGAGGAGGATGCTGATTTACGCCAGTATGATTTGGACAGGCTGGGTGATTTGGCAGATGCATGGCAGATGCAATATAATGTGGATAAATGCGAGGTTATCCACTTTGGTGGCAAAAACAGGAAGGCAGATTATTATCTGAACGGCAATTGATTGGGAGAAGGGAAAGTGCAACGAGACCTGGGTGTCCTTGTGCACCAGTCGCTGAAGGTAAGCATGCAGGTGCAGCAGGCGGTTAAGGCGGCAAATGATATGTTGGCCTTCGTAGCGAGAGGGTTTGAGTACAGGAACAAGGATGTCTTGCTGCAGTTGTACAGGGCCTTGGTGCGACCACACCTTGTGTATTGTGTGCAGTTTTGGTCGCCTTATCTGAGGAAGGATGTTCTTGCCATGGAGGGAGTGCAGCGAAGATTCACCAGACTGATACCTGGGATGGCAGGAATGATGTATGAGGAGAGATTGGGTCGATTGGGCTTATACTCGCTGGAGTTTAGAAGAATGAGGGGATCTCATTGAAACTTATAAAATTCTAACGGGACTAGATGCAGCAAGAATGTTCGCGATGGCGGGGGAGTCCAGGACCAGGGGTCACAGTCTTAAGATAAGGGTAAGATGTCACACAACACCAGGTTATAGTCCAACAGTTTTATTTGAAATCACAAGCTTTCGGAGCGCTGCTCCTTTGTCAGGTGAAGTCTGACGAAGGAGCAGCGCTCCGAAAGCTTGTGATTTCAAATAAAACTGTTGGACTATAACCTGGTGTTGTGTGACTTCTTACATTTGTCCACCCCAGTCCAACACCGGCATCTCTATAAGGGGTAAGCCATTTAGGACAGAGATGAGGTGGAATTTCTTCACCCAGAGAGTGGTGAACCTGTGGAATTCTCTACCACAGAAGGCAGTTGAGGCCAATTCATTAAATATATTCAAGAAGGAGTTAGATATATTTCTTAAGGCTAAAGGGATCAAGGGATATGGGGAGAAGGCAGGGACAGGGTACTGAGTTTGGATGATCAGCCATGATCTCATTGAATGGCGGAGCGGGCTCGAGGGGCCGAATGGCCTACTCCTGCTCCTATCTTCTATGTTTCTATGTAAAATAGGTTAAAAACAAAAAGCCTGTAAAAATAGAGGCATGCAGCCTCCTTAAAAGCTTTTACCAACTGACCCACCTCCCGAGATCAGATTGGTCGCCCAACCCCCGTCCCACCTCTTTTGAAACCGAAGCGAGCGGGTTGGGGTTGGGTTTGAAATTTTTCTAATTTTAAACTTCTCACCCAACCCAAAGCCACCTGTTCGTTAGGGTTAAAATTCCCCCACTGTTTCTACATCATAGCGAAGGACACTTCAGAGCTCAAACTGTGCTATCTCGACATATGGTGGTTCAGTGCCATTAGTAACACACTGACATCATCCTATCACCTTGTGCATGATCTGATCACTTCAAAAAATGCTCTCCGCACGATTAACTGCTTTTGTTATCACTGCTGTGGAATAAGCTATGCTATTTGATGCAATTCATTTGCTTCCCTAGAACAAAGAATAGTGATGAATAGCTTAAAAAAGTGACCATACCCACAAAACTCACCAGTTTTTTAAACCAGTGTCATCTGAAAGTCCACAACAGGACTCATTTGAAATCCTCACTCAAGAAAATTGAGACGATTGTACTTCACTTAAAAGGAGTAGTGTTGTGTAGCAGGAAAATGGTACTTAGTCGTAGAGGCTGTAAAGGGTTAAAGGAGCATGGCTTTCTCTTGTGCTGAAGACACCAGTTAAACATATCACAAAACACAGTGGGCTAGTAATTCGGAGCATTTGCGCCTCTCGTTAGCGCCCCCAGGCACGCAAACAACTTTTTGCCCAGGCACGGCACCACTAATGACTCTTCCTAAATTCAGCGCAGTAACCAGTAGCGCTCTGATGTACAGAAGATGATGTCGTCACCGTGCGCAGCGCCCCATTTTCGCCCCGCCTGCAAAATTTGCTCGCACCCCCTGAATCTGCGCCGAGCGATGACAGCGACCGATTCAGGGGCTGGGAATGAAGCAGCAGGAGGCTCACAGGGTGGTAAGTAAAGGGGAGGTGGCGAGGTGGGGGAATAATCGGCCCACTTATTTGTCGTGGCCCGTTGTGTCTTTGAACGCGGCGTCCAGGATGCTGGCACTGCACCCCGCTCCCCGATGGTCCAGGTAGAGCCCCTCCGAGTTGTGGGCTTGGGATGAGGGGTAGAGCCCTTCCATGTGGCAGCGTTGTGTGGTCCAGTGCGCAGCGCTGCAGAATGCACCGCCTCGATCTTCGGGGTTAGCGCTCTAAGAAGGAAGTAGAGCGCTTGATTTAGCGCTCCACCTCCCTCTGGGGCACTAAAACTGAAGTTAGCGATCGCGGCGCTATTTTTTGCCAGGCGCTATATTTAGCACCCAGGCAATGCTAACAACCCAAAATGGTCACTAACAAATTTTTCCCCACAACCCCTACCATAGTTTACTGTGCTGTGTTTGGTGAGACTCCTTTTGCACATGGGCAGGTTGAATATATTGAACTGAGTTGTCCAGGGTAAGGGTTTCTAAATCAGGGTACGGCTCTGCTCAGTCTTTCATTGTATGTTCATTTGTTTCAACTTCACTTTATCTCCAGTTTTTTTAATCCTTCCGCTTACATATGTTTGCTAGATGGGAGACCAGAGGGTCATCACAGTAATCTCTCACATACTGCCATCCTAGTTTGTGCATCTGTTAAAAAAGAACAAAGCTCTCTATAATAATCTAATAATTCTTTTCACTCTTCAGTTTTACTATAAGGCTCCCTAATTATTCCAAGCGTTTCTCTTAGTTACTGTTCACACCTCTCTACGGGGAAATCCTTCTCACTTTCTGCTGCATTTGAGTTTTGAATGTCAAATGAATTCCCATAGGAGACCTATACAAAGACAACATCTTTTGCCCAACTGTCTAATATTTCTGGTGTTGTGAGGAAGTAAGTCTGTCATCTTTCAGTAGCTGTGCTGCTTCATCATTAATCCACCCAGAAATCATAATTCAGAAACGGGGTGTGGAGTGATTGGCGAAGCACCTGGTTTTCACTGTGATGAAAATGTTTCCTAAAACTGAAATCAGTTCATAATCTGCATTCCAGAGTCATAGTCCCGCCATTTTATGTTTATGGTGTCACTTCTAGCACCCATTCTGCAAATCCCTTGATGCAGTGATAAACAAGCAGGAGTGGAACTTCAAAAAGGTAATACATACCCAGAATTACCAATAGTGCAGTAAAATATTCCCTGCAAAGTGAGTTACTGTAGACTCCTCCCTTCCTGCCTCTTAACTCATTCCTGTATTCCAACAATCTTTGCTCAACATCTGTACATGTATGACTCTGGGGTAGTATAAGGAAATACTTTCTTCAAATCTATTCAATGTTATTGGGCCACATTTTGACCTTTATTATGGATCATGTTGCTTCAGTCAAACCAGTTTACTTCAGAAAGAATAATCTCTGTGACCTAGTCCCATACTCACTCAGGGCGAATGCTGGTTGAAAAGTCAAATATGTCTGTTGTCAGTTGGTTCGATCTACCAGCATTCATTCGACATTCGTTGGATTTGCCATGAAAATAGAGATTCTTCTGTGTTCGCTAACAAATCAAAATCAGCACCTAACAAAAATCTTGCAGCAGAGCCCCTATTTTCCTCTCCAGTGTTGACTTTGGCTCAGCAATGCCAATAGTTAGATCTAGCTTGGTGTTTGATGGGCTGGGGTCAGCTCAAGTTGAAATAAGCTGGAAATCCAAACTGGAGCCAGTTTGCACATTCCTAAGCCAACGTATTCCTCAATTGAGTTGAGGCAGCATTTAGCACAGAGGCAGTGTGTTATGTATTCCTATGCAGTCTTTGTAAAAATAATATGATGAACTTCTGACTCTTCTGGAGATTTCATTTATGTTTGATGTTGTTCATTTAAAGATAGTCATGTTTATAATTAAAGGAAAAATCCAGGCTCTAAACAACTTCGATTTAATACACAGAACACTCCTCCAATACCCAGTTTGAAGTACTAATTAATTTTCTACTTCACTATAAAAGCAAATTTCTATTTACTGGGAGTGGTGATTAAAGCTGAAGGAAAGTGTAGTGGGAGTATTTTCAGAATAAAGTACTCCCCCCATCTGCATATTGTAAAAAAATAATAAAATGAAATCTCTTACCTGGTGAGACACTAGTTTTGTATCTTCGTTTCCTCTTTGTGAAGATCATTCATTTTGACCTCCTCCTTCTCTCTAGCATGGTTTGGCAGCCTTACCATTGCAGCCTATCAGTGACTGGCTGCAGTGAAAATTCCACAGATTGCCATTCTTTCTGGTTCTGGAGGCCATCCACAAGAATGCCAAGCTGGGAACATTCTGTTATGACATAGAATTACTGTGCACCCTGCCAGGGCTGAACTTTTCCAGTTGTAAAGCCTCCCAATTGTCATTGTAGATCAGCTTGGACCCTGATCTTTGAGATTTCCTGCAGAGCTCATCACTGACGAGTTTACTCACTGACAACAGTTTAGTAGTTCCATGTAGAGCGGGGCAAGCTGAAATAGAGGTATTTCGACAGGAAAGGAAAGAAGATTAAAATTATGAATATTTCTTGCTTTTATTTGCTTTATCCATTCACTGTTTTGCAGATATCATTCATAGCTTCTTGTCATCAGATCAGGTCAAGGCTTGTGAAGTACAAGGAAATAGAAGAGTTCTGTGCGTTTGTGCAGTTTGGCCAGGAATTTCCTCACCTTCTCCCACTCCGTCACCATAACTTTGGCGAAGTTCGGCAAATTTCCCATTTGCGCGTAAATGGGGTTTCCGCCAAAGTTATGGCAGAACAGGGGAAGGCCCAAGGAAATTCCTGGCCTTTACTTTCTTTCAGCCAATAACAGAGAAAACTGCTAATTTAATACTTGGGGTAGAAATCTCGCAATGTAATATCAGTAACAAATCCACCAAGCATTTATGAAATTCCTTTGTCTGCCATTTTAACAAAAGTGTTACCCATTTATTTTAACAAATTCATTACTAATAGCAAACAATCAGATTTCAACCCATTGATTTTTTTTTAACATAATTAAGTCCCATTATAAAAGGTGCTTCTTGGTGCCCATTTTCCATGTTTTTTAGCCAATAGTATCAAGTACTGGCATATTATCCGATGGCAAAAGGATGTGAATAATCTTTCCACATACGTTCCTGGTTATAATCAGTAAATGAGAAAAAGCCATTTTTAAACCTATTTTTACTGGGTAAACAAAGTGATAAAATGCGAACTAGGAATTAGGTAGTGGAGGATGCAGTCACTGAGTACCTGCAATGTCGGTTCTGGTTAATGATTGCAAATGAACATTGACTAAGGCTTAGTAGGCCTGGGCTTGGCCAACTGTATAGCTTTCAAGCAAATAAAAGGTGAGTACCACAGTATAAGTAAAGAGAGAAAAGTGCAATTGTAATGTGTATAGTTACATGTAACCTGGAATTTTCTTTGAATTCATTCATAAAAGCAATTATATTAAATAGTTTGTAATTTCACAAACTGTGAGACATTATACATTCTGCTTTAATGAAACAAACACTGAAAAAAATGATCGCAACTAAATGTGATTCCTTCACTCATATACAGTAAGAACCCATTCTTTGGAACCTGATATCATTGATGTGCCAATTTAAATCATTTTGATTGACAGCGTAAGTAGGTTAAAGGATGATTTACCTCTTAAAGAATGTGACTTAATACCAAGGAACCATATATGTGTCGGAGGAAATGGTCAAGTTGTTTGCTTCTTGATTTCAGCACAGTTGTCACTTTAATCAATACTACTTCTTTGTGCTGGTCCAGGAGCTGCTTAAAATCTCACAAATTCCTGAATATAAAGCATAGTCCATGACAATGTGATGACCATCTTTCAAGCCTGTTTAACATTTAGGAGCTGCAGCGCTCTCACACATCTCTAAGCAGCTGGTTAAAGAGCAGCATTGGCAGAAACTTGAAACCTTCATTGGCGGCTGAAGAATAATTCATGGCACAGAGGGACAAAAAGGGAAAGATACTTCTTTAAATATTTGAACACTTATCTGTTACTTTGAGAAAAATAACATTAATAGTAGTGTAGAAGTATCCTGGGTGAGCTGTGAAAACCACGAAATTAGGGCATTTTCATTACCCCTCCCCCATTTTCTTACCTGTTCTTTCCTGCTATCCCGCAGGCACAGGTTTATGCTAGGATATGGTCTCATGGGTGCCAGTAGCCCTCTAATACATCTTTCTGCAGTCTTTAACTCGGTCAACCATATCATCCTCTCCAACGCCTCTGCTCCATTGTCCAGTTCAGTATGGTTGCCCTCGCTTGGTTCCAATCTTATCTCTCTGATCATAGCTAGAGCATCTCCAATGATGGCTTCTTTTCTGTCCCCTATGCATCTATCTTGGCCCCCTCCTCTTCTTCATTTACATGTTATCCCATGGCAACATCATCCGCAGACAGCGGGGTCAGCTTCCACACAAATGCTGAAAACACCCAGCTTTATCTCTCCACAGTCTCTGTGTTGCCAATGAAGGGCCAGTTCCCTCCAACTAAACGTTGAGAAAAATCAAAGCCACTGTCTTCGAACCTCCTCCTGCCTTACAACCCCCACCACGAACTCTCCATTCCTCTGCCTCTTACCTCTTGTGCATTCTCCCCTCCCTTCACCCCACCATTGGAAACCAAGTCTTCAGCTGCCTAAGCCCCATACATGGGGGTTCCTACCCTAAATCCCTCTGTCCCTCTACCTCCTTTTCCTCCTTTAAGGCCCTCCTGAAACCCACCTGCCAAGGCACCTTGGGACATTTATCTGTGTTAAAGAAGCTAAATAAATGTAAGTTGTTGTTGTTGTTGCAGCAGCCATGTTATGTGCTTATATCACTTGGAGCAAAATGAGTGGGTGGTGCTTGAAGTGCAACTCTGCCGCCAAAGGAGGTTGGATTTGTTCCTCAGATGTGCCACACAACTAGTGTTGAGCACCCACCCCACAGAAGATCAGTGAGATGTAATGCAGAAATTGTTTGCGATATTAGCGGGTTAACGCTTAACGGGTGCTAAATTGGATAGTCCCCGAAAACAAGCGCGGGGATCGCGATGCGCGATTACCCCGCACCCGTTCAATGTGATGCAGGCAGCACATCAACTTTGTGCTGTTTGCTCATTACCATGATTGTAGTATGCAGCCAGCACTAACCACACTGTTGAGTGACTGCATGCCTCAGTATGGGAGCCAAAATCATGAGGCTAGCACGAGTTAAAGCTAGCCTGCACCACTTAAAGCCAGCCTGCACCACTTAAAGCCAGCCTGCATCTCTTAAAGGTGAGGTGCATTGTGACTGGAGCAGGTGGTGGAAGTCCTTGCACAAGTCACTCCGACGTGAAAAAAGTCTGAATAATGGTATAACATGGGAGAGAGCCTGCTCCAAGATTCTCGGATGCTGCACTGGAGGCCTTCATGGAGGAGGTAGAAAAGGAGAAGTGCTGTACCCACAGAGGACCAGGAGGCCCTCCAGATAATCACTTCGAAGGCAGTGGAACCAGATAGCCATGGTGGTCATTGCCAGGTGTCAACTCCCGAGGACCTGGATAAAGTGCCACAAGAAGTTCAATGACCTCACACGAGTGGTCAAGGTCAGTGAATTCATCTTCAAATGCCATAACCTACCAACTGCACCACGAGCCTCAGACATTGCTCAATACACCACACCCTATCACTCACCTACCAAAAATCTCTATCAATCAGGACTCATACCTAACATTCATAGCTGCACCTCACCCTCACACACTTAGCACTGCTGCAAGCCTCACACCCACATTCACAGCTTGCACACACTGTCAGCTATTCAACTATGACAGGCACATCATCCAAAGACATTGCACCACACTCACTGACACCCTTACCTCTCTCTTGCAGGACATGTTGGCACACAACCTTAGGCAACAGGAGCTAACAGGTGGGGGACAGGTATGCCTGAAAGTCCTTACCTCCATGGAGGAGACGTGCTCACCATCATTGGAGCAGCCATTGCTGAGGCCGTGGCTGAAACAACAGAAGATGGCGATATCCTCATACAATGTTCCCTGGAATTTTTTGGCCCTGCGCGGCTGTGTGGTTTTTACATTAAAAAGCCGGCAAGCCGGTTGTGTGGGTTCCCTGGAGCGCTGCGTGGTTGCATGGCTTACAGAAAGCATTGCCCTCATACCTAATCCTTCTTCTCACATCCTCCATCCCCCTCATCCCACAATCTGTTTTGATTTACAAGCTGCAGATGGTGTAAGCATGCACCTCTTGCTTCCCCCCACCTCCCCTCACAACAACTCTCACCTGTGCCTTTTTCCCTTTCAGATGCGCAAAGACTGGAGGAAGAGCAACAGGTGGAAGAACAAGACGACACTGATGATGAATAAACACCATCACTCGATTTTACACCTGCAGCCAACAGCTCAGATACTGATACTGCACGTAATTTAGAGGATAGCAGAGAGTCGGGATCTGCATGTGCTGTGACACCAGGCATGAGTGGTCTGCAGCCAGGGTAGGGGGCAATGGTAGCACAGGTGTCAGCTCGCCGGAGGGCGGGGTTGCACACGAGTTCTGCTGCAGAGGACTCATAAGCATTTCGATGGGGCAGCCTACAGAAGGCGGCTGATGGAGGTACACACCCAAATGCTTGGTGCACTGGGAAGCCTGCCAGAAAGCCTGCATTCAATGTTGATAAACACGGAGGAGTCCAGCACCAACTTGCCACAGGCCTATGCATAGAGCTTGGAGCCCATCCTTTCCGTAATGGAAGTGGTGGAGAGAGAGAGAAAAGACCAAACTTTTGAAGTGGAGTCACTGTTGTAATGTGGGAAATGTGGCAGCCAATTTGCACACAGCAAGCTCCCACAAACAGCAATGTGATAATGACCAGATAATCTGTTTGTGATGTTGGTTGAGGGATAAATATTGGTCTGGACACCGAGGATAACTCCCTTGCTCTTCTTCAAAATAGTGCCATGGGATCTTTTACGTCCACCTGAGAGAGCAGACAGGGCCTTGGTTTAACATCTCATCTGAAAGACGGCACCTCCGACAGTGCAGCACTCCCTCAGTACTGCACTGGAGAGTCAGCCTAGCTTTGTGCGCTCAGGTCCCTGGAGTAGGACTTCAACCCACAACCTTCTGACTCAAAGGCTATCAACTGAGCCACGGCTGACACTTAGCACACATGTGGACCCAACCAAGATGCAGTGTCTGATGGCCGATGCCTCAGCTTCCATTGCAGCAAAGGCAGCAACCACCCAATGCCTGAGTGCTGCAGTGGAAGGTCAGACTGCTGCCATCATAGCTGCGGATACCATTGTTGAAAGGGGCTTGCAGGGTCTCTCAGCCGTCCAGCAATCTCTACTCCAACAATTTACAAGAATTGCTGAGGCGCCATCCTCGGTGAATGGCAGTGGCTCCATGGAGCATGAACCTGCTGTCCTCTCTCAGGATGACAGCATTTGTCCTCCCACCAGTGCCACTCTGCCAGTGCCCTTGCTGTTGTCTGTCAGCCAGCCAGCCCAGACTGCTGCCGCCCATGGTGCAGTCTGCAGCCAGGCCTATTAGGTCCAAAGCTGCCCGAGGTTGTCCTCCAAGGCCATCTGCAGTCTCCCCCACTGAAAGTCAGCAGCCTTCCACCAGCCATGCTGCAGCCACTGGAGCAGCACTGTGTAGGAGTACTAGGACAGGCAAAGGCACATGGAAGACCGGCACCAAGGGAATGCACATGGGTTAATTTGTTTACATTTTATGCAATATGGTATGATTTGATTTATAAATTTGGTTTGGAATGTTTATTTTGTATTGCCTTTTATTTTTGCATTGCCTTTTATTTTTGCATTGTGGCCAAGTGATGGTCAGTAACAGAGGGAAGGTAAGGCATGGGACTGCTGACGAATGGGGAATTGGGGTTGCATTTACTGGTATCATAGTTGGGTGAGTTCTTCACCGACAGCCTGGCCAGAAAAAGGCTGTCTGGGTTGCCTCCTCCCTTACTCTACCTCCCCCTCCTCCTGCTCCTCAGCTGTTCACCGTATGGCTGGTGGCAAGGGTTCTGCCCTCATGATGGTGAGGTTGTGCAGCATGCAGCGGACCACCACGAATCTTGACATCCGCTCTGCCGAGTATTGCAGGGCTCCTCTAGAGTGGTCCAGGCAGCGGAAATGTTGTTTCAGCATGCCAATGCTCTGTTCTATCACAATTCGTGTGGCAGCATGGCTTTCATTTTATGCATGCTGTCCACGTGTGCGTGGGTTGCACACCAGAGTCATGAGCCATGTCGTCAGTGGATAAGCCTCGTCACCCAGTAGCCACCTTTTGGTTTGTCGTGGTGACTCAAATGCAGATGGCACTGCAGCCTTCTGCAAAATGAAGGCATCATGACTGCTGCCAGGATATCGGGCACTAACCTGCATAAGTCTCTGCCTATGGTTACACACCAACTGGACGTTGAGGGATTGGAATCCATTTAGGTTGCGGTATGTCTCAGAGTTGACATGCAGCATCTGTAATTTTAATTCAGGCCTGAGCAGGGAATCCACCTGGAGTTAAAATTGTTGCCATTGTTCTCCGCTGAGGTTCAGGTAGGAGAATTCCTAAACACCCTGGACAGATATGGCCTCCTGCCGAGAGCCCTTCTCCCCCTCCTCCCTCTTCCAGCAGCTTGTCCTACTCTGCGTGGCCTCTGTTCAATCTTCAAGTCATGCTGTATTCCAAGGGGAATTCCTACTAGTGCACCCATGTTTTGGAGCAAATGGTTTGAGCAGAAACCTTGAAGTCAGAACAATTCCTTCAGCACATGCCACACCACTCCCTGTAGACTTTAGCAACTTTAAAGAACTCCAGAAAACACCAAATACTTGTACAATTGTAGCAAGAGCTAGTAGAAATCAATCAGCAACTAACCTGTAAGTAGTTGATGATCCCTTTAAATAGCATTGGTGGGGTTCCTTCCTGCTGCTGAATGTGTGTTCAACTGTGTGAGCTTAAGAGAGTGTGTCAGTTGGAGCATTGAGCTCCAAAATGGCAGCGCTGGCGTTAAATCAGCATTGCACGCTGATTGACGTCATGATCTGCCTACTCTGCATACTTCCGGCGGATGCTCATTGCCCACACACTAATGCCCTCACCAATATGGCCTCTGGTGTGACTCGCACTAGAAGTATGCACCCGTGCTGCGGATGCCATTTTGGACCTGTAAGGGCACTCGTAGCGCCCAAAAAACGCTTGCTACACGTGCGAATTTTGCACCTAATATGTTCTAATGACACTTTTCCATCTACTGTTTTAAAGGAGATGTTAAATGGTTTATTCTGAACAGGTTAATGCCTCCATTAAAATGACAGACTGCAGAATGTGATATAAGAGCATTAAATATCTGTGTGCTAATATCGCAAACCATATTTCATTCCTGATTGGCTCATGATCACTGCCCACTGTCCCAGCAGATTATTTTTTTATTTTCACTTGATTAAAATACCACTTGCCTGAACACTGAAAATATAATATCCACTCCCTTAGAATAAAATCCTTTGTCTGCCCTTCAACCAAGGCTAAGCTGTGTGCCTGTGGGCCTCTTGTGATGTTGCCAGGCAGACCAAGATATCAATAGTCATAGACTTGCATGATCTCATGTAGAAACATGCACAAGGAACATTATTATTATTGTGATGCTTGGTGTTAATGGCACTTTTAGAGAGAGCTAATGTGGATGTAACAAGTAATAACTTAAAATGATGTCAAATCCAGATCTTTGCTTAGTTGCCAAAATATCTGAGAAACAAAGCACCATAAAATTTGCGTGCTTAACAAAACAGAACTCTGTGATTTGCCTCCAGAGTATTAGTGCTTTCTGCTATTTTTCAGCCACACTTCATCTGGAGCTCTGAAACAGAACTGTGGAGCAGAGCATAGAAACAGTATGCAAATGGTTCAAAGGCACTGCTCGATCTACTGAACACTATACAAATATTAACACCACTAGATTAACACGCAAATCAGCATTCTAACCACTGACTAACATGGTCAGTTCATTTTTTGTTAATGTAATTGAAGATTTGTTAATTAAATAATCTTCTACTTAGCTCTGCCATGTTTTATACCATTATATCAAGCCAGAGCTCCAGCAGTTCAATAGGATTACAACAGTGATCTCACAATGTATGTCAGGATTCTGAGAAATAGGGAGAATAACAGAAGAGGAAGCTGTAAGAATATTAATTATTGATTCATCATTAATCTCACTCAATGCATTATAAGAAACCTTATAATTGCTGAATCTGTGTAGCATTTTACAAACATAGTTAACTATCTTCTTTCAGGTTTAAATGATTATATATGTATAAACTAAACAATCAAACAGTAGAATTTCAGATAGGAAATGCTACACTCACTTTTCAATTGTACAATATATTGATGTGCTTCATGGTCTGTTTATTAGGGTCATGGCCATCTTCAATACACAAACAGGTCCCTCAGGCACTGAATTACTAAGTATTATCTACCATCAAAATACAAAAAAGAACCCAACCTAAATAATTGGAGGAAGAGATAGAAGGGAAAAGAAACAGCGGGGGTGAAACGTAGCTTTGGCGTGGCACAAAATGGGCAGTAGCCTAATGGCTGACTGTTACACAATCCGCCTGTTTCTCCTTTCCATTGACTGCAATGGAAAGGAGAATCAGGCAGAGTATATAACGGGCAGCCGATCTATGACTGCCCGTTTTGCACCCCCACTGAAGTTGAATTACACGCTCCAATACCTGTGTTATACATGCAAGGGTAGAGCTTCTGCTTTGGACGCAATCCACGAACAAATTACACCTGTTTTGAAGTGTTTATTTCTTGAGTTTATGCTCAAACTTATTTGCAGATCACCGAATACAAAATCTGCCATGAACCAGCGCAATCAGTCAACATTTTAAAACGTAACTTTTTTTAGAAAAATATTTTTCTCTAAAAATATTCCTTGAATATTTGAGTGGTAATTAGTGCAGTTTTATTAATACAACTGAAAATGGTTTCTTTCCTCAAAAAATAAGCATTTTTAATCCGTGTCAATTCACCACTTATGAGAAACCCAACTTCAAATGACTGAAAATGACTTAAAAAAAATATACAGAACCATTTTCTAGTTATATTGGGGTACAATAATCATTTTTTACATTCAAAAGCTTTTAAAATGTGTCTAGTAGTGTCCTTGCGCCCAGAAGAACCAGCTTAAATTGAAGTGCCTCGTTGAAGGCCCGCAAACAGGCACTCCCAATGGTGACTAATTATATCTGCGGGTGTGGCCAGTTTTGTGGTCGGGGCTGGTTTCTAGCGCGATGTTTTGTAAACAAGCACAAAAGAATGCAGAAACTGCAATTTCAGCTTAAATTTCGCGATCTTTTGCGTGTGTTACGCGAATTACGCCAAAAAAAAAGCAGCGCAATCAAGCGGAAACTCTAGCCCGCAGCGTAGACCAGGAAAGTCTAATGTGCAACCCATGCTTTTGTAACAGTTAGCTGATCTCAGCCAGCTAAGCAATAGATGTGCTAAAATAAGCAGTAGTGACCTTGGGCTAGGGAAGGGGGAACATCAAGTCCCAATGAATGTCTAGTGACCTCTGTTGGAAGGTGTAATGTATGTACCTTTAAGGGAGGAACTACTTTTTACAGCTCATGTATACTGTAGTACCGGCAGTGACCACACCTGTATATAACGCTGAGTAGTAATCTGTACAGATCAGTTGCAGTCTGAGCCACGTTGAGTAAACACCTATTGTACCGTTCTCCACAGTCTGTGTCTTCTTATACACGGACGTAACATTGGCGAGGAGGCAGGTTCGAACCTACCTGCAACTCTGCATCACCTCCCGGGGATTCGTTCCTGGAGATCAGTGGATTGGAGGTCAAGGCCAGAGACTCGGGCGTCGACCACGGGCAACCGCCCAGTCATCCAGCAGAGACTCAAGAATTGCGGGGGAGGCTGTCAAGAGCCAGGCTTGGCTTTCCAGTCGAGGTGGTCCAGCGAAACGGGCTGGCAACAGGTAGTGCGCAGACCCTTCCCAGACAGCGGCGGGCTAGAGCCCGACCGAGCGGCACAGCAAAGGGCCGAGCAGCATCGACGGGGGAGAGAGAGAGAGAGAGGGCAGAGCGCACAGGTGGCAGCCGGTGTTCAGCGGCCGAGCAGCGTCGAAGAGAGGGAGAGAGAGACGCGCAGAAACCCGCGAGGCGCCGCCATTGCCACGAGGACCGCCGAGAGCGGCATTGGCAGCAGCGCAGGAGAAGCGCGCGAAACCTACAGGGCGCTGCCATTGCCACGAGAACTGCCGGGAGTGGCGTCGCCAGCAGCGGGGGAGGAAGGAAAGTGCGGGAGACGCCATTTTAAGCCACTGGGAGACGCCATTTTAAACCACACCCAAAATGCTGAAGTGTGGCAGTATCACCGCATTTGACAATGAAGTCGAAGATTGGACTACATATGTCGAACGAATAGAGGTGTACTGCAAGGCAAATGGGGTGTCAGATGACAAGAAAGCGTCGGTATTGTTAAATTTAATGGGTGCAAAGACGTATTGTTTATTACGAAATCTAGTAACCCCAACAAAGCCAATGGAAAAGAGATTTGAAGACATAGTAACGATACTAAAGGAACATTTAAACCCCACACCGCTGCTGATAGCAGAAAGATTCAAGTTTCACAAACGGAACCAGCATAAGGATGAAAGCAATGCTGATTATTTAACAGAACTGCGCAAACTATCGAAACACTGCCAGTTTGGAGCGGGACTGACAGATGCCTTAAGGGACAAGTTTGTCTGTGGGCTTCAAAGTGAAGGAACCCAGAAACGGCTTTTATCTGAAAAGGACCTTACGCTAGAAAAGGCTTTCAGCATTGCGGTATCATATGAAGCAGCAGCACGGGGCGCTGCAGAGATACAACAGAGACCGCAAGAATATGGCACAAACAAAATGTCATATGGAACAGAGAAGTGCTATCGCTGCGGCAGAACAACACACGACCAGAATGATTGCTGGTTCAAAGACAAAGGCCTAGAAATTAGCTATAGCCCCGCCAGCTCGCTGGCGGCCAGAATTTACCGCTGGGCGCGGAGCCACTTGCGCCCAGCCGATATTCAGTTTCAGCGGCCAAAGTCGAGGACGGCCGCTGTTCAAGGGTGTGGCCGCCCCCGCTTGGGGCGCTAAAACTGAATATCGGCGCGCTAGTGGCCGCAGCGCCACCCGCAGCGGAGCGGCAGGCTGCGGTACTGCAGGCCTTCCTCCCTCTCTTAAGGGGGAGGTGCCTGCAGCAGCCGGAGCCCCGATCGCGAGTGCCGGCAAAAGAGCCCGGCACAACGGAGAAGTGCCGGGCTCCCGGAAACCAGCCGGCAATGCCGCGGCGGGGGGGGGGTGGAGGAGGCCGGGGAAGGAGGTGCAGGCAGGTGGCCGCCGAAAAAGTGGCCGGCCGCACCTCCACCTTAAAGCGCCCCACTAAGGCTGCTGTACGGACCTGGTCTCCGAATGTTATTAGCGGCCGCCACGGAAGAGGCGGCCACTACTGAAGATGGGGGTCGGGGCGGTACCGGGGCGCTGCGCACACCAATGACGTCATCGGTGGCGGCGCAGCGCTAATGCCTACCACCGCAATTAGCGCGTCAATGAAGTTCGCCCGAAGTTTGCAGACTGGCGCAGAAGCCCTCTTTGGGCGGTAACTGGGCGCAAAGCCCACTGAATTTCTAGGCCAAAGTGTGCAGACAGTGTGGAAAAGTAGGACACATAGCATGAGTCTGCAGGTCGGGAAAGAAAACCAGCAATAAGAAACCTACCAAAGGAAAGTACCAGAAGGTACATAAGATGACGGAGAATAGTTCAGACGAACAAAAGAGTGATAACGACTCCGAAAGCAGGGAACTGAGTTGTCTGAAACTACATAATGTGATCACAACGGAGGATCACCGAACCATTTGGGTCACTCTCAAGATAGCAGGAGTCCAGGTAAAGATGGAATTGGACACAGGATCAGCCCTAACAGTCATAAACCGATGGGAGTACGAGCGGCTATTCTGACACATACCCTTGAGAGACACAAAAATAATTTTGAAGATGTACACGGGGCAAAAAGTCTACCCAAAGTAAAAATAAGGGTGACCGTTATATATAATGGTAAGGAAACACCAAAACTAGACCTGTATGTATTGCAAGATGGAGGACCACCATTACTGGGATGTGAATGGATCCGGAAAGAACAACTGGATTGGCATTCCATACAGGCACTGACTGTGGCTGACAAAAAGGATGACGACGTCACACCTGGGCGACTGTCAAAGATCCTAATTGACGCGAAAGAAGTGTTCCAGCAAGGACTCGGAACACTAAAAGGCATGACAGCTATGATTAAAATTGAAGAAAACGCAAGCCCAAAATTTTTTAAGGCCAGACCTTATGCCATCCGCCCAGCCGTCGAAGCAGAGCTGGAGAGTCTGGAACGTTCAGGTGTACAGTCCAAGGTAGACTGGAGCGAGTGGGCTACACCCATCGCCCCGTGATGAAAAAGTTGTTGAGCAGCACGCCTGGGGAACCAAAGAAGGTTCGCATCTGTGGGGACTTTAAGCTAACAGTGAACCCAGTCCTTCACACCGTACAATATCCGCTTCCACGGATTGAAGATATTTTCGCCTCGCTATCTGGAGGGAAACGCTTCACTAAGATTGATCTGGCCCAGGCGTATCTGCAAATGGAGGTAGAAGAAGCATCAAAAAAATACCTCACAATCAACACCCATAAAGGTCTCTACCAATACAACCAGCTGGTATTCGGGGTAGCATCAGCTCCGGCTATTTGGCAGAGGGCAATGGAACAAGTCCTGCAAGGGATCCCAGGGACCCAGTGTTATTTGGACGACATCCTGGTCACGGGCGAAAATGACAGTGATCACCTTACCAACCTGGAGCAGGTGCTCACTAGATTGCAGGAATATGGGCTCCGAGCTAACCGCCCCAAATGCGAGTTTTTTAGAAAACAAATCTCGTATTGTGGCCACGTTATCGATAAAGAGGGGTTACATAAGTCCCCAGAGAAGATTGAGGCAGTAGTCAAGGCTCCAGCACCGGATAATGTGTCACAACTGAGGTCGTTCCTCGGGCTGGTAAACTACTACCATAAGTTCTTGCCAAATTTGTCTTCAATACTACACCCACTGACCACCCTACAGCAAACTGGGGTGCCATTGAAGTGGAGTGACAAATGTAGACAAGCTTTCCAGAAGAGCAAAACACTAATCACATCGAAAGAGGTATTGGCCCATTACAACCCAGCATTACCAATTCGGTTGGCATGTGATGCGTCACCCTACGGCATTGGAGCGGTGCTGTCGCACAAATTCTCGGACGGCTCAGAGAGGCCAATAGCCTTTGCGTCACGATCACTAAACTCAGCCGAGCGTAGCTACGCCCAGATTGACAGGGCGGCCCTCAGCCTAGTGTGGGGTGTGAAAAAGTTCTATCACTATCTGCACGGGCAGAAATTAACCTTGCTGACTGAGCACCCGCCTCTTGTCTCCATTTTTAATCCGAAGAAGGGTGTTCCGGTGATGACTGCGCAACGACTACAAAGATGGTCACTTTTTCTAGGGGTGCACCACTATGAGATTGAATATAAGGGCACGAAACAGCATGGAAATGCTGATGGGCTATCACGCCTGCCACTGCCTACTGCGGCGGAAGCACCAGCAATGGATACTGTCAAAATATTCCATTCGACTATAGTTGAATACCTACCGGTAACTAACGCTTGTATCGAAAAGGAAACCCGAAATGACCCGACACTGTCTCGGGTATATGATTTGACGGTGAAGGGATGGCCAGCACATGGCAACTCACTATTGCCAGCATTCTCGATTGGTGATTCCACCCAAGTTAAGGGATGGAGTGCTCAATGAGCTTCATGAGAGTCATCTGGGAGGGGTAAAAATGAAAAGCCTAGCCAGGGCTTATGTGTGGTGGCCGGGAATCGATAAACAAATTGAGGACCTGGCCAAGAGCTGCTCAGGATGCCAGAAAGTCCAAAATGCACCACCACAGGCCCCTCTACACCCATGGGAGTGGCCCTCATCTCCATGGCAACGGGTGCTGTTGAAACCGTAAATCTTAAGGTATGGTGTTCTTCAATAACTAGACGGGGGCTGTGTTAGATCCGTGATTCTGTGAGTATGATGTTTTCAAATAACTACACGGATGCTGTAACTTAACAATCAACAGGTGTTTACTGGAGTAGGGTAGTCTCAAGACTGGGGGTACAGAGGCATGCTCAAGGCTTATATACAGGTGTGGTCACAGCCGGTACTACTGTATACAGGAGCTGTAAAAGTAGTTCTCTCTTAAAGGTACATACACTACAATTCCTCCCCTTTTAGATTAGCAGTACCCATAATATTCAAATAACAATTAACACTTAAACATGCACATTAAACAAAAATAGTCCATTTATAGATTCAGTCTTTGGGGCAACTTCCTGATCGTTTCTGGATAGCGCCTTTCCTGAGGTTCTTGTTCTTGGTGCGGAGGTGATTCTGGCCCCTTTTCGTCGGTTAGTTCATCAGTTTCCACTGCTACTGGTTCTGAGGTAGATGCTACCGGTATGTCGGGTTCATCCCCAGGTACTCGAGACATGGGGTTGACTCGTTCCTGTGGCGCTAAGATCTGATCGACGTGGCGTCTCAATGTTCTCCCCGACATCCACTGTGTACATTAATGGCCCCTGCCTTGTGCATATCGTTCCGGGTTGCCATTTCTCTGTTCGGTAGTCACGGGCCAAGACTGGTTGTCCTATATTGAAGCTCCTTGTCGGCTTCTCATTGATGTGCTGGAGTTGTTTATCCTCAACATTTTTTCGCACATTGGGTCTGAGCAAATCCAGACGAGATCTCAACCTTCGGTTAAAGAACATCATGGCCGGGGTCTGGTTGGTAACTGCATGTGTCGCATTTCTGCAGGCTAATAGGAAATTGTCCACCTTATGCTGTAGTGGAATTTCATCGTCGCACATGGCCTTTATCGCCTTTTTAAAGGTTTGTACGAACCTCTCAGCCAATCCATTTGTGGCTGGATGATACGGGGCGGATGTGTAATACCTTACCCCATTCCTTCTCATAAATTTCCGAAACTCTTCGGACACAAACTGTGGTCCATTATCAGAGCAAATCTGCTCTGGCAAGCCGTTCCTGGCAAATATGGTCCGTAGGACTGCAATCGTTTTCTCTGCAGTGGTTGAGGACATTTTTTCACCTCAGGCCATTTCGAGTGAGCATTCACTGCTATTAAGAACATTGAGTCCATGAATGGACCAGCAAAATCAATATGCACCCGTTGCCATGGAGATGAGGGCCACTCCCATGGGTGTAGAGGGGCATGTGGTGGTGCATTTTGGACCTTCTGGCATCCTGAGCAGCTCTTGGTTAGGTCCTCGATTTGTTGATCGATCCCCGGCCACCACACATAAGCCCTAGCAAGGCTTTTCATTTTCACCCCTCCCAGATGACCTTCATGAAGCTCATTTAGCACTCTCTCCCTTAACTTGGGTAGAATCACCACTCGGGATCCACACATCACTGTCCCCTGGCATACTGACAGCTGTTCTCTTCTGGATGAGAATGCTGGCAGTGAGTCGCCATGTGTTGGCCATCCCCTCATCATCAAATCATATACCCGAGACAGTGTCAGATCATTGCGGGTCTCCTTCTCTATATCCGCGTTAGTTACTGGCAATCGTTCAATTATTGATGAATAAAATATCTCGATAGGGTCCACTGCTGGTGCTTCCTCCACAATAGGCAGTGGCAGGCGTGATAGCGCATCAGCGTTTCCATGCTTTATATTCTATTTCATATTGGTTCGCACCTAGAAAAAGGGACCATTTTGTAACCGTTGTGCAGTCATCACCGGAACGCCCTTCTTTGGATTAAAGATGGAGACAAGTGGTTGGTGGTCAGTCAGCAAGGTGAACTTCTGCCCATGCAGATAGTGGTTGAATTTTTTTACTCCCCATACTAGGCTGAGGGCCTCCCTGTCAATCTGGGCGTAGTTGCGCTCGGCTGAGGTTAATGACCGAGACGCAAAGGCTACTGGCCTCTCCAACCCGTCCGGGAATTTGTGCGACAGCACCGCTCCAATACCATACGGTGATGCATCACATGCCAACCGAATTGGTAGTGCTGGGTTGAAATGGGCCAACACCTCTTTTGATGTGATCAATTCTTTGCACTTCTGGAAAGCTCGTTTACGTTCGTCATTCCACTTCCATGGTACCCCTGTTTGCAGTAGGGTGTTCAGTGGGTGTAATACCGTAGACAAATTTGGTAAGAACTTAAGGTAGTAGTTTACCAGCCTGAGGAACGACCTCAGTTGTGACACATTTTCCGGTGCTGGAGCCTTGACTATGGCCTCAATCTTTTCAGGGGACTTATGTAACCCCTCTTCATCGATAACGTGGCCACAATACGAGATCTGCTTCTGGAAAAACTCGCACTTGTGGCGATTAGCTCGTAGCCCATATTCCTTTAATCTAGTGAGCACCTTCTCCAGGTTGGCGAGGTGATCACTGTCATTTTCACCCGTGACCAGGATGTCGTCCAAATAACACTGGGTCCCTGGAATCCCTTGCAGGACTTGATCCATTGCCCTTTGCCAAATAGCCGGAGCTGATGCTACCCCGAACACCAGCCGGTTGTATTGGTAGAGACCTTTATGAGTGTTGATCGTGAGGTATTGTTTCGAGGCTTCTTCTACCTCCATTTGCAAGTACGCCTGGGCTAGTTCAATTTTGGTGAAGCGTTTACCTCCAGATAGCGAGGCGAAAATATCCTCACTTCGTGCAAGCGGATATTGTACCGTGTGAAGGCCTGGATTCACTGTCACCTTAAAATCCCCACAGATGCAGACCTTCTTTGGTTCCCCAGGCGTATTACTCAACGACCTCTTCATTACAGGAACGATGGGTGTAGCCCACTCGCTCCAGTCTACTTTGGACAGTACTCCTGAATGTTCTAAACCTTCCAGCTCTGCTTCGACGGCTGGTCGGATCGCATAAGGCATCGGTCTGGCCTTAAAAAACTTTGGGCTTGCATTTTCCTCTATTTTAATCGTCGCTGTTATGCCTTTTAGTGGTCCGAGTCCCTCCTGGAACACTTCTTGTGCGTCAGTTAGCATTTTTGACAGTCGTCCAGGTGTGATGTCGTCATCCTTTTTGGCCTCAACCTTCAGTGCCTGTATGGAATGCCAATCTAATTGTATCTTCCGGATCCATTCATGTCCTAGTAGTGGTGGTCCTCCATCTGGCAATACATATAGGTCCATTTTTGGTATTTCCTAGCCTTTGTATATCACGTTCCCACTTATTTTTCCTTTGGGGTAGACTTTTTGCCCCGTGTACATCTTCAGGACAATCTCTGGAGCTTTCAAGGGTATATGTGAGAATAGCCGCTTGTCGTCCCTTCGGTTTATAACTGTTAGGGCTGATCCTGTGTCCAATTCCATTTTCACTTGGACTCCATCTATCTTGAGCGTGACCCAGATAGTCTGGAGATCCTCCATTTTGATTACATTATGCAGTTTCAGACAACCCAGCTCCTTGCTTCCGGAGTCTGTGTCACTTTTCTGTTCGTCTGAACTGCTGTCCATCACCTTATGTACCTTTCTGTACTTCTCCTGTGGAGATTTCTTGCTGCTGGTTTTCTTCCCTGACCTGCAGACTCTTGCTATGTGTCCTGCTTTTCCACACTGTCTGCACACTTGGTCTTTGAACCAACAATCCTTCTGGTCGTGTGTTGTTCTGCCGCAGCGATAACACTTCCCTGCTCCATATGACATTTCATTGGTGCCATATTCTTGCGGTCTCCGTTGTATCTCTGCAGCGCCCCGTGCGGCTGCTTCGTGTGATAGTGCCATGCTGAAAGCCTTGTCCAGCGTAAGATCCTTTTCTGATAGAAGCCGTTTCTGGGTTCCTTCACTTTGAAGCCCACACACAAACTTGTCCCTTAACGTATCTGCTAGTCCCATTCCAAACTGGCAGTGTTTCGATAGATTGCGCAGTTCCATTAAATACTCAGCATTACTTTCGTCTTTCTGCTGCTTCCTTTTGTGGAACTTAAATCTTTCTGCTATCAGCAGCGGGGTGGGGTTTAAGTGGTCCTGTAGGATTTCCACTATGCTTTTGAAATCCTTATCCACTGGCTTCTCTGGGGTTGTTAGGTTTCGCAGTAAGCCATACGTTTTTGCACCCATGGAATTCAACAAAACCAGTGCTTGCCTGGCATCTGGCACTTCATTCGCCTTGCAGTACACCTCAATGCGTTCCACATATGTCGCCCAATCTTCGACTTCATTGTCGAACGCAGTGACACTGCCACTCTTCGGCATCCCTGGGTGTGGTTAGACTTTCTAAAATGGCGTCTCCCGCGCTCTCCCTTCTTCTCCGCTGGCTCAAAATGTCATCTCCCGCGCTTTGCTTTCTTCCCGCGCTCGCCCTTCTTCTCCACTGCGGCTTCAAATATGGCATCTCCCGTGCTCTCCCTTCTTCTCCGCGGCTCAAATGGCGCGCTCTCCCTTCTTCTCCGTGGCTCAAATGGCGTCTCCCGTGCTCCCTTTCTTTCCCCGCGGACGCTGCTCTGCCCTTGAGCCCTGGCTGCACTCTGCGCATTCTCCTGTGCGCCTCTCGGTCCTGAACCCCGGCTGTGCTTTACCCTCTCTCTTTTTTTTTTCCCATCCATGCCGCTCGGTCTTCAACCCCCGGCTGCGCCCTGTGCGCTCTACCCTCTCTCTTACCCCGTCGACGCTGCTCGGCCTTTTCTGTGCCGTCGGTCGGCTCCAGCCGCCGCTGTCTGGGAAGGGTCTGTGCTGTACCTGTTGCCAGTCTGTTGCTGGATCGTCGTGGCTGGAGAACCAAGCCCAGCTCTCAACAGCCTCCCCTGCGATGTTCACTCTCTCAGCTGGATGACTGGGCGGTTGCTCGTGGTCAACGCCCGTGCTTCTGGCCTCGATTTTCTTCCACCGTCCTCCCGGAGCGAATCCTTGGAAGGAAATGCAGAGTTGCAGGTAGATTCGAATCGACCTCGTCGCCACTGTTGAATCCGTAAACCTTAAGGTATGGTGTTCTTCAATAACTAGACGGAGGCTGTAGATTAACAACCAACAGGTGTTTACTGGAGGAGGGTAGTCTAAAGACTAACAGTACAGATGCCTGCTCAAGGCTTATATACAGGTGTGGTCACTGCCAGTACTACAGTATACAGGAGCTGTGAAAGTAGTTCTCTCTTAAAGGTACATACACTACAGGTGCATATTGATTTTGCTGGTCCATTCATGGACTCAATGTTTTTAATAGCCGTGGATACGCACTCGAAATGGCCTGAGGTCATCAAAATGTCCTCCACCACCACTGGGAAAACTATTGCAGTCCTACGGACCATTTTTGCCAGGAATGGCTTGCCAGAACAGATTTGCTCCGACAACGGACAACAGTTTGTGTCCGAAGAGTTCCGGAGGTTCTTGAAAAAGAATGGGGTAAGGAATTACACATCCGCCCCGTATCATCCAGCGACAAATGGATTGGCTGAGAGGTTCGTACAAACCTTTAAGAAGGCAATAAAGGCTATGTACAATGACAACATTCCGCTGCAGCACAAGGTGGACAATTTCCTGTTCGCCTGCCGGAATGCAACACATGCAGTCACCAACCAGGCCCCAGCCATGATGTTCTTTAACCGAAGGTTAAGATCTCGCCTGGAATTGCTCAGACCTAACGTACGAAGAGATGTTGAGTGTAAGCAATTCCAGCACATCCATGAGAAGCCAACAAGGAGCTTCAATGTAGGGCAACCAGTCTTGGCCCGCGACTACCGAACAGAAAAATGGCAGCCAGGAACGATATGCACACGGCAGGGCCCACTAATGTACACAGTGGACGTTGGGGAGAGCATCGTGAGACGCCATGCTGACCAGATCCTAGAGTCACAGGAACAAGTCAACCCCATGCCTCGCCCATACGTACCTGGTGATGAACCCGACGTACAGGTAGCATCTACCCAAGAAACAGAAGCATCGGAAGCTGATGAACCAACCAATGACAGGGGGCCAGAATCGCCTCCGCACCAAGAGCAAGACACTCGGGAAAGGCGCTATCCAGAAAGGATCAGGAAGCCTCCCCAAAGACTGAATTTATAAATAGACTATTTTCAGCTAATGTTGCATGTTAAAAGTGTTAATTGTAATTAGTTTGATATTTAATTGTTAAATGAGTGTTATGGTACTGTTAATCTAAAAGGGGAGGAATTGTAATGTATGTACCTTTAAGGGGGAACTACTTTTTACAGCTCATGTATACTGTAGTACCGGCAGTGACCACACCTGTATATAATGCTGAGTAGTAATCTGTACAGATCAGTTGCAGTGTGAGCCACGTTGAGTAAACACCTATTGTACCGTTCTCCACAGTCTGTGTCTTCTTATACACGGACGTAACAGAAGGTACACGTGTCGATATCCGGTGAGGTCAGGATTGGGTTTGTTTGTGATGCTTCCCATAAAAAAAGGCGTAATGTAGTGGCTCTTGAGCACGGTACTCGAGAGAGTACCAGATGCCTTTGGGACCTTACTCCAGCATGAAATAGTGCTCTCAGGAGAGGAGAAGAAAATCTGAGGGAAAAAGTACTTCTAGTGCCACCTGCAGTGATAGATTTACTAAGCAGGGCCTGTTGTACTGGCTGCTTCAATCTGTACCTACTGGCACCCATAGAATAGTTAGAGGATCTGTACACACATGCACGCACTTTCTTCCTTACGTTATTCATATGATTGCAATTCCATGGGTGCTTTAAAAGACTTGAACACAGGACTGATATTTTCTCAGTGCACACATTGTTTAGCAAAGAATACATAATATGCTGGAAATCCTGTATTACACTATCTGTAGCACCACTGAATGTATAACTACTCTTCCAATTGAACTGATTCATGAAAGACAACAAAATAACATGCAGAGTTTGCAATAATACAGACTTGAATACACTCCTGCTTATCCGACAAAGACCGTACACATGCAATTCATGGACATTAAAGTAATTCTGAGGTGTTGGCCACCAGTTAAACTGCACCGAGCCCAACACAAAATGAGAACATAACCATCAGCCAAAGGGTTTTGTTTCCACTGGCACCAAAGATTTTGGTCTCAAAGGGGCCCAGGCCTTTACAGGTCCCAGTGATAGCAGATTTCAGGACACTTTGATACAAAACGTGTACCATAATTGGGAAAATGGACAAATCGAAAAGAGAGACAGAAAGCAACAGACACACAAAGGGGATGAATTTAACCGATACTGCTCCGTGGAAATAGGGCAGCTGTGCAGTTAAAATCACCTCCGAAATCTTACTGCCCGTGTTACCCTTCCACTCCTGTCCAGCATCACTTCAACTGGGCCCCTTTTTTAGGCAGCCGAATAGCCCATCTGAGTCAGACGGAAGCCTCATTGATGAATGTAAATTGGGATCCTCTGCAAATTCAGATCCGATGCAAATTGGGGTCCTATGATGTCATTAGGAGCCCAATGGCATTTTAAGTGTCGATTGAACATGGTTACAGATGTCAGAATCATAACGGCACAGGAGGCCGCCATTCGGCCCATCGAGTCCGTGCCGGCTCTCTGTAGAGCAATCCAATCAGTCTCATTCACCCGCTCTATCCCCGTAGCCCTGCAAGTTTATTTCTCTCAAGTACCTATCCAGTCTCCCCCAGAAAACATTGAGGGGTCAATTTTCATTAAGCTGTCGGGAAGGAGGCGGGACTACAACTTTCAGGTTTGAGTCCCGCCTACATCGACATCCGGCCAATCCACGTGATTTTCCCTTGATTGACCTTGTTAAGCCCGCCCAGCAGGCCAATTAAGGGCCACACGGCAACAGGTGACGTCACAGACTGAAATTTCATCTGTCAAGGGGTCTTGGCAGATGAAATATCAGTGTTTCACAGCTGTTTGAAGCTGTCAAACACTGACAGTCTGACTTCTAACCGGAGTCCTTCTCCACAGACTCAGTTAGAAATCTCATCGGCAATGAAAGCTGAAGGCTGTCACTTTTGACAGCTCGCAGCCATTTTGCTTTCAGTCCCGGCTGAGCGATGGACTCCCGAAACCTAGAGGAAGAAAGGCTGTTAAGGTAAGTACAAGTAATTTAAACTTCTTTACAAACTTTAGACACACCAAACACACTTACCTTTGCAGTCATGCACCCATCACTCACCTGAACACCGACATCGCGACCCCTACAAGTCCTTCAACCCGATGGCCCTCCTGCTCCAACCTGGCGTGGTTTGGAGCCGTCGGGAATCCCACACGACACCCCTCAAAATAGGGATTAGGCTAAAAACTACCTGTTAACTGTTGTATCCGTGTGTTAATGGAGACACGGAATGCAGGAGTTGGTTTAACAGGTGTTTACTGAACAAAGTCTGGAGGTGAACTAACAGATACAAGACACTATACAGGCTTATATAGCCCGAGTGGCCATTACCGGCATTACAGTACACAGGGGGCTCTTAAAGGCACATACACCACAATTCCTCCCCTTTTAGACAACCAGTACATAACATTTTAAGTAATCATTAATTAACATGTTACAAGAACAATAATCTACACATTTGCTGCAGTTAATCAATTATAAGTCAGTCTCTCTGGAGGCTTCCTGACACAGTCCGGATAACGCCTCGGTGGTGTAGTAGGTTCTTTTGGCAAGGTCGATTCGGCTTGAATGCCAGTGTCGGGTTCATCTGGTTCCAGTATCACCGGATCGGAGGTAGATACTATGGGTATCTCTGCTTCATCATTAGGCATATAGAGTTGTGGTGTAGGTTGTCCCTTTTCAGATGACTCTATGATCTGGTCAGCATGGCGCCTTATTATGCTTTCTCCAATGTCCACGGTATACATCAGCGGTCCTAGTCGTGTGCAAATAGTTCCAGGCTGCCATTTCTCGGTACGGTAGTCCCGGGCCAAAACTTGTTGACCTATCTGGAACGTTCTAGTTGGCCTTGAAATTGCCGGTTCTCTACGTCCCTTCTGATGTTTGGCTTGATCAAATCCAGCCGGCATCTTAGTCTTCTATTGAAAAACATCATGGCGGGAGTTTGGTTTGTAACCACATGTGTTGCATTCCTGTACGCAAACAAGAAGTTATCTACCTTATGTTGTAGATTTATGTCTTCATTACCCATGGCCTTTATGGCCTTCTTGAAGGTCTGGACAAACCTTTCAGCTAATCCATTGGTGGCAGGATGGTATGGGGCGGACGTGTAGTGCTTAACCCCATTGTTTTTTAAGAACTTCCTGAATTCTTCGGACACAAATTGCGGTCCATTATCAGAACAGATCTGTTCAGGCAGCCCATTCCTGGCAAATATGGTCCTTAATACTGTGATGGTTTTTTCCGTGGTGGTGGAGGACATCTTTATTACCTCCGGCCACTTGGAGTGTGCATCAACCGCGATTAAGAACATTGAGTCCATAAATGGACCAGCAAAGTCGATGTGTACCCTTTGCCATGGAGATGAGGGCCACTCCCATGGATGTAGAGGGGCTTGTGGTGGGGCGTTTTGGACCTTCTGGCATCCTAGACAGCTCTTGGTCAATTCTTCAATGTCTCCATCGATACCTGGCCACCACACAAATGCTCTGGCTAGGTTCTTCATTCTCACTCCACCCAGATGCCCCTCGTGAAGCTCCTTTAGCACTTTATCTTGGAGTTTAGGTGGAATCACCACTCTGGATCCACACATCAAGGTTCCTCGGCACACTGACAGCTGTTCTCTTCTTTGCGAGAATTCTGGCAACAGTGGTTCGCCATGTGCTGGCCATCCCTTCACCGTTAAATCGTAGATGTGTGAGAGAGTCGGGTCATTTCTCGTTTCCTTTTCAATGGTAGAATTTGTTACTGGTAGACATTCTACTATGGTTGAGTGGAACATCTCCACTGGGTCCACTGTAGGTGCCTCTTCTACCGTTGGCAACGGTAGGCGCGATATACAATCAGCATTCCCATGCTGTTTTGATCCTTTGTATTCTATGTCATATTGGTGTGCCCCTAGGAAAAGGGACCACCTCTGTAGCCTTTGCGCGGTCATAATGGGAACGCCCTTTTTAGGGTTGAATATGGAGATGAGGGGTTGATGGTCAGTCAACAAGGTAAATTTTTGTCCGTGTAGGTAATGGTTGAATTTCTTCACTCCCCATACCAGGCTGAGTGCTTCCCTGTTGATCTGGGCATAGTTACGCTCAGCTGAGTTCAATGAGCGTGACGCAAAAGCTATCGGCCGCTCCGAGCCATCAGGGAATCTATGCGATAATACCGCTCCTACGCCGTAAGGGGATGCATCGCACGCCAGTCTGATTGGCAGTGATGGGTTGTAATGAGCCAACACTTCCTTGGACGTGATCAAGCCTTTGCATTTATGGAAGGCACGTTTACAGTCTTCACTCCATTTCCGAATTACTCCCGTTTGTAGCAGGCGTTAAGAGGGTGCACAACAGTTGACAAGTTCGGTAAAAATTTATGGTTGTAATTTATCAATCCCAGGAACGACCTTAATTGTGAGACATTTTCAGGTGCTGGGGCTTTTATGACCGCTTCAATTTTTTCAGGTGACTTATGCAACCCTTCTTCGTTAATTATATGGCCACAATATAATATTTGTTTCTGGAAAAAGTCGCATTTGGGGCGATTTGCTCGTAGGCCCTGTTCTCTCAGCCAAGTGAGCACATGCTCCAAATTGGCAAGCTGCTCGTTGTCGTTTTCTCCTGTTACAAGGATGTCGTCTAGGTAGCATCGAGTCCCCGGAATCCCTTGCAGGACTTGCTCCATAGCTCTTTGCCAGATAGCTGGAGCTGATGCTACTCCGAAAACCAGTCGATTGTACTGGTACAGGCCTTTGTGTGTGTTTATTGTGAGATACTTTTTAGAGGCCTCCTCAACCTTCATCTGTAGATATGCCTGTGCCAAGTCAATTTTGGTGAAACGTTTCCCTCCGGACAGTGAGGCGAAAATATCTTCTATCCTCAGCAGAGGATACTGTACCATGTGAAGGACCGGGTTTACAGTCACCTTGAAGTCCCCACAGATGCGAATTTTTCTCTGTTCTTCAGATTTATCATTATTCAACATTTTCTTCATGACCGGGACGATGGGTGTTGCCCACTCGCTCCAATCTACCTTGGATAACACGCCTGCCTTTTCCAAATTCTCCAGCTCTGCCTTGACTGCTGGATGAATTGTGTATGGCACCGGCCTTGCCTTAAAAAACTTGGGAAGTGCCGCATCTTCCACTTTTATTGAGGCGGTGACGCCTTTCAAGGTTCCTAGTTCCTGTTGAAACACTTCCTTGGCGTTGGCCAAGATGTCTTTTAATCGTTCAGGTATGATGTCATCATCATTTTTTTTCTTACTGGTCACCGTCAGTGCCTGAACGGAGTGCCAATCTAAACGTATCTTCCTTATCCATTCACATCCCAACAGCGGTGGACCACCATCTTGCAGAACGTATAAATACAACTTCTGTATTTCCTTGCCGTTGTATACAACAGGCACCCTTATTTTCCCTCTGGGGTATACTTTCTGCCCCGTATATGTCTTCAAGATAATGGATGTGTCTTTAAAAGGTATATGCGGAAATAGCCGCTCGTAATCCCGTCGACTTATGATGGTCAGAGCTGATCCTGTATCTAGCTCCATTTTAACTGGGGACCCCGCTATCGTGAGGGTAACCCAAATGGTCTGGTAATCTTCTTTGGCAATTACATTATGTAATTTGAGACAGCTTAGTCTCTTGTTTCCGGAGTCGCTATCGCTCTTCTGGTCTTCAGAGCTACTGTCCGTCATCATTTGTACCTTTCTGTACTTTTCCTTATTGATTTTTTTTCTGTCAGTGGATTTTTTGTTTCTAGATCGGCATACACGTGCAATGTGTCCCATCTTTCCGCATTGCCTGCATGCTTTGTCCTTGAACCAGCAGTCCCTCTGGTCATGGGTGGATCTGCCGCAGCGATAACATCTCTCGAAACCCCGTTTCATTTCATGGGTGCCGAAGTCCTGTGGCTTTTGCTGTATCTCTGCAGCTCCTCTTGCTGCTGCTTCGTATGATACAGCCACACTGAAAGCCTTGTCCAGTGTCAAATCTTTCTCAGAAAGTAGCCTTTTCTGTGTTCCTTCACTTAGGAGACCGCAGACGAATTTGTCGCGTAGAGAATCTGCCAGTCCTGCCCCGATTTGGCAGTGCTTTGACAGCTTTCTTAATTCGGTGAGGTAATCAGCGTTACTTTCATTCTTGTGCTGATTCCTCCTGAAGAATTTGAATCGTTCCGCTATCAGCAGCGGTGTTGGGTTTAAGTGCTCCTGTAGGGTATCAACAATCTCCTTAAAATTCTTGTCCATCGGTTTGGCTGGAGTGATTAAGTTTTGTAACAGCCCGTATGTCCTTGCGCCCATCAGATTTAGAAGTACCGATGCCTTTTTATCATCCTCTACTTCATTCGCTGTGCAATATACCTCCACTCTTTCCACATATGTGGTCCAATCCTCTATATCACTATCGAAAGCAGTAATATTGCCAGTCATTGGCATCCTGAAAATCAAAAATGGCGCCTCCCGCGCTTTTCCGCCGCTGCCGCTGCTGACAACGCCGTTCTCCGCGGTTTTTATTTACACAGATATTTTTAACAGTTGGAGACTCATTCCCGCCGGACTCTCTGGGACTTTTCCCTCCCTCTGCTTGGTCCGAATGCTGACCTGCTTTGCAGCGCCGGCCGTCTCCCGAGTGCTCCACCCTCCGTCTCTGTTTGCCTCCGCCTTCCGACTCTCTGCTCGGCCCCGCTGCAGAGCCACCCGATCGAGCCCCAGCCCGCCACCCAGTAAGGATTAGTGCAGTACCTGCCACCAGCCCGGCTAGCTGGTGAAACCACAGTTTTTTTTTTTCTTGTTTTTTTTCTTCGACCTTCGTCTGAGGAATCGATCTCCTTGAGGTGCTGCCGAATTGCAGGTAAGTCTGTTTCCAATTCATCGCCACTGTTGTATCCGTGTGTTAATGGAGACACGGAATGCAGGAGTTGGTTTAACAGGTGTTTACTGAACAAAGTCTGGAGGTGAACTAAAAGATACAAGACACTATACAGGCTTATATACCCGAGTGGTCACTACCAGCACTACAGTACACAGGGGCTCTTAAAGGTACATACACTACATTAACTATCTGTTAACAGGCAGTTAATTGGCACTAATCCCTTCCCGCCTCGGGTCGGCGGGTCCCACTGCGGGGCGGGTACCCGCCTCCTGTGAAACGTACATGGAGGCGGGTTTTGGTCGGGATGGTATTCAATACCTCTATTTATGAAGCCCAAGATCCCAGATGTGAGCACCCCACTCTGCAAAAGCAGTCCGGGAAGAAGCAGAAAAGTACCCAACAAGTAAGCTTTGAATTTAGCTTTGGAGGATAAGCAGGAGTGCTCCTCTGGGCCCCACAAGAAAAGTCATGGCCTCTCCTGCCCTGGGCTTCTCCCCGCTTTGTACCAGCAAAATCCTGCCAAAACTTTGGCCAGTTGGACCAACACTCAGGAGGGAGAGAGGGAGCGATCGCGGGGCAGAAAGGTGAGTGGTGGAGTCGGTTGGGCAGTCGGAAGGGAGGGGAGATCGGGAGAGATCACAGGGCAGAAGTGGGGAGCGGGGAGATCAGACCGGCAATGGAAGGGAGGCAAAGATCGCGGGTAGGTTTTCTTGAGGGGCCGGGGGAGGAGCTCGCCTGCTCCTCCAGGCTCACAAGCCGTGCTATAAAAAAACACTTACCTGTTTGATCCAGCTGCTCCCATCTCCATTTCGCTGCTTTGGGAAACCCGGCCAGCTAGTGGTAAATTTAAATCAGGCTCCCAACTACGCTGTGGGAATCTGATTTAAATATTAAAATGAGGTGTCCCGCCTCTCGCGTGCGGGACACAGACACACCACACAGCCCGCCACTGTAAAAATGGTGGGAGGCACGTATGCAATGGGTCGGGGTTGCGGTCGCGCTGTGTGATTTTTTTAACCCCCGACCCTCTCCCGCCTGTCTTGCGGGGGGGCGGGGGGGGAGGCGAGGGGGATAATATAACCCCCTGGGTCTCTTGCAGTTCAATGGTTACGATGTGTTGGACTAGCCCTGACTGTAGTCAGGAATGTTCAATGTAAAATCTGCTAAAGCAGATATTCCAACACACCACTTGCCAAATGGTCACAGAGCAGCATTAACATTTAGAGGGAAGGGTTTACTGGTTTAAAGAGCAAGTATATCAGCATGGGGTGGGTGAGAAGATGGGGTAGCAATAGGAAACCTAAATGAAAAGTTGCTACTAATTTATCCTTAACTTGTTACGGAATAGTAAATTCTACATTGTGCAATATGCACTTTTTTTCCCAAATCAATAATCGTTAGTGACAGACATCTTGGTGGGGAAATTCCAAGGTGCAGGGCACAGTGTGTGGATTAAGTAAGATGATACCTAAACATTTGATTCGCAGTTTTGAATGAATAGGCCAAGAACAAATTGAGACTTTTGTTACGTGGCTCTGGCTGATTACTGAGTGATTAATACTGCAGACTATGGGACTAATGACTACAAGGTCACTTCAGATCACTGGAGCAAAACACAATAAAAAATGAACATATTTATAAGAGAAAAAGATGTGTTTTAGTGAAAAGTTGACACAATAGAAGTAAACGAGAGTATCTGCAGAATGGGGGCAATTTTAACTTAAATCGCATGTCGGAAACGGATGGGATCAGGTGGAACGCCGGTCTTACACCCTGCCTGCTTTTACTCACCATTGAAGTCAATGCAGAGTAATATTGGACGGAGTGTAAAACCGGCGTTCCACCCGATCCCGTGGGTTTCCCGCCCACCGGGTTAGGTTAACATTCTTAGGCCTGTCTGAGTGGCATTACCAATTAGTACCAACCTAGAAGGCAGTTTTGTACCTATTGCCACAAGGAACTGATTTCACACTGTCCAAATTCACTTTACATAGAACCTTTACACCTGGCCAACAGAGAAAACTGTCATTCCATCAGTCATGGGTGAGAGGCCAGCGTCTAATCCACCGTGTCCATAGAAAAGTAAATGTAAAATGGAGCTTAGAAAATATTTCTTTCCTCAAAGGGTGTTAAAAAAGTTTAGAATGATCTACCAGGTAAGCTAGTGGAATCCAAGATATTTGGGCCTTCAAGATGCATTTAGTGCTAAGCTGTGTGAGTTGAAGTAACTAGAGGGAGAAACTCAATGGGCTGAATGTCCTTTTCTTATGTACTTCTGTCTGATTTGTAAAACAGAAGTCTTTTTTTCCCCCATGACTTCTGTGTATTTTAATGTGAAAAGAATAATTAAGACTTTCAATTAATTTTCTTTTGCAACAAAGCAAAGATCCCACTCCCTGCTCTGCTTCTTGCCTGGTCACTGCTCAGCTTTGGACATGGCAAAATGTGTAAACTTGACTAGAGTCTTGAAATTCAAGGAAAGCACTGCGCAGATTTGGCTTTGAATATCTTATCTGCCTTGTTCAGCTAAAAACACATTCTTAATAAGTAGAATGGGTTAATGTGCAGCATGTTGCTGTGGACTAGTGTTGCAAGCCCTTGTTCTCACGATGTTTAATGGTTCACCATTACTATAACTAGTTGATGGCTGCCAGCATTGGGTCATTTAGAAAGTGGTTAACCACAATTCTTCCCAAATGAAAGCCACGGATGGCTGCATTTCGTCCAGAGTTTATTATTAAATTGATATGGTTGAACCAGGAAAATAAATGAAATTAGTTTGACACTTTGGGCATGTACTCACAAAAATACAGAAGGCAATTTTGTCAAGCGTCCAACTGCCATTTGGGCAGTTTTCCCAAAATATAAAGATGTCTATGGACACATGGCTTACTTACTAAAATCCTGCTTTTTCAACCATGCTTCATTTGAATATTACCTTCTGACTGGCTAAAGATGTCTCTAATTTTCAACTGAGCGACATTTGAAATGAATATGGACACCCCTTGTGTGGCAAGATTCATGTCAATGGGTTCCTTGGTAATACCTTCATACCACCCTCACCTGCAAGGATAAAGAACAATGGTAAATGAGCACAAATTCAAGATCATTGTGCTCATTCTACGGGTGTAAATTGGGCATGTAGAATTCGCAAAATTGAACATTGTCCTATAAGGGTCTATTGGCAGAAAAGGCCTTAACTTTTAAAGACTGTTTTAAAAGAAGCCCAGAAAAAGGGACACACAAAATGGCCACCAGACCCCGTGACCAGCTTTTGGGACACTTTAAAATGGTTCCTGTAGTCCCCAGACAGCTTTTGTGGATTCAGCCCACAGTAGGTTCTGGAAGGCAGTTTCAGGGAAAACGAAACCAGACAGCGCCCCATACATATAGATTGGATGCAGATCCGATCAGATCGGCCTGTAGATAAAGGCCATCAAAATGTTTACCGCAGTTTCATATTCATAGGGGGAACATCAAGCACCGTTTAAGACATCAGAACGCCACTAAAGACAATACAGGGTCGTTCCAGGCCAGAGATGGCCGTTACCGGCCATTCGAAGATACTTTAAAAACAAAGACTATCCCGCTGTGCTACAAGCCCGCCAAAAGTTAAACAAAGACTAACCTTGATTTGGCAGGAGATAAGGGCCTCCACGGAAAAGTATAACTGGAGTCCCGGGGTAGCCATCGGTAGCTTGTAGCTTGTAGCTGGTAGCTTCTTGGAGCTTGATCGGAAACTTTTTCAGCTAGCTTGATTTTTCGAGAGCTGTGGAGGAACGTCGATCCAGAGACCAGCCAAGAAGGTGATTCGAGTCTGCGTCCTGCCCCGGGGTAACCATCGGGAGATCATCGACAAACCCCGGGCCGTTGATGAGACGAAGGACAGCAGCCCTTCAGAAGAAATCTATCTGAAAATGGTAAACCAGCTGGGCTCTGCGAAGAAACCTATTTGACCATGATCAAATAGGTGGTCTCCATCCACGCCGCCGTCCAGGCCCGCCAGCATCCAGCCTGTCCGTGACCTTCACCTCGAGGAAGAAGAGAGAGAGTCGCAGCCCGCAGCATTGACCACGAGGAGACAGGACGCCTGAGTGGATCAAAACGCAGACCTTTCAAAATCTTATACTTTCTCATTGGATTGGTGAGCATGTTTCTGGCCCCTCATAATCTGATCTAGCTAGGCTTAGGGGGTGGGCATTTTGGGTATAATTTTAACAATGCGTTGTTGTCCCTCGATGTTCCGTGTGTTTCCCCATTTCGAGATGACTTTTGTAAAGTATAACATGCCTGTATATATGTTGGTTAGTACTGTATTATGATTTGTTTTTCCCTTCCATATACCTTATTGGCTTACATTCAATTTGTTCCTTTATGCAATAAAATTTCATTTCGTTTTCATTAAACCTGATCTATAGAGTATTCTCTGCATTGTAGTTCCTGCCTCAAAGTCCAGTGTATAGAACCTAAGGGGCGAGTGGGTCAATCCACTCAAGGTTTTACTGTGCGAGAGAGAGAGGCCTCTAGAGAGAGAAACCTCTGCGATCTAGAAACCCCTTACAGGCGTGACAATGACAAATTTAGCAGAGCGATGGCCCATGCCTGTTTTGTGCGTGTGTTCAGATCACTGCTAAATTCAACAGGACCTAATTTTTTTTTTTTTTTATGTGGCTCAAGTGCCTATTTAAAATGAGCGCAGACCTCATTTCAATATTGAAAGGAGGGTTCTACACCCATTTGTGAAATTTGGCTGGAGGCCACCAAAGAAACCGGCATGTAGGTTTTTTAATTACCCTAACATGGAGCTAGGAGGAGCAGGAGCAACCGCAACCCCCCTCCCCGCCACCCCCAGACATAGTTGTGGGCCGGCTTGATGTCAAAACCTGCCAAAATTTAGAGGGTCTAGACCGGCAATCTGAGTTTATTCCAGTGAGGCTGGAGGACGTATTTAAGATGGCCCTTAGGCTTTCTCTTCTGGTGCACGAATCCAGCGCGCACATTATTTTATGCCCATTATCGGCCACTATCAAATTTAGGCCCTAAAATCACCCCAAAGCCTCCTAACTGGGCACATTTTAAAACTGGTCATGTACTCTTGGAAATATTTTTCAGAATGCTTATGGGCCACAGCCCATCACTTAGTTTCGTCAACAGAAGAAATAAATGGAATCACTCATTCGCAGATGTTGGTCCCAAAATACTAATCTGAAGAAAGCATTCGCAAATTTCATGTTTCCACCCCCCCACGGAAGATCTACTTTTGGTTTAGTAAAGAAACCCTGGTTGGACTGAGTTTAAAATCCAGGGCTCAACAAGATGGCTGTGGTCAGCCTCATGGCCAAGGCCTGTAAGTTTCAGTTTGGACTCACAAACTTGGATTCCAATGACTGTGAGAAGGAACTTTCCAGAAACTCGAATGCAGACAGACCTTCTGCATTTATGCATGAGAAGCAAACCCAGTGGCATTCGGGCCTCTGATTAAAAACCATCAAGGTTGTTTACACAAACAATCAAGAGCAGGCAAGGCCTATTCAACACGTAATGGGACAAGCTTAGCTGCATTTCAGACCTTAGTTAGAGAACATCGACACTGTTTACAAATGATCAACGGGGCATTCAGACTGGAATGGCCCCATCACGAAACCAGTTAGACAAAGGGGAACACTGATGAGACGTTTAAAACCGATTAACCGGCCATTCAGGTCGATGGGCCCAGATCAGTACCCTTTGTATGAGCTTCAACACGTCCAGGTCAGACAAAAGAAATGAGCTGATCTGGCGGGAGATAAGGGCTACCAGGAAGGGTATAACTAGTCCCTCGGGAGGCCATCTCTCTCTCTCTCCCGCCTTTCCTCCAGTGCCCTGCCGTATCATCAACCCAGCGAGAGGATCGTCGACAAAGAGCCCGTCCAGGGAAGTAGGACACCCGCAGTTACATTTGAATTACTGGGGTATCTCTGCTTTGGGGCGGTGAAACCCTAAAACATCGGCAGGCAACAGGGCACGGCGCAGGCGTTTCAACATCCTAGACTGGTGAGCATCAACTTTCTGGCCCATTACAAGACAATCTAGATAGGTGTAAAGGGTGGGAGTTAAGGGGAATTGCTAAAGTGTCATTTTAGCCATTTTCCCTCGATGTGTCCGTTTCTCCTCCCCCGCTAAGTGTAATTGTGTTGCATCCATAGTGATTTTCCCTGTTTAGTAATTGTTTCTCTATTTTAATAAACATTGGTTTTCTTTGCACCGAACCACTGGTCTCGTTTGTCTATATCGCTACTCGTAAATAAGTCCAGTGGTCAGAACCAAAGGGGAAGCGATTCAAACCGCACGGGGCTGGAGCAGCTCAGACACAACTGACTGGCCAGACGCAAACCCCAAACCAAAACCCCCTACAGAAATGGCGACCGTGGCACGACCATCGGCAACAGTATGCGATATGACAGACAGTGGTGCGGAGGGAGAAACCGCAATGGAAGAGAGGTTGTCCACTTATGTGTAGAAAGGTCAATATCACCAGAAATGGGTGGGCGCTATGTTAAAGGCCGAGCGTCCCATAGACGCCACTGCCCAGTGGACGGTGAGTAAACAGCATAAGAGGGCAATTGAAAAGGCAGTCTGGTTAATGTGTTATAAGAAACAAGTCCTAGTGCTGAACAGTGTTGTAGCAGCGCAGGCTGCCAAGCTCAAGAAGTTGGCCCTAGAAATGCAGAATAAGGTTTTAGCGGAAGAGAAGGTGCTAGTGGCGCTTCAGGCGTTAAGCCAAGAAAGAGCGCAGACGGCCAAGGAACACCAGGCAAAGGTAGAGCACCTGGAGGCCCGGGCCATCGAGGTGCAACGGGAATATCAGGCAAGGGTAGAGCGCCTGGAATACCAGACCGCTGAAAGTAAAGCCAGTGCGAGGCGCAAGATGGAGCACTTGGAATACCAGGTTAAAGAGGTGAGGGGCAGCGAGATGAGGCTGCAGGACACGATTTGCAACCTCACCCAAGAATTAAAAAGAGCAGGAGGAGAAAGTAAGGGAGGTAAAGGCAGCATACAAGCTAGCCTGCGACCGGGGGTTCGAGGAGGCAGATCACGGGCCCTGTAGGGAGGAGATAGAAAGTTTGGGCATGGCCTTATCGAGGGCAAAGGGCATGGAATGCCTCATCAGCCCGAAGGCGGGCCAGTCGGACTTTACCGACAACCCAAACAGAACCGTCCCACAGGCAGCACCCAGAACAAAGTTGGCTAAGGAATCAGAGGTCCCACGGCCGCCACCCATAGCTCCGAGCTTTCAGGAGTCCTGGCAGCAAGGGGGCGGTGGAGGATGAGGTGGTAGGGGAAGCATAGCGGGCCCCGCTAGATAGGCCGGGACCAGGACCGGTGTACCCCCTCCGACAACTGAGGCACGGCCCGCCCGTTGATGATGAGGACCCAGGGGCCATCCAAAATCAGTTTGTGGTGCCGCATGGCACCCAACAGCTCAGGGCCATGGTTAGTCACATCCCCAAGCTCACCGAAAAGGGAAACCCCTCTCTGCGCTTCAGGGAGATAGAACAGGCAGGGTGCGTCAATGACTGCGATGACGCAGAGCAAGCTAAGATGCTGCTGTTTTCTCTGGGGAGTGATCTCCTCCAGACCCTATCTGATGAATGTAAGAAGGGGCAGAAAGATTATGGGGATTTGAGGAACGAGATATTGGAGGCCATGGGACTCAATGACGGTAGTCCGTTCGCCCGGGTGGAAAAAACGGTACAGCTCCCAGGGGAGTCCCCGCAGGCATTCGCAGACAGGCTGTGGCCAGTCTACCGGAGTGCATGCCCAGGAATGCCAGCGCAGACATTACTGAACCAAGTCCAATTGGCCCACTGGCTCTGTTGTCTAATGACAAACTGCCTGCCCCAAATCCAAGCCCAGGCTGCAGCCTGGTTTGACCCCCGTAGCCCCCAGACCACCGAGGAAATGGTGATCCGCCAGCTCACGATAGCATTTAAAAATATGAGGGGTATCAAGACGCCTCAACCCAAGGGAAAGGTCCATGAGGTTAAACCTGGGGGTCAGGTTAAGAAAGAGTGGCAGCAGGAGGGGAACCGTCCCTCCCAGACTAAGTTAAACTCTTACGGGTGCGGGAAGGATGGCCACTGGTGAAAGGATTGTAAGAATCCCTGGAAGGAGAATAAGGGTGTTATGTTCATTAATAACGAGTCGTTTTTATTAAGAACAGCTAGCTTTTGCTAGACACTTTATTGAGCACATGTGGACTAGGTACAGTATCTGTAGAGGCCTCCATTTTGACTGCTGCCTTGTGGGTAGCCTGGTGCATCGTGCGTAGCCCACTCTTATATACATACAGCATCACCTAGTGTACCATTCCAGAATGACAGGTTACTGATCATTACATCCCCCTTTCTTTGAGGTTAAACAAAATCAGTATCAATCAATATCAATCAATCATAACAACATAAACATCTTCAACAGTCAATACATTTTCAATGTAGTTTTCTTTGTACTCAAAGATTAAGTCTATTAGGCTTTTTTACTTCATGTGTGGATCTTCTCAGCACAGGTAAGTCTGATGTGTTTTCATGAGAGCCTGTATGTGTATTTGTGTTAGATTGTTCTGGTGGTGAGTGACAAGATTCAGTTGCGGCATTGTCATCGATTTGCTCTTTGATAGTTTCTTGTGTTTTCAGGAGGGAACGGCGGTTCCTCCTGAGAATCTGTCCTTCCTCAGTTCTAACAGTGTATGACCTTGGTCCTACTTCCTCAAGAACTGTAGCTTTCCTGTTCCATGCATCTGGATCTTCAATCCTGACAACATCATCACTTGTCAATGGTTTCAGAGTTTTGGATGACTTGTCATAGTATGATTTCTGTTACAGCTTTAACAGTTGAAGTCTCTGTCTCAGTTCCTTACTCTGCTTTTCTTTTGCACAGCAGGGTAGCATGGTATGTAACTTGCGACCCATTAGGAGTTCAGCAGGTGAAGAACCAGAGTCTAAAGGTGAGGCTCGGTAGCTCAGCAGGGCGAGATAAGGATCAGACTTGCTTTCTGTCGCTTTCTTCAGTAGCTGCTTGAGAACTTGAACACCTTTCCCTGCCTTACCATTCGACTGAGCATACAAAGGACTGGATGTGATGTGTTGAAAGTCAAAATGTGCTGCAAACTGTTGCCACTCCTTACAGTTGAAGCACGGACCATTGTCGCTAACGGCAATCCTGGGAATTCCATGTCTGGTGAAGATGGATTTCACATGCATTATGACACTGCTTGCTTTGGTGCTTGAGAGCAGCGCCATCTCAGGATAGTTAGAATAGTAGTCAATCACTATTAGATAGTCTTTACCATTTAAATTAAAAAGGTCCATACCAACCTTTTGCCATGGTGCTGTTGGTATGTCAGCTACTATCATTGGTTCCTTTGCTTGTTTGTTTTGGTGTTTCTGACATGTCTCACATTTGCCTATCATGTTCTCAATGTCCTTATTTATGCCAGGCCAATAAACAGTGTCTCTTGCTCTCCTTTTGCATTTTTCAATTCCGAGGTGTCCCTCATGAATCCTTTTGAGCATGTCTTGACGTAGAGCCAGTGGAATGACTATTCTGTTCTGTTTTAGTAATAGTCCACTTGCGACACTCAATTCTGACCTTGTGAAAATATTTTGGACAGGAACCTTTTGGCCAACCATGATGAATGTTCTCTATTACTGTTTGTAATACTGTATCTTTTACTGTTTCTTCTGCTATTTGCTTTGATTTTGTGTCTGACATGGGCAGCGCAGCAGTGACCATACTCACATGAACATCCACATCTTCTTCAGTAGAGCTCACATGACTCATTGTGGGTGCTCGGGATAGTGCATCTGCTAACACTATGTATTTGCCTGGTGTGTAGATCAGTTCAAAGTCATATCTTTGCAGCTTCATCATGAGTCGTTGAATCCTTGGAGACATCTCATTCAGGTTCTTTTTTATGGTGGCAACCAATGGGCTGTGGTCTGTCTCAACTGTGAAGGTGGGAAGTCCATATATGTAGCCATGAAACTTTTCTAGTCCAACTACCAAGCCTAGACATTCCTTTTCAATCTGGGCGTATCGACACTCAGTATCAGTCATAGACCTGGAGGCATAGGCAATAGGCTTCCAATCTTCACCCTCTGCTTGTAGCAAGACCGCACCTAGGCCATTTTTGATGCATCCGCTGACACTTTGATTCTTTTTGTTGGGTCAAAGAAGGTGAGTACAGGTGTGGTTGTCAGCACTGTTTTGAGGTTTATCCACTCTTGTTCATGTCTTTCTGTCCATGCAAACTTATTTGTTTTACATAGCAGATCTCGCAGACAGGCTGTCTTGGCTGACAAGTTAGGAATTAACTTTCCAATGAAGTTTATCATCCCCGTGATGCCTAGCACTCCTTTTTTGTCAGTGGGTCGGGGCATTTTGAGTATGGCGTTTACTTTTCCCATATCTGGCTCTATTCCTTTACCAGATAGATTATCTCCGAGGAAAGTGACTTCCTGGACGCCAAACTGACACTTGGCTTTGTTGAGCTTCAGTCCATTCCGGCGTATGCTCTGTAGCACTTTAGTCAGTCTCTCATTGTGTTCTTTCAGTGTGGAGCCCCAGACCTTCAATTATGTGTTCCATCGCTCTATGAAAGATTTCAGATGCAGATATTATCCCGAAAGGCATTCTGAGGAAACAATACCTGCCAAATGGTGTGTTGAAGGTACAGTATTTGGTGCTCTCTTCATCCAGTTTTAGTTGCCAAAATCCTTGTGAGACATCGAGCTTTGTAAAGTATCTGGCACCTGACATTTCACTGGTGATTTCTTCTCGCTTGGGAATCTGGTAGTTGTAAAGTCTGTGGGTTGTATAGCGAAGTAATACACAGACTACAAGAGTAACTTAAACAGGACTTTACTATTCGAAGGTCAGGGCGATCTGCCCAATAAATCCTGACACAGCACTTATATACTGGTGTGGTCACCGTCGGTATTACAGTATACAGCAGCCAAGATAAAGTAGTGCCACACCTAAAATAGTTCTCTTAAAGGTGAACGGTTACATACGATAGTTCTCTTAAAGGTAGAACAGTTACATACACTACAATCCTCCCTTTTTAGCTTACAACATACTTATTCCCCATTAACCATATCATTAGAACATATATACAAATTATGTAAAACAGTTCACAGGTTCAGTCTCTCTGGAGGTCTCCTGACTATGTCCGGATAACGCCTCGGTGGTGTAGTAGTTTTCGGCGGGGTAGTAGGTTCTTCCGGCAAGGCCGATTCAGCTTGAAGGACAGTGTCAGGATCATCTGATTCCAGTATTACCAGATCGGAGGTAGGTGCTCTGGGTATCTCTGTTTCTACATTAGCCGTGTAAGGTTGTGGAGTAGGTTGGCTCTTTGTGGATGACCCTATGATCTGGTCAACATGGCGCCTTATTGTGCTGTCACCAATGTCCACTGTATACAGCAGCGGCCCTAGCCTTTTTACAATAGTTCCCGGCTGCCATTTCTCGGTACGGTAGTCCCGGGCCAAAACTTGTTGACCTGTCTGAAAAGATCTAGTTGGCCTTTCATTCATGCCCTGGAATTGCCGGTTCTCTATGTCCCTTCTGACGTTTGGCTTAATCAAATCCAGCCGGCATCTTAGTCTTCTATTGAAAAACATCATGGCGGGAGTTTGATTTGTGACCGCATGTGTTGCATTCCTGTACGCCAACAAGAAGCTATCTACCTTATGTTGTAAGTTGATGTTCTCATTACCCATGGCCTTTATGGCCTTCTTGAAGGTCTGGACAAACCTTTCAGCTAAGCCATTGGTGGCGGGATGGTATGGGGCTGACGTGTAGTGCTTGACCCCATTGCTTTTTAAAAACTTCCTGAATTCTTCGGACACAAATTGTGGTCCATTATCAGAACAGATCTGTTCCGGCAGCCCATTCCTGGCAAACATGGTCCTTAATACTGTGATGGTTTTTTCCGTGGTGGTGGAGGACATCTTTATTACCTCCGGCCACTTGGAGTGTGCATCCACCGCTATTAGAAACATTGAGTCCATAAATGGACCAGCAAAGTCGATGTGTACCCTTTGCCAAGGAGATGAGGGCCACTCCCATGGATGCAGAGGAGCTTGTGGTGGCGTGTTTTGGACCTTCTGGCATCCTAGACAACTCTTGGTTATTTCCTCGATGTCTCCATCAATACCTGGCCACCACACAAACGCTCTTGCTAGGTTCTTCATTTTCACTCCACCCAGATGCCCCTCGTGAAGTTCCTTTAGCACCTTATGCTGAAGTTTGGGTGGGATCACCACTCTCGATCCACACATCAAGGTTCCTCGGCACACTGACAGCTGTTCTTTCCATTGCGAAAATGCTGGCAGTGTTGGTTCGCCATGTGCTGGCCATCCCTCCACTGTTAGATCGTAGACGCGTGAGAGAGTCGGGTCATTTCTTGTTTCATTCTCGATCATCGAATTGGTTACTGGTAGACATTCTACTATGGATGAGTGGAACATTTCTACCGGGTCCATTGTAGCCGCTTCTTCTACTACCAGCAACGGTAGGCGCGATAACCCATCAGCATTTCCATGCTGTTTGGAGCTTTTGTATTCAATGTCATATTGGTGTGCCCCAAGTAACACGGACCACCTCTGTAACCTTTGCGCTGTCATAGTGGAAACGGCCTTGTTAGGGTTGAATATGGACACCAACTGCTGGTGGTCTGTCAGTAATGTGAACTTCTTGCCCTGCAGGTAATGATTGAATTTCTTTACTCCCCACACAAGGCTGAGGGCCTCCCTGTCTATCTGAGCGTAATTTCGCTCCGCGGAGGTCAACGATCGGGACGCAAATGCGACTGGCCTTTCCGAGCCATTTGGTAACTTGTGTGAAAGTACTGCTCCAATTCCATAAGGGGAAGCATCACAAGCTAGACAAAGAGGTAACGTTGGGTTGAAATGAGCCAACACTTCCTCAGAGGTAATCAACGCCTTGCTTCTGCGAAAGGCCTTTTTACAGTCCTCGCTCCACTTCCATGGCACTTCTTTCCGTAACAGAGCATTCAGCGGATGTAGCACCGTGGATAAATTTGGCAGAAACTTGTGATAATAATTAATCAACCCCAGAAACGATCTCAACTGTGAAACGTTTTCTGGAGTGGGGGCCTTCACGACAGCTTCTATCTTGTCAGGCGACTTGTGCAGCCCCTCTTGGTCAATGACATGACCGCAGTAAGAGATCCGTTTCTGGAAGAACTCACATTTCTGGCGATTAACTCGAAGGCCATATTCCTTCAACCTGGTGAGCACCAGTTTCAAATTTGTGAGGTGTTCCTCCTCGTCTTCTCCCGTAATCAGGATATCGTCCAAGTAACACTGCGTGCTTGGAACACCTTGCAAGACCTGCTCCATTGCCCTCTGCCAAATTGCTGGAGCCGAAGCTACTCCAAAAACCAGTCTATTATAACGATACAAGCCTCTGTGCGTGTTGATTGTGAGATACTGGCGCGACTCTTCCTCGACTTCCATTTGTAAGTATGCCTGTGCCAGGTCTATCTTGGTGAAGTGTTGCCCGCCAGACAATGAAGCAAAGATATCCTCAATCCGCGGAAGCGGGTATTGTACCGTGTGCAGCACCAGATTAACTGTGATCTTGAAATCTCCGCAGATGCGGACCTTCCCCAGTCCCCCTGGCTTGTTACTTGATGAAGACTTCATGACGAGAACAATGGGCATGGCCCACTCACTCCAGTCCACCTTAGACAGTACCCCTGAACATTCAAGCTCTTCCAGTTCTGCCTCCACAGCAGGTCGTATCGCGTAAGGTACCGATCTGGCTTTGAAAAATTTTGGGCTTGCATGTTCTGCAATCTTGATTTTTGCTTTAATTCCTCTCAGTGTTCCCAGTCCTTGCTGGAATACCTCTTTAGCTTCGTCCAATATTCTGGACAACCGTTCAGGTTTGACCTCTTCCTTCCCGGAATCTACCGTCATTATGTTTAGTGAATGCCAGTCTACCTTTATTTTCCTGATCCACTCCCGTCCCAGAAGTGGTGGACCTCCCTCGGGCAGCACATACAAGTCCATCCTTTGGTGATCTTTGTCTTTGTATCTCACCTTGACTTCTATCTTTCCGATGGGGTATACTTTGTGCCCAGTGTATGTCTGCAATACTATCTCCACATCCCGTAGGGGAATATGTTTGAATAACTTTTTGTAATCATGCTTATTCATGACCGTCACCGCCGATCCGGTGTCCACTTCCATCTTCACTTGGACTTTTGCAATCTGTAGTGTGATCCAGATAGTTTGTCGGTCAGCTTCTTTACTCACATTATGAATCCTCAGACTACCCAGTGCCTTGTTTTTGGAGTCTGAGTCCGAATTCTGTTCATCTGGACTCTTCCCAGTCACCTCATGTACCTTTCTGTACTTCTTCTGCGGTGACTTATTATTGTTGTTCTTCTTTCCTGACCGGCATACCTTAGCTATGTGGCCAAGCTTGCCACATTTCCTACAGTCCTGGTTTTTAACCCAGCATTGGTTCTGGTCGTGCGTTGTCTTCCCACAACGAGAACATTTCGTTGTACCCGAAGTCATTTGATCCACACTGAGTACCGCTGTCTTCCGCTGCATTTCCGCCGTGCCTCTCGCTGCGGCTTCGTGCGATGCTGCAATAAGGACAGCCTTATCAAGTGTAAGATCGTTCTCTTCGAGTAGTCGTTTTTGCGTTCCTTCCTTTGACAATCCACACACGAACTTGTCTCGCAATGCCTCTGTCAGATTTCCTCTAAACTGGCAGTATTTCGCTAGTCTACGCAGCTCGACCAAGTACTCCGCGTTGCTTTCCTCTTTTCGTTGCGTTCTCCCGTAAAATTTAGATCGTTCCGCTAACATCAGCGGTGCGGGGTTAAAATGATCCTTCAGGACAGCAACAATATTATCGACGGTTTGATCCGCCGGTTTAGCTGGTGATAGAAGATGCTTCAATAACCCGTATGTCTTCGCGCCCATCGAGTTTAGCAAGGTTATAGCTTTATCATCATCTTCTATTTTATTGGCCTCACAATATATCTCGATACGTTCTACGTACGTGGGCCAATCTTCCACCTCGGCATCGAAGTTGTTGATGTTACCATGCTTAGGCATCTTCACTATCTCTCACTATCTTTCTGCGAAACAACAGGATTTCTGTTTAACTTTTTAACTTTTTCTTTTTTTTTCCAAAAATGGCGGGTTCCCGCGCTTGTCCTCTTCCTCTGGTGGGAGGGGTAAGCTTTGCCCTCGGGCGACGACCGCTGGTTTACGGGGTTTGTAGCCTGTGCGCCGGCTTCAGTTTATTCTGAAGCGCGCGCTAGAAAAGTCGATCGCGTTCCTTGTCCCCCCCCTTCTTCTTTTCGGCAGGGGCAACCGGCGCTGGGGACAACCAGTTGGCGTCGGACAGATCCAGCTCCTGGTCCTTCACGGCAGCTGCTGCAAGCCGCTGGCCGGAACCTCGCTCGGTCTCTCTCTCGGGCTCTGTCTCTCTCGCTCGCTCTCTCGCGGGCTCTGTCTCTCCCGTTCGCGCGGCTCTCGCTCGGGCTCTGTCTCTCCCGCTCACGCGGCTCTCAATCACGCCTCCCAGCCCTCTCGCAGTCCGGTGCTTCCCTCCCCGGCTGCGGCTGAGTTCTCCGCGATTTATTTATTTTTATCTCTTCCCGCGCCTTACGATCCGGTCGCAGCGCTTCGTGGCCTCAGTCACTGTCTGGCCTTTTTCACCCCAATCGCCCTTATCCTCTGTTTATTTGTTTCTATTTTCCCTTTACTCACAGTCACCGTGGCCGACTTGCTTCTCGTGTTGATCGGCTCACTCACCACCGTGGCAGAAGGGACAATCCGTGCCTGTTGCTGATGGAAGACTTCGTGTTTGAAATCTTCCTCCTTTCTTGGTCTGCTGACTCGAGTTTTCACTCAGCAAAATGACGAGGGCGGGTGCCTCTTCTCGACGCTCGTTTACTTCTTCAGAAGTATTGTTGCCGCAGGGTAAGATCGAACTCGTCGCCACTGTAAAGTCTGTGGGTTGTATAGCGAAGTAATACACAGACTACAAGAGTAACTTAAACAGGACTTTACTATTCGAAGGTCAGGGCGATCTGCCCAATAAATCCTGACACAGCACTTATATACTGGTGTGGTCACCGTCGGTATTACAGTATACAGCAGCCAAGATAAAGTAGTGCCACACCTAAAATAGTTCTCTTAAAGGTGAACGGTTACATACGATAGTTCTCTTAAAGGTAGAACAGTTACATACACTACAGTAGTGTTCACGTTTTATGTTTGCATTTAAGTCCTTTGGATCCATGCATATTCTTAGATCATTGTTCTTTTTCTTTACACATACCATGGAGTTAACCCAGTCTGTTGACTCTTCGACTTTCCTGATGACTCCTAGTGTGGTCATTCTGTCCAGTTCATTCTTGAGCCGGTCACGCAGGGGTCCTGGAACTCTTCGTGGAGCATGTACCACTGGCTGAGCATCCTCCTTTAGCTGGATCTTGTAAGTGAATGGTAGAACTCCAAATCCTTTGAACACATCCTGGAAATTATTTACTACAGAATCCACTGAGTCATCTGGTCTGCTTATGGCATAGTTTATACGGTATACTCTCTTGACCAGTTCTAAGTCCTCACAAGCTTTGTCACTCAGTAGTGAATCAAGTCCTTCAGCCACAACAGAAAACATGAGATGATGCACTTTGTCTTTGACTGTCACTTTAAGTCTGCATACACCTAAGCTATCTATTTTCTGTCCATTATAGTCCTTCAGTAGTACTGACTTTTTCTGTATTTTGGGCTTTTCTTTCATATTTTTAATGTCACTCATACTGATTAAGTTTGCTTTTGCCCCACTGTCCAGTTTCAATGTAACGAATGCTCCATTTATCTGCAGTGGGATCATCCATTTGTCCTCTTTTACTGCATTAATTTTATGTTCAGCATTGTCCATATCTGAGGGCTGCACATTTTCTGTATCATTTTTGACATTGTCACATGACACCATTCGTACAAAAAATGTCTCACTTAAATCAGTGTCCTCAATCACATTAACTCGTTGCCCTTTCTTTGTTTTTACTTTTGAAAAGCATTGTTCGGCAAAGTGATTCTTTCCATTACACTTTGTGCACATTTTTCCAAACGCTGGGCATTGTCTTAACTGGTGTTTGTAACCACAGCATTTACAATTTAAAATTTCATCCTCCGATTGCTTTTCTTTTCTGTTCTGCCCATGTTTCTTCCCCTTGTAGGACACAGCACTGACAGCAGCATTATCACTCATTACAATCGCATCATTATTGATTTCACTGAAAGTCTTCGCGTGCTTTCGAGCTAGCTCGCTGGCTTCGCATATATTCACAGCAATTTCCAATGTTAGTTCGGTTTCTCTCAACAGACGTTCCCTGGCTTTTTTTATCATGAATACCAAACACAATCTGGTCATGAATCATGGATGCTTTGAGCTCAGAGAAATTACATGTCTGTGCTTTTAGTTTCAGATCAGTTATAAAGCTATCAAAAGTCTCATTTTGCTGCTGTGTCCGAGAACAGAAGATGTACCTCTCATAGGTTTCATTCTTTTTGGGAGAACAATGTGTATCAAACTTCTTTAGCACATCATCTAATTTTCCTCTGTTCTCCTCTGGATTAAATACAAATGTATTAAATACCTCTATCGCCTGTGGGCCTGCAACCATGAGCAGCAATGCTATTTTCCTTGCGTCTGGCTTCGTACCGTACCCGATGGCAGCAATTTAGAGTTCGAATTGTTGTTTAAAAGTCTGCCAATTATAGTCGATATTTCCTGTGAGTTTCAAACGCTCTGGTGGCTTCAAATTCTCCATGTCGCGTTGCACAATATTCAGCAGATCTTACCAATCCTGGTACCATGTTATGTTCATTAATAACTAGTCGTTTTTATTAAGAACAGCTAGCTTTTGCTAGACACTTTACTGAGCACATGTGGACTAGGTACAGTATCTGTAGAGGCCTCCATCTTGACTGCTGCCTTGTGGGTAGCCTGGTGCATCGTGGGTAGCCCAACCTTATATACATACAGCACCACCTAGTGTACCATTCCAGAATTACAGGTTACTGATCATTACAAAGGGGAAGAATTCATCAGCCCCAGCCCAAAAGGCAGAGCCAGGTATCCCTCCTGCTGCAATCGAGTCATTTTTAGAGACCATACGATCTCTCCTCCTGGCCAGCCAGGGGAAAATAGCAGCCACCACTGGTGTTGTAATCCGATCAGACCCATACAACCCACAGCAATGACTAGAGCCAGCGCAGCCTGTCAACCTGTGTCCCCCAGAAAGACACGCACAGGAAGAGACCCCCTGTAAAATGGAGGAATACCTGCAGTGCCAGGTTGCGGAGGCTAAGTTAGTTGAGCAGGCTTTAAGGGAGGAGAACGCTAGGTTAACAGCGAGGGCTGGCAGTTTAGGGTTTTTAAAATGGTTCATGACCAGTGTGAGCTGCTTAAGCCGGAGGTGAAGAAGCAAGCAGCTGGGATCCAACCCAAGGTTAGAAATCCTCAGGCCGCAGCGGGTGCACACACACAGGCTGCACACGCAGGCGCAGTCGCGTGCGTCAAGGGAGAAGTTCCCCAGCACTTTGTCCAGACCACTCCCCCTCTCTTATAGGATTCCGAGGAGAAGGAGCCCGAATCAGGTGGCCCCGAGCCCGAACCAGGTTTTGAACCTGGAGGGGAAGGCCCTCAGCTGCCGGCAGCCGGTGGCAAGGGATTGCCCATCCCCAGTTCAGGTTTGGGAGGGGAGTGACCAGAGGGAGAAGGCCCCCAGCCAGCGAGGACTGTGACCCGAGGCAAGAGTCCACTCGTCAGGGTAGCCCCACCGGTAGCACTCCCTAGGAGGTCTCCTCAGCCACCCCAGCAAAGTATGGTCACTGGCTCTTCAATTAAAAAGGGCGGCCTCCCGTGTCAGGGAGATGGTGAAAGACAGGTCCTCAGCCAGCAGCCATAAGCTGCGAGGGACCAGAAGTGGAGATCAGTGCAGCCACACCGCAGGGAGCAGCCTGGGGCAGCCCAAACAGGGATTAGGCTGGCCGCCCGGAGACGGGCGGCGGTTGTATATAGTTTAGGTAGTATAATTTTAAGTAATGTGTATAAGGTTAAGTTAGGGTGTTTTAATTTAATTCTGTAAGGAACCAGTAGTCTATAAGTTTTAAGTATGGAACCGTTCCAGAGTGCCGTCTACGTGAGCCGAGGTCACGGGACCCGATTACACTTCCCCCGAGCCAGGGAGCCTCCAAGGAACCTGGCTAGATGCTTTTATGTCTTTTTCAGAATTTCAAAATGTGCAGAGGCATAATCCTGCTCGCACTGTTCGGGCTGAGCCTCGCGAGAAGGGACGATGTCGAGGACCATCATATCTTCGGATGCTCGTGGAAGAGAGCACCCCTAGCACACGACGGAAGTGGCCTACAGGAGGTGGATGAAATCACCTCGTATGTCCACAAGGGGAGCTGGCCAGGATGGCTGGGATCCAATTCAACCCAGTATTCCAGTGAGACCAGCTTCACGTATGGGGAGGCCTCCCTCCAGTGCCCGAGGATATGAATCATCACCCAAAGGATTAGCGTCACCATGGGCAAAATAATATGTTTGACGTGTAAAGGGGACGTTCCTCTGGATAGGTGGTGGTGGCTCAAAGTTAAGCAAAGACATGGGGAACCCCAGGGTAGAGTGGGAAAGGTCAGGGAATGGCACTCACAGGACCATTACAGGGACCCAGGGAGGGTTAAGTGTGTGCTGGGATAAATGGTGGGAACCGGATCAGGGGATCTACGTCTGTATGTGGGGATCAGAGAAAGTCTGCCCCACAGGCGTTTCCATCATTTTCCGCAGCCAGTGGCAAAATAACGGGAGGGGGATGGACTGGGAGTCCCACCTGAACGCATGCGCGATCCCGTACTCCCCAACCTCGGTTAATGCCACTGAACTAGTGACCCGCCCCCGACGGCCCCTGCCCACGACATCACGGACAGTAGCAGAGGGATGCCCCGCCACCACCAAGGGACCAGGGAATGGCCTGGTGCTAGTACCCACAGACCAGGTGCTGTTCCAAGGGGTGCATTGCGCGGTGGCCTCAGTGATTTTAAACCTCACTGGAGGTACACTTACCCGCGTGGTGCCCCGCAGAGACTGGCAAATTATATCAAGCCCTATTAACAGAGATGTTTCGAAAATTCCGTGAATTTGACTTTTCGGAGGTCAATAAGACCGCATTGTATACTCACCACGAGATTTGGGACGGGGTTGGGAGGCAAAGAAGGGGTGTTTTTAATGACATTTTAATTGGTTTTAACACGGGGTCCTCGGTCATCAACAGTTTAGATGACATCGAGCTGCAGACCCATATTAATGGTCTAAAAATGCAATTAAAGGGTATTTTAACTGATGAGAATAAGGTGGCAAGTTCTGAGTTGCGTGAAGACCAGGCCATGACTCTCCATTTGAAGGAGATCATCGCGGAGCTGGAAAAACATGCAAAGACAGTAAATGCTCATCAGGGAGGACAGAAACGCTTCTGACCAGGCTGCGCAAAACGAGGTGTGCATGCTGTGTGGGGCATGGTTGCTGGGCGAGGGCCGCAGCAATCTGGAGGATTTAAAGCAAGGTTTAGTCCCCTCCTGGATCAGCAACAAACACCTCGCAGCCCTCCACCCTTTTGAGAACGCATTAAGCCCGTGCCAGCTCTGGTTAGCTTCAGAGGCCTACCCAGTCCCAGTGGACTGTGGGCGGTCCAACCACACCGTCATGGGGATAGTTGTAAGAATGCCGGTCATGGGCGGGGCGGCCCGACCCGCACCGGTATACAGGGTGGAGAACATTGGAATCATTCAAGGGGGTGCACACATTCGTTTTGCAGCGGTCCCGCCCTATGTCATAAAGTGGGAGCACGCTATGACGGGTACTGACCTCTCGGGGTGCCGGAGCTGGGGAGCACACATCATCCTGTGTCCCCAGCACTTGAATGCCTATGCGAAACCACAATGCGGGTTCAGAGCTGCTGACGCAAAACCTATAAATTGTACCATGGAAGCCATGGCATAAGGCCACGTCCCCCCACAGGTAGCATATATAGGAGGTGGGACATATTGCGTCACCACAGGAGCTTCTCACTACCAGCACGGACAGCACAGCTGGTGCGTGGTGAGTGACAGCAGCTTCTGCTTCAAACCCGAGGCAGAATTTCAAGTGACACAGATACGAATTGTCCCCATTCCTGAACCATCCACTGTTCACCTCACTGTGGAGGAGAATTTTACCCACCTCCAGAAATATGTCGCCCACTTCAGTTACCCGATTCCCCCTCTCCCAGAGCACCTTACCAAATTATTAAAAGCCGTTCTAGTATCACAAAAGCACTTCTACACTTTGGAACAGAAGACTGTACAGATAAGGACTGACATTTTAGATATTACGACCCCGCCCTGGTGGGACATTTTTGAAAGTATAGAGGCCCCCCCTGGATTCGAATGGCGTCCCACATCTTAGTGATCTGTCAGCTAGGGATCGTCCTCTACCTGGTTTGTGTCCAGTGTAGAAGAAAGGGTCCCGGGGTAGAATTTAAAGCGAAAAGGTTGTGGAAGGACCAGTATGCCCGGGTGGAAGAAGAAACACCCGTGTCAGCTTTGTGACATATCACTGCAGAGTGATGGCAGATCCGTTTGTTATTTTTAATAAAGCTCGTTCCTTCCGTTCGTTATTTTTAATAAATATGGTTTTGGCCAGATGTTGATTTTTATTAAAGGTTGTGTGTTGTAATAAAGTTTTATGATGTCCCAAGTAGTGCAGGGGTGTTGGACCCCCTCCGTGCTTGGACTATTGTAACAGATAGTAATTGTTTCTATCGAGAGATGCCTGTCATGCACTGCGGTTTTCTCTAAGTAAGGGGAATGTATGTGTCGAGGGATCATGGATAGATAACTATAGGGGAAGGTTGTTTGTTGGGGGGGGGGGGGGGATCAGAAATTTGCTCACCTTGATTGGACACAAGCAAGTTTCAGTATCCTAGGGAGGAATGAAAGGATTCGCAAATTTCATGTTCTCCCCCGCCCCCCCCCCCCCCCGAAGATCTACTTTTGGTTTAGTAAAGAAACCCTGGTTGGACTGAGTTTAAAATCCAGGGCTCAACAAGATGGCTGTGGTCAGCCTCATGGCCAAGGCCTGTAAGTTTCAGTTTGGACTCACAAACTTGGATTCCGATGACTGTGAGAAGGAACTTTCCAGAAACTCGAATGCAGACAGACCTTCTGCATTTATGCATGAGAAGCAAACCCAGTGGCATTCGGGCCTCTGATTAAAAACCATCAAGGTTGTTTACACAAACAATCAAGAGCAGGCAAGGCCTATTCAACACGTAATGGGACAAGCTTAGCTGCATTTCAGACCTTAGTTAGAGAACATCGACACTGTTTACAAACGATCAACAGGGCATTCAGACTGGAATGGCCCCATCACGAAACCAGTTGGATAAAGGGGAACACTGATGAGACGTTTAAAACCGATTAACTGGCCATTCAGGTCGATGGGCCCAGATCGGTACCCTTTGTATGAGCTTCAACACGTCCAGGTCTGACAAAAGAAATGAGCTGATCTGGCGGGAGATAAGGGCTACCAGGAAGGGTATAACTAGTCCCTCGGGAAGCCATCTCTCTCTCTCTCCCGCCTTGCCTCCAGTGCCCTGCCGTATCATTAACCCAGCGAGAGGATCGTCGACAAAGAGCCCGTCCAGGGAAGTAGGACACCCGCAGTTACATTTGAATTACTGGGGTATCTCTGCTTTGGGGCGGTGAAACCCTAAAACATCGGCAGGCAACAGGGCACGGCGCAGGCGTTTCAACATCCTAGACTGGTGAGCATCAACTTTCTGGCCCATTACAAGACAATCTAGATAGGTGTAAAGGGTGGGGGTTAAGGGGAATTGCTAAAGTGTCATTTTAGTCATTTTCCCTCAATGTGTCCGTTTCTCCCCCCCCCACTAAGTGTAATTGTGTTGCATCCATAGTGATTTTCTCTGTATAGTAATTGTTTCTCTATTTTAATAAACATTGGTTTTCTTTGCACCGAACCACTGGTCTCGTTTGTCTATATCGCTACTCGTTAATAAGTCCAGTGGTCAGAACCAAAGGGGAAGCGATTCGAACCGCACGGGGCTGGAGCAGCTCAGACATGACTGACTGGCCAGGCGCAAACCCCAAACCAAAACGCCCTACACTGATGCAAGGTGAAAGAGGTGTAAATCTGGGGTTGTCCAGTGGTGTATATTGAGAGCCTTTTCTATCTTGTGGATATAAAGGAGTGCTGACAAGATAGTTTGTATTCAGTCATTAATTCTGTCCTATCATCCCTTCAATAGCATTGCTTATAAACAGTATAAACTTTACATAGAAGTTTTAGCTCTTCTAAGCTGTTACCCACAATCACTTGAATCTTCACCTGTCCTGAAGAGATGACAATGTCCCTTGCATGAAAATGCCATGTATCTGATCACAGAAACAAACATACAAGTAATTCTATAGGCAAAATAAGAGAATCATTGTTGACCATACAGCATCTGTTATTAATATGGTCTCGTTCTCTCCTTAATGATTCTTTCTCTGTTGGTTCTCCCATTGACTGGCTTCCTGCTTCCACATTATTTTCCTGGAATGTGGAACAATCAGAACCATGAAAATCTTAAGTGGCAGCAAATCTGCTGTGTACCATGGGTTGACAGGTGGTGCACTATGTGGCAGCAGAATAGGTCCGTCTTCCTGCTGGTCTCGCCCTGCACCTCCAACCTGATGGAATAGCCTGTCACGGTGAGATGCTCCATTCAGGCATTGGCTAGAGATCCTTCATAAAAGGAGTTTGGCTTTTAGGTTAGATATTCTCCAGGGTCACCAGTCTCTCCAGTAAGCAGACTTCACATCCACTATGAATCAGCGTGTCCCTTTACCAGCCCAATATCCAGGTAAATGTAGCAAGACCTGGGGTGAAACAGAGAACCCACATCAATGTACTCCGGTTTACTGTGATATATTGTGTGTTGCCATTTGCTGGGTGGATGAATAAATATTGTATCATAAAGAGCCAGGGGGTTAAATTGGATAAGACCTGAAAATGAGAACGGGGATCGTGGTGCACAGTAAATTCATGCAGCCTCCTGTTCTACATGATTGTTGCAAGCAGCCACCACTCCCCATGCTAGTCATTGGCTGCACGCATCAGCAGGGGGCCCGATATCACGCGTGGATAGCGCTGCTTAAAGGCAGCCTGCACCTCTTAAAAGCGGAAGTGCATTGTGGCTGCAAGACGCGGTGGGAGTCATTTGAAAACTGAATCTGTGCTCTTGTAGGTATTCGTGTTGACCTCTAGGGACGAATGCCTAATAAATAATTTAGTTCGACTTCAGATGAATAATTACTAAGTTGTTTATTAACTAGAACTGACAAAATACAGTAGGTAAGCTGGCTTTACACAGGAGCAATGAGAGGTAGGTCTTTCTCTGATGGGGACTCCACGAGGACTGAATCCGTAGTCCTCGGGAGAGCATGATGACGTCATCACGCTCAGTCGCGTTTTCCCGCTCTTCGGGTGTCATGTGACCGCATCCTGACGTTAGCGCATTGGCCTGCGCTTGGGGCGGTCACGTGACCCGCGCTGATACGCCGGCGCGTTCACCCGGTGCGGAAGCTGGCCATTGAGGCCGAAGTCGCGACCGCGGGAGCAGGAGCTGGAGGCCGAGCTGAGCCGGCGCTTGCCGCGGGGGATCGCGTCGCTCATGTCTGCCGGCCGATGCGGCCGAAGTCGCAGTAGGCCGGGCTGTGCCGGCGGCCGTCACGGAAGGCCAAGTCGGGCCGGCGGCCGCCGCGCATACGTCACGTAATGCGTGACGTGACGTCAGCGCGCTAAGGCACACCTTAAAGGGGCAACGGCCCCCACAGGTAAGTTAAAGGGGCAACGGCCCAAACAGGTAAGTAATATACATACAGTTAGGTTAAAGTGAATTATATACATTATATGTGTAAGGGACACCCGGTGGAACTGCCAGATGCATCCCCCCAGAATTCGCTTTAACGAAAGTCCAAAGATGAGATGGTCTGATGAGCAGGTGGTCTCAGTGGGCGTGCTGTCTCGACTTGGCGGGCGAGGTCTGAAGATGCTGGCCATAAGCGGATCCTTATGCATGTCAAGGCGAATAAAACGTATCCGTCAAGCGAAGGACCGTGGAGACGTGTGACCTCTGCAGCCTGTGGTTCGATCGGGCACCTGGGCGAAACAGCAGGCCGTGTCATGAAGATGGACGATCGTACCTGGTGTGCTGTAACGACGATGGGCGGTTGATGGTCAGGCGGGCGATATCAAAATATGCTGGCCAACTCATGGTGGCTTGCAAGCCGGGCAGGTATGGATTATGGCTTTGTCGACGTTAGCGAAAAAAGAAAAACACAAAGTCCCCAGTCTGACGAAATCTGCAGGAGACTGGAATGCACGGAACGGTGCGTGCCGTAGTGCTACGATGGTAACACAACAGAGAGTGAAGATACTGGGAGTTGTAACTCGTCAAAGAATACTCTAGTAGTTGTTTACATGTTTCCTTGGGTGTTCGACTGTAAATAGCAAGGATTGTCCCTTTTTCGTTTTTGAATTTCTGATGCTTTGAAGCTGTGAGGAGCTTTTAGGATGATAGTAGGACTAAAAGGTTCACTGGGCCGGTGTTGAGCCTCATTTTTTTTTTTTTTTTTTTTTTTGAGTCCTCTTCACTGATGGGAGTGACCAAGCCGAGTTCTTCATTAGGAAGGCAATTGGAAGAGCTACTGTCCACACAGTGACGCAACAATTTTACCCCTCGATTGCCCCTGCCAAAGTGTTTGAAACTAATAGCTGGTGAGGCAGCAACATTGAGGAAGCGATTGAGCAAGGGGGTGTGCATCTTGAGCTCCGTTTCTGACTCTTGTTCTACTTGTCTGTTGAGGACTGGGCTATCAATCACACGTATGTCAAAGGCAGATCCTAAAAAGAATAGTTTCAGAGTCTAGTTGGCTGTAGCGATGGTGTAAGGAGGCTGAGCTGTGGATTCATTCCAATATTTCCCAAACAAGCCAACCTGAAGGATTCACTGAGCGAGACTGCTACGTAGTTGTTCTTTTGGGCAATTAATGTTCCGTGTGTGTCTTCCAAAGAAAATGGTCACCTTCATTTCATTAAATCACCGAGAGGCTTCCGGGAACGCCATTTCATATAGTAGAGCGGACAGTAGTCATCGGTGATGTCTCATCTCAACATTACATTCAACTCTGCCTTGCGGTGCCAAAGGAACTGGAAGTTAACCAGGTAGACTAGGAAACATTTGCTATTTGTTGTCAATCGACGTGCAGCTGTGCTTCAAGTCCTTGATGGGTACAGCTTTGCACGAATCCTGTGCCCCATAGCCCTGGTAGGCAGGTTACTGCTGAACTTGGCATGGACCATGCCACTGTTTCAATGAGCACGAGGCTTGTGTGGTTTACCACCAGGAGTGACAGTGCTGTTCTTTGCTTTGTAGACGTAGGCACATCTCGTGCCCAGGTAAAATTCTGTTTCATCGCGGCAATAAACCCCCTCAATCTTTAGGAGAGCAGTGTGCTCTCTTTGGTTTCGAAAGCCTCGTTTATAGCCAGTAAACGCAGTTTTGCAGAACATATGGATATTACAAGGCCTGATATCAGTAATGAAACAGTAGAAGGAATAGTAACCTGCTTTCGGTAGGTTTTCTTTCAATGTTCTTGTAGGAAGGCTATTCGTTCGGCACTTGTCAGGTCATTAAAATCAGAGTGCAGGCTTTCGACCTTCTGTAGCTTAAAACCTGTTTCTAGCACATGCTCTATGGAGGGGAATCGCTTCCGGACCCTTGTGCTGATGGACCAGAGAAAGGGTGGGACGGACCGGGTCGTCGTCGCTTTCGGTGGGGGGAAACTGCCGGAAGGGCGGCAACGCTGCTTGTTGTTTCTGTTGACTTAGTGAAACTACTGCCGAGAAGGCGGCACGCTTCTCTTACTCGCCGGCAAGTATGATAGGTAACACAACCAGCAGGCAGACGGGCTGGTGTGTCGTCGGCGGGGAACGAGTCTTCGTGTTGCACGAGGGGTGGATCCTCGTGGCTTGTGAGGGATGGGTCCCCGAGGTTTGCGAGGGATGGGTCCTTGTGGTTCACGAGGGATGGGTCCTCGTGGTATCCCTGCCGGGCGCGCTCCGATCTTGTGGGCCCAAACGTGCTGTACCCCGCGCTTGGAGAGATTTATACTTGCCGTTGCGTTGGACGTAGGGACGGACGACCCGCATGGCGGTAGAAAAGTCGACCACGGGGACAGTAAGCAAATGCGTGGTCTGCTCCGCATTGATGTTCCCAGCAAACTGGGCTTCTACCTTTCCAAAGCACGAGGGCGGTTCTTTCTCCCTGAATTGCTTCAGTGACAGCGAAACGACTGGTGTTTCCATGGCATGCTTCTTTTGCGAAAAACGTTCACAAAAATCGAGGTCCGGCTGTTTTTTGTCCGTCAAAAACGGGATCGCCTCCAGGCTGCGCTTCCTTTGTTCACAAAGACGGGGTCGCCAGGTTCAGGCTGCGTGCTTCCTCCGTGAAAACCGTCAACGGAGTCGGTTGTTCGTCGGTCGTCTTCTGTGAAGACGAGGTTCAGGTTGTGCGTTTCTTCCGTGAAAAACGTTCACGGATATGGGGTCACCAATTGTAGTGTCGGAATTGGTGAGCTCCCGTATTCACGTCATTGTAGGTGTTGTTGGCTGCTCTTCTTCTGCGAAAAACGTTCACGGTTTCGTGGTCACCAATTGTAGGTATTCGTGTTGACCTCCAGGGACGAATGCCTACTAAATAATTTAGTTCGACTTCAGATGAATAATTACTAAGTTGTTTTTTAACTGGATCTGACGAAATACAGTAGCTAAGCTGGCTTTACACAGGAGCAATGCGAGGTAGGTCTTTCTCTGACGGGGACTGAGTCCGTTGTCCTCGGGAGAGCATGATGACATCATCACGCTCAGTCGCATTTTCCCGCTCTTCGGGTGTCACGTGACCGCGTCCTGACGTTAGCGCATTGGCCTGTGCTTGGGGCAGTCACGTGACCCGCGCCGATACGTCAGCGCGTTCACCCGGTGCGGAAGCTGGCCGTGGAGGCCGAAGTCGTGACCGCGGGAGCAGAAGCTGGAGGCCGAGCTGAGCCGGCACTTGCCGCGAGGGATCGCGTCGCTCATGTCTGCCGGCCGATGTCGTAGTAGGCCGGGCTGTGCCGGCGGCCGTCATGGAAGGCCGAGTCGGGCCGGCGGCCGCCGCGCGTACGTCACGTAATGCGTGACGTGACGTCAGCGCGCTAAGGCACATCTTAAAGGGGCAACGGCCCAAACAGGTAAGTAATATACATACAATTAGGTTAAAGTGAATTATATACATTATATATGTGTATGGGACACCCGGTGGAACCGCCACACTCTGATACTTTGAGCAATGGCTGAACAGGCGAGAGAGCGTGCACCAAGGTTTTCACCCACTGAAATGGAGGCCTTGGTGGAAGAGGTAGAAAGGAGGAGAGATGTCCTGTATGCGCAGAGTGCTCAGGAGGCAGTAGGAAGAAGTAACGGCGTAGGTCAATCCCAGGAGTGTTACTCCAAGAAAATGGATGTAGTGCAGGAAGAAGTTTAACGATCTCACATGAGTCATCAAAGTGAGTAAGCTCATCTTCAAATCCTACCAACTAGCCTCATCCACTGCTCAATTCACTACACCCGCTTCACCAATCTACCAACAATCTCTATCAATCAGGACTCAACCTTTACACACATGTAGGAGACAGTGCTGGCCATCATGGCAAGGGGCATCACGGAGGCCATGGCCACTGACGGGGCTGAAGCAATTGATGAGAGTATCAGCATACCTAATCCTCCTTCTCTCATCCCACTTTTCCCTTAATCTCTTCTGACTTAGAAACTGCAGATGGTGTAAGCACACACTTCTTACTTTCCCCTCTCCCTCACCCCTCCCCGCTCCCCAACCCTTGTCCCTTTTTCATTTCAGATACCCAAGAACTCGAGCCTTCCCAGTCAGTGGAGGAAGAGGAATAAGACACAGTGAAGATGAACAGACACAGTCACTCAATCTTACACACAGCCACCAGCTCAGACAGGACCCTTGCTGTTGCCTATCCGCCAGCCAGCCCAGACTGCTGCAGCCCAGGCTGACATGGTGCAGTCTGAAGCCGAGCCTTCTAGGTCCAGAGATGCTGGAGTTGGCTCACCAAGGCTATCTGCAGTCTCCTCAATTGGAGGTCAGCAGCCTTCCACCACCCACACTGCAGACACTGGGGAAGCACCCTGTAGGAGCACTAGGAGAGGCAAAGGCACACAGAAGACAGGCACTAAGGGAATGCACAAGGGTGAATAGTTTTTTTTTGCATTATATAATGATTGAATTTATAAATTTAGATTGGCATGTGCATTTTCTGGTGGTTTTTATTATTGTGTTGTTGGAAAGAGAAAGATATGATGGTCAGTGATAGAGGAAAGGTAAGGAGTGTGGGACTGTTGGTTAATGGGGATGGATGATGTGAGGTTACTGGTATCGCTCATTAATTATTTGATCACTTAGAGCCCAGGCAGAAAAGGGCTGTCTACATTGTAGCCTCCTATTCCTCTTCCTGTTCCTCCACTTCCTCTTCCTCCTCCTCTTCCACTTCCTTGTGCTCCTGCTCCTCAGCTTCTCACCGGATAGGTGGTGGCAAGGACTGTTCCCTCATAATGGCCAGATTGTGCAGCATGCAACCACAAATCTTGATACCTGCTCAGCTGAGTACTGCAGGGCTTCTCCAGAGTGGTCCAGGCAGCGGAAGTGTTGCCAGAGGATGCCGATAGTGTGCTCCAATTTTCCCTTTAAGCGCGGCTATGCAGCTCTTGGGATCTCCTGTGCAGCTGGCTTGCCAGCCAGTTTTTCCAATGCAAAAACCGTGCATGCACAGCATTTTGAATGGGCCACACAGCCCCTTAAAGGGGCCGTGCACCCAAAATAAAATAAGAGGGAACATTGGTGTGCTCTATAATGTTCCTTGTGGCAGCATGGCTCTCATTGTAGGCCTGCTGTGCACATGAGCGTGGGCTCCGGCCAGAGTCATGAGCCATCAGTGGATAACCCTCGTCACCCAGTAGCCAGCCTTTGACTTGTCGTGGTAGTTCAAATACAGCCAGCACAGAGAACTGCTGCAGAACAGAGGAGTCGTGACTACTGCCAGAATAATGGGCATTCACCTGCATGATGAGTAGCCCATGATCACAAACCAGCTGCACAATGAGGGAGTTAAATCCCTTTCAGTTCAGGAAAATGGCCGAGTTCACGAGGTGCATGTAAGGCAATGTGCGTGCAGTCAGTGGCACCCTGCACCATGGGGAAGCCTGCAATCTGTGCAAACCCTCGTGCTTGCTCTGCCTGCTCATCTCTGGCAAGAGGGAGTGAGATGAAGCTGTCTTGCTGTGTAGAGAGAGACTCAGTGACCTCCCTTATGCAGCAGTGCACTACAAACTGAGGTGTTGCTTATATCTCCAGTAGTAGCCTGGAAGGAGCCAGACTCATAAAAGTTAAGAGCCACAGTCACCTTGACAGCCACAGGCTACTTTAAGGTTACAGTTTTGGCTGCAGCAGTAGGCAGATTTCAGTCATGGCCACTTTAGTGAAGCGAAGATGTCTCAAGCACTGGTCGTCGCTGAAGTTGAGGCAGGAGAATTGCTCCCTAAAGACTCTTTGCGGATATGGACTCCTGCTGAGACCCATTCTCCCCCTTCCTCCTCCTCCTCCCTCTTCTAGCAGCTTGTCCTGTTCTGCGTGGCCTCTCTTCGTTCTCCCAGTCATGCTCAATTCCCAGAGACAGGCCTCCTGGGCCACCCATGTCTGGAAGCAACTTTTTCAGCACAAGCATTTAAATCACCAAAAAAATACTTCAGCACCAGTCAGACCGCTCCCTGTAGACTTTTAAAACTTACGCAAGAATAGGAAAGCTCCAAAATCATGTACAATTGCAGCCAGAAGAAATAATCCAGCAACTAACCTGTAAGTAGTTCATGATCCCTTTAAGTAGCGCTGGTGGGGGGCCCTTCATGCCGTTTAACATCATGTTCAGCTGTGCGAGGTTAAGACAGGCGTAGGCTGGAGCCTGGCGTTCGAAAATGCAGGGCTGGTGACTGATAAATGTCATAATCCGCCTGCTGTGCATGCTGCTTGCGGTCGTTAGGTGCATGCACGCAAACCCCTTTACCAAGAAGTGTGTGCGTGCATCTTGGACGGCATTCGAGCATTAGGATTTTGGGTGGCACCTAAAAAATGGGCACTACAGAGCCCAATTTAGCCCCTCAAACTATAAACCAAAAGACAAATGTATTTAACAGTAAACAAGTAAATGAACAGTATTCAGTGCAAACAACATATTTACAGTCATTATAAACTACTATTTCCTTGAACTGTCAAAACAACAAAGACACTTCTCTTGTGCTACTCAACATAAAATTGATCCTTGAAACACAATCACTCACTTCTTATATGGCGACATGTTACCATGGAGTCACTACCTAGCTCAATATTTCTGCTGGTTTCAGAATGACTGCTGACTGGGATAAAGTCAGCCACAGCTATATCTTTCAAAATCGTTTGAAGAGATACTGAAACAAAGGACATTAAAAAACTGCATCCCTATGAACTAACATTAGGAGTTAAGCCTTTCATAGGATTCAAACACAGACAATGCTGACGAGCTGGCGTGTGGGTCAGTACATTGAATTGAATAGCTTGGCCATTTAAACTCATCAATGTAATCAAGCCACCTAGCTTCAGAGCAGCTACTTGTAGCCATATCATTTGTGTATCCGGGTACTCACAATCAACCAGGAAGGGTTCGTTCCTTCAGTTGAATTTGGTTTTACCCTAAACAAAGGGAAACAATCTCTCAGGCAAAGCTGCTTCAGTTTTGTTGCAGTTACGTCATTTGTAAGTTATCTAGTAAATTGAACTGCTGTGCTTACGCTTCAGTATCAAGAACACGCTCTGACACATTGAAGTCTGTTAAGCACAATGATCATTAAAAGTATTTTCTACACTTTTGAAGAGATTAAACAATTTCAAATAGAACTTGATAAATCAATTCGCACAATAAATATAACTTATTGAATATACCAAACTTCAACTTGATTACTTCCTCTAAAATCATATTAGGATGCTTACTCTGGTTTGTACGACATAATAAATTCGCACATCAATGTGTTCGGATAATAAACTGAACTAAGATATTTAATCCCTTGTGGTTATTTAATACAAAGACCATCTATTCAATGCATTATTTTTATATTAGCAATGTTGGAAGATAGATATTAAATTAGGAATTTAAATTACATAACTTCTCATGTGAATAATATCAGGTAATATCAAGGCAAAATAACATGGATTAATGCTAATTTTATATTATTATTCAGAAATTTTGCTGTAGCTAGGAATAAAACATGAATAAATACAAATTAGAAAGTGTCTCTCTACGGTCCAACATCATACCCATTAAACGGACAAGAGCACAGAAGCAGCTCTTAGTTTACATAATGTAATGCTTGCATATATGAATGAATATTAACATTTGTAAGAACTATGGGAGAGAAATCTCCTGCTAACACTGATCGAAGCCCTTGTGATAAGATCTTCCTTTAAACTGGCTAAAACTTCAATTGATAGTAACAGTTTTACCTTCCAGATAATACCTCCATGGTATCTGCTGGCATCATTTAAGCTAAATTAATGATTTCATTACAGATTGAAATGGCACTTAAGACATTGCTGATTTACCTGTAATCCCAGCAATATTCCAAAAATACCTCTGTGTCTTCTCTGATTAGCCATTCTTCACATCCAATTGATCTGTTGAGGTAATAGTCGGAAACACACCATGCAGTAATTACTTACAGCTGATTTAAGAAAAGAATATTCAACACTCCCACTGTTCCACTTTAAGGTCTTCATGCACTATTAACTCATTCCTGTTTATTAATACTCTAATGGGTGGATACTGCCTGGGTTGCAATGATTATATACATATTTAAAGAAAAGAAATGAATAAGTAAAGGTGAATTATTTGCGTGACAGGATTAACTAGGACATGACACCAAACTGAAATAAAATGGATTGTTAGATAGCAATGAATGTAGTAATATTTTTCTCTGCGTGTTAATGTGTATAAAGATATTAAGTTTGGGAATTGTAGTGTGCAATGCTATCAGTGGGTGTTAAATTCCTTTGAGCCCCTTGTGCTAAGAGGTAAGCTCCCCAGACTGTTACATTTATCATTTGCCTTTTGTTCTATTTCATCTCTTGAATTATACTGTATATCATTAGCCAGTATTTTCTGCTGTGATGTTGTCCAGAGATCAGTCTGCTATATGTAGTAATGAAATTAATAATTTAATCCTTCTGTTTAGAGAAAGATGTTTTAGCCTTTGTAAACAAAAAGTGTCTGAGTCTGAAGCTTCGCTCTTTTAGGAATTCCCACTGTTACTGACGTGATTACTGAAAAATAGAAGGCAATTCCCATATTGGTCAATGGTCAGGAACTACAACAAAGTCTGACCTTTGACCATAAATAATTTCAATTTTGAGTTAGTTGAAAAAATTAGCTCAAACTGAATAATTATTTCCACATTGTATTAATCTTTCTCTCTATAATCAATAGATTATACAGCACAAAGATTCAAGTATAAAATTGACTACAGTCAACAGCTCCAATTACTCTTTTCAAATGTCGTAATGAGGGCATAGTGGAATGCCAGACAATATATAACTAACTTGACACAAAATGTTATGCTTAAATCCAAATTATACAGTGCTCGGAATTTCTGTGTAATACGAGAAAATGAAAACAATAGGGTTAAATTCTCCACTTTCATCAGTTACATATTCATGCACTTTTATTAGCTCCGTAAGCATTTCCATTATAAGTTCACATACTGGGGGAGGAATTTGTCTCACACCAAAACGGGCTCTTACGCTGAGGCAGCCGGCAGGTGGGGTTTGGAGGAGTGGTAGGTGATCTCGGGCGGGGGGCCTCAAACACGCTGGCAGTGGGTCGGAGTTTTTCTTGGACCCAGGAGGAGCACTTTTGCTTCTCCTGGGCTTACAGAAATAAAAACTGAAAATTCCTTGGCCTTTTTTTGAGTGGCCTCTAGCGGTCCCTTTAAAGCCTAGGCTGCTGAAGGCTTGGTATAATGAGGAAGACCATGCGCAGCAAAAGCTTTGCCGAAGTACTTAAATTTCACATTTGGCGTCCTAAAGCCGGCATATGACCCTGATTTGCATACTTAAGGAACCTAACGCCTGTTTCAAGCGGGTGCCCTGGATGACTAAAACTCGTTTGAGCCAATATGGCATCCTGTGCACTTCTGGCACAGTTTAGGCATGATAGATTACGACACGAAATTCAGAGGTCTAATGCTGATTTTGTGCTAGAAAAACTGGCGGTCATGTGTTGAATTTCTCGCCTACTACATAGAAACATAGAAGATAGGAGCAGGAGTAGGCCATTCGGCCCCTCGAGCCTGCTCCGCCATTCACTGCGATCATGGCTGATCATCCAAATTAGGTACCCGGTCCCTGCTTTCTCCCCATACCCCTTGATCCCCTTAGCCTTAAGAAATATATCCAACTCCTTCTTGAATATATTTAATGCATTGGCCTCTACTGCCTTCTGTGGTCGAGAATTCCACAGGTTCACCACTCTCTGGCTGAAGAAAATCCTCCTCATTTCTGTCCTAAATGGCCTACCCCTTATCTTTAGACTGTGACCCCTGGTTCTGGACTCCCCGACGATTGGGAACATCCTTCCTGCATCTAGTCTGTCCAGTCTTGTCAGAATTTTATAAGTTTCAATGAGATCCCCTCTCATTCTTCTATACTCCAGCGAATACAAGCCCAATTGACCCAATCTCTCCTCATAAGTCATTCCTGCCATCCCAGGTATCAGTCTGGTGAATCTTCGCTGAACTCCTTCCATGGCAAGAACATCCTTCCTCAGATAAGGCGACCAAAACTGCACACAATACTCAAGGTGTGGTCTCACCAAGGCCCTGTATAACTGCAGCAAGACATCCTTGTTCCTGTACTCAAACCCTCTCGCTACGAAGGCCAACATGCCATTTGCCTTCTTAACCGCCTGCTGTACCTGCATGCTTACCTTCAGCGGCTGGTGCACAAGGACACCCAGGTCTCGTTGCACTTCCCCTTCTCCCAATCTATTGCCATTCAGATAATAATCTGCCTTCCTGTTTTTGTCACCAAAGTGGATAACCTCACATTTATCCACGTTATATTGCATCTGTCATGCTGTTGCCCAATCACCCAACCTGTCCAAATTATCCTGGAGTTTCTCAGCATCCTCCTCACAGCACACACGCCCACCCAGCTTTGTGTCGTCTGCAAATTTGGAGATATTACATCTAGTTCCCTTGTCTAGATCATTAATATATATTGTGAATAGCTGGGGTCCAAGGACCGATCCCTGTGGTACAGCACTAGTCACTGCCTGCCACTCGGAAAAAGACCCCTTTATTCCAACTCTTTGCTTTCTGTCTGCCAACCAGTTCTCTATGCAAGTCAATACCTTGCCCCCAATCCCATGTGCCTTAACTTTACACGCTAATCTCTTATGCGGGACCTTATCGAAAACCTTCTGAAAGTCCAAATACACCACATCCACTGGTTCTCCCTTATCTATTTTACCAGTTACATCCTCAAAAAATTCCAGTAGATTAGTCAAGCACGATTTACCTTTTGTAAATCCATGTTGACTTTGTCCGATCCTGTCACTGTTTTCCAAGTGCTCTGCTATTACATCTTTTATAATGGACTCTAGCATTTTCCCCACTACTGATGTCAGGCTTACCGGTCTGTAATTCCCCGTTTTCTCTCTACCACCTTTTTTGAATAGTGGGGTAACATTAGCTACCCTCCAATCCATGGGTACTGTTCCAGATTCCATCGAATGCTGGAAGATGATCAGCAAAGCATCAACTATTTCTAGGGCCACTTCCTTAAGTACCCTAGGATGTAGATTATCAGGCCCTGGGGATTTATCGGCCTTCAATCCCATCAATTTCCCCAACAACATTTCCCTACAAATACTGATTTCTTTCAGTTCCTCCCTTTCATCAGACCCTATGTTCCCCGACATCTCTGGGAGGTTATTTGTGTCCTCCTTTGGGAAGACAGAACCAAAATATGTATTTAGTTGGTCTGCCATTTCTTTGTTCCCCATTATAAATTCCACTGATTCTGACTGCAAGGGACCTACGCTTGACTTCACCAATCTTTTTCTCTTCACATATCTATAAAAGCTTTTACAGTCAGTTTTTATGTTCCTCGCAAGGTTACTCTCATATTCTATTTTCCCTTTCTTAATTAATCCCTTTGTCCTCCTTTGTTGAATCCTAAACTGCTCCCAATCCTCAGGTTTACTGCTTTTTCTGGCCAATTTATATGTCCTCTCCTTGGATCTTATGCTATCCCTAATTTCTCTTGTTAGCCACGGTTGAGTCACTTTTTTGTTTTATTGTTTTGCCAAACTAGGATGAACAAATTCTGTAGTTCCTCCATGCGGTCTTTGAATGTTTGCCATTGCCTATCCACCGTCAACCCTTTGAGTGACATTCCCCAATCAATCCTACCCTCAGACCATTGTAGTTTCCTTTATTTATATTTAGGACCCTAGTCTCTGAGTCGACTACTTCATTCTCCATCTTAATGAAGAATTCGATCATATTATGATCGCTCTGACCCAAGGGGCCTCGTACAACCAGATTGCTAATTAATCCTTTCTCGTTACATAATACCCAGTCTAAGATGGCCTGATCTCTGGTTGGTTCCTCGACATATTGGTTCAGGAAATCATCCCGTAAGCACTCCAGGAATTCCTCCTTCACAGTATTGTTACTAATTTGGTTAGCCCAATCTATATGTAGATTAAAGTCACCCATGATGACTGCTGTGCCCTTATTGCACGCTTCTCTAATTTCCCTTTTAATGCCATCCCCAACCTCCACATTACTGTTTGGAGGTCTATATACCACTCCCAGTAACGTTTTCTGCCCTTTGGTATTTCTTAGTTCTACCCATACAGAATCCACATCATCAGAGCTAATATCCTTCCTTACAATTGTGTTAATCCCTTCTTTAACCAGCAATGCTACCCCACCTCCCTTTCCTTTTTGCCTATCTTTCCTGAATATTGAATACCCCTGGATGTTGAGTTCTCAGCCTTGGCCACCCTGGAGCCATGTTTCCGTAATCCCAATCAAATCATATTCGTTTACCTCTATTTGCGCAGCTAATTCATCCACCTTATTACGAATGCTCCTCGCATTAACACACAAAGCCTTCAGGCTTGTTTTTTTAACGCTCTTAGACCTATTAGAATTATTATTTACTGTGGCTATGTCTGATTTAAACCATTGATTTCTCTGACTGCCACTTTTGTTTTTCTCCTTCCTATCTTTTGCTTTTATCCTTGTTTCCCTTTCCTCTGTCCCCCTGCTCAGGTTCCCAACCCCCTGCCATTTTAGTTTAATCCCTCCCCCAGGGCACTAACAAACACTCCTCCTAAGACATCGGTCCCCGCCCTGCCCAGGTGCAAACCGTCCGGTTTGTACTGGTCCCACCTCCCCCAGAACCGGTTCCAATGTCCCAGGAATTTGAATCACTCCCCCTTGCACCATTCCTCTAGTCACGTATTCATCTGAAATATCCTTCTATTTCTACTCTGACTAGCACGTGGCACTGGTAGCAATCCTGAGATTACTACCTTTGAGGTCCTATTTTTTAAATTTACCTCCTAACTCCCTATATTCCGCTTTTAGGACCTCATCCCGCTTTTTACCTATATCGTTGGCACCTGTATGCACCACAACAACTGGCTGTTCACTCTCCCCTTCCAAGATGTTCTGCAGCCGCTCAGACATCCTTGACCCTTGCACCAGGGAGGCAACACACCATCCTGGAGTCTTGTTTGCGGCCGCAGAAATGCCTATCTATTCCCCTTACAGTAGAATCCCCTATTACTATAGCTCTACCCCTCTTTTTCCTCCAGTCCTGTGCAGCAGAGGCACCCCTGGTGCCAGGAAGTTGGCTGCTGCTGCCTTCCTCTGATAAGCCATCCCCCCAACAGTACTCAAAGTGGTGTATCTGTTTGAGAGGGGGATGTCCACAGGGGACCACTGCACTACCTGCCTGTGCCTAGTACTCTGTCTGTTGGTCACCCATTCCCTTTCTGCCTGTCCAACCTTTGCCTGCGGTGTGACCAACTGATTAAACGTGCTATTCACGACGTCCTCAGCCTCGCGAATGGTCCAGTATGAATCCAATCGCAGCTCCAGCGCCGCAATGCGGTCTGCCAGTAGCTGCAGCTGGACACATTTCCTGCACTTACTACTTTTATAATTTAATAATTTCAAACTTGTATGCATGTCTAAATGCTTGCTCTTATTAACAAGCATTGCATTGAAATTCTTTTGTCTGCTGTTTCTACTGCACTGGTTAAAACATTTGCATCAAATTACTCTGTGATAACTTATTTATTTAAAAATATTTCTTAATGACTTTGTTAAAATAGTGTACACAGAAATCTGACAGAAATGAATAAATCAGTCTGCTAAAAAGAGCACACAGAGAAACTTCATTCCTAATCTGTGGACATATATAACCTCAATTTTTACTGCATATCTCTAACTGATTTTGCAAAGTAATTTTAAGTTGTGCAAACAATGACGTGAAGGCAATTATCAACCCAGATTTTTAAAAAGACTTAGTAATATATTTGTGATAATTAACTTTATGAAAACATATCCTTTGTGGTTTTCACAATATATGCGTGTTGTACCATGTAACATGTACAATAACAATTTAATAGGAACATAGGAACAGGAGTAGGCCATTCAACCCCTCAAGCCTGTACCACCATTCAATTAGATCATGGCTGATCTGTACCTCAACTCCATTTACCCGCCTTTGCTCTATATCCCGTAATACCCTTAGCTAATAAAAATCTATCGATCTTGGTCTTAAAGGTCTTAATTGAATTTTGTTCGCCAATTGCCATTTTTATGTAATTTGATTGGTTTATTTCACCCAACTGGCTATGGCCAAGGCTTTCTGCTTCTTTGCTAAAAGTACCACATAATAAATCTGTTAGCAAAATTAAAGCCCATGGGATTAAAGGGACAGTGGCAGCATGGATACAAAATTGGCTAAGGGACAGAAAGGAGAGAGTAGTGGTGAACGGTTATTTTTCAGACTGAAGGAAAGTATACAATGGTGTTCCCCAGGGATTGGTATTGGGACCACTGCTCTTTTTGATATATATTAATGACCTGGGCTTGGGTATACAGCGCATACTTTCAAAGTTTTCAGATGAAACAAAACTCGGAAATGTAGTAAACAATGAGGAGGATAGGTAACAGACTTCAGGAGGACATAGACAGACCAGTAAAATGGGCAGACACCTGGCAGAGGAAATTTAACACAGAGCAGTGTGAAGTGATACATTTTGGTAGGAAGAATCAAGAGAGGCAATATAAACTAAATGGTACAATTTTAAAGAGGGTACAGGAAGAGAGAGACCTGGGGGTGTATGTACACAAATCTTTGCAGCTGGCAGGACAAGCTGAGAAGGCTGTTAAAAAAGTATATGGGATCCTTGGCTTTATTTATTGAGGCAGAGGGCAGGATTTTCATTGTGTCGTGGAGTCGGGATTGGAGGCATGAGGGGGGGGGTTAAAATCCTGAAATCGGGGGTCCCGACCCCTTCCCGCACCCAAACCCGCCTCCATGCCAGTTTCAAAGGAGGCTGGGACCCGCCTAACCGAGGCGGGAAAGGATTAGTGCCAATTAACTGCCTGTTAACAGGTAGTTAACAGGCAGTTTTTAGCCTAACCCCTATTTTTGATGTTGAAGTGTGGGATTCCCGACGGCTCCAAACCACGCCAAGTTAGCGAGGCGGGCCATCGGGTTGATGGACTTGGAGGGGTCGAGATGTCGGCGTTCAGGTGAGTGATGTGTGCATGAGTGCAAAGGTAAGTGTATTTGGTGTGTCTAAAGTGATTAAATAAGTTTTACATACCTTTTCTTACCTTTTCAGCCTTCCTTCCTTTAGGTTCGGGGAGTACCTCATCTAACTGGCACAGAAAGCAGAATGGCTGCGAACTGTCAAAAGTGACAGCCTTCAGCTTTCTGTGCAGGAGAGATTTCTAACTGAGTCTGTGGAGAAGGATTCAGGTTAGAATAAGACTGTCAGTGTTTGACAGCTTCAAACAGCTGTGAAACACTGATATTTCCTCTGTCAAAAGTTCTTGACAGATGAAATTTCAGTCTGTGACGTCACCTGTTGCCGGGTGGCCCTTAATTGGTCTGCTGAGCCTGCTGGGCGGGCTCAACAAGGTCAATCAAGTTAAAATGGCATGGAATGGCCGCACTCGATGGAGGCGGGACTGCAACCCCGAAAGCTGTAGTCCCGCCTCCAACCCGACTCCTGAGTTAAATTCCTGCGCAGAGAGTACAATAACAAGGAAGTTATGCTAAACCTTTATAAAACACTAGCTTGGCCTCAGCTGGAGTATTGTATTCAATTCTGGGCACCACACTTTAGGAAGGATGTCAAGGCCTTGGAGAAGGTGCAGAAGAGATTTATGAGAATGGTACCAGGGATGAGGGACTTCAGTTATGTGGTGAGACTGGAGAACCTGGGGTTGTTCTCCTTAGAGCGGAGAAGGTTAAGGGGAGATTTGATAGAGGTGTTTGTTGTATCCATGTGTTAATGGAGACACGGAATGCAGGAGTTGGTTTCACAGGTGTTTACTGAACAAAGTTTGGAGGTGAACTAACAGATACAAGACACTATACAGGCTTATATAGCCCGAGTGGCCATTACCGGCATTACAGTACACAGGGGGCTCTTAAAGGCACATACACCACAATTCCTCCCCTTTTAGACAACCAGTACATAACATTTTAAGTAATCATTAATTAACATATTACAAGAACAATAATCTACACATTTGCTGCAGTTAATCAATTATAAGTCAGTCTCTCTGGAGGCTTCCTGACTCAGTCCGGATAACGCCTCGGTGGTGTAGTAGTTTCTGGTGGTGTAGTAGGTTCTTTTGGCAAGGTCGATTCGGCTTGAATGCCAGTGTCGGGTTCATCTGGTTCCAGTATCACCGGATCGGAGGTAGATACTATGGGTATCTCTGCTTCATCATTAGGCGTATAGAGTTGTGGTGTAGGTTGTCCCTTTTCGGATGACGATGATCTGGTCAGCATGGCACCTTATTATGCTTTCTCCAATGTCCCAGTATACATCAGCGGTCCTAGCCGTGTGCAAATAGTTCCAGGCTGCCATTTCTCGGTACGGTAGCCCCGGGCCAAAACTTGTTGACCTATCTGGAAGGTTCTACTTGGCCTTTCATTCATGCCTTGAAATTGCCGGTTCTCCACGTCCCTTCTGATGTTTGGCTTGATCAAATCCAGCCGGCATCTTAGGCTTCTATTGAAGAACATCATGGCGGGAGTTTGGTTTGTAACCACATGTGTTGCATTCCTGTACGCAAACAAGAAGTTATCTACCTTATGCTGTAGATTTATGTCTTCATTACCCATGGCCTTTATGGCCTTCTTGAAGGTCTGGACAAACCTTTCAGCCAATCCATTGGTGGCGGGATGGTATGGGGCGGACGTGTAGTGCTTAACGCCATTGTTTTTAAAGAACTTCCTGAATTCTTCCGACACAAATTGCGGTCTATTATCAGAACAGGTCTGTTCAGGCAGCCCATTCCTAGCAAATATGGTCCTTAATACTGTGATGGTTTTTTCCGTGGTGGTGGAGGACATCTTTATTACCTCCGGCCACTTGGAGTGTGCATCAACCGCGATTAAGAACATTGAGTCCATAAATGGACCAGCAAAGTCGATGTGTACCCTTTGCCATGGAGATGAGGGCCACTCCCATGGATGTAGAGGGGCTTGTGGTGGGGCGTTTTGGACCTTCTGGCATCCTAGGCAGCTCTTGGTCATTTCTTCGATGTCTCCATCGATACCTGGCCATCACACAAACGCTCTGGCTAGGTTCTTCATTTTCACTCCACCCAGATGCCCCTCGTGAAACTCCTTTAGAACTTTATCCTGGAGTTTTGGTGGAATCACCACTCTGGATCCACACATCAAGATTCCTCGGCACACTGACAGCTGTTCTCTTCTTTGCGAGAATGCTGGCAACAGTGGTTCGCCATGTGCTGGCCATCCCTTCACCATTAAATCGTAGACTCGTGAGAGAGTCGGGTCATTTCTCGTTTCCTTTTCAATGGCAGAATTTGTTACTGGTAGACATTCCACTATGGTTGAGTGGAACATCTCCACTGGGTCCACTGTAGGTGCCTCTTCTACCATTGGCAATGGTAGGCGCGATAAACCGTCAGCATTCCCATGCTGTTTTGATCCTTTGTATTCTGTCATATTGGTGTGCCCCTAGGAAAAGGGACCACCTCTGTAGCCTTTGCGCTGTCATAATGGGAACACCCTTTTTAGGGTTGAATATGGAGACGAGGGGTTGATGGTCAGTCAACAAGGTAAATTTTTGTCCCTGTAGGTAATGGTTGAATTTCTTCACTCCCCATACCAGGCTGAGTGCTTCCCTGTCGATCTGGGCATAGTTACGCTCAGCTGAGTTCAATGAGCGTGACGCAAAAGCTATCGGCCGCTCCGAGCCATCAGGGAATCTATGCGATAATACCGCTCCTACGCCGTAAGGGGATGCATCGCACGCCAGTCTGATTGGCAGTGATGGGTTGTAATGAGCCAAAACTTCCTTGGACGTGATCAAGCCTTTGCATTTATGGAAGGCACGTTTACAGTCTTCGCTCCATTTCCAAATTATTCTCGTTTGTAGCAGTTCGTTAAGAGGGTGCAGACAGTTGACAAGTTCGGTAAAAATTTATGGTAGTAATTTATCAATCCCAGGAACGACCTTAATTGTGAGACAGTTTCAGGTGCTGGGGCTTTTATGACCGCTTCAATTTTTTCAGGTGATTTATGCAACCCTTCCTCGTTAATTATGTGGCCACAATATGATTTGTTTCTGGAAAAATTTGCACTTGGGGCAATTTGCTCATAGGCCGCGTTCTCTCACCCTAGTGAGCACCTGCTCCAAATTGGCAAGGTGCTCGTTGTCGTTTTCTCCTGTTACAAGGATGTCGTCCAGGTAGCATTGAGTCCCCGGAATCCCTTGGAGGACTTGCTCCATAGCTCTTTGCCAGATAGCTGGAGCTGATGCTACTCCGAAAACCAGTCGATTGTACTGGTACAGGCCTTTGTGTGCGTTTATCGTGAGATACTTTTTAGAGGCCTCTTCAACCTCCATCTGTAGATATGCCTGTGCCAATTCAATTTTGGTGAAACGTTTCCCTCCGGATAGTGAGGTGAAAATATCTTCTATCCTCGGCAGAGGATACTGTACCGTGTGAAGGAATGGGTTTACAGTCACCTTGAAGTCCCCACAGATGCGAATTTTTCTCTGTTCTTCAGATTTATCATTATTCAATGTTTTCTTCATGACCGGGACGATGGGTGTAGCCCACTCGCTCCAATCTATCTTGGATAATACGCCTGCCTTTTCCAAATTCTCCAGCTCTGCCTTGACTGCTGGACGAATTGCGTATGGCACCGGCCTTGCCTTAAAAAACTTGGGAATTGCCGCATCTTCCACTTTTATTGAGGCGGTGACGCCTTGCAAGGTTCCTAGTTCCTGTTGAAACACTTCCTTGGCGTTGGCCAAGATGTCTTTTAATCGTTCAGGTATGACGTCATCATCATTTTTTTTCTTACTGGTCACCGTCAGTGCCTGAATGGAGTGCCAGTCTAAACGTATCTTCCTGATCCATTCACGTCCCAACAGCGGTGGACCACCATCTTGCAGAACGTATAAATACAACTTCTGTATTTCCTTGCCGTTGTATACAACAGGCACCCTTATTTTCCCTTTGGGGTATACTTTCTGCCCCGTATATGTTTTCAAGATAATGGATGTGTCTTTCAAAGGTATATGCGGAAATAGCCGCTCATAATCCCGTCGACTTATGATGGTCAGAGCTGATCCTGTATCTAGCTCCATTTTAACTGGGGACCCCGCTATCATGAGGGTAACCCAAATGGTCTGGTAATCTTCTTTGGCAATTACATTATGTAATTTGAGACAGCTTAGTCTCTTGTTTCCGGAGTCGCTATCGCTCTTCTGGTCTTCGGAGCTACTGTCCGTCATCATTTGTACCTTTCTGTACTTTTCCTTATTGATTTTCTTCCTGTCCGTGGATTTTTTGTTTCCAGATCGGCATACACGTGCAATGTGTCCAATCTTTCCGCATGCCTGCATGCTTTGTCCTTGAACCAGCAGTCCCTCTGGTCATGGGTGGATCTGCCGCAGCGATAACATCTCTCGAAACCCTGTGTCATTTCATGGGTGCCGAAGTCCTGTGGCTTTTGCTGTATCTATGCAGCTCCTCTTGCGGCTGCTTCATATGATACAGCTACACTGAAAGCCTTGTCCAGTGTCAAATCTTTCTCAGAAAGTAGCCTTTTCTGCGTTCCTTCACTTTGGAGACCGCAGACGAATTTGTCTCGAAGAGAATCTGCCAGTCCTGCCCCAAATTGGCAGTGCTTTGACAGCTTCCTTAATTCGGTGAGGTAATCAGCGTTACTTTCATTCTTGTGCTGATTCCTCCTGAAGAATTTGAATCGTTCCGCTATCAGCAGCGGTGTCGGGTTTAAGTGCTCCTGTAGGGTATCAACAATCTCCTTAAAATTCTTGTCCCTCGGTTTGGCTGGAGTGATTAAGTTTCGTAACAGCCCATATGTCCTTGCGCCCATTAGATTTAGAAGTACTGATGCGTTTTTATCATCCTCTATTTCATTTGCTGTGCAATATACCTCCACTCTTTCCACATATGTGGTCCAATCCTCTATATCGCTATCGAAAGCAGTAATATTGCCAGTTTTAGGCATCTTGAAAAAAAAATGGCGCCTCCCGCGCTTTACTTTCATCCCCGCAGAAAAAAAATGGCGCCTCCCACGCTTTCCCGCCGCTGCCGCTGCTGACAATGCTTTTCTCCGCAGTTTTTATTTACATAGGTATTTTTAATAGGTGGAGACTCGTTCCCGCCGGACTCTCTGGGACTTTTCCCTCCCTCTGCTTGGTCCAAACGCCGACCTGCTTTGCAGCGCTGGCCGTCTCCCAAGTGCTCCACCCTTTGTCTCTGTTTGCCTCTGCCTTCGCTGCTCGGCCCCGCTGCAGAACCAGCCGATGGAGCCCCAGCCCGCCGCCCAGGAAGGACTATTGCAGTACCTGCCACCAGCTCGGCTAGCTGGTGAAACCACAGTTTTTTTTTTCTTTGTTTTTCTTCGACTTTCGTCTGAGGAATCGATCTCCTTGAGGTGCTGCCGAATTGCAGGTAAGCCCATTTCCAATTCGTCGCCACTGTTGTATGCGTGTGTTAATGGAGACACGGAATGCAGGAGTTGGTTTCACAGGTGTTTACTGAACAAAGTCTGGAGGTGAACTAACAGATACAAGACACTATACAGGCTTATATAGCCCGAGTGGCCATTACCGGAATTACAGTACACAGGGGGCTCTTAAAGGCACATACACCAGTGTTCAAATCATGAAGGGTTTTGATAGAGTAAATAAGGAGAAACTGTTTCCAGTGGCAGAAGGGTCAGTAACCAAAGGAGACAGATTTAAGGTGATTAGCAAAAGAACCAAAGGCAACATGAGAGAACATTTTTTTTTACACACAGTTGTTGTGATCTGGAATGCACTGCCTGAAAGGGTGGTGGAAGCAGATTCAATAGTAACATGCAAACGAGAATTGGATAAATACTTGATGGGAAAAAAATTACAGGGCTACGGGGAAAGAGCAGGGGAGTGGGATTAGAAGGAAAGAAAGACTTGCAGTTATATAGCCCCTTTCATGACCTTCCAAAGCACTTTACAGCCAATGAAATACTTTTGAAGTGTAGCCACTGTCGTAATGTAGAAATGTGGCAGCCAATTTGCGCACAGCAAACTCCCACAAACAATGATAATGATCAGATCATCTATTTTTGTGATGTTGATTCAGGGATAAATATTGGCCAGGATACCAGGGATAACTCCCCTGCTCGTCTTCGAAATAGTGCTGTGGGATCTTTTACATCCACCTGAGAGAGCAGGCGCGACCTCAGTTTAACATTTCATCCAAAAGATGGCACCTCAAACAGTGCAGCACTCTCTCAGCACTGCACTGGAGTGACAGCCTAGATTTTTGTGCTCAAGTCTCATGGAGTGGGACTTGAACTCTCAACCTTCTAACTCAAAGGTGAAAGTGCTACCAACTGAGCCATGGCTGCCACAAATTAGTTGAATAGCTCTACCAAAGACCAGGCACAGGCTCAATGGGCTGAATGGCTTCCTTCTATGGTGTCATTCTATGATTCTAGAGGAGCTGCAAATGGCAACAGCAGAACCATTACCAGCACCTGCTCTCCAAAAAAATGGGAGCAGTGTTTAGGATCTAAAATTGTTGAACTTAATTTTGAGTCCAAAAGGTTGTAAAGTGCCTAATCAAAAGATGAGGTGTTGTTCCTCGAGCTTCCGTTGAGCTTCATTGGAACAGTTTATGAGGCAGAGGACAAAGAGGTCAGAGTGGAAGTGAGACAGAGAATTAAAATGGCAAGGGTCATAGTTGCAGACTGAACAGAGGTGTTCGGTGAAGCAATCACCTAATCTGCATTTGGTTTCCCCAATGTAAAGGAGACCGCATCGTGAGCAGCGAATACAGTATACTGAATTGAAAGAAGTACAAGTAAATCGCTGTTTCACCTGGAAGGTGCCTGCTTAAAAATTGGTACATCTCTAACCATTTCCAGTTCTGATGAAAGGTCATCGACCTGAAATGTTAACTCTGTTTCTCTCTCCCCAGATGCTGCCTGACCTGTTGAGTGTTTCCAGCATTTTCTCTTTTTATTTCAGATTTCCGGCATCCGCACTATTTTGCTTTTGTATTAGTGCTTCATTCTCAGTAATTGAGTTTCAGATATATTGAATCATTCTGGTGTGGTTGAGAGATACTCAGTCAATGCTCCGTCAGTGAATGGATTTCTTGCTCCCTCACATTTGCGATGACCATAAGTATGTACGTTATGTGAATGGTTGCCCATATCAGAATGAAAGCATGGCAGTAATCCTGAGCTAGCTCTTCAATTCCCTGATCTCATTGGTCATTGAAGTCTTATAATCCTGATGTGTATGCATATGCACAGGTAAATTACCCAAAAACTAGGCTTAATATTAAATAATAATTCACAACTGCATTGAATTAAAATATCTTACTAGCTCATAAAATCACAGTAAGCCACATTATGATGATTGAAATTATTTCTACTGGCCCAATGCCAACAGGAACTGGCAAAAAATTACAGCAGAATAAAATGAATAGTCCAGATTGGGGCCTGGAGTAATCACTCTTTCAATTCATTTCAATGCTTCCCTGCCATTATTTAAACAGTGTGGTACAGGGACAGAAAATTCAGCCCAATGTCTCATTGGACGGCCAAGTTTTAAATAGATGTTCACTTGTTGCTTTAAGATGTCTGTTTCATAATTCTGTATTTTTGCACTCATTGGGAAAATATTTCCTCTCAGTGCTTGTAATGAAATCATAAACCTATTTATAAAGGGCAGGTTTACAATTGTTGACACCAAGCGCACAGTATATTCTGCAGTATTGCTTAACATTGTTTTAAAAACAACCAAAAGACTGGGCTATTGATAAAGCCTCACAGCCAGTGGCTGTATTTGAATCCAATGTCACTTCATATGACCATTTTGACAGCATCAAAGTATTGTCAGTTGAGCACAACTGTCCTCAGTAAAGCAGCAAGAGAATCCTGCATGTACTTAAATGAGGAATTGAGAGTAGGTCAAGGGAAGGACAAAACTCTCAGGTCAAGTCCTTCAATTGATCTGCCCATCCAACATTTCACAGTAAAATACGGCAAGATGTCTGCTAATGCTGTTTGATCATACTAGAAATCTTAACTTTGTATAGAAATCCTTACCCTCCCCCATTGCTTCTGTTGATGTGCTGCCACAGCCACTTACCTTGTAAGTGTGCGACACTAGTGCAGGTGCCCTTAGATGTACAACATTCACTTAACAGAATGCTGTATGATCTTATTAACCAGTGAGGTTACATTTACCCTTCCTGGTTTTCAGATGCAATGTGGTTGAAAGGTGAATACTGCACAATGTGGACTGCAATAAAGTAGAAATGAAATATGTCGTAGTGTAGGAGTCTACGTACTCCTAACAAAATATACTGAACTCGGAGAGGTTCAACAGAAAAGATTTAATTGTTGAGATCACATGTTGAACACAAAAATGGTGTCAGAGACTACATCAAGTCCAACTGTCTTTCATCAGTCCACAGCTTAGACTGCCCCTCCCCCGCTCTGGGCTTAACTATGTTGCAGGTCGAGTTTCTTAAAGGTGTGATCCTTCTTAAAGGCATGACGCCTGATTTATAGTCTACGGACCGAAAAGCGGATTGTGTCCTTTCTGTGATCGGTACGCCACACAGCTCCCCCCAGAATCCGCTAGTAGGGAGTGTACGAACCGGCGTGGTGGCTTGATGGCACGGCCGGAACGGCTCTTGGCGGTTGGTGTCGGGAGCGGGGCGGTCGGACGCGTCGGGCTCGTAGGCGGTCTGCCCCGCGGTGGGGGTTGGCCCACTTGAACGGGTTCGTCGGGCTCTAGGTGCGCCAGCTTGAGCCGGTCGACCGACACCTTGTCAGTTCTGCCGCCCACTTGGAGGAGGAAGAACTTGTTCCCCATCTGGAGTACCTTGTAGGGTCCGTCGTATGGGGGCCGTAGAGGTCCTCGGTGGGCGTCATGGCGCACGAAAACAAATTTGGCCATGTGCAGGTTAGGTGGTACGCGGGTTGCTGGTTCACCCTGCCGGCCGGTGGGTACCGGAGCGAACTGTTGTGCTCGGTTGGTGAAAGCGCGGCGTTGCTGGTCAGCCGACCAGGGGGTCGTGGCGGTGGGCAGGAACTCTCCGGGTACGCGCAGTGGCTGGCCGTACACGAGTTCCGCCGCCGAGGCTTGCAGGTCTTCCTTGACCGCGGAGCGTAGGCCAAGTAGCACCCACGGGAGGCGGTCGATCCAAGCCTCGTCCTCGAGGCTGGCGCGGAGGGACGCCTTCATGGACCTGTGGAATCGCTCGCACAGTCCGTTGGCTTGGGGGTGGTAAGCCGTGGTGCGGTGAACGGCCACCCCGAGGTTTCGGGCGGTGGCGGCCCACAGATCAGAAGTGAACTGCGGGCCTCTATCCGACGTCATGTTGGAGGGGACGCCGAACCGAGCGACCCAGGTCTCGATGAACGCCCTCGCGATGTCGGTGGTGGTGGACGTCAGTGGAATGGCCTCGGGCCAGCGGGTGGTACGGTACACGATTGTCAGCAGGTGCGTGTGACCTTGTGATGGCAGCAGGGGGCCGACGAGGTCGATGTGGACGTGGTCAATCCTTCTTTCTGGCACGGTGAACTCCTCGAGTGGGGCTTTGACGTGCTGGTGGATTTTGGCATGCTGGCAAGCTATGCAGGATCTGGACCAGACGCGCACATCTTTGCGCAGGCCGCGCCAGACAAATCGGTTGGCCACCAGTCTAATGGACGCGCGGGTCCGGGGTGTGAGAGGCCGTGGACGATGTCGAACACCCGTTTTCGCCAGGACGCCGGGACTACGGGGCAGGGTTGCGCCAAGGAGGTGTCGCATTTGACTGTGATGGCGGACGGGCCGCAGGGGACGTCGGTCAGTCGCAGCCCTGGGAGGGTTGTGGGCGCGGAGAGCAGATCGGGGTCGGTGCGTTTCTCCGCTGCCAGTTGAGCATAGTCTACTGCCAGGTGGGCGCCGTGGACGGCGGGGCGGGATAGGCAGTCGGCCACCACATTGTCTCGACCGGAGACGTGCCGGATGTCCGTGGTGAATTCGGACACCGCGGCGAGCTGGCGTTGTTGCCTGGCTGATCACGGGTCCGCAAATTTTGCCATCGCGAATGTCAGGGGTTTGTGGTCGACAAACGCGGTGAAGGGGCGGCCCTCCAGAAGAAATCTAAAATGGCGGACTGCCAGGTACAGTGCGAGGAGCTCGCGGTCAAAGGCGCTGTATTTGGCCTCCGGGGGGGCGCAGTTGGCGGCTGAAAAAGGCCAGCGGTTGCCGGGCCCCGTCGACCCACTGTTCGTACACAGCGCCGACCGCGTGGTCGGAGGCGTCCGTGGTGAGGGCCACCCTGGCGTTGGGCTGTGGGTGAGCGAGCATGGTGGCGTCGGCGAGTGCCTTTTTGGTCGAGTCGAAAGCGGTCAACATGTCCGCCGACGACTCGATCGCCATTCTGTCTTTCTTACCCCGGAGGGCTTCGTATAGGGGCCGCATGAGGGAGGCCGCTCCGGGAATGAAGCGGTTGTAAAAGTTGATCATCCCCAAGAACTCCTGGAGGCCTTTGATGGTGGTAGGCCAGGGGAACTGCTGGACGGCTTGCACCTTGGTGGGCAGGGGAATGGCTCCGTCCTACATGATGTGGTGGCTGAGGAATTCGATCCTGCTGAGGCCGAATTGGCACTTGGCTGGGCTGATGATGAGCTCGTGCTCACTGAGCCGCTGGAACAGGGTGCGGAGGTGCTTGATGTGTTCCTGCTTGGAGGAGCTAGCTACCAGGATGTCATCCAGGTAGACAAAGAGGAACTTCCGGTCCCGGAGGACCGAGTCCATGAGCCGCTGGAAGGCCTGGGCCATGTTTTTGAGGCCGAAGGGCATTCGGAGGAACTCTAATAGCCTAAAAGGGGTGATTATGGCCGTCTTGGGGACGTCCGTGGGGTGGACTGGCACCTGATGGTAACCGCGCACCAGGTCAACTTTGGAGAAGACTGAGCGGCCAGCCAGTCTAGCCGAGAAGTCTTGAATGTGCGGTATGGGGTACCGATCCGGCGTGGTGGCGTTGTTTAGGCGCCGGTAGTCCCCGCAGGGGCGCCATCCCCCGTCGGGTTTGGTGACGATGTGGATTGGGGAGGCCCAGGGGCTGTTGGAGCGGCGGATGATGCCGAGCTGTTCCATTGTGGCAAACTCGGTCCGCGCGATCTCCAGCTTGGCTGGGTCCAGCCTGCGGGTGTGGGCATACACCAGTGGGCCTGTGGTGGGGATGAAGTGTTCTACCCCGTGCTTAGGAACTTTCGCGGAGAAGGTCGGGTTGGTGAGGGCTGGGAACTCAGCCAGGAGTGCTGAGTAGTCGTCCGTTGAGCAGGCGCGGCACTGCCACGCCATTTCGGCGGGTTGGGGGGGGGGGTGCCATGGCGCCCGGGATAGGTGACATGGTGTTCATGTCCACGAGGCGGCGCCGAGGCATGTCGACCAACAGGCCGTGGGCGCACAGGAAATCCGCACCGAGGAGCGGGGAGAGCACCTTGGTGGTGATAAATTCCCAGTGGTAGCGGCGGCCTGCGAGGTCGATGGTGACTGTGCGGGTGCTGTACGTCCGGATGTCGGTGCCGTTGGATCTCGAGGGCGGACGCGGGGATGATGCTGCGCGGCGCGCCTGTGTCACATAGGAAACGGCGTCCGGAGGCGCTGTCCGTAACGTACAGCAGCGCGCCTGCTTGCCCCATGGCCATCGTGTAGGCCGGTGTGGGGGCGGTTGGAAACGTGCAGGGATGGCTGCAGCGGCGTGCCCGTGCGCCGAACTGGGTATGGAAGTAGCAGTAGCCCTGGGTCGGAGGGCTTGGGGTCGTGGGGGCCTGGGGGGCCTCGTGGCCGAGCTGTGTGGCCGCGCGATAGAGTGTGGAGCGCGCGTCGACGCTGCGGAGGCCAGGTCGGGGGTGACGGCGTGGTTGGAGCCAGCGGACAGGAGCTTATCGGCTTCATTGGCCAGGTCCTCGTGGTCCATGAGGCTGGACGCCACGATCGCCGGGCGGATGCTGGGGGGTAGTTGGCGGATAAAGAGCGTGCGGAAGAGGGAGCCGGGCGGTTTCTCGTCGGTCAGAGCAAGCATGTGTGAGAGCAAGTCTGACGGCGTGGAGTCACCGAGGCCCGGGAGGTCGAGGAGGTGGCAGTTGCGCACGAATTGGGAGGCTGTGAATTTTTTAAGGAGCGCGGCCTTGAGATGTGCGTACTTGCCTTCCTCCGAAGGGTTTTGTAGTGTTGTCCAGACTTTCGTGATTGTGGAGCTGCCCAGGGAGGCGAGGAGGTAGCCGTACATCGTTGCGTCGGCGGTGATGCCGCGGAGTCGGAATTGCGATTCGGCTTGAAGGAACGAGGCGGTGGCTAGGTTCTCCCAGAACTCCGGCAGCTTCACAGAAGCTGCGTTTGTGTCAGCCATGGTTACGCTTAGGAGTCGTCCTGAGCGTCGGGGTCACCAATGTAGGAGTCTACGTACTCCTAACAAAATATACTGAACTCGGAGAGGTTCAACAGAAAAGGTGTAATTGTTGAGACCACATGTTGAACACAAAAATGGCGTCAGAGACTACACCAAGTCCGACTGTCTTTCATCAGTCCACAGCTTCGACTCCCCTTCCCCGCTCTGGGCTTAACTATGTTGCAAATCGAGTTTCTTAAAGGTGTGATCCTTCTTAAAGGCATGACGCCTGATTTATAGTCTACGGACCGAAAAGCGGATTGTGTCCTTTCTGTGATCGGTACGCCACAGTAGTGAAGTAAAATAAACACATTTGTACAGAAACACTGGAGCAATTTTTTCATGACCTTCCACGTGTCTGTTTTAAGTCTTGTTGCGACTTTGCTTTTGATGAATAAGTTTATATCAGGCACAAGTAAAAGTATATGAGTCAAAAGTTCATTGTTACATCCATTACTTTTATTAATATTTCAGGTTAGGTTTCAGCAACAGCAGTTGGTCTTAGAACTTTTCATCCCATCACTAATGGTTTGTTCTGCTTTATGTTATACTGCAAACTTCAAGCTCTTAAACCTTGCAGTAGTTTCCAACATTTTTTTAAGCTTGTCTAATATTATAAACTAAAAGTTCACTGTTGCTAAGGAGCAAAGCTATTGTCTATTAACTGCTTTGATTTTCTGGACCCTTTTACCTTTACGTTCCGAATACACTTTCATACTGTTTAGCTTAGTTTTCTTTGTGAATTATAAAGACACTGAGGTCACAGCATTTACATTGCAGCCTGTGCCCAATATACACGGGCTCGATTGGAGACCGGCAACCCAGAGTTTCCTTACCTAGCCTCACACAAATCTCCGGTTACTCCGTGGTCAATTTTTATTGACTTACAGTCATGGGGCTCAGGAATTGATTTTGTACCCTCCATGTTGCTTTAATGCTTTTGTCTTTTTTGCTAATGTTCCCAATTTTATTCCTACTTTAAAACCGAATGAACCCCTCTACCTCCCTCTCGTGTATCCATAAATTCTACTGCTTATTTTAAGAGAACGCAAGTAAAGAAAAGACAGTTTTATCTTGCCTGTCTCCTCCTTGTATGCAAAAAGAGAATCTATAAAATATACCACTAAACACATTTAGAGGCTGATTTTTCTGCCCCCCCCCGCCCACATCCCAGAGCTGGGTAGAAGCGGTACATCTAAAGTGCATAGCTCTGCCAATGTTTAACTGTGGCCAATTTAAGTGTCCCAGGCTGTTAGTCTGTCCCAAGAGCACTCTCCGGTACAGGGTTCATCCCTTGGCTGTGCTTAGCACCAGAAAACAAGGCCAGAAAATGTAATGCAACTGCCAACCTGAGAGGATGATTGCTGCAGGCCTAGTCATTGGCTTTGGGACCTTCTGGATAGGAACAGCCAGAAGGCTCCAAAGCCCGAAGATCTGGTGGGTATCTGAAGAAAAAAACTCCCACCTACCATTGAAAGCCCTCTTCCACTTGCTGCTGGATCCTCCTCAGACCAGTGGCCATAACGACAGGAACTAGTGAGAGGCTGGGAACACATCCTTGCATCTCATTTACACGTCAGCAATGAGAATGCACCTATTATAATCACAGGCCCAACTCTGCCCCTCCTCACGAAGGCCGGGGCAATGTAGAGAGGGCGGAGACTCAGCACAGTGGGTCTCTGCTCCCTTTTACTTGACCGTTGCCCATTAAACTTCTGTAAAAGTGTTTTCCTTAATTAAGATGCACATGGTGGGTCTGATTTTATTTGTTCAGTAACACAATTACCCCGAGACGAGCTGTGCTCCTTAATCTTCCATAGTTTGTGCTAGACTGGGTCGTTTTAATCTACTGTGGTTTGTGCTAGACTGGGTCGTTTTAACCTGCCGTGGTTTGTGCTAGAGTGGGTCATTTTAATCTGCTGTGGTTTGTGCTAGAGTGGGTCATTTTAATCTGCTGTGGTTTGTGCTAGACTGCGTCATTTTAATCAGCTGTAGTTTGTGCTAGACTGGGTCATTTTAATCAGCCGTAGTTTGTGCTCGACTGGGTCATTTTAATCTGTAGTTTGTGCTATTGATGTGCCAAATAACTGCCTGAATCCATAAAGTTAAAGCTTAAACTGAAGGCTTTTATTAAGTAACAACATGGCATCAAGTTAGCACAGTTCATCACCGACCCAGCCCTTGGTAGAACATTCTAGAAGAGGGGCGGGGCTAGGGAGGAGCATTAGTGGTTCCCCCAGTGGAACATTCCAGACATTACAAGTACAACAACAACAACAACAATACAAATGCCAGAACACAGTTATTTCATCACATTCACCCCCTGCTATAGATTCAGTCTGTCAGGCGGTCTGATAATCCTCTGGGAATGACGTAACTCTTGCTGAGGCTCCTCCTGGAGTACTAACTCCAGTTCATTCGAATTCCCAGAATCATCAGTATTTTCCACACTGAGGGTTTGTGTCTCTGAAGGTCCAATACCATGATTGAAAACTCTACTCTCAGAATCAAACTCTTTGAGCTCCAGCAGGTGCAAGATCTTTAATAGAGACCGTATCCTCTCGCCCATCCGGATATTGAATATACGCATACTGGGGATTAGCATGGAGGAGTTGTACTTCCTCCACCAGTGGATCAGTCTTGTGGCCTCTCACATGTCTGCGCAACAACACAGGGCCCGTGGTTGTCAACCATGTGGGTAACATTACTCCATTAGTAGCTTTTCTTGGAAAACTAAACATCCTTTCCATGAGGGGTGGCATTCGTCGCTGTACATAAGAGACCTTATGGAATGCAGCACGTCTGGCAGGACATCCTGCCAGCGAGAGGTCGGCAGGCCTCGCGACTTCTGAGACAGTACGATAGCCTTCCACACTGTCGCATTTTCTTTCTCGACCTGCCCATTACCACAAGGGTTGTAGCTGGTAGTTCTACTCGTTGCAATCCCCTTCGATAGCAAAAACTGTCGCAATTCTTCGCTCATAAAGGAAGAACCCCTATCACTATGTATATAGTTAGGCATGCCGAACAAGGAAAACAGTTGGCAGAGGCATTTAATTACAACAGCACTAGTCACATCCGGACAGCGGATAACAAAAGGGAACTGAGAGTACTCGTCTATAATATTAAGAAAATAGACATTACGGTCGCTCGATGGATAGGGGACCTTTAAAACCGAGACTCAAACGCACAAATGGCCGAGTTGCTTTAATAAGATGAGCTGGCTCGGACGGCTTATAGAAGCGGGGTTTGTATTCAGCACAAACACGACAGGTTCTGGTCATTGTCCGGACCTCCTCAATAGAGTAGGGTAGATTGTGGGACTTAATGAAGTGGTTCATTCTGGTAACCCCAGGGTGGCACAGTGTGTCGTGGAGACTTTGAAGCTTATCTATACCTAGACTAGCACATACTCCTCGTGACAAAGCATCTGATGGCTCATTAAATACTCCAGGCCTGTACTGAATATCATAGTCATATGTTGACAGTTCTATTCGCCATCTTAAAATCTTATCATTTTTGATCTTGCCTCTCTGCTTAGTGTTGAACATAAAGGCCATGGATCGCTGGTCAGTAATGAGCATAAAACGTTGGCCAGCGAGATAATGTCTCCAATACCTGACTGCTTCGATAATCGCCTGTGCCTCCTTTTCCACTGAGGAATGTTGAACTTCTGGTCCTTGCAATGTACGAGAGAAGAAAGCTACTGGTCTACCAGCTTGGTTAAGAGTTGCTGCCAACGCAAAATCTGATGCATCACTTTCCACTTGAAAAGGGATCTTCTCATCCACGGCACATACCACTGCCTTCTCAATGTCCCGTTTGATATTAAGGAAAGCCCCCTGAGCTTCCGCCGATAGCGGAAAAGACATCGACTTAATAAGAGGTCGGACTTTATCTGAGTAGTAGGCCACCCACTGGGCATAGTACGAGAAGAATCCCAGACACCTTCTTAGAGCTTTTACAGTGTGAGGTAAAGGTAATTCCTTAAGTGGACGTAATCTTTCAGGATCTGGCCCGATTACCCCATTCTCCACAATGCAACCAAGAATACACAAACGTGTAGTATTGAAGGTACACTTGTTTTCATTGTAGGTCAGGTTTAACCTCGTTGCAGTCTCTAGGAACTTCACGAGATTTTGATCATGCTCCCGTTGGTCGCGCCCACAGATAGTAACATTGTCCAGGTACGGGAATGTTGCTTCCAACGCGTATTCATCCACCATACAATCCATCTCCCGTTGGAAGACGGATACCCCATTCGTCACTCCAAAGGGCACCCTAAGGAATTGGTACAGGCGCCCATTAGCTTCGAATGCCGTATAAGGTCAGTCTTCTATTTTAATGGGGAGTTGATGGTAGGCAGACTTTAAATCAATGGTGGAGAACACGCGGTACTGAGCTATCTGGTTCACCATCTCAGAAATACGAGGCAAAGGATAGGCGTCTAATTGGGTATACAAGTTTATAGTCTGGCTATAATCGACCACATGTCTTTTCTTCTCATTAGTTTTAACCACCACCACCTGGGCACGCCACGGGCTATTACTGTGTTCGATGGTTCCCTCCCGTTGAAGCCTTTCCACTTCCTCTTTTATAAATATTTTATCTTCTGAACTATACCGTCGACTCTTAGTCGCTATAGGTCTACAATTAGGAGCAAGACTCGCAAACAAAGAAGGCGGACTTACTTTTAAAGTAGAAAGGCCGCAGACTGTGAGTGGAGGCTGAGATCCAGCATACTTAAGGGTAACACTCTCATGCTGACACTGGAAGTCCACGCCTAATATTAAGTTCACACACAACTGTGGTAATATGAGGAGTTTAAAGTCCTTATACTCCGTATCCTTAACGGTCAATGTGACTTTACAATATCCAGTTACCTCTGAAGTAAGGGACTTGGACGCCATCACAATTTCACTTTGAGTAGGATACACCTTCAATGAACAGGAGTTAACAAGGTTGGGGTGTATAAAACTTTCAGTACTGCCACAGTCTATCAAACACCCAGTAGGACGACCATTAATCTTGATGTCCATCATAGATTTCGACAAGACGGTATGGTCTGGTCAACCGTAGCCGAGGCTAGAGTAAAACGATAGGCGGCAGCAGAGAAGACATCGGGTACAGGATTACCCTTACACACTTTACTAAAATGTCCCCGTTTCTTACATTTAAAACAGGTAGCCTCTCTGGCTGGGCATCTTTGCCTGGGGTGTTTAGATTGGCCACAAAAATAACACTTAGACCCATGGGGTACAGCCGCAACAATAGGATTAAGTGGAGGCTCTATTGGTGTTATGGATGCCTCCATACTCGGAACACACGAGGCTGAGAGAGATGCATGGGCTGATGCATACACTTCTATATTCTTCTGGGCTACATCTAACGAACGGGCAGTAGCGACGACCGTTTTTAAAACTAACGAGTCGTTCTCGAGGAGTCTCTGTCCAATGTTATTAGATCGGAGGCCAGATATGAAAGAATAGCGGATGGCTTCTTCCTGATACACTATGGCAGAGACAGTCTTGTAGTTGCAATCCTTAGCCAAAGCCTTAAGGTCCTGCAGGAAATCGTCCAGAGATTCCTCGGGTAATTGCCTGCGAGTAGACAAGAGATACCTGGCGTATACTTCATTAACCGACTTAAGGTACTGGGCCTTAAGAGCTGCGAGGGCCTCTTCATATGTAGTAATATCTTCAATTATAGAGTAAGTTTGATGACTTACCAAGTTGGTTAGAAGACCCAACTTGTTAACCGTCGAATCGAACGATGCGATGAAGTGTTCAAAACATCGAAGCCAATGCGTAAATTTCTTCAACGCGTCTGCCAAATCGGGATTGATATCCAGACGCTCTGGTTTCAAAAATCGATCCATCTTCCAAAAGTTGTTACTTAATAAAATTGATGTGCCAAATAACTGCCTGAATCCGTAAAGTTAAAGCTTAAACTGAAGGCTTTTATTAAGTAAGAACATGGCATCAAGTTAGCACAGTTCATCACCGACCCAGCCCTTGGTAGAACATTCCAGAAGAGGGGCGGGGCTAGGGAGGAGCATTAGTGGTTCCCCCAGTGGAACATTCCAGACATTACAAGTACAACAACAACAACAACAATACAAATGCCAGAACACAGTTATTTCATCACAGCTAGACTGGGTCGTTTTAATCTGCCTTGGTTTGTGCTAGACTGGGTCATTAAATCTGCAGTCGTTTGTGCTAGTGTGGGTCATTTTAATCTGCTGTAGTTTGTGGGTCATTTTAATCAGCCGTAGTTTGTGCTAGACTGGGTCATTTTAATCTGCCGTAGTTTGTGCTAGAGTGGGTCATTTTATTCTACTGTGGTTTGTGCGAGAGTGGGACATTTTAATCTGCCGTAGTTTGTGCTTGAGTGGGTCATTTTAATCTGCCGTAGTTTGTGCTAGAGTGGGTTGTTTTAATCTGCCGTGGTTTGTGCTAGAGCGGGTCATTTTAATCTGCCGTAGTTTGTGCTAGAGTGGGTTGTTTTAATCTGCTGTAGTTTGTGCTAGAGTGGGTCATTTTAATCTGCTGTAATTTGTGCTAGACTGGGCCATTTTAATCTGCTGTAATTTGTGCTAGACTGGGCCATTTTAATCTGCTGTAGTTTGTACTAGACTGAGTCATTTTAATCTGCCGTAGTTTGTGCTAGAGTGGGTCATTTTAATCTACTGTGGTTTGTGCTATACTGGCTCATTTTAATCTGCTGTGGTTTGTGCTAGAGTGGGTCATTTTAATCTGCTGTGGTTTGTGCTAGAGTGGGTCATTTTTATCTGCTGTGGTTTGTGCTAGAGTGGGTCATTTTAATCAGCCGTAATTAGTGCTAGAGTGGTTTGTTTTAATCTGCCGTAGTTTGTGCTAGAGTGGGTCATTTTAATCTGCCTTAGTTTGTGCTCGAGTGGGTCATTTTAATCTGCCGTAATTTGTGCTAGAGTGGGTCATTTTAATCTGCCGTAATTTGTGCTAGAGTGGGTCATTTTAATCTGCTGTGGTTTGTGCTAGAGTGGGTCATTTTAATCTGCTGTGGTTTGTGCTAGAGTGGGTCATTTTAATCTACTGTCGTTTCTGCTAGAGTGGGTTATTTTAATCAGCTGTAGTTTGTGCAAGAGTAGGTCATTTTAATCTGCTGTAGTTTGTGCTGGAGTGGGTCATTTTAATCTGCCATAGTTTGTGCCAGAGTGGGTCATTTTAATCTGCTGGGATTTGTACTAGACTGGGTCATTTTAAGCTGCTGTGGTGTGTGCTAGTTGGGTCATTTTAACCTGCCGTCGTTTGTGCTAGAGTGGTTCATTTTAATCTGCTGTGGTTTGTGCTAGAGTGGGTCGTTTTAATCTGCCGTAGTTTGTGCTAGAGTGGGTCATTTTAATCTGCCGTAGTTTGTGCTAGAGTGGGTCATTTTAACCTGCTGTGGTTTGTGCTAGTTGGGTCATTTTGTAATTCTGCTATCTATGATTTCCCAGATATGAATAGAGTTTTAATTTCAAATGGAGGAACCCTCCACCTGACCCTTCACAACTTTTTTCCCCAAAAATATCAAACAGGACTGCATAATTTGGATGTGGATAGATTAAGCAGATTGCAGTTCTCACTCACCTGCTGCCTAAACCCATTTCAATAACAGCTTGTGGTTCAGTATCTGACATAATCAATCCATTAGCATCCCTGACCCGGAGATAAACTAGCTGCGGTTTTTAGTTGCACTTTGATCTAAAACCAACAGGAAAATGTGCAGCAACTTTCTTTATTGCTACTATTTAGGGGGTATTTTTGGAATTTGCACCACCAGCGGGAAACCTTACCCGCTAGTAGCGCACAGCAGAACATTGTGGGCACACTGCCGATGATCTTCCAACATGTGCTGCTAGCGAGTGACCTGTGGCTGCACAAACCCAGAGAATGACCCCCAGGGTCACGTTCAGACCAGGATCTGAAAACCACCAAAAGAACATTGGGTTTAGGATTGCCACATTTTGACAAGTCCAGAGCTGGATAATGGGCAGGATGAGTGTGGACTGATGAGGGAATCGTGGCTTGAATCCTGATGTTCTCTTTATTACTGATGGAAATTCATTGGAAACCTTATAAATTGTTCTGAAGCTTAAGGCACAGAAATACCTGAAATAAAAATGGACTTCTATTTTTAAAAAGAGACTTTGTATAAGTTTACATTGTAGAAATTTCCAGACTATTCAACTCAAAAATCAGACTGTCTGGTTTAAAATCAGATGAACGGCAATTCCATTACACACAATTTTATCCATCAGCAGTGGAAAAATAACACAGCACCCAAGTTACACCCAGCCACTGCTGTCTCACCCTTACCATAGACACACTGCAGAACATCAATGAAGCAACATTTAAATTAGAGACAAATGTAGCTCCACTCTAAACCACTTAAGATAGATTGAAGACGTTTTAAAGGATTGCTTGCAAATTAGCCTGCAGTGGAGTTTGCAGGGGGTTCATAGAAAATAATGCGATTTGCTAGATCTCAACTAAAATAGGTCTCTGATGGAAAGATATTACAAGGTCAATTTGTGATGGGTGGCCTAGTGGCAGCCCAAAACTTCGAAGAAATCCCAGATTTCATCCTGGTTTTGATACCCTTGCCACTGAAATTAGTGGAGAAACAGAATTTATTTTAAATCTTGCAACCAATATTCTTTCATGAGGCAGGAGGAAAATGGTCAGCAAATACCAACCATTCTCTCGAATGTTTGCAGAACAAAAAGTCAGAGGAAGCTTCCTTTTCAATCACATTTTCTCATGTATGTCACATCTCTTTGAGCTGATCCCCTGTCATAATATCATTCTTGCTGAACCAGTTGCATACCAAGTGTAACAGACACTGATAATGTATTTCAGCTGATAAAGGGTAAAGCTCTTTACACATGCAGTCATTAAGAGCAGTCATTGATATTCCAGGGAAATGCTATTCTGTAAAATGATCCTTTCTTTGATTGTAATATTCAGCTACTGATTCTGCTATTTCTATGCATTTTCTCAGTGAAATAGCCGAATGACTAAATATTGGATTATGTGATCACCTGATCCAGTAGCCTAAAAAGTGGCAGCTCTTGACTTCTGAACCAGATGGTCACAGGTTTGAGTTCTATAATTATCTGTCACTCAAATAGAGTTTGCACCAGGAGCAAAAATAGGTTTGGGTCCATTTTGCAACATTTGTCCTCTCCTGCCCTTGCTGAGACAGGTGGTAGGAAGTAAGCACAAGAACAACAACAACTTGCATTCATATAGTGCCTTTAACATAATAAACTGTCCCAAGGTGCTTCACAGGAGCGTTATCAAACGACATTTGACACCGAGCCAGATAAGGAGATATTAGGGCAGCAAAGTGTAATGTATGTACCTTTAAGGGGGGGAACTACTTTTTACAGCTCATGTATACTGTAGTACCGGCAGTGACCACACCTGTATACAACGCTGAGTAGTAATCTGTACAGGTCAGTTGCAGTCTGAGCCACGTTGAGTAAACACCTATTGTACCGTTCTCCACAGTCTGTGTCTTCTTATACACGGACGTAACATTGGCGACGAGGCAGGTTCAAACCTACCTGCAACTCTGCATCACCTCCCGGGAATTCGTTCCTGGAGATCAGTGGATTGGAGGTCAAGGCCAGAGACTCGGGCGTCGACCACGGGCAACCGCCCAGTCATCCAGCAGAGACTCGAGAATTGCGGGGGAGGCTGTCGAGAGCCAGGCTTAGCTTTCCAGTCGAGGTGGTCCAGCGAAACGGGCTGGCAACAGGTAGTGCGCAGACCCTTCCCGGACAGCGGCGGGCTAGAGCCCGACCGAGCGGCACAGCAAAGGGCCGAGCGGCATCGACGGGGGGGAGAGCGAGAGGGCAGAGCGCACAGGGCTTAGCCGGTGTTCAGGGGCCGAGCAGCGTCGGAGAGAGGGAGAGAGAGACGCGCAGAAACCCACGAGGTGCCGCCATTGCCACGAGGACCGCCGAGAGCGGTGTTGGCAGCAGCGCAGGAGAAGCGCAGAAACCCACGAGGTGCCGCCATTGCCACGAGAACCGCCGGGACTGGCGTCGGCAGCAGCGGGGGAGGAAGAAAAGCGCGGGAGACGCCATTTTAAGCCATTGGGAGACGCCATTTTAAACCACACCCAAAATGCCGAAGAGTGGCAGTATCACCGCATTTGACAATGAAGTCGAAGATTGGACTACATATGTCGAACGAGTAGAGGTGTACTGCAAGACAAATGGGGTGTCAGATGATAAGAAAGCGTCGGTATTGTTCAATTTAATGGGTGCAAAGACGTATGTTTTATTTTGAAATCTAGTAACCCCAACGAAGCCAATGGAAAAGAGTTTTGAAGACATAGTAACGATACTAAAGGAACATTTAAACCCCACACCGCTGCTGATAGCAGAAAGATTCAAGTTTCACAAATGGAACCAGCATAAGGATGAAAGCAATGCTGATTATTTAACAGAACTGCACAAACTATCGAAACACTGCCAGTTTGGAGCGGGACTGACAGATGCCTTAAGGTACAAGTTTGTGTGTGGGCTTCAAAGTGAAGGAACCCAGAAACGGCTTTTATCTGAAAAGGACCTTACGCTAGAAAAGGCTTTCAGCATTGCGGTATCATATGAAGCAGCAGCACGGGGCGCTGCAGAGATACAACAGAGACCGCAAGAATATGGCACAAACGAAATGTCATACGGAACAGAGAAGTGCTATCACTGCGGCAGAACAACACACGACCAGAATGATTGCTGGTTCAAAGACAAAGTGTGCAGACAGTGTGGAAAAGTAGGACACATAGCACGAGTCTGCAGGTCGGGAAAGAAAACCAGCAATAAGAAACCGACCAAAGGAAAGTACCAGAAGGTACATAAGATGATGGAGAATAGTTCAGATGAACAAAAGAGTGATAACGACTCCGAAAGCAGGGAACTGAGTTGTCTGAAACTACATAATGTGATCACAACGGAGGATCACCGAACCATTTGGGTCACTCAAGATAGCAGGAGTCCAGGTAAAGATGGAATTGGACACAGGATCAGCCCTAACAGTCATAAACTGATGGGACTACGAGCAGCTATTCTCACACATACCCTTGAGAGACACAAAAATTATTTTGAAGACGTACACGGGGCAAAAAGTCTACCCCAAAGGAAAAATAAGGGTGACCGTTATATATAACGGTAAGGAAACACCAAAACTAGACCTGTATGTATTGCAAGATGGAGGACCACCATTACTGGGACATAAATGGATCCGGAAAATACAACTGGATTGGCATTCCATACAGGCACTGACTGTGGCTGACAAAAAGGATGGCGATGTCACACCTGGACGACTGTCAAAGATCCTAACTGACGCGAAAGAAGTGTTCCAGCAAGGACTCGAAACGCTAAAAGGCATGACAGCGATGATTAAAATTGAAGAAAACGCAAGCCCAAAATGTTTTAAGGCCACACCGGTACCTTATGCGATCCGCCCAGCCGTCGAAGCAGAGCTGGAGAGTCTGGAACGTTCAGGTGTACAGTCCAAGGTAGACTGGAGCGAGTGGGCTACACCCATCGTCCCTGTGATGAAAAAGTCGTTGACCAGCACGCCTGGGGAACCAAAGAAGGTTCGCATCTGTGGGGACTTTAAGGTAACAGTGAACCCAGTCCTTCACACTGTACAATATCCACTTTCGCGGATTGAAGATATTTTCGCCTCCCTATCTGGAGGGATGCTTCACTAAGATTGATCTGGCCCAGGTGTATCTGCAAATGGAGGTAGAAGAAGCATCAAAAAAAATACCTCACAATCAACACCCATAAAGGTCTCTACCAATATAACCGGCTGGTATTCGGGGTAGCATCATATGAAGCAGCAGCACGGGGCGCTGCAGAGATACAACAGAGACCGCAAGAATATGGCATAAACGAAATGTCATATGGAACAGAGAAGTGCTATCGCTGCGGCAGAACAACACACGACCAGAATGATTGCTGTTTCAAAGACAAAGTGTGCAGACAGTGCAGAGGGCAATGGAACAAGTCCTGCAAGGGATCCCAGGGACCCAGTGTTATTTGGACGACATCCTGGGCACGGGCGAAAATGACAGTGATCACCTTGCCAACCTGGAGCAGGTGCTCACTAGATTGCAGGAATATGGGCTCCGAGCTAACCGCCCCAAATGCGAGTTTTTTAGAAAACAAATCTCGTATTGTGGCCACGTTATCGATAAAGAGGGGTTACATAAGTCCCCAGAGAAGATTGAGGCAGTAGTCAAGGCTCCAGCACCGGATAATGTGTCACAACTGAGGTCGTTCCTCGGGCTGGTAAACTACTACCATAAGTTCTTGCCAAATTTGTCTACAATACTACACCCACTGAACACCCTACTGCAAACTGGGGTGCCATGGAAGTGGAGTGACGAATGTAGACGAGCTTTCCAGAAGAGCAAAACACTAATCACATCGAAAGAGGTATTGGCCCATTACAACCCAGCATCACCAATTCGGTTGGCATGTGATGCGTCACCCTACGGCATTGGAGCGGTGCTGTCGCACAAATTCTCGGATGGCTCAGAGAGGCCAATAGCCTTTGCGTCACGATCACTAACCAGCCGAGCATAACTACGCCCAGATTGACAGGGAGGCCCTCAGCCTAGTGTGGGGAGTGAAAAAGTTCAATCACTATCTGCACAGGCAGAAATTCACCTTGCTGACTGATCACCAGCCTCTTGTCTCCATTTTTAATCCGAAGAAGGGCGTTCCGGTGATGACTGCGCAACAACTACAAAGATGGTCACTTTTTCTAGGGGCGCACCACTATGAGATTGAATATAAGGGCACGAAACAGCATGGAAATGCTGATGGGCTATCATGCCTGCCACTGCCTACTGCGGAGGAAGCACCAGCAGTGGATCCTGTTGAAATATTCCATTCGATTATAGTTGAATACCTACCGGTAACTAATGCTTGTATCGAAAAGGAAACCCGAAATGACCCAACACTGTCTCGGGTATATGATTTGACGGTGAAGGGATGGCCAGCACATGGCGACTCACTGTTGCCAGCATTCTCGACAAGGAGAGAACAGCTGTCAGTGTGCTGGGGGACCTTGATGTGTGGATCCCGAGTGGTAACTCCACCCAAGTTAAGGGATAGAGTGCTCAATGAGCTTCATGAGGGTAAAAATGTAAAGCCTAGCCAGGGCTTATGTGTGGTGGCCGGGAATCGATAAACAAATCGAGGGCCTGAACAAGAGCTGCTCAGGATGCCAGAAAGTCCAAAATGCACCACCACAGGCCCCTCTACACCCATGGGAGTGGCCCTCATCTCCATGGCAATGGGTGTATATTGATTTTGCTGGTCCATTCATGGACTCAATGTTTTTAATAGCTGTGGATGCGCACTCGAAATGGCCTAAGGTCATCAAAATGTCCTCCACCACCACGGAGAATACTATTGCAGTCCAACGGACCATTTTTGCCAGGAATGGCTTGCCAGAACAGATTTGCTCCGACAATGGACCACAGTTTGTGTCCGAAGAGTTCCGGAGGTTCTTGAAAAAGAATGGGGTAAGGCATTACACATCCGCCCCTTATCATCCAGCCACAAATGAATTGACTGAGAGGTTCGTACAAACCTTTAAGAAGGCAATAAAGGCTATGTACAATGATAACATTCCGCTGCAGCACAAGGTGGACAATTTCCTGTTCGGCTACCGGAATGAGACACATGCAGTCACCAACCAGGCCCCAGCCATGATGTTCTTTAACCGAAGGTTAAGATCTCGCCTGGATTTGCTCAGACCAAACGTATGAAGAGATGTTGAGAGTAAGCAATTCCAGCACATCCATGAGAAGCCAACAAGGAGCTTCAATGTAGGGCAACCAGTCTTGGCCCGCGACTACCGAACAGAAAAATGGCAGCCAGGAACGATATGCACATGGCAGGACCCACTAATGTACACAGTGGACATTGGGGAGAACATCGTGAGACGCCATGCTGACCAGATCCTAGAGTCACAGGAACAAGTCAACCCCATGCCTCGCCCATATGTACCTGGTGATGAACCCGACGTACAGGTAGCATCTACCCCAGAAACAGTAGCATCAGAAGCTGATGAACCAACCGACAACAGGGGGCCAGAATCGCCTCCGCACCAAGAGCAAGACACTCGGGAAAGGCGCTTTCCAGAAAGGATCAGGAAGCCTCCCCAAAGACTGAATTTATAAATAGACTATTTTCAGCTAATGTTGCATGTTAAAAGTGTTAATTGTAATTAGTTTGATATTTAATTGTTAAATGAGTGTTATGGTACTGTTAATCTAAAAGGGGAGGAATTGTAATGTATGTACCTTTAAGGGGGGAACTACTTTTTACAGCTCATGTATACTGTAGTACCGGCAGTGACCACACCTGCATATAACGCTGAGTAGTAATCTGTACAGATCAGTTGCAGTCTGAGCCACGTTGAGTAAACACCTATTGTACCGTTCTCCGCAGTCTGTGTCTTCTTATACACGGACGTAACACAGGGGTAGGTTTTAAGGAGCATCTTAAAGGAGGAGAGAGAAGTAGCGAGGTGGAGAGGTTCAGGGAGGGAATTCCAGAGCTTAGGGCCTAGGCAGCTGAAGGCATGGCCACCAATGGTGGAGCGTTTAAAATTGGGAATGCGCAACAGGCTAGAATTGGAGCAGCACAGATATTTTGGAGTGTTGTTGGGCTGGAAGAGATTACAGAGATAGGAAGAGGCAAGGCCATGGAGGGATTTGAAAACAAGGATGAGAATTTTGAAATCGAGGCGTTGCTCAACCGGACGCCAATGTTGGTCAGGGTTGATGGGTGAGCGGGACTTGGTGCGAGTTAGAATATGGGCAGCAGAGTTTTGAATGAGCTTACGTTTATGGACGCACATGGCTGGCATGGGGAAGGGGAGAGGTGGGGAGCCATCTGAAATCTACATGGAAGGCTACTCTGTGCAACTTATCAGATACGTTTTCACATCTTCGTGGCTGTGATCACGTATCAAAATTGCAAGTAGACAAGATTTTTTTTTAATGAATGTTTATTGCTCTCTTATTCTCCTCAATTATACTCCCTTATTGGCCTCCCCAGGTCACTTCCTAAAGCTCTCCCATCTCTCTCTGTTGAGGTGGCTAAAAAGGAGGTAAGCAAGTCCATCCAAGGGATAAGCCACTTATTGTATTGTCACTGTATTGTCCTTAACTTTAGAGAAGCAGTCACCCACCCACCCACTCTTCAGCCCTCCCCACTGCCCCACCCCACCCCCTCCCCCACACAAACACACACACACACACACACACAGTGATGCACTGAAATTGTAGTTCAATGGAACAGAGATGGACCTTGGGTCCCACCATTCCATGGCCACACGCTCCAACATGATGTACCCCCATCCCTTGCTTATACTGAATCTTAAATATTACATTGGCACTGCAGTAAGACCCCAAGGATGTTTTATATGTGAGATTAATCATACACTTTGAATTTAAAAAGAAAGTTATTACAGTACAAGCATCATGTTTTATTTCTTTCACTTGTTTGAATTGCTGACTGTTGTCAGTGTTCATATCAGAGGGCCATTGTCAGCAGACATTAAGAGCAGCATAACTTTCCCTGGTAGTAACTACACAAGTTTGTTCATGGCTGTCCTTTTCAAAATTCCAATAATAATGGACTAACATTAAAAAAAAATCTGCAGTGTAAATATGCAGCAGCCATCATTTAGCTTTCCTTCACAAACAGGGCATGAACTTTCACCTGGATTTTTGCTGTTTATTCTCAAGATTCAAGGACTAAACCCATTTGCCTGCAGCTGCCTATGTACAGTAGCTTGCAGTAAATTAACAGGAATGCAAGTTCAATTGGTAAACATGGTGAATAAAGATTACAATTTAATCTGAAGTATGGCATTCAGCAAAAACCACAATGAACAATATGCATAATTTCAGCATGCTTTTATTCATGAATTGTAAGAAACGGGAGCTTTTCCCCCAAGTGCTGAAGATAAGCCGCATCCATGTCTGCTCTTTTAATCTCTTCCTACAGGAACAGATGATGGCGCCACCTTGTCTGCACCATGAACATTGCAGTGGAAATTTAAGGAAACATCTGACCATTTGGTTAATTCCTGGAGAAATGACTTCCCTACATGCACCATTTCAGATAAATATCATGCATAGCGGTAAAATGCAATTTATAGAACTACTGTGTATCTGTGTTCACATTTAAAACAATTTATAAAAACTGCTGGTAACAGTGAAGTTTATGGTATGGTAACATTTTATATCTGTTACACTTCTGCTTCGAATCATTTAGACATAAGAAAGCTCAATTAATATTAGCCTAAAGAAAAAAACACTGCTTTTGTGAGACATCTTGTTTTTTTAGTAATTAAAACATAATTCCAGCTTCTTTGTAAAATGTAGTCTAATGTAAACCATCTCCAGCCTCACAAATGGTGCACTGTTAACATAGATCTGCATGAGCACAGCTCTGGTAGATGCTTGAGTTAATTATTAGTAATGGGTTCAAATGACATTCCTTTGCTTGCTATTTTAATGAAGGTGTTAACCTGGTTAAAATGGCAACCAGAGAAACTTCATCATATAAATGTATCAGTGCATTCGTATACTAGTATCACACCAAAAATTAAGGAAAGTTATCTAGACTGCTAATCTTGTGTATATAAATTGCGTATTAATTTTATAACTTTTTGAGGTTCAAAGTCCTGGGAGTATGCTGGTTGCTTCTCTATACTAAGAGGATGTAAATATAGATGTGGAAGTGTAAAGCATACACCAGGTTTTACATGAGTTGTGGATTGCCCCTTTTCCTAGCTATTAACAGAGGTATAAGCAGAGTTGTACCCATGCAGATCTTGCATGTGCTGATTCCAAAAGTATTAGCAATGCTTGGGGGTCACACATTGAGGTCAACATCAAGATGACTAAATCTTGCTCTTTTTGCCCCATTAGCTGCTTGATACCCTGTATTGTACTGTCACTCCCTAATCACACTCTCCTTGTTTCATCATAGCATTAAATCACTGATTTTACAGTCCAGTTGACTCCACTTAAGACTATTCCTGACAAATTCATATTTCTGTTGCTGGACAGAAATTGAAAAGCTCAGAGTGTTTCTGTTTACTGTTATTGTACTCATTCCTCTGACCTGAATACAGCTAGCTGTAAATTCCTGTGATGGGGATTTGTTCTGCCTGAATTACACCTTTTAGTATGTTTACATCCCAGATTACACACATTCATGCTCATGTTCAGTAAATACCTTTTTACTTTCAATCAAAGTATGGCAAGTTTGCATTTTAAGCAGCATTAGTTGCCAGCATATTTCTAGCTTGCAAGTCAAAAATTGCTGCCTACAGATATAGGGTTTGCGACAGCAATGCTGCTGATAAAGCCAACATGTCACTAATGTCAAAGATGGCAGTGGCCAAAATGTGTCCACTGGAATTCTTATATTAAAGTGTCAATTTTTTTCCTTCAGGTACTTATCCAATTCCCTTTTGAAAGCCACGGGAATTGGATAAGTACCTGAAGGAAAAAAATTTGCAGGGCTACGGGGAAAAGGCAGGGGAGTGGGACTAACTGAAGTGCTCTTGCAGAGAGCTGGCACAGGCTTGATGGGCCGAATGGCCTCTTTCTTTGCTGTGACCATTATTTGATTCTATGAATCTAAAAATAAGGGGGCTTTAATCAAATGCACATTTTTTCCAATGTTTTTTGCTTCCTCCCCTTTTCTTCTGAAGTTGGGGATTTTTCTGGGATACATTTCCACAGGTGCTGGAGCTCCCTGGCATCTCATTCAAGCATGAGCCTATCAGTGAATGCGGGCAAGCTCTTCAAATATGGTGGGGGGAACATTGCAGATACACCTGGATCTGACCTCATCCAATGTCTGTCCCAGCGGGATTTCCATCCGGGTGGTGGGGGTAGGGGTTCTGGTCAGGAAACCTGGAAGTTGTGGAATTTTTCAGTAGGTTCCCCAGCCAGAAGTCAGCCTAATTGAGAGGCTTGGCGCATTGTTGCGCGGGGAACATTTCAGAAAAGGGCACAGCCCCAGAACAGGTAAGGTTCCTGTTGCTGGGGCAGAGATTGCGGTGGGCAGGGGGGGTTACACCGTGGCTTGGAGGGTCGGGGGAGTGAGCGCAGGAATTCAGAGAGAGATCAGGGCAGAGATGGCAGGGGTGGGTGGGTGATCGCGGGGGGGGGGGTGGGTGATCGCGGGGGGGGGTGGGTGATCGCGGGGGGGGGTGGGTGATCGCGGGGGGGGGTGGGTGATCGCGGGGGGGGGGTGGGTGATCGCGGGGGGGGGTGGGTGATCGCGGGGGGGGGTGGGTGATCGCGGGGGGGGGTGGGTGATCGCGGGGGGGGGTGGGTGATCGCGGGGGGGGGTGGGTGATCGCGGGGGGGGGGGGGTGATCGCGGGGGGGGGGGGGGTGATCGCGGGGGGGGTGGGTGATCGCGGGGGGGGGTGGGTGATCGCGGGGGGGGGGGGTGATCGCGGGGGGGGGGGGGGTGATCGCGGGGGGGGGGGTGATCGCGGGGGGGGGGTGATCGCGGGGGGGGGGGTGATGTGATCGCGGGGGGGGGGGGTGGGTGATCGCGGGGGGGGGGTGGGTGATCGCGGGGGGGGGTGGGTGATCGCGGGGGGGGTGGGTGATCGCGGGGGGGGTGGGTGATCGCGGGGGGGGTGGGTGATCGCGGGGGGGGTGGGTGATCGCGGGGGGGGTGGGTGATCGCGGGGGGGGTGGGTGATCGCGGGGGGGGGGGTGATCGCGGGGGGGGGTGATCGCGGGGGGGGGTGATCGCGGGGGGGGGTGATCGCGGGGGGGGGTGATCGCGGGGGGGGGTGATCGCGGGGGGGGGTGATCGCGGGGGGGGGGTGATCGCGGGGGGGGGTGATCGCGGGGGGGGGGTGATCGCGGGGGGGGGTGATCGCGGGGGGGGGTGATCGCGGGGGGGGGTGATCGCGGGGGGGGGGTGATCGCGGGGGGGGTGATCGCGGGGGGGGGGTGATCGCGGGGGGGGGGTGATCGCGGGGGGGGGGTGATCGCGGGGGGGGGTGATCGCGGGGGGGGGGTGGGTGATCGCGGGGGGGGGGTGATCGCGGGGGGGGGGTGATCGCGGGGGGGGGGGTGATCGCGGGGGGGGGGGTGATCGCGGGGGGGGGGTGGGTGATCGCGGGGGGGGGTGGGTGATCGCGGGGGGGGGGTGGGTGATCGCGGGGGGGGGTGGGTGATCGCGGGGGGGGGTGGGTGATCGCGGGGGGGGGGTGGGTGATCGCGGGGGGGGGGTGGGTGATCGCGGGGGGGGTGGGTGATCGCGGGGGGGGGTGGGTGATCGCGGGGGGGGTGGGTGATCGCGGGGGGGGTGGGTGACCGCGGGGGGGGTGGGTGACCGCGGGGGGGTGGGTGACCGCGGGGGGGGTGGGTGACCGCGGGGGGGGTGGGTGACCGCGGGGGGGTGGGTGACCGCGGGGGGGTGGGTGACCGCGGGGGGGTGGGTGACCGCGGGGGGGGGTGGGTGATCGCGGGGGGGGTGGGTGATCGCGGGTGGGGTGGGTGATCGCGGGGGGGGTGGGTGACCGCGGGGGGGGTGGGTGATCGCGGGGGGGGTGGGTGATCGCGGGGGGGGTGGGTGATCGCGGGGGGGGTGGGTGATCGCGGGGGGGTGGGTGATCGCGGGGGGGGGTGGGTGATCGCGGGGGGGGGTGGGTGATCGCGGGGGGGGTGGGTGATCGCGGGGGGGGTGGGTGATCGCGGGGGGGGTGGGTGATCGCGGGGGGGGTGGGTGATCGCGGGGGGGGTGGGTGATCGCGGGGGGGGTGGGTGATCGCGGGGGGGGTGGGTGATCGCGGGGGGGGTGGGTGATCGCGGGGGGGGTGGGTGATCGCGGGGGGGGTGGGTGATCGCGGGGGGGGTGGGTGATCGCGGGGGGGGTGGGTGATCGCGGGGGGGGTGGGTGATCGCGGGGGGGGTGGGTGATCGCGGGGGGGGTGGGTGATCGCGGGGGGGGTGGGTGATCGCGGGGGGGTGGGTGATCGCGGGGGGGGGTGGGTGATCGCGGGGGGGGGTGGGTGATCGCGGGGGGGGTGGGTGATCGCGGGGGGGGTGGGTGATCGCGGGGGGGGTGGGTGATCGCGGGGGGGGTGGGTGATCGCGGGGGGGGTGGGTGATCGCGGGGGGGGTGGGTGATCGCGGGGGGGGTGGGTGATCGCGGGGGGGGTGGGTGATCGCGGGGGGGGTGGGTGATCGCGGGGGGGGTGGGTGATCGCGGGGGGGGGTGGGTGATCGCGGGGGGGGTGGGTGATCGCGGGGGGGGTGGGTGATCGCGGGGGGGGTGGGTGATCGCGGGGGGGGGTGGGTGATCGCGGGGGGGGTGGGTGATCGCGGGGGGGGTGGGTGATCGCGGGGGGGGTGGGTGATCGCGGGGGGGGTGGGTGATCGCGGGGGGGGTGGGTGATCGCGGGGGGGGTGGGTGATCGCGGGGGGGGTGGGTGATCGCGGGGGGGGTGGGTGATCGCGGGGGGGGTGGGTGATCGCGGGGGGGGTGGGTGATCGCGGGGGGGGTGGGTGATCGCGGGGGGGGTGGGTGATCGCGGGGGGGGTGGGTGATCGCGGGGGGGGTGGGTGATCGCGGGGGGGGTGGGTGATCGCGGGGGGGGTGGGTGATCGCGGGGGGGGTGGGTGATCGCGGGGGGGGTGGGTGATCGCGGGGGGGGGTGGGTGATCGCGGGGGGGGGGTGGGTGATCGCGGGGGGGGTGGGTGATCGCGGGGGGGGTGGGTGATCGCGGGGGGGGTGGGTGATCGCGGGGGGGGTGGGTGATCGCGGGGGGGGGTGGGTGATCGCGGGGGGGGTGGGTGATCGCGGGGGGGGTGGGTGATCGCGGGGGGGGTGGGTGATCGCGGGGGGGGTGGGTGATCGCGGGGGGGGTGGGTGATCGCGGGGGGGGGTGGGTGATCGCGGGGGGGGTGGGTGATCGCGGGGGGGGGTGGGTGATCGCGGGGGGGGGTGGGTGATCGCGGGGGGGGGGTGGGTGATCGCGGGGGGGGGGTGGGTGATCGCGGGGGGGGGGTGGGTGATCGCGGGGGGGGGTGGGTGATCGCGGGGCGGATGGGTGATCGCGGGGGGGGTGGGTGATCGCGGGGGGGGTGGGTGATCGCGGGGGGGGGTGGGTGATCGCGGGGGGGGTGGGTGATCGCGGGGGGGGTGGGTGATCGCGGGGGGGGGTGGGTGATCGCGGGGGGGGGGTGGGTGATCGCGGGGGGGGTGGGTGATCGCGGGGGGGGGTGGGTGATCGCGGGGGGGGGTGGGTGATCGCGGGGGGGGGTGGGTGATCGCGGGGGGGGGTGGGTGATCGCGGGGGGGGGTGGGTGATCGCGGGGGGGGGGGGTGATCGCGGGGGGGGGGTGATCGCGGGGGGGGGGTGATCGCGCGGGGGGGGGTGATCGCGGGGGGGGGGGTGATCGCGGGGGGGGGTGATCGCGGGGGGGGGGGGGGTGATCGCGGGGGGGGGGTGATCGCGGGGGGGGGGGTGATCGCGGGGGGGGGTGATCGCGGGGGGGGGGTGATCGCGGGGGGGGGGGGGTGATCGCGGGGGGGGGGTGGGTGATCGCGGGGGGGGGGGGTGGGTGATCGCGGGGGGGGGTGATCGCGGGGGGGGTGGGTGATCGCGGGGGGGGTGGGTGATCGCGGGGGGGTGGGTGATCGCGGGGCCGTCGGTGATCGCGGGGGGGCGTCGGTGATCGCGGGGGGGTCAGTGATCGCAGGGGGCCCTGGGAAACCCGGCTGGCCAGTGTTAAAGCTGGTGGAGAGATAAAATCTGAGGTACGCAGCCTCCTCATAATGTTTAAATGACCAATCTGCCCCTGTGAGTGGGTGGTTGTCCACCCCTCGTCCTGCCTCCAATAAAACCAGAAGTGGGCTGGTTGGGTTCAGGCTTGAGATTTTTAAAATTTTAACATCCCACTCGTTTTTGGGGGTTAAAGTTATCCCCAATCTGTTCAGTCTCTCTGATATTACTCAAGTAACTACTCTGTGATAGCAACAGTTTTAAGGAACACTTCTTGAAATAACAGTCACAAGATAAGGTGTACAGATCTTACATTTAATAACTGTTTACACCCGAGAGGAGTAAGAGCTCCAATGATACTGTTAATGCCATCTTTAATTGTTGTAGTCTTTACCTTCATGGTGATGTTGGGATATAACAAAATCTTGCTTTATTAAGGATATTTAATGTAGGTGTTTTATAAGTTAATTAGTCTGCCGTGTGAATGCATCAGTGAACAACTGTTACATACAATTTTGGCACCTATAAATGCAACAATCCATATGGCCAGGCAAAAATTATGTTGAATGGAATAATAGGTGGGAATTACAAGACTGGGATTTGGTTGATAATTCTGCGTTTTCAAATGAACCCTTTTTCTGTTTACTGTTTTCCTGTTTACTAGTTATTTATTGGTAGATTTAGCTATTTGTTGATTCTTCACTGGTACCTGTTTTACCTGCTTGTTGCTTGTTTAGTTTGCTGACGATTTTGGTGTTCAGCTCCATTCACAACTCCTCTGATAATGAAGCAGCCCATGCCAGCCTGCAACAAGACCTGGATAACATCCAGGTTTGGGCTGACAAGCGGCAGGCAACATGTAAAATAAATGCAAATAATGATCATCCCAAGTAAGAGAAAGACCAGCCATCTCCTCTTGACCTTTAATGGCACCACCATTTCCAGTTCTGCCACCATCAACATCCTGGGGGTACTGACCAGAGACTTAACTGAACCAGCCACCTCAACAACGTGGCAACAAGAGCATTGCAAAGGCTGGGTATTTTGTGACTATCTGCTCTTATCCTGACCCTTCAATTCCTCTCTACCATCTACAAGGCTCAAGCCAGGAGCGTGATGGAATACTCACCACTTGACTGGATGTGTGCGGCTGCAACAACACTCAAGAAGCTCGATGCCATCCAGGACAGAATAATTTATTTGATTGGCACCCCGCCACTGGATTCAATATCCACTACCTTCATCACCAATGTACTGTACTGTGGCTGCAGTATGTACAAACTACAGCATGCACTGCAGCAACTCAGCAAAGTTACTTCGACAGAACCTCCATCTCCTGCGAACTCTAACACTGAGGAGGACAAGAGCAGCAATGTCATTGTAACACCACCATCTTCAAGTTCTCCTCCAAGTCACACATCATCCTGAGTTGGACACATTTTGCTGTTCTTTTGTCATTGTAATTCCATACCTAACATAATTGTGGGCGCATCATCACCACAAGGAGAAGGCCCAACATCACTTTCTCAGGGCAACTAGAGATAGGCAATAAATGAGGTATTGTCAATGCTGCGCACATCCTGAGAATAGATAAATAGTTACTGATATTTATGAATACAATGAACCAGTTAGGTGCTGTATGATGAATATTTCACCTGTGCAACAATTTGAAGTGTGACAGGCTTTTCTTGTATATTATGGATGTGCACTAAAAGCAAAACTCTTAATTTTATGTATGTATGTTGTGAAAAACAAATGCTAATAATTAAAATGAATTCTTGCTTATAGAATATTCTTGGTGATTTTTTTTACACAAGGCTCTACACTTCCAATATGACTTAAACCTGGTGCAGAAGGATTCAGATCCAGAATGATCCATCACTGCACCAGTCCTTTGAACGTACCTTAGAATAATAGAATTCACAGCACTGAAGGATGCCATTCGGGTAATGGATACTTCTTGGTGAGTTATGAGGCATTAATGGAATCTTGAGGTCCAGCTACCATCATAAAGTGCAGAGGGAAGCTCAAGCAGTTTATGTTTGCCTTAAATGAACAGATAACTATATTGTTAATTAAATATATAGTGCAGTCAATTGTCATTTTTGACGGTGAATTAAGGAATACTCACTACCTCATGTATCTATTGTGTAACATCATGTAACTTTAAACTAACATCACAGCCCAACTTCACAAAGGTAAGAATGAGAAATGAAAGCTGGAACTTTCGTATTGAGGGATAAGCTGTAGCCAGTGGTTTTCATTCAGCTTAGAATATCTTATGATTCTCTAGCCCTTAACTCTTACCTGAGTTTTAGGTATATACTTGATCTAGTCCTGTATCTCCAGATGTCAGCTTGAACATATTTCTCTGCTTTTATAAGACCTACACTGCAGTGGAGATACCTTAAGCACCAGTAAACGCCTAGCCCTTGGATTTTCTACTCCACAGAATATACACGGATGATTGCTAATGGACAGCAGAGGCTCTATGCTGGAAGTGAAAGGTATATATGATAAGAACAAGTGTCAGCAAGTTTTGCAGGATGCCAGGCTGATGCATACTGATTTCACTCCCACATAAAAAGAACCGTAATTCCTTGGGATGTTGTAAATCCTACACTTGTTTCATAAGCTGTGTTTTAGTTTAAATGAGGGGAGAGGAAGGACACTGCCAGAGCATAGAGTCTCCTATGGAAAGAATGCATGTCATTTGCAGTCCTAGCCAAGATTTCCTTTTAGAATAGGAATGTGTGGATTTTCCAAACTTTATATCTAAAAATATATAGTTATCTCATATCCTCTTATTAAAAATCCTAAAAAATCTTTAAAGGATATTTTCCTCCAGTCACTAACTTTAGCAAAGAAAGTAGACTTGAGTATAAAGTGGTGTTCCCTGCATTATTCTCACATCTACCTTACACTAAAATTAGCAAACAGTGGAAAATATACCCTTAAAAAATGTATCTATAAAATCCAATTTCATTCCATAAGATGCTATGAAACCACTAAGGTGTTTCTCAGTGGGTTACAACCCTTTCACCTTTCCAACCTGGACTTGAATATAGCCCAGACAGAGGAGAGTAAGGTTTGGCCTCACTGGTCCCAATGCTCCTCTTTTAATGAAAAACAGAAATACTCGCTTTTCAGTAGAAGTAATAAATTGCTGACAAATTTTCCAGAATGTGTGACTTTGAAACTTGCAGTTTTTGAGACTTGTAATTTTGTTAGTGACAATGAAAAGCCAGCAGCCAATCACAATACACAATGCAATAGTGATCCTTCAGCACTTCTGAATGAAATAATAAGCCACATTACCAATATTAATTTTGAGAATTTGGTAATTCGGCTGAGGAGTGTGCAATTTTAGGTGAAAATGGCTGAACCACATGAGAAAATACATTTAAACAATGAGCATCTGATCGGGAATGAATGTCCAAAACTTGAAGAAGTGATATTACTGTAAAATAGCTGCAACAGAATGATAAGTAGTAGCGTTAAAATATATGCAAGAAAACTGTACTGACAGAGAAATGTTAAAAAGAATATAGCAAGTAATCTATTAGAGGTGCAAATAATAAGTTTGCAAATTACATTACACAATATACGCCATGATGGGAACGAGAGTAATGTTGGAAGGATTTAACATCAAACCAGTCACCTTGGGGTTGATTTTAACCCGGAGTGGGTTTCAGGCAGACGGGGTGCAGGGTGAGTGCAAAACACACTCTCTAGCTAATTCCCGAGGCTTATTTAAATGCCGCTGGTCCACTCCCTGCCTAGAATGGGCATGAAGGGGGTACAGATTGGCTGCTGAAGATTGCGCGGTCCTTGGCGCCGACTTTCAGGTAAGTTGCGGGGAGCGGGTATTGGGAGGGTCTCGGGGAGTTCAGGAGTAGGAAAACCGGAACTTTCCTGTGGGGTGTCGAGGAAAGTTTTAGACTTACCTGAAAGGCGTCTTCTGTCTGAAGACCAGCTGCCGACCTGCTTCTGCCTCGTGGGAAAACCACAGCAGCTGCCCCCTCAGGCCCCGGTTAAAACTGCATCGCGGGGCTTAGTGATGGAATAGGACTTCAATTTGCATAAATTAATGAGGCTCCCACCTGGTTTAGGCAGGCGGCTTATCCACCTGCAAAACCCTGCAGGTTAAAATCAGAAATGATATGGATCTGAGCAGGTAAGTAACCTACTCATTTCTAACTGCCCACCAGCACGGTTTCCGCCGGGCAGGTAGGGTTAAAATCCTCGTTATGTCAATCCCCACTGCTGTTATGTTTAAAGGCAAAATTGTACATAAAGGAGGGCACTGCAAAATCAGTGGAAAAGAAAATCGAGCAAAATGCAAAGCGGGCTGCCGAATCGCCATTGGCATTTTTGCACAACCGCCCAGAGGCCCCAAGGTTTGAAAACCAAAAAGCAACCCACCACAGGGTTCCAAGACTTTATAAGATTTAGGAATATACAGCACTTTCCACATCATCAGCAATTTAAATTTATTATTGATTTTCAACTCCATTGATATTCTGAGGAATGATCTTCTTGGGCTAGACACCCTGGTGGTAGCATATCTGTAGGAGGGTCTAGATCTTCTGTGGTGCTGCCTTATCAGCCTGGCTTCCAGGGTTGCCTGCTGTTCCACATCCTTTTCTTCTTCCAACAAATAAATCATAAAGAAAGGAATTCCCATGGGGGAAAACATTTTGCAGCCTGCCCCTTCATTTTAGCAAAATTCCCCAAAAAAGCAACAGTCTTGAGGGCAACTTCCAAATGAAGCTAGGGCTTTAAAAATAAAAAACAAAACATTTTTTGACGAAAGACTAATCAAAAGTAAAGTTATGAGCTTCTATGTAACAGTACAATGAAACACAACAATTCACCTTTAAGATTTCAGCATCAGTCCTCCCCAGTTGCTGTTCGATGCTACCCCTGTTTTATTGTTGCATAAGCTAAATCAGTGGATCCTAGGGCAGAAATGGTGGAATTTAAGACGGACGGATGTAAGTTTTTGTATTTCCTCCTGTGCATTAATCATCGCCTGGGCAGTGCACAGAGGGCAAAAACTGGTGGGGAGGATCAGGCGTCCCTTACAGAAGCCATCGAATGTCTTCCATTCAACAACAACAATAACTTGTATTTATATAGCGCCTTTAACATAGTAAAACATTCCAAAGCGCTGCACAGGAGTGTTATAAAACAAAATTTGACACTGAGCCACATAAGGAGATATTAGGGCAGATGACCAAAAGCTAGTACAAAGGCTTTAAGGAGCATCTTAAAGAAGGAAAGAGAGGTAGAGAGGCGGAGAGGTTTAGGGAGGGAATTCCAGAACTTAAGGCCTTGGCAGCTGAAAACACGACCATCAATGGTTGAGCGATTATAATCAGGGATGCTCAAGAGGCCAGAATTAGAGGAGCGCAGATATCTCGAAGGGTTGTGGGGCTGGAGGAAATTACAGAGCTAGGGAGGGGCAAAGCCATGGAGGGATTTGAAAACAAGGATTAGAATTTTAAAATCGAGGCGTTGCTTAACCAGGAGCCAATGTAGGTCAGCAAGCACAGGGGTGATCGGTGAATGGGACTTGGTGCGAGTTAGGACATGGGCAGCTGAGTTTTGGATGACCTCAAGTTTACGAAGGGTAGAACGTGGGAGGCCAGCCAGGTGTGCAGTGGAATAGCCAAATCTAGAGGTAACAAAAGCATGGATGACGGTTTCAGTAGCAGATGTGCTAAGGCAGAGGCGGAGTCAGGAGATGTTAAGGAGGTGGAAATAGGCAGTCTTAGTTATGCTGCGGATATGTGGTCAGAAGCTCAAGTCAGGGTCAAATATGACACCAAGGTTGCGAATAGTCTGGTTCAGCCTCAGACAGATGTTAGCGAGAGGGATGTAGTCAATAGCTAGGGAACCTAGTTTGTGGCGAGGACTGAAGACAATGGCATTGGTCTTCCCAATATTTAGTTGGAAGAAGTTTCTGTGCATCCAATATTGGATGTCGGACAAGCAGTCTGACAATTTAGAGACAGAGGAGGTTTCGAGAGAGGTGGTGGTGAGGTAGAGCTGGGTATCATCAGCGTATATGTAGAAACTGACGCTGTGTTTTTGGATGATGTCACCAAGGGGCAGCATGTAGATGAGAAATAGGAGGAGGCCAAAGATAGATCCTTGTGGGACACCAGAAGTAAGGCTGCAGGAGCAGGAAGAGAAGTCATTGCAGGTGATTCTCTGGCTACGATTAGATAGATAAGAACCAGGTGAGTGCAGTCCTACCCAGCTGCTCGACAGTGGAGAGGCGTTTGAGGAGGATGGTGTAGTCAACCATGTCAAAGACTGCAGACAGGTCGAGAAGGACGAGGAGGGATAGTTTACCTTTGGCACAGTCACATAGGATGTCAATTTTGACTTTGATAAGAGCCATTTTTGTACTATGGCAGGGGCAGACATCTGATTGGAGGGATTCAAACATGGATTTCCAGGAAAGATGGGCATGGATTTGGGAGGTGACAACACATTCAAGGACTTGAGAGGAAAGTCCTATTTCAATAGTAGTAAAATTCAGGGAGTTCTGTTAGCTGTGTGCGATCCTCGTCACCAAATTTTACTTACTGCCTGCTGCCTAGACGATGCTTAACACCCAGGTGGCAAAGATAAAAATGTACCTCATGATGTCATCGTGACCTAAAGCCGTCATTTGCATGGCTGCAGCTTAGCAAGAACATGCACATCTAACACCCTCCTTCACTTCCATCGGATTTCCCCCTCCACCCCCAAATAGATCTGTAGGGTGTATGCCCTGTGAAACCATCAGAATTTCAGGGTTATATAATTGATGTCTCCTGTGGCATCCCTGCTCTCATCCTCTTCTTCCTTCTATAAATACTACAACAAGAGAGGAATTTTCCTGGGAATGCCTATTTTCAAAATTATTATTGCAGCGACTAGAAATTTGGCAGGCAAAGCTCTAGGCCAAAGATTTGAAATAATAAACAGACAAAAATTAGTACTGAAAGAATCGCCTAACACAAAGCTAAAAAAAATGCCAATTTCTGAGATTCTTCTCAAAACACAGAGGCCTAGAAATTCAGTATAGCCACTTTTGGGGCGGTAAAGTCGGGCGGGCGCTAAAGTTAGCGCCCGCCGGAAAGTGGAGGCCACTTCGCCGAAATTCAGTAGCTTTCGCCAAGGAGTTTGGGCGAGCGCTGAAACTGGCGTTGCACTCCTATCTTTAGGCGCGAAGCCGGCGGTGCGGACTGATAACGCCGAGGCCGGGCGCAGCGCAGGTGCGGTCATGTTTTGATTGACAGCAGACACCCTGACGCCGGCCAGCTCTTAAAGGGGGAAGGGTCGACTTTGTCTGCAGCCACGCCCTGGATAGTGGAGCCCTGCAGCTAGGCCTGAACACTGCTGGTGGACCCAAATAGCGCCTGAAGCCATGCAGAAGGACCGTGAACGAGCGCAGCGCTTCTCAGAGCATGCTTTGAGGGTGCTGCTTAGGGGGTTGGAAAAGAACAGAGAGATCTTGTGCCCGGACAGTGGCAAGAAGGCTCCCAGGAGGCAGTACAGGAGAGCCTGGAGGGAAATCGCCCTGAGGGTGTCAGCCAACAGCGATGTCCCCAGGACTGCTGACTGTAAAGTCTGTGGGTTGTGCAGTTAATTACGACACAGACTTCAGGAGTAACATACAACAGGACTTTACTATTCGAAGGTCAGGGCGAATCTGCCCTATAAATCATGCCACAGCACTTATATACCGGTGTGGTCACCGTCGGTATTACCGTATACAGAAGCCAAACAAGTAGTGCCACACCTAAAATAGTTCTCTTAAAGGTGAACGGTTACGTACAATAGTCTCTTAAAGGTAGACGGTTACATACACTACAATCCTCCCTTTTTAGCTTACAACATACTATTTCTCATTAACATACATATATTCAACTTCAGGTAAGCAATTTACAGATATAGTCTCTGTGGGAAACAGTTCACAGGTTCAGTCTCTGTGGGAACAGTGTATAGATTCAGTCTCTAGTCTTGACTCGGTCCGAACAACATCGCTGTGGTGTAGCCGGTTCACATTGCTAGCGTGACTCCTCCACTAGTTTTCCCCTTGACGTAACAGCTTGAACTTTCGTCCTGCTGAACCAGCAATGCTGACTTTTACAAACAGCTGTATTGCCTTGGTAATTTTTCTTACTTTCCAACTGATCTATCTCCCTTTGTAGGGCCCACGTGCATGATCTGGTAGGAGTGATAATGATTTTGATGGTTATCATCTTCTGCTTCTTCTTTTTCTTTTCTGCTTCTTGGAGACTCTCGGGGCTCCTTATCAGCTGCCAGCTGTAGCGCCACCATCTCTCTATGTTCCTTAGACTTTAAGTGCTTCATCCTGATTTCTGCACTTTGGGAGTTTTCATCACAAGCTGGGCAGACCAGATCCTCGTAATATTCAGTGTCACTCAACAGGTCATGGTAATATTCGGTGTCGTCCTGAGCTAGTCTAGCGAGAGGGCCTGCTACTTCTTCCGTACCCAACTGGACGTTAGCCGACTGTTGTTCCCTCCCTAGACATCTTTCCTGAAGAGACTTCTTCATGCGTTCATATTCATCCCGCTCTTCCTGGGTTTCCTGCCAATCCTTCACTAATGACCTCGTTTGTGATTTCAATACTTCCTCTTCCCTCGGGGATTGATTGATCAGGCTATTCAATCCTTCTACTGGAGCAGCTGTTTCAACATTCTGCTGTTCACATTGACGTGATTCAGCGTACTTTTGGCATCCCTGTAAAATCTGTGTTGCAACCTCAGCTATTTCCATAACTTTTGAGAGCTCCGAACTCCTTCCCTTTGAAGATTGAAGCTCGTGTTCAGATTGTTCCCATTGTAGAGTCTTGTCCTTCAGCATATGAAGGAGTTGGCTGACCGTTAACTCTTCCACGGGAACACTGTGGGTCAGAGTTTTCTCCATTTCATCCACCTTTTCCTCCAATGCTTTCACCTTCTTTTCCTCTTGTACTTTGGCTTCCAGCGCTCGGAGAAGTTGCGCCTTGATGCTCTCTAGCTCATGTTCAGAGGCCATTCTTACAGTCTCTGTTTCTTACAGTTCCCTTTTCTTCCACTGAACGGATTCCCAGTTGAATCTGTTCTTCAAGTTGTTGAATCTCGGTCATTGCCGCCCCATATTTGTCTTGGGTTTCCTTTAATATTTTTATGAGTTCTTGTACATCTTGTCTTTCAGGTTCTGCCATGTCTTTCACCTCTAATTTCTCATCTATGGATGGAACTTCTACCGATGATGAGCTCAAGGCCAAGACAGACTCAAGAATTTCCTGCAGCCTTTGGACTTCTTGCTCATGTTCAACCTTCAGTTGCTCATATGCTTCCACTGAAACTAGCTTTTCGGAGGTTGCCGAGTTAACCCCTTCCAGAATTGTAGCCTGGGCCTGTTCATACTGTTCTTTCAACTTCTCACACTCTGCTTGTAAGGAGTCGTAGAGAAGAACTGGAATAAAATCCTGGCTTCCTGCAGATTCCTCTTCATTTGCTTCTTCCTGCAAATATTCTAACTCCTTAACAGCATAAGGGAGATGTGATCGGTAATTGGTCACGATGGCTCTATGGTCGCTCTCTGCTTGAGCTAGCTGCTTCTGTTGTCTTTCCAGATTCTCCCATTCGGTGTCATAGAACTTTTTCATTGTTTTCATCTCTTGTACGAGACGATAGCTCAATTGTTCTAATTGTTGTCGTAATTTGAAATAAGTTTGAGTCCGAGCTCGGTGTTCTTCCGTCATGGATATGTCCGTAACTTGAACAGGCTCAGAATTTTCTGTCGAACTAGGTTGTCGTTGTTCGGTGGAGTTCTGTTCTGAAACTTTGTTCTTCTCTGGAGCATAAGCCTTTATGCATGCCTTCGTTTTTCCAACCTTCGTCGGCAAGTCCATTTCAGCCTTGTCTTTCATATTTGGGTTGGTCTTATCGTCATCCGTGTCAGAATCTGAGCTGATTGTCTGCACCGAGTCCTCACTCGTTATGGCTTTTAGATAGTGCCATTCCATGTCTATTTTCTTGATCCACTCCCATCCTAGAAGTGGTGGTCCTCCCTCATGTAGTACGTATAAGTTCATTCTTGGGTGTTCTTTACCCCTATCTCTCACTTTGACTCTTATCTTTCCTATGGGGTATACTTTATGCCCCGTGTATGTCTGCAATACGAACTTGGTATCTCTTAAGGGTATATGTGAGAATAGCCGGTGGTAATCCCTTCGATTTATGACTGATAGAGCTGATCCAGTGTCCAACTCCATTTTCACTTGGATTCCAGCTATTTTTAGCATGACCCAGATAGTTTGTAGGTCAGCTTCCTTACTCACATTGTGAATTCTCAGACTACCCAGCTCCTGGCCGTTTGGGTCTGAGTCTGAATTCTGTTCGTCTGAACTCTTCTCAGCCACCTTGTGTACCTTGTTGTACTTTTCCTGTGATGGCTTCCTTTGGTTGTTGGTCCTTTGGTTGTTGGTCTTCTTCCCTGACCGGCATACCTTAGCTATGTGACCCAGTTTGCCACATTTCCTACATTCCTGGTTCTTAAACCAGCATTGGTTCTGGTCGTGTGTTGTCTTCCCACAACGATAGCATTTTGTTGTTGTCGAGGTAATTTGATCCACACTTAGTGCTGCTGTCTTTAGCTGCATTTCCGCAGTTCCCTTCGCTGCGGCTTCGTGCGATGCTGCAATAAGGACAGCCCTGTCAAGTGTAAGGTCGTTCTCTTCGAGTAGTCGCTTTTGCGTTCCTTCCTTTGCCAACCCGCACACGAACTTGTCTCGCAATGCCTCTGTCAAATTCCCTCCAAACTGGCAGTATTTCGCTAGTCTACGCAGTTCGACCAAGTATTCTGCGTTGCTTTTGTCTTTCCGTTGCGTTCTCGCATAGAATTTGAATCGTTCCGCCAACATCAACGGTGTAGGGTTCAAGTGGTCCTTCAGGACAGCCACAATATCATCGAAAGTCTGATCCGCCGGTTTAGCTGGTGCTAGTAGATGCTTCAAGAGCCCATATGTCTTTGCGCCCATCGAGTTCAGCAAGGTTATAGCTTTGTCATCTTCTTCTATTTTATTGGCCTCACAATAGATCTCAATGCGTTCCACGTACGTGGCCCAGTCTTCTACCTCGGAATTAAAATCGTTGATGTTACCACGCTTAGGCATCTTCCTCTCTTTGGGAACAACACAAGTATTTCTTTAAATTATTATTTCTTTTTTTTTTCTCTAAGATGGCGGTTTTCCCACAAAAATGGCGGTTTCCCGCTCTTATCTTCTCTCCCCGCCCACTTCAATGGCGGTTTCCCGCTTCTGTCTTCTTCCCCGCCTAATGGCGGCTTCCCGCGTTTCTTCCCTGGCGGGAGGGGTACACTTTCCCCACGGGCGACGGCCGCTGGGTTTCAGGTTCACAGCCTGCGCGTCGGCTTCAAGGCTTTCCCTTTTTTTATTTTATGGCAGGGCGACCGGCTCTGGGTACCCCATTGACGGCGAACAGGTTCAGCCGCTGGGCTGGCTCTCGCACAGTTCCCCTTGCTCGGCTCTGTCTCTCTCCCGCTTGCTCGGCTCTACCGGCGCTGGGTACACCCCGTTGACGGAGGACAGTTCAGCCGCTGGACTGGCTCTCGCGCAGTCTCTCTTGGTCGGCTCTGCCTCTCCCGCTCGCTCGGACCCCAATCGCGCCTCCCAGCCCTCTCGCAGTCCGGTGCTTCTCTCCCCGGCTGCGGCTGAGTTTCTCTCTTCCCGCGCCTACGCTCCCGGTCGCAGCGCTTCGTGGCTTCGGTCACCGCCCAGCTTTTCCCGCCGGTCGCGGTCTCTCACGACGCCATTGGACCCGACTTTTTGTCCGGCTCCTTTTCCCCCTCGACCGTGGTCGAGTGCCCAGCCCTTATCCTCCGGCTATTCTTTTCACTTTCCCTTACTCACAGTCACCGTGGCAGAAGGGACAGTCAGTGCCTGTTGCTGATGGAAGTTTTTGTCGCTAAAGTCTTCCTCCTTTCTATTGCTGCAGCCTTGAGTTTTCTCCCAGCCGAATGACGAGGGCGGTTGCCTCTTTTCGACGCTCTTTCGTTGCTTTGAAATTATTGTTGCCGCAGGGTACGATCGGACTCGTCGCCACTGTAAAGTCTGTGGGTTGTGCAGTTAATTACGACACAGACTTCAGGAGTAACATACAACAGGACTTTACTATTCGAAGGTCAGGGCGAATCTGCCCTATAAATCATGCCACAGCACTTATATACCGGTGTGGTCACCGTCGGTATTACCGTATACAGAAGCCAAACAAGTAGTGCCACACCTAAAATAGTTCTCTTAAAGGTGAACGGTTACGTACAATAGTCTTTTAAAGGTAGACGGTTACATACACTACACTGACCAATGCCGCAAGAAGTACAACGACCTCAGTCGGTTGGTCAGGGTGAGTACCCTTTCCAGTGTCCTCCTCATCCTTGCATGTGCACCTCACATTATGGGCAAAGGGACCTCAAAGGCCTAATGGCCAGCCCTCCTCCCGCAGCTATGGCACTGGCATGATCATCAATAGCACTCTCTGCACTTAACACACTGGCCAAGCTATTCGACCATGGGAGGCAGTGCACACAACAACAGGGCACCACACTGTACTTAGAGGCCGTCCTTTCTCTTGCAGGCCAAGCTGGCACAGAATTTGAAGAGCCAGACTGTCACCGGGGGAGGCCGTCCCCAGTTCCAGCAGCTCAGTCAGCTGGAGGAGAGCGTGGCTCGACTCGTGCGTGGCCGGGTGACTGGCCCCGTTGCTATTGGAGATGCCGACCCTGTGCTGGGACCCAATGGTAAGGACATGACCGTTTGGACCTCTCTGGTTCCCCTTGCGCTTCAGATCTACATCCTTTGCCACTGTCCCACCAATGCGCACAATGGCACCACTCATGCCTCCCTCGCTGACGCCCTGTCCTCACTCTAAAGCTACTCTTGTGCCTTCCTGCTTTCAGCTGGTGAGGAGGAGGTCCCTGAAGCTGAGAGTGCCAGTCCCTCGGAAGAGGAGGACGACGAGGACCAAGAGGAAGGCGGCACATCGGGGGAACCCTCATCCGCGCCAGGGGATGGCAATGGAGGGGACACGTCTTGCCTGGAGGAGAGCCAGGGGGAAGTGTTGCAGGGGGGTGTAGCTCCTGGGCCCAGTGGCGTTCAGGCACGTGGGAAGGGTCGGGCAGCACGGCTGCCTTCTCCCCAGAGGGGGGGAAGTGTTGCAGGGGAGGGCAGTTGCTGGGCCCAGTGGCGTCCAGGCACGCGGGAAGGGTCGGGCAGCTCGGCGGCCTTCTCCCCAGAGGGAGAGTCCGCCCTCCAGTCCGGAGACGGTCCTCGCCCAGGAGGTGCGCCTCCTTGATGAAATGTCCGCGGCCTTGGAGCGGCGCCACAACGAGTTCATGGGGGCTGTGGGACAGTTGCCTCAGGCCATTGAGTCCCTGGCTCATAGTGTGGCCAATTTCAGGGACTCACAGGCCAGGGGTGTCGAGCAACTCGCGGCAGCACAGGCCAGGGGTGTCGAGCAACTCGCGGCAGCACAGGACGCGAGTCGCGAGTTCATGAGTGGTGCCGTCCAGACACTGGCTGATCTGATGCGGGCACAGACCAGGGCAGTTCGCGCACTCACTTCTGCCACACTCGCTGTGTCACGGAAGCATCGCCAGGGCACCCGCCGCCCTGCTGCAGCACAGCAGTCTGGCCTTCACCAGATTGCTGCGCTTGCTGCAGTGCCAGGCCGGCCGAGTGCCAGTGTCTCTGGCGACCAGCGAGCGCCTGGCATCAGCCAGCTTGCCCCCATTGCTGCAGCTGCCACTGCCACTCCCCCAGCCAAGGTGCGACGAGCTGCTGGAGAGACTGATGCTGGCCAGCCACAGCTGCAGCAGTCAGCAGCCGGCCCCTCCAGGGCCGGACCTCGTCTAGGCCGACCCCCAAGGGCATCTGCCGTCACGCATTGTGCCCCTCAGGAGCCTTCCCCCAGCCTTGCAACACCCACAGGGCCCAGGTTGAGGCGGAGCAACAGGTCGAGCAGGGGCCGGAGAAGCCTGCACAAGGACTCGCCCTCTCGGCACACCAAGTAGAATGTGTTGCCAGCTGTTTTTTTTATATGGGGGTGTTTGTGTTCTGGAGGGGGGGGGGCTTATTTTGGTAAGGCCGAGGATGAAGGCCAATTGGAAGGACAATTTTTGTTATTCCTCCCCAGGTTGTGGGAGTGAGATATGTTTTTGACTGTTTTTTGGGGGTCTTGTCTGTTTTTCTGTTTCATGTGGGAAGGGCCCTGAGCTTGTTAAATAAAGCTTATTATTTATTCACCTTGTCCAGGTGTCATGTTTCAAGTGGTTGTTGCGTTAACCGGCTGAGGGCTTGCGGAGCGGCTGCATTCCGGTGCGTTCATTGCCACAGGCCATTCCCTGACAGGGGGCCTAGAAGTGTCGTTCAATAAGCCGCCGGCGGACGGCCCTTGGACCTTGTGGCTCCCTCCTGGGCTGGTACTCCTCCTCCTCCTCCTCCTCCTCCTCATGGTCCTCCTGCTCGTCCTCCTGAGGTGGTGGTCCAACGCGAGGTGGCAGTGCCTGAGTCCTGCAGATAGCCAGGTTGTGCAGCATGCAGCAAACGACGACGAACTGGGAGACTCTATCCAGCGAATACTGTAGAGATCCGCTGGAACGATCCAGGCAGCGGAACCGTTGCTTGAGGACGCCAATCGTTTGCTCTATGATGTTCCTTGTGGCTTGATGGCTTTCGTTGTATGCCTCCTCCGCAGGGGTCCTGGGCGCGCGGAGCGGGGTCATGAGCCATGTACACAAAGGGTAGCCCTTGTCCCCAATAAGCCATCCCCTTGGTGGAGGCTGTGCCTCGAACATGTCAGCCACAGTAGTCTGGCGCAGGATAAATGCATCGTGGCTGCTTCCTGGAAAGCGGGCATTGACAGCTAGGATGCGCTGCCTGTGGTCACACACCAGCTGTACATTGAGGGAATGGTAGCCCTTCCGGTTGCGGTAATCCTCGGCATTGTCGATAGGTGCCCGCATAGCCACATGCGTGCAGTCAATGGCGCCCTGCACCATGGGGAAGTCGGCGATCCTGGCAAATCTGACTGCACGCTGCTCCTGCCTCTCTAGGGTCATGGGGAAGGAGATGAATTGGTGTCTCCTTGCGAAAAGGGCATCGGTGACCTGCCGGATGCAGCGATGCACGGCGAACTGGGAGATGTTTGCTATGTCCCCAGCAGCGGCTTGGAAGGAGCCGCTTGCATAAAAGTTCAGAGCCACCATGACCTTCACTTCCACCGACAGAGACGTCCTGCACATCAGCTGTGGACGCAGATCTCTGTGAAGCAGCTGGCAGATCTCTGCAACCACCTCCCTTCTGAAGCGCAGCCTCTTAACACAATGCGCGGCAGCCATGGTGAGATAGGACACCTGCTGCTGGTATTCCCTGAGTGGGTAAGGCCTACGTTGCCGACGCCTGATGGCCCCTCTGTGTCTAGGCATGGCTGGCCCTCTCACACAGCGTCTGCGAGCCCTTCGCACATAATGCTGGAACTGAGGGTTGGAACCCCATGCAGCCCCCATAATAAACTTGCAAACAGTGAAATCACAATGAGTCAAATTTCCAAGCTCTGGCCAGAAGCCAAAAATACCTCTCCTATGTTGTCCCAAATCGGTAAGGTCTGTTCCTTGGTCTCTGTCCAGAAATCCAAAGCACTAAAGTCATTGCAGCAAAATGGCTGGCCTTTATAGTTCAGTCTAAGTGCCCTTTAATTAGCGCTCCCCGAGGCCCGCAGGGCCTCTGCTGCATTCCAGTTCACAGTTCTTAACAGCGCCACACCCACATTGGGCGGGCGCCACTGAATTTCCGGTTTGGGGCGCACAAACAGCATTGCACGATGAAATGACGTCATAAGCTGCGGGCGCAAACACTTTGCGCCGGCGCTAAATGTCAACTGAAGTTGGGCGTAGGCGCAGATCGGACTGCGCCCGGGCGCTAAGTGCCTAGCGCTGGAAATCTACCCCTCTTAAGGCGTTAACGGCTGGCGAACGCTACTGAATTTCTAGGCCAGAGGCTTCCATTTTAAATGCTAATTTCCTGCAACCAAACAACATGCCGTCATTGCTCTCTATTATGGAAAAACTCAACACACAATACATGCCTGGTGAGGATCATGGGAAATTATGTATGGCCTCTTATGCATTCTATACAATAGATTTAAATGTTAAAATGAAGCTCTTCCTTGTTTTTACCAAAATCTTTAGTTTTTGAAGTCCAAATTCCATCCCTGTTTATTAAGGACAAGGTTTGTTTCTGATACTGCTTATACATTAAGTGCAATTCAGTTGTTTCTTTTGTGAAACAACAGTTGCATTTGAAATGACGGCATTTCCTGCTTCTTTGGGTTGTGTATCTGACCTGAAACTAACAGTGTATTTCACCAAAAAAAGATTGTTACAGGCCCTGAAATTCCATGGGGCATCGTCCCAACACTTACACCGGCATCGCACCAACGAATGCCCTTCAGCAGTCACCCCACTGATCAAGTGGAGGTTACCAAATTAGCATGGGGGCCGGCAGGCAGGCACATTTTAGGTACCCATCTGTCCCAAGTGGCTGTCCACTGCAGTTCTGCCCAGAAATCAGCAGGAGGGCTGGCCAGGAAAAATCCAGGCCATTATCTCAATTGGTTACACAGTAAGTGAAGTAGCAGATTTTTTTCCCATTATAGACAGAATTTTGTTACACAATAGAAGCTGTGTAACTGAAACAGCTCTGTGGGAGCTGATTTCTGCGCTCTGTCAGAACAAAAGTCATAGCGATTTCCCCAGCTTATCGATATTTCTGTCAGCTGTGAGACTCAGTTGTTCTACTGGTTTAATGTGGAGACTGGAATGGAGACATACAAAACATGCTGAGAATTTAACCTGAATCTTTAAATACTTGAGAATTTAACCTGAAGCTGATCTACTGGTATGCCAACAGAGCTGAATTTTACAGTTGACTTATGTTTGCACACTTCCTAACTCAATGACCTTTCTAGTCTACCAGCATTTCAGTCAGTTCTGAGACTTAGCTTAGATTATACTGGTACATGAAGTCATGGAAACAAAAGAAGACATACAAATCAAGGCTGAGAATATAATCAGAAGTTGTTCCATAGGTGCACGAACATCTTAAATTATATAACATTTATCAATCTTCATCAGCAGTCACCCTGTCTAACTGCATGCATGGAATTTGGCCATCCTGCAAAACCAACAGGTTAGCCGATAGGAATATGTCAAGGGAAATCCATTTCCAGTGGTCCATCTCTATAAAATGGATGACCAACTTAGTCTGCTTCAATGGCCTCTACCCTATCTGAAAATGGGTGCCACTGCCCTACCTTCTACTTGATAGCAGGTTCAATGACTGTCCGATGTGGGTAAAAGTTAACAGGTTATTGAATCCATAGAATAAAACAAGGACAATTTGAACTTTAAAGAACTCACACTTGAGTATAGTAAAAATGCAACATTTAAAAAAAAATCCTAGATTGATATGACACATCTGTGAAGCTTTGGATGGAACATATGTGCACACAGGCTGATGCAGCCTACATGGCTATGCTCCATTGAAGACATGGTGATTATGCTGAGGCATCAACAATGATATAAACTTCATTATAATCATGCCTTGAAGAGGAGAGATAATGTAGTAATTCACTGAGTTCTGTTTGTCCACACCTCTCTGCTACCAATTGAGTGTCCACATTATGGACTATAAATAAAACAGTCTCCTCAATAACCACATTTGACAATGTAACCCTATCATTAAAATTGTTTATTTAAACTTTTTTCTTTCAAGGAAACACAGAACACATTATTTAAAGTGTAAATTGGCTGCCGTGTTTCCTACATTACAACAGTGACTACGCTTCAAAAAAGTACTTCATTAGCTGTAAAGCACTTTGGAACGTCCAGTGGTCATGAAAGGCGCTATATAAATGCAAGTCTTTCTTTCTTCTTTCTTTCTAAAGTGTTGAAATTATTGGGTGCAATATTAGCATACGTGCTTAATGTGTTCATACGGCATTATTACTTTAAAAGAGGTATTAGCCAGTTAAAGTAGCAAAAAGTAGTTGTACAATTAAGCGCTTATATGCTAATATTGCACATAATATATAGGATGAATTATTACTTACAGTATCAATATTAAGTTTGTAAAATGAGGAAGGAATCAAACTCTATGGGCACCACTTTCAACTTCGGCAGGTGCATAAAATGAACAAAGGTGGATGGACCACCTGTTATATACCCTGCCCAGGTGCATAAAATTGGGCTGAGTTTATAATAGGCAACATTACAACCGATGTTCCCTGTAAGCTATGCTTTGTTCTGCATGGCCTGTTTCTTTTACTGCGCGGTCCCTTTAAATTTCTGCGCATGCGCGGTACTTATAATGGAAAAGCTGGTGAGCAGCCTGCGCGGGACCTTTGAGATTACTGATCACCTGCGCAGCTTAGAGGGAACATTGATTGCAGCCCTGGCATTCAAGCACCTCATAAGAGATTGTGTAATGGATTGCATAATGGGCGGTGAATCCATTACCAGCTGTTTTACACCCCGCCAAAGTTGAAAGTTGTGCTCTCTATCTATATAGTGTATCTATATTATTATATGATGGGCAGTAACAGTAGGGAGCTGCTCCCCCAAGTTAAGTGCAACAAATTCTTTCAGAGATGACCCATGTACAATTGATCCCCCTGTTCGGCAGCCTAAACTATGACTCACAATGAACAATGCCACATAAAATGTGTTAATATAGGGAGTGAATAATATGCCTGTGCAGGGTGAACTGGTTTTCATAATTTTGGGATACTCTGGGTGCATCTCTCATGATGCGCTCGAATGTCAGGGGTGCAATGCTGGGTGCCAGCAACCAACAAAAATCTGCTGACTGCTTGTTGTGCACCAGGCAATTGCTTGGCATGGGGAAGAGGAGAATGGGGCAGATAGGGCATTGGGAAAGGGGACTAGTGTGCCAGTGGGTCAGGAGCAATGTCCCCTTTAAGCCGCGCACCACGCAGTACTCTGGAGCTCCTGTGCAGCTGGCTCGCCAGCATTTAAATAGCAGAAACGCGCATGCGTGGAATTTTGAATGGGCTGCGCAACCCATTAAAGGGGCTGCATGGCCCAAAAAAAATGAAAGAGAACATTGGCCAAGAGTGCACCAGGCATGGGTGCCCAGACTTTGCTCCAGTTAATGGTGTTTTGTAGGCCTCAGGCCTCAGCACCTGACAATACTGAGAGGGTTTGATGTCTGATGTGCTTCACTGCATCAGGGACCTATCATTGTACTGAAGTCACACTTTGTTATAGATGCAAAACAATCTTATTTAAAAAAGAAACCAATCTTTTCATGATGTGTTCTTCTGGCTTTGGGGCCCCATGCGCAGAAGAACTGGAGAATTTACAGTCATTTAATAAGCAAAACCATCAATCTAATTGATCTCAGGACCTATTTACAGCAATTATATCTTGTGACCTTAAGGGGCACAGCATCAGAACGATACATTATGCATCACATCGTATAATGCTCCTGTCCTAATAACAGCATATCCTCCAACTTACTGTAACAATGACATGGATGATCTGTCAGTATGTGTCAAAAATACATGTATTGGATAAAGAAAGTACCAGGCTAAAGGTTGTACAGACAGGTGGGAGCTCAAGAGGTGAACTTGAATACTCAAATTAGACCAATCCCAGGTCTCAGCCAATGTCCTCTCCAGGGGGAGATAAAAATTGTTCTTGTACTCCTAATGTCAAAACTTCCCACACCTAGCAGGACTAATCATGGGAAATTTGTCTTTTTTTTTCATTCATGCAATTTTTTAAATAAACGCTTACTTAAAATTGCACATAGTATAAAAACGATCAAGACCCAACCAATAGTAAAGCTTCAGCAGTTCTTTTGTAATGCCTTAGCCAGTGTCCTGGAGGCGTGCTGCATGCCTGCATCTCTACCTCTGGCCTTTCCTTGAACCTCCCAGTCTAACTTCCTGCTCTTGCCTGATCTCTCGGTGCTTGAAGGGAACTCTGAAATTCAACTGGTAAAACTCCAGATGAGGCATGTGCAAAATTAGAAAACTGATTGAGGAGAGTTGCCACATCAGGGAAAGTTTTCAAAACTTTTTTACCAAGTGAACGTGAGAACATAACAATCCAAGAACTGGAAGTGCATATCATTGCATGCATCCAGCAGAGCATGCCAGTGCAACAGTATAGCGCTGGTGGGACTCAACTGAGGCAAAACATGAATCTGAGAGAAGATGGGAATGATATTAATTCACTATAAGTACAGAGACAAGTCTGAAATCAAGGCAGCCAAATATTTTTCAATTAATGAAAGATCAAAACACTTAAGATAATATGTGTGTGTGCATTTTAATAGTTAGCCTAAATAGCATTGGGTGGTAATTTTAGAGGGTAGGTAGAAGTGAATAAATATAATTAGGGAGGAAACTGGGAGGTTAGATTGATGTAGAAAAAATAAACTGAACATTTATTCCTAAGTAAAAAAATACAGTAAAGTAAATAGACTAGTAAACGTTATTTTCAGTCAGTGCTGAAGTCATAGACCATATACACAGTATTCAGCCATTCAGTGTCATAACCCGCTGCAAATGAGCATAGAAATAGATTCATGGAATGGCTGCATTCATCTGGCTAATGTGGGGATTAAAAATAAAATAAGAAATACAGGTTAGTTTAACCTCAGAAACTGCCAAATGCTCTCCCTGTAGTAAAGGTACAGCCTGGTGTGCACTAATCGACACAGACCAGGGTCCAGGTTTGTGCTATTGGTTAGGGTGGAGGAGGAAATTCAGCCAGAGTTCCTATTCCTGATTCCTATTCAGTGACTCCGGCTAGGAAGGATGTCAGGTGAGGACAGGATCAGACTCAGCTGTGAACCCTTCATGATCAAATAACCAGCTGACTCACGATTGAGGTTTACTTATGAAGGATTGCCACTTGGGCAACCAATGGAGGTCTGTTGGCATCTCTGGAACCATATCACAATAAAGGCCAGCTCATTCAGGAGAGGCTAGAAAAGGGGGAGGCAATTGGAAAAAATTAAACTGCCAGGCACTAGGGAAATGCTGATAAATACAATTTTGCTGCCTATCTTGGAGAATTAGATAAATTAGAAAGAAAAATAGACAGTGATTATCAATAAAAAGGCAAAATGCACAATCAGATTAAAGAAATGAAACAGAAATCAAATAGACAATTGGGGGTAGAAATTGTGTCTGTTGTACCCATTTTCTGAGTGTAAAATGGGTGCAATAAGGCCCAATTTTGGGAACAAACCTCTGGCTGAATTTCCTCCCCCGCCCCAACCAACAGCACAAACCTGGACCCTGGTCTGTGTTGATTTACACCTGAAAAATGTCCGACCCGAAATTGGGTCAGGCCATTTTACAGGCTTTCCTGGCAACCGCCTAAAATAAGCGTTAGGTTCCTTACGTATGTAAATGAGGGTGTGTTGGGGAAGGAGTAGAAAATGAAAATATGCAAATGAAATAAGAAATACACATCTGGGTACCTCAGTAGCTCAAGTAGTTGGTGGAATTGAATCCAAAGGCTGCAAGCTTCAGAGCCAGTGTTGTTAGTCACTTGGTTATATTAGTTCAAGGAATCTCAAGCAGAGCAAAACTAACACAGAAAAACTTGCTCTGATGAATCTTGCTTCCTTCTGGACAATCATGGGATATGCTGGCAACAAATGTGGAGATGTTTGTGGCTTCAAACATCACCACTCTGTCTGTGGAGAGGTGGGTCAGGTGGTTGGTGAACTGGACTCCTGAAGTAAAATGTTGGGGAAAATATTTTTAAAGATGCACAAATGTTATTTTAGTACATTAAATAATATTATCAAAAATAAGAAAGAATTCTAAGAAGGAATAAAATAACAGGCAAAAATGATAAGGAGCAAATGAAATCAGAAGAAATACTGGCTGTCTTTTTCTTTTGATTTGCCTTTTTGCTCTCTCCTTCCCCTTTCCCTGTGCAATTTCTTATAACTGCAGTTACACATTTTTTATTGCATATGTGACCAGTCTCCTATAATGGCCTGCTCTGTGCCAGAAGTATTCATCCATCTTACACAACAATGGAACACTATCAACACTATCGCAACTGTTGCCACTATCATCAACACACATAACTGTGCTGCTTTCATCAATGGCACAGTCTCAGTTAGATAGAACCCTTTCATATTTAGGTTAAACTACAGGACTTTCAGTTCCACATCAGTGATGTTCTACTCTTCTCACTTCTTGATTGCTATCCAGAATCCCAGCTCAGTGTCAAGGCCTACAGCCACTTAGAGGTGCATGCCTGGAGGGCTAGAAAGGCCAGCAGCAGAGGGAGTGATGCAGGAAGTAAAGGAAATCCTGCCAGTAGTTAAATGAAGTAGCTTGGAACAGAGAGAGAAAGACAGGGGGCTGGGAGCAGATGGAGATACAAGCAGGAAGGAAACTGAGATGAGACAGGAATTAGCTGAAAAGCTGGGAGCAGGGAAAGACATGTGTGAACGGAAATGAAATGAGCCTACAGGTATGTTAAGTTCTCAGCTCTGGGGCCTGTGTGTTTATATAATGATAGTTAAAGCCAACCCTGATCTGAGAGGTTGGTATACCACCCTCATTGGATTGTATATGAGCATGAACTGCGGAAGTTAAATTCCTCCGTGCTACAGCTAACGTGCATTAACTGAACGTTAAAGTGTTGAAACTTCTGGGGTGAAGTTGCTCTCAATGATATTTGTAACAAACATATTACCATGTTAGTATAAAATTCCTTTGGTTACTATTTCAATGCCTTTCTTAACTCATCTAAAGTAAAAGTTTAAATGATGTTATCTTCCCTCTCGTTAAATGAGCCATCCTTTATTACTATTCTTTATCTGGAAAACATTTTAATTTTGAAAGAAAACAATTCCTGAAAGTTTAAAGAGATGTGCTGTGTCTTCATTTCAGCAACAGTGAAGGTGTTTAATGTGATATGCCGCTATGTTTTCCCTTTGTACTCCATGTACTAGTGTGAAATGGTCATTCTAGTGTTTTATTTATTAGTGATGTACTAATGAGATCAGCTGTCTTCTTGCGAGCCCTTGCCTTGACATGTTGCAAACCTGGATAATCCTTCCTGTGTGTCAGAATAGCAAGTCCGATCACAGTTACTTGGATTGGGGCTTCTCCTGTCACTTCTGCAGAGACCCTTGCTGAAATAAGACTGGCAGTGACTTGAGAGCAACCTATTTGTTCTGATGCACCTTCACTCATACCAGTGTTGGAGACAGCCACTGATCAATTCAAGCATCAGTCCATTCCAATTCCACTGCAATTCCATAATCATTGCATATCACCCACACCATGGCCGGAATTTTGCCTACCTGGGCGGGTCTGGTGCAAGCCGCTGGCTCCATCCTGCTGCTGAAACTGACTTTCCCTTAATAAGGCCTATTAAGCCCGCCCTGTGCATTACCCGGCCCAATTAAATGGTGTGAGTCTGGTGACATCATCGATGACGCGTTTTCAGCCTTGATCTTTAAAGGGGCCATGGCAACATTGGATTTGAATGTCAATGTAACATAGTGCACTACAGCATTGGAGTGCAGCAAGCACTGATAATGACTGCACAGAGGCAGAGAGCTGCACCCAGGTTCTCCGATGACTCCCTCCATATGCTTATGGTGTAGGGGATGGCGTGTGCCCAGTCAGCTTTGCCTCTGACTGTCTCTGAGCGGTTCGAATCGCTCCCACACCCATGGGTTCTAGACACTGGACTTAGGTACAGGCGGCGATACAGAAAATCGAGTAGACAAGTGGTTTGGTGCAAGAAAACCAAAATGTTATTAAAGGCAGAATAAAACACAATCTTACTGAGAAATACTGGTGTAATTACAGGCATATACAATTAATACACTTATTTGGGAATGGGGAACACATGGCACATCGAGGGAAACAAATACATTAAAATCCCCTTATTCTTATCCCACCCCCTATACCTAACTAGATTAAGCTATGAGGGGCCAGGGATTTATGCTCACCAATTTGAAACCTGTTGACTTTTAACGGTTGGGTTTTGAGGTTCACTCTTTCTGTCCTTTGGGGTTCGTCATCGTCACGTGGTCACAGGGCGCGGTGTTGACGTTGTTTGTGCGAAGCACCCTCCTTTTCTTCCGTCAACGTCTTCGTTGGGTACTTCGTCGCAATGGGCCTTCTTCTTCGGGCGGTCGCCGACGGTATTGCTGCAGTTGGGGGGCGGTTGGCGGTCTTTACCGTTTAATGATTTTCCTATCCAAGCTTCGAGCACCAGCTTATTCTTAACTGGGCTATTACTGTCCATGCATCAAACGCTAGCTTATAACTAGGCCGTTTGTCTTGATTTCGCTACCCATCCTTCGAACGCCAACTTATTCTTAAATTGGGGTTTTACTGTCCATGCATCAAACGCCAGCTTATTCATCAAACGTCAGCTTATAGCTAGGCCGTTTGTCCCCCAACGCATCTTCCCGCTGCCCTTCTCTGCTTTCACCGGTTTACCGTTTTCCTCGTCTCATCTCCTGTGCGTTTTCGATTCAGGTTCTCGTTCTCCTCCCGCGTCTGGCCCCAGTGTAATGGGCGTCCTTGGTGTTGAGCGGTGCGGGGAGGGAGAAGAGGGCCCGCCACGAGGCACGAGAGCGAGAGGCAGGAGCCCGGAGCAGGAGGCAAGCGGCAAGAGCTGCGAGATAAGAGAGTGATCACTACCGATGGGCCTACAATTATACCCGGTTCTTCATTCCTTATCTGTGTGCCAAATCAGGTCAGTCCTTTGTCTAACTTTTGGTGGGCTCGTTTAAAATGATTACAGCCATTTACTTTAACGACTTCTGGGGTGGTTGTCTCCGTGCTTAATGGCTTCGATGTCCTGGCTGTTTGTCATTTATGAAATTTAATTGTCCTCATCCTGGCTTGATGGCTACTGTGAGCTGTTACCGATTAAATATGCAGAAACCTAATGGCCTCGATTAGGCCCATTCTAACCTGATCTGTTCCAAGGTGAATGAATGCATATTCTGTGTTTACTTATCTATCTGGCTTTACAAAGTCTTTTCACAGATTCCTGCATGTTAGGTTTTGTTTCGGGGCCTGCCTTTTTGTAGAGCCTTGCTTTTAAAAATCCTGTTGGTTTTGGTCACGAGGTTACAGAAGCCATTTTGGGTACCCTTTTTAATAACTTGTCCATACAGGGTCCCTTTATCCATAACTTTTGGGGAATGTGGGAATTTTGAAAACCCTACAATGGAGGGAGTCAGAGCACGCAGGGAGGCCTTCTTCCCTTCCAATGGGCAGAAGAGACCTCCCCAGGACACCAAAACAGTCTGGTTAGAGATCGCAGCAGGGATGTAGTCAGGAGGACCTGGGTGCAGTACCGCAAACATTTCATTGATCTATTAGACCAGGAAACATTGGTACAAAGCCACACTCACCTTCATCCTGCTGTGCCTCTCATCACATCCCTATCACTCTGCCTTCCCAGCCCTGCCCCTGCACATCCTTACTCGCACCAACATACCTTGCATGTCCACCCACCCCTCTCTCTCCATCTACATACTCACATCCCCATCTCACTAGCCACACCTCACACTCACCTTCATCCTAGTGCAATCATACCAACTAACAGCACACAAGGAGGCCACTTGGCTTTGGCACCCCACTCCATCATAATCACCCTCTAAAGATCTAACCCACCCATTCCTTACACTCATTCCATCACTCTCACTCAACCGTCTCTTCTTTCTCTCCTTGCAGGAAAAGAGAGCCAAAAATAAGAGGGAGAGGGAGAGAACTGGTGGTGGTCCTCCATCATTTGCAAACCTTACAACTGCAGAGTAGGCTACTTTAGAAATTCTGGAGTCGCCGAGCAGCTGGAGCTGGGAGACGGAGAGAGGGGGACATCTCAGCAACCTAGTGACAGAATTACATCTCATACATATGGTGACTGATGTCAGCAGCCAGTGAATGGTCATCATGTGCATAATGGTATCTGTACCCATTCTTCATAAGACATATCTAACTCATCTCTTTACTCTCCCACCTCCCCCCACCCCCACTGTCCAGGAGGAAGAGGAAGACGATTCCTCAGAGGAGCTTCCAGCCTCTGAGGGCACACTGTCACCAGACATAAGCACACCCAGCACCAGTGCAGATACACACACCTCGGTGGGTACTATGCGAGATAGAGTAGTGTTGTCACCTGGTGTCTCACAAGTCACATGTGAGCAAGAGCAGATGGTGGAGACAGGGACAGCAGTGGAGACTCCTTGCCAGAGGGTGCAGGATGCTCCCATCTCTGCTCAGCTGCATGCAGATGCTGAGCCTTGGGGCCAACCAGAAAGAGGGCGATCCTGGAGGTGCAGGAAGAAGTGCAGGAGGCTCTGACAGATTTTGTGATGATGATGTCTGCAAATGTTCAGAGAATGGAGGAATCCATCTCCAACATGAGCACCACCGTGTCACAGGCGATGTCGACTGCAGCCTCTTCCATGGATAGGTTGGCCATCTGCATGGAGCAGCTAACGTGCCACTCAGAGGAGCATATGCTCTTTATGGAGAATAGATGGCTATCTATGGAGAATAGATGGCAGAGGCTCATAGACCTCCTCTCTAGGAGGGATGTCAGCATAGACATGAGTCCTCATGGCCCCACTGATGTGCAGCAAGGTGCTCTCCACCTCTTTGCTAGCAGGGAAGTGAGCAGGCTACCACTACCTCTGCTGAAGCCACAGGAGTAGCACCTCGTAGAAGCACGCGGAAGAGAAAGATGACACACAAGTAGATTCACAAGGGTAGTCATTGGAGGGATGCTTTATGGTGTTGCTGTGGGGTGGTGCTAATCTGGCACAGCATGTGGCAGCCATATGGGTGTACAGCATCAAGTGAATTAAATCTGGTCATGGTGAGGCCATCCCTGACCACCCGGGCAGCAATGTGGTCGGGTGCTGATGCCCTTTGTCTTGTGCAGCATCAGATGATTGCGGAGAAGGTTGGTGGTGTCGTTGGCGCTGCTGGTGTTTGGTCTGATCGTGGTCAGATTCTGAGGACCAAGCTGAGACAGTATAAATGGCACCATTGTTGATGGAATAGATGGTAAGTGAAGTGGAGATGACAGAAGCATTCTGTCAATGGCGAGAGAGGTTCTTCCAATGAGATGACACTGGGTGGAGCCTTTGCTGGAAAGACTGCAGCCTGCAGAATCTGTGCTAGGAATGTAGTGAGAAACAGCTTCTACTGAGGAAAGTGATCATCTGTCAGGGGTGGGAGCTTTTATAGTACATTTGATGCTGTCAACTAATCAGCTGGAGCAATAGCCACTGAACTCCCGCCTCAGGTTGACAGACGTGCTTCCCGAGCAGCGTGTTTCCCATGGCCATCCAGTTAAATTTAAAAAGTAAGGTTAAAACCACTCTTAAGGGTCTGACAATGAGCCACTGATAATTTAAATTGGGTCGCCTGCCTCTGCCGGTCGGGTCGGGTCCGCGCTGACAGACGTGGCTGGGGGAAAGGCACTTGGGAGCGGGATGACAGCGGGTTCCTGAGCCGCTCCCAAAAATAACAACTTTCCCACCTGCCCCGCCTCCGATTGTGCCCACTACCACCCCAGAAAATTCTGGCTCATGTATGGCTTCCCACTCTATGGCACCCATTTCAACGTGGTTTCACTCGCTGTGCCCCATTGTCAGTTTGGCCTTGGGGCTTTCTGCTATAAGTAACTTTCTGCAAAAAGGACAATCTGAATGAGCAGTTATCTTGTACTGTGTGTTTTAGGCAGTAGCGCAAATTTATGGCCTTATACACAGCTAACCTGAATATAAACTACCTTGGCTGCAGCTTTTTTGAGAACTGACTGAATACATTAGAATTGTCAGCTGTAGATTTGAATAATTATAATTGGCCTTAAGTATTTTTCATGCACAATTTTCTAGATTATGCTTTTATGGCTTGCTCCACTACCTTTCAACAATCTTCAGTGCTTCCTTTGGTGTTGCAATCCCAGCAGGTTTCTGGATCAGTCTCTTGTTAAGTTTGCCAAGCTACTGAAGTAAACAAGGCTGATATTTGTAACTTACTTTGGTTGGCTTATATTGCTTTATATTGCACTCTTCTTAGATGAAAGCCTATTTATTCATAGTCATCATTATTGGTCATTTGGCATTTTATTCATGTTAGACACCTTTTGCTTATAATCTTCCACTCTCCCCAGGTGAGTCAGTGTTCACTGCTACAGCTTTGGACTTCCATGCTAGATTTACACACTGGTTTTTGGTAAGCACCATAAAGACCACTTCTCCTTGCATCCAATACAAGCCAAAGATCTTCATTAGTAGTGTTTGCTTCGTATGCACTGCCCCTGTATTTCACCCAGAAGCCGAACACTTGGCAGTGGGGTTGGCTCAGAATGCACTTTTTAATTGGATGTTAAGGTATTTGACCAGCATTGTTACAGATATATTCGATTAGTCACTTAGTTGTGATTTAGTATTAATACACCCAGAAAGCAAACATAGTGAAGTTGTGCATCCTGACAGCATCCTAAAAAATGGCAGAAAATTAACAAATCTTACTGATCAATAGATTGATGGGAATCAGACACACCATCAACACTGTCCGCAAAAATGAATCCCTTTCTCCTCATGTCTGCGCACAAGTGTACACACATATGATCAACGGAAGAGGGGAATGCATACTTCTTCACTAAAAAATTAAGGTATATATATAAAAACATACATAAACTACCTTTGCTGCTCTGGTTCCAGAAGAAAATATGGATGAGTAAAACAGATGCAAGCAGACACAGAGAGATATTTCCTCTGTGCATTTCCAATTTTTAACATGACATCTGAGTTACCAACAGACTGCTCCAAACTGAGCCAACTTTTTCATTTTTGAAATGGGCCTTCACTGACTAAATTTACATCACTTTGTTCCTGAATTCAGTTGAAAGAAAGAAAGCAAGCATGCAGAAATAATGCAGTGGTGGAACAAGCAGGAGATCATAGTTGTAATACGTCCCCTACTATAATGCAAGTTTTAATTGGCTCTGAAACGTTGTACTAAAGTGATGATTCTTGTATTTAACATAGAAATAAAACTGTTTCCTTATTTTAAATGTGTTCAAAGCAATGAAGAAAGACAATAAGTATCAGTCCTTCATTTTACTTTACCTAATCTGAAGTGAGTTGGCAAACCAATTTGATGGTGTAATAAGATATTCAGCACTGAAAACAGACAACAATACACAGACAAATGGAAAGGGGCCGCAGAGTATTGCATCCTTATGGGCCTCACTATAAAGAAAAATCAAAACAGGATAAATACAGAACAGTGGTTCATTTTGGCAGGAGATTCAAATGCATTCATTTTATGGTAAATTAAGATAAAAAGAAGCAATAAGTGTCTTCTACTGTACAACTACTCACAGTTGAATAATTGTTGAGCAGGATTATTTACATTGCTCACTGCCAGCTGACAGTCATGTGCCAGCATACAGTATGTAGTGCAGTGGGAACTGAAGAAGCATAACAATCAGTACATTTTATTTACATACTTCTGATTATAATTTGGCACTAGTGCAAATGGTATAGTTTTTTTTAAGTCTGTGTAGTGGAATAAATTTGTCAGAATTAAAATTTTCTCAATATGCTTTACTGAAGTGTTAAATAAAAAGCTCTTGTGGTTTCGATAGATTTGTTTGAAAACTGCTGTGCATATTAGTGCATAGTAGCTCACTGTTCCGGTCCTGCACTTACACTGAGTACTATGAGCATTATGGCAAGACTAAGATATGTGAAATATAACTTAAATTGTTTATTTTTTTTTAATTGCCTCATTTTTTCATTGGTTAATCATGACACAAAAATGTTCAGGTGATCAACATAAAATCTTCCATATGTGCCATTAAAACTACCAGAAGTACTGAATTCAGTTTTGCAACTTGGTATAGTGAGTTGTGAATTCATTACTTCTGGTTTTCAGGTTCAGTACCATAACTATTGCACTACCATATCCCTGCTTTCTGCTATATTAAAAATGTAACCTAATAGAGTCTCTTCCCCTTAATTCAAAGTTACTTATTTTAGATGATCTGATAATTCATTTTTTAGCCCTAAATTCCCACTGTGCTGTGTTATTTACACTGCTTAATTTAAATGACTGGATATTCAAACTTTTAGCACAATGGAACAATTTTCAATTATCCATAGACTATCATTGCAATATAAGTAGAGTAATCCCAGATCATGCTTATGAAAATAGATCTTGTAATTAATAAGGACATGGAGCTCCCTGGATGTCTCAATGGCCAAATGCATCACCTAGCATAGTATTAAGATATATGAGCCAGAAAGATCCCAAGTTCAATCCCTGGTCTGTGTTAAAAATGACTCCCATTTGGCAGACACAATGTGGTATTCTCCTCTGAGTTACTACCTGTTTTGGGACAGATTTAGTGCAGTAAAAAGAACAAGTTGCCCTCCTCAAATTCCCCCCTAAAAATCTGTACCTGCATGCTCCTCCTAAAAAGGATTAAGAAATGATAAGCAAAAATGAAAGCAATGGGAACCAACGTACAATCAAGTGTTATAAAGGTCAACTATGCACCCAACCGCTATTTCATGCTGCCTGAAATGGTGGTGGTATTACACAGTACTGCTACGTTGCCCTCTATGCCACTTGACTGCATCATCCCCATAGGTCAGCAATGCAGTATACCTGCAAGGAGCTGGAGCCAAGTTTCAGGTCACAGCTGATCATTACTGTCACTGGATGTGACAGCCCTATGCTACATGATAGCTTCAGGAATCTTTGCAGTAGATCGTATACCCCTGCAGCTGACTCTCTGGTGACCGAGACTCTGTGAAAATAGTTCCCCATGCTTGTTGCCAAGTAAGTGAGCCAGAGACTACAGATATGATTGGTGGCATCTTAGTAGATGTGACCAATCAGTGTATGTTGGATGTTGATCACCCTGTCATGCCTTATTTCATGCACTGTCATTTTACTGTGATTGGGGTGCTTCCAAGTAAGCATTCAACATTACAGTTAATCAGGTATTAGCATATCGTAGTGGTGCCATCAAGTCTGCTGTTCCAGCTTCCTTTGGGATTAGGAACCTTTGCCTGCACCAATCATCTACCAAAGTAAGGTACATTCACCTCTGTCTGCAGATATGGGTGTACAGGGTCCACTGCATGGACACAGATCACCTCTCATGTAGTCTGACCTGCCTAGCATGCTTTCATTGGTTGTCCCACTCTTCTAAATACCTCATTATAGGGCAATTCCCATTGGGAAACCCGTTAATGTCAATAATGGTGCTTTGGACTAAAGAAAGTGTTATTGACAGAAAGGTTAATGAGAACCTAAGCACCAGCAGAAACCCACCAGGAAATGGATTCAATGTCCCCACCCCCAAATTCATATTTAAATAAAACTGCCACTTGTTTAAAATGGATGCTGGTTAAGGTGATGTTCCCTACCCATGTGAAATTGCACATTACACAAAACGGGTGATGATCTGGTGTAAGTGATCTCCAGCAACTTTTATAATCAGGACTGTTCAACTTACACCTGTAAATCTGGTGGACCCAATTGGAAAATCCAGGTTATTACAGTTGAGGATTGGAAGTAAAAGATAAATTATCCTGCCCTGATCTGCCAGCATCTGTTGTGAAGTAGAAATGGCTAGGGATGAGCATTATATCTAGATTCACTTGGAAAAACTTAGAATTTGGGTCAATTTGAATTCAGAGGTCTTTGTTGCTTTAAATAAAATGAAGATCCAATTGTATTCCTGCTGAATCCATGCAACCAGGTTTCCCTGGCACTTATGCCAGCAAAACTACATATCTTCATGTTAGTACACTATCTTCATTTGAAAGGGAGGCATCGTGGTAAGTATCTATTTAATCGCTGCATTTAATTTGAAAGAGGTGTATGTTCAATTGCGCTTGGAAATTGCCATTCTATTTCTGACGGTCAGTGATGAGGAGATGGGAGCTGATTAATAGCTATGTGTTCACCAATTAATTGGTGAGGGAGTAATGCGTACTAAATTGAGCTCCTTTATGTATGTGAAACAACGCTATGAAAGTGCCTTCATCAGTGGTAAAAAGTATGCTTTCCATCTTCAAATGGATAGAGACTTGAATGTACACTTAGTAGGCAAGCCCAATGTTCTTACCCATGATACTGAGTGTAAGTGAATGTATTCCATTTTTCATATATGCTAAGGAGTAGGAAGGACCACCTCTTAAACTTGTATCCCGAAGTGCTTGATCAGAAAGTGAAGAATTTTTCTTTGCTCACTGGTGTGAACTTCTAAAACTGACTCCAAACCTAAAGCATGAATTCACCAAAATGCTTAGTTGTAGAAAGCCCTGCAGCCCAGATCTGGCAGCACAGAGGCAAGTTTGCCAAAATTCAGGTTAAAAATGAGAAGGCAATTACAAACAAAAAAAAAATACGGTCTACACAGAGCAAAATACTGTCTACAATAAAAAAATGTCATCTTGAAGACTGGCATGTGAAAGAATGTTGGTTATCATCACACTTTGCATAGAAACAGGATTAACTTGGTGCAAAAACATCAGCAATTAGAAAGAAGATACAGGGCAAGGTCACAGGCTTTCTTTAGAGCCATCTGTATTTACATGCTTGAAAATGTTAACAATGTACTTACAGAGGCTTTATATCTTGTCAGTAATGTTCCATAAATAAAGCTGAATGACAGCTAGTCATAAAGCTGCCTTTTCTCATATGAAGTAATCCAGTGGCAAGCACTTGTTAGCCAAATGAGTGTCGACTGGACCAAGCCATAACTCCAGCATTTGCATATTTCATAGTCTGAACACTTTATTTTCATAGGTCTTATCATATCTTTTATATAAATAGCACTGTGTAAGAGCCATTTGCAAATTGCAAAATAATCTGATCTTATATCAAACATTTCATTGGCAAGTATGGAATTGTTGCATTTGCACTAACAGGTCAGTATAAAAATTAAGCAGGGCTTTTTTTAAAGCTGGTATCCAAAATTTGATTCCCAAGGTCTTCAGTAAAGAGAATTCTATATCCATAAGGATGTTATAGGAACTGTATTTTTGGATTTTGTTTTAATTTCCTCTCATGGCCGATGGCCTCCACTAGCTGGAGAGAGTTGTGAGGGTCAATGGACTATAAGGTTGTCCCACAACATCCAGTGTCAATGACATATTGTAACTCATTCAGCAGAAGGCTGTCTGCCTAGAATAAGAGCAAGAGAAGTTTAGGCTGAAATTAGATGCCTACCAGACAGCTTGGATTAGAATATGGGAATCAGTATCCAGAGCTACACTAAATGAACGTGAGATTTCAACTTCGAACCGTAGCACAAGTGGCTTAAATACTAAGATATGCAATCCAATCCAGTTTTCAGTAAGATAAATAACAGGAGATTAATATTCTGCATTAATAAAAATGACCTCATTTGCCTTTCATCACCATTTTATGTTGCTTGCTTCATCAAGCATCTATGTTGCACTGATGCAGATATGACCCCATCTGGTGTCTTAGAAGCATAAACTGCACTGTAGATTCAGAGTGCTCAGTGGTTTGGAATTTCTTAACCTACTTTCATTTGTGCAATTTGAGGGCTTTTGAGGCATTAAAGTTGTGCTCAAAAACCTCCTGAGATTTCACTTATCTCAACTGACCACCCATATTATCAAAGTTCAAATCGATTTGAATGGTGTGAATTCAGAAAAATCTGACCACTTTTGGATTTAGGAAATATGTGACAATTAGGAGACTATACACGACTCTTAAAGCTAATTGCTATGTATAGTTTATAATGCAGCCTATAAAAATTCACCAAAGGATTAGGGTAGTTTTATTTGATCAGTGTGAAGATTTTTCCTTTCACTTGTTTCCCCAATACCTTGGCACTGGAGTTGGTGGTGCTTGCCACCACAGACTGTGTTTAAGCAGATGTTGTCCCATTAATTAGCTCTGGACCTGGTTCTATGAGAGAACTCCCAGCTCTCATTCCAAAAGGGATAGGTCCCAGAGTGCGTGCTCCATATCCACATTCCATAGCCAGCTCTACAGTAGCAACAGTGGAACTGCCGCAGGTCTGTGTAGAAAGTATATTTCTTCATTTCTAATTTTAGGTTATATTTCGCAACCTTAATGTCAGAGTAATGGGAATGGTCAGTGACATCACGCTGGAAGCACTTTTTAAATGGGTAGAAATCCACAGAAACAAGTATTTGATAATTAGATTAATGACTATGACAGTAATCCATGGCGAATTCTATAGGTATACAATCATTTGTTCTCCACTTATGAAAAAAATTCTTGAAATCTTGCCCAGATTATCTCAGCTAATTCTAATGGAGAACTGGAATTTTGTGTGATTGCTTCAATTATGGCCTAAATCCTAGGAGATTTCAACATAAAAAATTAACTGGGTGAAAAGGATGCTTAAATGGTGAGATAAAAAAACCTTCTTTGATTAGTGTTCTGACAATAACTAGTTATAGCACAGTTATATGTCACAAACATCTATTGCTCCCTCACCTGCAGCAGATATTTATAGATTACTTAATGGATGGCACTAATATTGTTCACTGACACAGGACCAAGGATTAATTTCAGATATTAATCCCAAAATGCATAACAACAAAGTGAATGCCTCATACTAAATAGTGTATTTAACCCACCTTCGATTGTTTGACTGAAGCATTTTGGGGAATGTTTCATTCATTACTAATGAAACAGCATAAATAATTTAAATAATACTGAAATCAGTTTGATGGGATAGAATAAAGATGGTTGCCAGCACAATGTTATGCCATTGCACAATATATGCTTACAGACCAAGATCACAATGTTACGTCATTGTGTGACCTTTCTCCTATGCAGAATATGAAATAATTTTCAGCACAATTACCGAATAAACCATTTTTAATTTTATTCAATGTTTTCTCCCAATGCTTCTTCCTAGCTTACACCTTCATTTTCTACTGCAATCGTATTGTGGGGTGATCTGGAACTACTTCTGGAGCTGGTCCTTGGCCATAAACTGGGGATAAGCATCAAACTCTGAATCAAAGGTGACACAAAACAGGTGTTTTTTGGATTATTTCATCAGAACCTCATGAGCCCTAATTTTGACATTTTGGGGGTGAAATTGGTCCTGAGCAGATGTGCAAAACGGGCGATAGTGATTTAGCAGCCTGTTTTACATCTGCTCCCATTTTCTTTCCCATTGAAATCAAAGGAAAAGAAAATGGGGGTATGTGCAAAAATATCGCCTGTTTGAGCAACCCCATTTGGGTTTCAAATACCTCCTTATTTCAGAAACAGCAAGGCATAAATACAAAAAGGACTAAAATGCTGCTCTGTCCACCCATTCCACCATTTTCTCTAACCTGTGTTGTGTTTCTGCTTTCAAGGTGGTGACAGGTAGTGACTGCTCTCTTGTGAGTGGACAGTCAGAGACGTGTGTAGAAAGATAGTAGTCTCCAGCTCCAGCCATTTTAATGGGAGGACATCTGATTCCTAGTGACGCTGGTTGCTTGCCATATGTGTACAATTTTAAATTGTATTAATTTTTTTAATCCCTGGTGGTGGTATTAGGGATGTCAAACTGTATTTCTATTTCCTGTCAAAGTAATCAGTCTAAAAGGTGGGTCTGAGTGATCTCTATCACTACAGTAGTGTCTGCATCTGATTTCTTCCAGTGTAGAGATGAGTATGTGCAGTATAGTGGGGATGGGTTTTCTTTCCTTGCACCTGCAGTCTTTGTAAGCTAGCACGTTATTTCGCAATCGTGCCTTCAGGTTTGTGAATATGTAAATTTTCTGCCACAAAGAAAACAAAACACGTGAACACTCTGTCTTTGGACCTATCCACAACTACGGTGAGGTAAGTCACATGGGTTTGAGTCTCCTCCATCCCAACTTACCCAGTTGCTTGCTAGCCCTGGCACTTGAACTCCTAACCCTCTGCTCACCTAAACATGACTAATTCATTGCCCTTGAAATTACACTGTGCAATATTACTGCATTATTTTAAGCATTTAATCTCTCTGCTAAAATAATATTTAAAGGATTCGCACATAAGTGTGTTAAGCATTTGTACACTAATAATGCAGTAACAATTACACATGGTGTAATGTCAAAGTCATCATTCATTGTTAATCCCACTGCAGTCTGTGTTTACAGGTAGACACCAATAGTGCCATTGTTATAGTTGCGTGTAGTATCTGTGAGTTGTAATAAGTGAATTGGAGTGGCAGTGTGGAGTGAATGAGTTAATATTGTGCACTTTTTTTCTTATTGTTCTTTTAATCTGGGTTAAAAATTCAACCGACCACTGCCTTTGTAGAAGGAAAAGCAACCAAAACGCTGGAAAATTTAGCAACAATAGGGTTAATAGCAGCCAGAAGAAAACTGCAAGTTGGCTACTGGCAGGTAGAGAGAATCTTCTATTTTCAAAATAACTTTATTGAGCAGTCTGTTTTTAAAAAAAAAATCAGCTTTGCTGTTCCTTCGAAACAATCCAAGCTTGAGAAAATCAATTCAGTGATAGATGATATTTGTATATCCAGGTTTTTGAAATGACATTGTAATATGTTGATATGCACAAGCCTATTTTTGTCTAACAGGACAAATATCCTTGGGTTTTTTCTGTCAAACCAACACAATTTTTCCATGTCAGAGGGGCATAATATCCTCTCGGTCCATAGCAGCCAGTGCATAAGGAATGATGCTATTAATTCTCTTGGGCAATCTTCAGGTCTGATTATTGGTGAAATAAATTTGCATGCTGGATATGAGGTAGGTGAATCACGGAGAGTACAAATTATATTTCCTGACAGCGGTTAGCCGATGGTACTGCACAGCTTGTTTTTTCTTTGTTGAAAGCTGGAGAATTTCAATTCATTACATGAGATTGGTTAGAATTCAAGTCTCTTTATACTTGATATTGAGTCTGTTATCTCTGCGTGGACTAGTATTTTCCCCTGAGTACCCATCTAATCACTACTTAAAAAATCGAAACGTATAGTTAGTGTCATGATTTAGGTACCAGAGAAGCTTTATTTATCAGTACAGTGAGATAATTTCAATTTGAAACTTTATCACCCTCTGCATTTAACTGACTTGAAGGCTTTTTGCATATTGTGAGTGAGGCAACTCCATCTAGCCACTGCATTGTGTCCAATGATTTTTAAGCAGTTACCGACAAGATTCATACTTCATGTGAAAAAGAACAGGTTACCATGGATATAACTAATAAAAGCAGGTTTAAGGAGCACAGATTGTGAAAGTATGAGTAAATATATTTTAGATATGCTCTATCAAAATCTTGCATTGTCAGGAAGACTCAGGCCTTTGTGTAAGGTGTTTAAATATGAAATGTGGTAGCTGCCGTATTGTGCATGAATATTAAATTTTATATTCAAGCGATAGATGTGATTTTTTGTACCAAAATATTAACACAAAAGAACTTAATTCAAATCACTCATGCTCTCTATAACTGGAGTAAAATAGCTGTGAAAATTAATTTTAGACATTCCTTATTAACAAAATAATGAGATGTTACTGTGAACAGGCACGGACGGCATTGGAAGGACAAACCTATCAAAGCCTGTCATTTGCTGTCAACACTGACAATTAATTCTTTTCATACATTTTCATGCACTTTACCAAAAGGAAGTTATTTGATTTAATAATCAGCACAGGAAATATAAAAAACTGGTGCATTAATCGTTTAATCATTTGAAAGCAAAGAAGAAATTTCCATTTTGGTCTACTCGAAGTTTATTGAATTATGGTTTATGCATTTGAGATGGTTCCAACATAAACATTTCAATATTAAAAATTATATTATGACTAGTAATAGCTGTACTGTTAAAATACAGTATGTGTATCATCCCTGGCCTCATATTATTAAACAGATGAAGTGGTTAGTCCTTTAAGCATGTGTGTGTATGACTGTGAACATGGTGACAGGAATGATTTTTCAAAACCGTCTAAGATAATTCATTTTGCAACATGTTTGTTCCCTATTGAAATTCCTGGACTAGATGGCATGATATAGTTGTGATAAAACATTTATTATACAAAATGAAATTAAACTTTTAACCTTTTAGAAACTCATTAGTGCTGACGTCAAAAGTGGTTGGTATATGGATACAGCAGAGGAAAATAATGGGTGGATGTAAGAATAGACAGAGGCCATTGTAGCTAAAATCAGTCTGTGCTGGTTAGTGAACACTATGCTTTGTACATTTATCAAGTCGACTAGTGCAAGCTCACTCATCACGCTGCTTAAAAACAATGAGCAGCAGCAATAAAACAGCACTTCCCATAGTATTATGGTGACTTAAGGGCAACTAAATTTTTAATAAAGTTTTGAACTGGGAGCATCACAGAAAAACTGTCAGTTGACATTGCTACTACCATACATACATGAGAACTAGCAGAATATTACATCTCCTATTTGCATAATGCCGGCTGCGAGTTTATAAAAAAAAACACGGTGCTGCCTCCACATTAGAGCATATCAAGACATTTCCACAATGTATCACCTATTGCAGAATAACGAGAGCATTATCCAGGAGGATAACTATACAATCCGCTTCAGGTACAGGAAGAGCGTCTTAATGGGAAGCCTCAGATGGTGAGCAAAATATTTTTTTATTTCAAAATATGCAAAACGAATAAGTCAGTTCTGAAGATATATTCCCATGTTCCCTGGGCACGTGGTCTACCTAAATTACATGAGAGCTAAATAATTTGTTTTGATAATTGGTAATTGTACCTTATTTAAGGATATAAAAATTTGTTTGACTTATACATTGGTTAAAATGCTGCACTTATTGGAAGCTTAACCAAAGAATATTTTACACATTATCGCACTGAAGTTATATGTAGAATCATTTTTAAGAAAATAAATAGACATACAAGTTTTAGTAGATGTAAAGTAATCATATTTACATTCATGTACTGCAAGATTCTATGTTCAAAGGGTACATGTTCATTCTGGCAACAGCTCCATTGACCATGCTCACTTTAGCCATTTTTCCATTTGCGACATTGTGCACAATGTCCGCACTTATTAATCATAAAATGGAACCGCAAACAAAACCATATTTGATAGACAGCATTAAAAAAAGGTTGCTGTGTGTCAGAACTCAGTCACATGTAGCTGAAGGACCTAGCTCATGTGTGATTTGACCTTAGTCTGCAAGCATGTATTGTGCATTGACCTATCATAACAAAGCAGGAATTTCAAATGACCCAAGCAACTGACAGAATGTTTCACCTTTCAAGTGCAATGTAATATTTTCAGATAAGGAGCTTATGTTTGTTTTCTTTAGCCTGAAAACATGTATGTGTGTAGTATTTTATTGAAATGATAAGTTGAACAAAGAAGCCTCCTTAACCATGACTGAATGAAACATGCTTTTAGGATAGATTTAAAGATGTTATTTCATTGTGCTCAGTTTTCTTCTCAGTGTTTGTTTGTATACATTCAATGGAATAATGCTGTGTACAGGCCCTGCCCCGACATCAGTGTTTGTGGGTGTACATTCAATGGAATAATGCTGTGTACAGGCCCAGCCTAACATCAGTGTTTGTGGGTGTACATTCAATGGAATAATGCTGTGTACAGGCCCAGCCCGACATCAGTGTTTGTGGGTGTACATTCAATGGAGTAATGCTGTGTACAGGCCCAGCCCAACATCAGTGTTTGTGGGTGTACATTCAATGGAATAATGCTGTGTACAGGACTTGCCCCAACATTTGCCTATGCAGGGAATTCAGACTTATCCTTGTGCATAGAACATAATATTGCTGAGATGACTCAATATTAAAATGTTGCCTTTTATGGATTACCTACAGTCATGGCCATTAATGCGATGGGCAGGGACGGTGGAGGATACCCCAGCAGGTAAAGGAACATTGCACTCTGGTCTTGTTATGAGTTGTTGCTGTTTTCTTAACATCTGCCAGTGGCTGGGCTCTTGCCATAGACAGGAGCTTAATTGTGAAGCTTCTCTATTTTAAACAAAATATGGTTTCTTAACAAAATCCACAGTGTGGATCATCATATTTAATAGGAAAGGAAGGGAAATTTAGTGCAGAGATTAATGTACCTTCTTTATATATTTTATATACATGGATTGTCTACTGGCATGTGACAGAGCTGGAAAATCAGTGTGGATCACATTTATGTGCTTGAGGAACATATGAGCAAACCCCAACTCAAATATATGTGCATATATGCAGTGGTAAACTCTACTTGGGCCCTTCTGAGTTGTCAGACACAATACAAAACATTACCTTCTGAATCTGGAGTGACATTATGATATCACACATCTTATACTCAAAAAGAACCTTTTTTAACTTTAGATGCTTGTCACTCATTGATAAATCAATTACAGGTATTTAATTTTCAACAGGCTATAAAGTAATGTCCCCCATTTCAGAGATCCTCTTTGTTTCTCAAACCTTTTCTTTTGTTGCACAATGTTTGATGACATCACCGAGGAGTATACCACCTCACAGTAGCAGTGCAAGAAGGCAGCAACACATTAGTAGACAGAGGTTCTGCAACCATCAATTCAGAATTGAAATTCCTATTCTAAATAATAAATCAAGACATCATTCTTATGGGATTATATTTACTGGATTCTGTTTAAAGCAAAGTGTTAGCTGGCATTAGCCTATACAGTGCACACAGATTGGTTTTTCATGGTATTCTTCACCCCAAAACATTTAAATTTTAAAAGTAAACAAGGTTTTCCAACTGAAACCCATTTAACCATTTTAATAAATCACATAATCCAATCAGTATGGACCCTAAATAAAAGCAATAGTTATCTGTTGGTGATTAACAGATTATGTCATTGTACATTGATTTAGTTCAAACAATAATGTTAACAGCTGCTTTAAATGGATGCAATTAGCCAGGATCTTTCTTGATATGTTTCATCAGGTTGGTTCAATTAGCTTGCAATTAGAAATATAATGAACATATTTTCAGCTATTTTTCTTAAGACATCCCTTCACAAATTTTTACAAAATCGTTATGCAGCAAACAAAATCTAATCAGATCCATGTTTGTGAGTTAACATTGTAAAATAAGAATGATCACTTACAAAGATAAGAAAATTGCATTTCTGGATATAAGGTCTGATACAAAATCATTACATTCACTGGAATGTAAAATGACATGGTTAAGATTACTCATTTCTTCTGGCATTTATATACATTCACTCTTTGTTTCCTAATGGAGGTAGTTGCCAATGCCTCTATGCACTGAATAGCTCCAGAACACCTGAATGTCAAACAATACCAGGTGGTGTGTTGAGCAAACTGATCAGTCCATCCAAACTGATGCTAGCCTAATGAGCCAAGATACTCTTCCATTTAATTCTAGACTATACTGACAAAAAATTGAGTTCCAAATTAGATTAAATTGACTCACAGACCATAATTCGCTTGTGCAGTCAATTTAAGGTGATTCTGCACTCCTTCCATATGAAAATATTCAAATCCCTATATAAATAACATTGTTGCTGGAAATCAAGCATTTAAACTTTGAATCAGTTAGCATCAGCAAAAGGAAATAGGCATTGGCTATTGCTTTGCCAATGTTTAGGTTAGTGGGTGTGTTAAATGATTAATGTCTAACTGCGAACATTTATACATTTATATAGCATGTTATCGTGGAAAGACATCCCATGGCATTTCACAGAGGCGTGATGAGACAAAAATGGATGACAAACCAGAAAAGGAGATATTAGGAGGGGCCCAAAAGCTTGGTCAGAAGGTGGGTTTTAAGGAGAGTGTTAAAAGGAGGAGAGGGAGGTGGAGAGGTAGGAGTGTTTAGGGAGGGATTTCCAGAGTGGGGCTGAAGGCATAGCCATCAATGGTGAGATGAAGGGAGGGGGGATGTTCGGGGCAGTGAATGTAGAGCTGGAGGAGGTTACAGAGATAGGGAGAGGCAAGGGCATGATGGGATTTAAACATAAGGATGAGAATTTTAAACATGAGCAAGGAAACCTCCTGCTGACTACCATCTATTGCCATCCCTCAATTGATGAATCAGTACTCCTCCATGTTGAATACTACCTGGAGGAAGCAATAAGGAGCAAGGGCACAGAACATACGCTGAATGGGGGACTTAAATGCCCATCACCAAGAGTGGCTCAGTGCTACCACCACTGACTGAGCTGGTCAAGACCTGAAGGACATCACTGTCTGCCAGACTGGACTTGCAGCAGGTATTGAGAGAACCAACATTAGGGAATAACCTACTTGACCTCATTTTCACCAATCTGCCTGTTGCAGATACGTATGTCCATGACATCATTGGTAGGAGTGACCATGGCACAATCCTGGTGAAGACCAAGTCCCATTTTCACACCGAGGACACACTCCTTGTTAAGTGGGATAGATTAAGGACAGATCTAGCAGCTCAAAACTGGGCATCCGTGAGGTTTTGAAGGCCATCATCAGCAGCAGCAGAATTGTATTCCACCATAATCTCTAACCTCATCGCCCAGCAAATCCCTTACTCCTCCATCACTATCAAACCAGATGATCAACCATGAGTGTAGAAGAGCATGGTGGGTGCAGCACCAAGCCTACCTGAAACTGAGGTGCCAACCTGGTGAAGTTACAACATAGGACTACATGCATGCTAAACAGTGAAAACAGTAATAACAACAGAAAATGCTGGAAAAACTCAGCAGGCCAGGCAACATCCGTGGAGAGAAAATAGAGTCAACGTATCGGGTGAAAACCCTTTGTCAAGACTAAAGAGGCACAGGAAATGAAATAGATTAAGAGGCCAGGCTGGGAGAGAACAAAAGAGAAGAGACATTAAGAGGTATTCAAAACGAGATGAGATGGTGATAGGACTAGTGGAACAAAAGACGGCTCTAGATTAGGTGTGAAATGTGCTGGCAGAATGGGAGACAGCTGCCATAGAAACATAGAAGATAGGAGCAGGAGTAGACCATTCGGCCCTTCGAGCCTGCTCCGCCATTCAATGTGATCATGGCTGATCATCCAATTCAGTACCCTGTCCCTGCCTTTTCCCCATATCCCTTGATCCCTTTAGCCTCAAGAAATATATCCAACTCTTTCTTGAATATATTTAATGAACTGGCCTCCACCGCCCTCTGTGGCAGAGAATTCCACAGGTTCACCACTCTCTGGGTGAAGAAATTCCTCCTCATTTCAGTCCTAAATGGCTTACCCCTTATCCTTAGACTATGACCCCTGGTTCTGGACTCCCCGGCCATCATCAACATCCTTCCTGCATCTAGTCTGTCCAGGCCTGACAGAATTTTATAGGTTTCGATGAGATCCCCTCTCAATCTTCTAAACTCCAGTGAGTATAAGCCCAATCGACACAATCTCTCCTCATACGTCATTCCTGCCATCCCAGGTATCAGCCTGGTGAATCTTCGCTGCACTCCCTCCATGGCAAGAACGTCCTTCCTCAGGTAAGGTGACCAAAACTGCACGCAATACTCAAGGTGCATGTGGGAGAGAGAGAAAAAAAAAGAAAGGGGGAGGGGAAAGGCCAAAACAAAGGTGTGGATAAAAAATATAAGTAAAAATGTAATAGGGGCTGAGGTTATGATCTGAAATTGTTGAACTCGATATTGAGTCCAGAAGGCTGTAAAGTGCCTAATCGGAAGATGAGATGCTGTTCCTCGAGTTTATGGTGAGCTTCCATGGAACAATGCAAGAGGCCGAGGACGGTGAGGTCCGAGTGGGAATGGGGCGGTGAATTAAAATGACAGGCGACCGGAAGCTCGGGGTTACCCTTACGGACTGAACGGAGGTGTTCCGCAAAGCGGTCACCCAATCTGCGTTTGGTCTCCCCAATGTAGAGGAGACCACATCATGAGCAGCGAATGCAGTATACTAGATTGCAAGAAGTACAAGTAAATCAGTATGAAGTGATCAGTATCAAGTGAAAACAGTATGCTATGAGCAGAGCTAAGTTATCCCACAACCAACAGATCAAGTCAAAGATTTGCAACCCTGCCACATCCAGTCATGAATGGTGGTGGACAATTAAGCAACAAATGGAAGGAAAAGGAGGCTCCATCAACATCCCCATTCTCAACATTGGCAGAACCCAGCATGAGTGCAAAAGACAAGGCTGAAGCATTTTCAACCATCTTCAGCCAGAAGTGCCGAGTAGATGATTCCTATTGGCCTCCTCCTCAGATCCTCATCATCACAAATGCCAGACTTCAGGCAATTCGATTCACTGCGCATGACATCAAGCAACAGTTGAGTGCACTGGGCACAAGAAGGCTAAACGCCCTGAAGACATCCTGGTTATCGTGCTGAAAATCTGTGCTCTACTACAGCTATAATGCTCACATCTACCCAACTATGTGAAACATTGCCCAGGTATGTTCTGTCCACAAAAAGCAACACAAATGCAACTCGGCTAATCACCGCCCTATCAGCCTAATTCCAATCATCAGCAAAGTGATGGAAGGAGTCATCTACAGTGCTATCAAGCAGCACTTACTCACCAATAATATGCTCAATTTGGGTTCCGCCAGGACTACTCAGTTCTAGACCTCATTACAACCTTGGGCCAAACATGGACACAATAGCTGCATTTCAGAGCTGAGGTGAGCGTGATTGCCCATGACATTAAAGTAGCATTCGACCGAGTGTGGCACCAATGATCCCTAGAAAAACTGAAGTCAGTGGAGAGCAGAGGTAAAACTCTCCAGTGGGTGGAATCATACCTGGCACAAAGGAAGATAGTTGTGGTTGTTGGAAGTCAATCATCTCAGCGCCAGGACATCACTGCAGGAGTTCCTCAGGGCTGTCCTAAGACCAACAATCTTCAGCTGCTTTATCAATGACCTTTCCTCCATCATGAGGTCAGAAGTGGGGCTCTATATCCTCGGGGTCATCATTAACTAGAAATTCAACTGGACCAGCCACATAAACACCATGGCTACTACAGCAGGTCAGAGGCTGGGTATTCTGTGGCGAGTGGCTCACCTCTTGACTCCCCAAAAACTCCACTCCACCTGCAAGGCACAAGTCAGGAGTGTGATGGAATACTCTCCACTTGCCTGGGTGAGTGCAGCTCCAACAACACTCAAGAAGCTTGACACCATCCAGGACAAAGCAGCCCGCTTGATTGGCATCCCATCCACCACCTTAAACATTCACTCCCTCCACCACCGGCGTACCGTGGCTGCGGTGTGTACCATCTACAAGATGCACTGAAGCAAGTCACCAAGGCTTTTCCGGCAGCACCTCCCCAACCCTCAAGAACTTTGGAGAGGCAAGTGAGGTTGGAATTGGGGCAGTAACTTGCAAGGACAGAGGAGTCAAGGTTGGGTTACTTAAGGATGGGGTGATGACAGTGGTTCTGAAAGGGAGGGGGCAGTACCTGAGGAGAGGGAAGCAAAAGACATTATTTAAAAAGTACCCATTAATTGGTACTATGTAATCAAATATATAAGCTTAGAAATTGCCATTGTTGATATTAGTAAACATTTAATGCATTAATATGACAGTCCTCTGTGTGTTGTTTTGTTGCAGGTGTTAAACCATTTAATTTGGGTTAATGTCTCTGATGAAATAGTGAACAGAGGAACATCACACAAACACATTAGGGGCTGGATTTTCCATGCGGAGGTGGGATGGCAGCGGGAGAGCTGGTTGGTGGGTTCCAGTCCCGCTCCCGTCATTTGATGTCGCGTCATCAGCCGGTTTCCTTAAAGGGGCCATGTACACATTGATTTTGACAGTTATGCTCTCAGTGTTCTGCAGCATTGAGGTGCTGCAAACACTGACGAGCACTGCACAAAGGTGCACGTCTGCACCCAGGCTCATGCATGACTCCCTACATATGCTTATGGAGGGAGTCACAGCACACAGGGAGATTCTTTTTCCTTCCCATGGGCGGAAGAGAATGCCCCAGGAAATAAATGCAGTCTGGTTGCACATTGCACAGGAGGACACAAGCAGGGATGTTGTCAGGAGGACCAGGCTGCAGTGGCGCCAACCTTTCAATGATCTCAGCAGATCATGAAATGTTATTGCAAAGCCACACTCAAACTCACCCTGCTGTGCCACTCATCACAACTCCATCACTCTGCCTTCCATACTCTACTCCTGCACATCCTTACTCACCCCAACTTACCTTGCACCTCCACCCATCACTCTCTTTCTACATTATCACTTCCCCATCTCACCAGCCACCACTCAGACTCACCCTCATCCTACTGCAAGCATACAACTAACAACACACAAAGGTAGGCACTTGAGAGGTTTAGCCAATGTTCATGTGAAGTTTCTGTTAATGTGTTGTCATACATTGAAATCTATATTTTTAACACTTCACCTTATTGGACAGATCTGTGCGCACCTTGAGAAGTATCTTAGTGCGTTCCAGTGAATGTTGAGACATAACCCCCCCCCCCTCTATTGTGATGAGTGTGAAAGGATTGGCTTGGACATTATAGGGATGCTTTATGGTGTTGGTGTGGGATGGTGTCAACCTGGTGCATCATGGGGCAGCCAGGGTGTACAGCGTCAAGTGAAGTAAATCCGGCCATGGTGATGCCATCGCTGGCTTCCCGGGCAGCAATGTTGTCAGGGTCTGATGCCCTGTGTCCTGTGCAGCATCAGGGGATGGCAGAGAAGGTTGGTATTGTTGTTGGTGTGCCTGGTGATGTTGGTGTTGGGGCTGATCCTGGAAGGATTCAGAGGACCAAGGTTTGATTGTTTCAAGGGCACTGATGTTGCTGCAATAGATGGCAGCTGCAGGTGAGATGACAGAAGCGATCTGTCAATGGTGAGAGAGGTTGTTCCAATGAGGTGCCACTGGATAGAGAGTTGGATCTAAACACCTGCAAGCTAAAGAAATCTCTACATGTCTTACAAATGAAGTAACCAACAGTTTCTGAGCTCTGAAACTGAACAGCTGCAACATGGCATCCTTTATACCAATTCTGCAGCTGTCAGGTTATCAGATAAATCAAAGCAGATTCAACTCACACCAGGGTGAGCTGACGTGTTCCCCGAGCAGCGGGTAACCCATGGGGGAGCACGTAACATTGCAAGGTAGGCTCAAAATAGCATTAAATTGGCTGTTAACAAGCCATTTAATGATCTAAATTGTCTCCCCCGTTGCTTGGTGTCGGATCAGTTCTGCACAGACAGACCCGACACCTGGGACACTCGCATGGAGGCGGGTTGACAGCGGGTTTCTTACCCACTGTCAATCTTTGCTATTTTGACAGTGGACCTGCCTCCAAACCCGCACTCTGAGCACCGGCAAAATCCAGCCCTAAGTGTTTGTCTGCTAATATCATCAATGGTAATTTCAGGCTGTAACATTTGTGTCATAAACTAGTCCTATCTAGTAGCAGAGGCTAAATGCCAAATCTTGGTGGAGTGGGGCATCTCGCAGTGTTAGACATTTTTCGGCACCCTTCAGCTCGAAACCTTTTGCCCTGTAAATTACTGGATGCACGAGCTGATAACGGCACAGCATCACTACTGGTTCTCATTAGACACACCATCAATAGGAGCTAGTGCAACCTAGCTGATGTCCTCTGATGCTTTGCACATCCAGAGCCTTTGAATGAAGGCGAACCATCACAAATGAAAAGCTATTTTCTCCAGTTAGTATTAACGTTTGAAAAGCATAAACATTCTTTTCACATCTATAAATCATCCAGCGTAAATCACTTTAGATGATTACAACTACCTTGTAGTCAGGAATGCAGTATTCTGCCTATACGATCATAGCTACAGCATCTGCAGCAATGGCTGCTCCACCCATCCCTGCACCATCAATGCCAGATCTATCCTTGGTCCCTCCTCTTCCTCATTTATTTACTGTCTCTTGGCAACATTATCCACAGACCTGGGACCAACTTCCACATGTATACTGATGCCACCCAGCTCTAATTCTCTACTACCTTCTGTGACTAATCCACTGCCTCTGCTGTCAGACTGTTTTTAAGACATTCATTCTTGCATAAGCCACAATTTCCTTCAGCATTGGGAAGACTGAAGCCATTACCTTTGGCCTCCACCACGAGCTCCGTACTCTCACCATCAAATCAATTTTCCTCCCAGGCCATTGTCTCAAGTTGAAGCAGACTGTTTGCAACTCGGCATCCTGTTTGACACTGAGCTGAGCTTCAGATCCCATATCCTCTCCATCACAAAGACCGCCTACTTCCAACACCATAACATCACCCACCTCTGCTGCTACTTCAGCCCACCTACCATTGAAATCCTCACCCATGCTTTTGTCACCTTCAGACCCAATTACTCCAATGCTCTCCTAGCTGGCCTAGTGGCCATTACAGAGATCTTGCTACAACCTGCACATGATCGGGAGCTAAGTATTCAAGAGTAAAGGATTATTGCAAAGTACAGGGAAATTGGGCAAGGAGAGGGAGTAGCAATATTAATACAGTAGAAAGAAGGTTTTCAGTAAATTTGATTAGGCAGCAGAAATACTATGGGTCGAGTTAAGGAACAGCAAAGGATGCAAGACTCTGATAGGTGTAGTCTACACACTTGATAGTAATAACAACAGCAATAACAACAACTTGTATTTATATAGCACTTTTAACATAGTAAAAGATCCCAAGGCGCTTCACAGGAGTATTATAAGACGAAAAATTTGACACCGAGCCACATAAGGAGAAATTAGGGTAGATGACCAAAAGCTTGGTCAAAGAGATAGGTTTTAGGAGGAAAGAGAGGTAGCGAGGTGGATAGATTTAGGCAGGGAATTCCAGAGTTTAGGGCCTAGGCCACGGCCACCAATGATTGAGCGATTATAATCAGGGACGCTCAAGAGGGCAGAATTAGAGGAGCGCAGATATCTCGGGGGCGGGGGGCGGGCGGGTGGTTGTGGGGCTGAAGGAGATTACAGAGATAGGGAGATAGGGAGGGGCGAGGCCATGGAGGGATTTGAAAACAAGGATGAGAATTTTAAAATTGAGGTACTGCTTAACTGAGACCCAATGTAGGTCAGCGAGCACAAGGGTAATGGGTGAACGGGACTTGATGCGAGTTAGGATATGGGCAGCCAAGTTTTGGATGACCTCACGTTTACGTAGGGTAGAACGTGGGATGCCAGCCAGGAGTGTGTTGGAATAGTCAAGTCTAGAGGTAACAAAGGCACGGATGACAGTTTCAGCAGCAGATGCGCTGAGGCAGGGGCGGAGACGGGTGATGTTATGGAGGTGGAAATAGGCGTTCTTAGTTATGCTGCAGTTATGTGGTCAGAAGATCATTTCCGGGTCAAATATGACACCAAGGTTGCGAACAGTGTGGCTCAGCCTCAGGCAGATGTTAGGGAAAGGGATAGAGTCAGTGGCTAGGGAACGGAGTTTGTGGCGGGGACCGAAAACAATGGGCTGGATTTTCCTAAGCCCCTGGAGTCGGGTTGGAGGCGTGCGGGCGATAAAAATCGGAGATCCGGGGGTCCCGACCCCATCCCGCCTCCAACCCGCCTCCATGTCAATTTCATAGGAGTCGGGTTCCCGACAAGTGCTGGAACCCGACTCCCAGAGGCGGGAAGGGATTAAAGGCAATTAAACTGCCTGTTAACAGGTAGTTAACAGGTAGTTTTTTGCCTATTCGCGATTTTTATTGCTGGTTTGTGGGCTTCCCGACAGCTCCAAACCACGAAAAGTTTTCGAGGCGGGACGTGGGTCTGAGGTCTTGGAGGGGTCGAGATGCCCAGTGTTCAGGTGAGTGAGGGGTGCAGGAGTGCAAAGGTAAGTGTTTTGCAAGTGTTTAAATAAGTTTAACTTACTTTTACTTACCTTTACAGGAGTCCTGCATTCCGGTGTCGGGAGTCGGCTGCAAGAACCACAGAAGCTCCGATTTTTAAAAAAAAATCAGCTTCTTTGTTTCTACAGCAAAATGATTTAAAAGTTATCCTGAGAAAGGACTGAGGCTGAATTAGCAGTTTTTCAGTGCTTGACAGCTTCAAACAGCTGTTAAACACTGATATTTCATGTGCCAAAAGGTTTTGACAGATGAAATGTCAATCTCTGACGTCACCTGTTGCCGGGTGGCCCTTAATTGACCTGCTGAGCCCACAGGCCGGGCTCAACAAGGTCAATCAGAGGAAAATCCAGTGGGTTGGCCACATCTCCATGGAGGCGGGACAACAAGCCCGAATGTGGGTTTCCCACCTCCAACCCGCCCCCGTAGCAAAATCCAGCCCAATGGCTTTGGTCTTCCCAATATGTCGTAGGGGATGTATAAATACAGATAAGTGAAGCATGTTGCAGAAAAACTGTGCTCATAATGGGAGAATTTAACCTTCACACAGACTGGAAGAAGCTGACCAGCTCCAGTGGTAACAGTAATGCATTTCTAGAGTATATTCACAACAGCTTTCTAGAACAATGGAGTCAAATTTGACTTTTGGGCGATTGACCGGGAGAGCCAATCCGCCCACCCTGACTCGGGCATGATCCAATTTCTAAACCCAGTTATCTGGGTATCACGCCTTCAATTAAATATATCCACAGAAAGCTGGACCCTGTAATTAGAAAAAGAAAAGGGAAATTTCAGTGATGAGAATGTTTCCACTCAACATTTGCTACTGATAAGCAAAAGTTAAGTATTTACTTTGCTTCATGTGTGGTGGATGGAGAAACCTGTGCACACCAGATACAACCCAATGTTACTTTAGCAGTCAAGAAGAGGACGTGGCCTTCAACTTCTGTAAAAAGGACACACTACCTGCCCACTCTTTGACTCCATGTGTAACCGTACCCTGTGTGATGAAATATTCCATTCATCATTGCCTGTGACTGTGGTCGGTTTCAGTGTCATTTCCCTTCCCCCAGTCCTCATTGTATTGTTTATTGGAATGTGCTGTGTGTGTAGGGCTCCGCCCATACCTGGCCCCTTTTGTAAGCTAGCTCAGTCTGGCCTCAGTCTCCAGAAGGAAGATACCTCTCTCTCTTACGTGTTACTTTGTAAGTTAATAAAAGCCTTGTTTTGTTTCGCTAACATCGAGTCTCGGAATCATTGAGGCACATCAATTTTATTAACTTATTTTTCAACACTATGGATCAACTCCTGAAACCCGAACGTTTGGATTTGGATCAACATGCTCCGGACGCATCAGCACGCTTCGGACACTGGTTTGAGTGTATGGAATTCTTCCTGGACAATTCCGCAGCCGTCAAAGACGCTACGGACGCTGCGAGGATGAGACTCGGAATTCTGCGGAATTGGGTAAGCCACCGGGTTTACTCCCTCATCCAAGGCGCCGATACGTACCTGGCCGCCTGCGACATCTTAAAGGCGCATTACCAGCAGCCTACGAATGAGGTGTATGCTAGGCATCTGCTCGCTACTCGCGCACAGCGACCTGGGGAATCAGTGGAGGAGTTCCTAAGCACCCTGAAAATGCTTGGCAAAGACTGCAAGTGCCGAGATGTAAAAGCCGCAGTGTACACAGACGAGCTTGTTCGCGATGCCTTTATCACAGGCCTCAGCTCCACTTACATCCGGCAAAGACTGCTGGAAAAAACGGGGTTGGACCTGAAACAGGCTGCGGACACCGCGCAATCCCTGGATGTGGCCCAGAGAAACTCGGACACCTACTCTTCAGCCCGCGCCGTCCACGCCACCACGTGTGCACCGAGGGCGCCGCCATCTTGGAAGGCATCTTCCCCGCCCGGCAGCCCGACACCGGCGGGGCCCCGCTCTCCCCCCAGAAGCCCTACGACAGCCGCAACGCGTCAGGGACCCAACTGCTACTTCTGCGGGCAGCCAAAACACACCAGAAACCTGTGCCCGGCGAAAGGCACCACCTGCTTTAAGTGCGGTAAGAAGGGGCACTTCGGGAAGGTGTGCAGAGGGAACCCCGCCGGAAAACCAACCGCCGGAAAACCCGCCACCGCCACGTGTGCGCCGTGGGAGCGGCCATCTTGGACGCCATCTTGCCCGACCTCGTGGGGTCCGCCATCTTATGAGCAGACAGCGTGGACGCCATCTTGTATCGATCAGGGCCCTACAGTGGCATCGGTCACAGTGGACCAGACCAGGCCGCACCCGCTATCCAAATCAATGGTGGACATCGAGGTAAACGGGTGCCGGGTTAAATGTTTAATTGACAGTGGAAGCACGGAGAGTTTTATCCACCTTGAACTGGCACAGCAACTCTCCCTAAAGGTGGTCCCTGCTCAGGGTACCATCTCTATGGCTGATAAAACCCAGACATCGACCATTCTGGGTTACTGCACGGTACAATTGGGCGTTAACGGAACTGTATACGATAATTTTAAAGTATTAATCATGAAGAACCTATGTGCGAGCGTGATCTTGGGCCTGGATTTCCAGTGCAACCACCAAAGCATCACGCTCAAGTACGGTGGGTCCCAGCCGCCCCTCACAGTGTGCAGTCTGGCTACCCTGAAGGTAAAGCCGCCTTCGCTATTTGCGAACCTTACCCCTAACTGCCGGCCAATAGCGACCAAAAGCAAGAGGTACAGCTGGGAGGACAGGCGGTTTATCGCGACCGAGGTAGACAGGCTCCTGAAAGAGCGCATTATTGAACGCAGCAACAGCCCGTGGCGCGCCCAAGTGGTAGTGGTAAGGGGTAGCGAGAAGAAACGGATGGTGATCGACTATAGTCAAACGATCAACAGGTACACCCAACTAGATGCCTACCCGCTACCCCGCATATCAGAAATGGTGAACCAAATCGCCCAATACCGGGTGTTCTCCACCATCGACCTCAAGTCAGCGTACCACCAGCTCCCTATCAGACCAGAGGACCGCCCGTACACCGTCTTCGAGGCGAACGGATGCCTCTACCAATTCCTCAGAGTCCCCTTTGGGGTGACGAATGGGGTCTCGGTTTTTCAGAGGGAGATGGACCGCATGGTCGATGACCACCACTTGCAGGCAACCTTCCCCTACCTCGACAACGTCACCATCTGCGGCCACAATCAGCAGGATCACGACTCAAACCTCGAGAGGTTCCTGGAAACCGCACAAAAACTCAACCTCACCTACAACGAGGACAAGTGCGTTTTCAACACCACGCGCCTCTGCATACTAGGCAGCGTGGTGGAGAATGGGGAAATTGGACCAGACCCCGACCGATTGCGCCCCCTATGGGAGCTGCCCCTGCCCAACACTCCCAAAGCCCTGAAAAGGTGCCTGGGGTTATTTTCTTATTATTCCCAATGGGTCCCCAACTACTCCGACAAAGCCCGCCCCCTCTTGAAAGCATCCTCTTATCCGCTCTCTGCTGAGGCCCATGCCGCCTTCAAAAGCATTAAGCAGGATATTGAGCGGGCCACGCTACAGGCAGTGGACGAGAACACTCCATTTCAAGTGGAAAGTGATGAGCCTGACTTCGCCTTGGCGGCCACCCTCAACCAGGCGGGGCGGCCCGTAGCTTTCTTCTCGAGGACCCTCCAAGGGCCCGAGATCAGACACTCCTCCGTGGAAAAGGAGGCCCAAGCCATCGTGGAGGCAGTGCGCCACTGGCGCCACTACCTAGCCGGCAAACGCTTCACCCTACTTACCGACCAGCGGTCGGTAGCGTTTATGTTCAATAATAAACAGAGGGGGAAGATTAAAAATGATAAGATTCTTAGGTGGCGGATCGAGCTCTCCACCTTCGAGTACGACATCATTTACCGGCCAGGGGCCCTTAACGAATCCCCTGACGCCCTCTCACGAGGGATGTGTGCCAGCGCCACCGGGGATCGGCTACAGACCCTCCACAACGACCTCTGCCACCCAGGGGTCACGCGGCTGTTCCACTTCATAAAGTCCCGTAACTTACCCTACTCGATTGAGGAAGTTCGGTCTCTGACCAGGAACTGCCGCACTTGCGCTGAGTGCAAGCCTCGGTTCTACCGCCCAGATAGAGCCCACTTAATCAAAGCTACGCGGCCCTTTGAGCGGCTCAGCTTAGATTTCAAGGGTCCCCTCCCGTCCGTCGACCGCAATGTTTACTTCCTGAACATTGTGGACGAATACTCCCGGTTCCCATTCGCCTTCCCCTGCCCAGACATGACCAGCGCCACGGTCATTAAATGCCTCAACAGCCTGTTCTGCCTGTTCGGTATGCCGAGCTACATCCATACGGATAGGGGGGCGTCCTTCATGAGTGAAGAGCTACGCCAGTACATGCTGTCCAAGGGGATCGCCACGAGCCGTACCACCAGCTACAACCCCCGGGGTAACGGCCAAGTGGAGCGAGAGAACGGGACAGTATGGAAAGCAGTCACTCTAGCTCTAAGGACCAAGGGCCTCCCTATCTCCCGCTGGCAGGAAGTCCTCTCGGATGTGCTCCATTCGATACGGTCGCTATTGTGTACGGCCACTAATGCCACGCCTCATGAACGAATGTTTGTCTTTCCCCGGAAATCCACCTCAGGCGTATCCATGCCGTCATGGCTCTCCACCCCAGGTCCGGTACTCATGCGAAGGCATGTGAGGGGCCACAAGACGGACCCTCTCGTGGAGCCAGTACACCTACTCCACGCCAACCCCCAATACGCATATGTCCGGCACGCTGACGGAAGGGAGGACACTGTGTCCATAAAAGACGTCGCCCCAGCCGGCATCGACAACAACCACGGCAATAGCAGCGACAACGATCACAGCAACTCTTACCCACCCACTACTCTTTCATCACCCCCAGAAGAACATCGACCAACGGCACCCCCACCAACTACCCCTTCAACAACCCTGGCGGCACCCCCGGCAGAGACCCAGGAGACTACCGGGGACACCCAGCCGACACCCGCGGCACCACAACAGCCACGTCGGTCGCAGAGGACTATCAAACCCCCGAACAGACTAAATCTATAGAAGGGGTGAATGTGATGAAATATTCCATTCATCACTGCCTGTGACTGTGGTCGGTTTCAGTGTCATTTCCCTTCCCCCAGTCCTCATTGTATTGTTTATTGGAATGTGCTGTGTGTGTAGGGCTCCGCCCATACCTGGCCCCTTTTGTAAGCTAGCTCAGTCTGGCCTCAGTCTCCAGAAGGAAGATACCTCTCTCTCTTACGTGTTACTTTCTAAGTTAATAAAAGCCTTGTTTTGTTTCGCTAACATCGAGTCTCGGAATCATTGAGGCACATCACCCTGAGAGAAGCTTTCATTACTGTCTGGAAGAATGTTACTTCTGTTAGAAAAATGGAAATGTTTGCTTACTTAGGAACAGAATTTGTTTTAAATTTCTAGTTAGAGACATTCGTTACTCATTAAATTTGCCAAATCATTTTGTATGTGTAGTTCCACAATGATAAGTGAGTCCACATTTACTCCTCGTGTTGTAACTGTGTTCAGCATTGACCTTACATGGTCAAAATGTGACATTGTGACCTGCTTTTAATACGTGGAGATCGAAGCAGATATCTGTTGTTATCATAATTATCTTCACATGGTAAAAATAAGCAAGCAGATTTTGATTTTTGAAATTTAATAGGACAACTGATATCTTGGCAGTGTGGCACTACAGTAAGTTCCAATTCCTATGGAGAAAATGTGAAAAGAGAAAAAGTAGGAAGACGTAGCTGCGTCTCAGATTCGTAGGAGAACATGGTTAACACTGACACCATGCATCTTACAATTGTGAAGGACTAGATGAGTCCATCATGACAATGAGGACTATATCATATGACTGCTATTGGTGCATGTGATCTGAAACTATATAACTGATAGAGACATTTCTGTAGGTCAGTTGATTTTCAGATGTACTCAGCGTTGACACCAGCCTGAGGTTCTCAAATGTAATATAGAGAGTAGCACACGTCGGTATTCAAGGAGGACCTATAAAATTAATATCAATCAACGTTTATTAGAATGTGCTAAATTGTGATTATACTCAGTAGGTCATGAAGAAAATGGAAAAGATTTGAAATAAATCCACAGGGACTGAACAAGCTGAGTATTTGCTTTGTATTTTATATCTATCTATGATCGTATGTGGCACCTGCTTATAAAATAATACATCTGTTCGTTCATTAAAACATTTACACTATTCAGCCAAACAGAAGGTATTTCCTCAAATACGAGCAGTATTATACTACATTAACTACAATTACTACCCAGAAATGATGCTTTTAAGTGTCTTTCAATGTACAATGCTTAGCTGACTGACTAAATGTATTCCATCTGAAAATCTATAAGATATTTTGCAGATCCTCTTAGTGAAGCATGAGTAAAATTTGTATTACAAGGTCTTGCTCACATAGCCTACACGTTTAAAATGTAACATTTGAACCTTGTGTACAGACACTTGGCCTGGAAATAATTTACATATGTTATCCCTTTTAGATTGGCATTTTTGGCAATCGAAAATTAAATCAGGACTTAGCACTAATTGTGCCTCTATTACGTATGGTTTCTCTGTAGTCGCGGAGAGCTCAATATTTTCACCTTTTGGGTGTTATTTGTTGTGGAAGGAGTGAAAAAAGTGCAGCTGGATAAATAACGATTTTTTTGTCCATTCTTAAACACATCGAAGAATATTTCTTCAGGGTAACAGACAGGTTTTTTTTATAACCTAGAATACTGTGAATGGTTTACAAATATTTAATGAAGAAAAAGGCAACTTGAGTACTATTCTTAACAGGACAATATCAGACATTGTATATTATCATTTTCCAGGCCCTTCTCCCTGGGATCACTTAAATCCCTGGCTACAAAGGCCAGGAAAAATTAAAGGAGACCCAGATTGTTGGATCTCCACCGTTTAATATTGCTCTGGAATTTCTGAGGCTTTGCAGGGGAGGTGGCAGTGAAATTGCACCTTCAGTAGACCGAGTAATGTTTCTGGCCTCCTGCCTTATTGCCGCACTTGGAGTACTGAGCACAGTTCTGGTCTCCATACTATAAAAAGGACATAGAAGCACTGGAGAAAGTGCAAATAAGATTTACAAAGATGGCACCAGAACTGAAAGATCACAGCTATTGGGAAAGATTGAACAGTTTGGGGCTTTTTTTCTTTAGAACAGCGAAGACTTAGAGGTATCCTGACAGAGGTCTTTAAAATTATGAATGGGTTGGACAGGGTAGCTCAACGTAAACTCGAGGAACAGCACCTCATCTTCCGATTAGGCAGTCTGCAGCCTTCCGGACTCAATATCGAGTTCAACAATTTCAGATCATAAGCTCGGCCCCCATTTCATTTTCTCTTGTAATTGTTCCACTCCTTCCCCCCCCGCCCCCCCTTTCCTTTTGTTTCTTTCTCACACCTGGCAGCTATCTTTTGCCCTGCCAGTACACTTTACACCTACTCCCAGCCTATCACCATCTCGTCTAGCTTCTAATCTCTTTTACTTCTTTTGTTTCTTTTATTCTTTTGTCCGATCGCAGCCCTGCCTCCGATCTAGTTTCTTTTCTTTCCAGTTTTGAAGAAGGGTCCAACCCGAAACGTCAACTCAAATTTCTCTCCACGGATGTTGCCTGACCTGCTGAGTTTTTCCAGCATTTTCTGTTGTTATTTCGGATTTCCAACATCTGCAGTATTTTGCTATCGTAGATGTGGAGAGAATGTTTCCAATGTGTGGAAGAATCTAAAAATGAATGGCCATAAATACAAGATAGTTAATAATAAACCTAATAGTGAAATAAGGAGACATTTCTTTACTCAGAGAGTGGTTAGAATATGGAACTCACTACCACAGAAAGTGGTTGAGGCAAATAGCTTAGATGCTTTCAAAATGAAATTAGATGAGTACATGAGAGAAAATGGAATAGAAAGATATGCTGAAAGGCTGAGATGAGGCAGATGGAATGGGAGGAAACTTGTGTGGAGTATAAACACCAGCACAGACTAGTTAGGCCAAATGGCCTGTTTCTGTGCTGTATATTCTATATAATTCTATGTAATTCCCTGGGGTCTTGCTCACTGGGAGTCTCAGTGCTTGGGTGCCCAAAGTATATGACACTATAGCCTGCTCCTCAAACCTTGGCAACCACAGGGTCCATGGGACTCCCGGGAGTAGACTGGACAATTACAGGTAGGCCTCACGTTTCGTTGTTAGACCACCCCCTGCTCCGCACACCTCCCTCCCACCCAGCCCCAGATCTGGAGATTAAATCGTGAATTCCTGACTGCCAATCTCCATTGTAGCGGAAGGCTTGAGAGACTTGCCGCACCCCCTGATCTTCCTGACACTACCATCAGCACTAGGCCCTGCTAGACAGAAGGTCTGCACCAGAGGTGCGGGACAAGAAATCTAGGTGATCCCAGAGCTATACGGAACTATGCACTTCATGGACAGGGATGAGCCAGGAAAGGTGGGTGTGTAATATCTTCTTGGGGCCTGTCAGAGCCATGGAGACAAAGTCTAGGGGAAAAAAAACATGATTACACTGTAGTAATCATCCAACTCCATTCCTACTTCACCCTCACTGCTACAGAAACCCTTATCTATGCCGTTATCACCATCAGACTGGATTACTCCAATGCTCTTCTTTACCAGCCTCCTAAGTTCTATCTTTCCTAAACTGCAAACTGTCTAAAACTCTGCAACCCACATTCTGTCCAGCACTAAATTCTGTTTCCCTATCAGCCCTGTCTTTGACAATTTTAATTTGCGCCTCGTCCCCCAACACATCAATTGTCATCTACAAATCTCTCCATGGCCTTGCTCCTTCCTACATCTGCCACCTTCTTCAGCCCTATATTCCAGCACACACACTCCACTCTGACTCTGGACTCCCTTGCAACCCACCAGTCCACCTTCAATCATCTCGGTCCCACACTTCGGAACACTTTTCCTAAGCCCTTGTGCCTATCTCCCCACTTTAAAAGCCTCAGTTACCTCTGATCAGTTACCTCTGATCTTGTCTTCAATTATCACTCCAGCCCTTCTCCCATCACTGCTCAGTGTCTGATTATTTTTTCACCCTCATGAAGTATTTTGAGATGTTTTATTACATTAAAGGCAGAATAAAGGTCCAGTTTGTTTTCAAAGCTGCTGTGCCCACACTCTAAAATACCTTTTTTCAGTTGAGTGTTGAGGAGACATTAAGCGTGAGTTACTTCCATCAGTACTTTTCATGAAAAAGTGGCCACAAGTACAAAATAACAAATCCCATTTTTGTGCTCACACCAACTATTACGTTAAAATTATTGACAGGAGGAATTTTATTTCCATTATTTCCAAACTGGGGTGTTTTGGAAGTAAAGTCAGGCCCATGAATATCCTGCCTTGACAATTGGCTTTGACGTTGGCTGCAGGAGAAGGTTTATCCCACACTAGGCCACAAATATGCAATGGCATCACTGCATCATCAATTCCTCTTTATAGATCTGATGAAGAGTGTTGCAAAATATTGCTTAACTGTGTGTTAGAGCCAGAAATGACATCATATGCATGTCCTGTCATAAAGACGCCACTAATTTTAAAAATGCAAATCAAATTTAACAGCCATACTTTGTTTTCTACTCACTCCTGAGCTATTGTTAGGCCGCATTTGGGTCTATTGCATTCATTTCTGGACAGCGCACCTTAGGAAGGGTATATTGGCCTTGGAGGGGGTGCAGCGCAGATTCACCAGAATAAAAGAAAGATAGACTTGCATTTATATAGCGCCTTTCACGACCACCCCAAAGCACTTTACAGCCAATTTAGTACTTTTGAAGTATAGTCACTGCCGTAAAGTAGGAAATGCAACAGCCAATTTGTGCACAGCAAGGTGCCACAAATGTGATAATGACCAGATAGTCTGTTTTAGTGATGTTGATTGAGAGATAAATATTGGCCAGGGTAGAATTTCCCTGCTCTTTTTCAAAATAGTGTCATCGGATCTTTTGCATTCACCTGAGAGGGTAGACGGAGCCTCGGTTTAACATCTCATTTGAAAGACGGCACCTTTGACATAGGCAGCACTCCCTCAGTACTGCACTGGAACATCAGCTTAGATTTTTGTGCTCAAGTCTCTGGGGTGGGACTTGAACCAACAACCATTCTGATTCAGAGGCGAGTGTGCTACCAACTGAGCCATGGCTGACACTAAATGATAACTGGGCTAAAGAGGACAGGTTGCATAGACTAGGCTTGTATTCCCTTGAGCATAGAAGATTAAGCAGTGATCTAATTGAGGTGTTTAAGATGATTAAAGGATACGATAGGGTGGATAGAGAGAAACAATTTCCTCTGCGGGTGGGAGGGTGGTGTCCAGAACAAGGGGGCATTAAAATTAGAGCTAGGCCGTTCAGGGATGATGTCAGGAAGCACTTCTTCACACAGGTTAGTGGAAAGCTGGAACTCTCTTCTCCCAAAAAGCTGCTGAGGCTAGGTCAATTGAAAATTTCAAAAGTGAGATTGATAGGGCTCGATTTTCCAAGCCCTGAGGAGGCGGGTTTGGAGGCAGGAGTGGTGGGAAAATTGAAGAATCGGGGGGCAGAAACCCATGCCGCCCCCAACCTGCCTCCGTGCCAATGTCCCAGGAGGCGGGTGACCGACCTGTGCTGGGAGCCGCCTCCCCGAGGCGGGAAGGGGATTAGTGCCAATTAACTGCCTGTCAACAGGTAGTTAACAGGCAGTTTTTTGCCTAATCCCTATTTTTAGCCCTGAAGGGTGGGCTTCCCAGCGGCTCCAAACCACGGCAAGTTAGCAAGGTGGACTGTGGGTCTGCAGGGGTTGGAGGGGTCGAGATGTCTGTTGTGTAGCTGAGTAATGGGTGCATGTGTGCAGAGGTAAGTGTGCGAGGTGAGTGTAAAGTGTTTTAATAAGTTTTACTTACCTTTACTTTCTCCTGCAGGCTTCCTTCCTTCAGTTCTCGGGAGCCCCTCAGCTCACCGGCACAGAAAGCAGAATGGCCGCTGAACTGTCAAAAGCTGCAGCCTCTGCTTTCTGGTCTGGAGAGCTCTCTAACTGAGTCTGAGTAGAAGGACGCAAGTTAGAAGACAGATTGTCCGTGTTAGACAGCTTCACAGAGCTGTCAAACGCTGATTTTTCATCTGTCAAAAACTCTTGACAGATGAAATGTCAATCGCTGACGTCACCAGTAACCAGGTGTCCCTTAATTGGCCTGCTGAGCCCGCTGGGTGGGCTTAACAAGGTCAATCAAGGGGAAATAGCGTGGGTTGGCCACAAGTCGATGGAGGCGGGACTGAAACCCGACAAGTGGGAGTCCCGCCTCCAAAAGCTCCCCATTGACAAAATCGAGCCCATAGACTTTTGTTAGGTAGGGATATTAAGGGATATGGAACCAAGGCAGGTAGATGGATTTAAGGTACAGATCAGCCATGATCTAATTGAATGGCGGAGCAGGCTTGAGGGGCTGAATGGCCTACTCCTGTTCCTATGTTCCTCTCTTTGTTCCCATTGTTTAAAATAAATGGCTTATGATTTTTGTTAAGAAAAAAAGCAGACAAAGGAATTTCATAGGAGCACAATTAAGTGCTCATACTAATATTGCACAGCAGGTTTCACCCCATGAATGTTTAAAATAGAAGATAGAATTGTGAAGCAATATCTCTTTAAATGGCTGTTAATCAGATTGCCTATTATAAATATTGCAGACTGGCCTTGCAAATAAACATTATTATTTCCCACTTCAGCTATTAAGATAATTATATTTTGATTCACATTTTAATGCAGCCTGCCCTGTTCCTGTGAGATTCATATCTCCACCAAACCTTGAGATGTCACTGAACATAAATTCAACTTATGGCATCAGATACAATTATTACACTGAAAACTTTTATTGATTAAGGTGTTATGCAATGACTACCTGGGGGCTGATTTGCTGTTGTGAGCTAAAGCAAAGATTGCCATCTCAATGGCAGGCTGATGGACTAGAGCATCTCCCACATAAAGTAAGGGCTCTGGTTACAAGGCCCAGATAAAGAAAAAGGTTCATAAACATGTCCACAAACTATCTTAATTAACTATTGTGATATGGTGGGACATTGTTTCCATACAGTGAAGCTTTGTTACGATGAAGGCTATTATAAAAACACGTTTTCGAATGCCTACCACAGCAAAATTGGCTGTTAACTGCTTCCAATCACGTCAAACTGCCATTGCAGCATCATTACAAACAAAGTTTACAAGGCCATGATTGGACAAGCCAAAGTTTATGGAGGGTGCAGGATGGGAGGTAGGCAAGTAGAGCATTAGAGTACTGAAGTCTGCAGGTGACAAAGACAGGATAAGGATCTCAGCAGCAGAGGGGCTGAGATAGTTGGGGGCAGAGGGAGCATGTTGCAGAGGTGGAAGTAAGATGGCTTAGCGATGAATAGAATATGGAGTTTAAATGGTCAAACAGAACACAAAGATTATAGAGAGTCTGGTTCAGCCTGATAGAATGTCTGGTGAGAAGGATGAGTCAGTGGCAAGGGGACAGAATTTGAAGAGGGCCAGTGCGGCCGGTGTCGGTGGTGGGGTGCAACTCCGCTGCAGGCTCCAGCCCACTGTCCAAAGTGATCTTGGGTTTGGTAAGCCCACCAAGTGCATTTGCTGGCCAATTGAAGGAAGCAGGTCTGATGACGTCATCAACCGGTTTCCTTAAAGGGACCATGCGCAAATTTATTTCGACAGTTCTACTGTCAGTGTTTTACAGCATTGAGGTGTTGCAACCACTGACCAGCACTGCACAGAGGTGCACGCCTGCACCCAGGCTCTCCCATGACTCCCTCCATATGCTTCTGGAGGGAGTCACAGCACGCAGGGATGTTCTCTTCTCTTCCAATGGGCGGAAGAGACCTCCCCAAGAGATCAACGCAGCCTGGTTGCACATTGCACAGGAGGACACAAGCAGCAATGTCATCAGGAGGACCAGGCTGCAGTGACGCAAACCTTTCAATGATCTCAGTAGATCACAAAACATTACTGCAAAGCCACACTCAACCTCATCCTGCTGTGCCACTCATCACATCCCCATCACTCTGCCTTCACTACTCTACTCCTGCACATCCTTACTCACACCAACTTACCTTGCAACTCCACCCATCCCTCTCTAGCTACATTATCACTTCCCCATCTCACTAGCCACCCCTCACACTCACCCTCATCCTAGTCCAATCTTACCAAGTAACAACACACAAGAGTAGGCACTTGGGTGTTTTAACCAATGTTCATGTGATGTTTCTGTTAATGTGATGTCAAACATTGAAATCAGATTTGTGTGCACCTTTGGAAGTGGGTAAGTGAGTTGCAGTGAATGGTGAGAAATAACAGTACCCCCCTCCCCCACCAACCACCCCGCCCCCCCCGCAGTGGCGATGAGTGTGGAAGGAATAGCTTGGACATTGTATGGATGCTTTATGGTGTTGGTGTGGGGTGGTGCCAACCTGGCACATCATGTGGCAGCCACGGTGCACAGCATCAAGTGAAGTAAATCTAGTTATGGTGAAGTCATCCTTGGCTTTCCAGCCAGCAATGTGCTCAGGTGCTGATGCCTTCTGTACTGTGCAGCATCAGGTGATTGCAGAGAAGGTTGGTGTTGTTGTTGGTGCTGCTAGTGTTGCTGGTGTTGGGACTGACCGTGGTCGGATTCTGAGGACCAAGGTGAGATAGTTTCAAGGGCACTGATGCTGATGTAATAGATGGTAAGCAAACTTAAGATGATAGAAGCAATCTGTCAATGGTGAGAGAGATTGTTCCAATGAGGCGACACTGGATAGAGAGCTTGCTCCAAACACTTGCAACCTGCCTAAAGCTCAATCTGTCTTCCAAATGCAGTAAGCAACAGCTTCTGAGCTTGGAAAGTGAACAGCTATGAGAGGGAGCTTTTATAGCACATTTGCAGCTGTCAAGAAATGATACCATGATGACACAACTCCCGACCAGCTTATCTGACGTGATCCCGGAGCAGTGGGGAACCCATTGTAAAATTTAAAGGTGAGCTCAAAATAGATTTTAAGTGGCTGTTAACAATCACTTAATCACCTAAATTGCCTCCCCCGCCACTTGGTGTCGGGTCTGTTCAGTGCTGTCAGACCCGACATCTGGGAAACTAGAGTGGCGGCAGTTTGACAGCAGGTTCCCTACCCGCAGTCAAAAAAACTTTTTCCCACCGACCCACCACCAAGCGCACCCGCTGACCCCCCCAAAAAAATTCCCCCCAAATGGCTTCCATCTTTCCAATGTTGAGCTGGAGGAAGTTGTGACTCATTCAAAACTTGATGTCAGGCAGGCAGTCTGAGAGTGCAATGGCAGTTAAGGGGTCAGATAGGGAGTATCATCAGTGTATTTGTAAAAGTTGGCTCCGTGCCTACAGATGATGCCATTGGTGGACATAATGCAGGAAGAGGAAGTGGCCGAGGATAGATCATTGGAGAACCTTGGAGGTGATGGTGATGAAAAGGGAAGAGTAACTGTTGTTTGACAGGCAGTGGTTATGTTTGTATAGGTAGAAATTAAACCATGCAAGGGTAGTCCAATGGAACTGGTTGACACAGGAGAGGTGTTGGAGGAGGATGGTATGGTTAGCCATATTGAATGCTGTGGAGCAGTCAAAGAGGATGAGGAGGGATTGAAGCAAATGATATGACAAGTGTACAGGTAGACTATCCTTTATCCGAGAACCTCGGGACCAGCCGTGTTTCGGTTTTCGGAAAATTTCGGATTTCGGAAGGTATTTTATAAGACTGGGAAATTTGTCGGGGGTGGGTCGGCGGGGGGGGGTCGGCGGGGGTCCACGGGGGGGTCGGCGGGGGGGTCGGGGGTGGGGGTCAGCGGGGGCGGGGGGGTCCGCGGGAGTCGGGGTCGGCGGGGGGGTCCGCGGGGGTCCGCGGGGGGGTCGGCGGGGGGGTCCGCGGGGGGGTCGGCGGGGGTCGGGGTCGGCGGGGGGGTCGGCGGGGGTCCGCGGGGGGGTCCGCGGGGGGTCGTCGGCGGGGGTCGGAGTCGTGCGCCACTCTGGTCATGTCGTGCGCACGACTTACGCTGAACGAAAAAACCTTCGGTTTTTAGAGGGTTTCGGTTTTCGGAAGTTCGGATAAAAGGTAGTCTACCTGTACTAATAATAATGTGCTAGTTTGTTTGTCATCCTACATTACAATCGTGACTATACTTCAAAAATAGTTCATTGGTTGGAAAGCACTTTGGGACATCCTAATGTTGTGAAAGCGGCTATATAAATGAAAGTCTTTCTTTTATTCTTTTATCCCTGTTATGGGAAATCTAAAAATTTTGATCACATGAGAATATTGAAACATTTTCTTTCTGTGTAGCCGTTGTCTATGTAAACATAAAGGGAAATTATACTATACATGTTATGTTGCTGTAATGTGGTTTTGCTTTTGTTCTCATATAAAATGTTTGTGTTTAATGGATGTGTTTGGGTAAAAGGGGGGTGGAGGGGGGCAGCGGACAACTGCAAATGCTGGAAATCTGAAAGTAAAACAGAAAATGCTATAAATACCCAGCATGAGTTTGGGATTTGGCCATGAGGAGAGAGGTTCAGACTGACTGCAGTATAACTGCACTTTATTTATAAAGTGAGTTTTTTAACTTTAGATTTAAAGTTTTTAAAGTGTCCTGATAATCTTCTCAACAACCTTTAACTTTCTAATGTTAGTGAGGAGCTGATTGTTCACCTGGCTCTTTAGTAATATTGGAAATATCACTGGCATTCAGATACTGTTTAACAAGTAAGTATGCACATGAAAAGCCCAGCCAACTCTTGATGATTTGAAAACAAGGATGAAAATTTTAAAATTGGGTGTTGCCGGACCGGGAGCCAATGTAGGTCAGTAAGGGGTGATGGGTGAACAGGACATGGTGCATGTTAGGACACGGGAAACGGAGGTTTGCATGAGTTCAAGCTTATGGAAGGTGCAAGGTGGGAGGTTGGCCAGGAGTGCATTGGAATAGTCAAGTCTAGAGGTAATAAAGGCGTGGATGAGGGTTTCAGCAGCAGATGAGCTGAGGCAAGGGGTGGAGACGGGCGATGTTACACCGTGGTAATGTAAGGGGTTTTAGATCGCAGAGGTTTCTCTCTCTAGAGGTCTCTCTCTCTTGCACAGTGATATACCTATCAATTCATCCAATGAAAAGCGACGAGTTAAGATAGTAACTATAGGTTTTTATTGGCTAAATAACAGAGCCCACCCTCGTGGGTGATCGGGTCCAACAAGGAGGAATACCAGCCAGTCGACCACCTTTATACCTGGGCAAGCAGGCGGAGTCATGGGCGGAGTCAGCTGTGGTCAGCCCAGGTATAACAGCGTGACAAGAGGTGACCTTGTGTAGTGATACAACAGTGTAAACAGTGATAACCATAGTGTAACGATATAAACAGTGATAACCATAGTGTAACGATAGTGAACGATAAAAGTGGTTTACCACATTCACCCCTTGTTTAGATTTGAGTCCGGCAGGGTGAAGTGTACTACCAGTTCGGGTATGTCAGTCTGTCCGGAGGCCTCGTAAGTCTCTCTGATCGGCGCAGCAGCGGCGGCGGTGATGCAGTATCCGATGTTAATGCTGGTGTCTGCGTGGTCGGCGAAGGCTCGTGGGGTTCCAGCATGCCGTCTACCTGAGGTGGATTTGGGGGGGTGGTGGGGGGTAACGGTGGTGTCTCAGGGGTGCCCGAGGGTGCAAGGTCTCGTAAGGAGACTGTGTCCTCCCGCCCGTCTGGGTATGCCACATAGGCGTACTGGGGGTTGGCGTGCAGGAGGTCCACCCTCTCGACCAGGGGGTCCGTTTTATGGGCCCTCACGTGCTTTCGCAGCAAGACGGGCCCCGGAGAAGTCAGCCATGTTGGTAGCGAGGTTCCCGTAGTCGACTTCCTGGGGAAAACAAACATTCGTTCATGGGGGGTGGCGTTAATGGCTGTGCAAAGCAGTGACTGGATGGAATGCAGCGCTGCCGGGAGGACTTCCTGCCAGCGAGAGGTTGGCAGGCCCTTAGACTTTAAGGCTAAGAGAACGGCCTTCCAGACAGTCGCGTTCTCTCTTTCCACCTGGCCGTTCCCTCGGGGGTTGTAGCTGGTGGTCCTGCTTGCAGCAATGCCTCTCGCTAGTAAGAACTGGCGAAGTTCCTCACTCATGAAGGATGAGCCCCGGTCGCTATGTATATAGTTCGGGAACCCGAACAAGGCGAAGAGGTCGTTCAGGCATTTGATGACCGTGGTACTGGTCATGTCTGGGCAGGGGAAGGCAAAGGGGAAACGGGAGTACTCATCAATGATGTTGAGGAAGTACACATTACGGTCAGAGGACAGGAGGGGCCCCTTAAAATCGATGCTCAAGCGCTCGAAGGGGCGGGTGGCCTTGATCAGGCTTGCTCTGTCCGGCCTAAAGAAATGCGGTTTGCATTCGGCGCAGGTTTGGCAGTTCCTGGTCATGGTCCTGACCTCCTCGATGGAGTAGGGCAGGTTGCGGGCCTTAATGAAGTGGTAAAGTCTGGTGACCCCGGGGTGGCAGAGGTCGTTGTGGAGGGTCTGCAGTCTATCAATTTGCGCGTTGGCGCATGTACTTCGTGATAGAGCATCTGGGGGTTCGTTCAGTTCACCAGGCCGGTACAAGATATCATAATCGTAGGTGGAGAGCTCGATTCTCCACCTCAAGATCTTGTCGTTCTTGATTTTGCCCCTCAGCTTGTTATTAAACATAAAAGCGACCGAACGCTGGTCGGTGAGGAGGGTAAATCGTTTGCCTGCCAGGTAATGCCTCCAGCGTCGTACTGCCTCCACGATTGCCTGGGCCTCCTTCTCGACCGAAGAGTGTCGGATCTCAGGGCCCTGGAGGGTCCTTGAGAAGAAGGCCACAGGTCTCCCCGCCTGGTTAAGGGTTGCTGCTAGGGCGAAGTCGGATGCATCGCTCTCCACTTGGAAAGGGATAGACTCATCCACCGCGTGCATCGTGGCCTTAGCAATGTCTCCCTTTATGAGGGAGAAGGCTGCGCACGCTTCTGCCGTCAGGGGGAAGGAGGTGGACTTCATGAGGGGTCTGGCTTTGTCCGCATAATTCGGCACCCATTGGGCATAGTAGGCGAAGAGCCCCAGGGTTCTCTTCAGCGCCTTTGGACAGTGGGGGAGGGGTAGCTCCATGAGGGGGCGCATTCTTTCGGGGTCGGGGCCAATGACCCCGTTCTCTACTACGCAGCCGAGGATGGCGAGACGCGAGGTGTTAAACACACATTTCTCCTTATTGTAAGTGAGGTTCAGCCGTTCGGCCGTACGGAGGAATTTCTGCAGATTAACATCGTGGTCCTGCCGGTCGCGGCCGCAGATGGTGACGTTATCTAGATAAGGGAACGTGGCCTGCAGCCCGTTCTGGTCAACCATCCGGTCCATCTCCCTTTGGAAGACCGAAACCCCATTGGTGACGCCGAAGGGAACCCTAAGGAAGTGGTAGAGGCGGCCATTCGCCTTGAAGGCGGTATACTGGCGGTCCTCAGGGCGGATAGGGAGTTGGTGATAGGCCGACTTAAGGTCGATGGTGGAGAATACCCGGTACTGTGCAATCTGATTGACCATATCAGATATGCGGGGAAGGGGGTATGCATCCAGCTGGGTGTACCGGTTTATGGTTTGGCTGTAGTCGATGACCAGGCGGTTTTTATTGCCGGTCTTAACGACTACGACCTGGGCACGCCAGGGGCTGTTGCTCCTCTCGATGATGCCCTCCTTCAGGAGACGCTGCACCTCAGAGCTAATAAAAGCTCTGTCCCCGGCGCTGTACCGCCTGCTCTTGGTGGCGATGGGTTTACAGTCGCGGGTGAGGTTAGTGAACAGGGAGGGGGGCGGGACCTTGAGGGTGGATAGGCCGCAGGTGGTATGCGGTGGGCGGTTTAAAGGCTGCTGGTTGTCGACTGTGAGTGGGGGGAGGGGTCCACCGTATGCCAAAGTGACACTTTGAAGGTGGGATTGGAAGTCCAGCCCTAGTAGGACGGCAGCGCAGAGCTGGGGCAGGACAAGGAGTTTAAAATGTTTATACTCCGTGCCCCTAACCGACAGGGTCACAACACAGTAGCCGCTGATGTCTGTAGAATGGGACCTCAACGCCATCGAGATCCAGTTGCGCGTTGGCCGAACAGTGAGGGAGTAGTGGCTCACCGTGTCTGGATGGATGAAACTCTCCGTGCTTCCGCTGTCGAACAGGCAGGTCGTGGTGTGGCCGTTTACTTTGATGTCCATCATGGACTTGGACAGGTGATGCGGGCGAGCTTGGTCCAGTGTGACAGAGGCTAGTGTATGGCTGAGCGAGCTGCTGTAGTCTGCGGGTGAGGCGGTGGTCGGGTCTGGAGACAAGGTGGCGGTCGAGTGTGGTGGACAAAATGGCGGCGCCCACGAGGTTGAATAAAATGGCGGAGGAGATGGCCGCCCCCACAACTCACATGAGGCACTGCTGGCGTCGGTGGCCTTGATCAAAGATGGCCGCCCCCACGACTCACATGAGGGGATACTGGCATCTGTGGCCTTGATGAAAGATGGCCGCCCCCACAACTCGCATGAGGCACTGCTGGCGTCTGTGGCTCTCCCCCTGCAGGCCTTAGCGAAGTGGCCTTTCTTGTGGCAATTGGAGCAAGTCGCGTTTCTTGCAGGGCAGCGCGTCCTCGGGTGTTTCGCCTGGCCACAGAAGAAGCAGCCGGCGGCCCGATCGCGGGGCTCCGATGTTGCAGCCGGTACCGGGGGTGGCGGTCCCGATCGGTTCTGGGACGCCGACGCTGAGGTAGGTCCCAGAGGCGGCGGTGCGAGGGGTATTGCGGCCGGGGTCGGGCCGGAGTCCCAGGGTCGCGCAGCACAGTACCTGGAATACGCCTCGAGGTCCCGATGGGCCACTTCCAGAGAGCGAGTGAGGGCTGCAGTTGTATTCAGGTCGAGGTCCTTTGATTCGAGCAGTCTTTGCCGTGAGTAGTTGGACCGAAGGCCTTTCACGAAGGCATCGCGGATATTCCCTTCAGTATTTTCTGCAGCCGTTACAGCTTTAAAGTCACAGTCCCTGCCGAGTGTTTGTAGCGCCCGTAAAAATTCATCTACAGACTCTCCTGGCTGTTGCGAGCGGGATCTTAGGAGATGTCTGGCATACATAGAGTTTACCGGGCTCTGGTACTGCTCTTTCAGCAGGTTGAGGGCGTCCTCGTATGTAGCAAGGTCCTGGATGACTGCCAATACTTTAGGGTTCACTTGGGCGGTCAGAACTCTTAGTTTGGATCCCGGAGGCACGCCGGATTCTCCCAGGTAGGATTCGAAACAGCTCAGCCAGTGTTTGAAGTCGAGGGCTGAGTTCGCTGCCTGTGGGTTTAGATCCAGGTACGGCGGTCGGAGGGCTCGCAGCCAGGCCGGCTGCTGTGGCTGTTGTAGCTGGCCGTTTGGCTGGTCGTTTGGCTGCTCCGATCCACTCATTTCAAAATTTAGCCAATAAAATTGATATACCTATCAATTCATCCAATGAAAAGCGACGAGTTAAGATAGTAACTATAGGTTTTTATTGGCTAAATAACAGAGCCCACCCTCGTGGGTGATCGGGTCCAACAAGGAGGAATACCAGCCAGTCGACCACCTTTATACCTGGGCAAGCAGGCGGAGTCATGGGCGGAGTCAGCTGTGGTCAGCCCAGGTATGACAGCGTGACAAGAGGTGACCTTGTGTAGTGATACAACAGTGTAAACAGTGATAACCATAGTGTAACGATATAAACAGTGATAACCGTAGTGTAACGATAGTGAACGATAAAAGTGGTTTACCACACACAGTAAAACCTTGAGTGGTTCGACCCACTCGCCCCTTAGATTCTATACTCTGGACGTTGGGGCAGGAACTACAATGTAGGGAAAACTCTTATAGACCAAGTTTGATGAAACGAAATGAAATTTTATTGCATATGGAAACACAAATCAAATGCAAGCAAATAAGAGAGTACATGGGAGGGAAAAACACAAACAAATCATAACGACACAATATTAACTAAGGCAAATACAGGCATATTATACTCTACAAAAATCATCATGAAATAGGGAAACACACGGAACATCGAGGGATAACAACTCATGTTAATTATACCCTTAAATATCCACCCCCTTAAACCTATCTAGATCTGATTATGGAGGGCCAGAAACATGCTCACCAATCCAACTAGGAAGTGCAAGGTTTTGAACCAGCCTGCGTTTGATCCTTTCAGGCGCCCCGTCTCCACGTGGATCGTGGAGCCCCAGCGAGCTGCACCTCACCTCTCTCCTGAGGTGGGGGTCGGGGGCGGCTGGACACCGGCTGCTTCTGTCGTTTTATTTTGTCTCTTCACCCAAGCCTGGAGATGGCCTCTCGTTTCGTCAACGGCCCGGGGTTGGTCGATGATCTCCCGATGTTTTACCCCGGGGCGGGACGCCGGCTCGAACGGTCTTCTTGATGGCGGCTTAGTCTTCTTCTTCTTCCTCTCCGACGATGGAGAGGAGTCCCGCTGAACTTCTCCCGAAGCGACGACTCTTTACCCAGCTCAAAAGCTGGACAGGCCTGCAAGCTGGAAAGCTGACGAGTGTCTTGTCTGTGTGTAACCCCTACCCGTGTGTTCTCACAATTATACTTCTTTTCCAGAAGCTCTTATCTCGCGCCAAATCAGGTTAGTCTTTGTTTAACTTTTGGCGGCTTGTTGCATAACGGGGTAGTTATTATATTTAAACTGTTCTTGGATGGCCGGTAACGGGCCATCTCTGGTCTGGAATGACCTTCATTGTTTTTAATGTCCTGGTGATGTCCTTAACGGGCCCTTGATGCTCTTCTCATGAATATGAAACTGTTCCCTTTTGTCTGGGTCAACATTTAGATGGCCTTTATCTACAGGCCGATCTTGACTGGATCTGCATCCAATCTATATGTATATGTGGGTGTCTGGTTTCGTTCTCTCAGAAACGGCTTCCAGAACTTACTTTGGGCTGAATCCACAAAGCTGTCTGAGGATTTGCAGGAACCATTTTAAAGTGTCCCAATAAGTTGATCACGGGGTCTGGCGGCCATTTTGAATGCCCCTTTTTCTGGGCTTCTTTTAAAATAGTCTTTAAAATCATGGCCTCTTCTGCCATTCGACCCTTTATAATATAAAGTTCAATTTTGCGAATCCTACAGTAAGTAGGTAGTCTTGGTGATGGAGAGGATATGTGGTCGGAAGCTCAGCTCACCAATTTAAGGGGAAAATATTTGTGTCCTATGTAGTTTCATATAATGATCCACTTTACTGTATCTCTTATACTAAACTTATATATGTGAGAAAGCAAAATACAAACTCTACTGTTCAAAATCTAAAACAAAATCCAGCACTAGCTAACTTAATATACAATTGAAATAAACAGCTCTACTTGAGAGTCTGAGCAATCATTGTTGTGTCCTCAGGTGACTCCTCCTTTAGCCATGTTTGGCTGCGAATTTGCCGGCGCTCAGAGGGTGGGTTTGGAGGCGGGTCAGAGGTTAAAGTCGTTATGATTGACGGTGGGTTCCGAACCCACCATCATCCTGCCTCCACACAACCTTCCTGAACATCGGGTCCCCGATTTGCAAATAGACCCGACACCAAGCGGCGGGAAAGGAATTAAAGGTAATTAACTGCCTATTAACAGATACTTGTGAGCAATTTTCAGGGTCTTTTTTGAATTTCCAGCTGCTGGCTCGGGTTTCACGACATTCAGACAACACACCAGGTAAGTATGGCATGAACACCAGCGAGCTGCAGACTTCAGAGCTGCAAGTGCAGTGTAAAAGCTGCAGTTTTCAATCTAGTCATTTAGAAATCTCTAAGCTTGGTGATTGAGTCATTTGGGGGGGCATATTCTGCTGTTAGGCTGCAAGTCTGTGTTGGGCACTATAGATGCACTCCAACCAGCATTGCTGGATTTTAAAGGCGCACTTACCCTAAACTGTGCCACCTCAAGTTGTCACCACAATAATGCCAAACCTTGGTTCAACATAAATTTATTACAAAAGTCGCTATGAACAGAAACTTTTCAAATAATTATATACCACCCAAGTGATAACTAACGTGACATATTTCTCTTACGTGTGCTTCTACATTGTGAGACCCCTGTGGCTTCAGCAGATGTGGCAGCAGCCTGCTCACTTCCCTGCTGCTCCTGCTTAGATGCCTTTGGCGGCCGTCCTCTGGTTTTGGGAGCCTTCGAGGGCCCCGCCAAAGTCTGCTCCTCCTGCGGCTGTGCAAGGGCAGACTCAGCCATTCCTGTTGCCTCAGGCAGATGGGGCTCTGACCAAGGGCTCGGCAGTGGCAAGGGAGTGAGAGTGCTTGTTCCTGAAGCTCCAGCACGGCTCTCCTTCTGGATGGCCCCAGAGGCTCAATGTCTACATGCAGCTGAGCAGAGCTTGCAGAGCCCAGTGTCCTCTGACGAGGACTCTCCACTGCTGTCCCTGCCTCCAACATCTGCTCCTGTTCACCTGTGAGCTGTGATACACCAGGTGACAACACTACTCTATCTCGCACAAAACCCACTGAGGTGTGCGTTTCTGCGCTGGTGCTGGGTGTGCTGAGTGCTGGTGACACTGCTTCCTCAGAGGCTGGTGGCTCCTCTGAGGAGTGCTCCTTCTCTTCCTCCTGTACAGTGGGGAGAGGGGCTGTAAGATTCGAAAATTTTCATTAAATAATCACACAAGATAACAGGATTAATAATACAGCTTTATTGACCAAAAGAAGCTTGTACAGATAAAACCTTTGATAAAAGGGCATACAAAATGGCCGCCGGACCTCGTGATCAGTTTCTTGGACCATTTGATTTCTGTTACTGCAAGCCAGACAGGCTTGTGGATTGAGAACAGTAAGCCCCCGAAAGCCAGTATCGGGAAACCGAAACTCAGGGAAATGGGCATACATATTCAATTGGATTCTAAGTACAAGACAGTTTCAGGCAACAGGATGGGGTCCATCAAGATATGGGCGGACAATGAATGAACACTTAAACGGTTTTTCCTTTGTACATTAAATGGGTTTAACAGCCATCAAGGGAAATCTCCAGACCGATCAATATGCGAACCGAGTTACGGTGACAAAGTAAGAGACATTATCGGCCAGGAAGGCAGTTAAGCTATCACCGGCTCCCGTTACAAGACAAAGCGCCCCTGCAGAGATTTCTGCCCGCCAAAAATATTACAAAGACTGGACTATGATCTGGTGGGAGATAAGACTGTCCCAAAAGGGTATAACTATGAATTGAAAAGGTCCATGAGTAGGATTTCGATGGCGATTTCATAAGGCGCTTCACCTCGACGGCTACGATTCATTTGTAGGACGATTCACTTCTTCGGTACAATTCGTAACTTCGGTGATGACGAGAAGACTTTTGGCTGGGAAGCCAGCTCGGCCAGGCAAGGCTCAACCATGACGGGAAGACGAAGGAGGGTGGCCCGGGTACGTTTGTCGGGAGATCATCGACGACCCAGGCCGAAGGAGAAGACACCCTCTGGAAAAGCCTAAGCCAGGCGGGAAAGAGAAATAAACGAACTCTCCCATGTGCATCCAGTTATTCAGCATCACATCTGTGGCAGAGGCTCCCATGCATCCAGTTCTTCAACAACTTTAATGGATTCAGCCATGACGAGCGCTCATCGAGGCTGTGTCCACTGCCTCATCGCCTGAGAGAGAGAGAAAAACAAGCTGCGCCAGAAGTTTCCAAATCCACGTGACGACGGAAAGCTGTGCCAAAAAGGCTGCGAACCCCATATTTTGCGAATCTGAAAGTGGTGAGCATGATCCCGAGTTCCTCAAGTCGAAACTTAGTTTAGGTCTAGGGGAGGGAGAGGGTAAGAGTAATCGTAATGTGTTTCCCCTTTTTCGATGTGCCGTGTGTTTCCCATTTCCATGGAATCACGTTTATAGATACGTGCATGCTTGTAGTTGTTCTGATTTGTGCTTATGATATGTATTTTATAATGCTGCAAACTGTTTAATAATAAAAGCCTCCATTTCGTGCTATTCAACCTGGTCTATTGAGTCTTTCTCTGCACTACAGTTCCCTGCACCTAAGTCCAAGGTCTAGAACCGTAGGGGAGAGTGGGTCGAACCACTCAAGGGTAATTATTGCACGAAGCCTGGTAGGAGACCAGAAAGAGCAAGAGAAACCCCCTACAGAAATGGCGACCATGGCAGGACCTTGGTAGCAGGAATGTAGCGTGTTAGATCAAGGTTTAAATAAACGAAATGTGATGGATGAGAGGATAGCGGATTATGTTTTTGGGAAGGTGAACCTTACAAAACAGTGGATATCAGACCTATTGAGAGATAGGCGTCCGCTAGACGCAGCCATCAAGTGGACAGAAAGCAAAGAGCATAAGAAATCGGTAGAAAAGGTGGTCTGGCTGATGTGCTACAAGAAGCAAGTCCAGCTTTTAGACCAAGTCGTTGTGGCACAGACAGCCCAGATCAAAGGGCTTCTCACAGAAGTAGAGGAAAAGGTTGCGGGAGGTCAGAAACTGATTCAGTCGCTTAACGCATTGAATCAGGAACGTCAATCCGTAACTCACCGCCATGAGACCCGGATAAGGTATTTGGAATGTCAGGTCATTAAGGCCAAGGCCAGTGAAGGTAGGATGAGAGAGAGGTGTTTCCGCCTAGCCAAGCAGGTAGCGACACAGGAGGATAGTATCTTGGGGGCCAGGGCAGCCTATAAGATGGCCATGCAGGATAGGTCTGAGGACACCGACCATAGCGCTTGCCACCGGGAGCTAGAGGACCTGAGAACGGCCCTAGCCAAGGCAAACGGATTGGTGTGTCTCATAAACCCGCCAGCGAGCCAGCTACTGTTAGCCAAGGAATCCAAAAGACCGATTCCACAAGAGACAGTTAGGGTACCAACCCCCGAGCCCTCAGCACCTCCTGCCTATGATGAGTCTTGGACTCCGGGGAAGGAAACGGAGGAGTCAGACACAGGGGTCCTTGAGGCAGAGCAACCCCAGGTAGCAGAGTCAGGACCGGCACCGATGTGTCCCACGCGACACCGGAGGCTCGGTCCGGACCAAGCGAATGGCGATGACGGACCCCTCGTGAATCAGATCGTAATGCCCCATAGCGCACGACAGCTAAGGGAAATGATAAGTCACATCCCAAAACTCTCCGAGTCAGGAGATCCCTCCGTCCATTTTAGGGACGTGGAGCAAACCGCAGCAGTTAATGACTGCGACGGGGTTGAACAGTCCAAAATGCTGCTGTTCTCCCTGGACAGCTCGCTCCTCCAGTGTCTCCCTGACGAGAGCAAGAGAGGGCACAAGGCGTATGAGGAGTTACGGGATGAGATCCTGGAGATTATGGGGGAGGGTGACGGAACTCCGTTCCTCCAATTGGAAAGGACGGTACAGCTAGAGGGAGAGCCCCCACGGGTTTTCGCCGGAAGGTTGTGGCCAGTGTATCGGCGCAGCTGTCCGGGCGGGCCGGACCGGGACGGGCTGAATGATAACCAAAGGGCTCATTGGCTCCGGTGCCTGGTCGCCAATTGCTTGCCGCCGGTAAGGGAGCAGGCCAAAGCATGGTTTGACCCCACTAACCCCCGCTCCATGGAAGAGTTAGTACTTGACCAGCTCACGATAAGTTACAGGAACAACAAGAGTAGGGATGTGCCTTCCTCAAAAGGAAAGGTGCATGAGGCGAGGCCTGCAGCTCCTGCTAAAAAGGAATGGCATCAGGAGGGGAATCGCCCTCCCCAAGCCAAGAGCAGTTGTTACGGGTGTGGAAAGGAGCGTCATTGGCGCCGGGACTGTAGAAATCCCTGGAAGGATTTAAAGGGAAAGACCCCCCCAGCCCCAGCCCAAGCGCCCGTCCGGGAGAGGGGAGCCGATGCGTCGATCCATCCCGACACGATCGAGTCGGTTTTAGAGGCAATGCGGTCTCTAATGACCTTGCAGGGGAAGGTGGCAGTCGTCAACAACCCTGTTGCTCCCCCAGCCCCAACCGCAGCGTCCCAATGACTGAAGCCCGCACAGCCCGTCTACCTGTGTCCGCTCCGTTATGACGCGTGGAGAAGACCCGTTGTGGAGATGGAGGTGGAGAAGGAAAAGGGTAGTTACCTGTTGGATACGGGAGCATCATGCACCGTGATCCACACAGCTAAGCCTTTTGCCTCACCTCTATCTACCCAGGCTCCATTCTCAGTAGCGGGATTCACAGGCAGAGAACAGGCTGGCGCGTACTCCATCCCGCTCTCCATTCATTTGGGAGCACTCCACACCACATGGACGTGCATCCTACTGAAGTGGAATGAGGGGGGTGGGAAAGGCATCCTCGGGGCTGATTTCTTGGTGGAACACGGAATCCTCGTGGACCTTAGAAATCACTGTCTCTGGGGAGCCGAGAATGGGTTAGGCAAGGTAGTCGTGATCCCAGGGAAGGGAGAAAAGGGGACCCTGTGCACCATGAAGCCGTCAGGGTGTTACGACCTCGAGCTTCTGGTCGCGGACGTCCCAACGGACTTGCAAGCGTTTGTGTCGGACAATCTGACCGCGTTTGCCACCCACAAGCACGACTGTGGGAGGGTCACCGGGTTTGAGGTCAGCGTAGACGGGGACCCCATGATCCGGCCCCAAAAGCAGTATAACTTCCCCAAGGAGGCAGAACCCGACATGGAGACAGCAATATCTTCCTTGGTGCAGCAGGGCGTGTTGAGACAAATAGCCACTCACGTGAACTCCCCATTATGGCCGGTAAAGAAGCCGGACAATTCATGGAGGGCCACGGTGGACTATAGAGTCCTCAACAGTAACATCCCAGCCTGCGCGCCCACGGTAGCAGCAGTTGCCGACCTAATAGGGAGTATTCCAGCATCCGCGACCACGTTCACGGTGCTGGATATCTCGAACGATTTTTGGTCCATTCCGATGCGGCGGGAGGATCAGTACAAGTTTGCCTTTACTTTTAAAGGGCAACAGTACACTTGGAACTGCTTGCCACAGGGTTTTCACAACAGCCCCAGCATTTTCCATCAATGCATGGCGGAAGTTTAAAAGAATTTAGCCAGCCCAATCAGATAGTGCAGTATGTGGATGACTTACTCCTGTTCACGGACTCAAGGGAGGAGCACGGCCCACTATTAGCCGAATTATTGGAACTGTTAGAAAGGAAGGGTTTCAAAGTAAACCCAAAGAAAGCACAGATCGGCCAGCAGGAGGTGAAATTCCTGGGTCTGGCCATCCGCGCTGGAGAAAGAGCCATAGATAAGGCTAGACGGGAATCGGTGCAAGATCTACCGATCCCTAACACAGTAACGGGTGTAAGGTCCTTTTTGGGGTTGACCGGGTACTGCAGGGATTTCATCGAGGACTATGCAGCCACAGCAGCCCCGCTACTCCGACTCTTACACAAAGGAGTCGAGTGGTCTTGGGATGAGGGGTGTCAGGCAGCATTCGAGAAGTTGAAAAGGGATCTGCAGACCGCGCCAGCCTTCGGGGCCATAGATGGGGGGGAGGAGTTCTTCCTGGAAGTAGCCGCTAGTGGGGACAGCCTGAGCGCCGTGCTGCTCCAGGAGCGACACGGCAAGCTGAGACCAGTGGTCTATTCCTCCAGGGTACTCACGGATGTGGAGAGGAGTTTTTCCAATTGCGAACGGCATCTCCTGGCCACGCATTGGGCTGTGAACAGATCAGTGATCTTCATAGGAACCTCTCCCATCACTCTCCTCACCCATCACACCCCCACAAAGATGCTTCTGGATGGAAGGATTAAGGATGGGACTGTAAGCAGCGTCCGGATTGCGCGCTGGACCCTCCTCCTTTCCCAGATGGATCTCAAAGTTAAAGGTCTCTGCGAGCCAAAGCTCGCAGCCAACTTGGTATATCCCGGAATAGCCCATCGGTGTTCCGTCGAAGGGGTATGGGAGGTTAACATAGGTTTACGAGCCGGGATACACCCCACAGGCCGCGAGATCTATGTAGACGGTTCCAGCACGGTATCTGCTGGCGAACGACTCACAGGGTGTGGAGTTTATGACCCTACAGCAAACATTGCCTTGGCAATTAAGCTCCCCAGCACTATGAGCGCACAGCAAGCTGAACTGTCCGCGGTGGCGTACGTGGTCACCCACCCCGAAATCTTCCCGACCCCATACACGATTTGCTCGGACAGCATGTTCACGTGCAATTCGTGTACGGAATACCTCGCCATCTGGTCCCGCCGCGGATATACCTCCGTGGACGGACGGCCTTTAACAGTTAAGCCCTTGCTGGAAAAGATCCTGGCAGCTGTGGGGGAGGAAGGGGAGGTGTTCATCCACAAGGTGAAGGCTCATTCCACCACAGAACCCCGCAGTCAGGGCAACCAGCAGGCGGATGCGCTAGCCAGGGAGGGTGCCCGCAACGGCACTTTCTGGGACCCCTATGGGCCCGGACCCGTGGCGGCGATCCAAGGCGGGCAGGGAACTCCAGGGAACACAGGGGTGACACCGCCCCTAGACCTAAAAACCGTCCAGACCCTGGATCCCGCCCTAAAAACGGTCCTCAAAGCCATCACTGAGGGCAAGCAGGTAGAGGGTCCGTACAGTACGGCAGCCCTCTCAGTCAAGGAAGGCATGCTGTTCCGAGAGGAGCAGTGGGTTGTGCCGCAGCAGCACCGGAGGGAATTCCTTCAACTGGCCCATGAGGGTCCAGGGGCAGGACACCCCGGGCCTGAGGTTACTTGGCAACAGGTAGAGCAGGCGGGATGGTGGCCGGGACTGAGGGACGATGTCCGCGAGTTCTGTGCGAGCTGTCTTGTGTGCGCTGCAAACAACCCAGACCCCCAGAAAAGGAAGGTGCCCATGGGGCACATCAGGAGGGTAGAGGGACCGTGGCAATCGATTCAGGTCGACTACATAGGGCCCCTGCCCGCAGCCCAGGGCGGTTATAAATATTGCCTTGTCCTGGTGGATGTGTTCACCAAATGGGTAGAAGCTTTCCCGTGCAGAACAGCTACGGTGCTGGGTACTGCCAAGATCTTGATCCGGGAAGTGTTCTCACGGTGGGGACTCCCCCGTTTTGTTGAGTCCGATCAAGGGAGTCAGTTCACCGGTCAAGTGATGCAGAACACCCTCATGCTCTTGGGCATTGAAGGGAAGTGGCACGTAGCGTACAATCCCCAGTCATCCGGGATTGTTGAGCGCATGAACCGGACCCTCAAGGAAAAGCTGAGGAAAGAGACAATAGGCTCGCCCCAGAAATGGGCGGAGGTCCTGCCTTTAGTCCTCATGGGGATCCGAGCCAGCCAGTCCAAAAGTACGGGGTACTCCCCGCACGAATTAATGACTGGGAGGATCATGCGAACACCCACCCATGTACTAGCCCCGGTGCTCACTGAGGGCCAACTCCAAGAGGTGAAACGAGACAAGTTCGTCCAGACCCTTTTGGAGCGCCTGAAGCAGGTTTATGGGCAGGCGGCTGGGAACATGGGGAGGCAGCATCAGGGGAACTGACTGTTGCTGGAACCTCGTAAGCAACAAGAGTGGGAAGTCGGAGACCAGGTCATGGTTAGGAACTATGCCCGGGTGGGGAGTTTTGAACCACTGTACATGGGGCCTTACAGCATTGTGGACAAGGCCAGCCCCATGGTTTATGCAGTGAAGGTGCCCCGACGTACTAAATGGTTTCACATTAACCAGTGCAAACTGTTTAAGGCGGGTGCACAAGGGCCAACAACAGGGGCCAAGTCTGAGGACAAAAATCCTCAGCCTGCGACAGAGTCGCAGACCACACAGGCTGGAACAGTGGCCTGCGTGAAGGGAGGAGTCATCCCATTGGAGTGGGAGGTCTCCCCTCTGATTTGGGAGTCGGACGGGGAGGAGGCCGAACAGCTCGACCCCGCCCTTGACCCGATCACGGAGGAGGATGAGTCAGAGGACGAAGATCCCGCCCTCGACTCAAGTTTAGGGGAGGTAGGGATTGGGGGCGGAGACTCACTATCTGTAGGGACAGGTGAGGTGGAGTCTGATACCACAAATCTCGGCTCCGGGGGGGCGGAGCCAGAGGGAAGGGAGCCGGAGCCGGCAGCTGTGGTGGAACCACAGGCTGTGACGGTGAAAGTCCCAACCCCCGGTCCGTCAGGCCTGGGAGCCTCACCCAAGGCAGCCCCTCGTAGGTCGACTCGAACGCCCCAGCCCAGAAAGCAATGGTCCAACTCTCCCTACCTTCCCCAACCTCGATACAGAGCAGCCCGAGAAAGGCACGATTCCCATTCAGCAGCGACAGGCTGCGGGGGATCAAAGCCGAAGGTCAGTGCAGCCCCGCCACAGGGAGCGGCATGCTGCAGCCCTCACAGGAATTAGGTAGGCCGCCCGAAGGAGGGCGGCGCTGTATATAGGTTTAGGTAATGATGTTAAGTGTAAGTAACTTTAATGTTAGTTTAAGATGGGTAAAGTTTGAGATGACGGGATGTTTAAAAGGATAGTTTTCAAAGTCTGCCCAGTATGTGTGGTTGTTTGGAAGCGGGGTCAAGGGACCCGCGCGTCCGTTTAATTAAGCCAGCACCTGTTGGGAGCCTGGCTACATCATCTTGTCGATTACAGAGACCAGGGATACAATGGAGAGGATTCTCGTAGGGATCGCGGTGATCGGATGCGGGCTGGCCTACCAGGGCCGCACCAAGGACGTCATCGTATTCGGGTGTTCCGGGGACACAGCCCCCATCGCGACGGATGGGACGGGGAAGCGAGAGGTTGAGGAAACCGCCACCTACTTCCATCAGGGGAGATGGCCAGGATGGCTGGGGCCAATTCTACGGAATACTCCAGCAATTTCGGTTTCGCCTACCAAGAGACTTCATTATCGTGCCTGTAGTGTCCGTGTGTAGATAAAGACACTGAAGACAGGAGTTGGTTCATAGGTATTTACTAAGCAAGTCTGGGGGGGGTTTCTAAAGGATATACACAATACACAGGCTTATATAGCCCAAGTTGCAATTACCGGCATTACGCACACCTGGGGCTCTTAAAGGCACATACACCATAATTGCTCTTAAAGGCACATACACCACAATTCCTCCCCTTCCAGCTAACTAGTACATCATATTTTAAGTAATTATTAATTACATGTTATATGCAAAATAATATACATTGCTGTATTAATTAATTATAAGTTAGCTCTCAGGAGGCTTCCTGACTCGGTCCGGATAACGCCTCGGGGGTATAGTACTTTCTGGTGGTGTAGTAGGTTCTTCTGGCAAGGCTGATTCGGCTTGAAGGCCAGTGTCGGGTTCATCGGGCTCCAGTATCACCAGATCGGAGGTAGATATGGGTATCTCTACTTCATCATTAGATGTATAGAGTGGTGGTGCAGGTTGTCCCTTTTCGGATGACTTGATGATTTGGTCAGCATGGCGCCTTATTATGCTGTCTCCGATGTCCACGGTATACATCAGTGGTCCTAATCGTGTGCAGATAGTTCCAGGCTGCCATTTCTCGGTACGGTAGTCCCGGGCCAAAACCGGTTGGCCTATCTGGAAGGCCCTAGTTGGCCTTTCATTCATGCCCTGAAACTGCTGGTTCTCCACGTCCCTTCGGATGTTGGGCTTGACCAAATCCAGCCGGCATCTTAGGTTTCTATTGTAGAACATCATGGCGGGAGTTTGGTTAGTAACCATATGTGTTGCATTCCTATATGCAAATAAGAAGTTATCCACCTTGTGCTGAAGTTTTATGTCTTCATTACCCATGGCCTTGATGACCTTCTTGAAGGTCTGGACAAACCTTTCAGCCAATCCATTGGTGGCGGGATGGTATGGGGTGGACGTGTAGTGCTTTACCCCATTGTTCTTTCAGGACTTTCTGAATTCTTCGGACACAAATTGCGGTCCATTATCAGAACATATCTGCTCCGGCAGCCCATTCCTGGCAAATATGGTCCTTAATACTGTGATGGTTTTTTCCGTGGTGGTGGAGGACATCTTTATTACCTCCGGCCACTTGGAGTGTGCATCAACTGCGATTAAGAACATTGAGTCCATAAATGGACCAGCAAAGTCGATGTGCACCCTTTGCCAGGGAGATGAGGGCCACTCCCATGGATGTAGTGGGGCCTGTGGCGGAGCATTTTGGACCTTCTGGCATCCTAGGCAGCTCTTGGTCATGTCTTCGATGTCTCCATCGATACCTGGCCACCATACAAACGCCCTAGCTAAGTTCTTCATTTTCACTCCACCCAGATGCCCCTCGTGAAGCTCCTTTAGCACTTTATCCTGGAGTTTGGGTGGAATCACCACTCTGGATCCACACATCAAGGTTCCTCGGCACACTGACAGCTGTTCTCTTCTTTGCGAGAATGCTGGCAACAGTGGTTCGCCATGTGCTGGCCATCCCTTCACTGTTAAATCGTAGACCCGTGAGAGAGTAGGGTCATTTCTTGTCTCCCTTTCAATGGCAGAATTTGTCACCGGTAGACATTCCACTATGGTAGAGTGGAATATCTCTACTGGGTCTACTGTAGGTGCCTTTTCTATCGTTGGCAACGGTAGGCGTGATAAACCGTCAGCATTCCCATGCTGTTTTGACCCTTTGTATTCAATGTTGTATTGGTGTGCCCCTAGAAAAAGGGATCACCTCTGTAGTCTTTGTGCCGTCATAATGGGGGCACCTTTTTTAGGGTTGAATATGGAGATGAGGGGTTGATGGTCAGTCAGCAAGGTAAATTTTTGTCCGTGTAGGTAATGGTTGAATTTCTTCACTCCCCATACCAGGCTGAGTGCTTCCCTGTCTATCTGGGCATAGTTACGCTCAGCTGAGTTCAATGAGCGTGACGCAAAAGCTATCGGCCGTTCCGAGCCATCAGGGAATCTATGGGACAATACCGCTCCTATGCCGTAAGGGGATGCATCGCATGCCAGTCTGATTGGTAGTGATGGGTTGTAATGAGCCAAAATTTTCTCGGATGTGATTAAGTCTTTACATTTATGGAAGGCACGTTTACAATCTTCGTTCCATTTCCAAATCACTCCTGTCTGTAGAAGATCATTAAGAGGGTGTCGAATAGTTGATAAGTTCGGTAAAAATTTATGATAGTAATTTATTAATCCCAGGAATGACCTTAATTGTGAAACATTTTCAGGTGCTGGGGCTTTTATAACTGCTTCAATTTTTTCAGGTGACTTATGCAACCCTTCCTTATTAATTATGTGGCCACAATATGATATCTGATTTTGGAAAAATTCGCACTTGGGGCGATTTGCTCGTAGGCCCCGTTCTTTCAGCCTAGTGAGCACCTGCTCCAAATTGGCAAGGTGCTTGTTGTTGTTTTCTCCTGTTATAAGGATGTCGTCTAGGTAGCATTGAGTCCCCGGAATCCCTTGCAGGACTTGCTCCATAGCTCTTTGCCAAATAGCTGGAGCTGATGCTATTCCAAAAACCAGTCGATTGTACTGGTACAGGCCTTTGTGTGTGTTTATTGTGAGATACTTTTTAGAGGTCTCCTCAACCTCCATCTGTAGATATGCCTGTGCCAAGTCAATTTTTGTGAAACATTTCCCTCCGGATAGTGAGGCGAAAATATCTTCTATCCTCGGAAGAGGATACTGTACCGTGTGAAGGACCGGGTTTACAGTCACCTTAAAGTCCTCACAGATGCGAATTTTTTTCTGTTCCTCAGAGTTATTTTCAATGTTTTTTTTCATGACTGGAACGATGGGTGTTGCCCATTCGCTCCAATCTATTTTGGATAATACGCCTGCCTTTTCCAAATTCTTCAGCTCTGCCTCGACTGCCGGACGTATTGCGTATGGCACCGGTCTTGCCTTAAAAAAATTTGGAATTGCTGTATCTTCCACTTTTATTGAGGCGGTGATGCCTTTCAAGGTTCCTAGTTTCTCTTGAAACACTTCTTTGGCGTTGGCCAAGATGTCTTTTAATCGTTCAGGTATGATGTCATCATTGTTTTTTTCCTTACTGGTCACCGTCAGTACCTGAATGGAGTGCCAGTCTAAACGTATCTTCCTTATCCATTCACGTCCCAACAACGGTGGACCACCATCTTGTAGAATGTATAAATACAACTTTTGTATTTCTTTGCCGTTGTATACCACAGGCACCCTTATTTTTCCTTTGGGGTAGACTTTCTGCCCCGTATATGTTTTTAAGATAATGGATGTGTCTTTTAGAGGTATATGCGAAAATAGCCTCTCGTAATCTCGTCGATTTATTACGGTTAGAGCTGATCCTGTATCTAGCTCCATTTTAACTGGGGACCCTGCTATTGTGAGGGTAACCCAAATGGTTTGGTAATCCTCTTTGGCAAGTACATTATGTAATTTGAGACAGCTTAGTCTCTTGTTTCCGGAGTCGCTATCGCTATTCTGGTCTTCGGAGCTATTGTCCGTCATCATTTGTACCTTCCTGTACTTTTCTTTATTGATTTTTTGTTTTCTGTCAGTGGATTTATTTTGTCCAGATTGGCATACCTGTGCAATGTGTCCAATCTTACCACATTGCCTGCATGCTTTGCCCTTGAACCAGCAGTCCCTCTGGTTATGGGTGGATCTGCCACAGCGATAACATCTTCCGAACTCCTGTGTCATTTTATGGGTGCCGAAGTCCTGTGTCTCTTGTTGTATCTCTGCAGCTCCTTTTGCTGCTGCTTCGTATGATACAGCCATACTGAAAGCTTTGTCCAATGTTAAATCTTTTTCAGAACGCAGTCTTTTTTGTGTTCCTTCACTTAAGAGACCGCAAACAAATTTGTCTCGAAGATAATCCGATAGTCCTGCTCCGAATTGGCAGTACTTTGATAGCTTTCTTAATTTGGTTAGGTAATCAGCGTTACTTTCATTCTTGTGTTGATTTCTCTTGAAGAACTTGAATCGTTCCGCTATCAGCAGCGGTGTTGAGTTTAAATGCTCTTGCAGGGTATCAACAATTTCTTTAAAAGTCTTGTCCTTTGGTTTGGCTGGAGTGATTAAATTTCGTAACAGCCCGTATGTCTTCGCACCCATTAAGTTCAGAAGTACTGAAGCTTTTTTTTCATCTGTTATTCCATTTGCAGTGCAATAAACCTCTACTCGTTCCACGTATGTGGTCCAATCTTCTATTTCGCCATCAAAAGCCTCAATATTACCAGATTTAGGCATTTCAGAAAAGATATGGCGCTTCCCGCGCTTTTTTTTTCTCTCTGTAGCAACGATATGGCGCTTCCCGCGCTTTCCCGCCGCTGCTACCGATAACAATGCTGTTTTACTGTGGTTTCCGTTTATTCACTGTTGGAGACTCGTTCCCGACGGAGGTCTAAACGCTGACCTGCTTGCCGCGCCGGCCGTCTCTCGAGTGCACCCTCCCAGTCCGTTATTGCTTGCCTCCGATTTCGCTGCCTGTCTCAGCTGTAGAGCCCGCTGCTGGAGCTCCAGCCTGACACCCAGGAAGGATTAGCACAGTACCTGTCACCAGCTTGGCCAGCTGGTGAAACCACAGTTTCTCTTACTTCCTTGAGTCTTCTGGACGCTGGAGGAATCGATGTCCTTGAGGTGCTGCCAAATTGCAGGTAAGTCCGTTTCCACTTCGTCGCCACTGTAGTGTCCGTGTGTAGATAAAGACACTGAAGACAGGAGTTGGTTCATAGGTATTTACTAAGCAAGTCTGGGGGGGGGGTTTCTAAAGGATACACACAATACACAGGCTTATATAGCCCAAGTGGCAATTACCGGCATTACGCACACCTGGGGCTCTTAAAGGCACATACACCACAGTGCCCTCGGGTGAGGATCCTTGCACCCAGAGTCAGCGTTACCGTGGGAAAGAAGATCTGTTTGGTGTGTAATGGGAACGTACCACTAAGTCGATGGTGGTGGCTGCGAAAGCTGGGAAAGGACATGAAGAACTCTACTATCGAGTGGGAGCGACTGGGTAACAATACCCATCGGACAATTACGGGGACTCACGGACAATTACGTGTGTGTTGGGACAAATGGTGGGAACCAGATGAAGGGATATATGTCTGTATGTGGGGTTCGAAACGCGTTTGCCCCAAGGGCGTATCCATCTTTTTCCAGAGGCAGTGGCAGGACGAAGGAAAGGGGATGAGATGGGATGTCAGCACTCGGATGTGCGGAGACCCATACTCCCCGATTCCAGTAAACGCCACTGAACTCATCACCCGCCCACGCAAGCCCCTGCCCACGATCCCGGTAGCGCTAGCCCAGAAGGAAGGGTGCCCCACCACCACAAAGGGACCCGGGAACGGTCTAGTATTGGTACCCACCGGTCAGGTGCTGTACCAAGGGGTACACTACGCGGTGGCCTCAGTGATTTTAAACCTCACTGAGGTACGATTGCCGGAGTGGTGTCCCAGGGAGACGGAACAGTTGTACCAGGTACTGTTAACCCGAATGTTCAGACAATTTTACGAGTTTGACTTTGCCGACATCGACAAGGCCAAATTATACACCACACCACAGGAAGTTTTGGATCGGGTAGGGAGGCAAAGGGGTACTGTAAATGACATTTTCACTCCTTTTAACACCGGAACGTCTGTTGTCAACGCTCTAGACAACGTGGAGCTGCAGACACAGATCAATGGTTTAAAAACCCAGTTGAGGAACATACTGACAAGCGAAAATAAGGTAGTGGGTTCTGAGCTGCATGAAGACCAAGCCATGACACTACACTTGAAGGAAATAATTGCTGAGCTGGAGAAGCACGCTAGGACAGTAAATGCGCTCATTAAGGAGGATCGGAATGCGTCCGATCAGGCTGCGCAGAACGAGGCTTGTGTGCTATATGGGGCGTGGTTACTGGGCGAGGGCCGCAGTAATCTGGAGGATTTAAAACAAGGTTTGGTCCTGTCCTGGATCAGCAACAAGCACTTGCAAGCGCTCCACCCTTTCGAGAACGCATTAAGTCCGTGCCAGCTCAGACTAGCTGCAGAGGCGTACCCAGTCCCAGTGGACTGCGGACGCTCGAATCACACTATCATGGGAATCGTAATAAGGATGCCGGTGTTGGGTCCCGCAGCAAGGCCCGCCCCGGTATACAGGGTGGAGAACATTGGAGTCATTCAGGGGGGGTGCGCACATTCGTTACGCAGTGGTCCCACCTTATGTCATCATATGGGAGCGTACGATGACAGGCACCGACCTCTCGGGGTGTCGTAGCCGGGGAGCACACATCATCCTGTGCCCCCAGCATTTGAATGCCTTTTTGAAACCACAGTGCGGGTTCAGAGCCGCTAGCGCGAAGCCGATAAATTGCACCATGGAGGCAATGGCAAAGGACCATGTGCCCCCGCAAGTGGCATATATCGGAGGTGGGACATACTGTGTCACCACTGCAGCGCCTCACTACCGCCATGGACAGCACGTGTGGTGTCCGGTCAGTGACAGCAGTTTCTGTTTCAAACCCAGGGCTGAAGTTCAAGTGGCACAACAATGGATTGTCCCCATTCCTGCACCCTCCACCGTTCACCTCACTGTAAAAGAGAATTTCACGGACTTGCAGCGGTTCGTCGCGCATTTTGATTATGTCATTCCCCCTCTTCCCGAACACCTCACCAAGATTTTGAGAGCCGTTATAGTTTCACAGAAACATTTTTACACACTGGAGCAGAAGACAATAGAGATAGGAAAAGACATATTGGACATAGTCACCCCACCATGGTGGGACCTGTTCACCAATATAGAGATCCCGGCCTAGATTAGAATAGCATCCCACATCCTAGTAGTGTGTCAGGTTTTAATTGTAATATTTTTATTGTTCGTGCATTGCAAGAGAGGCAAACGCCTCCAGAGGCACGAGAACGCAGGAGAATGGAGAGAACGCTATGTACGAGTGGGGGAAGAGGACACCCCAGTGTAAGCAGCTAGCGTTAAAAGTTAAAGCGTCCCTCCATTTTTAGATTTCAGCCACTGCATGATTTAAGTGTGTGAATACTGTAATGTTATAGCCGTTTGGTGAAGTTTGTTTTTTTGATTAATAAAAGGTGTATGCAGGTGGTGCAAGGAGCATTGGGCCCTTCACATCTGAAAGATGAATGTGTTATAGTTTAAGGTAACACTGCCTATGATTGTCCAATTGTACACAAGGTAATTTTCTGAAATGGGAACTGCATGTGTCATGGGGGTCATAGATGGTTAATTGCCGGGAATGTTTGGACGTGAGGAATCAGGGAAAATTTGCTCACCAAGGATTATTGATACTGTAAGCAAGCTATCAGTATCACAGGGGGGGGACTGTAAGATTCGAAAATTTTCATTAAATAATCACACAAGATAACAGGATTAATAATACAGCTTTATTGACCAAAAGAAGCTTGTACAGATAAAACCTTTGATAAAAGGGCATACAAAATGGCCGCCGGACCTCGTGATCAGTTTCTTGGACCATTTGATTTCTGTTACTGCAAGCCAGACAGGCTTGTGGATTGAGAACAGTAAGCCCCCGAAAGCCAGTATCGGGAAACCGAAACTCAGGGAAATGGGCATACATATTCAATTGGATTCTAAGTACAAGACAGTTTCAGGCAACAGGATGGGGCCCATCAAGATATGGGCGGACAATGAATGAACACTTAAACGGTTTTTCCTTTGTACATTAAATGGGTTTAACAGCCATCAAGGGAAATCTCCAGACCAATCAATATGCGAACCGAGTTACGGTGACAAAGTAAGAGACATTATCGGCCAGGAAGGCAGTTAAGCTATCACTGGCTCCCGTTACAAGACAAAGCGCCCCTGCAGAGATTTCTGCCCACCAAAAATATTACAATGACTGGACTATGATCTGGTGGGAGATAAGACTGTCCCAAAAGGGTATAACTATGAATTGAAAAGGTCCATGAGTAGGATTTCGATGGCGATTTCATAAGGCGCTTCACCTCGACGGCTACGATTCATTTGTAGGACGATTCACTTCTTCGGTACAATTCGTAACTTCGGTGACGACGAGAAGACTTTTGGCTGGGAAGCCAGCTCGGCCAGGCAAGGCTCAACCATGACGGGAAGACGAAGGAGGGTGGCCCGGGTACGTTTGTCGGGAGATCATCGACGACCCAGGCCGAAGGAGAAGACACCCTCTGGAAAAGCCTAAGCCAGGCGGGAAAGAGAAATAAACGAACTCTCCCATGTGCATCCAGTTATTCAGCATCACAGCTGTGGCAGAGTCTCCCATGCATCCAGTTCTTCAACAACTTTAACGGATTCAGCCATGACGAGCGCTCATCGAGGCTGTGTCCACTGCCTCATCGCCTGAGAGAGAGAGAAAAACAAGCTGCGCCAGAAGTTTCCAAATCCACGTGACGACGGAAAGCTGTGCCAAAAAGGCTGCGAACCCCCTCTTTTGCGAATCTGAAAGTGGTGAGCATGATCCCAAGTTCCTCAAGTCGAAACTTAGTTTAGGTCTAGGGGAGGGAGAGGGTAAGGGTAATCGTAATGTGTTTCCCCTTTTTCGATGTGCCGTGTGTTTCCCATTTCCATGGAATCAAGTTTATAGATACGTGCATGCTTGTAGTCGTTCTGATTTGTGCTTATGATATGTATTTTATAATGCTGCAAACTGTATAATAATAAAAGCCTCCATTTCGTGCTATTCAACCTGGTCTATTGAGTCTTTCTCTGCACTACAGTTCCCTGCACCTAAGTCCAAGGTCTAGAACCGTAGGGGAGAGTGGGTCGAACCACTCAAGGGTAATTATTGCACGAAGCCTGGTAGGAGACCAGAAAGAGCAAGAGAAACCCCCTACAGGGCTCTCGATGGTCCTGTGGGGGAGTAAATGCATGAGTTAGACAAGTGAAATGTAGGTTGCACATACATGCCATTGTGCAGATGCTCAGTACTCAATCTCTATGAACATTATATCCCATATTAGTCACTCACGATTGCTAAACCAGAGGGTTGGAAATCAATTTTCTCACCAGCTTGCTGTTCTGTCCCCACTGCCAACTCCTCTGCATCTCCAGGGCTGCTTCCTCAGCGCTCGTAAGGTGAGCCAAGGATGGTGGTCCTCCTCCTGTCCTCCCCCTCTCCCTTTTATCGTGGGCTCTCTTCTCCTGTAGTGAGGGACACAAGTGGAATTTGAGAGAGACTGATGGAGTAAGTGTTAAGAATGCATGACATCGATGTTTAGAGGCAGACTGTGAAGGAGTGAGGTGCATTAACCATCTTCCCTCCCTATGCATTTTAAGTTGTAGGCATTGCATAAGGGTGTGAGTGTTGCACATCAAGATGGGAACGTGATTCTGTACAAAGAGAGGGATGGGTGAGGGTACAAGGGATGTTAGCGTGAGTTGGGATGTGCAGGGGAAGGTTCCCAATGCAGATTGATGGGGATGATAAGAGATGGGAAGTAGATTGAGGGTAAGTGTGATGTTATGCTCACTTTAGCTGACCTCAGTAGATCATTAAACCTTTGTCGACACTGAACCCATGTGCGTCTGCACACAGACCTCAAACTCACCTCCTTAGCAATTTGCAGCCAAGCTGCCTTGGTTTGCTGAGGAGGCCGCCTCCTTCCATTTCCAGGGAAGAGGACCTCCTGACGTCCTGTAACTCCCTCCACAAGAGCATGGAGAGAGCACTCACCAAACCTGGGTGCAGCCTTCGTTTGTTGCACTACCATTCCTGTAGCAGCCAGCACTTCTGAGAGAAAAAAGCTAATGCTCCTGCAAAGGGGACATGGCCCCTTTAAAACTTCACTGAAACAATGCGTCATCAGGCACGAGCATCTGACACGCTCCAAGCATTTGCCTGGAGGGACCCGCACGTCGGCCGTAATGAGGCCAATCAAGGTAAAATTTCACCTACGGCAACCGGGAGCGGGACCACAATCTGCTGACCACTCATCCCGACTCCAACCTGCCTCCGCTGGGAAATTTGCAGCCTTTATTTCTCTTGTCTCCCTCCTTTACCTATCTGTGGTGTAAACACACCATCAACCTAAAATGTACTAAACGTCTAAAAACAGGACATAACTATTGTTGTGTTTGTACCGCTACACACAACTACATAAAATAATAAAGCAGCAGAGACTGAGAGTAACTTCAAGTGATCTTTACTGGGTAACTGGAACTTCGGCACTGACTATACAAATCGATACGCGTCTGTTATATACACTCGCAACTAAGGATATACATCCGCAATACAAAGTAGTCCCTTCAATGTTATATACATTACACTTCCTCCCCCTTTAGTTTAATACAGGTAGACTATCCTTTATCCGAACTTCCGAAAACCGAAACCCTCTAAAAACCGAAAGTTTTTTCGTTCAGCGTAAGTCGTGCGCACGACATGACCAGAGTGGCGCACGACTTACGCTGAGCAGGGCAGAGGGTCACTGAGTTCCCTCCTGGGTAGGAGATTGCAGGCCGAGCCGGGCAGTGTGAAGGAGGTATACCGGGAGAGTGAACCCAACAATACAGTGGCCCGTCCGATAGCTGCAGCGGCCTGTCCGATATTCTTTTCTCCCCCCCCGACCCCTGACCCCCACCCTTTCGGATAAGGGATAGTGTATCCTTTATCCGCACTTCCGAAAGCCGAAATCCTCTGAAAACCGAAAGTTTTTTCGTTCAGCGTAAGTCGTGCGCACGACGCCGCCCCCCCCGCCGACGCCGACCCCCCCGCCCCCCGCCGACCCCCCCGCCCCCCGCCAACCCGACCCCCACCCCCAAACCCCCCGCCGACCCCCACCCCCGACCCCCCCGCCGACCCCCACCCCCCGCCGACCCCCACCCCCGACAAATTTCCCAGTCTTATAAAATACCTTCAGAAATCCGAAATTTTCCGAAAACCAAAACACGGCTGGTCCCGATGTTTTCGGATAAAGGATAGTCTACCTGTAGTATATTAATGCAAAATTTCTATAATTAACATACAGAGCCTGTCTTTACAGTAACAAAATTCAAATTCCAACATAACATTTTATTTTGTCAACAGCCCTTTTACAAGTCAAGTCTCTGGGGAGGCCTCCTCTGCCTCTGGGTAACGTCTCTCCAGACTCTTTTCTCTCCACCTTCAATGTTCTGTTGGTAATTACGTGGTGGCCCTCGGCAGCGAGGGTTGTAGCAGCGGTAACAATTTTGGTCCGCGGCATATCGGCTTCCTTGAACTGGAACTCCACCTGAACCAGTGACGTTTGCCGCCTCTGCACCCTTTTCACCTTCCACTATGTCAAACTCCACAGTTTCACCGTCTCCAACACTGCGTAGGTATTTCCGTGGGTTATTCTTCTTTATGGCAGTCTGATGTACAAATACATCTTCCTTTGTATCATTCCTGTTGATGAATCCATAGCCATTTCGTACGTTGAACCACTTTACTGTTCCAAGAACCTTTGTTGCGATGACTTTCTTCTCCCCGGGGGATTTGGGCTTGTCGGGCTGTGGCTGCTGCTGCTGTTCGGGTTGCTGCTCAACTATTGTTGTGTGAAATACCTCGGCTGAGTCAACTGTTGTAGTTCTCTCTGAGGTCGGCAGTGGTAAACGTGACAAACCATCGGCGTTGCCATGTTGCTTAGTCCCGTTGTATTCAATATCATACAGGTGAGCCCCTAGGAAGAGTGACCATCGTTGCAGCCGTTGTGCCGTCATCACTGGAATGCCCTTCCTTGGGTTGAAGATTGAAACGAGAGGCTGGTGGTCAGTTAACAGTGTAAACTGTTGACCATACAAGTAGTGGTTGAATTTCTTGACTCCCCACACAAGGCTGAGTGCCTCTCGGTCAATCTGTGCATAATTGCGTTCAGCTGTAGTCAATGATCTTGACGCAAAGGCTATTGGTCTTTCTGAGCCGTCTGGGAACTTATGTGACAACACGGCACCAATGCCATGGGGTGAAGCATCACATGCCAGTCGAATAGGTAAGGATGGGTCAAAGTGAGCTAGCACCTTTTCTGAAGTAATGAGTCTTTTACTCTCTTGGAAAGCTTGTTCACAGCTGTCACTCCACTTCCATTGTGACCCTGTCTGTAGCAGTGCATTTAGTGGATGTAACACTGTGGATAGGTTGGGCAAGAACTTGTGATAGTAGTTCACCAGTCCAAGATATGATCTCAACTGAGACACATTTTCAGGTGTTGGTGCATTAATCACAGCTTCAATCTTGTCTGGAGACTTGTGTAAACCGTCCTTGTCAATCACATGTCCACAGTATGAGATTTCCTTTTTGAAAAACTCACACTTGTCTCGGTTCGCTCAGAGCCCATACTCCCGTAACCTGATGAGCACCTGTTCAAGGTTGGAAAGGTGGTCGTTGTCATTCTTGCCAGTAATGATGATGTCATCAAGATAACACTGAGTACCTGGGATCCCCTGCAGGACTTGGTCCATTGCCCTTTGCCAGATTGCAGGAGCTGATGCTATTTCGAATACCAGCCGATTGTACTGGTAAAGGCCTTTGTGCGTATTTATTGTCAGGTACTTCTTTGATGCATCATCAATTTCCATTTGGAGATAGGCCTGGGCCAAGTCAATCTTTGTGAAGCGTTCCCCTCTTGACAGGGAAGCAAAGATGTCCTCAATGCGAGGCAATGGGTACTGTACTGTGTGGAGGACTGGGTTAACAGTCACTTTAAAGTCTCCACAGATGCACACTTTTCTTGGCTTTCCTGGTTTTGTGCTGGAGGTTTTCTTCATCACTGGAACTATAGGTGTGGCCCATTCACTCCAATCCACCTTGGACAGGACCCCTAACTGCTCCAAGTTCTCCAGCTCTGCTTCTACTGATGGGCGAATTGCATAAGGCACTGGTCTGGCCTTATGGAACTTTGGATTTGTGTTCTCCTCAATCTTAATTTTTGCTTTCATGCCCTTAAGTGTTCCTATTCCCTTCTTGAACACTTCCTGAGAGTCAGAGAGTATTTGTGACAGTCTCTCAGGAGTGGCGTTGCTGTCCTCCTTTGCTGACACAAACAGTGCTTGGATGGTGTGCCAATCCAACTGTATTTTCCTGAGCCATTCGCGTCCCAGCAATGGTGGTCCTCCATTTTCCACTACATAGAGGTTCAATTGTGGTATTTTTTTTTCTTTGTATGTCACTGTCACTTTTATTTTACCTTTGGGGCACACTCTTTGTCCTGTGTATGTCTTTAACAGTACTTTAGTTGGCCTTAGCGGTATGTGTGAAAACAGTTGTTTGTAGTCATGTACAGAGATCACTGTTAAAGCTGAGCCTGTGTCCAACTCCATTTTCAGCCTAACTCCTGCCACTTCTGGAGTAACCCATATTATTCTGTGATCCTCTGTTTCTTTCACACTGTGTAGTTTTAGACAAGCCAGATCCTCCTCCTCTGAGTCTGTGTCACTTTTTCCTTTATCTGAACTGTCTCCAATCACATAGTGTACCTTCTTGTATCTATCTTTGAAAGGTTTCTTGTTTTCAGTCACTTGATGTGCCTTTTTGCTCTGTATTGTATCAGTTTTCTGCTTCTATGCTTTGCAAACTCTTTCAATGTGCCCTCGTTTGCCACATTGTCTGCAATCTTTGTCTTTAAACCAACAGTCATTATGGTCATGTGACATTTTACCACAGTGATAGCACTTCTTTTCTTGTTTCAGTGACATTTTGTTAGTGGAATATTCCAGGGATTTTTGTTGAATTTCTAAAGCGCCACGTGCTGCTGCTTCCATTGATATTGCGATACTCAGAGCCTTCTCCAAGGTGAGATCTTTTTCAGACAGGAGCTTCTTTTGTGTGCTTTCATTTTGCATGCCACACACAAATCTGTCTCTCAATGCATCTGATAAGCCCACTCCAAATTGGCAATGTTCTGATAAATTGCACAACTTTGCCAAATATTCAGAAATGCTTTCATTTTTGCTTTGGTTCCGTTTATGGAATTTAAATCTTTCAGCTATGAGCAGTGGTTTGGGGCTTAAATGGTCTTGGAGTGTGTCCACTATTTGTTTGAATGTTTTGTTTGCTGGCTTTTCAGGTGTTAATAAACTACGTAGCAGCCCGTATGTCTTTGCGCCCATAACACACAGCAAAACAGTGGCTTTCTTTCCTACCTCCACTCCGTTAGCCTCACAGTACAACTTCACTCTTTCAATGTAAGTTGCCCAGTCTTCAATGCTGCTATCAAATGCTGCAATCGTGCCAATCATCGCCATTTTTTTTTCCAAACCCGTTTTTCTTTCTTTACTAGTTAGCTAGCATCATGCAAGTCCTGTGCACTTTTCACTTGACTTACGTATCCCCTGCCTAGCTTAGCAAGCGTGCTCCGTTTTCTCTACCTTCTCGCTCCTTTCTTCCAAATTTCAGTGTCCTCTGGATGCGATGCCAGAATAGGAAGACGTAGGTTCATAATTCTCGTCGCCAATTTGTTGGGTTTGTACCGCTATACACAACTACATCTATATATATAAAACAGTATGGCCTAGAAATTGGGTATAGCCCCGCTTGAGGCGTTAGAACTGGCGATGCGCAAAGTTTATAGCCAGACGAAACTTATCGCTGCCTGGCGCGATATTGGGTTGCATCGCCCCCAAAGGGGATTGAGGCGCTAAATCAGCCGTTGCATGGTGCTCTTAAGGCGCAAAAAGTCAGGCGCTACTCAATATCGCCGCGGACGGGTGCAGCGCAGGTGAACTCAATTACGGGAAGGCACGAGACCTCCAGGCGCCGGCCGGCTCTTAAAGGGGTGGGTCAGTCAGCCTGAGCTTCAACACCCAACGCCCTGCAGGCCTCAGATTCAGCGCTCGCCCTTGTCTGGCGGTACAAAGTTGTTCATCATGGAGAAGGTTAGGCAGAGAGCAGAGCGCTTCAGCACTGAGGCTCTGGACCACTTGATGGCTGCAATTGAACACCGTCGAGAGGTCCTGTATCCGGATAATGGCAAGAGGCCGAATCAGAAGGCTTATCGACAATCTTGGAGGGAGGTTGCTGTGAGCGTGAACTCCAGCAGCATGGCGACCAGGACCCCTGTTCAGTGCAGGAAGAAATTCAATGACCTCACACGGATCGTTAGGGTGAGTGATGGTTTACCAAACTTGTGCTTCCCTCCATCTGCAGCAGACTTCGGGCACCCTGCTGCAATGATGCGCCAATGGCCATCTGTCAGTATGCACCCATGGCCCTTTCAGGGCACACACATGGACAGATGACTCAAGGCCTCATGTAAGGGCTCTTGCACCATGGGGGGCATGCGATGAGGCCTCAAGGCCTCATATAAGGGCTCTTGCACCATGGGGGGCATGCGATGAGGCCTCAAGGCCTCATGTAAGGGCTCTTGCACCATGGGGGGCATGCGATGAGGCCTCAAGGCCTCATGTAAGGGCTCTTGCACCATGGGGGCCATGCGATGAGGTCTCAAGGCATCGTGTAACAGAACCTCCCCTTCTTTCCCCTGCAGTCCAAGCTGGCGATGATTCGAAAGGAGCAGCGTCGAACCGGTGGCGACCTCCACAAGTGGTCACTCTGACGGATCTGGAGGAGAGAGTGCACCAGATACTTGGAGGACGTCTGTCTGGTCCTGTGACCACTGCATCTGCCGACCCCATTACCGACAGCGAGGGTAAGACTCTCACCTTTTTCACCTGTTGCCTTCCACTTGGTCCCCCCGCCAGCATGCATCCTCAGTGTGCAGCCATGTCAGAGCCTTGCCGCAATCTGGCATGCCTTTCAGCAAAGCTGTCCTTTTGCTAAAGCCACTCTTCCACCTCCCACTTTCAGATGAAGCAGCACCAACTCGGGCTCAACGCGCTGAAGCTGCCAGTGCCAGTGCCACCGGAGGCGAGGACCAGGAGAATCCGGACCAGCCGCTGCAGAATCCGGGGAGCTGAGACATCTGCAGACTGGGGATAGTAGTCCCCTGGAGGGGAGGGGGGGTGGCTCTGAGGATGAACCAGTTGCCGGACCAAGCGGCATGCAGCAACGCACGGGGGATAGACAAGTTCGGCCACCGTCTCCCCGCAGGGCAAGGCAGGTCATCATGACTGCTGCACAGAGTGCAGATGAGGTCCGTCGCCTGGCAGAGATGAGCAAACAGGCCCGGGTCAGACACACGGAGCTGATGGCTGCAGTGGAGAAGATGCCTGAGTCAATAGATTCATTGGCTAGGAGTATGTTGGACTTCGGGGCAACAATGGAGAGGACTCTGCAGGGCTTTGGCGCAACAATGGAGAGGACTCTCCAGGTGTTCGGGGAAACAATGGACAGGTCTATCCAGGGCTTCGGGGCCACAATGGACAGGACTATCCAGGGCTTCGGCCCAACAATGGAGAGGACTGTTCAGGGCTTCGGACAATCCCTGGAAAGGTCTGTGCAGGGCTTGTCCGAAGCAGTGGAGCGGTCGGCACCTGCCTTGTCCGAAGCCATGGGAAGAACTGTCCAGGCCTTCTCCGAAGCACTGGCACCTGGCACACAGGTCCTCACTGTTGCCACGCAGTCACTTGCTGGGCTCCTCCACAGCCAGATTGACGCAACACGATCTCTCACTGCAGCCACCCTCTCTGCAGCAGATAGGATCACCCCGGGCCCTTCCAGTCCCATACAAGGCCAGCAATCAGTGGAGCATGCGATTGTGGCGGATGAGCCGAGCAGCTCCCCTCAGATAGCCAGTGTGTCGTCCGATCATGGTGCAGGTGTCCTCTCTCGGCAGGAGACCATTGCACATGCCAGCGCTGGGACGCCTGCATTGCAGCTGCCACCACCTGCAGGCCACACTGTTTCCAGCCATGGTCACAGCAAGCATCCTGCGTCCGCACCCTCCAAGCCCAGAGGTCGGCCAAGCCGTCCCTCAGGGGCTTCTGCGCTTCCAGACAGTCGGCAAGCGTCCCCCAGCCTTGAGCCCGCCACTGGGGTCCAATTACGTAGGAGCAGCAGGGAGGGAAGGGGCTGGGCACGAAAGAGAAGTCGTTCTCCCTCAAGGGGCCAGTTGTAGAGGGAGGTGCTGAGGCGTTTCTGTCTCCAAATTCAAAGACACCCTCACCTGCTGTTATATTTGCAGAAGGTTTGTTGAGTTTTGCGGCTTTGCCGAACAGTTCACAGTTATGTTGAAAGTTATGGTTTCTGCTCACATTACGTTGTTTAGCTGTAATGAAAGACTTTTGTGTCAATAAACAGAAGTTTCAATGTTGCATGGTGCATGTGAGTACTTTCAGTGATGCTGGCATTCAGAGGCCCTCAAACATCCAAAGTGCGCATGAGTTAAGACTCTCATCATTCCGCCACAGGGGTGTCGACACGAGTCCAGAGGAGCCTCTGACGTATGGACCTTCCACTTTCAGCAGCCCTTCCCTCTTCCTCTTCCTCCTCCTCCTCCTCCGCCTGTTCTTCCTCCTCCTCCTCCTCCTCCTCCTCCTCCTCATACTCCTCCTCCTCCGCCTGCTTGTGCAGGGTCCGAGGGAAGGTAATGAATTGACGCGTTCGCCTATAAAGGGCATCTGTCACTTGCCGGATGCAACAGCGGACTGCAGCCTGAGCGACAGTCGCATTGTCCCCAATGGCTGACTGAATGGATCTGTTGGCATACAAATGGAGGCCATCAGTCAGTTTAGCCATCACGGACAGAGAGATTCTGCAGCGTTCACGCGGCTGCAGATCCTGACCAAGCAGGTGGCACAGATCAGTAACAATGTCCCTCCAGATTTGCAGCCTTCGCAAACACTGCTCCTCCGACATGTCAAGGCTTGTCACCTGCTGCCTAAAGACCCTCGCAGCATCCCGTCGGATTGGCCAACCTCCATTGCCCCTCCTCATTCTGGCCAATCCCGGCCCTCTCTCCCGCCGTCTCTCTGCCCCTTCACAGTGTTGGGCGATGAGGCCGTCGCCCTCCAAACAAGCTCCCATTCCGATGCCAGTTGGTCAAAAGGCTTTTAGGTGTAGTGCTGCAAGTGCATCGGACAGGGTTGAAGGTCCCAAGTACTGTAAAGCTAAATTCCCAGAACTCCGCTCCACATTAGCTTGCCAACTCTCTGTAGCAGTGATCGCAATGAGCAGGCCAAGTGGCAGAAGATTCTGCACTACAGCGCTTCCCTTTAAATAGCGCCGCCCTACTCCGAGAAGGGCCTGTTAGCCCTCCCTCGAACTGTCACTAATAGCGCTGGGCGCTAAGGCTCCGGGCGCCACCCAATATGCGCTCAGGCGCTCCTAAAAGGCATTGCACACTGAAATGACGTCATGAGCTGCTTGCGCTCGCGGGCGCGTGCAAACATTTAGCGCAGGCGCTAAATGTGTAGTCAATATCTGAGTTGGCGCTATCTTCATAGCGCTCGTCCCAACATAGGGCTTCGCCCCAATTCTAGGTCTCTTTAGGCGCTCAGCGCCGGTGCTACCAACCCAATTTCTAGGCCTATGTCTCTCTGTCTGTCTCTCTGTCTGTCTCTCTGTCTGTCTCTCTGTCTGTCTGTCTCTCTGTCTCTCTGTCTGTCTCTCTGTCTGTTTGTCTGGCTATACAATCAAAAGTTATAGAGCGTACCTACACATATGGTGGCAGCATGGTGGCATAGTGGTTAGCACTGTTGCCTCACAGCGCCAGGGACCCGGGTTCGAATGCGGCCTCGGGCGACTGTCTGTGTGGAGTTGCACATTCTCCCCGTGTTTGCGTGGGTTTCCTCCGGGTGCTCCGGTTTCCTCCCACAGTCCAAAGATGTGCGGGTTAGGTTGATTGGCTATGATAAATTGACCCTTAGTGTTAGGGGGATTAAATACGTGGGGTTACAGGGATAGGGTGGGATATGTGTTGGTGTAGGGATTACAGGGATCGGGTGGGATATGTGTCGGTGCAGGCTCGATGGGCCGAAATGGCCTTTATCTGCACTGTGGGGTTTCTGTGATTTCTGTGATATGTTATATCAAAAGCAAGCTTATCATTAGGGGACTCTCATAGGCATATTTACTTTTTGGTCGGACAAAAATTGTACCGACGTTATCCAAAAAATGTTCAAAATTCCGCTCATTATCCACTCATTAGCATCGAGTGACGTGAAGGTTGACCAATCGTACAGTCGAGCGACCCGACGGTCAACCAATCGCTGCGTCACGGGGGCGGGTTCATTGCGTGTGTGCGCAAGCCATCCTAGAGTTGAGTGACGTGACAATTGACCAATCCTACAGTTCAGTGACCTGACGGTTGACCAATCGGTGCGTGTGTGGGCGGGCCTAATGCTTGTGAGTTGAGGTGAGTTGCCGCCATCTTGATTCCAAACTCTTCATTTCTTTTTCCCACTTTCTGAGTGTTTCTTTTCAAATCTAGATTTCCAGCAAAAAAAAAGTAGCTTTTAAAACACAAATTGTTTTTAAAAAAAGTTAATTAATTTGTAAATCTTTTCTCTAAACTCTATAACTTTCCTACCTTTCACCGTTTCTGCAGGCAGGCCTCGAAGCCTGGGCCTCTGTTGCCCAGCCACGCCCGAGCTACGCACCTCCCATCCCGCCAACAAGCGGCCCGCGATCGCCGCCATCTTTCTAAAGATTGGCGGCGCGGACTGAGGTGAGCGTAGCCATCGCCGCCATCTTAGTAAAGGCGGGCGGGAGTCAGCGCACGCATCAACGTCGGCCCGGAGTGCGAGCGAATCGGTGGTCTTGAAGCCGGCTCGGGCGGGGGGCGGGGCTCGGGAGGGCGGGAAGGGGGCGGA